>NC_134718.1:62405938-63722367 GCF_049634645.1 Pelodiscus sinensis
AAATTTCCAGTCTGGGCCTCTAGACTAAAAGCTTAATCCACACGTCCCTTCAATTTCCTGAGTTTGTTGGCAGGATTTAGGCAGCAGGCAAGAAAAGTTTCAAGTTCTAGGAGCTTTCCAAGCAACTAAGCCCAGCTGCTTTTTACACCAGGCAATAAAAAGACTTTTGAGACCAGAAGGGAGAAGAGGCTGTTCTGTTCATAGGAGAAGGAGATTGAGTATCAAAACCTCAGAGCACATACAGACTGTTGATTTGGGGAATTTGTTTGAAAAAGCCCACCCCCTGACTCATTACAGAATGTTTTATGCATCAGTGGGAGTAGAGACTCAACATATCATCAGATACAAGTAATTCTGATTTCTAATAGTTGTAGTAGTAGTAAAATGTAGGAGTCTTAACTCTATCTATAGAAACTCCTTTAACTAATATGTTCCCAACAGAGCATGCATGAATGATACTGCTCCTTTAATAAAATCAAGTTATTCTTTTTAAAATACCATTGGTATTTTATAGGCTGGTAAAATGAACAATGCTCAGCATGTTTATATTGCTCTGTGTCTCCCAGATTGTGTCCCATTCTGCTAACCACCTGTCCAACTTAACTTTGATTGGCTACATATCTTCTGCAAATAACTCAATAGGAAACAAACATGTTACTGTTGTATTAAAAACAGAGTGTGTACTGGGACCTAAGATTATTGTTCAGTGCAGGAATTTTCCAGGCATCTGGTTTGTAACTCACACTGCATGCAGTGAATTATATCCGAGTAATTGAGAATGATGAATGATTTGACCCTCTCAAATGTATAATGAGGAAAAAACAGCACAAAAAGATCCAAGGTTTGGATAGGTTTTGCCTCAGGGATAAACCATTTGCAACCTCACACCGGCTAAGAATCCCATTGGGTAGTCTTGGTTGGACAGCATGTCACATATCCTGGGTAATCTGTCTTATACTGTGGACAAGAAGAAACAGTAATATTGATCTTGTAGGCTACAAAAAACATGTATAACACCAAACAAGTTATAGGTTTTGAACAGTAAGGTTAAAAACACTTAACCTTTTGTTTGGGGATCCTGCCCCCCCGCACATAGATATTTTATAGAGCCTTATAAAATAGTAGTTTACCACCTGAGTAGAATACAACAGCTAAGTTACTCTGATATATAATATTGCTATCTGCACAACCCCACACCATTACTATGGTGACTTTAACACAATACAAGCTAAACACAGACTCAGAGTTAACTTAATCTGCATGACAAATTAGCAGTTTCATGCTGGCATTTCAGATTTGGATGCCATGCTGTGTTAAGAAATCAACCCTGGAACAACCTGCCACCCATGTGTGAATCAAAGGCAGAGGCTACATCATCTGCTATCATGTATCTCCTTTCACAGCTGGTCATCCTCTCTCTTGGCACTGAGTGGGAATTGCCAAATGAACCTCTTGTCAGACATTGAAAGACGTGCTCTCTCCAAAGCTGAAGATGAGCATGCAGGAAAGAAGGCAGCTATGGAACATGACGTGAGAGGAGAGTGGAAGAAACGAGTATGCAGGAATTTATTGTGCAACACTGAACAGGCAACGATACGGAACCAGAGTAATGGGAAGTGTGATGGGATGGATCACAGAGGTCCCTTTGAGACTGTCATCTGGTGTATTGCTCATACCACTGCCTTACTAATCTGTCCTGCTGGGCCACATGCCCTGATCTCCCCCAGTAAAGGCACAGAACTGGGGCAACAGTCCACCAGCAAAGTAACACAGACTCTGATAATAGCATGCATGCAAAAGGGACCAAACCCCCAAATAAATCTTTGTATAAAAGTTTTACACAGAGAAAGCTCATAGAGTTCGCTCTCTTTATGAATGAAGAGCTATGCACAGCTATTGATCTGCGCCTCTCCCTCCAGATAAAAATTATTTTAAATGGATCTGATAATAAACCAGTGTTTTTATTAAGTAATAAAAAGTAGGATTTAAATAATTGTAAATGAAAACAGACAGATCCAACTTGCAAAGCAAAAATAAAACAAAACCTGCCAGATAAGCCTAATGCACCAAGAGAAATTGTTACAAAACATTGCTCCTCACTCCAGTTCTTATTTCAGGTAAAATCCTTCAAGTTGGAGCTGATCTTTTGTCCAGCCTGGGTCTAAGGGCTTCTTCCCTCCTTAGTGTTCTTTGTTTTCAAGTCTTTTCATGTGTATTCTCTTAGGATGGGGATGTAGTTTCAAAGACCCTCCTTGATTGCTTCCTATCCCAATTTCTCCAAGGCTGGGAACTCTTTGTTCAAATATCCCCATCCTCATGGAAAAATATCAAAACCAGGTTTCCACTTCATATTTCTAACTTCACATACAAGAATGTTACATGCACACAAACAGAATATACACATCCAAGGGATTATAAACTCTTGAATGATAGGTTAATGGCCCTGTTTTACATAAAGCACATTTGAATTATGCATATTCATATTCAAAACCATATTTCCATAAAAACATGGGGGCATAGCATCACAGGAAGGGCTCGTTTTATTTTGTCCTAACTTTTCATTTAGAAAATACCATGCAATACTTGCATTAGAAATTTTGTATAAAATGGTAGTAGATGGAAGGAAAGGGAAAGAGAAGGAGGATATAAAGACAAAATGGTAATGACAAATAAAAGGGGCTTAGAGAAGTGCACGGAGAAAGCACTCTTACTATATTGCTTAAGTCCCCTATTTTCCTTGTCTTCAGGGCAACCATTTCTGATAACCAATAGAAACTGACTTGCAACAGATTCATTCCTCTGCTCTGTCTCTGATCCAAAGATTTGCAGACTGTAAAGATGAGCATTGCTAATAGTCTGCATTTCTGTTTTGCCATAAGGACTTGGATTTAAATATGAATGATCACACCCTTGGAACGCTACCCCTTCCTGCTTCTCCATGTGGGAACTAACAATAAGGCCAAGAATGACCTTGAGCAGGTTACTGCGGATTATGTAGTGCTGGGAAGAAGGATCCAAGAATTCGGTGCGCAAGTGGTGTTCTCGTCCATCCTCCCTGTTGAAGGGAAATGACTGGGCAAGGATCGTCGAATTGAGGAAGTAAACGCGTGGTTGCACAGGTGCTGTCGCAGAGAGGGCTTTGGTTTCTTCAACGATGGGACTCTGTTATGGGCACAAGGATTGTTAGGAAGAGATGGGATCCACCTAACGAAGAAAGGAAGGAGCATCTTCATGGGCAGGCTTGCAAACCTAGTGAGGAGGGCTTTAAACTAGGTTCGTCAGGGAACGGTGACCAGAACCCTGAGGGGAGTGGGAGAGTCGGATACCTGCAAGAAATGCAAAGTCGACCAAGCAACAAAGGAGGACCCCTGATTCGAATGAACAAGACAGGGCGATCAACTGGTTATCTGAGGTATTTGCACACTAATGCGAGAAGCCTCGGAAACAAATAGGAAGAACTGGAGGACCTGGCCCAATCCAAGAAATATGATTTAATTAGGATAACAGAGGCTTGATGGGATGACTCGCATGACTGGAGCGCTGTCATGAAAGGCTATAAACTGTTCAGGAAGAACAGGCAGGGGAGAAAAGGAGAAGGAGTTGCACTATATATAAGAGAGCACTATGATTGCTTTGAACTCCAGTATAAAGAGGGAGAAAAACCTGTTGAGAGTCTATGGATTAAGTTTAAAGGAGCAAAAAACAGCAGTGATGTTGTGGTTGGTGTCTGCTACAGTCCACCGAATCAGGTGGATGAGGTAGATGAGGCTTTCTTCGGACAACTGAGAGAAGATTCCGGATTTCAGGCCCTGGTTCTCGTGGGGGACTTCCAAACTACCGTTACTCCTCGTGAAATGGTAGTTCGGAATAGGAAGCCTAGTCTGACCTACCTAGTCCGTGCCGCGTGTAGCCGCGCGGCACGGAGTCCGCACTAGCTGACATTTAAAAATGGCGGCGCCCGGCTTTATGCAAATGAAGCCCGGGAAATTCAAATCCCGGGCTTCATTTGAAACTCCAGTTGCCTACATTACCACCCTAGTTCGAACTAGGGTGGTAGTGTAGACATACCCCTAGTGACAGATGATGTGGGGAAAGCTGAAGTACTCAATGCTTTCTTTTCCTCTGTATTCACGGACATGGTGGGCTCCCAGACTAATGCGCTAAGTGACGCAAGATGGGATGAAGATGGACAGCCCTTGGTGGATAAAGAACAGGTTAAGAACTATTTAGAAACGCTAAACATACACAAATCCATGGGTCCGGACTTAATGCATCCGAGGATACTGAGGGAGTTGGAAAATGTCATTCAGGAGCTTTTGGCCATTATATTTGAAAAGTCGTGGAGGTCGGAAGAAATCCCGGATGATTGGAAAAAGGCAAATGTATTGCCCATCTTCAAAAAAGGGAAGGACAATCAAGGGAACTATAAGCCGGTCACTCTTACCTCGGTTCCTGGAAAAATCATGGAAGGGTTCCTTAAGGAATCCATTTTGAGGCACTTGGAAGAGAGGAAAGTGATTAGGAATAGTCAGCATGGATTCACAAAGGGCAAGTCGTGCCTGACCAATCTGATTAGCTTCTATGATGAGGTAACTGGCTCTATGGTCGTTGGAAAGTCAGTGGATGTGATACGGTCTCCCGCAATATTCTTGCCAGCAAGTTAAGGGAACGTAGATTGGATAAATGGACAGTAAGATGGATAGAAAGATGGCTAGAAGGGAAGGCCAGCGGGTAGTGATCAACGGCTCGATGTCAGGATGGCAGTCAGTTTCTAGTGGAGTGCCCCAAGGTTTGATTCTAGGACCAGTTTTGTTCAATATCTTTATTTATGACCTAGATGAAGGGATGGGTTGCGCCCTCAGCAAGTTTGTAGATGACACTAAGCTAGGGGGAGAGGTAGATATGCTTGAGGGCAGAGATAGGGTCCAGAGTGACAAATTGGAGGATTGGGCCACAAGAAATCTGATGAGGTTCAACAAGGGATGGAAGAATCCCAACATTGTTACAGGCTGGGAACCAAGCAGCTAAGTAGTAGTTCTGCAGAAAAGGACCTGGGGGTTACAGTGGATGAGAAGCTGGATATGAGTCAACAGTGTGCCCTTGTAGCCAAGAAGGCTAATGGCATATTAGGTTGCATTAAGAGGAGCATTGCCAGCAGATACAGAGATGTCATTATTCCCCTTTATTCACCTCTGGTGTGGCCTCATCTGGAGTATTGTTTCAAGTTCTGGGCCCCCCTCTACAAAAAGGATGTGGATGCATTGGAGAGGGTCCAGCGGAAGGCAACCAGAATGATTAGGGGCCTGGAGCATGAGACCTATGAGGAGAGGCTGAAGGACTTGGGTCTATTTAGTCTGCAGAAGCGAAGAGTGAGGGAGAATTTGATAGCAGCCTTCAGCTTCCTGAAGGCAGGTTCCAAAGAGAATGGAGAAAGACTGTTCTCAGTAGCGACAGATGGCAGAACAAGGAACAATGGTTTCAAGTTGCGGTGGGAAAGGTCCAGGTTGGATATTAGGAAAAACTATTTCACTAGGAGGGTTTGTGAAGCACTGGAATGGGTTACCGAGGGAAGTAGTGGAGTCTCCATCCCTAGAAGTGTTTAAGTCTCGGCTTGACAAAGCCCTGGCCGGGTTGATTTAGTTGGGATTGGTCCTGCCTAGAGCAGGGGGATGGACATTCTGAGGTCTCATCCAACTCTATGGTTCTATGATTCTATGAATGCAGACAGATGAGACAAATAACTGTAGGGTTCCGTTTTCTGGACAGCAATTCAGACAATATAAATTTACCATTTTTCTGAAGTAGAATGAGCTAACAAAGATGTACTCAGGAAGCAGTCGAGTAGATAAGTCTCAATTTGGCATTTCTATATGGACTCCACTGTATGGATTCCATACTGTTTCATGGATGATAGAGTGTGTATTAAAGCAATTTGTGTTTGTATTCTGCAAGACTGCAGTTGCCTCTGATCTTCCACACAATCTGAATAGATTGTGAGTCCTCTGGATGAAAAAAAATCAGAAATAATGCATGTGTGAAAGAGGCTGAGGGAGGGACATTTCATACTTACTAAAATTGGTAAGTAAAGAGGATTTGGTAAAAGAATATATCAGATTGTTCCCCTTTATTTTACAGATGTAAAAAACTTTTATCAACATTTTCAAATGTTATCATAGCCCTGAAAAAAATTGACAAAGCATATCCAGCTAGCCAACTCAAAAATATCATTTCCACACTAGAATGACAGTATTTTCCCTCAAACCACTTTCCAAAGTATTTCAAAAATCAAGAAGCAAGAAGGGAGAAAAACATTTTCTAAAGGACAGTTTTTAGTCACAAGCTCTATTATTATTTGCCATTACAGCAGGGTTTTTGCTTCCAATACCTAATTTATAGTCAGAAAATCCATTTTCTACTGCACTTTAGCTAAGTTTCTGTCCTGTATGGAGCTATCAGTTGAGCCAAAAATACAGCTGTATTTTTCATCTTCTAGATTAAAGACACAACTCCTGCCTGTTTACCTGCTCTTGTATCAACCAATCTCATCTCCTTCATTCTGCCAATGAAACCAGCCCTGCACATCCATTAATTAATTTCTCACATAAACATCTCAACATGGATCTCTATGATTACTACTTTCTCCTGCTCTTTTTCTCAAGTTCTACCCTCTGCAGTGATGCCATAAGAAACTGGCCAATCAAGAATGGCTACGTTCAAGGACAGATGAATACAGATGGTTCATTATCAACAATATTGGAGAAGCATTGTGATTCTGTACATTTATATACAAATTATTATATATGGTAGTATCCTTCTCTCCCACCCATCACACATCACTTGTCTTCTCTGTAAACTTTTTTTGGGCAGGAACCAAATACGTCTGAGTGTTTCGTAGAGCACAAAAAACAATACAGGCAGTCCCCAGGTTACGTGGATCCGACTTATGTCGGATCCCTACATACGAACGGGGCTTTTCTCGCCGCGGAGGACACGGCGGGATCACCCAGACGCGACACGGTCCCGCCGCCCGCATCCTCCGTGGCGAGAAAAGCCGCTCCGCGTCTCCCTGGTCTGCTGGGGGGGCCCCCCAGCAGACCAAGGAGACGCGGAGCAAAGCCGCGGAGGACACGGGCAGCGGGACTGCGGTGCGTCTCAGCGGTCCCGCCGCCCGCGTCTCCCTTGTCTGCTGGGGGGGGGGGCAGCTAGTGCACCCCCACACAGCAGACCAGGCTTTTCTCGTCACGGAGGATGTGGGTGGTCCTGCCGCCCGCGTCCTCCGCGGTGAGAAAAGCCGCTCCGCGTCTCCCTGGTCTGCTGGGGGGGCGCAGCTAGTGTGCCCCCCCCCCCAGCAGACCAGGCTTTTCTCGTCGACGCCTGGGGTAGAGCAGCTGGGGGGCTGCTGGGTTGGTCCCACAGCGCCGAGGTGCGGCGCTACTGGACCAACCCAGCAGCACCCCAGCTGCTCTGCCCCAGGCGTGTCCGATTCAGCCGCTGCTGGTCAGTTTCAACGGCGGCTGAATCTGGACGCCAGTTCCGACTTACATACAAATTCAACTTAAGAACAAACCTACAGTCCCTATCTTGTACGTAACCCGGGGACTGCCTGTACAACACTCTGCTCATAAATGACATCTCTGGGCACCAATAGAATACAAAATAATCACCCTGATCCCCACCAAAAGGAGAGGTTGCATAAAAGTAATCTTTTTTCTCCTGAGAGTATGCTGCATCTGCATCCTCTCACTTACCGTACTGGCACCTCCTGGTGGTAAGCAGTGGAATCTTCTACCCAATAGTGTCTGCAAGGATATTACTCTGTAGAATATTCTACAGCTCAAAACCAGAAAGTGCCAAGCCCATGAATAGGACTATGAAGAAGCCACTACAAAAAAAAACAGAGCATTCAGAAGATAGTATCATGCTCTTTTGCCCAACATTAATACAACATATTCTTAATACATTTGTCAACAGTAATTTTGTCATCATCTATGAAAAATAAGTCAAATTTAATCAAAGTAAAAGAAAAAACTGGTAGTCTTTAACCATTTTTTCATGTCAATCAAAGCTCTTGTAATTTATAAATGAATGTAAAGCTACCAGAATTTTCTTCTCTAGAACCTTTATTTCCAATTGAGTTCATTCTACATATTTTTGTACATCATATAAAGAATTAGAAGAGGTGCCACAGCACTTTGTTAACAAACTTATTTCCCAGATGTGGCCAAAGCAGAGACAGAAGGCTCAAATGCTCTAACATACCTAACAATTCAATTACAGTTATCTTATGGTGCCATCACATATATTTCTTCAACAATCAAACAACCTCAGCTGGAAACTCCAAGCAATAACATAAATAGAGGACCATCTGGCAAGAATAATTAAGGAAGGCTGGAAATAAAACATTAATTAGTGCAGTATTTCAAATGACCTTCAAAGGCCTTATAATGAAATTATATACAAAACAGGTAATCACTTGTTTCACGTTGCCATTAAACTTAACCAAGCAAGAATAAATAATACTAATTTTAAGCTGCCATTATATATTATTGACTCAACCTGATAATGAGATTCTCATACAGAAATAAGACAATAACATTAAAATGGAAAACAATCAAATGATGGAATGGCAGCTAATTTTTTGGCTGATGAGATCAATGAGTGACATGTATCAAGCTTCTATCAACATCTATACATTAGAAAGGAACATTTCAGTAGTTGGCTGCAACAATGTGAAGTTACATTGTTTTTAATGCATTTTCATTTATTTTCTCTTTTTAGGATGGGGGGAAGAAACTGTAAAACAATCTACCTCAGTTATATGCAATAGGAAATATTGAAGTAAAATGTGTATGTTGTGAAATTTCCAAAGTGGAAACTGCTGGAAATAATGAAAGCAGAAGGTGGGAGAGATAATATGTGTTAGTGGACCAATTTCTGTTGGTGACAGAGATAAGCTTTTGAGCTCACACTGAGTTCTTCTTGTGTAAGCTTCAAAGTTTGTCTCTCTCATCAATAGAATTTGTTCCCATAAAAGAATACTCAACTTGTCTCTCTAATAGTCCTGGAACTGACACAGCTATGACACTATACAGCAATGGAAATACTGATGTATTCTTGTTCAACAATGTTTAGAGCCACCATAAATTAACATAAAGAACGTTCTCTGAACCTTTAACTTATTTCCTCCTTATTTGGTTGGAATGTAAACCGATAAGAGTCCACAGTCACGAAGGGTATGTCTACACTGCCACCCTAGTTTGAACTAGGGTGGCTAATGTAGGCATTTGAACTTGCAAATGAAGCCCAGGATTTAAATATCCCGGGCTTCATTTGCATGTTCCTAGGCAGGCACCATTTTTAAATGCCCGTAGTTCGAACTACCTGCAGGAGGAATAACGGTAATTCAAATTAGGAGCTTTAATTCGAACTACCTAGTCTGTGCCACGTGTAGCTCAGTATTTAAATCCCAGGCTTCATTTGCAAGTTCAAATGCCTGCATTAGCCACCCTAGTTCGAACAAGGGTGGCAGTGTGGACATACCCTGATATATTGATATTCCGTAGTCTTCCATTATCCAGAAAGGCATCTGGTAACATAAGCACAGCCTTTCAGGTGTATGCAGGCCTTACTCTCCAATGTCTGGGCAGTGATAGGCATACACCACTGACAGAGCCTTCTGAGCACCCTCATTAGTGTCTATTACTTTGGCCACTCAGTTAGCAGGCCCGCTGTTTCCAAAGGAACAGTACTTACCAGCATATAACATGCAACTCAGGATCCCTACTTTGACTAAAGAACAGCTGTACTGCAAATATGCTGGAGGCAATGGGAAGGCTCCTTTTGGGCCGCAGTCTGAACAACCAAGGACCCCAGAACAGGTTGAGAGTACAGGTGTTCGTGCCCCAACTGGGGAACGTAATACTGCCTCTCAACTCCCTTTAACGTAGGGGTCAGGGTCGCCGGAGTGTACCACAGGGCACTGGTAATTTTGGCTACTGTTTTATTAAGTGGCAAAGCCAAGAGGGTGGGAGCGTTGTCCGAGAGGATGTCAATCATGGGGTCCGTGTCCTCCACTACTGGCTCCACTGGGACACCCAGATTGGAGGCCAGATGCACTCGAGCATCCATAATACGCAATGCTGGTGTGGGATCCACCAAGGCTTCATCAGGAGACTATGATGACGACAACTCCTGGATCGGTGTTGGACCCAGTGTAGGAACCGGTTGAGGCACCGGTTGGGCAGACGGTACTGCTTGCAGAAGCGGCTCTGGTACCGAGGCCTGTGGCTCAGCAGCGACATCTGTAGCAACTGACCTCTGGGGGAAAGGGGTCCTGGTGCCTGAAGTGGAGTTGGTGCCGAGAGGACAGATCCCGGTGCCTGGGGTTGAGCTGGTTGCGGCACCGGGCGGACCGGTTCCGGTGCCGGTGCCGACACAGAACATGACTGTGCTGCAGAAGTCAGTATCGGTTGCGAGACAAACCCCGAAGAAGCCGACATCACCGCTGATGGTGGCACCAGCATGGCCTATGGGGTTGATGCCGGTGCCTGTGACGTTACCGAAACATGCATTGGTGCTGAAGAGGATGATGCTGAAGGGCCCGGTGCCGACGACTGGAACGACACCCTGGGAAAGTTGCTCAGTTCCAGTATCGAAGATGCTGATGGTGCCGTAGACGTCGCCACAAGGCCAGTGTGATATGGCACCGGTGCAGCCAAAATGGAGTCTGGAAGGGGTCCCAGCACCGAGGGAGGTCGAGCCCAGTCGGGTGCCAAGTGAAGCCTGGCTGCCTGCGTCGAGGCCGGCACCATAGTAGAGGCAAGTGGCACAGGTCCCACATGGGATGGTCCCGCTGCATAAGTGACCAGTGCCGTCCGGTCATGCCAGTGTGGAGGCAAAGCCAGTGCCAACACGGCCTCCGGCACAGGCAACCTCGACCCCTCCGCCTCAACCGACGACAGAGGGGAGGTAGCGAGGCTAATAAGGTCATGCGCCACCTCAAAGGTGTCCAGTGTGGAGGGGCGGTGCGAGGGTAGTTGCCCTGGACTGGATGGAAGTCCCGCCTGCTAACGCCGCACTGTGGTGAATGAGGACGTGCGCACCGGAGACTCGGCACTACGGTGAAGGCTCGACTTGGACTTCCGGCTCGGACACCTATCACGAGACGTTCTCGATCTCTTCGGTGCCAAGGCATCTCGTGTGGACGCCGATGCACTGTGCACCACAGAGTGCCCAGCCGGTGCCTGCTGTAAAGCCGCCTCAATAAGGAGAAGATTTAGATGAGAGTCTCTCTCTGTCTTAGTGCGTGGCTTAAATGACCTGCCGATCTTACAGGTGTCTGTAAGATGGCCCTCACCCAGACACTTCAGACAACTGTCGTGAAGGTCTCCTTTGGGCATGAACTTTGCACAGATAGCGCACGCCTGAAAGCATTGCAGCCCTGGCATTTTGGGGAAGAAAAACAAGACACTAACTACCTACAATACTAAGAGAAATGGGAACCATTAACTGATCTAAGAGAGACATGCTCCAACGACCGTCACGGGCGGTAAGAAGGAACTGAGTTGGGGGAGCGCCGGCAGGAGTACTTATGCCCTGCCATGGTGGTGCCACTCCATGGGGCGCCCTGCTGGCACTACGGGTACTGCTAGGGAAAATGCTCCGGAAGACGCAGTGCACGTGGTGCGCACACCTAATCTGAATGGACATGAGCAACCACTCGAAGAAGAACTTATGTCGACCTAACTATGTCATTGTTACCACTATAGCCCTGCTTCCACTGACATAAGTGCCCTACTGCACTGGCATAATTACTCCACCTCTATGACAGGCACAGGGCTTATGTCAGTGTAACTAGAGCGATGCAGTGTCTATGTAGACAACTGCCTTACTTACATCAGCTGTCTCTCGTCCTGTCAACTTCACGACAGATGTGAAATTTATGAGAATGCTGGGCACTTAGAGCCCAGCTGCTCCCCATCCCCCTGGAGAGCTGGGTGGCTGGACCCCACTCCTGGCTTGGAGCCAAGGGTCTGGATTGCACTCCCTGCAGATGAGAACCCCTGGAGAGCTTCCCCCATCTGTCTCAGGGGGGAAGCGAGATGTCCCAGATGGCTTTCCTCCCATTTTTTGAGGGGAATGGGAAAGAGAGGAGCATTGGGCAACTTTCCCCTTCTCTTTTCCCCCACCTCCTCCAGGAGCCTGTGGAGCAGAGCTGAGAAACTGGACTATCAGTTCCTCTTAGGTCGATGGAAGAGCTCCTGGAGAGGGCACACATCATCAACCAAAGGAGGCCAGGCTGGACATACATCAGTACCATAATTAGATATACCCATAGGCACCTTTGAAAATTTTACACCCCATATTTTGCAAAGGCCAGTTACTGACAAAAATGGAAAATATTACTTTGCTAAAAAGCAAGTTTCTAATCTCTTCTGAACAGATTGACAGATCTCTCTTGCCCATCCTCTTTCCCTACTTATCAAATCCTTGTGTTCACTATCATGCCAGGGAAATATCACCTTAAGATTTCTACATGCAGTGTCAAGTATCAGAGGGGTAGCCGCGTTAGTCTGAATCTGCAAAAGCGACGAGGAGTCCTGTGGCACCTTATAGACTAACTGAAGTGTAGGAGCATAAGCTTTCGTGGGCAAAGACCCACTGTTGCATCTGACAAAGTGGGTCTTTGCCCATGAAAGCTTATGCTCCTACACTTCAGTTAGTCTATAAGGTGCCACAGGACTCCTCGTCGCTTTTACATGCAGTGTCTGATCTGAGTACCAATTGACAGCAATTCAGAAGTTTTTTTGTCCCCAGGCAAGGACTATTGTCCCCAGGTTTCCCCACCTTTCAGTTGCCAAGTCAATCATTTCACAGACGTGGTAACTACCTCCCTAAACTCTCCTCACCATAGTGATGGGCTTCTGATTTGCATCTGCATTGCTTTTAACATTCAGGAGTTCAATCACACCCTCATGCTGCTTTTAAAATCCATTTTCCTTTTCTATGTAATATACATTATTGAAAGACCCAAGCTCTCTATCATATATGTATATCTTAGTACAGCTAATAAACATTGCATAAAACCTTTAAAAGAGAAAGATTGCACCATCAACATAGTAATCTCTTGGCAATAATCTTGCCAATTGTGACTTTGGCAGGGTTTTTGTCTTTAATTATGCAGCAATCCAGAGATCATTAGGGTATGGAAACCACAAAATGTTTGGAAATTAAAATATGAATCTTTGATAAAAGCTAACAATGTTAATAAAGTCAGTTCTTTAAAATAATACACAATTCTCAAAAACAAGAACAAAAAAATCCCACACTATCTTGAAATGAGATAATCACTTTAGACAGGATTATCACATGATTTTAGAATGCTGGGAAGGAGAGTAAATTGGTGAAATATTCCCCCTTTGAGGCAAGGTGTGAACTATGGACTAATCTAAAAAGGGCACAGAGCTCTTGTTCTCCTTAGGTCCTATGTCTGCTCCACTTCTGGAACAACATGGGTACACACGTCCCTTACTCTGGGCAGAGTGTACATTTATAATCTAATCTTTTAATGGCTGAGAAAATATACTGAGCACATAAAAGAGGGATGCATCATTGCACGTTAATATATTGGTGTGGCATAACTACTTAAGTTACAATTTATTGTCAATATAAATTGTACTGGGTATACAATATAAAGCAAAAGCACTTCAAATAAAACAGATTAACTTTAGTCTATAGAAAATAAATATGGAGCAGCATAATACATATAGAAGTGGACCGGAAATATCCCTATTTATTCCAGAATACACCGGTCATTGTACTTGTCTTGACATACAAAGAATTCATAAAAAGAAAGGTATTTTCACCAGAGAATAGAGTATTTTCTAGTTCACATAATGCAAAACGCTTAAATAAACACAAAGAATACATCTTTTTGTATGTGCAAAAAAGATCATAGTTCAAGAAACTGCTATCGTAGCCATTTTATATTAACTATTCATTCAGTTCAGTTAGAAGACCATGAGCTGCTAAAGTAAAGATGACGACTTGGTTTAAAATATGATATGGGTAAAGGATCCTGAGTATGTGGAAAGTTGCTCCATTAGGCTTAATAGACTTCTAAATTATATGGATTTCCTACTATTATTTGCTTACTAACCAGTGGTCAATTAAAGTCATTGTTCCATTATGATTTTTAGGAGCTATAAAACAGTGAGTCCGACTTTCAGCACAGTGGAAATCCATCTAAATCCAAATATATGTACCTCTAAGCCTTTGAACCATTCTGTAAATAGGTCACTGCTTAATATGGTTGACAGAATACAAGTACCATTATAGAAACTAATGAATTGCTTTTTGTGTAGCATGAAATAGAAAATCTGTCAAGATGAAGTCACTCGGAGAACAGTAATGATAATTTGGCAAAGATAATAAAAGTTCATGGTAATTATGGCATATTGCATATCAAAAATTTAGATTTGTTAAATATGTCTTAACAGGTGAAGTGATAGCGAAAAGAAACAAAATGGTTTTTGGTTGCAACTTTCTCTTAACAAAGCAACTAATTTTCATTTTGAAAATTTTCATTTAATACCTATAGTTAATGTTTCATTAATAGTTTAAAAAAATTCTATTAGCTGAATTTTATCATATACTAGGATTGGCAGTGGCTACAACATACAATGGGCTGGGATTTAGAAAGGCACTGTTCTTTCCTAGCTCTGCCACTAACTCAGCATGTAAACCTGAGCAAGTCATTTCACATCTCAGTGCCTCAAATATCTTGATCTGTACAATGAGACCTTTGAATGAAAAGTGCAATATGCATTATTTGTATTATTTTCATTCTCAGTTGCTGTATGTCCTAATTTATTCACAAAAGATAATGAAACACACATATACAGTATGTTGCTAAGTGAAAATACATGTTCTGCAAGAAAAAGTATCCCTGTCATTTTGACCCAAACGTTGGTAGAGTGGGTGTGGCCAGAGCTGGGGTAATAGTAAGTCAGCCCTCCAAACCCTACTAATTCATGAAACACACATCTGCTTCGTGTATATATAGCAACAAACCTAAAAGTAGAGAAGCTATGTAGTATTGATCAAGACATTTTACTCTATTTTTATGAATGTTTGGAATAGTTTTTATTCTACTTTATTTTTTCCCCATAGTTTGTTTACAAAAAAAATTGTTTTGAATTTGTTTTACCCCTCATTCATTCTCTTCCTCTTCTACTGTTTTATTTTATTTTATTTTATTTTTCCCAAGATCTTTCTAATGGTAATTAAATATATAAAATATTAATTGACAGGGTATTTTCACACATTCTGTCATTTTTATTTCTATCTTCTCCCATATATTCCAGTGGAGAAAAAAGAGGAAAATTTCCCACTATTTCAAAATGTGTTGACAATAAATTCATCTAGAAACTTTTCTGAAAAATGAAAAATTGGCCAATTATTTATTAATATTTTTGTTTCATGTTTGATGAAACTCTTTTTTTTTTTTTACAAAATCTCTGAAACAAGAAAGATTTTAATTGTGAATCCCCAAAATAGGCTAAATGCACTGTAGATGTATCTTCATCAATTCAATGGAGTATGCCCTCTACCCCCTTCCCCCGCCCCCAAGACCAACAGCATATCTTTGCATCTCTTTTTCAGGGACAAAGTCAGTTACTTGGATCAATGAACCATTTACAAGAAAAACTAAAATATTATATTGAAAGTAGAGATTACTTTATAAGAACCAAAATCTTCTAGTTCCTCCCTACATTTTAGTGAAGGTTCTTATTTATTCTATTGTAACTAATGGATCAATGATACTCAGAATGACAAGATCTATTTTTCTGGGTTTGTCTACATAAGGAAATATTCAGGAATAGCTATTCCTAATTAGTTCCATGTGTAGATGCTCTTATTCTGGGATAAGATTATCCATAGGAGGAGTTAATTAGGAACTCTTAGCTTTAAATTCATAACAACCTTATTCTGGATTTATATGTGTAGATAAGACATTAGTTATCTTCGTCTCTTTTTTTAAAACAAGTGATTGACAGGAAGCAGGCCCAGATTAAGGGGAGGGGCCTAGCCGTGCATCTGCCTGGGGCGCCAACCTATGGGGGCGCCTGATGGCAACTGTAAGGTGCGCAGCGCGCCAGGGGGCAGGGCCACGCATGCGCCATGCACCCGGGGCGGAGATACACATGCACTGCATGCCCGCTGCCCGGGGCGCAGGAATGGCTCGAGCCAGCCCTGACAGGAAGAAGGAATTGGGCCTTACCGCTACAGAACTTAAAATACTCAAGGGAAGCCCTAATATTTGTTGGATTAAATTAGCAAAATGTAATAATTAAGACAATAATGTAATTTCATAGTCCTACACAGAAAACAAGAAGACATTCTTAGTTTGAGAAAGTTTTACAGCTACGTTGTCCAAGTAGAGAACAAAAATATTTAAGAAAAACACTGGTTTTAATCAGTGCCATAGAAATAAAATATGCAGAACACAGCTAGAACATATTGAAAAATTAAAGAACCTAATTCAAATGCAGATGGTTAAATGGTATAGAGTCCAAAAATAAATGTTTGAGCCAGGTCCCTGTTAACTGGAAGTATTCTAATTACTGGGACAGCTGATGTTTCAAATGAATCTAAGCCACTTTGGCTACTGTTCAACTCCTAAATGTAGTTTTGTGTTGTTCTGCCTTTGTACTTTAGTAACAAACAGTGACACAACAGTGAAAAATCTACACGCTGTTTTGAAATATTTTTACTGAAAATTGTAGCATAAATCTTTCTTCTTTGCAACTGAAAATGGGTAGAAGTCATAATTAATATTAAATATAGTTATGTAAATAAGTAATACATACTATATGCACATTATGCCACTAAACAATTTGTGCGTAAGTTATGAATGAAACATATCTATGAAGGGTATTCCCCCCCCTTTCTTCTACCACTATTATTACAAGACGGTATTTATTTGAATCAACAGAGTGGACCTCAGTACAAACACATCAGCTTTATTGCCTGTAATGGAAATATTTATATAAGGAATCACATAGGGTTCCTCAGTGCCACACTCAAAGGCCAGGATCAATTGTATTTGTGCTCAGAGAACAGCCTATCTCCGACTTACAAACTGGTTATAGGCCAAGCAATTGGTCATAACTCGGTTTGTTCGTAAGTCGGATCCCATTGAGTTACATGCGACCACGCTGTTCATAAGCGCAGATGGCGTTCGTAACTCGGGGTCCGCCATTTACAACATTTTTGGTCGTAACTGCAAACAGTCGTAAGTCGACCGTTCACAACTCGGGGACCGGCTGTGTTGTCAATGCCCAAAGTGGCACTAGTTTCTCCAAATGGGGCAGATCCCCTACTGCATTAGTCATTCACTTCTTGTTCTTCAAATCACCCAGGCTACGTCTACACTGCAGGCTCAAGCAAGAGCGCATCTGCATTGCCATGTGCTTTTGTGCAAGAGATGTGCTTTTGTGCAAGAGTGTCCATGGCGGTGTGGACGCTCTCTTGTGCAAGAAATCCCCGTTGCCCGTCCACACTGTCTTCTTGCGCAAGAACTCTTGCGCAAGAGGGCTTATTCCTCATGGGGAGAGGAATAACTCTTGCACAAGAAGCCCTGTTTTCTGATCCTTTACTGTAAATTTACTTGTGCAAGAACTCCACAAGTTTTTGCGCAAGAATAGCTGTTCTTGTATAAAAAGCCTGAAGTGTGCTAGATACATTCTATTTTTTAGTAGAGGAGTAACCAAAAGTCATTTCTGATGAGTTTGAATCTCTTCAGCTTATTGTTAGTATCTACAGCTCAATGATCAATGTTGCCATGGAATCCTGAAGTGGGATCAATCTCTCGAGCTGATCCCTAATCTTAGTAGAGGAATAATATGGCATCAATATTTCTACAAAGATCCAATTATGTGAGGTGTGTTGGAGGAAGACATTGAATGGGGCCCAAAATCATTCTTCATAATATTGGACTTATTCGTGGTATCAGATATTATAATATAGGTGCCCACACAATTAGAAACCCAGATATTAAATTCTCTACAGACTGTTTGCTCCTGTTTCCATTTGCCTTTCATCTTCATATCACTCTTTTATGAGGTTCAAGAACATGGATAACTAGTTTACAATAGAGCTGCCAACAATCTAATCACACAAAGCCAAACACCATTATCTTGCCCTTGCCTTGCCTCTTCTGAGACCCTGTCCCTTTCACCAAACCTTCTCTGAGACCCCACTCCACTCACATTCCCCAATCCTCACTCATTTTCACTGAGCTGAGGCAGGAGGTTGATCGCAAGAGGGGTGTTATCTGGGCTGCGGTTGAGGATTTGGGAGTGCAGGAGCTTGGGTGCTAAAGGGGGCTCAGAGCTCACGCAGGAGGTTGGAGTGCGATATGGGGTGCAGAATCTGGGATGAAATCTGGGTGCAGGAGGGAGCTTAGGGCTGGGGACAGAGGATTGGGATGAGGAATGCGGGCTCCAGCCAGGTGGCACTTACCTTGAGCAGCTCCCATCAGTAGCAATGTGGGGCTAAGACAGGCTCCTTGCCTGCCTTGGCCCTGCTCCACTCCTGGAAGTGGCTGGCAGGTCCCTGCAGCCCTAGGCAGAGGGGGCAGGAGCTTTAGAGTGCTGCCAGCACCTGTGGCGACTGTCCCCACAGCTCCCATTGGTTACAGTTCCTGAACAATGGGACCTGTGGAATTGGTGCTTGGGGCAGCGCACAGACACCCTTTGTATCCTCCAGGGGTTGCAGGGATGTGCCAGCCACTTCTGTGAGTGGCACAATGTCAGGGCAGGCAGGGAGCCTGCTTTAGCTGTCTAGTGATGCCAGACTTTTGGCTGCCTAAAATCTCTTAGTTGACTTCAGTAGCTTCCAGGAGATAGAGTCCAATACTGGTAGGCTATGTCTAGACTGCAGGCTTCTTTCGGAAGAAGCTTTTCTGGGAGAGAGCTTCCGAAAATATTCTTCCAAAAGAGAGTGTCTACACAGCAAAAGCACATTGAAAAAGCGATCTGCTTTTTCAAAAGTTAGCGTCCACACTGAATGGACTCTATCTCACCTTTAAGCTGTGATTACTATGGACGGAGTGGCCACTTGGGCACTTGTGCTTTTTCCTCTTCTGCTTCTTCCCTCTTCCCTGTCCACACACGCCTTTTTCAGAAAGAGCTCTTTCAGAAAAAGGCTTCTTCCTCGTAGAAAGAGGTTTACCAATGTCAGAAAACCCCCTTTGTTCGTCTGATTTTTTTTCAAAAGAACACAATTGCAGTGTGAACGTAATGAGTTTTTTTGGAAAAACGGCTGTTTTTCTGAAAAAATTCTGCAGTAGACTCATGGAGAAACAATAAGGGTTGGCAACTCTACTTAAAAAATACCTACACTGTTCGTGTTTAAAAAGTCTTTTGTGAGTAGTGCTACAAAACAGATACATATGTTAAAATCATAGTTTAGTGATCTTTCTGTTTGCCCAGGAATTTGATTTTTGGTGTTCTATGAGCAAAAATGCAGTATCTTACCAGCTAATGAAAGACTATTATAATATGTGTGCTTTGAGAGACCAGGGAAGTTGTTGGAAGAGCACAAAAGTGGTGGTAGTTGGAGATGAAGCATGCATGACAATATAAGATTTGCTATGCAAGCAATACAGTATATGGGGATCATTTGGAGACCTGACCATACATAAAAGCTGCATTTCTAGGATGGGACCACACTGATAATATGAAGAAAATTCCCTACTCTAGAGTGAATTCTCCCTGGCATACAATTCCTTCTAATATACTCCTGCCACAGAATGAATCAACTTCATAGTCAACAAATAGGAGATCCTAGAAGATATATGAACGAATAATATATTTCTAAACACCAAAAAAGGAAAAATATAAGTAAGAGGTGACCTACGGTGAGCTATAAGGAGTATGCTGTGGCTTGAATATTATTATTGATGTAATTGTTAGACTGCACAACACCTTCTATTTACAAGGAAACATCTGTCACAAGCTCACAAGGGAGTTCTTTGAAGTCAATATTGTATTTGATGTATACATTTTAAATGTGATTGACATTGAATTTAAAGGCATGAGCCTGATAGAAGCATAACTCCTACAGCTCCCTTTTTATTTCAGTAGGCCCTGGTGGCTCTCAGCAGGTGCAGAACCTGTCAGGATGAGGAACAGGATTGGAACATTATTTGAATCATGTATTGTTTCTAGAAATATTTTACTGCTACTCCCTGGAGCATCTCTGTTTCCAAGCTGTACTTCAGTTTGCATTTTGAAAACATATTTTACTATTTATGCATGTAAATATTGGATATTGGATTCTGACTTTAAAAGTTTACATGAGCACAGATCCCCCATCCCGAATTCTTCTTTTGTACATGTATAGTATAGGATAATTTATTTATGATAGGAAGTTACATCTGTGTGGTACTCTAAATAACTTAAAATGTATCCTGAGATGTTATGATGCGTGATTTTCTAGTAAATATACAGTCATCATGGGCAAATTAACTCCTAGCAATGGAATGTACAATATAGCATCTTGTACCAAAGTGAAGTCAACTACTGTCACTACTATATCCCTGTCTTGATATCTGATTGTAACCCATAATAAATCTGATTCTAGATTGCATTCTGACAAAGTTTGCAGCCTACCCAGCTACATTTTAAGATCATTTTGTATTCATGGTTGGGACTACAAAATATCAACCTCTCCTTCACATCACATTGTTAAAATATTAAAGACAATGAGCCACATCTTCAATCTGGAGTAAACTGACACAGGTCCATTGACTTCAATGTCTGGCCCAATGTATTTCCATTAGCCTGATGATTTGACAGAACAGCTGTTTTCTCGATTACTAGAAACTGAATTACACAAATTATATGTTAGATTGCAAAGGGATGCTTGTGATGAGATTTGCAATCGTTAGTTCGCATGTAGGGAGCCACCTTTATATGACAGACAACTTATGCTTTGCATAACTTCAAGGTACTCTACAACTTTTTATGTATGTGTTACAGATTTGACCATAAAACTGTTTAAAAGGGAAAATTTAATCAATACAGTTATGTAGAAATTTGCAGTTTCTAAAATTTATTTGACACTGGTCCTAGGCAGCAAGCTTTTAATGCTCATGCTGTACCTCATCTGAAGGTTATTATTTTTTTATGCCAGCATGTATTCAGTATCCTACGGAGGACTAAACACTGTATAAATATTTTATAGTACACTGTTCAGTTATTTTTTTCCCACAACAACATGATACTGAGCTCCTAATGCAGTTCAAATGAGATGATGCTAATGACAATTCACAGTTGCTTTATGCCAAAGCCTTTATGAGGGTAGTTAGAAAGGGGACATTAATTAACAGTGTACAGCTACCTTAATGATAATAGCTTTGGTATCTGTTGCCTCAAAAAAGGACCTTTTGAGAGAGAATTTCTGATGTTTTTAACCTTCTCTAAGATGAGGATGCTCAGCTGCTCCAATAATGGGCAAAATATATTGCTCATGAATAATAATATTAATTAAATATCAATCAGAAATAATGGCAGATCACTGAACCAGACAGAAAGAACATATAAACAATTATGTTTGTGATCAACTTGTAAGGAAGGGAAGAGATATTAGTAAGTGATAGACCAAAGAGATTGCAAGAGCAGAGACTGTTCTGGCAGTCAGGATGGAAAGGAAAGGGATGATTTTGAAGATACATATAAATCTCCTGCAAGATCAGTAACTGGTTAAAAGATAGGAAACACGTGGTAGAAATAAATTATCATCTTTCAGAATAGAGAGAAGTAAATAGTAGTGTCCCCTGAGGTGTGTTCTGGTACCAGTGCAGTTCAACATATTCATAAAAGATGATGAAAAATAGGTAAACAGTGAAGTGGCAACACTTGTAGATGATACAAAATTATCCAACATAGTTAAGTGCAGAGCAGATTGTGAAAGGGAACAAAGGATCTCACAAAACTGGGTGAGTAAGCAACAAAATTGCAGATGTCATTCAATGTTGATAAAAGCAAAGTACTGTACACTTGAAAATAATAATCTCAACTATCCATACACAGATTGGGTATAAATTAGCAATTATCACCAAGAGAATTTCAATAAACATTAGGAAATGGATAGATAATAAGACAGAAAATATCAAAGTGCTTCTACATAAATCCATGGCAATCCCATATCTTGAATACTGTGTGCAGATCTGGACTCACCTCTCAAAAAAGGTATACTGGAAATCACAAAAAGTAAAGAGAAGGACAACTAAAATAATTAGAGATATGGAACAGCTTCCTTACAAAAAGAGATAAAAAAGACTGACTTTCAGTTTGGAAAAGAGATGATTAAAAGGGAATATGATAGAGGTCTATAAATTATTGATTAACATGGAGAAAGGGAATAACTAAATGTTATTTATTCCATCTCATAACACAAGAGCTAGGAAATTAATAGACCGCTGATTTAAAACATACAAAAAGTACTTCTACACGGAATGCAGTTAACCAGTGGGAATCTTTTCCAGAGGGTCTTGTGAAGGCCGGTATTAACAGGGTTAAAAAAAAAATACATTAATGGAGGATAGCTCCATCAATGGCTGTTAGCTAAGATGGGCAGGAATGCAACACCATGCTCTTAATGTTCCTAGCCTCTGTTTACCAGAAGCTGGGAGAGGACGATGAGATGGATCACTTGATGATTACCTGTTCTGTTCATTCCCTCTGAAGCACTTGGCATTGGCCATTGTCGGAAGACAGGACACAGAGCTAGGCAGATCATTGGTAAGACCCAGTATGGCCATTATTACATTCTTAAGGAAAAACAGAAGTCAAGTATAATACCCAGGATTTTGAGTCCTAATGATAAGCAAGATGGCACTATCTCTTAGGGTATGTCTAGACTACATGCCTGTCGCCAGAGGCATGTAGATTAGGCTACCTGGCATAGGAAAATGAAGTGGCGATTTAAATAATCGCCGCTTCATTTAAATTTACATGGCTGCCGTGCTGAGCCGATCAGCTGTAGTCTGGACACGCGGGTGTCGACATCAAAGGCATCAAAGGAGGTATACCTGGGTGGTCGACAAATGCCTTTGACGTCAACACCCGTGCTTCCAGACTACCGCGCTGAGCCGACAAACAGCTGATCGGCTCAGCGCGGCAGCCATGTAAATTAAAATGAAGCGGCGATTATTTAAATTATCGCTTCATTTTCCTATGCCTGGTAGCCTAATCTACATGCCTCTGGTGACAGAGGCATGTAGTCTAGACGGACCCTTGGAGTAATGGCTCTTTCTGAATGTTGCATCAATGGGCTTATCAGGAAAAAAAGTTTCACTTCTTTCCCCATTCCTTCTGGAAAGTAACTATACAAAAGAAAAGAAAGTGTATACATATAGCAGTAAGTCAGTTTAAGGCCAAAAAGACTCAGTAGAGCACAATATTTACTTCCTGTTTGCCAAAGGTCTCCAACACAACCTGCTACCCACACATGAAAAACCCAGCAATGGAAATGAGACCAAAATAAATGAGACCTACAGAAGATTAAACTTTTATATTGCACAGTGAGAGAATGGGGGTGTGTCTAGACTACATTACTCTTTCGAAAGAGGAATGCAAATGAGGGAAATCGAAAATGCAAGTTAAGCGCTGATTTACAAATCTCGTGCTTTATTTACATAATCTCTTCTGATCATTTTTTCTGAAGAGATTTTTTTCGGAAAAAAAAGCAGTCTAGATGGGGTTCTTTTGGGAAAAAACCCCTTTTTTGAAAGAACCTTGCAAACCTCATTTTTAAGGGATAGGGGTTCTTTCGAAAAAGGGGTTTTTTTTCCAAAAGAGCCCCATTTAGACTGCTTTCTCCCCCCCCCCCCCAAAAAATCTCTTCAGAAAAAACTATCAGAAGAGATTATGGAAACGAAGCACGGGATTTGTAAATCAAAGCTTCATTTGCATTTTCAATTTCCCTCATTTGCATTCCTCTTTCGAAAGAGGAATGTAGTCTAGACGCACCTGGGGGTGGAGAGGTAATACATCACACCAGGGATCCAGGTCCCTGCTATAGTAGGGAAATGACTGCTACAAATAAGGAACTGCCATACTGGATCAGAACTATGACCTTTGTCTCAAACCGTAGTCAGGTCTAGAGGTCCACATGAACCTACATTTTTTAGGCTTGATCTGAAACAAACCAGACCTAAAGCCCCCTGAGCCTGAGAGGATCTTTTTGTTTTCCCAATCCTTCTCAACACTGAGTCAGTGCTGTTGCCTTTGGCCCATGGAGCTGGTTTTCCTCCAAATGACAGAGGACCATGTATGGAAGTGGCATACTGTGTTCCTGCTGCCCGTCACTCCCAATATACTGTGTGTCATGCAAGAGGTGTTAAGACTCCTCAGCATACTCATTCTACAATACACTGAGAGGTGATGGCAAACAGTCAGAGAAGGAAACAGAGACACAGGAGAGACGATCTGAGCAGGACTGATAATCCCTCTCCCCCTCCCCCCCACACACAGCCCCAACTCTTGAAGTCAAATCCTGTAGGGTTTGGGGCAAGTTACAGATCTCTAACTAGGATCTTATGCTTCAGAGGAAGGTGCAAGAAATCCAGTCATAGATTAATGTGCATCATGATAAAGTAATGCTAATGTAGGATTATATGCCCTATATGAAGGTTCTGTCCTAATCTTTAACAATTAGAGATTATTTTAAAACCCAAATCATGAGGTTTTTATCTGCTTTCTAACGCTTTGTTAGCATTAACTATTTTCACATAATTGCTGTGATAAGAAAAATCTTGAGATTTGCATATATAATTAAATTTCCTACAATTTGTTAGCAGGCAGTAAGCAAGCAATGCACAAAACAATAATAAAAAAGACTCAAGGTATCTTGAGTCCTAGGACTAGTTTAATTCTACTTATAACTACATCCGATGTTTCAGCAGTTTTTCCCACACTCACCCTTCTCTGGCCAGCAGTGAAGTATATTTTTTTTCAAAGCCATGCATATCCATATCTAGCTCTGGATGAGATGGGAGATGCACACTTCTTTAACTATATATCTGCATTAATGTACCTACTATATATTCTATTATATAGCAGTACATTCAAGAAGCCCGACTATATTAAATAAAATACTTTATTTACTTTTAAATTATGTCTCTTCTAGCTTCCTAATTTCAGGGATCTTAAAATATCCAAACATTGCAGAGCAGTACTCTATTCAGCCTACTGATTTCTATCCCTTTAAGGGAGGGGCATTAAAGATCCTGTTTGGCTATTTAAAAAGGAAGCAACATAGGGATCTGCTCTTGTAGCCTTGAGTCTTGTCAAAGAAGATAGTTTCAGAGAAGAAGTGAAAAGCTTTGGAAAAAGAGAAACCTGTTGTGTAAGAAGCATGGAAGATAATTTGCAGAGACTTCAATGTAGCTGCATTAGGGCCCTTGCTCCTGGGGAGCTTTACACAATAAAGAGAAATCACCCTGAGCTGAAATGAGTATTATTGTCTGTGTAGCTCATACACCACTGATCATGAGCAATGACGAGCAAAATGTTACATTGGTTAAGCTAGTTATAATGATATCAGTACTTCCCTTTCTCCCACCCTCTGCCATTCCCGTTTCCAATGCAGTATTAAGGGAGAGTGTCACTTGTGAGATCAGCATACTATGTGAGAGACATGACGTTCAGAAAAAAAAAGTAATGTAAAAATGAGGATACTAAACCCTATGCTGCATATCATCAGATTCTTTATACTGGTACCACACTCTCCTAACCTCACTTCAGTGGCTCTAGCCAATTATAGTGTACAGATTTTGTTCTGTATTGATTTCCTCATAAAAGTTGGCTATCAGATCTCACTCCCAACCTGTAGTATGATATGCTATTCTAGTCTTTTGAGCAAAGACTGCCAATTATATCAAATATCACGGTGGTTATGAATGAAAGTTTTGCAAACTAGTAAGTTATAAGAATGAAATGGTAAATTAGAGTTCCACTGTTATCTCCCCTACAAGTCCTCTTTATAGTAAAACAAGTAAAGACAAAGTAAGGCTCCTAGATTTTGGATGAAATGCCATTTTTCCCTTCAAAAAAATCCCAGAAAACAAAGCACTGAACCCAAACCCTTCCACACATACTTTTGTCTCTACATTCACCATTCTGCCTTTACTTGCCATCCCCAGTTCCTCATAAAATTGAGTAAACCCTCTCCTACATGCGTCTTTATCTCTCAGCTATCAAGCAGGTATACCCACTAATTTAAACTAATTCCCTCTTCCCACAAAAGGTAAGAATCAATTAAGAATGGAAGCCAATCTATTTTCGCTTGCCAATCCTCTACCCATAGTGCAGAGGTTGCTTCAGAGAATGGCCGCCACAAAATAAATGCCAATTGCTGTCCTAAGCAAATATCCCAATCTTCTCAAAGCCTCCACAAGAACAAAACCTCATGTGTTTTCACTTAAAGAAAAAGATAAGATGATCACATCATGCATGTAACAGAACAGTAAGATTGCTCAGAGCTCCAATATAAAGCTGGGAAAAAAGCCTGTTTAGAGTCTTTGAGTTAAGGTGGCGTAAGTAACAAGAATGATGTTTTGGTAGGCATCTGCTATACACAACCTGACCAAGAGGAAGAGGCTTTCTTCAGACAATTAACAGAAGTTTCCAGATCACACATCTTGGTTCTCATGCAGAACTTCATTCACCCTGACATCTGCTGGGAGAGCAATACAATGCACAGATAATCCAGGAAGTTTTTGGAAAGTGCTGAGAATAACGTAGAACATAAGAACGGACGTACTGGGTCAGACCAAAGGTCCTTCTAGCCCAGTATCCTGTCTACTGACAGTGGCCAGCACCAGGTGCCCCAGAGAGGGTGGACCAAAGACAATGATCAAGCGATTTGTCTCCTGCCATCTCTCTCCAGCCTCTGGAAAAACAGAGGCCAAGGACACCATTTTATCCCCTGGCTAATAGCCTTTTATGGACCTAACCTCCATGAAATTATCTAGCTTCTCTTTAAACTCTATTATAGTCCTAGCCTTCACAGCCTCCTCTGGCAAGGAGTTCCACAGGTTGACTACACGCTGTGTGAAGAAGAACTTTCTTTTATTCGTTTTAAACCTGCTACCCATTAATTTCATTTGGTGTCCTCTAGTTCTTCTATTTAGGGAACTAATAAATAACTTTTCTTTATCAGCCCTCTCCACACCACTCATGATTTTATAGACCTCTATCATATCCCCCCTCAGTCTCCTCTTTTCTAAACTGAAAAGTCCCAGTCGCTTTAACCTCTCCTCATATGGGACCCGTTCCAAACCCCTAATCATTTTAGTTGCCCTTTTCTGAACCCTTTCCAAGGCCAAAATATCTTTTTTGAGGTGAGGAGACCACATCTGTACACAGTATTCAAGATGTGGGCGTACCATAGTTTTATACAGGGGCAGTAAGATATTCTGTGTCTTATTTTCTATCCCTTTCCTAATAATTCCTAGCAACCTATTTGCCTTTTGGACCGCCACTGCACACTGCGTGGAAGTTTTCAGAGAACTGTCCACGATAACTCCAAGATCCCTTTCCTGATTTGTCGTAGCCAATTAGCCCCCATCATACTGTACATATAGTTGGGGTTATTTTTCCCAATGTGCATTACTTTACACTTATCCACATTACATTTCCTCCAGAGTGCTGGAGGACATGTTCCTCTTGACCCGTTGCTCACAAATAGGGAAGAATTGGTAGGTGAAGTAGAAGCCGATGACAACTTGGGTAGCAGTGACCATTAAATGGCTGAATTCAGGACCCTGACAAAAGAAGAGTAGCAGAATACAGACCCTCGACTTCAGAAAAGTATACATCGACTCCCTCAGGAAACTGATAGGCAGCCTGGAAGGCCAAGAGAAGGGGGGAAATAGCTGGACATATTTTAAAGAAGCCTTACTGAGGGTGCAGGAATAAACCATCCCACTGTGAGGAAGGAAGAACAAATATGGCAGGCAACCAGCTTGGTTTAACAGAGGAATCAGTCTTCACAGACAAGATAAGAACCCAGACTGTTGTACCGTACAGTGCAAGATGGGGACTTGTCGAGCAGCCCTCAGTGATGAAAGAACAGATTCAGGTCTGTTTAAAAAAGCTGAACATGCACAAGTACATGGGGCCAGATCTAACGCATGTGAGGAAGCTGAGAGAGTTGGCTGATTGGGATTACAGAGCCACTGGTCATTATCTTTAAAAACTCATGGTGATGGGGGAGGGAAGAAGAATAATCCAGGGAACTACAATTTGGTCAGCTTCACCTCAGTCCCTCAAAAAATAATGCAACAGGTTTTTAAGGAATCCATTTTGAAACAATTAGAGGAGAGGAAATGAGCAGAAGCAGTCAACATGAATTCCTCAAGGGCAAGTCATGCTTGACCAAACTGATTGATTTCTATGATGAGATAACTGGCTCTTTAGATCAGGGGAAAGTAGTGATCATCATATACCTTGACTTTAGCAAAGTGTTCTGCCAGAAAGTTTTAAAAAGTATGAATTATAGGAAAGGACTATATGGTGAACAGAAAGCTGGCTAGATCACTGGACTCAATGGGTAGTTATCAATGGCTCAATGTCTAGTTAGCAGCTAGCATCAAGCAGAATGTCCTAGGGGTTAGTCCTGGTTTTATTCATTTTCTTCGTTTATGATCTGAATGATGGGGCAGACTCCACCCTCAGCAAGTTCACAGATGACACAGGTGAGGAGGGAAAACTAGATACACAGGAGGGTAGGTACAAGGTCCAGAGTGACCTAGACATATTGGCAGATTGGATCAAAATAAAGCTGATGAGGTTCAACAAGATCAAGTGCAAAGACCTGCACTTAGGACAGAAGAATCTCATGCATTGCTATAGGCTGTGGACTCAGTGACTAAGTGGCAGTTCTGCAGAAAAGGACCTAGGTATTACAGTGGACAAGACATTTGACAGGAGTCAACAGTGGGCCAAGAAGGCTAATGGCATATTGAGCTGCATTAATAGGAGCACTGCCAGTAGACTAAGTGAAATTATGATTCCCTTCTATTCAGCACTGCTGAGGGCAAATTTGAAGTATTACATCTAGTTTTGCCCCCACTACAGAAAGGAATTGGACAAAATGGCAGTGGAGGCAACAAAAATGATGAGGGAGCTGGGGCACATAACTTATGAGGCAAGGCTGAGGAAACTAGCCTTATTTAATCTGCAGAAGAGAAGTGTGCGGGGGGATTTGCTAGCAGCCTTCAATTATCTGAAGGAGGGTAGGTTGGAGCTAAGCAGATCTCAGTGGGAGCACATGAAAGAACAATGGTTTCCAGTCACAGTGTGGGCAATAAATGCTGATAGTGATAAACATTTATTTTGCTTTCCTGCAACACAGAAATGAAATGTAATATCAAAGCTTTCAAGCATTGTTGTCTGTAACGCACTGTAATTAAGAACTACATATTAGAAGCAAAATTATTTTTCTGTTTCTTATTAGTTCTCTTTTTATGTTACTTAGTTTATATTAGTCTGCTTACTTAACAACTCAATCTCATGGACAATTAAACAATATCCACAGAGGTATACAAATGTCTGACCCAATCAGTTCCACCTTATTAAACTCTTCTTTCATAGTTTTGTTTGCATCCTGGACTATACAGCTAAATAGTTCTCTCAAAATGGCTGCATTTGCGAACACATTTTATGAATGAAAACCTCCTGCAGCTTTCATTATTAGATGCATTGGATTTGTTCTTTTAAAGTGTAAGGTAAATAATTTTGTTTCCAAAACCATTTCCCATTTACATCTTTTGCTTCACTCTTTCTGCCGTTATCTTAAAAAAACATTGCACTGCAAACCTTGAAATCATTGGTTATGCAGTCATTTTGAATGCCATCAGTTCATGATGGTAGGATACAGACTAACAGTCATTTTGATGTGCAGTTACAATGTTATTCATTGATCTTTAAAAGCTACTAACCCAAGACTCCATATTCACACTGAGAACTGATGACCTCCATTATCTTCCCAACTGTCATGACATGATAAGCAAGTTGCTTTGAAAATTATGACACCATAAAAAAAAGACAAAGTGCCAAATTTATTTCTATTGGAAACAACAGAAACTAGAAGAAACAACTGCTTCTTTCCAGGAAAGTAATTGCATCTCTCAATGAGTGTCATGAATACAGCTCATACATACTCTTTCTTTTATTTTAGCTTTTGCTAAATAGATTTAAGTTTCTCTTTGGCTACGGCTATACTATGAGTTTTGCTGAAAGAGGCAATGCAAATGAAGCGCGGATTAGCGCTTCATTTGTGCAAAAGGCATAAGAATCTTGCACAAAAAGGGAGTTTTGTGCAAAACAGCCACAGCCACACTGCTTATTTTTGTGCAAAACCCCCTTGCGCAAAAAAGACCAAAAGAGATTATGCAAAGGAAGCATGAGAAAATGCTAATCTGTACTTTATTTGCATTGCCTCTTTTGGCAAAACTCTTCGGCTACGTCTACATTGGCAAGATTTTGCGCAAATACTCTTTAACGCAAGAGTTTTTGCGTTAGAGTATTTGCGCAAGAGAGCGTTTACACTGGCATGTGCTTTTGCACAAGAGATGTGCTTTTGCACAAAAGCATCCGTGTCAGTGTAGACGCTCTCTTGCACAAGAAAGCTCCGATGGCCATTTTAGCCATCGGGCTTTCTTGCGCAAGAAATTCATGTTGCCTGTCTACACTGGCCTCTTGTGCAAGAACAGTTGCGCAAGTGGGCTTATTCCTGAGTGGGAGCATCATAGTTCTTGCACAAGAAGCACTGATTTCACACATTAGAACTTCAGTGTTCTAGCGCAAGAACTTCCAGTGTAGACAGGCAGTATGCCAATGTAGACACAGCCTTCGTGTAGACAAAGCCTTTCATTATAACAATCTTAGGGTGTGTCTCCAAAGCAGGACTTAACTTGAAATAAGCTATGCAAATTGAGATACGTCAATTGTGTAGCTTGTTTCAAAATAGCTTATACACAGCACTTATTTCGAAATAGAGCACTCTTCCTCCGTCTTCCCTTACTCCTCGTATAATGAGGTTACAGGAATTGGAGTAAGAAGTCTTCCAGCTTGACATTATTTTGAAATAACTGCCTTTTGTGTAGATGTGGACTAAGTTATTTCAAAATAATGTTATTTATTTCAAAATATTATTGCTGTGTAGACATACCCTCAGATATTTAGGTGATACACTAAATAAATTAAGTCCTTGGTCATCATGTATAGGTTCTTGAATTTAAAAAGCAAGTACTTGTATCACTACCTTTCTATATTTATTATAGATTAAGCATGCACTCACTTACATTAAGTTGTAGAGTATAACTAATCTTTGCATTGTACTAACATAGTGCTAACACAATGCATATTTTGGGCATTATATTTTAGGTGTCAGAGTAGAAAGTACCAAGCAAAGTTGTGGATGAGTGACCCGAAATTTGTTATAGGAAAGGGATAATTCTCGTATTTTGTGATAGTAGCATACATCAGTGACAGGTCATATCTCCTTGCAGTACAGACACTTAAGCGATACTAAGTAAAACTATTATATACATATCATATTTCAAGTGACTGCCAACATTAATGCATTGTTTCAGTAATAACCATGGATCTACTGTGACACATTTGGGCTATTTCAATGTACAGTTATAATAAACTTTTGTCCAAGAGCATTTAAGTCGGTAGCACTCATTACCCTTATTGTGTGACCTACAGGGGGTCCTTGACAATCAAAATTCTGACACAGAAGTTCACAGTTCATATCTGCCTTTCAAATCATCCCTGGAGACTACCTGTACTGAACCCAAGTCTTTTTGACAGCTGTATTGAGGTTTCCCAATTATAAATTCCAATCTTCTAATCTTTTCATTGGGAAGGGCGACTGTAAGTAATAGCAAGTTAATTGCTGCATATGACACAGCTACTAATAAATGCTGTAAAAGATTGGCAATCTCTGCTGTTAAAAAAACTGTTTCACGGTATAATTTCTGTGTAAATCTCTCAGTGCTCAGAAAGTCAAAGCTGCTACTAAATGCTATGGGGGAAAAATTAAAGTACATTTTATGGTATATAGGTCTCAGTAATTGTCACTGCATGGCAGGCTTTTATGTCATACCAGTGACAATCAAATTGTTGCACACACAACCTAGCAGTCAATACATACCTAAGTCACTCAAATGGGATCAACTCAAGCACACAAAAATCTATTGCTCATATATTTGGATAACTTTTTCCTCAGCTACATGACTATATGAATTCTTTACATTCGACACAGAACAGATTATTGACAGGTACATTAAAATGTAGTAGTAGCAGATTACTCACTTTGAATACAAAGTCAAAATAATACAAGAATAATCTCTCAGTGAATATGGGAACCAACATATCTATGGATAGTTGGTGTTTGAAATTATTTTCACATAATAAGAGACAACTGTAAAATAAACCTTCTTTGCAGACATACTTTCTTCTGATGAGACCTCTTAGGTCTTACAAGCTGAATTATAATGATTTTTTCCGATGATACAAATACTGATCTACGTATACGTCAGAAGAAGGGGTTACTTCTTTGTCATCAGTGAACTGGTGTCCCCCACAATGATGTGAGGTGTCACCAGTAAATAAATAAATGCGTAAGTTTTAAGGCCAAAAGAAACCATTATAATCTGCTACTCTGACCTTATGCACAACATTGTCCACAGAGTTGATGGAATGGTTTCTGCATCAAGCCTATAACTTCTTCTGGAGATAATTTATATTTTAGGAAAATATGCAATCCTAATTTAAAGACTTCTAGTGATGGATAATCTACCACATCCTTTGGTAAATTCTTCCAATGGCTATTTACCCTCTCGTTAAAAAAAATCACTATATTTCTTGTTTGAATTTGTCTATTTTCAGCTTCTGGCCATTGGATCTTGCCATGCCTTGAACTCTGTGCTATCAGAACTCTGTGCTATCAGAAATCTTTTCCCTTGGTTGATGGACCATGATAAAGTCAACTTTTTAAACCATCTATTTTATAAGCTAAATAGAGAGAACTTCTTTAGTCTCTACAGTAAAGCAGATTCAGATTCTGAATCATTTTGTAGCTCTTTTCTCAGCTCTTGCAATCAATTCACATCCAAGGATAGAAATATCTACCATTAAAGTTTTAGAAAGCTGGGAGCATAGAACTTTTCTGGAGAGCTTAGTAAAAAAATGATTCTGCAACTTTAAAGTCAGCAGTTGCATCAGGGTATCTTCCAGAAGATGATTGTAAATTATGGAGACATTAACAAATGTAGGTTTTAAGATAATAGGTCTAGTATTACCTATGTAAGGACTACAAATCGACATGAATTTAGAGTATCATACATTTTCTATTTTAATATCACATAATTAAAAACAGAACACGGCAAGATGGTTTTTAATAAGCATGGCACGAGGTATGGGCAAAACTATAACATGCAGGATTTACACCACTTTGTTTTTAAACTAAGTTTATGCTTTGATATCAAATATTAATTATATAGCATGAGTTAAGTTATTCAGTAATCTATGATTAAGTATCCATACATCCATAGATGTGGACACAGAAGCAATGAAACACTGATACTACAATAAGGTTGAGTGCAGAAAATGGTTAAATGCCATTTTTGTAAACAACTAATGTCAAAGTGAGACAAACCATCCCAAAGTGCTCAACAAGGCTGCTTCAATACAGCCCTCAACTGGCACCACTGGCCACATATGTACTGTAGACCTGAAGGTTAACATGATGGGAATATTCCTCTATAGCGTCAGACCTGCTACTTGGCCCTAACTGGAAGCCAGAGTTCAGATCCCCTCTATTTTTCTATTCTAGAGATGAGATGAAGAGAGCAACCAGACAACAGAGAGGCAACCTCTACCCCCAATACACACATTGCCACACCATGTGATTTCTCAGGACAAACACAAGCAATTCATTGGATTTTAGGGCTCTCAGTGGGATCCTTTCTAGCCTATCAGCTGAACTAGACCCATTAGAGGGGATGACAGCACTTAGCTTGGCTGTCCAAAGCACACCTAACTGTGCAGCTACAAAGGAACCCACCCACTATTGACATCCTCTAACAAAATATCTCACCCAGTTTCACATAGATGCCTCCATCCATCCTCTTGAAACAGTGCTGGGCAGGAATACTATTTTCCATATTAAAAAAAAGGGTTATATCCTCTGTTCTCTTAATGTACTTACCAATTTCCCAGTTCACTTCTTTCTAATGATGCTTGGTGGCATCATTATGCCAAACTAACTTCTGCTGCATCACTGACCAGACCAAGACCTATTGCCAGAGAAGGGTCCTAATGTGATCGACAGCTCTCTCTTCTTCTAATCAAAGTACCTCCATCTGCTATGCCTAAATCCTTCTTCGCCATGGTAATAATGACCACCTGTGTCAAATGAAAACAGTCCATCATAATGGCAGGAGGGACAGCAGGTGGTTCTACAATGTAGTCCTTTCTTTTCAATGACAATTGCACTCCCCAATTTAGGCGAAAATTGCTGAAGACAAAACAATCTTATAACCCAGAGGTGCAGAGTCCATTCACTTATATCATCTAGCCCATAAGCATGGAAATGCAGTCTCCCTGTGTCAACTCTCACCATTCACACAAGATGGAATTCATATTTCTCATTGCAAAGCCTCTGTAAATGGGGTATACATTCCTTCCACCCGTGTAGAAGCAAGGTCACAAAGCACACATGCAACTGGGCTATTGCCACAGCTATGCCCCACAGCAGTACAAAGAGTTTCAACAGTTGCAAACACCATCCCCTTTTTACACAGAATAGGTCCTTGTAGATCTTACCTAGTAATGCCACCTGCCTGACTGCCAACTCCCTTCTGACATCGAGAAATGATACGGAAATCAGCAGAATCTCCTTGCATTGCTATTTCAGGTTATTTCCTCCCTGTCTCTTGCAATGAAACCATTGTACCTCTTATATATTGGACCCTTTGCAGCTATAGAAAGATTTTACCTTTAAGCTTTGTGAATATTTACACTGCTTTGCTATAAAAACCCTCTTCCATGTGTCATGTACTCCTGAGTTTCAATACAACTCAGTAAAATATACAAACATTTCTAAATCTTAAAGTTCTTTAAAGATTTTAATATCACATAATTTTCCCTCAATTTACATGTACATTTCTATATTAAACTGTTTTGTTCAAGAGAATCTTCCTTGAAGAAGCAACAACTTTTCAAACAAGATAAATTACTGCTCAAATTAATGTGCCTCAATAGGATCAGAAAAGATCGTAGAAATGTGACATTTATTTAGACACAGGTAATAACTAAACAGATGCCTACCTAAGGCTGTGGGCTCCCCAACGAACCATTAACAATACAATAAGTAAACTCTCTTCTATGATCCTAGACTGGATTGTTTCAAAGAAATAGTGAAGAAGAAAAAAACCATAGCTATGTTTATAATGCCATAATTTATCATCTGTAATGTAGGCATTTCTATTAGATAATTAAAAGCTAGAAAAGTTGTACAAAAAAACCTTAATGCAATGACTTGTCCTAGCATGTGTTTAAATGGCATTCAAAAATAAGTCAAGAACACTTGAGGTATTAAAGCTCTAAAAGTGCATATTGTAGCAAACCAGAGGAGTACGCCTAATGAGTTAGTTATATATTATTTTCATTTGATTACAATAATCTCTTAGCTAGCAAGTTTTAATTTTCCACAAGGTGTTATAAATATTACCAGAATAAGTGTTAGTCAGAAGTACTCTTCCAATTATATATTTAAATACCAATAAAACTAATCCTGAGATAAGCGCCAAAGGCTTAATGCTATCATATTTAATTTAGAAGGCTTTGAACAAAAATATTTTCAGATGATCCAAACAATCCATTCTAAATTGTAGGAAGTTTCTACATGTTTTAAAGTATGTTGGTTTTCTCATAAATGTTTAGGAACCTGTTAAGGAAATTGAGTTTAGTTCTTTAAACACGTCAGTTAGTGAGTTAAATACCACACGAGTTCCTTTTTGACGACCTTAAACAAAAAATTATTGTGAAGTATCATCACCCAATTTACACTGTTAACATTGTAGGAAGACTATATCCCTCAAACTTCATCATGCATCACTGAACTGTAAAGGTCTGACAGGTAAGGAATGAATCGCTAAACAATATGAAACTCTGCTAGTGACAGCTGAAAAAGAAAAGCTGGACACAATCATGGTTCTCACATTTACTGTAAAAGCTGAGACTCCATCCAAAGCAACCATGTTTCTTTAAAAAAAAAACACACACACACACCACCATTCATAACTATATTTAAAATCTTTTGTTTAATGTCTTGACAGTAATACACTTGAATACAAAAAAAGGCAGATTAATTGCCTAGTTTTTTTACCATTAATTCTTTATCTTCAGGTTTTATGTATAATATTGTCATAGAAACCTCTTAAAAACCTTTAGTGTTCAATAACCTTGCTCTATTATAAACACAATTCATGACAAAGGTCATTTGCTGTAGCAATAATATTTGCATAATAATTGCATGTGAGGGATAAAGCTTGGAATGTCACAATAGTTTTCCAGGAGTAGTCTTTGTGATAATTTAAGTTTTCCCCACTAAGCACTTATAAAAGTCAATATTTTGCTTTTCAAATACATTAATGGAATATTCCTCTTAAAAATAGAATATTACTTTCTCGTGCTGCACTTTGAAAAATGAAAACACTATATAAGAGCACTCCTTAATGAATACTTTTGATAGAATGCGGAAGCAGAGGTACATTTTCAGACTACTATTAATTTAAGCCAACAATTCCCACTCCCAGCTTTGTTGGCCATGCATCTAATTCAATGAACACGTGTTGTAAATTCAGCTGCAACATTTAAATATGTATCTTTTGTTCTGTGCAGCTATATGCATTTCTGTGTCTTGATTCAAGGAGCTGTCTTAAAAATATTTCTGGAACAAGCACAATTTTATTCTATTGAAAAAATGACATACAAATCTCATATTTCAGCATACTGACATACCTTCCCTACGTATATTCAGAAGTGTGATGAGATTTAGACTATAACATTTATTTAACTTTACCATTTTTCTTTTCCTCTTTGGCACTAGAAATATCTTAGCAGAAGTGAGATGATATTTTAAAATAAAATAATAGTACTAATAATGAAATGAAATATTAATAATTACTATTTACAAATGCTCTTTGATTACAAAAATGTCACCCAAAGTATATACTCTTAAAACACAATATGAAAACTATTTGCATATAGTAAAAATATGCAAAAAGTTTATTTTTAATCTAATTTACTTACAGCTTTCTCATAGAGCTGAATTTGTTCTCATTTTATCTTTCAGTCAAAAGGAACTGATTGGAAAAATTGGAGCAGAAATGGTTAGTTATTTTTTGTTTATATAAGTGTGAAAACAAGGTGCACTTACCACAATTCTTTTTTGGTGGGAATGGGAGGCAATTCACGTAATTCAGAATGGTTGAAACTAGAAACCATTTATTTTTACATTGCTTACTCTGCCTATCCTACAATGGCTTAGATTGCTGAGCGTGGAGGGAAAAAAAGGATGCCTGTTAACGAATTTTGCAGCAAAGATGCTTCTTTTAAGGAGGAGTTTGCTAAAGATAGTTCACTTGACACTTTCTATATCTGCTAAGGGTACCTAGTTTTTCCCCTCCCCCAATTTTTATCTTCCCACTTTCCTTAAGAAAATGAAATGCAAAATCTATTTTAGCAGGAAGATTAAAAGATTATTTGTGCAAAAGTGATACAATTCAAAAAGTGAACATTTATTTAAAAGCTTTTCCAACTTTCTTTTCCAAATGGACGAGGATCCAAAATCCATATTAAGGCAGGTAAATAATAATGTTGATTTTCAAAAGTGCTCAAGACCTCATATTCTTTGTATAATATAGACAAATGCATTTTAAAATGAGAAAGTAGGAGAGTGGAATTGCTACAGACAACAAAATTCAATGCCTTGATTTAACTTCTCAACCAGAAATAAATGTTAGTACATTTCTGATAGTATAGTTAATTATTTAAGTTTTGAGCTTCTAAAGATGATAAAAGATTTAATGCTAATTTGCGATATGTAATTCTTATGCTTCATTGTTATCTGTTAACTTTCTAGCTACATAAAAGATAAAAAGATTTTTCTTCTTTTTAATCCTGAGTTACAATTCTGCCTGGAATAGATGACTACCATACCTAATATTCATATAATTATATATTTTAACTTTCTAAAAGACAATTACTGTGTGTCATTATAGTTACGTTTGATGGCATCTCCACAGTTAATAATCCATTGGATATTCTTTAATGTCCTTCTTTTTCAGGGATTTATAACTTTAGGTGAAAAATTCCTTGCATTCTGAAACTTGGCATAGAGGATCCCAGTCCTAGGGGAATTTGCTGTTAAGCACGTTTCTCGGAATTTCCAAATAATGGATTTTATGCATATAGTATAAGTTTCTTTGTGATCCTATAAATCAAAGGTGACATTACAACACTTTTATTGACACCTATCAGTAAAAAGATTAATTGTTTTATCTACTAGAATAAAGATAAATCATTTTATAAGGAAAATTGTTTTATTATAATTATTGTTATTAATTATTATTATTATTACATTTTATAAACATGCTCAGAATAGCACAAAAAAGGAAGGCAGCTTATGCCCCCAGAAAATGTATAACCCAGACAAGGCACAGACAGTGGGGCTGACAACTTTGCTCTATGCCCCCGCAAGGGGAAGGGCCTTGGGTAGAAGGGGTGGGGCTGGGTGCAGCCAGCCTTCAGCAATGCCAGGACCATTCCCTCCCACCCAGGGCTCCAGCCGCTGCTGCAGCCGCAATAGTGGTGGCCAGGAAACCCAGGTCCTTTTGTATCGCTGGGCCCTGGAGTAACTGACCCTTTAATCCTGATCCTTTAACCTTCCTGCTCTCCCCAGTCAGCAGACCTGGGCATAGATGTCCACATTCAAGCTCATGTGGTAAGCTGAAGGTTCAGTCTTGAAGGGAACTTAGAAGGCATTTGTTGAAAAGCTTAATGGGATAAATTTATTTTAGGGAGATTTGAATAAGGGATAGTGGAAAATGGAGAGACACAGAGAGATTATTTTGCATATTGAGGGTGATCTGTTAAGTGTAATACATAGCAATTCAACCTTCTTGGGGAACATCACTACAATACTCAGTCTTAGCAGCAGTGATTGTAACAAATGTATATACTATAAACTTAGGCAAGTAATTTGTATTCTTTAAAATTACATTTAAAAAAATTGGCTACTGACTGTAGTATAAGAATTGGATTTATTTAAAGCATATGAAATAATTAAAAGACTATATCATTCATATTAGCCTGCGTTGTAAAGTTTGCTAATCAAGTACAGCAATCATAAAAATAGTAATATATGATTAACTATTGGTATCAATGGAACTACTCAAGCAATTAAAGTTAAGCACATAAGTGTTCAAATGATCAGGGCATAAATATACAAGATAAAATGCATACCATATTTATAACTATAAATTCAGTTTCAGTATATACCAGTAGAACATATGCCACTATTTTCACGTAGCTCAGCTAGTTCTCACTAAAAGAAAACGTTCATCTCACTAAAAAATATTAACAACTTAAATTTGATAACCATTGACCCAAAGTATAAAACATTTTTCACTGTGTCTTTTTTACTGCATGAATGCAAGTGTCTGAAAAGCACTCTGCTTGCCTGCAAAAATGAAACTTAATGCATTGTTAGATAATAGGTTATTTGACTCAGCTGCTTGTAAACCTCTCTGTCATCTTGAAAAGTGTATGTATCATTTGTTGTATGTATCTAAAATGTGAAATACTTAAGAAATGTCTTTGGTTCTTATGTTATACACTACGGCTGCATCTAGACTGGCATGCTTTTGCGCAAATACTTTTAACGGAGAAGTTTTTCCGTTAAAAGTATTTGCGTAAGAGAGCGTCTATACAAAATTATGCCAGTCTAGACGCAGCCTTTAAGTCTGCATATCATAACATTTACATAGTCCAATTTAGAAAATCACCTAGTAGTTTGTCCATATGCATATGAATATCTATTATTTCAACTGAAACATTTTTTTTTCAGTTTTAATTGGGTACAATTTATTGTTCTTTAGCGTGAGAGACCCGTCAGCATGGACTGGCCCTGTGCAAACTTCAGTGGGACTTATGTATTGGTTTAAAGTTAATGACATGCTTAACTGTTTTTTTGCAGAGTCATTAATATACTTCAATGCTTTACTGAATTGGGGTCTGAGTATGGTCTTTTATCTCAATGAGACTTTTCTATAGTAAGATACCCCTCTACAGCTCTGGACTCAATACAGCTATTTCATTAGCAACCCCTTTGGCTTAGAAAAAAGTGTGGAGTATAGGACACCAGGCATTCTAGAGTTGGGCTACGTCTACACTGGCCCCTTCTTCGGAAGAGGCATGCTAATTTCTAACTTTGGAATAGGGAAATCCGCGGGGGATTTAAATAAACATGGCTGCTGCTTTTTTTCCAGCTTGGGGAAAAGCCGGAAAAGGGCGTCCAGACTGGCGCGATCCTCCGGAATAAAGCCCTTTTACGGAGGATCTCTTATTCCTACTTTCAAGGAAAAAAAGTGGCGGCCATGTTTATTTAAATCCCGTGGCGGATATTTAAATCCCCTGCGGATTTCCCTATTCCAAAGTTAGAAATTAGCATGCCTCTTTCGAAGAAGGGGCCAGTGTAGACACAGCCTAAGTGTTTCCTTTGACTGTTCTTAATAATTCTGGGTACTTCAAAATCCTTAGTGAGAAGACGACATGCCCATTCATTGTGAAGTAGGACAATATAATTCCCTCCAATTTCCAGTGGGCATGAAAGAGGTTTTTGCACAAGATCATTTCTGGTGGAACTAGAACCCAAGTCTCTAATACGATAGACTCAAGTTTCACCCACATAGCTGCGTTACCTGTCAGAATAAATATTCCAAGTCTAGGAGTCTGACTACACTGTCACTAGCTGCTGGATTACACTCTCCCTCAGTCAGTAAATGGAGCACAGGATTCCTGGATTCCCAACATTCTTGTGCTGGTAGCAAATCATTGTGAGAGTCACTGGAAAAGTGTTTGTCATGTTTCCTTCAGTGTGCCGGTCAACAAAGAGGATAATAAGGTAATCTTATCAGTAACTCCTTTATTTCAAGTGGTAGAAATCTGTGCTTTGCTTCCAAACATCTCTGGGGTCACACTCTGCTGATTACCTATACATGGTACCAATGTGTTATCATGCTGCAAATTCTGGAGGGAGGGATGTGTTTGCTTTTGTTTAAAAACAAAATCAAAATCACACTGAACTCCCCTCCCCTCAGTAAAATGGTCACTTATGTGGGGTTTAACTGTTGTTCTTCAAGAAGTGGTTTCAGATGTATATTTCAGTCAGATGTGCATACCTAGTGTGCCAAAGTCAGAGCACCCATTTTTAAAAAGAAGAATTGCTTTTTTGCAGTGCTATAGCTTTCTTACAAGAAAAAAAATCTCAAAGTAAAGAGCATAATTAGACATTCAAGGAAAAATATTTGCCTCATCTGCAACTGAAAAGCTTTGTTAAAAAACAGAGTCAAATCATTGTAGAACAAATGGGTAAATTGCAGGTGAATAGTTACACTAATGTTATGGTAAGTCTAAAAAGAACATTTTAGAAGCTTGGAAAGGAAGCTAATGAAAATTAGTGATTCTATGATGATCTTGCATAGGGTGCGGGGAATCAAAATATTCATTGGATAGATCAAGGAATTGTGGTAAACTTTTCAGCTGTTAAAACAATTGGGAGGAACAGGAAAATAAAGATGTAAAGAAGATGATAGTAAAGTATCTAATGAAAGCAGGAGACAATAATACACATTCCGAAGCAATGCAAATAAATTATAAATTACACATGGAATAAACCAGTCAGAATGTGAAAGAATAGAGGTTGGTGTAACTGACCAACCAATGACTGTAAGGGTGTCAAACTGGCACCTTGGCTGAGCCATTAATAGTCATTGCCTCCAGCATCCTATTAAGGAATCCTCTCAAGTGCCCAAGTGCCTGTGCCACAGCATTTTATGGAGTTCAATTGGTGCAGGCAAGTTATGATGGTTTTCTGCACAAGAGTGCATAGGGATAAGTTCTAACCTGTTTCCTACTGAATTGCAGTGACAATGCTAAGTATAATCACAAGGTATGAAAGAAAACAAGAATTCAGGACTAATTCAGGAATTCAGGAAAGCTGCCAGATTCTCTCTCTCAAGTAATAATAGAAAGTTATCAAAATCCTTCTAATCTGCATTAGTGTGTCACTCCATTGTATTTTCCAGTGTGAATTACTTGAGCTCACAAGCACAGCTGGCCTTCAATGTCCAAGATATTTCATCACTCACTCAAGTACCTCAATACAAACAATGAACTATTAGATCTGTGTTATTCATTAATTATGTCAATTAAAAACCTCTCACCAGACTGTTGGGTTAACTTAATGTTTCAGAAATAATGAATCAGCTCATAGCAATCCTGAATCATAAATGACACCTTTGAAAAAACACTGACTAATCTAAAGTTTCTGCTTGGTGATTAATTTTGTAGAATTAAAAACAATTGATTCTGCTCTTTCACAAAAAAGAAGTATGTGCAGTGTCATCAGTATATTACCAGTTCATATTTTTGCACAAAGACTTTTGAATCATTTTCAAACCTACTTATTTTAAAAAAGTCAGAAAGTTATCTGGAATTATGAATATGTCTGAGTATGTATGAATATATATACACACAGGGCATATCTTTTTATAGTCTAATTGACAAAGAAAAATAGTTTCAGTGTAGCCAGACATCTTTCCTATTATTGACTGTATTCAAGAACAAATGTTAAATTCTACTTGTATACTAAGCCTACAAACAGGATGGTCAACAGAATTGCTAGGCCCCTTGGCAAGGCAGGGGATGGCTTTGTACTCCAAGAAGTGATGTGGCCTCAGGTAGTAGGGGAGGTGTCAGGGTTAGCCTTCTCTTGACAGCCCTTCAATACCACTCAGAGGGTACGTCTAGACTACATGGCTCCGTCGACGGAGCCATGTAGATTTGTTGTTTTGGCAAAGGCAAATGAAGCCGCGATTTAAATGATCGCGGCTTCATTTACATTTACATGGCTGCCGCGCTGAGCCGACAAACAGCTGATCAGCTGTTTGTCGGCTCGTGCGCTAGTCTGGATGTTCCCCGTCGACATCAAAGCCCTTTGTCGGCAGCCCCGGTAAACCTCATTCCATGAGGAATAACGGGGCTGCCGACAAAGGGCTTTGATGTCGACGGGGAACATCCAGACTAGCGCACGAGCCGACAAACAGCTGATCAGCTGTTTGTCGGCTCAGCGCGGCAGCCATGTAAATGTAAATGAAGCCGCGATCATTTAAATCGCGGCTTCATTTGCCTTTGCCAAAACAACAAATCTACATGGCTCCGTTGATGGAGCCATGTAGTCTAGACGTACCCTCTGAGTGGTATTGAAGGGCTGTCAAGAGAAGGCTAACCCTGACACCTCCCCTACTACCTGAGGCCACATCACTTCTTGGAGTACAAAGCCATCCCCTGCCTTGCCAAGGGGCCTAGCAATTCTGTTGGGGGCAGACCTGCATAAGGGGAACAAAACAGAAGTCTAATGGCTTCAGCCCAAAACAGGAGGCCTGTAACATGAGCCCCAACACCCCAGGCGAAAGCCCTCAGCCTTCTGCTCCTGACAGTGGGGCTTGGGTTTTGGTGCTGGGCTCCAGCAAGTTTAAGCCAGCCCGCATGAACCCATTAAAATGGGGCTTGGTCCTGGCTCAGAGTTTGAGAAACATTATTCTATTGCCTAACTTCCAAAGCAGTGTTAAAAAGAAGAGAATACAAAAGTTAACATTGATTTCTAGATGTCTGCATCATTTTATTTAAAATAAATAAATGTTTGAAAAAAAACACTCTGCCTTTGAAATTTACCATGTTTCTGCCCAGAATTTTACACTGAAGTACAAACCACCCAAATTGAAAGGAAGCATTTACAATGGAAACACTGATACACGGTTAACTGCAGTATACAAATGCACCACTAAAACAAACCTGTTAGTGGTGTATTATATGTAAAGTCTTAATGTAGTCTTAATTTTCTGAAAATGCTTTCTGGAAACAAGACAATTTTACTTTGGTTATTCCCCCCACCCCATATACCCCCCGAAAAAAAATCTGCTCAGCTTCCTTAAATTTCTATTGGAGTATAATACATTACAGAATTTGTAATCCATCTAAAATGACAAAAGCATTTATGCCTTTAATGGTTTTTCAACCAAACTGCTTTATAAAACATAAAAAGGCAGACTGTGTTTGATCTCAAAGGCTAAGGAAATTTCAGAAGAATTGATTTTTTTCCTATTCACAGCAATCTATTCATTTTCAATGTTTCACCATCAACAGATTAGCCAACATATCAAATCAATCTTTAATTCCGTGACAGGAAAGAATTCTTTGTTCTTTGTATAACTGAAGGATGAATGGAGACTGACCGAATGGGCAAACTGAAGTGGTAAGCACACAACAAATAGTGAAACAATGACAATGCTGTTAAAAATGGATCATGGTAGCTCCACATTGATGAGCTGAGGCATCCTATTCCTTTGCCATTTTAAATAATCCATTAATAGGAGAAAACATAAACATAAGAAATGGAGAATTCAAATGGAGGATGTAAAACACTGAAGAAACAAAAACAAATACAATGGGAAATCTCAGAGGGCCAGTGTTAAAAAAGTAAGAGAGCGCAAGCATACTGTGAAAGTAAGGGACTGATTGAGATCATGTTAAGCACAGAGTGACTCTGATGATACAAGCTTGTTCAACATGAAGAACAAAAGTGCAATTCATACGCCTGAATAAGCCAGCTAATCTTGTTAGGATATGCATTCATGTAAAATTAGTCTCTGCATCTCTGTCTGAAAGAAGCACTTAGACCTTTTTAATTTTTATAGCCTATGGCAGTAAACGATTGTAATCATTTAACAATCAGACTCTTTACAATTTAGATCTGTTCTTAAGGCTGCTGCAGTCGATACTTCCAATTTAACAATGGTGAAACTGAACTCATTTATTTTGCTTCCCTCTGCTCTATGTTGTGCATTTCACATTACCGGAATAAGTTTTTGTATTAAAGCTTCCTGACAGAGATCTAACACACATGCTGTGTCAGCTACAATTCTGTCCATCTCACAGAATAGCCTAATAAACAGAGGCAATGTAGAGAGCCTGTTGCCTGAAGTTGCAACATAATCACATAATTGTTGACCATATTCTCTTGACCTTTCTATTGGTGGTTCAGGGCCTTGCCTTTCATCAATCAGTTATAAAAAGGCTTTGGTACAAATTACACGTGTTAAAATAAATGCATGTATTTTAGAGCAGAATGTGTTACAGTAACATAAAATAAAAAGAGACTGGGGATTTTAAATGTTTATTTTTACAGTAGCTATGCTGCTAGGCTTTCACAGACTATCTGGCTCAAGAGATTTCAGCAATAAAAAACACCCAAATTGCTGAGTAAGCAGAATTGATCTTAACATTTAAGAGAAACTAAAAACTAGCCATAGTGAAACAAACTAAAACCTTGCAAAAATCTATGAAAGTAGGTCATTTCATAAAATCACTGTTAGGCAGATGATAAATGCATTCCTGTTGATTAGCACACACATTTTCTACAAGCTGTGAAAAAGTATAAATACATATCCTTTCTGTTGCAAAGGGTTTTGATTTTTTTTATACTCCCCATATATCAGTTCATTGTACTTTAGATTATGACAATAATAATGGACAGCCCAACAATAACAGTAATATTCCACTATATTCAAAGATAAAGATTAACAAGATGGAATCTCTTAGTTATGATTCATTGAGATAAAATTAGCTATTGTGATGCACATTTTTTAAAAAGCTGAATATTATAGATGGCCTGAATCTATATCCTCTGAAGGCAATGGAAGGATTCTTCAATGGCCAAAAAAGAGCAAAAACAGATGTATAGTTTAGAGACTTTTTTCTCTGGTTTACAGTGTCTGTTAATACAATGAACAATCTAAAGTACATAATTCCAAAGTTTCATTAGTGCTCACCCTGACACCCTGAATTTCCACTTCATTTTCTGCCTGCAACCCCTCTAACAGCCAATAATCTGCACTTTACAACTAGATGGAGAGGGAGGCCTTACCTCATTTAGCAGCCAATTCCATAGTCTAACAAGCCCAGTCTCTCTGAACTCCAAATGAATCACCTCATCAACATTTTCCATGTGCACTAGCCCCATTTCTGATTGTCTTAAGTCTGTTCTTGAACCTTTGACTCTCAAATAATCACTGTTTGTTGAGGACAGTTTTAGCACACACAGAATTGCTAAGTGTAAAAGGAACACATAAAATGGAGGTTACAAACATTTGGAAAAAGCTGACTGCAATGGCAAATGGCTATATGATCAATAATGGAGACAAAATAAAACACATTATACAAACACATCGAGAAATACTCCAGATGTCAACAGTACTAAAGCCTCAGACTTTCAGATAACAAGAAATGCAATGGTACGCCCACAGTCTGATACTCAACTTAATCCTACTTAGAGATGAAGTCTGTCAGTATTCTGTGCTTTGCTGCAAATGACAAGAATATTCTCTAATGCAATGTATAATGCTGGGAGCTTTCTCTAATGCACAATATTGAGACAAAATAACTATGAAAAAATCAGAAAGCAAACCAGGTTTCAGTACCAATCTATAAAGAAAATGCTACATTGCTGAAAGCATAAGGATTTATCTAGCTCGAAACTGATATTTCCTTAAAACATTTATCCCTGAATATAAAACTGAATTGAATATTCTGTGATTTTTTTATTTATAGTACATATCATATGTATCTATTTAGATTATTGAATCATATATTACTTAGAAATCTCATATTTCAGTGTATATTTTGTCTTTTTTTTTCTTTTTGAACATAATGCATTTTAGCTAGAAAAAGATGATTATAGCAATAGGACACTAATGCATCATGGAAGAAAACATATGAGATACAAGGGAGTAACATTGCAAGGAAATGAATGGTGATTTAGCAACACAACTCAAATTCACATATAAATGGGAAGAGGGAAGAGTGTCTGACAGACTTCGTTGGGCCCTGGCAAGGTGGGAAAGGGGTAGGCTCTGGCCCTCAGAATGGGTGGGGCCTCATGTGGAAGGAATGGGATTGGAGGCTAGCCTCTCCCAGGCAGCCCTTAAGTGCTGCCCAGAGGTCCAGTGGCAATTTCAAGGGCCTTAGGCTGCAGCCGCTGCTGTTGCAGTGGTGGCACCTGGAAGTCCCAGACCCTTTTAAATCACAGGACCCCAGAGCAGCAGCCCCCTTTGCCCCACCCCCATCAGTGGGCCTGCATAAACCCCTTTGAATTTACAAAGGTTTCAGAATAATTCATAACCTGTTTACTCAGCCGTGTATTTAATTACAGACTGTGATCTTTGAAAGAAGTAAGGGATGTCCCATCTGAATAAGGAAGAGAAAAACAGATGATTGTCTTAGAACCCTGCTATCTGCACGGAAACTGCTATAGCAAGCTTGTCCTCCTTTTAATGACTTTGATGTTGAAAATCTCCCATAAGCAAATGAGTTAGTAGAGGCCACCAGGTAATGCAGGGTAGGATAAACTTAGCATATCTGATGCCCCAAGAGAAACTAGATTATAATATTCCTGGTGTTGTCAAATAGGTTTTAGCAAAGATTAAAAGAAAAAATATTAGGACTCTAGTTTACATTAATAGAAAAGACATGGAAATATATTCTGTCAATCTATTTAGATTTTAATCTATGTGACATCTGAGTACTTAACCACTGAATTATATATGAGGACTAAAAGTCCAAGAATCTGTCTCACTGTAGTTAAAAGCACACCTCAGTTACACTTGAACAATGAATCTCCATGCTCATCACCATAGGTGATTGGTGCCGTGGGAGAGAGGGGCGCTAAGGGCTCAGAGAGGGCCACCGAGGAGGACAGGGGGCATGATGGGGAACTCTGGTTAGCAATTAAAATGTTGATGTGGACATAGATGGGACACACCTCTCCCACATGCCATCTATATTCATCACTATATTATCTCAGTGCAAGGGGACCCCTATGGCGTGATCTTGCAATATGTTGCACATAAGGGCCGGAATCCAGTAGAAAAGGTAGGCAGCTGTGTAGTCCCAGTGACAGCACTGAGCCTAATCACGATTAAAGATTAGCATATAATTTAGGACCTGTTTCAAGAAAGCATCCCTAGTTAGTACAGCACAGAAACATGCGCTTAAGTGCTTTCTGAATTAGTGCCACAGTGATATGGTCCTGGCAAGATCAAGCCCCAAAGTATTTAAATTTAAAGGGAAAGTGACTTTTCTGTAGAAGACATCTGACCTGTAGCATAATCACCCTTACAAACACCTGAGGCACCAAAATTCTGATGCCTGAATATATTGCAATTATTGGGAGCTTTTCTAAGCTAGGACCTCAGAATTTGCTCTTATAAAAATACTCATTAGCAAAGCTTATTATTTAGTCCTGCCTATAATGCATTCAAGTGGATAGTCCCAGTTCATACATGTGGGTAGTGGGCATTTTCAGTGGAACACCCTTAACTCTTGAGTTTATATGCTGCGTTGGTCCATAGCATGTCATAATATCTATTTATTGAAGCTTTCTCTGAGAGGGTGGCTTAAGCAAGAGGGTCCTGTGTTTTATTTTTATGGAAGAAAAGGGTGATATTTTATCAGTGTGGTTGGCTTCTGTATAACTGACTCTTCCATGCCACCTTCAATGCATCTTTCAACCTATTATTATAAGTAAATAATATAACACACACATCAGCAATATCTCTGAGCAAGGATGTTTGTTTTTGCAGAGTTCAGGAATGTTTCCCCTAGAAGCCACATTTTTCTTTAGAACAGAATGTGATTTCTTTCACCCTATCTGAAAAATAAATTCTGTCTGCGAGCCCCTCAGATATATGATAGGTAGCCTGCCACTCCTAAGCAGAGAATAAAAGAAGCTACAAAAAAGTTTAATCTTAAATTTACCTCTTTAATCCGCCCTCCTCTGGAACTCTCTAAAATGACGTGCTGTCTCAGCTTTCGTTCATGCTAGTGGTTGTTCTCTCTGGAGTCCTTCAAAAAGGCTGCAGAGATGGTCCCTTGAGACTGACAGCAGACCTCTAGAAGTTGAAAATGCCACTGATGGCCTATGCAGTACCAACAACTCCTTGCATCCAGAGAGCAAGGGATTGATCTGACAGTCTAAACAGTAACCTTTAACACAGCATTGCACTTTGATGCCATAAGACTACTAGACCAGTCTACAAACATATAAAAGCCTTTCAGTACTAATTAGATGTTTGTCATTACTGTACAGAGCCAAAAAGTGTTTACAATCTCTTTATAATATCTGTGGGAAGCCTTGATATGTAGTGCCAAGTTCATTTAATATTTATATTTTATATTTAACTATCATGAAACACATTCATTCAACTGTACCATAATTTCACTGGCATATTTTCCTCAAAAGGGGTACTATTTTCCTAATTTTTTCCATCAAGAGGACATTCCGCTTATCCTAGACATTATGCCACCAGCATTCTTCTGCCTCTGTGGATTTATCAAGCTATGCAAGCTGGTAGAAATATTTCACATATGTTCTCTTTTTATAATCCTCAAACTACAAAGGAACTCAGATGTGGAAACAAAATACAAGTAAAACTTAAAGAGTTTTCAGTGTTTCCTCTCTCTATGTACGTGTCAAAATTAAAGAAACAACCCTTTAATAATATCATAAGAATTTAGGATTTTAATTTTGTTCAGATCCAGACATTTAAACCATATTTTTGATACACAGATTTTGGTTTTTTTATGAAATGACAACCCAGAGCAACAACACTGATATTCTTAAGAGGACAAGTCTAAACTCTCAGGGAGATATTATCCTGGTGTAACTATGAAGGTAAACAGAATTACATCAGGAATAGATTTGACCCATAATATACCCAACATCTGTGTTTAGACAATTTGACATAATATAATGTAATGCTATTTCTTGGAAATATGAAAACAAAGGGCCACAAGCTGGTTTGTCTCGTAGGCATCAGTCTGAAATATGCCATAAACAAATAAAATGCAATTTCTGTTTTATGGACCTTTTAATTAAAAACATTTAAATTATATAAACAATGTTGGAATGATGAAATTTAACCAAGTAAATGCAATAGCCATTGAAGGTGCAACAGCATTCACAAGCAACCACTTTTTTATTTGCCAAATATGGAGGTACAAGGGTTTGTGTATATATGAGAAAGCACATTATGCTCAGTTGGCAGAGAGCACAATCTACTTATAGGCAAATGTCACTGCTTAAGTATGTGTGAAGAGGCAGCCCTGCTCAGGTGTGCTCACTGCAGGTAGGCATAAGCATGACAGGTGTGCCTGTCTCAACTTCCCCTTTCATGTTACCAGTATTTCTTAGTGCAAATGGCCCTTGTGGGGTTAACTTATTACGAAGAAAAAAAAGACCACCCTATGCATAACAAATCCCAACACCACAATCCAAGCAGTACATTAAATACAGTCCCAATGCTCTTCCCCCTCTCCCCCCTCCATGCCCTGCTTCTTCAGTGCCACCCTCTCTGGCCCCAAAAGCCAACAGGCTTCTCCCTCTGAAGCTTTCAGTCTCTGGCTCAGCAAGCAGGACTGAACTGCTCAGCCACCAGATTCCTAACCTCCAGCCCTTTTCAGCCTGGCAGCCTCTCAAGGAAGGACAGCTGTGTACTCCCTTCACTGGCTCCCTAATCATTCCTCCCCTTTCCCAGGGAGAGTCTGCAGAAGCTTTCAGCTTTGTACACCTTCTACAAGAGACCTTCTCCTGATTCTAGTTGCTTTGATTCACCAAGTCTCTTTCACATTACTGGGTCACTCACTGATTTTTAATAGACCCCAGATACTGTCCCATCCTCTTAATTGGCCAAACTAGGAGAACCTATTCAGAAACAGGGAAGCTGGACTTGCTTCATTGAGAAAGGGCCCCCCACTGTCTCACTCATATAAAAATGTAAACACTGTTTAATGGTGAGAACCTCTAGAACTATGTGAACTTTACATTAAATATAATCAAATCAATTTGAATTGTAAATTATTGTGTGAAGGTTGACAACAGAAGCCTCTTTTACCACCTTTTCTGAGAAACTGAAAAAGAAGTGCATTTAGCTAGGTGCAAATAGAATTTAGTAGCAAGACTCCAACTAAAATATAGCAGAGCAAAGTATCTGTTATGTGCAACAGGAGAGATGTGCATGGAAAGTCTAAAAAGAATCATCACTGAAAATAACCACGATTTCAGCCTAACAGATGGCCAGGTGGTGATATAAATGCCTTGTTAACTCTGTAGCAAGGGCATAACACGTTTTTGCCTCTTTACCATCATCTTAAAACCAACAGAAACAACAGAGCTTTTAGTAGGTGTTCATCTAGTACCTACCATTGTTCTTCCACACAAACCTCTCAAAGATAAAAAGTTAAAAACAGTGTTTTTGAGACAACACTGAGATGATAGCATTTACCTACAGCAGGGACATTAACAGAACCATAAAAGCTACTGTCACAGCTAAGAGTAACATGATGGTTTTAAATGTTTCTGGTGTTATATCTCTTAATCTGCTGTATAGGACACAATGTTCTGTTTTACCACAGTACTTCCTTGTTACCTACATGTCTTTGCTACTTATATCAAATGTAATTGTCTTATTCCAGTTCCTGATGCCACTCTCATGGAAGTCTACAGGAGTCTTTCAACTGACTTCAGTGGGCTTTGGAGCAGGAAAACATCAGCAAAACTGGCAGCCATTTTGACAGTCAAAATACAAGAATGAAGGACTGAAAGGGCATGATCATGAAAATCCCTTCTCTGTTCCACAGGTGGTCTGTACAGGTTATGCTCCGGCAAACATTAGGAGGGAACTGGGGGGAATCTTCCATCTCTCCTGTCGGTGCAGATCCTATTTTGAGGATAAATGGCTTTTTAGTGCCAAGTGCTGTCAATCCAGAAGCATTCAAGAGGACTAAATTTCCAAAGTGCACATTGTTAAAAGACAAAAACAAAACACTATTTGACATAGACTAAACCTATTTCTCCTCATCAAAAAAAAAAAGGAAAAATTCAATTAGCAGCTAAATGTAAATGGTGTAGTATCTCAAGATATTTCAAAGTTGTGAAGATATAAATGACAAATATATGTAGATTTCATTCTACAGAGATTGAATTAGAACAACACATGCCAAAAATAATACAAAACAGCATGAAATGCTGCTTCACGTTTTAAAATCTCTGCTGTGCAGGTAACTTTCATTTGCACTCCTTTTAAAGTGATATGTTATAAATAAGCTAGAGCTCTCCATGTTCCAATTGTAAAACAGTATAGAATCTCTGAATTACAGTTCTTTAAACCATAGATAACATGAAACTAAATTAAAGCAAGGGATAGATTGAGAGATGGATTGGTGTTTTTTTTTAACAAAAATACCCTTTTGATTACATGACTTAGATCAGAATTTCACATATAACTACATTAGCAAGGAAGAATGGAGTTACAGGAAGCCCCCGGGTTACATACAGATTCAACTTAAGAACCCCAGGCATCCCCAAGTCAGCTGCTGCTGAAACTGATCAGCGGCTGATTCCAGGAAGCCCGGGGCAGGGGCTTCCTGTAGTCAGCCACTGGTCAGTTTCAGCAGCGGCTGACTTGGGGACGCCTGGGGAAGAGCACCTGAGGTGCAGCTGGGTTGGTCCAGTAGCGCCGCCGCTCCTCGGCACTACTGGACCAACCCAGCAGCACTCAAGCTGCTCTTCCCCAGGCGTCCTGATTCAGCTGCTGCTGAAACTGACCAGCAGTGCCTGAATCAGGACGCCTGGGGCAGAGCAGCTGGGGTGCTGATGGGTTGATCCAGTAGCGCCCAGAGCGGTGCTACGGGACCAACTGGCAGCGCCCCAGCTGCTGTACCACAGGCGTCCGGAGCAAAGCCGCGGAGCACGGGGGCAGCGGGACAGCCCAGACACGCCGTGGCTGTCCTGCTGCCTTCGGGCTCCGCGGCTTTGCTCCCCATCTCCCTGGTCTGCAGATTACGAACGGGGATCCGCAGTTACGAACGGGGCCCGTCTCCCTGGTCTCCAGCAGACCAGAGGGACGGGGAGCAAAGCTGCGGAACACGCGGGCAGCGGACAGCCCAGATGCGTCTGGGCTGTCCGCTACCTGTGTGCTCCGCCGCTTTGCTTCCTCTCCCTGGTCTGCTGGAGACCAGGGAGACGGGCCCCGTTCGTAACTGCGGATCCGACATAAGTCGGATCCGCGTAACTCGGGGACTGCCTGTATCTGAGTGGAGGTTGCCCCACTCCAAACCCCTCTTGGACCGATGCTGAACATAATTATTCTTTTCTTGGTGGAATGAATGGTAGATATTTACAGGTGTGGAAGACCCAATTGAGGATGAGAAGTGTGGTGGGACTGATCTGGCAAGATGCCAGATCCTAGTATGATGAGCAGATCATTGTTTCTGCTCTTGAAAGTATGTGTTAATGGTGAACAAAACTATTTCTCATAAATAATTTTTAAAGGGACATAAGAAAAAATCATTGCCCTATTGTCAGAATTTCCTGAGAAAGTCTTAGCTGATGCCACCTTGAAGCTGGCATTTAGTCCTTATGAGACCCCAGAACATAGGTCTGTAAGTAGAATAATCTTAGACTCACAGAACACTAGAACTGGAAGGGACCTCGAGAGGTGATTGAGTCCAGTCCCCTGACTTCATCGCAGGACCCAGTACCATCTAGACCATCCCTGATCCATGTCTATCTAACCTGCTCTTAAATATCTCCAGAGATTGAGATTCCACAACCTCCCTAGGCAACTTATTTCTGTGTTTAACCACCCTGACAGTTAGGAAGTTTTTCCTAATGTCCAACCTAAACTTTCCTTGCTGCAGTTTAAGTCCATTGCCTCTTGTCCTGTCCTCAGAGGCCCAGGAGAACAATTTTTCTCCCTTCTCCTTGTGACACCCTTTTAGATTCCTAAAAACCTCTATCATGTGCCCTCTCAGTCTTCTCCTTTCCAAACTAAATAAGCCCAATTCTTTCAGTCTTCCTTTATAGGTCATTTTCTCTAGACCTTTAATCATTCTTGTTGCTCTTCTCTGGATCTTCTCCAATTTCTCCACATCTTTCTTAAAATGTGGTGCCCAGAACTGGACATAATACTCCAATTGAAGCCTAATCAGTGCAGAGTAGAGCGGAAGAATGATTTCTCGTGTCTTGCTCACAACACTCTTGTTAATGAATCCCAGAATCATGTTTGCTTTTTTTGCAACAGCATCACACTGACGACTCATATTTACCTTGTGGTCCTCTATGACCCCTAGATCCCTTTCTACAGTACTGCTTCCTAGACAGTCACTTCCCATTCTGTATGTGTGAGACTGATTGTTCTTTCCTAAGTGGAGTACTTGGCATTTGTCCTTATTAAACTTTATCCTATTTACGTCAGACCATATCTCCAGCTTGTCCATATCATTTTGAATTATGACCCTATCTTCCAAAGCAGTTGCAATCCCTTCCAGATTGGTATAATCTGCAAACTTAAAAAGCGTACTCACTATGCAAATATGTAAATCGTTGATGAAGACATTGAACAGAACTGGTCCCAAAACAGACCCCTGCAGAACTCCACTTGTAATCCCCTTCCAGCAGGATTGTGTACTGTTAATAACTACTCTCTGAGAATGGTTATGCAGCTAGTTATGTACCCACCTTATAGTTTATTGCCTAGTTTATTGATAAGAAGATCATTCGGGACCGTATCAAATGCCTTACTAAAATCTAAATATACCACGTCCACTGCTTCTCCCTTATCCACAAGACTCATCATATCAAAGAAAGCTATTAGATTGGTTTGACATGATTTGTTCTTTACAAATCCATGCTGGCTGTTGCCTATCATCTTATTATCTTCCAGGTGTTTGCAGATGAATTTCTTAATTACTTGCTCCATTATCTTTCATGGAACATAAGTTAAACTGACAGGTCTATAGTTTCCTGTACTCAGCCTGCGGGACATATCTTGCCCATACTTGGTCTATTAGCATCTGCATGGGGAACAAATATTTAACAATGGGATCTTCAGTCTATCAGAGAAAGATATAACCTGATCCAATTGCTGTAAATTGAAGTTAGACAAGTTCAGATTATACATTTTTAATAGTTATAGTAACTAGCAATTGGGACAATTTAGCAAGCGCCATGGTGGAATCTTCATTGCTGACAATTTTAAAGTCAAGATTGGATTTTTTTCCCTAAAATATATGCTCTGGAATTTATTTTGGTGGAGTTCTCCCACCTCAACTGAAGGCCAGAGCAGAAGAACACAACAGTCACTTCTGGACTTGGACTATTAATCTATGGATTATTAGGTATCACAGATTGCTAGGCTCCTGCAGAGATAATCCTCAGAGTTAGGATTGAGACTACAGCCAAGTAGGACCTTGGAGGGGGCTGCTACACCAGCAAAGATCCTTGGCAAGGAAGGCCTGGCAGAAGGAAGAGAAACCTTTGTTTTGGATTAACTTTGTTTTGGGAGTTTGAGTATTTGACATTTATTTTATATTAATAAATCAAGTCTTCAAGGAGGAGCATTTTAGCATTTTTCTACCCCCCTCGCCCTCCAAAAACCCCAGGAGAACTTTTATACGAACTATCAGAGGGAAAACTGAGGAAAGCAGCTGCAGAATGACATCTGGCCATGAAGGGAAGTGCAAGAGGTGACCAATGGAGGCACAGTGATGCAGTACCCTTCTTTGCCTCCATTCAGTGCCCAGGGACCAGGCACCAGTGGTGAACTGGAGATGGTTGTGATGATACTGTCATGGTCAGCTTGCCCCAGAAGATCTCAGAGCTCCATGTTCCTTTGTGCAGACCTCAGAGCAGAAGACTGTGCTATCAGAGTCCGAGGAACCAGTGTAAAAGTAAGTCCCTGGCTACTGCAAAGGCCTTTAGAGCCAATGGAATCATCAGACCTCTGACACTATGAAGGGACAGAAGGTCCCTTACTGGACTCAATATTCGGCATGGAATTTACAGACACCATGAGACTGGTGGATGGAAGAGCAGGTTGCATTCCTGTTTGACAGGAAGGCTTGACACAGGTTGAATTCCCCATAGTTGTCCTTCACATGCACCAGCAAGTACCTCTGTTGGCATTCTGCTTTTTATGCTTCTTCCTCAGTACCAACGTTGGAGGAAGAGCATGGTGCCAGAGAACTATTTTGCACTGAGGCCAAACTGCTCAGTGCAGAATGAAAGCAGGTTGGCTCAAGGCCTCTCAGAGTGGCTTCCATCAGGAGAGCCTCCAATCTTATTTCTCTGTCCTTTTAAGTGCATGGTCTAAAGTCCTGGCCAACCCTGGCACTTGTCTCTCGTGTGAGTTTCTCCCACAGACTTCAAGCAGCTGAAGCTGGATTGCTCGTGACATAAGTTTGCTGTAGAAGGTACAAAGTTTGAAACCCAGTGACTAGAGTATGCCTAGCTCCTGAGGCAAAGAGAGACTCTTGACAATAGGACACTATTTGCACTAATTAAAGTCCAAGTCCAAAAATCAGAGAAGCCTTGATAAAGCACGATGAGTTTCTTCAGTAACTGTCACAAGTGGCAAGAAGGAACTGGGAAGGTGCATGACTGGCCATGCCCCTGAGTACAAGGGTGCAAGATGCAGCCTGAAGAATATCACTAAGGGAAAAATCTTCAGCAATAGTGCATGAAATGCACACACCCCTTAAATGGAAAGGACACGAGCCAGAACTCAATGTAGAACCTAAAATGCTACCTACATCATTTCTATAAATACAACTGTTCAGTTACAAAATGCACATATATTGGTATTCAAAAGCATTATTTTACTTCACACAGCATGTTAGCAAATGGAACTCAGCTGTGTGGCTTTATATCCAACACAATACATGTAAAGGGACTTTTAGAAGGAAATGTGAAATTAAGCTGTTGTAATGCACAATCTCCATCATATTACTGACTACATACTGCTTAAAATAAATCACTAAGGGTCATATATTCTGCTCTGCCCAATTGGCCCTTCATTTGAGCATTTCCTATCTTACAGATGTAGTCTAGTCACATAAGGTATGGCGTCACTGCAATTAAAACCTCAGGGTGACACACATCAGCTGGTTTGGGCTTGTAGGGCTTGGGATAAGGACTATTTACTTGTGGTTTAGTGTTCAACTGTAAGCCATAGCTGAAGTTTTGGAATCCTTCTGTCTGACAGAGTCTTAAGAGTTAAACAGCCTCCTACTGTGAGTCCCACAAGGCTAAGTCAGGTGGGCTAGCTGTGGTTGTCTAACTGCAGAGTAGACAAACCTGTAGACACTAAAGTAATGGACTATGGTCAGGAGAGCTGACAGCCTCCATGGGCTCTTGGGCAAGGAGTGGATCTGCACCCTGGAAGAGGCAGAGACTTGGGCAGAAGGGACGGAGCCTGGGGCAACCAGCCCTCAGCGCCACTTGAACCCCAGCACACCTTCCCCTGCACCCTTCAAAGCTCCCCAGAGAGAGGGGTGCAGCCCCCCCACCTTCTCAGGAAGCCCTAAGAGCCACCTGAGTGCTTCACATGGCACTTCAGTGTCAATTTAAAGGACCAATGGCCCATCTGAATTGATGTGCTCTGGAATTGCCCTCTTTACCCCCTCTCCGCCATCCGTGGCAAATCAGATATTTATACATTTAAGTGCCATAAACTGCTGGTGCAAATAACTGTGAGTAAAAGTATCAGAGGTCAATATGTATAAATCTACATTTAAGATTCAAAAAAAAAAATATGCAAGCTAGCTTTCTGTATCTTCTCTTTCACTCCTTCAAAGATACATGAATTTGAAAGCAGCAAATTTTAACTTGCTGGCTGCATCGAAATTCATGCTAATACATTACAATTGCTTTTCTTATTTAAGCCATATATTACACTGCTTTTTCAATTTCTGCATTGCTTGAATATTTTGCTGAATATACCAATAATGAGAAGACACCTTTTTAAATTAAAAGCATTAATAAAATGTTGTTTGTAGATATTTTTAAATTAGAAAAATGTCAAACATAAACAACACTCTAGGGATCGGAATAGTTGTGCCACCCCCCCCTTTTTAGTGTCAGAAAACTATTCCTGTAAAATAAATTATTTGGAGAATTAAAGATAGTACCCTCCATAGATGCATGCTGTATCATATAGGTTCTGCTCCTTTTAACTGATTTTTGGAAGCCTTTCTGAAAGTATAAGCATTTAACCCACTCAAACTATTGACTATACATAAAATAATGCCTTGGCCATAATTTCATTAAACATTTCCTATTTGAATTCCTTTATATTTCTCTTGATGTCCACATCACTGAGTCTGGCCAAGAAAATGTTTTGGCTTCCTTTTAGAGTAAAGGAATCTTAGAAGTGCCATTCCCAGTCCAGTTATTCTTCCCATGCAGCTGATATGTCCACATGGATGTGGCTCAGCTTTATGCAGCCTTGGGATGAGAAAAACTCAGTTTTAGACAGATTGTTTTCTTTAACCATTTTTTATAATAATTCTGCAGTGAAAAGAAAGGATGTATTTTATAATAATTCTGCAGTGAAAAGAAAGGATACTCGTGAGAGATAAAGACAGATCTTTGTCCCAGAAGACTGTCTAGTTATACAAGACACAGAAAGTACTATTCAAATTAGGGCTGTCAATTAATCGCATATCATTAACTGAAGAAAATTAATTGTGAGTAACTGCAGTTTAAATCGCACAGTTAACAGAATAACAATTGAAATTTATTACATATTTTTGGATGTTGTCAACATTCAAATATATTCATTTCAATAGCAACATAGAATACAAAGACAGTGCTCACTTCCCATTATTTTTATTACAAATATTTGCACTGTAGAAAATATAAACAAAATAAATAGTATTTTTCAATTGATTTCTTTACAAGTACTGAAATACCATTCAGAGGATGAAAATGAACATGTCAGTCTACACTGTTTTGGATCATTATTGAGCAGAACCTGCTATCAGCATGGAAGCATGTCTTCTGGAATGGTGGGCAAAACATGAAGGGACATATGAATCTGAACCACATCTGGCACGTAAATATGTTACAATGTTGGATACAACAATGACATGTGAATGTCTGTTCTCGCTTTCAGGTGATGTTCTAAACATGAAGCAGGCAGCATTGCCTTCCATAAATATAAACAAACTTGTTTGAAAAATTGGCTAAACAGGAAGAAGGGCTGAGTTGACTTGTACATTTCAAAGTTCATTATGTATTGTTTTTGAGTGAAGTTAATTTTCTATACACTTGTAAGTTCAACTTTCGTGACATTGCACTACAGTGCTTGTGGACTGAAAAATACTATTTTATATAGTGTAAATATTTGTAATAAAAATAAATATGAATCGAGCACTGTATACTTTGTATTCTGTGTTGTAACTTTAATCAATATATTTGAAAATGTAGAAAACTGCCAAAATATTTAAATAAATGGTATTCTATTATTGTTTAACAACACAATTCATTGTAATTAAGTTTTTAAACACAATTAATGATGATAACATTTTAAATTGCTTGAGAGCCCTAATTCAAATACATCAGTCACATAATCTAGGTGTAATAATTCAGAGGTGCCATTTTTATTAATAAAACCCATTTGAGATGTATTCCATGACAGCATATTCAACGCATCAGCAGAATGGAATCAAAGGAAATAATGATGGGTAATATGGCAACAAGGGGAAACTGAGACAGAGTGGGAGGAAAGCAGCACAGCATGATAGCTAGGGGAGAAGGGAGAAGAGGGTGAGTTAAATAATGGACATAGGGAGAAAGACAGAAGCACAAAAGAGAAAAAATGAATTAAAATGAGCCTTATCTTCAACTCTTCTCCAAACCTTCTGACAGATAACAATATGAGATGTGTGTAAGTGCACAAGGATCGCAGGAGGTTTATTGTTTACTAGTTTATGGTGGAGGTAATGGCATAGTGTCTGTGAAGTTTGGTAGGGATTTCACATTCCAAAGAATACATTGAAAAGGTTTACTGATCTATAAAGATGGGGGGTGAAAACTGAACCTCAACTGATGAGCAATTGTACCAGCTGATTGTATACAATATCATTTTATTATAACAGTGTATAGAGTGAGGTCTTTTCTGGAAGTGGATGACACACTGGTGCTTAGATCATTATAAAATATAGGTATTAGCAGTATATGAGGAAATGTGAATACTTACTGATATTATAATTTAAAGTCTGTGGCCAAGCAGGGAGAAAAGTTTCCATCGCAGACAGGGGAGAAGATAACTATTATGAATCTCCTCTGTAAATTAAGCATAATGGAATCAAATCAATAGAAGCCATATTTACATATAGGGGAAGCCCATAGGAAAAGAAAAAAACAGCATAAGGTCCTGGTGCCTCTTGAAAAAAAAGTCATTGAACTTTGGAAGATACAAGCAAAGACAAAAGTCATCTTTCACATCCATCACTAGGCAGGAAAAAGGAAAGAGAGCTTTTGCAAGCAGCAAAAGATGGATCCTTCAACCAAAGGAGGGGGGCAGAGGTGGGAACTGAATATAGATGAAAAACCTGAGTAGCCAAAGGTCTTCCGTCCATGAACACAAAGGAAGCCAGTATCTTGTACTTTAGTTGAAGGTTCTGAGGGAAAGTCAGCCATAGCTGGGAAGAATAATGAGACACATCTCTGATTTACTTATAGTCTTTCCTAACATTGTTTGCTCAGTATTACTTAACCTATTTCCTATTCTTAATACTTTTATTTAATTTTTTTCTATAGACAAACTCAGTGCTGCATTTAAAAGGAAGGGTTAGGGCTGCCAATGGGGGGAGTGGGTAAAGGGGACAGTTGCCCTGGGGCCCAGCAATTTAAAAGGACTTGGGACTCCAGGCTCTTTAAATCATAGCAGGAGCACCACATAGCATAGTCCAGGTGTTGCTGAGGGCTGGCTGCAAGAGGTATGCGGTGGTCTGAGCAGCTCTGAGGGCTGGTTATCCCTAGCCCAGACCCTTCTGACTTAGGCCCTGCCCTTCTGGGGGCCTGAAGCTGATGCCCCCGCCACAGTGTGGCAAAGATTTTCAACAGCACCTCAATTAAGTTAATAAACTGTGTTGTGCCTTTGCCACTTTAGAAGAATAAACCTCATTATTTCTCTGAACTGTCTAGAGAAAAATTACAAAGCCCACATTTTGGGGAAAATGTTGAGTAGGACCATGTTGGGATTATCTGGCTGGTTACAGAGAGGCTGCTGTGGTCACAGATGCTGACACAGTACTGTCTCTTCTGGGTGTGACCTGCATACTCATAAGCTAGTTGTGAGCATTTCAGACTGGGAGTTACCACAGCAAAGTATTGTAAGGCACCAAAGTTTGCAGGGCAAGTGATAACACAATGCTTCATTAAACTGGACTGCACTCCAAATCCCATGACAATTACCTTACAATCAAATAGAAAAAGTGGCATTTACAGTGTTTGTATTTTAGCATGAAATATTTGCCATTGGCCAGCACAGGCACTGGACCACATTTTGATGTGCACACATTTGTCTGTGGCATGATGAATACCCAATATAGTTAAGTTTATCCACAATTTAAAGTGGTGTTCTGGTCTGAAAGAGATTGTGTAGATGTGATACCACCTCACTCCACTCCCTGTGTGTATTCAGGGTCCTACCAGTTATAACAATGACAAAAATGAGATTTTCACACCTGTTAGCACACAACTAACATGGAGTGAGATGAATCCTTCTTATACATCTACAATTAATTGTATTTCAGTCAGTTACTACTGATGTCAATAGGGTCGCACAGTTATTACTGACTGCATAATTTCATTCATGACAATAGAGTTTCCACTGGTATAACAGGGGGAAGAGGGCTATTTTGACATTGCCAAACATTTATGGCTAGACACAATGTTCGAGAAGGAAAAATCCAGCTTAATTTTCAAAAGCCATCTTACAGGGCTGGCAGTGACATATATTTTTATTTTTAATCAAAGTACATATGTTACAGGATTCAGTGAAAGAAACATGAAGACCAATCGTGTTATTTTTATAGTCAGTTTTCAGAGAAGAATTGGAATTTAAACTAATTGAATTACCAAAAAATCTAAAGCAAAACTAGATGATACTCCTCTACTATTGAGTATACTGGGAGTGGGCTGGGATAGGGTGGGAAATTAATATAAATCCGTATGATGCAAGATAGACATTTTTCTTATCTTACCATTAGGCCCAAATACATGCTCTCCTCAGAGATAAATATGCTGACCACACACTACCTATAACAATAACCTGCTGCCAGCCATGATAATATGTGCCTGCACTTATATAGTTTATTTCTTTGTTATTGTGTGTGTCAACCATTCAACATCAAAGGCACTTCTACTTGAGATTCAGCAAGCATTTATCTTTGGGAAAAGACTCTACAAATGCAATGATGAGGCATATGAAATAATCCTCACCAGCTAGAATAGAAATAAAACTATACAGAATTTATGGAGATTAACCCTTGATATCATAAGCACACAAACACAATTTGACAAACTAATATGCAAAGGGTCACAGAATAATTTGTTTGAACTAAAACATAATTCTGACAATCAAAGTAAGAAAATGTAAGTTCCTGTCAGGCCACAGATTTATGTCTGTTCTGTAACAACCAGCATGGTACCCAGTCAATAGTGTATCTAAACCAAACTTCTGCTGAGGTGGAGTCAGGCCACACTATGGGGCTAAAGCTGTGGGGAAAGGAGCCTCTGCTTATCAAAATATCTACAGGCATGCCAAAAAGCCACTTAAGCAAAGTAGAGATCAAAGTGTATTATGTCCTTCACTGTTGTGGGAGACTGAAGGAGTGCCAGAGAGCCATCTGAAGCTGCTGCTGCAGGGTGAGTCGACTGCCTCCCCACTATAAGCAGAAAGGGACAAAAAGGCAAAACCACTGTCTGGGTGACTAGATTCCACAGGCCAGAAAGGAACCAGAGGAGAGGAGAAAAGCGAGCAAAAAAAGGATTGCAAGAGAGATTAGCAGGCCTTGTTTTCATTTTTTAAAAAAAGTATGTTTTTTACACTGGCATCTGTCATAGATGAGCTATTCTGAGGTACAAATATGATGAACACCATGCATTTTCATTTTACTGCAAGTACACAGTAACATACCTGCTCCAAGGTTTGAGCTCAGTAAACTGAAGTTCCCAGTTTGCACTGTGTTTTTACCTTGGGATAACTTAGCTGTGTTACCAGAAGTAAAATACCTTCCTATGAGTGAAGACAAGGCCTTAGAAGAGAGGAAATAATTCCATAAACTGCCAACTCTAGTGCTGTAGGCAGGAAAACTGGGCATTTCATCAATAAACTGATACTTAATTTGGCTAGAGTTTGGTGTCTGGAGAGAAGAGTGTATATTTCCACATATATCTATATATTTCAGCAGTAAAGCTACCCAGTAGCCAGTGTGGATTGGTAGATTGTCACTTACAGATAGTAGAAATCTTTTAAACAGATAAGTGGGATTAGCAGTAGCTGGTAGCAAAATAGACTAGTGAAATATAGCCTGCTGATACCCTAGGTGCGTATGAGTATTTTCTGCTCTTAAAGAGTAATTTTTTAAAAATCATATTCACTATTAGAAAAAAACCTAATTTACTGCTGGGATATCAGACAATATTTCATTATATCCTATTTTGCTAGAAAAATCTAGCCAAATCACTTTTGTTTTCGATATGCTCAAAGTATGCCTAGATCTACCTCCTCCATCAAATGAATACTAAAATCTAAATGAAACTAGTATACCTTCACTTTTACATAAATATATTTTTGAACGGAAAATATGTTAAAAAATGTTAAGTTATAGCTACTCAGTTATTTTGTCATGTGTAAATAATAACGATTTTATAACCATACATAACAAAAACAAAAGTCAAACTATAGATGGTGGTTTCAATTAGTTAATTACATGTATTTCAACTGATTGGTAAAACAGTCTGAAGTAATTTACTGGGGCTATTATTTAGCTTACTGTCACAAAGCACAGTCTAAGAATTTCTAACCAAAATGCCAGCTCATTTTTCATAAATGACTTGTGTATAAATTGAACAGCATGGATAAAAATAATGGTCTGTTCAAATATTCATGATATTCCCAATAGTATTTTTCAATTACACAACTGTCCTAAAATAACACTGCATTCATTTTAATTAGGTTTTGCATTTCAAAGCATTTTTTCCACACATAGTATGATTTTATGTGGCTTATATCAATACTTGAAGATAAAAGAAAAGCCAAAGGTTATATGTAAATTAATTATCTAAAGGAAGGAAGTATGCTTAATTTATGTTAGCTCATATGTTAGGAAAATAACTAACTACTCTGAAAGTTATGGAAATATGATATATCTATGGCATAGATAAATAACGAGTCATAGGAGATTTTAACACAAAAATACTTGTTTGCAAAAATACATAATTTTTCTTTGATATAAAAGCATATATTCTAGAATTGCTTTGAAAAAATAAAAATATTATAGGTTCTTTTATAGCTCAACATGCTCGGTTCAGATATACAAGTTAGAAGAGACTCAGAAATAACAGCTATGAGTGAGTATGCGTGTTTCTGAGAAAAATTAGAAAGAAAACTGATAGTACAGACCTAATGGATCTTGTTCTGCCTGCATCCTTATTTATCACTGGTAAGTTGGCCTTGTCTGGTCTAAAACTGCTGTTGGTTGTTGTTGGAGTGCCTAGAACAACTTAGTACTGCTAAGCTTTCTATTATTTAACAAGTAAGAGTTGAAGGAAGTTCAAACTATAGCATGTGACGTCTACAACATAAAAGCTTATGCTTATATATGAGATCTCTATAAAGAAGAAAGCATTTAGATATAATACTGCCATTTAAAAGTCTCTTCAGTGGAAAGGCAGCAGACCTTCTGGCTAATTATTTCATTTATTGTCATATGGGACAAAAAATTTTGCAATTGAATTATAAACACAATTCATGAAGATTATAAAATTGTCCTTAATGAAGATATGCAGGAGTTATTGCAGCATTTTCCAGAACTTTTAACAGTTCAGAACAGTTATGTTTCATGGACTAGTGAGGCCCTTAGTTATACAAAGCTAAAAAAAATCAGTTAATAAACTAGGTATTAGATTATCAAGCAAATATTTTACACATTGACTGTCATCTAATGTCTGCATGAGTAAATAGCAGTACAACCCTGTGCTGTCAAAAATCTCCACTTGACTTCAACAGGGACTGAAATGGACTTTTAAACATTATTTATCAGGCTGTAAGCTATACATAGGAGGTAACACTTTGGTACAAGAGGGATTATGGCTTCAGACTGTGTGTTCACTAACAAGCGAGACAGAGTAAATGTCTGACATATGAGCCATTGGTCTCCAAACAACTAAATATTTTGATATAACCTTTATAAAAACTCACTCTTCTGCATAAATTTGTGAGTTAGATTTATGATTCTTTGGTTCCAGAATCAGCAGGGGGCCAAGAGACAATGGAAGGAAGGAAGACAGGTGAAAAATAGGGGCAGAAGTTTGGTTCTGGGAGTTTACCTACACAATGACTATAAGACAATCTTGCCAAAGTTTTGTTTGATCTGGGTTTCCACAACAGCAAACTGTTCGTGAATAAGTGTATAGGAGCTCAGGCAGCTGCTCTTCCAAAGTATATGACTGTTCATTTTTCAGAGAAGTTACAGAGCTACCTTGAAACTCTAGCAGAATGACCTTTATTCGCTGCTGGTGAGGCTATGTTAGCTAATTTGTAACTCAGTTTAACACAGGGCAACATCTACTTTGAGAATCTGGATTGACATAGTCTCACTGAACACTTATTCCTATCAGCATATGCTATGAATAATGTGGGTGATGCTCTCAAAGGTTTTCTATTTATACTGAATAAAACCTCCTGTGATGGAGATATACAAATTCCACATTGGAGAACAAGGGGTTGTGGAACAGCTCTGGGCCCAGAAAGCCCTGCTCAGCCACACCTGCAAAGCTTGCATCAACCGTAGGTAATGCTTTCAAAAGGGAAGCAGAGCTGTTCAGAAGCAGGCAATGGAAGAGGGTAGACAGCTGTCCTGAGCTCTGAAGGGAAGTACAGTACTGCACAGAAGCTCACTTCCTGGGGCCTGGCAACACAGACATGAGTAGACACACAGAAGAAGAGTAGATGAGTGAGAGTTCAGGTCAGAGAGACTTGGTTGGAATGATTAACTCTAAGAAGCTAATGCGGCCCATCAGTGAACCTGGAGGAATACAAAATAGCTCAGATCACTGTGAGGTAATTTGATAGTGGTGCTCACCTGTCTTAGCTGTTGGAGCTAGGAGTCTGACAAACCAATTTGGTGGGGTCAAAGAGTCCATCCTTTATCAGTGAAGTCAATATCCGGGGATCAAATTATGGAGGATGTCCAGGAGTGAGTGTGTGTGTGTGTGTGTTTTTAACCATCTCAACTGAAATATCCAGTGTGTAGGCAAATCTCCTCAGTAGATCCTGAAATATCTTAAAATCATGTGAAATAGAGGCAGATGGCTTAGGCATTAGTGCTTCATCAGGGGACAAGGAAGATTCATTTACAGGGGCTCAATGGTCCTGGTAAACAGACTGAGGCAGAAGTATATTCCTTTTCTGAGGCTTAGAAGAAGGGGATGTAGTTCTGGATTGAAAAGCTAATGATGCCATTCTTTATGCATGTGGAATTTCCAACAGAACTAGGCATACTGGTACAAATATGGATCTAGGGTTGGGGACAGGGGGACAAAGGATTGGAGTACCTATGTAAGCCTTCTATGTTTCTCATATTAGAAGTCAGCACTAGAATCTGGAAGTAAGTGGGCCTGAATATCTTGATCCCAAAATCTATCTGGGAAAGCCTCTCTGCTGTCCTCAGAGCCAGGATGACAAAGATTAATTCTCTTGAAGAAGAGAGGCTGTTCCAGTTAGTATGCTAGAAGCACTAAGAGAATTGGTGTTAGTTGGTAATGAATATGGCATATTAGGTACATAAGTTAGTATAATTATCAATAGCATTTGAAGCATCTTTACTAGCGGTAACAGGGCACAGTCTGGTAGCAATGACACCAAGAGGGCTTTGGATAACACATAAGTCTTCAATAACAAGTATACTTGCTGCTCATATTTCCTTTAGTGTTGTTGAACTAGAAGCTTCAACATATTGTGGAGTTAGTACCAGGCAATATCTATAGTATGAGACAAGAAGGTCCTGAGACACAGATATGCAGTATCTGAGTGGACCCCAGAAAAGTCCTTCTGGACTCTAAAGCTAGACTTAGCCTCTGGGATTCAAGAGAATTTATGGGCCCAGACAGGAAGACATATGTGCTTTGTTTCTATGAACTCTGTGGTCTTTCCTCCCCGTATTAGGGTTTACCAGGGATGGAAAATGAATCTTTCATTATGGAGAAATCATATGCATAGGCAGAAGGGCAGCCTGAGCACTTCTTGATGAAGAGTGCTCAGATGTTTCTGTTCCAGGCAACCTATGAAAACATGATACTGCACTACTCAAGCTTCTCCCTCTGAGGATAGGAGGAGAGAACAAAGAACCACCAAAGAATGGATGTGCAGTCACATTGCTTAATGAACTACTGGAAGACACTCCGATATGACTTAGTATGACTTATGATGACTGTAGTATAAAAATCTATACAAAATATAACAATCCCATTTCTCAACATGTTTTGTTCTATGTCCCTTTACTCAATGAATGATACTAACCTTAATATGCCCCTTAATTTCTTTGTCATTTCCTCCATGGTTTTTTTGTTTCTGACTCTGTATAGAACAATCTTCCAAGCTTGAACCCCAATCTCTCTTTTATTCAAATTTGTTTTTAGCCTCAATATTTGCACACACAGCCCAACAACCATGTCAATGAATCTGAATATCTGAAAGGTAAAATATGCTAAACTCCCCCTGTCCTCTAGATCTCCAAGTACCTCTTGTCTCATGACTCCATTTCTTATTATTATGACATTCAGAATCTGGAACCATTCCATTGTATATATACGGATGTGGTCCCTGCCTTGATAAAGATTAATACGTAAAAAGACAAAACAATGAGAAAATATGGGGGAAAGGGTACAACATCAAGCAAAAGGTTCTAGGTATTAATGGGACACAGCTCATTATTTTCTTCTTTGTTTTCCTTGTCTCTCTTTTTTTAAAAATTTTAGATACAGAAAATAGGAACCAGTATGGAGGGGAGGGGAGGACAGAAAGACAGTGAGGATGATGGGAGAAAAATGAAGTATGGACAGTGAGCATGGAGTTTGTGGAATTCAGTGGACACAATGGAAGAGAGAGATAGGAGAGAAGACCAGGGAAAAAATGTGAGCAATGGAGAAAAAATGTCTGTAATCCAAAAGTTGTAAAAGACAGTCTGCTAGCATCTTTGGCACCTTGGGGCTGTGATAATAACTGGGAATGGGTGGAAACAGAAACATACAGATGGACCTCAATCCAACCTGCTTAGATCTCCTGTTGCTGTGGAAGTCTTTGATGCTCCCTGGATCAGACTTTATCCTGGGGAGGATTTGCTTTGTTTTCTCCAACCCATGTGGTTAGATGAATAGGAGGCTGCTACTACTACTGTAACAGGGGGCTGCCCCAAGCAGAGAAGAATCTTTGACTGATCTGTACTGCTTAACAAATAATAACAATAAAAGACAAACTGAGAAACCGAAAAACCCTTACACACACTAACAGATGAAGGCTCAAAATTCCTATGTGAAAAGAATATATATATAAAAAAAGTACAAAACAAATGTAAAATGACTATAAAACCCTTTGCAAATTATAATGGTAGTGTTTATACATTCTGCACTCACTTCAGGCCTCAAGTGATGGCCCTTCATGCTGAATTCAAATTAGATATTAGACACACATTTTTAACAGCATGGTTGATTAATCACTGGAATAAACTACCGGGTGAAATGGTAGATTCAAAGTGTTCAGCTGATCCCCTTGGCTGGAAACGATGAACCGGAGCCAATGGGAGCTGCAACACTCTGTGGCTATGGAACCTTTAGGTAAACAAAGTGGCACAGGCCCACTAGCAGCTTTCCCAAAGGGGGCCTGTCGAACACTTTCAGAAACACTGATCTAATCTAATCTGTATATCACAAGCCATTACATTTTGCCCATTCAAAGCTGTATTAAACCCAGTAACTGGAGCTTGACTAAAGCATAGCATGATTATGTAGATTAAAACATACACAATCTAGTGTAAATATGCTGATATTTCTATAAAGGTATTTCAGTAATTTTTAAAAATTTTCAATTTGGTTCCTATTATTTTAGTACTTATTATTTTGATTTAGTTTTAATATAGTTCTAATTGAATGTATGTTCTGATTCTTCACTGCTTTGTACCTTCCCAGTCATTTATACCTGTACAAAATATCATAAAATGCTATAATTATTATTTGGAACTTTTATCCCTTTTGCAAAGATGTAAATGACTGAAGGAGCAAAGCAGCAGAGAATTAGGAATGAACAATACTAAGATAACGTGAAAGTAGAAAAAAATGGAAAGGGGCTTAAAAATGTGATGCAGAAGCAATACGCCACACTTTTATAATATCTTTGTATCCAATGTTATCAAAACACTTTATAGACATAAATACATTGTGCTTCATACCATCCTTGTATAATTGATAAAGCACAGTATACTCATTTTGCAGAGGCAGAGAGTAGTTAAAAAGCTGACCCAACTTCTACTGCAAATGATAGTCTTCTTTTTACACTGATAGACCCCTAACTGACCTGCCTAAAGCCACATAGACAAAGGATGAGCTCGGAATTGAACAAATCTGTTCTGACTAGTCCTTATTTTAGGAATTAATAATATTAAATAATGCTTATATCATCATGCTTTTCATCAATAAATCTCAAAGTAGTTTACTAAGGAAGTGAGGGGAAGTGACTTGCCCAAAGTCACCCAAGTCACCAGCAACAGAGTAAGGAAGAGAATTTAAGTCACCTCAGTCCAAATCCAAGTCCATTGTCTTATCCATTAGGCCATACTGCTCTGAAAAATATATCACTCTTCCCATTCACACCTCTAGTGATATTTCCAGGTTGTAACTGTTATAAAAAAAATAACAGCAGCAGCAGCTACTTAGACACAAGAAGGAGTCTAATTAATTGGGATTTTCTAAACTTATGAAAAAATACAGGAGAATACAAGTTACCACATTTTTGGTAGTTTCACGTTTTTTAATTACACGTGTTTCAGTTGATTGGTAAACAGACTGAAGTAATTTACTGAGGTTATAATATAGCTCTGTCATACTTCACTCAGCCCAATAAACTCTAACTAAAATACCAAGTCGTTTTTCATAAATGACTTGTGTATAAATTGAACAGCATGGATAAAAATAATGGTCTGTTCAAATATTCATGTTATTCCCTATAGTATTTTAGCAACTACACAACTGTCCTAAAACAACATTAATTTTAATTAGGTTTTGCATTTCAAAGCATTCTTTTCACACATAGTAGGATTTTATGTGACTTATGTCAATACTTAAACATGAAAGGAAAGCCAAAGTTTATACGTTAATTATTAATTATCAATATAAAATAAAATGTAATGATATTAGTTTATATTAGCTCACATTAACTCTCAGCTACCATACAGGAACTGAAAATATAATAAAGATGATAGCTCAAGAGAAGCTAAACAATGGGTCATTATACTTGAAAAAAGAATAACTGGTCTCCAAGATGTGGTATTATATATTATTCCTTATTCATGCTGCCATAGGTAAGGGTATTTGTGTAACTCCCTGAAGTCAGCCATAAATGTCTGCTTCAGACTAAACCATGACACACAAGATTTTTCTAAGTAATTAATGATTTTTAATTTGACATTAGAAAATAGTATACTGTCCATTTTTATAATAAATGTCATAAAACTGTGATGTACCATAAAAAATGGGGGGAGTATTTTTAAAGCAGCCTCTACAGCCCAAATCTGCATGCATGGTTACTTGTCAGCCAAGATTCTACATAGGAAGGAAAAAGGCATGGGGATGTCTTTACACTGAACATTTCTATATCTCTTAAGCAGCAGTCACCAGGGCAGGGGCAGTAAAGATTACCTGTTTTATATACATTCTTACACTGTTATATACATTCTTATACTGTTTTATATACATTCTTACACTGGACCCATCACAGCAGTATCTGTGTGCACTATGAACCACCACTCCACAACCAGAATTGCAGCTCAGGCAGTTGAATCAGAAGTTAACATAATTTAGTAAGTAACTATGGTCTGTACTTCTATAGCATAATTACTAATTCCAGTGACTTCATTACACATTTACAAGAATAAAATGTACCACTATTAATGTAACCATCAAATAATATTACTCTAAGATAATTAAATAATTAAAATCATACTATTTCTGTTATAGCCAAGGAAACTAAATTGAAAGAACATGAGGAAAGTCACACAACAAAAATATAATAATGTTATGTTAATTAGGAACCACAGAAATTTTGAATAAACCTGTAGTACTAAATTATCTTGAGATTCCACTTTACTAATATTTTACAACACACTGTTTTTAGTATTTTATATATGTTAATTACACATTTTTATCTTTGCATGACTGTTTTACAACTGTAACATTTTAACACAATTATCACAAAATAAACACACTCAAGATATTCTATATTCTGATGTGACGATATCAGATACTGACATATATTTTGAAAATTTGTGACAACACTGGAGGTTACATAAATGGAGTCTGCTAAATATGTGAAACATTTGCTAATATTATAAACACTTAAAAGTCTCTTAAGAAAAAAAACTCGCTGAACTTGTAAGCTCATTTATCTTTCTTTCGTCCACTGCAATACACTTTTGCTTTTGAAAGGTAAGCATCTGCTTTGAATACATCATGGAGCCATCTATGTAATAACACAGCTAAGCTATTACATCAGTAATATTTCCCTTCCAGGAAAGAAGGATTAATTTTATGGTTATCAAAGCCCAACAGTTGAGAGGGAAGGAAAAATTAATTAACTCCTAAAGTACATCCTTTTCATTCTATGATACACTATAAAAATAAGTTAGGCTGGAATATAAATGATCAGTTATAGTCACAAAGGTTTCTTCCTCATTTCCAAATGCCCATTCTTATATCATTCTAGGAATAAATCAAGCCATACCAGTGCTTCTGATATCACAACATTAATAATTCTTCAGTTTCTAAAGAATGACAGGTTCCAACTGGTTTTTAAGGTGCAAGCAGACTGCTGATAAACTACATTCACTGTCTACTGTTCTGTAAAAGGCTTGGCAGAAGATATTATCTGACCATACAACTTTTAGGTATTCTCACATGACTCAATTATTTCAACTATTTTTAATATAATTTCTAGAATGTATTTGTTTTTTAGATTAAACAGTCTCCATCCTAATACTTCGGCTAGTAGGCCATCAATTACATTCACCAGTGACGCATATGGCAAAATATTATGGAAACAGAGGAAGCTGTGGACTGGCCTGGAATCAGTGGTGACTCATGCACAGAAAGGCAATTTTTAATCACACGGTTTTGACTGACTGTGAAAACATCCAATAAAATGTCCAAAGTTGTTCATCCATGAGGAAAAAGTTAAAAAAAAAGTCCTGCTTTATTCTTGAGTGCAGTGTAGCTTAGTCCTTGAGAGACTAATTTTGCAACTCTTAATCACATGAATGATAAGGGAAGTAAACCAGGTGGTTCGTTGTAGTGTACTGGGAAAATTCAAGTGAATAAGAGCCATCAGATCAGGTCCTTTTCTACCACAAACACAGTAACATTTATATAATGTAACAAGATACATTCAACACTTAGCTGCTGCCCATTTCTCAGTGTGATACTGCAGTCCTTTTCTCACTTCTGGTGTCCCTTGCAGCCTGCTGGCTAACTTTGGTTGGGTCTTCCATGGTTTGATCTTCCAACTAAGTCAAAGTCCAAATGAGCCAGTTCAGGTCCCGGGTAATTAATTTCTTCTCTTTGTTCAGGCTCTCAAATAAGCTCTGTCCCCTTCGTCGGGTTTACACCACTATGTGTGGTAAGGGAACCTGGGCCTGCCCCTTGTTCTGGGTTCCAACCTAGGATCCCTATAAATAGCAGTTATGCACTGCTCGTAAGTTTATTGCTTATTTTTCCCTTTACCTCTGCCTATCCTGGCCCTCTTTAGCTTCACCCTTACGTCAGGGTTAACATTCTTATTTCCTCATTCTCCCTGCCAACCCAACTTAAGCAAATGCAGCCAGAAACAAACTTTGGTTATTCCTCAAGCTCCACTGGGTAGAGAAGAGCACCTTCCTTCCTTACTAATCTGGTCTCAGCCAGGGACTGACATGCTAAACAAAAGCACCTCCTTTTATTTTAGTCTCCTGGCCTCTTTTGACTGCTGCCAATACTGCGACAGGCTGCAACAGGACCCCAGGGCCCACTGTAGGGAGCTGCAAAGAGCCAATATATATTAGTAAAATAGGAGTAGCTCAGCCATTTTAAAAAATGCTGTGTGGGGTAGAGAAGGACCTACAGCTCTTGCTCATTTGAACTGTACACATTTTATATATGCAGGGTTGCACGCGCACACACAAAGGGCCGACTTATCCATTAGGCACAGTAGGCACAGTGCCTAGGGCCCACAATACTTTTAGGGGCCCATGAAAATGTTTTAATTTCTTTTAAAATCAGAAGGAAAAAAAAAAGAACTTTTAGGGTCGAAGAAAATGTTTTTCAATTGCGTTGGTATAAAGACGAATATAATCCATCCTGGATTATATTTGTCTTCATACCAATGCAGTCGTAAAATCTAATTTTTAATATTTTTTTTTATGGAGGAAGGAGTCTACGAAGGCAAAAATGCCTAGGAACCAAGAAAGTCATAATGCAGCCCTGCACACACATACACACAACATACATGTACACCTGCACAATTATCTAATGGTTGCAAATACACATTTGTTGATACAAGATAAAAGTGACTTTGATATAGTATTATCTATAATACTAGCATAAACTTAAATAGAATAAGACAGGATCAAAACACTTGAGTTAATACTTAATAGTATTTTTATTGGTAATGGCATAAAAAGAAAATATATAAAAATATACAAACACCAGTTACATATTATTAAAATCTGATTGATAATCTTCTGTAAAGCTATACTATAAAATGGAAGCCTTTAAGAAATTTGGATAAATATGTTGCCTTTGATATTAGATCTATAACTTTATATAAAATGTAACTACAAGGACTACTTTCAAATGTTATGACTATATCAAGATTTAAAACAATAAGAAGGAATGATATTCTCATATAAACATTGTAATAATATGTTAAATTGTAAAATTTAGTCAGTGGAATCCACACAAGCACTTCCAATGGCAGAATTTGTCTCTATGGGAGGAAGAATAAAAATTAATTCCTAAAAATACAGACAATTATGATGAGAATTCATGATATTGTATTAATGAATTTTCCATGGTGCTGTGCAAGTTTAAATTAGTGGCTATATTAAACTATAATTTTTAAAATTCATCATTCAATTAATAGGAACCAATACAATTAAAAATTCCAATTGTATCACCTTCTGCCATACAATTTTATTATTTAGGGCTACGTCTACATTGTGGAGCTATTTCGGGACACTAGAAGTATCCTGAAATTGCTATTCTGCATCTTTAAAGCAGCCCATTATTTCAAAATAGATTTTGAAATAATGGGTACATTATACCAGCATCCCTGTAACCTTTATTCCATGAGGGTTACTGGACATTTCGGAATATTTGAAATTACTTCCAGGTAATTACCTTATTTCGAAGTAAGAATACTATGTAGATGCACCCTAGAAGACTATCAATTAATGCTAGCATGAAGAAAATGCTCTACATGCTTTTGTCTTCTAGTCTATTAGTAAAAATGAGTACACTCTTTTCACATAAAGCTACGATTCCTAAGGACTGTGATGCTCCCAAAATTATAATTTAAGTACTTCAGAATCGCCTAAACTCCTGATTTTAATTCCCTAAAACAGTGGCATTGTCATGATGCAGATTTTCAGAAACTTTTTCAAGGAATGAGCCAAGATTTGTCCTGTGAATGATCTTCCCTCCCATTGAACAACATCCCTGTGCTAACAGTAGTAACTGCTTAAACAGAAAAGTGGAGAATATTGATACTTTTGCACTGAAGACCCTGTATACTTGTAACTTCAGCTAGAATCAATGAAGAGATTCCTGAATCATGTGGAAAATATCTATATATTATAAGCAAGTACTCAGCATTGTAAAAGGGGCACATAAATTATATTGGGTACCTATGTTATGACATATTATAATATAGTGGACAATCTTTAAATTAGACTATTAAAACTGTACATTCAGTTAAACAGTGATTGTTAGAGGGTCATAAAGGAAGCAAGAGAAAGTCCTTGCATATTTCTTTAGACCCAGATTCTGAGCTGTGGCCAAGAAGCATGCCATACTCCTTGGCGGAAAAGTAACATTATCAAAAACTTTTCTTTCAGCTTCATGTGATCATCTTGCTCAAGTTGAAGTAGTAGCTTCTAGTGGTGTTTGTATTATGAGAAATGATATATAGAAGTACCAAACTTTCTCTGTACCATTACTTATTTTGCATATAATACCATGCCACCCTTATTTATTTCTTCTCTAACCTAAACCCCTAATCTCTTCAATCTTTCCTCACAGAGAAATCTTTCTAAGTCTCTAATAATTTTCTGTCTCTAGAGCTATTCTATTTCTACTATATCTGTTTTGAAATAAGGTTACTAGAAATGAACTCCATATTATAAATGAAGATGACATTAATTTATATAACAATTTTTTACATAATCAGTTAGCTAATATTCGGGCCTTGCCCAGTTATTTCTGATAGATAGGGCCCTGCAAATCCACAGATAATGCTTTATATCTGCAGATATCCACATCCATTGATGTGAATCCTGATATCCATGGCTCATTTTTACAGATATGGATGCAGGTGTGAATACAAATTTTATATCTAGAGAGCTTCAAATTTGCAGATATCTGCTTCTAGCCGCGGGGATCCATATCCAAGGATGTAGACGCAGATATCCGTGGATCATTTTTGTGGCTGCAGATGAGGCTACAAATTTTGTGTCTATGCAGGGCTCTGCTGATAGGAGAAAAAAATGATGGTATGAATCACGTATTTCTTTGGGGCAATTCTGTTGATTTAGAATGCATACAAAGTCCTATTTTCTGGAATATAGTAGAAACAATCAGGAGCTAGCATCCATGCTCAGAAATCCAAGTTTCCTTTGTGCTCTGCACACTCAGCTTCTCCCATGGCCATGCTCACTACTGGTCCTCTTGATGTCTGCTGGCTTTTTCAAACACACAAGTTTGCTCAACTATCCCTAACTAAGCCTCTGTGTTTTCAGCTAATCTCACACTACACAGTTTAATTATGTTTAGGTTTTGCCATGCATCCAAATGTCTTTGGCAGCAGCTTTTATTGTCTCCAGCTATCTCGCTCTCCCTAAAGGGCGTGGGTGAGGTGTATATACTTATTAATCCAAAGTATTTCCACATTAGTTTAAATTCTGCCATCATTCTGTTTCAATTGACAGTTATGGCATCCTTTTGAGATCTATATATTAGACCCACTTTGCTAAGCCATTCAGTAAAATATGTATATCCAATGGGAGATGACAACTTTTATTACTATTGTTATAGTCATTACCCTTTTACTGATGAGGCTGTTTCAATTAGGAATATATATGATTTCAGAATGATCAATGCAGGAGATAATGAGATGTTTGCTTATTATATTTTATATTTCAAAATAACACTCTGATCCTCAAAAACTGATGTACATGTTTAACTTTCTGCATTGAAGGTAAGATTCGCAGCTTTCAGTTTACACTCAACTTTATAGTTTACATTGTGGGTCAGATAGTTTATACTGTATCTTAACTCCACTGATTTAAACTGAGCTACAACAATTTACACAATTTGAGGATCTGGTCCTCTGAGTAGTCCACCCATTGACTTCAAGGTTACTACTCACATGGTCTATTGTTAAGTTGTCATATATTTGCAGCATAGGAACCTATATGTTTTTGAAAGATAAACAGAAAGATACACATTTAAAAAACTGCACGTGTTCTGGGGTCCAGAGCCTTAGAACACAAAATGTTTCATGCTTCAAAATCTTATGTACCTTAATACCTTCAGTAACTTGAGGTTGTCATGCACATAAGTGTTTGCCAGATTGGATCTTTTATATCTAAAAGCTATAGATGCCCACATGTAAAAAGTTGTTGTAAAAATGCACCAAAATAATTTTCCTTTTGTTTGATGCTCCACAAGTATACAGATTCCCAGATATATTAACTCTCTGAACTTAAATATTCAAATTCCACTAACTATATTAAATTTATTGAAGACCATTATTGTTTTTATAAAAGGAACAGTTTAAAAATGAAACTGTCTTTACTGTATGATAGCTACTAACTGAAATTCACATATTACCTGCATGCATTAGTGCAATCTACATAAGCAAACTTTTTTATTCTCAATAGGGATGCCATAAAAATGAGCTTGGAGCTATTACATGAATTGTTACTGTTATTAAGAAATAGTCTATTTCAGTTTCATTCGCAAATTTTAAGAGCTTTTGACTACTCAGGAGATTTGCTTGGAAAGCACAACATTAATAAAACAACCTTGATATTAAAATCAGGATTAGAATTTTTTTAAATGAACACAAGCTTATCTAATAAAACAAAGCAATAAACTATGTGGCACGCACACGTTGTATTAAGAAAGAATTCTCTGTGACTGTATATACTACCCTTTCATACTGACAAATGTTGCACAGCTGACTGTGTAATTAAATACTGCTTATAAATAAAAAAATTCTAATAAAAGAATGATATTAACCTTTATATTTAGGCAAGCACTTTATATATATATAATTCCATGCCTTCTATATATTTTACGTAAAAGTGCAGTCATGTATTACTTGCTCATTTCTCAAGAGACTATAGTATATTGTATATAAGTAATCATTTTAGATATGTAGGATCTTTCAGGTAAATGAGGTCTAACTAAGAATATGCAAAATACAGATTTTATAAGAATATTCAATACCAGTTTTAATACATTAACTGCACAATTATACATGCATCTACTTGGGATATATTGCATTTAATAGAAACCAGGAACTCTCTAAAACTTAGGACAAGGCTAAATGAAAAAATACGTATCTATCTTCTGATTATCTCAGTGAAGGATTCGTGCTTTGCTAAGGTAACTCAACTAGTAGAACATTCCTGGATTTTATTCTTGCTTGAGAAAGATCTTTATCATCATCTCTTATGAGTGCCCTCAATACAGTACTGTGAACAAAAAGAAATGTCTTAATCTATTTTGATGAGAAAATTCTTTGAATGTAAACACTATTTAAGATATCAGGGATGGGAGGGTAGAGTAAGCTTTCATTCTGAAGTGGTTTATGGGAACAAAAACGTTGAGCCATTTTAGCACTCATTGATATACTGCCAATTTCTTCTGTATCAGGGTGTGTCTACACTGCGGAACTATTTTGGGATACTGGAAGTATCCTGAAATAGCTATTTTGTGTCTACTGAAGCTGCCCATTATTTTGAAACAGATTTTGAAATAACAGGGGCTTATTCCAATATCCCTGTAACCCTTGTTCAATGAGAAATAAGGGGAATTTCAAAATAGCGAGTTATTTTGAAATTTGGCACTGTGTAGATAGTGTCAAAGTACAAAATAAGCTATTTCAAGATAGCATCAAAATAAGCTATGCAATTTGAGCTAATGGTGCTGTGTAGATGCACCCCATGATAGTCTGTGAGCAAACTGGTTATATCTGTTCTAAAGAGAGGACTGACTGAATCGTTTACATGTAGAACATGTGAAACAACAAATGTTCTCTTCAATTTTCTTATTTAGAGAATCTGAGTTCTGCATCAATTTTTGTCAGAATGAGGAATATAGCAGGCCCAGATTGAAATTTCATGGAGGTGGCTACTGGATGAATACTGAACATGAAGTGTGACAGAGCAATAGCAAAACGTTTCTAAGTGTATGATAACTCTCTAGTGACCGCAACAAGTGGCAATGTGAATGAGAAAGGTATTGATTGCAAGGAAATTTACAACAGAGAGCACTCAGGCCTTTTTGGGGGGAGGGGGAGGAAGGGAGGATAACATTGACCAAATCAATATTGATAGTGTGAGAAAGTACAGGTGCTTCAGTCTGTAAAGGATTATATGACCACTTGGAGTGAGTATAAAAAGAAAAAAAAAAGGAGAACTGGGTAAAATGGGAAATAAGAGGGATTGAGTTTGGCTTGCTATAATGGGAAAGTCTCTGGAGAGTTCTTGCCCAGTGTTTCCATTGCTTTCTGTTCTGATGATTTTGTGGCACATAATAAACAAGCCCCAAGGAAAAGGACTGAGGTTTGAAGCTTTATTTCCAACTAGGCTAACAGGACCAAATATGAGCTTATGATTAGCCTTTAAAATAACAATTCTTCTGCACATCTGTTCAGTAGGACTGTGAAGTATAACTGGTTCCAGGAGACCAGGTGTATGGGGGTCTGCCTCTAGGCTTCTAGAGATGGGGTTTTATGTTTTTCTATTTTAAAAAGGAAGGTTTACTAATACTCGAAGAGAAGGGGAAGAAGGTCAGCATACCATGATCTTCAACCTACAGCATTAAGATTTACCTGGCACAAAAACTCTTCTTTTGATTTTTCACAAAACCTTCTGAATGAATGGAAAAAGATAAAAGGGTTAAGGCATGTAATAGGTCACTGCCAATTTTATGCTGACTGAGCCTATTATAAGCGTTCTTTAGCGCTCCAAACATCCTGCAGAAACTCCCCTGACTGAGCTGACAAACTCAGCTCCACACTCCATCTAGGACTCTGTGGATGCACTATAATCCCAAAAGACCACCATTTCACCCCATACTGACTAGCTGTGTATGGCTATGATATTTTGTACAACCAATGCCTTGTAAGGTATCATTTGCTGAATCTCACTGTTCTATTGAAATATGTACATCATCATTTTATACATAGTTATGAGATTCTGCTATAGGGTTGTTACTGAAATATGGGGTTGGGAGGCATCCACAGCTAACTCTACAGTGGCAACACAAATCCTCATCGAGTGGGGCTTTAAACGACTATCATCATGCCTAGCAAGGGAGTTGTAAACAAGAGATTTACAATTCAATAAGGAACAATTGCATGAGCATCCTGGGTTTGCTCAATTCTCTGACTCGGCAATGTCCACTAACACACATCTGGGCCACTATTTTTCCAGGAACATGAATTTGAGGATAAAAAAATAGTGGTATCATGAGACCACCTTTCTGCTCCCCCACTTTCTCTGAAGGCTACAAAAAAAGCTGGAAAGAACTGGAGAGGTTGGCCTCAAGCTCAGAAGAGAACTTAGCTTGTGTATTAAGATCTGTAACCTGCTTGCAACATCTAGTGGCATGAGAAAAGCTGTTCGATTCAGATCTTACTGAGTCTGGTAATGTTTAGGATTCAGAATGTGTGCTTACTTTTTATTTCCTAGTAACTCTAACCTTTCTGCCTACCACTTGTAATCATTTAAAATCTTTTTGTAGTTAAACTTATTTTAAGGTTTTATCTTTATCAGTGAGTTTATCTAAAGAGCTTGGGGAATGTGCACTGATTACGGAGGCTGGTGTTATGTCCACTGTCCTTTGATGAATTGGTGAACTAATTAATGAGCTCATATTGTCCAAAAAGGTATCGAACAAAGTATATATCCAGGGTCCAATGCTGGGCAGAGTTGGGGGAGGAAGGGTTTGCTAGTGTTTCCGTGTGTGTCCCTATATATTGTTGATTGTAGGATCACAGTACCCAGAGAGTTTTGCTGCATGGTACTAGCACGCTATCATGAGAGACAATTCAAAGTGGAGAGTTAAGAGGGCACAGCAGTCCCAGAGTTCCAGATTGTACCCAGGGATCTGTCACAGACTTGTAGATGATTTGATCAGTGAAAGATTTCTGTTTTGACACTCACAACCTTGATTCTTGTTTATGTAGGGTGGTTTCAATACACGACAGACAGAACACTGTCCAACAGAATAATATGGAGTTCTTAATCATGAGGGGAAAGACTGTTAATAAACTTTCCCAGGTTCAAGTTTCTGGGGCTGAGTAGCATTTTAGTGTACCAAAAAGTCTTTTATACAGCCATGGGTAGATAGTGTGACTGATCAAGGGGATGCCTGGTAAATAGTGGTTCATGTTCTCTTGCTCAATGCTTCATTGATCATTTTTGGGAACCATGAATTAATGGACATAGGGTATTTCTATTTTCTTCCAATACACTTGGTAAATAGGTGTGCTGGTGAGAGATGGTATCTGTTACTGTTTGTTTCAGAGGGCAGGAGAGAAGTTGAGAGCTAGCTTAGCAGAAAGTCAAAGTATAATATAAGTATCAGAATTTATTCAGATATTCAAAAACTCCTTTGCCAAGGTACACCTCAAGAGACAGGAACTTCAGTAACAAGAGATGAGAAGTACAGTGTCATCATGGATTAGACACTAATCAACAGACGAAAAACAGTAGTAGGTATAAATGGTCAGTGTTCTATATCACAAAATGCTAATACATTTATGAATAACCTGGAAAAGTGATCATTCTGAATGAATGGAAAAGGATGAGAGGATAAGGCATAAGGTACCTGTCCATTTTATGCAGAATGCTTCCATTCTAAAAGTAATTAATTTAGGATCTGTATTAATAATCTCTTAAATGATCCAGAACAGTGAGCTGCTAAAAATTGCAGATGACTTTGAAAGTTTGTGTTCCAACTGAGAAATTTTAGAGAACCTTTAACAAACAGAGGTGAATGGGCAAAACAACAGGAAATAAAACTAAATGTTGAAAATGCTGTTCAGTCCAAGGAATTATTTTGAAGTTCTCATACTAGTTGCTTAGTAGGTTCTCCATTAAATGTAATGCTTTGGTGGGAGTGGGGGGAGGACCTGTGTACCTCTGTGAACAACTCAAGGATAATGTCTTCTTGTGACAGGGCGCCTGCCCTGCACTGGGCCTTTAAGCCCAAGGCTCAGGCCCCGAGCCTGAGGGAGGCTGGAAGAACCAGCTGAAATGGTTAGGCTAATGAGCCCAGCTGCCAGCTATAAAAGGAGAAGCCCAGTTGCTGGAGGAGGGGAGTGCAGGGCTGACTGCAGAGGCAGCAAGAGCTCCTGGGAGGGAGACAGCTGCAGGAGACGGACTGGAGAGGGGAGCTCTCCCTTAGCAGTTGCCGGGGACTCCAGGAGAGGCCTGGAGGAAGGCAGGGGCGAGTTGGTGTCACCTGGAGACTACCTTCCGAGGGGACGCTGGCCTGGAGATCGCAGCCAGCTAGGCAAGGCCAGGTAGGAAGTGGCCCAGGGCAGGAGCGGGAGGCGCCCCTCTTGGCCCGAGAGCCTCGGTGTGTTTCGGCTAGTTAGCCCCACCGAGGGAATGACCCTATACCCGGTCGCTCACAGGGCCCTGGGCCGGGACCCGGTGGAGCAGGGTGGGCCCGGGTCCCCCTACCGGGGGGGTGCCCAGCTACGACGATAATCCGTTTGTGGACTCGGCCTTGTTTAAAGGGCCAGTATAAACTGCTGTGTAGCCGATGATGAGCAACCCATACAGACTGTAACTTGCCCTGAGATGGGCCATGTGAAGACAGTCAGGGGGCACTGAGGCTACTGGGGGTGTGCGCCCTGTGACACTTCTCAACAAGCAATGGTGATTTTAAAAGGTAACCACAACATGAGGATGTGCAAAGGATGGGAAAGTAAATATCCAGATTTGAGAAAAATGAAGACCTGTTAAGATTCTTAGTATGAAATGAGAAAAAAGTAGCATTTAGCAGCTGCTTTTGCTCCACAGGTGACTGAACTGAGCCTAAGAACATACGAATGGCCATACTGGGTCAGACCAAAGGTCCAACTAGTCCAGTATCCTGTCTGCTGACAGTGGCCAATGCCCCAGAGGGAGTGAACGCAAGTAGTCGTCATATGATCTCTCTCCTGTCATCCAATCTTAGATAAACTCAAACTGGTATCAGTGACAGATACAATTTAGCCATGTGTTTTGGTCAGGCTACAAAGTAGGCCTGAGTTTTGCATTTTTATTTATGATGAATTCTCTCTCTCAAGAGTTCCTGAAACATTTAAGGAATAATTTGCTCCTGATGACAGCCTGCTGAAATTTACCAACTGGAAATTAACAAGAAATAAAGGCTTGCCACAATACGGTTCCATTTACTCTGGAGAAGAAAGATTTGTAGAAACAACAGAGAAGGACATCACAATGATACAGCATTTTATTTTCCTTCCCTCCTCCCCCTGCCACCCTCCCTCGCACTCTTTCATTGTTTTCATTCCTGAATTCCCCAGGATTCAATGGCATCAAACATTTCTGTTCTGCAAACTAAATTATTGAAGTAGAAAAAGCCCACTGATTCAAATAGGAGATTTAGGGACTAAGTATGTTTACTTATAACCAGGAATGGGTAATCTACAGCTCAATTTGGCCTCCACCTTACCTTGTTGTGGCCCATGGCAAGGGTTCCCCTTACAGTGGCAAATCTCCGAGCCTCAATATCTCTTCTCCCCAAAACACTGCATACCCCCCATCATGGAGCTGAAGTATGGGTGCAACCACAACTACCCAAGCTAGGTGTCTTTTTTTTTCTTCTCAAATGAGGGCCAGGTCAGTGAGGTTTTTTGTTTTTTGTTTCTCACTTCTGTTTAATACCAGAGGGTATGTCTACACTACAGCACTAATTCGAACTAACTTAATTCGAATTAGTTAATTCGAACTAAGCTAATTTGAATTAGTGCATCTAGACCGAAAAACTAGTTTGAATTAGTGTTTTGCTGTGCTTAAAGGGACCCGACCCCCACCCCGGACAGACAATTCTCAGGGGTTCCCCGCTCACTTGTCTAACTCGCTGAGGGACAGCAAAGCAGTCCTGGCTTGCTGTGCCCTGAATGCCCACACTCGGCACATCACAGCACTCAGCCATCAGCCCGGCTGCACTTACCGCAGGTTGCCACCCGGGGGAGGGGTCAATGGGGGGCTGCAGGAGAGCTTCCACCCCAAGGAGCCTGCAGAGCCACCCCAGTCCTCCCCATCAGGGGCTCATACCCCATTCCTCACTCACCTCCTTCCACTTACCCCTCCCTAGCCCCCCTTCCTGATGTACAAAATAAAGGACACGTGTTCAAAAATAGAAACTCTCTTTATTGAACAAAACTCAGGGAGACTGGGAAAAGGAGGTGGGAGAGGAGAAGAGAGAGGGTGGGAGAGGGGAAGGCAATTAAAATGATCAGGGGTTTGGAACAGGTCCCATATGAAGAGAGGCTAAAGAGACTGGGACTTTTCAGCTTAGAAAAGAGGAGACTGAGGGAGGATATGATAGAGGTCTATAAAAGCATGAGTGGTGTGGAGAGGGTGCATAAAGAAAAGTTCTTCATTAGTTCCCATAACAGAAGGACTAGAGAACACCAAATGAAATGAATGGGTAGCAGGCTTCAAACTAGTAACAGAAAGTTGTTCTTCAGAAAGCAAATAGTCAACCTGTGGAACTCCTTGCTGCAGGAGGCTGTGAAGGCTAGAACTAGAACAGAGTTTAAAGAGAAGTTAGATCAATTCATGGAGGTTGGGTCCATGGAGTGGTATTAGCCAGGGGTTAGAAATGGTGTCCCTGGCCTCTGGAGATGGATGGCACGAGACAAATGGCTTGGTCATTGTCTTCGATCCATCCCTCCAGGGTACCTAGTGTGGGCTGCTGTCGGCAGACAGGCTACTGGGCTAGATGGACCTTTGGTCTGACCCAGTATGGCCGTTCTTATGTTCTAAGCTCAGGTCTCAGGGTTGGCGTCTCACTGGACCACACTGATTTTCATGAAAACCTGCTCCTGGGTGACCAGGCTGGCAGCTATCCTGCCCTAGACGGCCACTTTCCTGTGCCTAGAGCGGAGGTCGTGGATGTTGGAGGCTTCCCCCCAAACTTGGATGAGGTCCTCGATCTCCACACTAGACCAGGCGGGCGCCCGCCTTCTGCGGCCCCGGGCAGGCTCCCGGGAGCCGCCAGCCTGGTCCCGGGAAGAGGCGGAGGGCTGGGGGGCAGCGTGTGTCTGGCTCATCTCGTGCCAGGTGCAGGGTCTGCTGGCTGGGTGCTGGCAGGCTTGCACCTGGCACGGGCACCGTAGCCAGACCGTGCCCCTTTAAGAGCTCTGGGGCCGGGAGGAAGGCAGACAGGTTTCCCTGGTGGTGCCCAGAGTAGTCACCAGGGCAATATGGGGAGGGCTAGCCTCCCACTAGTTCGAATTAAGTGGCTACACAGCCCTTAATTCGAACTACTTAATTCGAACTAGGCGTTAGTCCTCGTAGAATGAGGTTTACTTAGTTCGAATTAAGCGCTCGGCTAGTTCGAATTAAGTTCGAACTAGCGGTTTGCCTGTGTAGCGCCTATCAAAGTTAATTCGAACTAACGTCTGTTAGTTCGAATTAACCTTGTAGTGTAGACATACCCAGACTGATTTTTTTCCTGTGTGGGACAGTGGCCCCTGACCAAACAAAGGTTCTCATCCCTGACTTACAACACTTCCATCTCATAGCCCTAAAACATATTAAACTATTAAAACTATTGCTATTTACTTACGAAACATTAAATAAGACAGTCTTATCCAATGTTGTACTCAAGATGAAGACCAGGACAGATGTGTAGTGTAAAGATGGGACAAAATGGAATAAAGGCTATTTTCTTAAACATTAACAATTATATAATGATAACATACTCTGCTATCTTCATGCTCATTATAAATATACACAAACAGCTGTTCATATTATCACATAGCAAACTATGAACTATTTAGGAATGAGTGACATTTACTTTTCTTTAGTCAAACTGAAGTAACAGCAAGGAATACTATTGCAGACTGGGCCTCAAAAATATTCAGCTTAGCACACATTTAGAAAATGTTTTCTTTTTTGCTCCGTACATGGCACAGCTCCTTTGGCCTATGCATATATGTCAGTAGGTTACGAGTAGGTTACAGAGAACATGGAGGAGTTGATTCCAACAGTGTTTTTCAAACCTAGGAGAATAACCACAGGAGTACACCAAGATATATAAAGTCACATATTTCACACTTACCTTTAAATATCTTATTAAGATAATCTAATTAAAGTGAGAAATAGAATCAAACAGCTGCTACATAACTTCATAAAACACTGTTGCATAGAATTACTCAGAAAGATTTAAGGATCTCAGATAGGATCAAACAGAATACTAATAAATTAAATAGAGGACCATGGCTTAAAGTAACTTGCTTTGTATTTTACAAGTAATGATATATACACACACAGAACATATGCTCTCTGAGGTAGGTCTACTAGCTATTCTTCCTTTGAATAAGGCAAGATCTATAGTAAAACAACTATAGTACCCTAGGGATTTCTTTGCTGTACCAGTTCAAAGCTCGTATTAGATATTAGTATGATAGAATTTCACTGAAAGAATTCTGTGAGAACTAGTTACCTGATACGTCTAAAGTATGCATGAATTCAGTATAGCTATAAGGTGCAAAAATAATTTTGATTCAAAGCATATTCAGACATAATAGAATGTCAGGATATTAAAAGATAAATCAATTTCATGAAGAAAATAGTATTTTTTTAAATTTAAATTTAAACTCCAGTCAAATTAGTGTTATTTGCTAACATTAGAAATGTATCACCAATTGTTCAAAGGGCAAGTATCAGTGCCTTAAATTCCTTTCAGTTTTTGGAGTAATACGGGATATGCATTTATATAAACTAGGGTTTTACCTCCTCTGCAAAGGCTTTTTCAACAGAGCAAGACTGGATATTATGAGCTATGTTTTTCCAACTAGGCTATTCCAACTCACACCGACAAAGAATAAGGTAACTTTGTATACAATAAATTTACAAGTGAAATCATGGCCACATTGAAATAAATGGCAAAACTTCTATTTACTTGAATGGTCCAGTATTTTCCTCAATAATTTTAAAATCAAAACTCAAGCACTAAGCACACTGCGAGCACTTTTGGGCAGAATCTGTCCCTTTCAAAGTGTTTGAACAAGCGCCTGGCACAATGAGGTCTTAATACGAATTACACTCAAATTAGATAAATAAGTAAGTATGAAAATAAAGAAAGGCAAAGCTTTATGGACTGTGTCATCAGGCACTGTATTACTTGCAACCTATCAACTTTTCTGTTATACTGACTCATTCTGACAGCAGTAGAGAATATATTCCTCAGCAAAGCAGAAATCTTACACTAGGGAAAGAAAGCAGATCCACTTGTTCTGCCTTAGCACAAAAAAACTGGCAAGTAAAGATGATGTATTTGAAGGGAGTTACTTTAATTTCACCTGCAGCTGTGAGTTCACTCAAAGATAAAACCATCATAGTAATCCTAATGTTATTGATACCTCTCTCCGTCGAGAAGCCCAACAGGTTTGTTTGATCTTCCAAACGACAGCCGCCACCAGCAGTAAGGACAAAAAACAACTGCAATTAAAAAAAGGCAAAAAATTAAGATCAAATTATCTTATATAACTGCTTTAGAAAATAAGTATGTACACTGTGAGGGGGGGAAAAAGGCTGAGAGCAATTTATTAAAGCAGGCGTAGTAAACACAAAGATGAAAAACTGAACTCAGTCATGCTGACTGGTAGCTGTCATTCACTCAACTTTCAGGTCAGAAGGGGAGGCACATCCTGAAGGCTGTGCTTATCTCCATCAAACACTGTTACTGTCCGTACTACAGTAGCCTAATCTTCAGCAGGCCCACAATAAAGCTACCAAAAGAAAAAGGCGGTAAATTAATGGAAAATGACAATCCATTTTTTGAAAAAATCATCCTCTGAAAAAGGAAAATTCATGTCTACACAGTTCTCCTGTTTGGCTATCAGTCATTTAAAGGAATGCAGAGACTGTAACCTCTCTGCAATACACTGATAATTATGATATTTTGGATTGGCACATCAGGTAAGTGGAAACATTTTGCCCAATATACCAAGCATGTTCTCTGAATAACAATACTGCAAAGAAAGAACAGCAAAAATCTACTTGATTTGTGTAATACCCAAGTTGTTAAATCTCCATACTTCCAACCCAGCATTTGCCTTTCCTCTCCTAGTCAAATATTCCAGGCAGTTATTTTAATTTTTTACAATAGTTCTCTCAGCTGGTCCCTCTTCCAGAGTATTAGTAATTCCCTCCATCCACTCTTTTTGGGAAAGAGCTCTACAGAATTTCACCACATCCTACTGAGACTTTCTATAATGAGGTAGAAGGCAAAAAGATTCTAAAAGATAATATCCACTTAAGAGTGCAGGATAACTTTATATTGGTCTGTACTGTCCCTTATTTAAAAAAAAAATCAAGGATTTTCTAGCTACATCTAGGTGCTACTGGTTAAGACTAGTACTTGTCATGTGCACAGGATTCCCAAGCCAGTTTGCCAACAGGACTGAAATCATGACCTGGAAGATCTGTTAACTTGAGTGCAAATCAATAATAATTGTGATATGGACAAAAGTCTGAAATGAGACTGAGAATGGGGTCTGGAATGAGAGAACGCAAACATGTCATCGGCTAAAGATCAGGAGTCAGCTGCATCTTCATGTATTTAACAAAATAAAATTTAAAAAATTATGTCCAAATCCTATAACTTATGTTCTGCCAATAGTGCAAAATTCATGGATTTAGTAAAATAAATTGTAATAACTATTTTCTTTGTTTAAAGATCTTTTCACAGGGAACCTCTGAAACCCATTTTATCATTTCCTTTGAATATTTTTTGAGAAAGGCTGTTACAATGACACATAAGCTTTGCAGAAGGAAGAACCATATATCTGAGGTGGAAGCTCAAAAGCAGGCCAATTAAGTAATTAAAATCAATAGCTTAGTTTTACTTGAGACACTCAAGTCTGGCTGTTCAGATTCAAAAAGATTGATTGCCCGGAGCTTGACAGTGGAAAAGAACAGTTAAAGGCTTTACTTCTAAATGTAAAGTACTACCTTCTTCTTAATGGCTAATGCCAACGGCCAACATTTCTTCTGGGTGCTCTTTAATCCTTTTTGGAACTTTTTGGAAAAGTTCCCTCTAATCTTTTCCATCCATGTATGTTAGGACCACTATTTAAAATTATGCCGTGCTTTTATTAGTTTCAGGTACAGATTTATTTATTTATTTTAGATAATTGAGTTTTCAGAGGTGCTTGTAGCTGAAAGATAGCAAAACAAATGGATCAGAACAGTTCTGCAAACTTCAGAATTATTTTCCGTCTAGAAAACCTGGGAGAAGTAGGAAGGGGGAGAACAAATAATCAGTAATAAAAGATGTATGAGAGCCATGTGCTTGTTCAGGAACCTTAAGGAATAGAGAAGATAAATTTCAACACTGCTATTTAATGAACCTAAATGTAAATAATCTTTTTGCAACTTATTGCAAGAGAAATCTTATTGAGAGAATGTGCAATTTCAATCCATGTATCCTTTTATTAACATACTGTGCTTTTTGCTAAGAAAGGTTATTCCACTAAAAACTTTTGTTATAATATCTCTAATAGCCAGTGGCACAATTTAAGGGAGACAGGGATGACTCTAGCCATCCCCTGAATTTTGTACTCCTCACACCCTCACCTCAGACAGAGTTCTTATTTGTGACACAGTTTGAGGGTATGTATATACTACACAGTTTAGTGTCGACACAGCTCTGTTGCTAGACATTAGCATATGTGAACACTGTCGGCACATGTGCTGACAAAATACTTCTACTCCAATAAGTGGGTTTTATTTTGTTGGCAGGAGAGTGAAAAAGATGTGTTCACATGTGCACTTGCCATGGCAAAACTTGGCCACTGTGGGGAGGAGGGAGGTAAGCACACACAAACAACAAACATTTTGTTGAAATGAAATGAAGTGAATGGAGGCTGCCTATCTCCTAGAATGGACCTTGAAAGGTCATCGAGTCCAGTCCCGTCTTCACAGAAGGACCAAGTACCATCCCCAACAGATTTTTGCCCCAAATCCCTAAATGGCCTCCTCAAGGACTGACTCACAACCCTGGGTTAACAGGCCAATGAGCTATCCCTCAAAAAATATTGTTGAAGAAGTGTGAGTGTAGACACAGTCTGAGTGTGATATATGATGAATTGAGAAGCTGGGAGTACATAGTCTTTGGGTGGGGAGTTTGTTTATAAAAAGAAGGCAGGGTGATTAAGATAAAAAGCCTTCTTTAGAGTAAATTACGGATCATTAGATGACCCTGGAAGAATTGTCAGGCACTCCAGTTTAAAGATAAGAAAAAAAGGGTAGGAATAACGGTCAGAACAGAAAGTAGTAAATAGTGGTGTCCCCCAGAGGTCCTAATTGGGGGGTTCAACCTATTCATACAGTACAGTTCAACCTATTCATAAATGATCTGGAAAAAAGGATAAATAGTGAGTTGGAAAAATTTGCAGAGGTTACAAAATTTGTTCAATATAGGTATGTCCAAGGCAGACTGCAATGAGTTACAAAAGTAGCTCACAAAACTAGGTGATTGGGCAACAAAATGGAAAATGATATTCAATGTTGATAAATGCAAAGTAATGCACATAGCAAAATATAATCCCAAATATATATACAAAATGATGGGGTCTAAACCCATCAGTAAAGAGATATCAGAGTAATTGTGAATAATTGTCTGAAAATATCTGTTACATGTCTAGTGGGGACTAGGGCTGGGCTGCCTAGCCAGCTGGCAGCTCCTCATAGTGGAGGAAGACTGGGGTGGAGGCGGGGCTGCTGAGCCAGCCAGTGGCACCGCGGGGAAAATGGGGATGCTGCGCTGGCTGGCAGCTCCTCTCAGGTGTGAGGGGAGGCTGGAGCAGGGCTGCCTGAGCCACTTGGCAGTTCCTTGCATGGGCAGCGGTGGTGGCTGGAGGCCAGGATGGGGATGCCTGGCACCCTCAGCAGCTCCTTGTGGGGGGAAGTTGGTGGATGAAGGCTGGAGCAAGGCTGCCTGACCCTCTCGGCAGCTTCTTAGAGTGGGGTAGGGGAGGGTTTGGCTGCTCAGCTTCCCTGGCTAGTGGCTTCTCAGGGGAAGGCTCCTCTCTCTCCAGCATTACAGCCAAAGGCCGGGAGGGGGGAAGGGGAGTGGTTTGGGGACAGTGGGGCCACTTATCTGGACTGGTAACCAGCAATATGGAGAGCCCCAGCCACAGCTGGTCACTTTCTACCTGATGCCCCCCATGATCACTCTGCGATATAACTATCCCACATGCTCACTGCCCCTGGTGGTCATTGCAGAGCATACCTGTCCCTCCTATCAGACCCCGCCCTTTCCATGTTGTGGAATACAATCAAATTCCAGGTACATCTCATTTTTCTGGCACAACCAAAGCCTGGCCTTAATTTAAGTTAGGATAAGAGGTAGCTGCCTACCAAATTTGGTGGTCCTAGCTCAGACAGACAGACAGAAGGACTAATGGACAGACAGATTAACAAACTCTACAATATAGTTCTCTCTATATATGGATTAGATACATAATGGTTGTCAGCTAACTGCTAACTTCTCCATCAAAAATTATTTTTCAAGTCCCTAAGTAGCCTGTGGAATCATGGTTAAAGTTTCCCCCATTAATCAAAACCTGAAATGGCACTCTTGAAAATAGCAAATGAATATGCAAATAGATTCACTATCGTAGAATGTGCGTATACTTATTTTTATAACTATTTATTTCATTGTGACAGTTCATATTTTAACTATTTTTTTTAAATCCCTGGCCTCCATCTCCAGTTCTTGGTTAAAATCAAGGACTAGCAGACTATGTGGAGTTCGGGATGAGAAGAGCAAAGACCCATTCTGGGATAAAACATGAGATAAGAGAAAATTACTTGCTCACTGCCTTCTCTCCTACAGGACCAGCTCAAGGATAAGTGGGGACAATAGGCATCTTCCACAATTTGTAGTGGTGAGACTTGAAACTGCAGGAATCTGAGGATGGGCATGTGAGCAAGAGACAGTTAGGGTAGAGCAGAGAGAGAAGAGACAACTGTCAGAATGGTCAGTTAGCTGTATCCCAAGAGTCACACTGAGAGAAGCAGAATAGGCTGCATTCTTTGAGCGGTGCCCTAGATCATAGCCAGGATGTACATCCTTTACATAGGAAATGCTCTCATTCACTTTTGTCCCATATGCTGAATGTTTCTCTTCAGCTGCCGTGGGGAAGAGGGGGGTGGGAGGAAACTGTACAGGCAGCAGACTTGAAATCAGTAAGATGGAAGTTCTTACATTACTCCCCTCCGCTGAAGCCTGATCCAGTCCCTATGGAAATCAATGTAAAAACTACAACTTCATATTATGGGAGATGGACCAGACATCTCAGTTCTTAATCAGTAGCTATATTTCCTATAATCTATAATGATTATTTTATTAGTCATGCAGGATCAAGTCCAGTAACTGCATGATCCAAAGAAACTGCTACAAAAAGAATCAACGCTAGTACTTTGGAAATTACATGGATGAACATTTTCATTAACATTTTTATGTGACCTTTTCTTGGTCAAAAGCAATGAATTTCAATATTTGATTTTCTTTCTTTTATATGTAAGTAATCAGGGTTTTTCATAATAAACTACAAGGAGAGATTTTTTAAACTTGCTGTGAGAAAGAGGAAGAGAAAGACCAATGATAGCATTCTTTTTCATAATCAATATGTTTTCCCAGCAAAGAACCCCTAAAAAAATACAGTTTTGTTTCCAAAACTGTACATAATGAGTGTATACTGTTATAAACAAACTGCACTCTGTATCTTAATGAGTATTCATATTTAATTATAATAAAACATTTGATTGCTGTTAGCATATATACAAACACAAATACAAATAACTTACTGATAGAAATGTAGCCGTGTTAGTCTGGGGTAGTTGAAGCAAAATGCAGGACAATGTAGCACTTTAAAGACTAACAAGATGGTTTATTAGATGATGAGCTTTCGTGGGCCAGACCCACTTCCTCAGATCAAATAGTGGAAGAAAGTAGTCACAACCATATATACCAAAGGATACAATTAAAAAAATGATTAATGCGCACAAAACAGATATCAGACAAGATCACAAAGAGAAAACAGTTTCTTGCCACTTTAACCAGAAAGGACACTCTCTAAATGACTTAGCCACCTGCATTCTGCTACAAAGACCTTTTACATCTGCACTTGAAAGGGAATCCTCTGAACTGTCATTCATGTTAAAATTCGACACTTGCCAACAAGGACTTAACAATAATTTGAACTATCTCACCCATTACCAAGACAGTTTCCCCAATTATCACCTGTAATACCATTAACTCACAAACATCCCACTCTCCCTACCTTTAATATCAGCAATTCACAGACACTTACCTTCCTTCCTCCCCCTCCCAGCCCCCCCCCCCCCACCCCGCATCCCCTTCTGTTCTGCAATGTGATTTGTCCTTTTCATATTTGTTCATTTTTTTAATTGTATCCTTTGGTATATATGGTTGTGACTACTTTCTTCCACTATTTGATCTGAGGAAGTGGGTCTGGCCCACGAAAGCTCATCATCTAATAAACCATCTTGTTAGTCTTTAAAGTGCTACATTGTCCTGCATTTTGCTACAAATAACTTAGAATGACATGTTTTCATTAATAGTGGTACAGAGAATACTGTATACAGCATATTGAAGAAGGTGTAAGTGCACAATAAAGAAGAAAAAGAATACAGAAAGAGAAATGCAACACAAGACTTTTATCACAAGATAAAAGAACCGCGTGGGACATACGTACTGAAAAGTCTCAGAGGAGTAGCCGTGTTCCTCTGTAACTTTAAAAGCAGCAAGTAGTCCTGCAGCAACTTAGAGAAGAAAGAAAGAAAGAAAGAAAGAAAGAAAGAAAGAAAGAAAGAAAGAAAGAAAGAAAGAAAGAAAGAAAGAAAGAAAGAAAGAAAGAAAGAAAGAAAGAAAGAAAGAAAGAAAGAAAGAAAGAAAGAAAGAAAGAAAGAAAGAAAGAAAGAAAGAAAGAAAGAAAGAAAGAAAGAAAGAAAGAAAGAAAGAAAGAAAGAAAGAAAGAAAGAAAAGCTTGCATGGGCAAAACCCACTTCCTCAGATGAGTTTGAGTGGGAAAAAAGATGTACCGAAGATGTCAGTGGTGAAAGACAAACGAGAACAAGCAAACAAAGAAAGAATATTTTGAAGGCCTATACAACATGCAGAAAACAGTAGATCAAATGGTCCTGAAGAAGCTTCCCAGTACGAAAATGGAAGAGCAGATGCTGGAATTCTTAGTAGTAGTAGCAGCAGCAGCGGTAAAGCTCTCAATAAAAAAGTCTGAAAAAGAAAATGCTGCAACAAAACGACAATTTAGAGGCAAAGCTGTTGCAAATAGTGATAGAAATGTAGCCGTGTTAGTCTGGTGTAGCTGAAACAAAAAACAGGACTATGTAGCACTTTAAAGACTAACAAGATGGTCTTTAAAGTGCTACATAGTCCTGTTTTCTGTTGCAAATGGGTGAGGGACAGATAGGAAATGTGATGCCCAACTAATTCAAAAAGATTTAGAAGCAAGATCAAGTGCAGAGTGAATTGGGGAAGCATTAATAGTACTGATGTATAAAAAAATGAGATAAAAGTAAGTGCAAGTATTACAGAAGAATTAGCTTATTGAGTATACCAGGAAAAAATATTCATCAAGACATTGCAGAAGAGAATGAAAAGAGACATGGAAGCTATGCTAGCAGAGAAACAGACTGGATTTAGACCAGGATGAAGTATGACAGTCCAACTATCTGTGATGACAGGTATGACAAGTGTATGCTTCACAATTAGCAATCTTAAACATGTTTTGGACAAAGAATTCAGTTGTGGAACTAAGAAAGTACTAGAACTGGGAGGGAGAAAAGTCCTGACTGATGATGGAGTGGAATGAATAAGCCTGAGCTTATTCATTAGGTGAGGCTACAGAATCCCACACAGTGATGTTTGTTACTTTGTGATGGACAGATTTGCCACCATAGCCATGGAAACACATTAGCTCTAAAACCCATATACCATAACCACGTAGATGATTAAAGGACCTCCTTTTGATCTTGCTAGGAATAGATCAGGTTTCATGCACTTTCTGCTTGAAACCCTACATTCCCTTCATGTCTTGCTCTGTAACAGCCTGCTGACACCTGCCCCGTCCTTTTCTCTTCAGCAGCTGAGTTTATCACTGCCCTTCTCTTAGATCATTCCTCTTTCATATCAACATGGATTTACTTGCCACTACCTTAATTCAGATTTATCTTGCCTTCACCACATCAACAGATCATTATCCTCCTCTCGTCCCTACCCATTGCTCTACAGTATCCCCATGTTGGACCCTTAAAACTGGAGGCTGAGAGGAAGAATTCATTTACCTGCAGCTGTGATGCTGCTTCATAGCTCCCCATTCTGTTCAGATAGTATCACAGCAGCAGCAGAAAAATCCTCAGAGCCTCCTTTTATAACCAGAAAATGCAAATAGCATCTGAACATGGGATATACAATCTAAAATAAACTATGACATTTAAAATGCAAGTGCAATCAAAATTCCTTTAAAAGTTAATTTCTATTTATTACTTTGTCTCAAGTGGAATCACACAAGTTAAGCAACATACTTCAAGTACATTTGAAACTAATTATATCTAGAATTCGTTATATCCAGATGTGAAGTACTTATAATACTTTTTTGGGGAGCAATCCTGAAAACTATTATATCCATGTCAGTATTCCTTATGTTACTAGCCTATTACAGTCACATAAATTGCTCCTAAAAACTCATTTTTTACATGCCTGCCCAGAGTGAATTCAAAAAAGCAAGCAAACAAACACCCTTCGCTCCCCACACCTCACTTTCCCCCTCTTTTGTATTTCCCAGTGCTCTGGGAAAGAGATTGTGTCCCTCCCTATTCAATACTATTTTCAAAAATGACTTTAACACTTGGGCCCAGATATTCAAAGATTTTCAGGTGCCAAATTCCAACTGAAATTAGATGCCTAATACTTTTGAGGATTTGGGCTTTAGGAACCTAAATCTCATTTAAAATAACTGGGAATTAGGCTCTAGGGCCCAGGTTTTTAGAAATATTAGGTGCTTAAAAGTGCAAATAAGTGCCAACTGGGATTTTAAAAAATGTTAAGGTGCCTAACTCTAATAGGTGCCTCGTGGCCTATGTACCAACTCCCATCTGCATATTTAGGCATCTAAAAACCTTTATAAATTTGAGCCTAAATGACTAACTCATGTTAGAAAATGAAACTTCTTTTTGAATATTTTATACTTTCTTTCTGTGACTTATACAACTGTGACGGGGTACACAAACACCACACTGAGCAATCAGAGGTTAAGGAGCTGCTCTGCCAAACCACCCTTGCAAGAGACACACAGGCTGGAGAAACTGTTAAAAGGAGCCAACTAGCTCACTTGTGAACATGCCAGGGAAGTGAAAAGACCTTTATCTTGCAGCATCTAAAGAAAGGACTGAGCAAAGGTGGAATTCATTGGTGGCAGGTCTCAGAGGAAGAGGGAGGCTAAGCCTCCTTAATAAGCCAGGAGTGGTCCCACCCACACTCTGTTCCCTAGTCCCCTTCCTGATTGCAGCACATTGTGGCTGGCCACCCAGTCTCCCTATGATCTGGGGTTGGGAGGGCTGGGATTGTGCTGCCCAATGCTCCAGAAGTGCACTGTGATGCTCTGGAGATGAGGGCTTCCAGCCACTCTACTCAGCCTCACTGCTCTCCAGGGCCTGGAAGGGTTGGGTGCTGGGGCAACACTGCCTGGTGCTCTGGAGCTGAGAAGGCAGAGATCCCACTGCCTGGCACCCCCAACACTCTGGAACTAGGGAAGAGGAGCTGGGGCTGAACTGTCCAGCCTCCCTGTACTCTGCGGCTGGAAGGTGCAGGGCTGCTGGCTGTGACTGAACTACGCCAGCGGGTTCAGCCATCACTTATGGTGGGATCTCTTCCTTCAATAACTGACTGAAGGTACCTACCTGAGGGAAGGGAGAACCAGCTTCTGATACATTTGCCTCTCATATATACTAACCCAGTTTATTTTTGTTGATTCCCTGTATTTGGTTGACAGACTACCCCTGAAGGGAAGAGACTCTAAACTAATATGGCTAAAGGGGCAAGATACAAAAGGAGGCAGCTGCCACTCCAAGAGGCATGCTGGGCAAGAAAGAAGTGCCATGTTGGTGAGAGGACACCCTCAAATTTTGCTGTACAGACTGGCTACGTTTAGACTGACATGATTTTCCGCAAATGCTTTTAACGGAAAAGCTTTTCAGTTAAAAGCATTTGCGGAAAAGAGCATCTAGATTGGCACGGATGCTTTTGCGCAAAAGCATCTGTGGCCAATCTAGACGCGCTTTTGCAGAAAACAAATCTGAGCTGTCTACACTGGCCCTTTTGTGCAAAAGCTTTTGCGCAAAGTACTTTTGCCCGAACGGGAGCAGCATAGTATTTCCACAAGAAGCACTGATTTCTTACATGAGATCGTCAGTGTTCTTGCGGAAATTCAAGCGGCCAGTGTAGACAGCTGGCAAGTTTTTCCACAAAAGCAGCTGCTTTTGCGGACAAACTTGCCAGTCTAGACATAGCCACTGTGAACTATGAACAATAGAGGGATTGTAGGAATTATAGCAGAGAGGGCAGCCTTAAGGCATTCCTGGGTGTCAAATCCTTTGTGATCCTCACAGACTCTTGACCCCACCCTATCTGCAGTTCATAGGGCCTAAGTCTGGCCACAAGGTGTTGATTCCAGTTAACAAAAAACAGTGTACTGTTGACAATGAACAAATGCCAAATAGTAGTAACAATGAAAACCACAATAAATAATAGAAATGAAGGTTACGTGTCTATATCCAAAGTTCTTTGTTATGAGATGCTGAATATTCACAATTGTGGGTTCAAGGTACCTGCAATGGAAAGCTTTCTGGAAAGCCATGTTCAGTGGGGCTATTCCCCAACCCTTTCCCTTCCCTTTATAGATGTCTCTGTAGGTATAAAAGGGAGAGTGGCCATAACTGCACTTCAGTTTTTTACACTAATTCAGGATTTCCAAACTTAAGACTCTATATAAGTGGGGAAGATAGGAAGAGATAATGAATATGCAAAGACTCCTCTTGAAGAATTTTGGTTACAGGAAGTAAACTTCATTTCTCCTTTAAGAGGTCTTTGCATAGTCCCCACTTGTAGGAGTTTAGTGAGCAGTATAGTTCCCAGGATGATGGGTTGAGGAGTTCTAGGTCAAAAAGAACATCAGAACTGCCCAAAGAAGCATCAGCTTTGCAGGACTTCCAAGAGCTAATAGTGGTGACTGAATTTATCGCTCTCCCAAAACAAGTCTTAGTAAGAGAAATATATTGTTGTTGTTACTAAAAACATATATATAGTTGCAATAGCAGTCATGCAACATAGTACTATAAAGGCAGTGTGAGGGTGTGCCACAGAAGCTGCATGAGAACTCCGACAAATAGAGGAAGTTGACCCTGGCAGGTTCTATGCATGAAACATAATATGCTTTACATAGATAATCTTTGCACCAGGACAGAATGGCTCCTTTTGTGTCATTTCCATCCCTCTAAAGGTTTGGAAACTTATAAATAACCAACAAAGGTTTGGAAACTTGTCCTACATAAACAACAACAAAGCAGGCAGGACTACGTATGTTGTGAGAATGCAACATAAAAGAGTTAGGCATTAGGCTTGTAACTCTGTGATACACTAGGACAGGGATGGGCAATAAAAAAAAAACGGCAGCCCACAGGATTAGTCCCTGGTGGACTGCTGCCACTATTTTTACCTGTGCCTCTGCAGGTATCACCTCTTGTTGGCTGCGAATTGCTGTTCACAGTCAATGTAAGCAGCAAGAAGCAACATACCAGTCCACTATGCTTCCTGCCACTTACATTGGCTGTGAACAGCGATTTGCAGCCAATCAGAGCTGCAATCCTCCGATACCTGCAGAGGTGGAGATAAACATGGAGGTGGGGGCCCACCGGGGACTAACCGTGCAGACTAGATCCAGCCTGCAGGCTGGGATTTGCCCATCCCTGAACTATTAGATGATACTCAGACTGAGGCTCATAAGCTACATAGGTCTCTTTGTGATTTTATTATTAACCAATCTACATTATTAACCAATTTGGATGCTTTTGTTATGTTATTACCCAAATGTTGGTAAATAAAGTAATACAGTAAAACTCCAAGGCTGTGTCTACATTGGCCCCTATTCTGAAATACGGATGCAAATGTAGAACTTTGGAATAGGCAAATCTGCGGGGGATTTAAATATCCCCCGCAGCATTTTCATTTTCATGGCTGCCGCTTTTTACCGGCTTGTAGATAAGCCGGAGAAAAGCGCCAGTCTGGACGTGATCCTCCGGAAAATAAGCTCTTTTCCGGAGGATCTCTTATTCCTACTTTCAAGCCAACCTTTCAAGTAGGAATAAGAGATCCTCCGGAAAAGAGCTTATTTTCCGGAGGATCGCGTCCAGGCTGGCGCTTTTCTCCGGCTTACCTACAAGCTGGAAAAAAGCGGCAGCCATGAAAATGAAAATGCCACGGGGGATATTTAAATCCCCCGCAGATTTGCCTATTCCAAAGTTCTACATTTGCATCCCTATTACGGAATAGGGGCCAATGTAGACATAGCCCAATAGTCCGGCACTCCTGATAGTCCGGCATCAAAATGGCAAGAGCCTAGTGAGTGAGCTTCGGCAAAAAACAAGTCACAAGGCAACAGCGGCAGCAGCTGAACTGAGCAAAAAGGGTAAAAAAGGGTTAAAAAACTAAAACATCACAGTATACTGTATACAGTATGTACAATAAAAAGGGTTAAGAACACTTTATATACAGTATATAATGTATACAGTATGTATATAACCATCTTATAGTACCTCCTGATAGTCTGGCATATCCAATAATCCGGCACCACCTAGGTCCCAAAGGTTCCGGATTATCTGAAGTCTACTGTACTACTGCATCAGCCATATTGCTGTGAGAATAATATATTAAATGAAATGATGTGGTTCTTTCGGATAATGTGATAATGTTGATAGCTAATTTGACTCTGAATCACTGAGGTCTGAGTTTGACTACTCTAGGCCAGTGTTTCTGAAAGTGCACCACGAAATCACTTTCAAAAACACTTTAACTGGCTCTCCCAGTTTGTTTATGTTCCGGTGGCTCAGACCACGTCACTTCCCGCAGCTCCCCTTGGCTGCAAAGGATGAAACGGAGCTAATGAGAGCCACGAGGCTCCGTGGCCGCAGAGCTGGTACATAAACAAACTGGGACAGCCAGTTAAAGTGTTTCTATGGTACACTTTCAGAAACGCTGCTCTAGGCTATCAGAAATGGCATATTGATAAAGATATAATACAGAGAACAATCTGGTAAATTGTTAAATGGAAGCCAATGAGCTTCACAAGGATAAAATGACAATCCTTTAGCTCTTTATAGAAGTGGTCATCTTAGAGTGAGATAAAATGAACCTATTCTTCTGCAGAATTTGCAGCACATCCCAGGTACTGCTATGGATAATTTAATTACATGTTCTGCAGCAGTCACAACAAAATAACTACCCCAACAACTCTGGTAATATACAGAACAACTTTATCTTAGAGAAGGTTATTCCAATATGAGAAAGGATTGATAGTATGTAGATTGGAAGTTGGAATAGGGATAGTAACTAAATCTCACATGGCAGATGTCAAAGAGACTGTTGGGTAGGGTTTTTTTTTTTTTTTTTTTTTTTTTTTTTTTGTCGTATCTGATGGGTAAAATAGTAGTTTTCCTGCTTAGGAACAATGCAGATGGGGAAGTGTCTTTAAATTTACAGGATAGGTTTGAGCAAAGATGTCTACTTTTTAACACAATCTTTTAGATCTTAGCATAACACTCACTAGCCAGTCCACTGCCAGCCAGAGAAATTTGAACTTGGGTGGAGACTCTCACTATATATCTGAGATAAAAGATCAGAAGTTTAAAAAATAGGATCTTACGGATTTTAACATAAGACCCCAGTTCTTACTGACAAATTCCCCCATTTATAAACATGCTTACTGCCAGCAATTTGGAACCAAGTAGACCAATATTCAAAAGCCGTCAAAAGAATCAGGGGCTTGGTGGAGGAAAGTACTGTCATAGTGATGTAACATCTTCCTTGTCTTTGGTTAATAATCATAGACAAACCCATTATCCATATTGGTAAAGAGACTTAACTGGTATTTACCTCACTTGTGGGGAAATAAATAGAATGCAAGATGGAGCCCTAGAGAGCATTTGCTCTGTTGAGTGCAAATTCTGTTAAAAGAGTCTGTCAATAATTATGTTTCTGTGTAACTAAGGTGTTGGATCACTTCTTGTCAAATGTGCTTGGATGTTTGGCTGTCAAATCTTGATTGAGGCTTAGTTCCTTCAAGATCTGGCAGCAAGTTCCACAAGAAGGCTTGGTTTTTTACTCTGGATCCAGAGTCATTCATCAGCCATTAGTGTATACTCCCTTCTTCCCTTCATCCTCTCCTTTTTTTTTTTTTAAGATCCCAATCCATATTTTCTTGTCCATATAAATATGGGTTTTGCAGCTCCTTGATCATGCTTGACTATCAGAAGTGGATGTGGGTTTTGCAGTCCAGGATCCATACCTGACTGCTAGATCCAGATCTGTGGTGAAGGACGGGCAGAAAGAGAGAGAAAATTGGTAAAAATAAAAACTTACCAGGAAAGTATCAATGACAACATGCATGATCAGCATTTACTGTGCCTGCAGCAGTCAGAAGGAACTGAAGGGTAGTTGGGGGCCACTCCCTCTGTTATATCCTAGGAACTCCCCCGGATGGGAAAGGAATGGAGGGACAAGTGTCCCCAACAGACATTGCTTTCCAGAAGATTCTGGAAACTCTTGGTGCATGAATCTTGATCCCACAAGTATGAATATAAGCGGCCACTTGAAGAACAACAAATACTAAAATGTATGTAACCTGAAGTAGTAAAGGGGTACAAAATAAAGTTCATTGGGTTTGCTAAATGTAATAAAAATAAACCAATAATTCTGAGAATCTTAAAATTCTAAATAATTATATAAATGATTTCCACTAGAACACTTCCATTCTTCCCAGAGGAACTGATGTCAATACAGAATTTTGCCTCTAATTAATAAGCATGCATTCATTACTACTTTATACAGTAAGTGCCATTATTTGGCAAACTATGATAAACTAGCAAAAAGGCATGTCTTCTCCACTTTATGCTCAAAATTTAGCCAGTGAGGAGGCATAATGCAAGAACTGGTAAACTCCCATTCATCCAACAGAAAACACTGTACACTCTACTTACACATCCAGATCACAAACAAAGATTTATATTTTCCTCTACAGAGCAGCTGAACTACTAATCCAAAACAGCCTTAATCCAGGGTAGCTGGACTAGAAAGCTCACACCAACAAAGGAGGATGGGGGAAATCTTCTGGGAGCAAAAAGGTGCTTACATTGGGTGTTTCCCCTCTGATGAGTTTTAAAACTATTTTATGCAGGTGGCACAACTCCTGCAGCACTAAAAGGGAGCTTGAGTCAGGGTAATAACTGAATGAAAGGGACATTCTTAAACCTTGGAAATCCATGGCTGCCTTATTAGCACCAGTGGCAGCTGTGCTAATTCATGCTAGAATACAGATGTTACATACAGTTGATCCAAGAATGAAGCAATACAAAGGGCATCTTTTAATCACCACTTCTATCTAGGCAGCATGCTTCTCAGCAGTAGGTAAAGATCTGGACCACTACATCACTACCAAGCACAATAAAAAGCAAACAACTCATGATAAATATCTTAGGACACATCTTCACTACCGGGAAGATCGATATTGTGGCAATCTATCTTCTAGAGCTTGGTTTAGCTGTTCTAGTAAAGACCCGCTAAACTGAATGCTGAAGGTGCCTCCATTGATGCTGATATTCCTTGATTCACAAGGTTCAAGGAAAGTCAACTGGAGCATTTTCTCCCATTGACTTCCCGCTGGGGAGACTGTGCCAAAGGTCGAATTAAGGTACATCAACTCCAATTATGCAACTGATGTAGCTGGAGTTGCATATCTTAATTCGACCTTCCAGATGAGTGTAGACGACGCCTTAGGAAGTTACTTTAAGGTTCTTTGTTTCAGAAAAGAAGAAAAATATATGAAAGAGAGTAGAAAATCTTAAAAAAGGAATACTACTGGAAGCATATAATTTAAGAGAACTCAGCAGGAAAACATGTAATAGGATTGTTAAAAACTTAAATTGGCAGTTGTGGTGGGATAGAGAAAGACAATTAAGTAAAACAAATTAATAAACCAAGAGATCAATAGTGCTTTCAGATAAACATCTTAATCTAAGTTTTGAATGCAAAATGAACAGCATAGTATACAACTCAATTTGTATGTTGGCCAAATTATAAATTTCTATCAGTTACCACTGATTGTATATTGCATTAATACAATTAAATACCCTAAATTTAATTTTGGGACAATTCATTAGCAGAAAACTGTCTTTATATTTTTATATAAACCTACTATTTGTCAATACATTTAAAAATATAGAAAAAAAAGCATGATGTAATTCCCCCAAAACCCCTTGAAAACTGCTATAATGGATTAATACAATTGTCTCTCACAGCTGATCCAACAAAGCCTTTAGTGTATAAAGAACTGAAAGGAGCCTTAAATCATCAAGTCCAGTCCTTTAATGTTACAGGCAACCCTGTTCATAAACTTCTCAAGCATCATCTTAAAATTAGTTAACTTGCTTAGTCCTACTGCTCCTATTGGAAGGCTGTTTCAGAACCTCACTCAACCGATAATTAGAAATCATCATCTAATTTCCAGTCTAAATTTATTAAAATGGCACAACCATTTTATACCCATTTGTTCTTATGTCAACATTGCTCTTTAGCTAAACTGCTCTTCTGTTTCCTTGAATGTTTATCCCCAATGTACTTATTTTTAAAAATCAGATTCCCCCTACACTTTTGTTTTGCTGGGCTAAATAAATCAATCTCTTTCTGTTTCTTCTCCAAAGATAAGATACTAAGGGAATGGGTGAGCTCAATAGCTCTTCTTCTGTACTTGTACCATTTTGAATTATTTTTATTTTTTGGCACATGGGTGACCAGAATCGTGCATTATTCAGATGAGATCTTCCTAGTAGATTGTACAAGGATATTCATGTTTCCCTATCTCTACTGGAAATACCTCATCTAATACTTCCTAGGACTGCATTTGCCTTTTTCACAGATGCACATTGGTAGATTGAATAATATATCCATGTCTTTCTCCGTCTCTGTCACTTCCAACTGGTGAGCCTCCAGATAATAGACTGTATCCCACTTAGGTGTGGCTTGTGCGGGAGAAGAGAAGGGCACTGACTTTTCTGCCCTGCTGTGCGGAATTGCTGTGGGCAGATCTGCTTGCGTAACTCCACTAGTAACCTTCTTCAAGCCTTACAGTTCTCCTTTCAGCATTAACCATTGCTTCCACTTTACCCAATTTCTTATCCACCTTCCAATTCCTGTAATAATCCCCATAGAATACGGTATCAAATGCTTTACTGAAGATTAGTTTTACCTCATTTCCTTTGTCTAAAATAACAACTTATTAAAAATGCTTGACACTAGAGTTGCAATTTCATGTACCAGTTCTTTCAGTATTCTGGAATGGAGATTATGAAGTTCATCTGACTTGAGTGCATTAAACTCTGAATTTAACTTGAAACTGGTCATTTCTATATACTCATTTCCATTCTGCATTTACTCCCTTTTTTTACAGTACCTTCCTTACAGATACCTGGGACAAAATATTCATTTTTTAATACCTACATAATCATTAATTTTTATCTCATCCTTGTGATATAGCAGCCCCTTTCCTTTTTTTCTTATTCTCATTTTACTTGTATGGCTAAAGAACCTTTTAGAGATTAATTTCCCTTGTAAAGTCTAACCCATCTTGACTTTTTTTAAACCAATTCTCACTTTATCACTATACTCTCTGACTGCCAAGATGGAGCACTCTTAGCTGACCAATCACTGTTCTGATTCCTTGTAGTCTTTCTGCTATTCCTAATATCTTTTTTTACTGTACTTATTTATCCAGGTATGTTTGGAACTCTCCACTAACCATGTTTTTCCTTTGCTTGGGATAATAATTCTAGAAAGCTTTTGCACCAATCACTTAAAGAAATGTCAAGCTTTTCACATATTTAAGTTGTTGAGCGTTTCTACTGATTTCACTAACTAGTTCCCTTAATTTCTCAATATTATCCTTAGTCACTGACCTGTTTTTCATGGCCCTTCCATTTGATTTAAGCTGAATCAGCTCAAAATCACTGGATACATAGTTATTTTTACAGACAACTCTTCTATAATGTCCTCCCTACCACTGTTCCTGCTTAGATTTTCCATTCATGAATGAAGTGAGTTTTATCTTGTGCACCAATATTGAAGCAATGTGCACTTCTTTGGATGTGTGTCACCGTGGAACCCACCAGTTAGCAAAAATATCATTTTCTTATAACTATATCTAGACCTATATATGTATTTTATGGAAGAAAGAATACTAAAACAGTCCTTCCCCAGTCACAAAAAATGAAAAGAGATATTACATCAGAATGTTCACCCAAACATCCTTATTATTTTGGTTTACCTCAAGTGCCAATGTACTGTAGTACGCCATCAGTTACAGATAAGTTAAAAAGACATCACAGGCTATGTTTTCTAGACCTTTAATTACTTTTGTTGCTCTTCTATGGGCCTTCTCCAATTTTTCCAAAATGTGGTGCCCAGAACTGGACACAATATTCCAACTGAGGCCTAACCAGCTCAGAGTAGTGTGGAAGAATTACTTCTCATGTATTGCTTACAACACTTCTGTTAATACATCCCAGAATGATGTTTGCTTTTTTTTTTAATGGTGTTACACTGTTGACTCTTATTTAGCTTGTGATCCACTACGACACCCAGATCCCCTTCTGAAGTACTCCTTCCTACACAATCATTTCTCATTTTGTATGTGTGCAATTGATTATTCTATTTAGGAAGTACCACTTTGTCCTTATTTAATTTCATTCTATTTACCACAGACCATTTCTCCAGATTATTTTGAATTATAGTTCTATCCTCCAAAACATTTGCAATTCCTCCCATGTTGATGTAATCCACAAACTTTATAAGTGTACTCTCTATGCCATCATCTAAATCATCGATGAAGATATTGAACAGCACTGATAACAAAACTGACCCCTGTGGAATCCCACTCATCATGCCCTTCCAGCTTGACTGTGAACCATTGATAACTACTTCCAAAGTGAGTGCTTTGCAGTTATCTTTAGCAAATCTCATCCTATTTACTTCAGACCATTTCTCTGGTTTGTCCAGATTATTTTGCCTTTGAATCTTGCCCATCATAGCTTTTGCACCCGTCCAAGCTTAGTATTTTCCGCAAACTGTATTTGTATTCTCATTAATGTCATTCTAAACACCTATTGTCATTTAAATGTATTTATACAAAAATACAACACAATTCTGATTGGTGCTAATTGGTTAATTCAGTCATGTGGCCCTAGTTTTGGCCCAAACACATTAGTGGCAAATCAGAGCTGGAAATTACAGTTGCGCTCTTTATTTATGTTTGTCCTATGCACGGTGTAACTTACAGGGCTGACTCCCCCATTCCAGTAACTTACTATCTCTTCAGTGAGAGGCATAGTAATTGAGTCTTCTTTCTAAAACTCTTGATTTTTTATTTACTTAGTTTATAGCACTATGCATAAAATGGCAAGGATTTTTATTATAAAGGACAACAGAATATTTAGGAAGCTGAGGTCTAAGCAAATAAACCTAATTCTTTCAGTCTTCTCTCATAGATCATGTTTTCTAGACCTTTCATCATTTTTGTTGCTCTTCTCTGGACCTTTTTCAAATCTTTCTTGAAATGTGGTGCCCAGAACTCGACTCAATACTCCAACTGAGGCCTAATCAGTGCAAAGTAGAGTGGAAGAATGACTTCTCATGTCTTGCTCACAACACTCCTGTTAATGCATCCAAGAATCATGTTTGCTTTTTTGCAACCGTGTCACACTGTTGACTCATTTTCAGCTTGTGGTCCACTATGACCGCTAGCTCCTCTTCTGCAGTACTCCTTCCTAGATAGTCACTTCCCATTCTGTATGTGTGAAACTGATTATTCCTTCCTAAGTGGAGTACTTTGCATTTGTCCTTATTAAACGTCATCCTATTTACCTCAAACCAGTTTGCCCAGATCATTTTGAATTATGACCCTTCTCCTCCAAAGCACTTGCAACCACTCCCAGCTTGGTATCCTCTGCAAACTTTATAAGTATACTCTCTATGCTTATATTCTCTATGCATTATCTAAAATGTTGATGAAGATATTGAACAGAACTGGTCCCAAAACTGACCCCTTGAATAACCTCACTTGTTAAACTCTTCTAGCATGACTCTGAATCATTAATAACTACACTGAGAATGGATATCCAGCCATTGGTTACCCATGCATCCCCTTGTAGTAGCCCCATTGTAGTTGTATTTCCCTAGTTTAGAGATAAGAAGTTTGTGCGAGACTATATCAAATATTTTACCCGAGTCTAGGTATACCATGTCCACCACTTCCCCTTTATCCACAAGACTTGTTATCCTATCAAAGTTATTAGTAGCACTTGTTCTCTAATCCATATATGAGAAGTTAATGTCTTCCATACCATAAGGTCACAATTTCCACTAGCCTTTTTCTCTCTAAGACTATCACTGAAATGCTCATCTCTGTCAGATAGTTATCTAGGATCAGAAGGAGATAAAGGTATGACTGAGTGCAGAATTGGTTAGTTACAGGAGTATGGATTATAAAAAAGAAAAAGAGTTGATGTATTTTTTTCATTAGATTATGGGAAAGTGCCTTGAGCTATGTGAAGGGGTGCATTTTATAAATATAAAAAATAAATATACACATGAAAATGTATATATGTATTCATGAATCATTTTATATATGTGAAATTATAATTCTATCTTCTCTGCTACTGGCCCTACCAGGAGCCCACTATGGTAAAGCATACAGGAATTATCCATTATGTAGACATACTTCAACATCAAACTAAAATGAAAATATTCATATAGAGTAGGTCAGGAAATAAACTTTAATTGCAAGTGTTTATCTGGAAGATTGAAAAACAGCTTGTGTTCTATATACTAATACAATATCAAATGAAAGTGAAAACTGTAAAAATCCTGTCAAAAATCCTGCCAACTAATAAAGTTTAGATGTGAACTTTAAAAACTCTCAGCAGTTCCTCCTTTCATCTCTTTTAAACAGCAAGTAAAGAAGATTTATAGTCAAAGTGGTTCAATTTAACATATATTGAAATGAATCTCCATAGAATAAATAGAACATCTCACCCGTTAAGTGTGATTATGTTTCTTTCACTCGTGGAAAAGACTTTCATATTTCATACACCTTTATGCTCCTCTACTGTAAGAAGCATAATATGTGTCCTTCATGGGTGAAATATGCTATATTTTTCCAACAAGTAGAGTTATATAAAAATAAAAATAATGAAAAATAAAATGAAATGAAAAACCCACATCTATTTAATTTGAAGACAAAAGTGGAATAGACATTCCAATAAATTTTTCATAATTTTCAAGAAAAATCTAGAAATGGAAGATAGTCAAATATATTATAAAAACAAATATGCCTTGGTAACCAGCATTTTATGCAGTAATATTGCATAGTATTTTTAGTTACCTTGATCTGACTTACCACTGTGTTTGATATTGATACAAAATACACTTAAACTTTAAATTTATTCTATAATCCAGTGATTTTTCAACCTATATACTGTATGGGCCCATGGGGGGTGTGCAGCCCATGTCTAAGACTTCCAAAGGAGTGTGCACATCCATTTGAAATTTTGTAGGGATCTGCAAATTATTGAAAAGCACAGATAAGTGAATCAGTTCAGAGGGGGGAAAGTATTTGCAATCCCAAACTATAGCTCAGAGAGCCTTGCAAAGTAGAAGATTGACATAATTTCAGAAATGTATTTTAGTTTCGCTTACCTCTTGGTCTCTGCCTATCTGACCTATCTTGCTCCAATAGTGTAGTGGGATTGTTAGAATTTGAAATGATACATGACAGAAATATTAAATTCAATCAGAAAAATAGCAAAGTTGTTTAGTGAAGATATTGACTAGGCACTGCAGTCAAATGAAACTGAAAAACCTGAACAGATTAATAAAAGGCCTTTGTCCTTTACATTTGGAAAGACTTCTTCCACTGAATGTATAAAGACAAGCTTTGCAACATTACATTGACATAGAAAGATTATTGGCATGGAGATAGCTACATATGTTTCTATTCATCATGGAAGCAAATTTTGGATGAATCCATATCACCATCTTATCTCTTTGAAGTTGGCATATGGTAGAAATGGAAATAATATATAAAAAACCCTCAATAAGCCAAAGATATTGTGTATAGGGAAACAAATTACTTTCAGTTCATAGAATCACAGAAATATAAGACTCCAAGGGAGCATGATAGGTTATCAAGTCAAATCCTTTGTCTTTAGGCAGCACTAAGTGTTATCTACACTATCCCTGACAGCAGTTAATCTAATCTGTCCTTAAAATCCTCTAACTACCCTGACAGTTAGGAAGCTTTTTGCAATATCTAATTTATTGTCTGGTCCTATCTAAATAGAAGACAAAAACCCTTCTAACATCCAGGGAATGGTAATAGGATTTCTGTTGATGACTTTGGTCAAATACACTGGCAGATAGATGGATTGATTAAGGTAGAAATCTGACAGACTCTTGAGTAAGATTCTCTAGTTGCTAATTTTGCATCCTCTGGATTCATTAAGCAGTTGGGGAATTTCTACCCCTCTGTTAGACAGACCACCCCACCTGGGATCTTAACCTTGTTCTCAATGATTTTTTCTGAGACCTCTGTCCAATCCAATGACAAACTGTTCCCTGATCTATTTATCTGTGAAGTATGTCTTCTTATAAGCCATCACATTGGCCCATAGAGTACTTACAATCCTTACAATCTCACCCTAAATTCCAGATGTGCAGCAGATATGGACCCCCAACCAACCCATCAAAACTGTTGAGGTCATGGAGAGTTGCTGAGCAGTTTTTTCCCCTGAAATCTGTATTCCTTTCTGGAGGATTCCGAGGATCTATAGAATCAGAAAAATGAGTTGGACATGACCTCTGCATAGTCTGTAACCTACTACCCCTCTTCTTATTTGTAGGTGTATGCATAATCAGAGGTCCTTCAGTGCATGCTGATATTCTTGTGGTTTACAAAAAGAGCTGATGACCATTGAAGGGAAGATCTTTCTGTGTTCTGTATCTCTCCTGAAAACACAGACTTGGAGCCATGAGGCCCTGAGCATAACCACCATGGTGAAGATGGATCTGGTGTCTGTGTCTGCAACATCTAAAGATGCCTGAAGAGCACTTTGGGCCAATAATTGGCCCTCAGAGACGATAGACTGGAATTGCTCCCTCTGTTCTTATGATAACTGCTGTGCAAGGGCCATTATCATTTATAATTGATGAAATTGTGTTTAGCCATGTTTGCCTAATAATTAGTGATCTGAAATTGCAGAATTGCTAATGAATATAACTTTCATGCAAAGAGATCCAGACTTTTCTGGTCCTTATCATAAGTGGTAGACCTAGAAATACACCATTTACCATGATCATTTTCTACATTCATCGCCAGAGAGTTAAGTTGAGGATGGGAAAATAAAGTGTATAGATCTTTAAGCATAATACGTTTTAACCCACCTGTGAAGTCAGAGGTCCTCTCCTGTCCCCCACCCTCAGACCATACTTCAGGTTCTTTTATTGTCTTTCTTCCCCCTCCTCTTTCCAACTTATGCCCATGGGAATTCTTCAAACAAATGAATAAAAGAAAAGTCTTCTCTCATTGTTGTCCCCTTATCCAAGAGAGAAGCCCATGGGAAAAGAATGAGAAGTAAGGATGACCTGTAATTCAGTCTTCCTCAGTCAGCCTTTTGGGATTAGATGGGATTATTCCTCCACCACTTCTTTATTGAACATACTGCTCTGAGGATAGGTAATGCAGCATAATTTACTAAAGAGCTCACTGGATTCTCAGTCACTTAAATAAAAATTAGACATTTATTTTTAAAGATAGATTCCAGTTTAAAAATATGTTGGTTAAATTGCATGGCCTATGTTACACAGGAGGTCAGACTAGATGATGATAAAGATGTCTTCAGGCTTGGAAATCAGTGAGTTTACCAATTTAGTTCAGGTTTCATAAAGATTCTCTGACATAGGAAGTTTTAATGTGGGGTTTGAAAACCACCATAAGAATCGGATGAGGGGCTTTGTAAACTTTGGCTTAAGTGAAAGTTGTCTGTGATAGGACTGAAACAGACTAGGACTTAGTTTTTGATTTGGACTCAGAAGAATTATGTATCCATTAAAAGTATCCCGTCCATTTATACCTTATTACAAACTTTGCAATAAAGTTTCTTTAAAATAACTTCAAAGAGGCAGGGGTGTCAGTGACCCCATGCCTAAAGAGGTTTGCTGTATCAGAAGCCACACCTTCAGAAATAGGGTCCTCAGACGGACAGTGTGATGATTCGTACATTTTTCAGGTGAAAAGGTACCATTATGATCTAATCTGACCACTGGCATACTGTAAGCCATAGATTCATATCCAGTAATATTTGCATGCAAAGATTATGGTTGTTTAGCTAAAGGATTAAAAAAGAGAGAGAGAAGAGAGGAGGGTAAAATTTCACAAGGGGAACATTTTATCTAATCTCTATAAAAAATAGGAAAATGTTACAGAAAACTCAGTTTGCTTACGGAGAGAGATTGGGTCACACAAAGAGACTGGTGGCACTGCGTAGGGTATGGATAGTTACACATCAGAGTGAAAAGCTAGAAGCATTCACAAAGGGGTGTGTAGCTACAAACAACAATGAAAGGCTTCAGAAAAGGTTGCTAGAGCCTTTCCCAGAGGTAGGGAAAGGCCCCGGAGCAAAGAAGGTAGAGGAACATTACTATGCTAAAAAATCACAGTGCAGACAGGGGAGGCATGGCTTGGGGATATAGAGTTCCACATAGGGTATGTACCCTACAGTTCAGGCAGGTCTTCATTCTATTCACCTCACTGCTCTTTATAACCATGTTATGGGGGCAAACAAGTAGGTATGCACTCTATGTGGTGCTGTAAATCATCAAAGTATAAAACAGAAGGATATGAGATATCCTTCCCATGCAAATCTCAGTGCAACCTTCATTGGGAATTATTACCAAAGCTCCCATAATTTTATTTGTGGCTAAATTAAAAAAGAAATAACATTTATTCAAAATGTTTCATTCTATACGGGACAACTTGATTAAGCTATTTTTATTAACATTCTATTTTAAAGCTAATTAGTTGAATTCCTTATGAATCCAGATGTGTCTGTTCAATGGTAATCATTAGATTTAATATGTTAATAACTATGGGATCACAGTAGGACACATTGTCTAGGCACTCTCTTTCTTCCACTGCCTTGGTTTATTACAATTCAGTACAAGGACTCACAATATTTCTGTACTGCTGTAAACAGGTTGCTCATTTCTTTGATGTCACTCATTTCACAGAGTGCCATACCTACTGTGTCTGAAAGGAAGTCAGACTGGCAGACTACTTGAGAAAGCAGCTTGTCATTTGCCATCACACACAATGACATTATTGCCTAGAGCAAAGCGTTTACTATTTCTTTCTTCCTTTTTTTTATTTCACTAACCTTCAGCCCACCTCACTGCATGCTTATGTTTCTGAAAATGAACTCTCAAAGTTAACATTTACTAGAGGTTCATGTACTCTATCATGAGAGGATGGAACTGCTTTTCTTATGAATGTAAATGAGAAGAGCATAATTTCAAATCCATTTGTCACAGATGATCACCTACTCTAGCAGGTCTAGTGTTTGCTTTAAAATTAAAGTGCGAGGACTGAAGTTACATAAAAGAAAGTGATTGGGGTTAAGGGGACTGAGACAATCAACTCTGATCTGGATCTCCAGAGCTGTTTTTAATCTAATAGATTAGATTTACTGACAGAATTTAAGGAAGCACAGCACAATGCAAAAGGAAGCCAAAGTCAAGCACAATATAAAACATCTGTATAATGTCAGAAACACAATACAAACTATGTATAATATTTAGTGACAGATTGTACATCAAGATGCAGTCCCTTAAGAAGAGGGCAGCACATAGCTACCCCAGGGTAGCACTGGGGGAAATGTGCCTCAGGGAAACATTGTGCATCCTGGATTTCTCGGGAATTCATCAGAGGAAGCACCCTTAAGAGAGGTGGGGTGCATTCCTGTCTATGATTGGGCAGCCTCTGATTCCAACAGTAACTGTAACTGAAAAACAAGCAGACACAGAGTGGGGGGGGGGGAGAGGGGGTGACTAGAAAACTGTTTTGGTCACCAGTTGAGAGACATGGGATTAATTGATCTAGCTACCTCCCTATTCTGAGGCACCATGAGCATCTAAATTTGACAGACTGGCATTGGAAATCTCCCTATTGTTGTAGGCTATGAATTGGCTGCCTTAACAGGAAGTTTGAATGTATCCAATAACTCCATGAGGCATAGCAATGCCTCTCAATGATTACCAGAGAGGCAGGAATTCTCCATATAAAACCACAGACCATAAATTAAAATTTTAAATGCAATAAAAATAATAATAAAAATCCCACAAAAACTGCACACTATAATATATGCATCATCCCAATGGAATTAAAATACACTATTTGCTTCTAGAGAGAGGGGAAATCTGTTTAAAGCATCAGCATCACTATGGGCGTGTCTAGACTACTGAGTTTTGTCGACAAAAGTGGACTTTTGTCGACAAAACTATATCTGCGTCCACACTACCGCTGAGTTCTGTCGACATAACGTCGACAGAACTCAGCAGTTTTGTCGACGCTGGTAAACCTCATTTTACGAGGCATAACGCCTTCTGTCGACAGAGTTTCTGTCGACAGAAGGTGTTATTGCATGTAAACTGTCCTTTGCATCTACACTACCATGTCGACAAAGCAGCTTGCTTTGTCGACAGAACTCAATGTAGTCTAGATGCTCTTTGTCGACAGAAGTTTTGTCGACAGTATCTGTCAACAAAACTTCTGTCGACAGAAGCCTGTAGTCTAGACGTACCCTAAGTAAAAATCAGTTTTGTTCTTCCTCAAATGTAAAATCTGGTTTGCTGAGGTAATTTAATTTTCATGTTACTAGTAAATATTTTAATTTTTATCTATGTTAACTTTATATTCTCTGATAACTGAGCTAAGGGGCAAGTGATCTGAGCTTTGCAATTTCAGATCTGTCGTTCTTTTATGATGATCAATATTCTGTCTCATAAAGCTAATATAACTCAAAACAATCGGCATTAATTTATCATATTTGTCTTCAAAGTAAATACCTATGTATTGAACATCTCTAATTTATGGGATGAATCATACTGGAAGGAGTTGTTGAAGAATAATACTATACTAAGAAAAGGATTTTTCTCTATTAAAATGCATTTATTACAGGTATATGTGGAAGGGGAAAGAATCTGTCTGCCAGAATACATATGAATTCAGTATAGTGAAACATCCCCAACTAAATCGACTCATGAACTCCTGCTATGTTGTGGGGGAAATGTAGGGATGATGAGTCCTGTGACATGCAGAAACCATGGTTAGCCAGGATGGGGCTGTGAAACTGCTCTTCAATCCCTATTAAGCTTCTCCTTTCCAGCTCCTACAGGTAATTCTTCTATTTGCTACCTCATACATACTTTGAGCACTGCCTTTCTGGCTAGTGACATATACTGTAGGTTTGAGGGTTGCACAGAAAATAAAAGACTATAATAATTGTCTCTTTGAACTGAAATGCTTCAGGTGATTGTTGGGCACTACATACATTTTACATACATCTAATGAGAAGATAACTGCCGAAATTTATAGCATCAAAATGATCTGACAAAGAAACCTGATGAGTGGAAAAAGACTGATAAAGCAAGATTTGGAGGAGATAATGGCAGGTGCCAGAGCAGGAGGTCTCTGTGGCAAGCGTGATTCAACATGTGACTGGCTGGCCGACCGAGGAGTGGTAGATTGCCAGGAAGATTGCTGACCAATAACTCTTACGTGTTTTGTTTACTCCATGGTAATGTGACCTATGGTAGCTTGCATGCCAGACTATATGTATGCACAATGACTGTCTTAGGTAATGACTTTTTTTAACTGGAGAAGCTAAAGCATATTCTCAAAATATAAAACTAAATAAATATAAATGTCAATACTACTGAGCAAGATGATGGAACTCCTATATTACATAGGGAAAATAAGAAGTGTAAGATATGAGACCGAGATATCCTATTCTAGCCAGGCAGGAGTGCTGCCATCAAAAACTGTCTCTGTGTGGTGGATTCTTTTCAGTAGCTGAATCAATGACATTAAAGGGATCTATTTCACGAATAAGAAGAAATTATGTGCTCACAGCCACTAACTGATGAGCTGGTGGTTTATATTATGTTTTATGTTGAATGCACTTATTTTTTAAAACCAGAAAGACATGACAGTTGTAATCGGACACATATGTCCGGAGGAAAGGAGTATTCACCTTTGCAACTGTGACCCAAGTGGTGAGAATTTTTAATTTTATAAGCACTTCTGTATCTGACACTTGTTACGCTAAACAAACTTTCAAAGTAATTGTTGAGAACTATTATAAGTTCCTACTTGCAAGTTTATGAACAATTAGCATTAATCTACAAAGCACATACAAATGGAATTCATGCTATAAATAATTATGTGCTAACAGTTGTGGACAAACATTTTAAATTGTTGTGGTGTACAGTATATAAGCACAAATTAGCCAAAAGCACAAAAGCACATAAATTTAAAAAGAACAGCTTTAAAATCAGAGATAAAAGAAGTGTAACATGTAGTATTGAATGTATATAGTGCTTGATATGTCCTAAGCCAGGGCTACTCAACTATGGAAGCTCCGGAGGCCACAATGATTCTCACAGCACATGTCAAAGGCCGCAACTTAAATGTGGTTTCATATTCATGCAAATATATATGCAAATGTATGCAAATAGGTTTTTTTACACTGATTGGCATGACTACAAAGATTAATGCAAGACTACACAACACACAGGACCCATTTAAGTCAGATCTGCTGGTATTAATAAAATGCAATATTTACCCGATTTCCACCCATATGACATCACTAGTAATGAGCAATGACAGTCCAGGAATTTAACTACTAAAACGCATATCAACAGAAGACCATTATATTGACTCTCTGTTGTGGAGTATGTTCCCAGTGGTGGCCATATTCAAAGGATCCTGCCTGTGGGCCGTGTGTTGAGCACTACGTAAACCCAAACTGCAGGGCCGCAAACAAATGTGTTGAGTAGCCCTGTCCTAAGCACTATGAAAACACTGCTCTTCTTACCATCTTTGTGTGGTAAGTATTATCAATGCAACTATGGAACAGAAGCCATATCTTCATTCCTTTCAAACCCTAAACTTGCGCAGATGGTGAGCTTTTGGTGAAAGAGTTTGTCCATGTGTCTGTCTGTTCAAGAACTCCTCTTAAACAATAAGAAGAGCTAGGACCACCAAATTTGATATGCAGATTCCTCTTATTATAATGTATAACAAAGTAAGGGTTTGGTTTTGCCAGGACAATGGGACAAGCCTGGAATGGGATTGCTTCTCAGAAAGCCAAACAGAGAAGAGATAATCACCAGGCAGGTGAAAGGGGCTGGCTTGAGGTGCCACCCTCCCTCATCTTGGACTGCCCCAGCTCCAAGCCTCTCATGTTCCCAGGTGCCTTTTAGGGAGAGCAGGGAGGACTGAAGCTCTCCCTCCCTCTCCCCATTCCCTCCCAATTAATATGGGAACATTGTCTTTTGTTGCCCTTTATCAGGAGGCAAGGGGAAAGTGCAGTTTGCTGCATTGCTCACTCTGGCTGGGGAACACAAGGGGTAGATAAATTAGACCTGTCCCAGCTAGGGGGCATGCATCCCTCCCCCAGGCTGTGCCAACTGGAGTTGCAGCAGCAACTGAAAGAAGCTGCTCACCTGGCCCCAAGCTGCTGTGGTGAGAGCGCGCTTGGGTAATCTTCTCTCCCAGGGCAGCCTGCATATTAAACCCCTCGTCCCCAGCCCTACCCTAGAATAGTGATTTAAATGAAGGAAAATAAAAATTAATTGAATGAAGGACCCAAGCAATGCCGGTTAAATCTTCTTTCAGATATAATAAAGAACACAGTATAGAAAAATTAGGATGCATTTTACCAGCCTAATCTACTGGATAAATCATTATGAAATGCCCAAACTGTTTTTAAAAAATCCCAACTGTATCTATATCTAGGTACATTGTCAATGAAAACTTCACATAACATTTGCAACCACTGAAATCCACCTAATAGATTACAGAGAAGAAAATCTTAAATCTTTTATCTTATTAATTATTCTTGTTCGTCAAGGCCCATGGAAACAGGTTTTCTGTTATTCTGGGGGACAGAATTTCTTCAGAATAAAAATTAGAGAAAGAGTTCACTCATATTTACAATTTAAGAAATCTTCTAATGAGATTTTAACTGTTTCCAAGAAGATAAAAAAGTCACTCTCTTGCCCAGTTTGGGTGAAGGTGAAAAGTCTTCAAGGCATAAACTTAAAAAAGATGAATAATTCCAAAGCAGATGTCACAGTTCCTGTAAGAAAAGAGTCTGATGGTGATATGTTATTAGCCTTACATATCTGATTGCTTTTCTGCTCTCTCTTACACAAAGGGTCAGTGAACCAGTAGACACAATGAAGCATTCTGATATAAAAGGATGTAAATAGTTTCTTCTGTATTATGAATCTCACAGCCTAGTGCACTGACGCTTCTGTAATATCCTGCTTATTTCTTCAAAAAATAGTGTTTCAAAAAGGTTTTGCGACAGTGCATATTCTGAATAAGATGGTAGTAGATAAAGTATGCTCTTCTGGATCTGGCCATAACATCTGTTTTCATACATACAATTTTAAGTAACTTGCTTACAAAAAGTTCCTTTTTATAAATATTGATCCTTAACACATCCGAAACCCCTTTGGTGTGTTACTTATCAAAGTAGTTGAATGCACATTTCAAAAGCTCATAGGTCTTACCACCCAAACTTCACAAGGCAAATACTCATTTAAATAATATTCCTAAGCATAGTTAAAAAAAAAAAAACTAGTGATGTTGTCTAACCAGACTATTTTCTCTTTTTGGCTAGACAGCGTGAACTAGGTCAAACCATATGCTCAACCACATTAAAAAACTATAGGATAGCCAAGAAAAGGTCCTGAATAGTATATATTTTATAAATCAGGTCAAAACATGTTTTAGCTTCAACCATGTTTAAATTATGCTTAATCTCAGTTATCTATTCTGCAAGTGAATCTTGAAAACATGACTTGCCTTTTATCAGCATTATTCACCACTGTCGTTACACACTACGGAACCATCCAATTATTAAAAAAGTTACTTTCAGATGTTGAGAGACCTTTTGTTAGACTTCAAATTTTGCAACATTTGTTTCTGTATGTTCATGTTATGATTGTTTTTTAAATTTTCAATACTAGTGATTCTAAAGAAATAGCACTCAATACCTCCTGATATTTACAAAATTTCATCTTTGTGATAATGATGATGATTTGGGGTGGTCTGTATATACCACTTCTAAATTGAGGATAATTATATGAAACAGTGTCATGGAAAGCCTATCTATGTTGGCCCACCATAATTTGGCAATGTTGTATTGTGTTTGTCATGCCAGAGACAATGATGAGTGATCAGCATTCAGTGATGATCTATTTAAAGTAAAACACTTTCTCTTCTTATTTGATGGAGACGTTGGAATGTAATGGGAAATTACCAGGAGGAGAGTAAAAGCAGCCCATGATTCCAGCAGGGGTCTAAAGGAAGTTTCAAGGGAAGAGCTAAAGGGGCAGCCATTTGATATCAAAGTAAGATAAGAGGCTGCTGTAGGGCAAGGGGGCTGATGACCCCACCTATCAGCCTGCCAGCTTGTCTTTCTCACCAGAAGCTGGTCCAATAAAAGATATCACCTCATCCACCTTGTCTGCTGATCATGGGCAGTGGGTGCCCCCATAGCTTGGGGAGGCAAGCACCTCTCAAGGCTGCCTACCAGAGTCCATGCTTCCCCCACAAAGGCCTGCTGGCCCCTGCCCAGCCCCTCTCTCCCATAATGTGGCTGCTGGCCCTTGCCCCCTCCCTGTCCTGGTCTCAGAGCTCTGGTGCTGAGGCTGCATCACCCACACCCCTAACCAGCAAGGTCCTCCCTGCAGCCGAGCTGCCAGCGCCAGCACTGACGGCCAGTGTGGCCCTAGCACAAGGAAGATAAGTGGCAAAGCCTCTAACTTGCTGGACCCAGCCTCTGGCCTCACAACAGCAGGCTGAGGGAATGGATCTAGGGGACTCATGTGGAGCAGAGACAGGGCGAGGTGAGGCAGTTTGGGAATGCAGTGCCTTACTTTGCCTAGGATACCCGTCACCTGCTGCTGATTGAACAAACATGATCCCCCAGTGACTCCTAATGGAAAGGGAAGCTGAGAGTGCTGAACTATAAACCAAGGCTACATATCACTTGGATGGAGCTCTGGGAGAGGAGTGTAAGTATTGGGAAATCTGAAGGATCTAGGGGTTCTTGATGCAGTGCATTGATAAATGATTGACAGCAGGTTCCAGCATTTGGAAGAAGATGCACTAAGTGTGCTTAGGGACCCTGAAATTAGAAGAGTTGCCAAATTCTGGTCAGACTCCAAGATCTTGAAACATCCTGTGGACCCAGAGCACAGAAGTTTAGATTCCTCCAACAGCAATCCTAAAAGTGCCCTAAGAGTCCCGCAGTGTGTACTGGCAAAGGGCTCACCGAACTCTAACAGCAAGTCCTATCAGGCTTACACTGTGTGGCCAGACAGCCTGCCTCCATATTATCCATCTTATTTGCCTCTCTGAAGCATACAGGACAGAAAAGGAGCAATAATATCAGCATAGTCTATGCTGGCTCATCTGATCCTGAGAAGCTGAAACATAGATATGAGGAGAGATCAGGATATGTGAGACTGCCACCGGCTGGCACCTATGTTGATTCGAACACACAGTCCCAGGAAGAGGAATTTCCCACTGAGAAAACAATGTCCAGTACTTCAAAATTTAATCACCTCAAATCTCTCTTACAAGTGTAAATTAAGTTCACAACTCCCTTGTAAGAACTGGTCTCACAGCAGACAGACCAGCATCAATTGGCAATTAAGATAAGAAAGAGAAATACGTGACCCCATGATTATAAAAGATGGGCCCAGCACACACTCACTTTGAGTGTCATTCTACCCTCTACCTGCTGGTCGGGTTAGGTGTTTGACCTCCCGAGGTTCTATGGGGACGCCCACCTCGTATTTTCGTCTTTCCTAGGAATTGAGGGACCGGCCCTGGCCTGACATGCTGGAGTCGAGAGGCACAGAAGGGGGTAAAAATGGTACCTGGATGTGGTCCTCTGTCTTAAGTGTACACATAGAAAGAGTAAGCTGTTACTTGGTACCATTATTTCTATTTTTCTATCTTTATCTTCTTTGTAACCATTTTTAAGACCTATATTTTGCTAATAGTTAAGAAATAGAACAATAGCCATTGCAACCATATGATTTATAAGCTTCCTCAATAAACCTGTAACTGTTTAAGCTTTAACCTGACTCCTTCAGTTGCTGTAACAGAACCAAGCACAATTTAAAAGAACTTCAGCCGGTCTAAAGGGACAGTTATAGGAAGAGCTTGGGCGTTTGGATCTGTGTCACTCCCAGGTGACAGGACCCACTGGGGCATCTTTCAGTCTTTCCTCAAGGCTGCCCGCTGCGAAGGAATTATGAAATTCTAGCAGCTGAAATCTAAGATGTAATAAGCTCTTCCTATATAACGGGGCGTCTGTTGGCCTGCTGGCCACCCTCTGCGATGGGACCCCGGTCCTAGCAGTAAAGGCACGGACGTTAAACCTTTTCTCGGAAACATACACACACACACTGCCCTGACCGTCGGCTGACAGAATTGGCGTAGTCGGCAGGATTGTGCTACTGGTTCACATACAGCAACATGAAGCCTTTCATGATAGATATGGATTTTAGTGGTATGGAGAAAGGGTTTGCCCAAGAAGGTTGGGGCAACCCAAAATGGGATAGAGAAATGTTAGGAAAGGATTGGGGAAATCCTGAGGAGTTGTGGGTGCAGTTCTGTAAGTATAGAACTGCCTGCAAGCTAAAGAATGGGACAAAGCCTGAGTCTGTGGAAAGGAGCCACTTTCCATTTAGCAAGGAAAACAGGATCAGGCCCAGGCAAGCAGGCAGAAAAAGGAAAACAGGATCAGGCCCAGACAAGCAGGCAGGTAACAGATAAGATTGAAAGCCTTGTGGTAGAACTGAGAAAAAGGCTGTAAGTACTGGAAATCTAAGTCCTTAAGCATACTTACAAGAGTAATATCTGAAACAAGGCCAGTTTTATTTTAGAGATAAGAAAGTGTTTTAAGAAAAGAGAATCAGAGAATTTAAACTCTGCAGAGAATGGAGAGCAAATGCAGTTGTGCAAATGCTAAAATGGTGTAGATAGAAAACTGTGGTTTCTTTGCAGCCATTCTGAAGGAAAAATGGGCCCTTTTTCCAAAGGAATGTCTGTAAGTAATCCAGGCAAATTTGACTCAAATCTGTACAGTTGATTAGAGAGACTGCTAAAAGAACTCTAAAAGGAGGGGGTTCTATTGGAACTGAACTACCCCATTGAATAAAAGGGAATGTAATTGTTGTACAGCTATGTAGAAATAGTGTAAGAAAGGTTCAGAGAGAATGTATGTGTATCTGTGTGTAGATATATATATAGTGTGTAAATAATATGAAGTTTTCAAGGTCCAGTAATCTTGTTTGTTTGTAGGTTTAAAACAGATTGGTTTGGTAAGACCATTTTAGTCCAAGTTGTTTAATGAAGGTACAGGAAAACTGTAAGCATAAAGAAAGAGTTACACTATATGCAAAGTTTAATGTGGCTAAGTAGTGTTGTAAACAAAGATTGCACATTTTCCTGTAAACTATAGAATGAGTAAAAACTGCAAACAGACTAAAATGCTGTGAAAGCTCCAAGAGCCACAACAGGTTGTGATTTCCTTTGTGATGTAAATGCCCTAGCTGGCAGCACAAAGAAGCTTTGCAGGTAATAGAGATCAGAAAGTTCAAATTGTAGCCCTCCAGAAAGAAAGAAAAGGAGGTACTGGTATTGCTATTTTAGTCCCAATAGGAGGTTGGGTATACTAGGAAAAGTTTAAATGTAAGCAGTCTTTTAAGAAGGCAGAGAGAAGACTGAGAAATTGGCATTTGTAAAAGATGTTATCCCTTTTTGAACAAGATTCGGGCATAGCCCTTGGTCTGATCAAGTGTTAATTGCTGTCCATACAATTTCAGACCTAGAAGACAAATTGACTAACTTACTTGTGTATATGTAAACCCTCAACTTCAAAGGAGAGGGAAACAGCTGCAGCTTTTGTCTTCTGTGGAAAACCTGTAAAGAGGTGTTCTTCAAAATTGGCTGATACCTCTGCTGCAGACATAGAGAGGTAGAAATGCATGTCCCTCAGTACTCAGACAAAGCTAGATTCCCTTAAGGATTGGTGCTGAGAGTTAAAGCAACTCTCAGATTTATTTATTTATTTTTCTTCCCTCAGGAATATGCTTAAGAAAAGGACCAGGAGGTATGAGGCTTAGTGAACAAGCTCACCCTCCTTACCAAATTAATAGTAGACAAACCTGTCTCATTGGGAAAAGTCATTTAGTAGGAATAAGGAAAGTAGAGCAGACATTGGAAAGTTACTAGGAATGAGAAACATTTTCCTTTGAAAGGACAAAGCAAGTGATTTGAGGGAATGTGAAGATAAAAGGTGGACTCCATGGGAGAATGGAAGGAATTAAGTGATGGTTGTAATATGTAAAGGGAAATCTTGTTTTAAAAATGACACCTTGTTTCTTTGCAGCCTCTTCCTTAAGCACTGTGCAAACGATCTATGCAAAGAAACAATCAAATGTAAACATTTTGTCTATGAACACCTTTGTTAAATCTGCAAAGGACAATTAGGGATTCTACTGAAACTTAATTGGTTAACTGCATAAAAGAATGAGCTCTATATATTGTAACTATTTTGTGGATTTCAAATTAACTAGTTTTATTTTGTTTTGGATAATGTCCTCTTGCTTAAAATTGCAAACAGACAAGGCACAAATTGGTTAGTGCTTCTGTTGGGCATTCAACTCTTAAGGACATTTAACTTTCTAGAAACCAAATTATTAGTTTAGAAACTCGAGCTTTGAAACTTAACTGTTTTTTTTTTCAAGGCTGACTTGATAACACTTTTGGCTATTTCAAAGGAAAGTGGACAGGGAAGGCTGTTGCTGTTTCAGCAGACACATCCATTGCACCCCTGACCACAAACATAGAAAGAACAGCTCAGCTTGCAGAGCTGGCAGCAATCAATTAGCTTGTGAGGCAGGGGCCAGTACCATCTACACTAATTCCTATGCTGTATGGGCTGGAGCCACCCAGTGGATAACTAATTGGAAGAATAATAACTGGGAAATAGGAAAGCCTGTTTGGAGATTGGAATATTGGAAATGGATATACCAGCATGCAAACCCACATGCCTTAAGCATAAGTCATGTGTCCAAAAGAATAATACTCTAGCTGCACAGTTAAATAACCTAGCAGATGCAGCAGTACAAATTTTTGCTGCCCAGGTGGATTGGGAACGCCTGTACATTTGGCTACATGAAACCTTGGGATACACAGAAAGCGATGAGCTGGTGCGGCAGGCACATGCCAGGGGGTGGCCTATCACCCACAAACAAGCCAGAGATCTGGTACAAGCTTGCACCCTATGTGCTGAACTCAGGAAACATGTAACAGAAGGGCAATGGTTTGCCAGACTAAGAGATGGAAAAGCACTATGGGCAACCTGGCAAGTAGACTATATTGGTACACTACCCACCAGTAAGCAAAGGTGGAAGTATGTTTTAACTGGAGTGAAAATTGTTTCAGGAATTGGTTTTACTTACTCAACCCCAGTGGCAACAGGGTTGTTTACAGTCATGGGACTAAATGGCTTAATAGCCCTGTCCCAACACCCCAGTTTGGGAACACAAACCCATGTACTGCACTCCTACAAAGGAAAAGGAGTCTGGACCACTGCAGACGCTGGGCTAACACCAATAACCATTACTGAGGCTTGGATTGTATCCAAGACCGGCGAACCTTATGTTTTATCACAGGAAACTGAGGCAATATCCCTGAACAGTGCTCCAGTGGGATGGATCCCTCCCAATGCTGGTGTGGATCCGGGAAACCACCATGAACTTTTGTATATATATATATATATATATATATATATACACCGCTTGCTGTTGTAGCGCTTGCAACCACTGTTGTTAGTTACAGACTATTGAAATGAGACATGGTACTCCAACGCGCCATGGTCTTCTTCCTCATCCCAACTGCTACTGCTGTACCAGAACACCTTACTTGACTCCTCCACTGGACTGGGAATCGAGTTTGTCCCTCTCAGCCCAAATGACTGGTGAAACAAGAGTGACATCTTCAGATGGGGACCGGTATGGTTCGATGACAACGACTACCGCAGTCCTCAATATAACTTTGGGGGGAGGCAAGGGAAGTGGCAATGGACGGTATGGGATAAGACATGCTGTAACTAAGAATGTAAATAACTCATGGCTAAATTGGTTAGCCCAACAGCTAGAACTTTCCTTAACTCCTTTCCTACACTCTATTATGACCACTGTTTTAATTGTTTTGATTGTTGTACTCCTTTTCTGCATAACCCTATGTATTGTGCAATGCCTAGTTAATGTAGCTATCTCTTGTGTGCACATTCAATACACAGCACCAGGAAAGATCCCTAGTCAATTCCTAGATCCTAAACCCTCTAATCAGGCCATTGGGTACTTTGAAATTCCTCCAAGGTGGGCAAGAGGCACTGGCAAGCCACCATCTTGCATTCCTGGGATGTGGTGTGTCGTATCAGGGGGTGGAATGTGGCCAGACAGCCTGCCTCCATATTATCCATCTTATTTGCCTCTCTGAAGCATACAGGACAGAAAAGGAGCAATAATATCAGCATAGTCTATGCTGGCTCATCTGATCCTGAGAAGCTGAAACATAGATATGAGGAGAGATCAGGATATGTGAGACTGCCACCGGCTGGCACCTATGTTGATTCGAACACACAGTCCCAGGAAGAGGAATTTCCCACTGAGAAAACAATGTCCAGTACTTCAAAATTTAATCACCTCAAATCTCTCTTACAAGTGTAAATTAAGTTCACAACTCCCTTGTAAGAACTGGTCTCACAGCAGACAGACCAGCATCAATTGGCAATTAAGATAAGAAAGAGAAATACGTGACCCCATGATTATAAAAGATGGGCCCAGCACACACTCACTTTGAGTGTCATTCTACCCTCTACCTGCTGGTCGGGTTAGGTGTTTGACCTCCCGAGGTTCTATGGGGACGCCCACCTCGTATTTTCGTCTTTCCTAGGAATTGAGGGACCGGCCCTGGCCTGACATGCTGGAGTCGAGAGGCACAGAAGGGGGTAAAAATGGTACCTGGATGTGGTCCTCTGTCTTAAGTGTACACATAGAAAGAGTAAGCTGTTACTTGGTACCATTATTTCTATTTTTCTATCTTTATCTTCTTTGTAACCATTTTTAAGACCTATATTTTGCTAATAGTTAAGAAATAGAACAATAGCCATTGCAACCATATGATTTATAAGCTTCCTCAATAAACCTGTAACTGTTTAAGCTTTAACCTGACTCCTTCAGTTGCTGTAACAGAACCAAGCACAATTTAAAAGAACTTCAGCCGGTCTAAAGGGACAGTTATAGGAAGAGCTTGGGCGTTTGGATCTGTGTCACTCCCAGGTGACAGGACCCACTGGGGCATCTTTCAGTCTTTCCTCAAGGCTGCCCGCTGCGAAGGAATTATGAAATTCTAGCAGCTGAAATCTAAGATGTAATAAGCTCTTCCTATATAACGGGGCGTCTGTTGGCCTGCTGGCCACCCTCTGCGATGGGACCCCGGTCCTAGCAGTAAAGGCACGGACGTTAAACCTTTTCTCGGAAACATACACACACACACTGCCCTGACCGTCGGCTGACACACTGTCATAGCACTTATCTATAAAGAGCATTGTGCAAGGCACTATAATTGTCAGCATAAGCATGCCGAGATGTTTGTATGATATTTTGCTGCATATTTGTCAGAGAAATATTGCCATGATATAAATATGGCAAAAACAAAGATATGATTTATGCAGAATGGGTTATGTGAGCTACTACTGCAAAGGTTAAATCATAACTGAATGTGAGTATCCTTTTTGTATGCATGTATCATTTCTGTATCTGAAGTTAGAAAGATGGACTATGTGTCAGTTACAAAAGTGCTTGCACTTGGGTAATGCCCACCACATAGTAGGCAATCAATCTGGATAGGCCATTAGGAAGAACAATAGGACTGTGAAGGTGCTAATCTCGCTCCTTCCTTTGAAGCATTCGGAGATGCTACTTTGACATGGCAAGGTCAGGTGATCATATCACCAGACACAGGATATTTTTATCTGCTGTTTATTTTCCACTGGGAAAGGATGGAGTCAATATAGGAAAAATAGGGCTCCACCATGTGCAAATCCTATGTAAAACTGGGAAACAAGTTAAACTTGGCTCTTTTCAACTGCCTTCCCGCCGAAGAAGCAAGACTGCTGAAATCACCTGAAGGAACAAAAGGACTAGGATGGGAGTGACAGGTACTGAGCCCAGGCAAGAAAACTTAAACCAGCAGTGGGGAACCTTTTTTGGGCTGGTGCTGCTGACCCACAGAAAAATCAGTCAGAAGCCACACACAAGTGAAAAACAAAACAAAAAAAATCACAAAAAACTCCCCAAAACCCTCACTGATGTGGCCCCCAACTGAGAAGACACTCCCCGCATTTCTCTTGCCCATCAGAGCCTAAGGGAGCCCAGCCTATTAGATATTGTGCGTTCAAGCCCTGCAGTGGGGCAACAGGGGGGCTGGAGCACCAGCACAGATTCCTCAATATTGAGGGGTCTCTGAGCCTTGGGGAGCTGGACCCATGCAAGCCCTGGGGCACATCTGGCCCCCAGGGCATGAGGTTCCCCACCACTGGCTTAAACAGTGAATGGTATGCCTGAATATCTAAGATGCAAGTGGTGCAGATTACCTTCAAGAAACTCTGCAATCTGAATAAAACAATATTTAGGATGAGAAATTACTATTTGCAGTCAATTTCTTTAATGTATTAAGCCTAGATTGTGTGTTTTATTTGCTCACTAATCCACTTTATTCTGTTTCTATCCCTTATAATCACTTAACATTTATCTTTTCTTCTTCATAAACTTAGGGCTTTTTTTGTTTATTTTAAAACCCAATTTGAGCTATTCATAACGGGGTGGGGAGAAGCTGTGCATATCTTCCTCCACATTGAGGGAAGAGGTGATTTTCATGAGCTTACACTGTATAGACTTCTGTGCAGTGCAAGACAATACAGTTTAGTATTTGCACTCCAAATGAGTTGTGCAGAGTGATGGGTAATCCCTAAGCTGAGTTCTTCCACATAGAGCTGATCACAGTGTCTGTATAATTCTACAGCTGGGAGTGTCCCTACCTGTGTGTGTGCTGGAATGGGGCTTGAGAGCTTATCACAACAGCATAAAATAAGGGGAGCCCAGGCTTGTGGAACAGGCAGGTTCAATGGAACCCCTGCACATCAGGTGGCATCCTGAGGCAAGACTCTAACCTTACACAATATGCATGGACTTTCATCAATAAACTGTATTTATATATGGGTAGATAGATGATTTTTTTTCCTACACAAAGGAATATTGATTGATTTGAGTTCCTAGGTCTCCAATGTAAATCAAGCAGTGGGTAAATCAACACAAAGCAAGCTTCATTTGCATATTAAGTCAATAGGAAAAGTAAGTTAAAAGGAGACTAAGAAAGACTATGAGTATACTGAAGAACACACAGCAGAAGAGAAGAACTTTGCCAGGCAGTACACTTCACAGGGGTATATGAGTTCTATGGACTTTAGGGAGCGATATGAACCCCCAGGGGGGTTCCACCACTAAGGGTACATCTATATTGCAATGCTATTTTGGGATACCGGAGTATCCTGAAGTAGCTATCCCACATCTTCACAGAAAGCCTGTTATTTCAGGCTCATTATTCCGATGTCCCTGTAAACCTCATCCTACGAGGAATAAAGGACATTTTCAAATAGTGCCTTATTTATAAATTTGGCACTGTGCCAACTGACTAAATAAGCTTTTTCAAAATAGCATCTAAATAAGATACACAATTTGTGTAGCTCAAATTACATATCTTATTTCGAGTTTACAGTGTTGTGTAGATTCACCATAAGGGAGCAAAAAAGAACACTTTTTGTCTATGAAAGCTGGATCCTGGCCCAAGGATCTAGTGATGCTGAGAGATTGCTTTAGGTGAGCAACTCAGACAATGAGTTTAGCTTCTTAAAGTTATATTTAGTCTCTTAAAGACATGATGGACTTTTATTTTATTTGTAATCATATCTGTTTCTACTGTGCTTACTCAGTATCACAAGTTCCTTTGTTAATAAATTTCTCTTTGCTTTATCAAAAGTGTGAATTCTTAGCTGACTCACATAAATTGGTATGTACATTTTCTTTTTGGAGGTAGGAGATCTCACATTCACAAACAGTGAATCTCCAGTGAAGGAGACTGAATGTGGGTGGCAGGTGAAGGCAAGCCTCAGCCCTGCCCCCTTCCAGCTGAGGCCCAGCCCTTTCCCCAGTCCCCCATTGAGACAAGTCCCACCCACCCCTAACTCCATTCTTCCTGGCTACCTAGAGGGCTAGGCCTGCCATGCCACAGCTATAGCCTTTCCCGGCTGCACCAGCCTTCCTGGGCAGTTGGGTTGTTGCACTGCAGCTCCAGCCTTCACCTATAGCTGAAGAGCTGGTCAGCTGCACCGCGGCCTCAGCCTTCCCTGGTGGCTGTGGAATGTAGTCATTTGGGGGATAGCAATGCCTTTCCTTGCCTACATTATCCACTGCCCATGCATAGGGACATGTTTGTCTGGTGTGGTTAACAGACTCAGGTGACAGGAGGGTGTCACCTAGTTTAGCTGGTACAAATCTTTTTGCTAATGCAAATGGTTAACTGGGTCACGCATGTTTCCAGTTGCCCCAACAAAATGTTACAGAGGCTGGGAGGGGTAACATAGGAAGATTATAATTTCTACTGTATGTTCTCTGTTGCAAATAAAGCACTGAATATGGTTAATATAATTTAAAACTCCCTGGCAATAGGATCTATGACAGGGAGGTTTAAATTATATTAAAAATATTCAGAGCCTTATTTGCAACAGAGAACATATAGCAGAGACTATAACCTTCCTGTGTGCAATTAAAGGAAAAATCCATCAAGATTTCTCGATACAAATATATGTTTGTCATTCATCACATATGTACTTGCTTCAGCCTCTCATCTACTGCCATTCCACTGTGAAGCACCATAATGGTCTTTCTTTGACTCATCCATTCTGATTAATCATTTTCAAGCTATGACATCACTGAGTCACTGAGAATACTACACTTACAATCATTATTGATGGAAGTTGAACCTACCCTGGCTTCTCTGCAATATGAAAACAACGTGAGGTCTCGTACTGAAGGTCATTAATAGACACAGGAATGGCACATTTTTCAAATATATTGTTTATTATGTGTACATGAGTTAGCATCTGCAAGGATACTATCTGACAAAGGTATTTGATAAGAAATATTATGTATGATACATTTTTTGTGTGAAAACAACCCAGTACCAAAGACCTAACCTTCATTGAGAACTAATTATTAACATTGTGTACTGAGATACCCCAAGGAAATACAATAATAGCCACAAATTGTCCTTAAACTGATGGATAAAGATATCATGTTTTGACAAAGCGTGACAAAATTTGACAAAGGATTCAATAACCCTGGAAGGAGTTAGAAAGAATACTATATCTACTCCAAACTATTTAAGGTAAAGAAGTCAGAGCCCACAGTACAGAAAGGGTGATTACAATGTACGTCATCAGGTGAAACAGGCTGACAGAGAAGGAACACTGAGGGCATGTCTAGTCTACTCTCGGCTTCCGAAAGAAGACATACAAATTTGGCACGAATCTTCTTCTAATCCCTTTTTCGGAAGAGGTTTTTTCCGGGGGGGAAGGGAGGAAAGGGGGAAACAGTCTAGACGGGTTTTTCACACAACCCCCCCTTTAAAAGCCCCATAAGCCTCCTTTTTTGAGGAATAAGGGTTCTTTCGAAAAAGGAGAGTTTTATGTGAAAAACCCTGTCAAGACTGCTTTAAAAAAAATACCTCTTCCGAAAAAAGGATTGGAAGAAGATATGCAAATTCAGCACAAATTTGCATATCTTCATTCAGAAGCTGAGGGTAGTCTAGACATGCCCTGAGAGTGAATGAAGAAAAGAATGTGAACTAGGGCTTAATAGAGAAAACAAATTGTTGAAGGGCAGAAAGTGGAAAAATGATACCGTTGATCAAAGGGTGTAAGATATTTTATTATATCACATAATTTTACCTGAAGTTCTAAGAAGCTTTCCTATCCCCCAGTATGATTTGTGAGATTCAGTCATGAAGGCCATGGATTTTGTGACTTCTTCTGCACGCAGAGCTGGAGAAATTCTCAGCCCTGGGCCATTGGATCAGTAGACACAAGGCTGAAAAAGTATCTGGTGTTGAATCATCACTCTTGAGGGCTAAAGAAGTGGCAGGGCCATCAGAACAGCTGGAATAGTTGACTAGAAGTCAGCTTTGGGTGCCACCAGGGCAGCACACTAAGACTGCTGAAACAGTGTTAAGCAACCAGCCCCGGGATTGCTGGAGTAGCAGCTGGGGTTGGGTCAGCCCCTGCCACAGTACCAGCAGTGGGGCTTTTACAGTTGCAAGCCCCCGAGAGTACTCTATTTGTCCTCCCCAGGCAATTTTTCATAAAAGTCAGGGACAGGTCATTTCTGTTTATTGTCACAACCTGTCCCTAACTTTTACTAAAAATATCCATGACAGAATCTTAACTTTCATCATCACTGACCCCACTAAGGTTTCATGTAGGAGTTATAATAATAATATTAGTCTCCCTGATTTCAAGGATAACATAGACAAACACAGTATTAACAGGTTTTTGCTTGGCATCATAGACAAATTCAGGAAGAAAATTTACCTCAGGGACCACAGAGCCATTTGCCTTACTGTGTAAAATGAACAGCACATAGTTTCTACGCCTGAGGCTGTTTTTCTAGCCATGCAACATGGTTCTTCACAAAGTCATTAATACCCACTCTAATAGTGTGGCACCATGCAATGTGTTCAGTCACCAGTTGCTTGAAAGTAGAATCAGAAATACTCCTCTTCTGAAGGTTTGGTTTCTTTGAAGCATTTAATTGGTACTTCACACTGGTTGCCAGAGCTTAATTCAAAATATAGAATTTGTTTTGCTTGATGAGTCTCAGACACATGGATTAAATGACTAGCCCATCTCAGCTGAGTGCAAATCAAATGAATCTTGTTATTAACTGCACCAGTTTCTGCCAAAACATTCATGTTGGACTCCCAGTCCTGATGTGTGATACCCACCAATCATTGTAGGTGTCACAGATGAAAACTCATGCTTTTTAATGTGATTTGATCATAGGTCTATGTTTCATAGTGTGATAGATAGTGTCATACCCTTCCTACCACTGTAATATTGTTTGCACAAGTTATGCCTTGTAAAGTATCATTTAAAAACTCCTAATTTGATACTCAATATTATCATGGTAAAATGCACCTATAAGCATAATCTCAGATCATGACCAATGTTCCCTCGAAGGTTCGCACACCAAGAATTTGAGACCCGCCCACCTCCTGAGCAGAGATCAGGTTTTCCAGGGTGGGAGCCATGTGGGGGCTGCCTTGTCCAAGGAGCAGCAGGGCAGCCACCGCACGACCCCGGCCCTAGCTTCAGCCCTTCTCCAGGGCTGGAGCTGCTGGTTGTGTGGTGGGCAGCGGCTGCTCTGACAGCCTCAGCTGGGGTCAGAACTAGAGTTGCAGCTGCAATGAGGGAGGTGCCTGCTGCAGTGGCCCCATCCAGGGCTGGAGGGCTAGAGTCACATCTTGGGAAGCACCTGCTTTGGCGGCCTTACCCGTACCAGAGCCTTAGCTGAGCCACATGTGGTGGCGGCATCCGCTCCGGCATCCCCAGCTGGGGCCAGAGCTACAGCTGCATCCCAGGTGGTGCTTGCACCAGCAGCCCCTGCAACAGCGGCCCCATCCAGGGCCAGAGCCGGAGCCGCATCATGGACGGCTCCTGCTCTAAAGTCACTGGCCAGGGCCAGAGGGCGAATGCCGAGCAACCAGTGGCACCTGCTCCGGTGGCCTTGGCCAGGGTCAGAGCCACATGGCGGGGGAGAGAGGGCAGCATTCTGGCAGCTGCTCCAGCAGTTAGGGCCAGAGGACCCGAGCTGGGGCTATGTTGTGGGGAGGGGGAGTGGGAACGGGACTACTCTAGCGGCCCAAGTAACATGTTGGGGGGCCATGGTTCCAGCTCCACTAAAGAATTCACTAAAGAGCTTGACCTTGGAATCTCAAAAGGTAAATCTGTAGTTATCTGAAGTATAAAATAGATAGCAAACAACTAGAGAAACGTTCTGCTCCCTGTTCATATTTATTTAAGAGCCTCAACCACATAAAGGAGAACAGTTCTTTCTGACCCTCTGTATTGTTGTCACTTTTGAAGGCATCAATCATGTCAATAGTGTTGATTGTGCCAATGACTATTTTTCTCCCTGTGGAAGTTATTTCTTCAATCTCTCTCTCACACACACACTCTGCTGAAAGCATGTGGTAAGAAAACTTTGCTTACAATTTCACATATTTTGTTAAGTCGGGCAGCAGTAGCATGTTAGTTTTATTTCTGTTGTAACCATTTCTGACTTTTGTGTCTTATTACTTGTATTCACTTAAAATCACTCTCTTTGTAGTTAACACATTTGTTTTATCTAACCCAGTATGTTTATACTGAAGTGTCTAGGAAATGCCATTGAGGTGACAAGTTGTATATACATTATTTCTTTCAAAGAAATAATGGACATAATTTAGCTTGTGTTGTCTAGGAGAGACTTGGGCAATACAGGACATAAGTTTTGGAAGGAATATCTAAGAAGGTGTTGTGTTGGGGGTCACCTTGTAATATAACCAAGGCTGATGAGAACCAGAGCGTAACTTGTGGCTAGCAGGTTGAAGTTACATACAGACACTCAGAATGTGCCTTATATGCTAGAAGGTTCTTTGTAAGTGGCCTAGGTGGGAGCTACCTCAGCAAGGCACAGTAGGGAATGCAAGATCACTGGGCAGGGGTGGCATATTAACCTGTATGCCTGAGGGCTTCTGCTAGCATCATAATAAAGTATAGAGAAATGCCATGAGGACAACAGCATTATACATGTTGATTTGTGTCTACAGATGGGTTCCATGTTGTTTCCAAATGTAGTGATAAAGGAAACAATATGTGGTGCTGACTTTCTTAATGTGTGCATCCATTTTGTGTCACTTCATTATTTAATATACTGCCGAGATAAAGAAACTTTCTGATGGCATAGTGTGAGAGAACTTTCAACATTGATGGTTCTTGGTAACGTTTTTGAGAAGTCAGCTGGTAACAACTTTTGCTTGATTGGCGGTAAAGCTGAAGTTACAAGCCACCATAGCAAAGCAGTTTGTGTAATCTTGTAATGCTATTTCAGAAAGTACAACCAAGACACAGAGAACAGTTCTTTGAAGAAGGCTTTGCTCACCTTTGTATTTGCATATAGATGAGAACAACGGAAGAGGCTGTCAGTGTAACTATATATAAAATCACCATTTGAAGAGCTATGAAGGGCTTCCGCTAGCATCACAATAAAGTACAAACAAGAAGGATAGAAGAAAGAACATTCTTTCTTTGCCCCATTTGTGACTGGAAATAGAGCTGTTAGATCACCATCAACACTGACTTTTCCAAACACGACTTCATAGAATTGCCAAACTTTGTTAATAAATGAGCATCAAACATTGTCTGGGCATCCAAATTTAGTAAGCAATTTCCAGATGGCACCGTGCTTGACTATGTTAGAAGTTTTTGTTTAGACTGATTAACAAAAGTTGATATTGTTAGTGATATTTTTATCATAATTGTCAGATAGAGAAAATCATGCCAACACTATTTCACGTAATGCGAAAGTCACACAGTGACTCAGATAGAACTTTATCAACAATTTGGACCAGAAGCTAATTCAGGAGAATCTATACAAGACTCTTACTGGCCACATAGAGCAAGGAGATGCTATGGAAATTATCACAGTCACTGTTTAAGGCTTTGTGCTTACAGATAGTGACCAGATTGGTATCGTTCAGTTGTTGCAAGATGATTTCTTGAAGCCAGAAGTGATAAGAATTCAAAAAACTTGGCAATGAGAGGATTATTTCCAGGTTGGAAAACTTCAGCTGCAATGGTATCAGGACCAAGGTATTTGTGATTTTTCATTGCTTGGACAGCCCTTAGTATCTGAGCTTATGTGGGCAAGTGCATAAGACCCTTTACAGACATTATCAAGTGACTCAGTAGAGACAGCAGATAGATGATTAAGTAATTCAGTTAAATTGTTCATGCCACCCATCATAAATGATAGCGTGATCTGTGACGAGAAATTCATCACCAGCACTTCTCAGTAGGGCCAAACACTACTTTAACCATGTCATAAAAGCTTGTGGGATCATGTTATTGAACAACCTGCAGTTGGCTACATTGTTCTTCAATGCAGATTGTTGGTTTTGCTGGAATTTGTGTTGACGTGTGCTATATTTGATCTTTTTCAACTCACAGTATAGATAAGAGCACACCATGAGCTTGTCTGTTTCACAGGAAATGGATTTGATATTTCAGGACCATTATCATTGAGCCAAGATGCAGGACGGCATTTTGTATATCTAGCCTAACTGACAACTTTATTAGAGACTGTATCACAGCATTATACCCATTCAGCAGATACATCATTGCTGTTTGTTGTAAGAGTTTTCAAAATGGTAGTTAGCTGTATTGAGAATTGTTCAGTGGATAATGGATGGTTTATCAGGACAACATTTAGAGGCTTAAATGACTGATTTTTACGATTTTTCAGCCAAACAGAAAGGAAGAAATTTGACTGCTAGACATACTATTGTCTTGTTCAATCAGCTCTTTGTAATTATGAGCTGTTATGAGCACATCTCATAGAGTTCGCTATCAGACCACCACATAGTCATTAAGATGCCAACAGTATGACCAAGAATATATACAAATTAATTTGCATTTGTCGTGGAGGTGGAACATAGAGTTTGGGATACCTAATTGGTACTCAACATGTCACAAGCAAATTTAAGCCATTACTGCTCATTGCCAAGTATGCCGCAAATGGAGAATCATCACTGCCAACATGTGTAGGGTGTTGAACTATTTAGTTTGGAAGAAAATTGCTTCTTCATATAATCAGAGTTAGTGACACTCTATGTGTAACACTGATTAATGAAGCATAACATTCACCTCCCAGGGCAGTTGAAGCTTCATCAATCTGTCATTTATGCCAATGGGTAGGCTCTTCAAATGAGAGACACTATTTTTTTCAAATTGCAAAACCAGCTCTCATGTCATGTGACTATTTTACGTGTTCCCCCAGAAAAATGTGTCAGTGTGATACCTTTCAACCTCTTGAGCAATCAGAATGATCTGCCTAGTTAGGCAGTCATATGGAGCTTCCATGTTATAACACTAAGGCTATGTCTAGACTACAGGGTTTTTTTCGAAAAAAGTGGCCTTTTTTCGAAAAAACGTCACCTGCATCTAGACTGCCATCGTGTTCTTTCAAAATTAAATTGAAAGAATGCAGCGGTGTTTTCAACAATGGTAAACCTCATTTTACAAGGAAAAATGCCTTTTTTTCGAAAGAGCTCTTTCGAGAAAAGGCGTTCTTGAATGCAAACAGGGCTTTTTTGAATGAGAGTGTCCTGATTGCCTTGATCGCTTTTCCGAAAGTCTCATGGCAGTCTAGATGATCTCTTTCGAAAGAGGCTTGTAGTCTAGACGTACCCTAAGACTAAAGGAAACTTTTCAAGACATGTGTAAGTTTCAACCATATGATGGGACATCTTCTATCAACATAAGAGGAGCAAAACTGTTCAAAATGAGCAATTTTTAGGGTACCTTTTTTAGCCTCCTCCTCAGATCGTAGTCATCTGTGTTATCTCTGACTAAAGGAGCTAAGTTAATCCTGATGCTGCCAACAATGGTTTCACCCCAAATGAACACAGATTCTCTTGCCACAGAGGGCAGAGAAAGAGATAACAGATCTTCAAATATCTGAAAGGTTGACAAAAATGGAGAAAAACTGCCACATACAGCAATTTGTTGAATTTCTCTATCTTGTCACAGAGGGCTGGAGAAGTGGCAATGGTTTCAAACACTTTTAGTTTGAATGTCAGAAGAAAAAAATACCCTTCCAAATTATAAGAACAGTAAGATAATGGAACAAAGTGCATAGGGAAGTCATGAAAATTCCGTCATGGATTTTTTTTTTCAAAAACAGGCTGGAAAGCCATCTGTTTTGGATGGTTGAGAGACAATAAATCCAGTACCTTGGCAGAGGGTTAGACTTGATGATCTTTGTGGTCCCTTCTAACTGTATGATTTTATGATTGTTCATGTGGTCAGTTGCTAAAATGCATCACAGCTCTAAACTTAAATCACTTTTTTCATCTTGATGTAGCAAAGTAATTTGTACACATATGCTGATAAATAACAGCATCATTGTTTGACAGCTGACTATGGAATCATTAAAAATAAAAAATTAAAGAAAAACAATTCATTTAAACTAGCTTCCAACTTGGTAACATCATTAAAAAACATTTAAGTTATCAATACAGCACAGAATTGAATTTAAACTTTCATTATTGTGTAATGTTAAAATGTAATTTTGGTTAGATTTGTTTTCAAGTAACAGGCCATCTTGGCAATCTAAAAATTGCAAATGTTAAATCCTGAAAGAAATGGATGTTTCAAAAAAAAGTTCTAGCATTTTAATCCTTTGTAGAAGAATATCGTAGAATCTTACAAAAAGTTTTGTAAATTTTGTATCATAAAATATGTTTTGATCACCACGCTATTACCATTATATACCTTATATGCCAAAATCACAGCGTAAGTACTGCTGGACTGTCTCAGGAGAATACCAGGTCACACATATTAGCCTTTATTTTGTCTTAGTTGGATTGCCATAATTAATTGCTCATAGAATTTATCTTTCCACAAGCTACCGTGTTGTCAGATTTCTGTAGCTCGACTTCTAACATTAGTGAAACACGTCCATGCTGGTGTCAGTGCACAGTTTCACTGCCACGGAAGAACCACTAGGGTAGGAGTGGGGATCGTAAGGCCTGAGGGCCGGATGCAGCCCCTAGCTTGCCTGGATCTGACCCCCGAGGCTCAGGCTCCCCCCCAGTATTGTGGTGCTCATGCTGGTGCTCCACCATTCCCATCATCCCTCTGTGGGTATGGAGCACACAAAATCTATTAGCCTGGGCTCCCATAAGCTCTGGTGTGCAAAGAAAATGTGGGGAATGTTTTTTTCCTTCTCATGTGGGGGACACATCAGTAAGGGTTTCGTTTTTCTTTTTTTGATTTTCACTTGTGTGCGGCTCCCAACTGCTTTTTCTGTGGGCCAGAGGCCTCTGACGTAAAAAACGTTCCCCATCCCTGCACAAAGGAGACTGTACCTTAACCAAGCACAATTTCTCGAGTCTAGATGTAGCCTTGCTTGTGGCGAAGAATGAAAGGTGAGATATCCTTTGCAACACATAATAGGTTGGAATAAGATTCTCTTCCTGTGCTGGTTTGAGGAGCAGAAATCTTATGACCTGCCTATTTCTGGGTGAGTTATATGCCAGGGATGCTCCTAAATTGATTTTATAGTAATAATTTTATTCAAAATACTTATTTTAAAATCATCACATGTGGGTCTAGCTGCATTTTGTAAATCAGCTTAAGTAGCCTATGATTTCTATTACATACTAATATTGAAGGTATACAGCTGGAAATAATTTCTGCATAAAGAATGGAAAAACTATCATTGTTATAGACAAGAGGCCAATGACTGTATCAACCCAAATTACAGAGGTCAGGCTCCTCAGCAGCAGTAAATCACAGTTGGCACACAAAAATATAGGTATTTCTTAAGAATTAAGAATAGGCAAATCTAATGCTTTGATGGAACAAATTAGCATGGATTCAATCAGGCATTAGAAGAAACAATTTACCTGAAGAAGGTGACAAAGAACTGCACAAGATCCATGATGGTGTTGTGCTGTGAAAAAGCAATCTGCAAATAAAAATTAAAATAATTATTAAAATATTTTCATAGCAACAGTACCTTAAGATAGTCTAGAAATAGGTCATTTTTTAACTCCATGGATGATCAGTTTACAGTGTAATTTCGGCATGGTATGCAAACCTGCACAACATCCACTTACCATAAAGAGAAAATAACTTCCAAACCAGGTGCTAAAAATGCATCTCTTTATGTCAAACAGAAAACAATGAAATGCAGTCCTCGACTCATATTAAAATTAATGGAAATATATACATAAGAATATAATGGGACATGTACAATATAAAACACATTTTTTAAGATAAATAGTCAATTCCAGAAAAAAATACCATTTTTTCTACATATTAACTCCAGTAATATTTTAATTAATTTCCATTTCCATTTTAGTTAGGACATTGAATACACATTATAAAAGCAAAATGCAGGACAATGTAGCACTTTAAAGACTAACAAGATGGTTTATTAGATGATGAGCTTTCGTGGGCCAGACCCACTTCCTCAGATCAAATAGTGGAAGAAAATAGTCACAACCATATATACCAAAGGATACAATTAAAAAAAATGAACACATATGAAAAGGACAAATCACATTTCAGAACAGGAGGGGAATGCAGGGGGGGGGAGGAAGGAAGGTAAGTGTCTGTGAATTGATGATATTAGAGGTGGGGAGAGTGGGACGTCTGTGAGCTAATGGTATTAGAGGTGATAATTGGGGAAGCTATCTTGGTAATGGGTAAGATAGTTTGCGCATTTGTTCATTCCTTCCCGGAGAGTGTCGAATTTTAACATGAATGACAGTTCAGAGGATTCTCTTTCAAGTGCAGATGTAAAAGGTCTTTGTAGCAGAATGCAGGTGATTAAGTCATTGAGGGTATGTCTACACTACCCTCCTAATTTGAACTAGGAGGGTAATGTAGGCATACCGCACTTGCAAATGAAGCCCGGGATTTGAATTTCCTGGGCTTCATTTGCATGAAGCCGGCCGGCGCCATTTTTAAATGCCGGCAGTTCGAACCCCGTGCCGCGCGGCTACACGTAGCACGGAGTAGCTAGTTCGGATTAGACTTCCTAATCTGAACTAGCTGTACTCCTCATTCCATTGGACCTAACCAAGTGAGTTATAAGATCAAGAACACATATTCCCGCGCATCCAGAAATATAATTTATGCTATCATGTGCCGAAAGTGTCCGTCTGCTATGTGCATTGGACAAACATCTCAGACACTTCGCCAAAGGATTAATGCCCACAAAACAGATATCAGACAAGATCACAAAGAAAACCAGTTTCTTGCCATTTTAACCAGAAAGGACACTCTCTCAACGGCTACACGCGGCACGGAGTAAGTAGTTCGAATTAGGCTTTCTAATTAGAACTACCAGTACACCTCGTTCCACGGGCACGGAGTCCGCACTAACGGGGATTTAAAAATGGCGGCACCCGGCAAGATGCAAATGAAGCCCAGGATATTTAAATCCCGGGCTTCATTTGCAACTTCGAATGACTACATTAACTACCCTAGTTTGAACTAGGGTGGTAGTGTAGACATACCCTAAGGTGCTATTGGACCATTGGTGGGGTTTTTTAAGTATTTTTAGTTACAGACTAACATGGCTATCCCTCTAAAACTTGCAATGAGGAGTAACGGTAGTTTGAATTAAGAGCGTTAATTCGAACTACCTAGCCCGTGCTGCGTGTAGCCGCGGGCAGGTAGTTCGAGCTACCGGGCATTTAAAAATGGGGGTGCCCGGGAACATGCAAATGAAGCCTGGGATATTTAAATCCCAGGCTTCATTTGCTAGTTCGAATGACTACATTAGCCACTGTAGTTCGAACTAGGGTGGCTAGTGTAGCCATACCCTGAGAGAGATGAGGGCTCTCTACTCTGATGTCCAGAAACTTACACAGCAGTTGGAAGCCCTGAGAGGAACGTGGGAGGGATTTTTTCCCTGTTCTATGACTGTTACAACAGTGGTGTCTGGGGCACCCACATCAAGATGATTCTAGAGTCTTGACATCCATGTGGAGACCTATGGATAAAATGAGAGTCTGTATAACAGTGTGTATGTGCTGATAGCTGAAAGATAACAAAAAGAATCTGTAAATAGCTCATGCTGATGAGCACATGAGGGTTGGAATTTTGCAGATCTGTTAAAGAAAGACATCATCTTGCAAGGGAGACAAGAGAGTACATCATGGGGTTTTGCATCTGAAATTTGCATTTAGAGAAATGCAGAAAACATAGCTCAAAGTTGAGCCAGAAGTTCCAGTTCACAGACATGGAAATAATGTGACTAATAAATAACATGAATGAAATCACTAAATCCTTCCACCTGGGGAAGGCCAAGCGACTGTCTCCTTCAACCAAAAGTTTCTGGATTTCTAAGTACTGTACTAGAACATAGTACATAGATAGGCATAGATCACTGAAGTTTTCCAAGGGCTACAGCTCAGAAGAAAATACTAACAGTAGAAGCCTAGGTGGAATTTGATGGATTAATCCCACGAGGGCTGACAGACTTACTGAGCCCCTGGGCAAGGTGTGTGTGTGTGGGGGGGGGGGGGGGGGCAGCTCAGTACTCCTGGAAGGAATGGGGCCTTGGGTGGAAGAGTTGGCACTGGGGACAGGCAGGCTTCAGCACCGCCTGAAGTGTGCCGCATCCTCTCTTCCTGTATCCAGCCCTTAACACTATCTGGAGCACGCTGTGCAGAACTCTAGCAGCAATTTAAAAGGGCCCAGGGCTCTGATCACTGTCAACGAGCAGCCAGGAGCCCTAGGCACTTTTGAATCAACAGGCACCAAACAAATTACCATCTTTCTCCCCTACCTCCCTCCGCCCCTGCCAGCAGGTCTCAGAGAGTGCCCATCTGACGCTGGCATCACGTCATGGCACTGCGAGCACTTTTCGAAGCCGGAGGAAACTGGCATTATGAACTGAGGAAAAAAGGTTTTTTGGTTTTTTTTACTAGTAACTGTTAAACAAACACTAACACACTGACTAATTTAATAACTATTAATTATTGGCTGACTATTTTACACGATTCCTTCTTTGAACAGTTGAGGAGAAGGGAGTTGCTCTGCCTGCAACCATTGAACGGTAAGGAGAAACTGGCGGGGAGCCGGACTAAGTGTAAGCTAGCAACCAGCACTAACAGCTTCTGCCCCATGCATGCGCAGTCTGGCTGGACCATGGCTGACGACTCTCCGACCTGAAGCACTGGGACAACCCGACACCTCAAGTGGAGCACCCACGGGGACACTACCGAAGAAGAGAGAGGAGATAATAATGCCACGAGTACTGGGACTGCACTACATGGCTTCTCAAGGTCCCTTCCAGTTCTAGAATTCTATGAGATAAACCTTGAAAAGGGAATGAGAGAAGGAGGAACATCTTTTTATGAGACCCCATTCAAAATAACAGAATTGGTTTATTTACTTTTGTGTTTATACATACAGCCACTATGGGCCAAATCTTGAAATTATCAGGTAATTCTTATTGAGACACTCAGATAATGTGGTTATAACCTACACAAACTGTCAAAAGATCAGCTGAAGCCAGTAGGAATTTTACTTGAACAAGGACTGAATAAAATTTAAGTAAAGACCTGCAAGGTTATTTGGTCCAATGTGTAGTGCAACCCAAGCATAAGCAATACTTTAATGTTACCTTAAATGAAAAGCCAAAAGCTTCCTACAATCAGAAGCTATGTTTGAAATGCAGACACTATTCACTTCAAATGATAGTTAATGTTCAAAATAACCTCTGGCTTTTCCAGAACACTTGTTACAAATATCATATTTCAAGAAATGAACTAATACAGAGAGACAAAACATAAGCAATTGTCAGCAGAGTTCATCTTAAGTGACACTATTAAAAAGCTATTTGTTGAAAAAGCCTTTGCATTTTGCAGAACTGTAATTATTTTCACTTAAAGTGTCAGCATTCATTGAAGGTGTCCGTCATTCCTGAAACAATTATTGTCAAGGAAAACGATTGAAATCAATAACTGCACTCCTCCTGGTTATAAACAACAGCCATATAATGTAAATTTTACATCAAATATTTCCAAGAAAGATCTGAGCTTTATTTTTTTCTTTTCACACTGCACAGCATATCTAGAAGTAAGCAGATTTTCAACTATTCAATGCATATTGTATGACTATTATCTATTACTTCTTTTTTTCAGAAGTACAGAGAATAGAACTTGTACATCTGTAAACCACAGATGGTTAGATGAGTTTAACAGATGTAGTCATAAAAGAAGCATATACTTCATTATTTTATGCCTTACATCTGTAAAGCTGTCATCAGTGAAACCAGTGTGGACACCCATCCAGCTGCAAATAAGCTAAACTACATAAACTATGTGCTACTAAAAGCATTCCTTCTTAAAAACTAATCAAGGTTTACTAAATATTACAAAACCACATTTTTTGCCTGTTTGGAGATTACTTATATGTCATGATAATGAAGTCAAAAAAGCTGTAAACACTGAGGGTATGTCTACACTTGCAGCCTAGTTTGAACTAGGGATTCAAATGTAGGCAGTCGAAATAGTCAACGAAACGGAGATTTAAATATCCCGCGCTTCATTAGCATGATCTTGCTCACGCATTACTCCGATCAACAACTGTTTCGAAAGTGAAAGTGGGCGCCAGGACGCGTTAGTTTGAACCAAACCCTTGGTGTGAACTAATGTTACTCCTCAAAAAATGAGGAGCCATAAGAACTGTAATGAAGTTACTCCCCAAAATATGAGGAGTAACGTTAGTTCAAACCAAGGGGTTTGGTTCGAACTAACGCATCCTGGCGTGCACTTTCACTTTCGAAACAGCTGTTGATCAGAGTAACACACTGGCGAGATCATGCTAATGAAGCGTGGGATATTTAAATCCCCGCATCATTGACTATTTCGAATGCCTACATTTGCATCCCTAGTTCGAACTAGGGTGCAAGTGTAGACATACCCTGAGAGCTTATTTCAAATATTGGAGACATGACCTTCCACTGATATCAGTCGACATCTTCCAATGCCTAATAGTTAGTGTTTCAAGATGCCTCTTCACAACTCCCTAACTACACTGATATTGTTATGCTTCTTTTCCTAATTTTCAAATAGAACATTTACTTACAACACAGTCTGTTTATTTTGAATTCATGAGCAGATCATCCAGCAATAAGAAAATGGAAAAAAATAGTCTGTCCCAATGAGCCATAAAATAATTAACAAAATGTGTGTTCTGCAGGAGTTTTAGGTCAGATAGAATCCTCTTGTCTTTTGTCAGACCCTTACTCTTTACGGGCACATCTAGACTACGTTTTTTTCCCGAAAAGAGATATGCTAATTTGGTGCTAATTTGCATATTTTATCGCAGTTTCAAAAGCAGGTCTTTGACAAGTGAAAGTAGTCTGGAGGAGGGAGAAAAATTGTTCATCTTGGCCTCTGATGATAGGACAAGAGGCAATGGGCTTAAACTGCCACAAGGGAGGTTTACAATGTACATTAGGAAAAGCTTCCTAACTGTTAGAGAGATTAAATTGTGGAATAAATTGCCTAAGGAGGATGTGGAATCTCCATCAATGGAGATATTTCAGAGCAGGTTGGGTAGACCTCTATCAGGGATGATCTAGACAGTACTGGGTCCTGCTATGAGGGCAGGGATCTCTTGAGGTCCCTTCCAGTTCTATGATTCTATCTTTTTTATTATAAAACTAAAGCAAGTATATTCAAAATACAATTAGATTTATAAATCTCTATAGTTTACATTTTTCTTTATTTATTAAATGAAAATTCTTTGTTTTGAGAGTAGATTATTTTTTAAACTAAATCAACTTTATAATGAATTAATTTTTGTCTGTAATACCCATTTGAAAAATGAAACATTATATGAAAGGTCCATTATGTAACAGATCATATCTTATCAACTGTCTTCTATAAATCAGATATTAAGGGCTAGTGAATCAGTTAGCATTATATAGAACACCAGATATCTACTGATCTTTGAAGGTGAAATTCTACAAATGCAGTAATCCTTAGTTATTAGGAGATAATGAAACAGCCATTGACTGTCTCTAAAGATTTTGTTTTGAATTCCTGCAGAGTATATTGAATTGGTTTGGACTACCAAGGCTGAAAGCTCAGAAACAGAAAGGGACAAAAGTTCTCTCTGGAAAAAAAGAGGCTCTTTCCTTCCCCACAGTTGTTTGGGAGCTGTTCAGATTGACTCCGGTCTAAAGGTGCTAAGCCTCCCTAGGTCAATGTCCGACAATGACAGGGATTTAGAAAAGTTAAGACATGTGTGAAAACTGTTTTTTTAAATCCCTCTAAATTCCTACCATTAAAATGAACAATATTTTGGTTTTAAGAGCCCTGTCTGATATTTGTAGACACTTTTTTCACAGCAGAGTCAGACCTACTGAGTAAGCAGGGCTCATGCGCAGGATACTGTAGCTCAGAACCCGGACCAGGCATGAGAAGATCACATGAATCCACCTTAGGAGATGTAAAGGCAGACAGCTTGATACTTGAGAAGGTGAACACAAAGATCAAAGTGGGAAAAAGACGTATCGCTAGATGGTGACATACTAGTGGCAGCATCTGTCAATAGTGACAGAAGTGAATTTTCAGTAAGTGACAAGATTAGGAAAATATATTGAAAAGAGGGAAAGCAAGAGGAAAAAAAATCCTGGATTCTTTCCAGGAAGAGTGTAGAAAAAGACAGACAGGAGAAGTGATTTGTGAATGGCTCAAGAAATATCAGCATGTAGAGAGTTATGCAAATAAAAAAAAAACTTTAAAGACTTAAATAGCTAACCCTGCAACCGTGACAATGTTTATGAAACTACTCAGTAGAAAGGACTATCATCTGCATAGTTATTGTTTACTAATATTACACTGAAAGAAGTGGCAAACTTTTGTCTAATACAGCATTGCTAAAGACAACTCTCGGTTTTGTTCATTTTCTTAATTAAAACTAAAATTTAATTATTCGTGTATTGACAAAGAGTTGTTAAAAAAGAGATTTTTTTAAAATGTATATGTTCCAGATGATACTAATCTTAAAACAAAAAAAACAACCTGCTGCTAGTGACTGGACTTGACTACTGCTCCAACAAGCATTACTCCGATGCCACTTAGCATCATGTTCAGACCCTGGAAAAAAAGCAACATGATAAACCATGCATTTGACTACTGATATACATCATCTACTATTTTCAAGCAGAAATTTAACTGGTCAGAGTTGTAACACCTCCAGGGAAGAGGAAATTGTGTGCAGGTTGTTACCTGAAATACTGTTTTTCACCTAAAATTCCCTTGAAGTATTTTGCCAATTTTTAAAATAAAAAATAAGAATATTCTGAGCACAACTAAGAATGGTATGCCATGGAGTTGATATAGGTCCATTGTTTTCTGCACCATTTCTCATACAGATTTATGTATGTACAATATAGCAGCTGCTTTAACTTTCATCAGCTGTCAGTAGTCCTCAAGATATGCAACATGACCTGAACAGAGTCTACACTGGCTAGTTCTGCACTGTGCCCCCAATATGCTCACCACACCAAAGACCACAGCATAGGTGATTTGTGGTTGCACTTGGGAGGTGCACCGCCTCATACCTCTGCCAAAATTTTATTTGCTAAATCGGGTGCCTTCACATGTTCCCTCTGTGCTTCTCTGGGTGACCTTCCCTACAACCATTCCCACTGCAGACCAGGGAAAGAGGATGCAAGAAGCAGCTGTGTTGGCTCTGTGCCCACTTCTTCCTTGCTAGGGAAAATTTTTGCTGGAGAGTTGTGAGCCATTTCCTGTTTTTGAGTTGCCAAAAGGAAACAGAATGGACCAGAGAATCTGGCCTGTTATGCTTACCTACATTCTAGCTCAAATTCACTACCGTATTGCACTCTGCTGTATTTATAATTTATTATATAAATTTTGGTTATTAGAATGAAATCACAAGAAACTTTTACAATACAAATGGAAGTAAAAATAGCTTGATTATAACAAGAACTTTTCATAGCTTTCAAGATTAGAAGGGACCAATGTGATCAGGCCTGCTCACAAGCGGTGGGGAAGGACAGGGGGCAGTTGCCCTGTAGCCTGGTGATTCAATGGGGCCCAGGATTCCCAGACACTGTCGCAGTAACAGTGATGAGGAGTCCAGAGCCATGGTTTCTTTAAACCACCAACACAGCACCGTGACAAGCACTCTATGCAGCTCTAAGGGCTGAGGGGAATGGAGCCATGCCCCATGTGGTGCTGACTGCTGGCTTCCTCAAGGCTCCACCCCTTCCAGGAGCTTGGAGCGCTCTCCCCCACCTCACGCTATTGGGCCCATTGACTGTGATTATTTCAGTTTCACTTCCTGTATGCCTTAATTCAAAGAACATCTCTCCATTCCCCAAATTCCTAGAGCATATCTTTAGAATATCATCTAATATTTTGTTTTAAAAATGGCCAGTTATCATGAATCCACTATGACCTATGGTGAATTTATTCCAATAGCTTACTGCACTCATTGTTAAACATTTCTGAGGTTTTGGACAATGTGCATGTATGTTAATTATGGGAACAGAGACACAAAGTGGGTGAAGTAATATCTTATCGGATACATTTCTACAGGTGAAAGTCAAGCTTTTGAGCCATGGAGAGCCTTCCTTCAGGTGTGGGAAATGTACTAAGAATGTCACGGATAGTTACATGGTTGATAAGATTGTTTAGCACAAATAGTTATCACATTCTAAGGAACCATTCAAGTGAAGTGGCTTGTTAAAACCTCTGCAGCCAGAGGGCACAAAAAGGAGGCGTTAGGATGTTACAGATTGTTGTAATAAGCTATACATCTAGTATCTTCAATAATTCCATGACTTTTAGTATGTAAGGCCTGGTCTACATAAGTTCAGGTTGAACTTAACTGCAAATTAGTCAATTTTCTCCATAATGAGCCCACATCACTAAGCCCATTCCAACAAGTTTAAGGGCTGTTAAAGTCAATATTGGTATTCCTGCTTTTCATGAGGAATAATGGTAAATTCAACTTTCATGGTCAACTTTAGGATAGTGCAGACACAGCACTGTGAAAGTTGATGTTCTTGGCCTTTGGGGGTGTCCCAAAGTGCCCCAATGTGACTGTTTTGGCAAGCACTTTCAACTCTGTTGCTCTGCAGGTGTACAGGAAAAGGCCCTGGAAAATATGAATTTCATTTCCTGTTTGGCCAGCGTGGCGGCATATCTCAGCAGCACACCTGACCATGAACGGCAAGGGTTGCAAATATGCAAATGTGCACCAACATGGAGCATGCAGGAGATCCTGGACCTCATTGTTGAGTGGGGAGAGATATCTGTGCAGACAGAAATACGAAGCAGCAAAACTAACGCTATTATCTATGCCAAGATCAAACAGGGCACGATGAAAAAGGATATGGCAGGAATGCTCAGCAGTGCTGTGTGAAAATAAAGGAGCTCAGGCAGTCAAACCAGAAAAGAAAGGAGACAAAGGATGGTCTGGGTCATCACCACACACACGCTGCTTCTATCAGCAGCTGCATAGCATCCTGGTGGGGGACTCACCCAGTGTCCCACAGGAGTCCCTGGATACCTCCAGAAAGATTGTTCAGGAAGTCTTGAGCAACACTCCACTGACAAATGTGATGAACACACGGAGACCGCATGAGTCCCTGCTTTGCTGCCACGCCTGACCCCTCTCCCTATGGCAGGGTCCTGTGGAAAGGGAAAGTTGTGACTGTGGCTCTTAGCTTGCCTAGCCATTGTGTCGCACATGCTTTCAAAGTGGAAGCAAAAGAGCAAGCCCCAACCTGTTTCTTACCATGCCTGCCATCAAACCAGGTCTAGCTACTCCCTTAATATCTCTGTGCTATATTTGCTGCCTAATGGGCACTTAAAATATAACTTTCATCTTGTACATAACACATACCTAAAGTACTGGACAGTTACTCTTTTCTGCTTTCTACAACATATCTCCTCTAAAGTCTGCCCTTCACTTTTTTAATTACAGTGTGTGTAACAGTGAACCTGTTGTCCCTCCTCTGGTTCCTCCAGATGTTCAACTAGCACAGATCTGAATGCAAAAACAAAACTGGGATGACATGTTCAATGAGCAAATTCAATCCACCCACATGGGCAGGGTGCAATTAAGTACATGGAGGAGAACGATGCTGCAGATGTGAGCAGAGTGTGAGGAGAGGAGAGAATGCAAGGAACATGAAATCAGGACCCAGGAGATCTTGAGGCTTATGGGGCAGCAAACGGAACTGCTGACATGACTGGTAAAGGGACAGGCGAAGCAGGTGGAACACAGAGCCTCTACCCCATTCCCTGCAGCCCAACCTGAACCATCTGTCCTCCTCACCAAGTTTCTCCCCTTTCAGTCACCCCAGAATATGACAGGAAGTCAAGGGCAGCCTTCCACTCAACACCCAGAATGACTCACAGAACAGACAGCTGTCATTCTCACAGCTGTGATTGCTGAACAGGGGTCTGTAATACACCAATTGCCCTTGCTCTCCCCATACCCACATGAGGCTCCTGCACTGAACTCCTTTTCTGCCCTGAACTCTGCTCCTGAGCTCCTCCTGCCTTGAACTCTGCTTCCTTGTGTTCCCTAAATAAAAATGCATGATTTTGCAACAACAGTATCTTTATTGCCTTTGTTGCATAGTGTGGAGAGGGGGATTTACAGCCCAACACATTCAATGAAGGGGGCACCTCATTAAGCACATTATGCATGACTGTCATATCGCTGTCAAAAGTGTTTTTCAAAATCACTTTGATTTTCAGTGCCCCTCAATATGCTGTCCTTATTGCTCTGGTATCTGTTTGCTCATAATTAGTGGCAAAACAAACTGCCAAGGACCTCCCTCCCCCTGTATCCTGACAGAAAACTTCCCCCTTTTCTGTCAAAGATATTATGGAGCACACAGCAGGCTGACACAAAAATGGGAATGTTGCTTTTGCTGAGGTCTAACCTGGTCAATAAACTGCAAAACCTTCCCTTTAAATGTCCAAAACCACATTCAGCTCAGCCTGCACTTGAATTGCTCCTCACTGTGGTCCAGAATTGCCTGTATATGGGTATGTTTAGACTGCAAGGCTATTTCAGGATACTTCCGGTATCCCAAAGTAGCTACCCTGCATCCAAGGAACGTTTCCGCTATTTCAAAATAATTTTTGAAATAACGGACGTGCTATTTTGGCATCACTGTAAACTTCATAGAATGAGGAAGAACGGATGTCTCAAAACAGTACTTTATTTCAAAATTTGGCACTGGGTAGTGCCAAATAGCCCATTTAAAAATAAAATCAAAATAAGTTACACAATTTGTATAGTGTAAATTGCATATCTTATTTGGATTTTAGAGTGCAGTGTAGACATATCCTATGACTTCATGAGCCATGGGAGAAAGGTGCAGACTGGGTTCCAGTAAGTTACTATTGGCATTTCAATGCCTCAGATGGTAATTTTGTGGTTTGGGAAGAAAGTTCCATCTTGCAATTTTCTGAAGAGACCATAGTTCCTAAAGATACACACGTCATGCAGCTTTCATGACTATCCCATATTGATGAAATAGCCCTTATGATCCCCAAGCACCTGCAACATCCTCCAGAAGTACTCCTTGAGGTTTATGTACTTTTTAGCAAGGTGGTCAGGTGTCAAGATAGGGATCTGCATTCCATTAATTGACTCACCACAGTTAGGGAACCCCATCATGCAAAGTCCTCACTGTATCCTGCACATTTCCCAGAGTCACTCTCCTTTGAAGCAGAAACACACTGATTGCTTGGCTAATTGGATCATAGCAGCATCCACTGTAGATTTATCCACTACAAATTGATTTCTCAACTGATTGGTAGCTGTCTGGCATTGCAAGCTTCCACAGAGCTGTTGCCACTCACTTCTCAACTGTTAGAGTGGGTCTCATTCTGGTATTTCTGCAATTCACAAAGTTCTATGAAAGTAGCCTTATGCATGCAGAAGTTTTGGGGCCACTGGTAATCATCACATAGCTGCATAACTATGCCATCCCACAAGTCTGTGCTTGTCAAAGGGCACCAGAACTGGTGTTCTACTCTGTTAACATGATTGACTCCTGCCAGCATCTGTTGATTGATCCACTCAAATGTTTCATACATGTCTGTGTTAGTGGCCTCCTCACATTCTTCCTCACTCCAGCAGCTCCTGGCTAGGCTCTGGACATACCACAGTATCAGGGGCAAGGTGTCTGCAATGATTTCCACAGCACTTTGCTATTGAACAGGGTCCATGATTGCCCTGCTATAGTATCTATATGGATAACCAGGGAAAAAGGGTGTGAAAATTGTTTGCCATTGCTTTCAAGTAGATGGGAGGAAGGAGACGAGTGCATTATGAGACACTGATATGTACCCTCACTGCACTGTTTTTGTCCCATCTGGCATTGGGAGCCTAACCCAAAATGCAAAGGGGCTGCACAGACTATGAGATATCTACCCACAATAAATCACTGTCAAAGCTGATGGTAGACACCCTATTGGGGATACACTATATCAAACTCTTGTGTACAGTGGGGACATGAACCTTTGACTTTACAAAATCGGCTGCTAAAAATTGACCTTAATAAATTCAACCTAATCTCGTAGTGTAGACAACGTATAACGAAGCCATTGATTTAAACTCCCAGGCTTGTCTTTTGAAGTTTTGTAGGTTTCCTTTGAGGATAAAGACTGAAAAATCAGATATGAAATGATCATTTTGTGAAAAATGTTTGACCACAAGTAACTGATGGCCTTCAAAATAGCCAAAATGTTCAAATTCAGATACAAAAGTGATTTTAATCTCTGCTCCATTTCAAAAAAATTCACATTACCCACTAAGTGTAAACCTCTACCTGCTTTGGCTCTGAGACAATGAACAAATAATACTTTCCAAATTGCATAAATTCCATTCTTTTACTGTTAATAAATTAAGAATGAATAAAAACTAAAATAAATATACAGTAAAAGTGTAACATATGATCTTATTACTGAGCCTGGGCAGAATATATAATATGATAAGGTTAGACATAACCCTAAGTAAACTGTCTGGAGAGTGCTGATATGGATAACTAAACTCTACAAAATTATTACTTCTTTCAGTATCATCAAAAATTGTAATTGAATTTCTTCCTGGATAAAACTGTTATACACTTCTACAGAGCTACAATGCCTACTCTGTAGCAGAAGAAGTGGATATTGACAGAACATGAAGATTAATTCATTTTGGTGTCAATCCTCTGTTATCTTTTCCAGAGGAAAAAGTATAACATTCTTTTTGAATAAGACAACTTTTGACTACCCCAATACAAAAAAGACAACTAAGTAGAAAACATGAGGAAAGAAGAGAAAGTATGTATGTGTGTGTGTGAGCACATACACATGAATGTGTGTGTATAACTTTTTCACCAAAAAGGATGGGGCAGTCCATATGATGAGATTTTGATCGGGTGTACAATACTTTAGGTAGGCTAATAATAACAACCATTATTTGTGAGGAATAAAAGAAGTTTAGATGAAGAATTTGCAAAAGGAGAACAAACAATCCAAGTATAGGTTTTAATTAGAAATAATATTCAGCAATATTTGGTAATTATGTGACAAACAGTTCTACTACATATCTACTCCTTTCATAAGAGATAAGCGTGCACTGCTTGTTACAGGATTTGCAGTTGGAACTGCAGTCCAATTGATAGAATCCAAAATGTATGGGGTTTTTTCCTTTGACAATAGTCTGATAATATATGAAAATAGGATAATGTAACTACCACAGATGAATTCAAGAGAACCCTGTATAATAATAATAAAAAAAGCAACAGTCTCAAGGTACACTGCAGCGTGGTGGTGGCGGTGGCGGTGATGTGTGTGGGGGGGAGGGGAGGAGGTTCAGAAGAAAGTATGGAAATGGCGCTCCCATTTGCATATCTTCTTTTGATTCTTTTTCCGGAAGAGGTTTTTCCAATATTTGGCCTGTCTACCTGGGACCAAATGTTGGAAAAAACCCTCTTTTGAAAGCCCCTGTAAACCTTTCAAAAGAGGGTATTTTCCCCCAACATTTGGCCCCATGTATATGGACCAAATATTGGAAAAACCTCTTCCAGAAAAAGAATCAGAGGAAGATATGCAAATGCGAGATCAAATTTTCATACCTTCTTCTGAACCTCCTCCTCCCCCCCAGTGTAGACGTGCCCTCATATGGAGACCAGAAGTCTTATATAGATTCTAAGTAATGGCTTGTGTGACTATAGTATCTGAAAGAGAAGTCTGACAATTAATAAATTTTTAAAAAAATGTTTCCATATATTAACACAGATGCTAAAAGGGGAAAGAGAAGAAATTAGTCTTGGCATTTTCAAATGATCAGACCAAAATAATGGGCTAAACATTCTTCTGACATTACTTCATGGCCTTCAATTGATTTATACAAGAGGAGATTTTGGAACAATACATTATGGTGAAGCAGCAAGTATTTAGTTTCTGTGCTGAGAAAATCTTTCTAATGGTAAAATCAACTAGAGAACAGTACACAGTTTCAAGAGAAATAGGGGAATAAAAATCATTTGAAGTACTCTGGTTAATATTTGATAAATACCTTCTACGCATGAGATATACTAGATAATCCAGTGAATGCTCATACCTTGCAGTCACAAACAATTCAATAATTCCATAATTCTACTTGAGTATTCAGAAAACATAGAAAGATGAAAGGCAATGTTGGCCCATGCACTAATAAGATGCATTACACTTTCAGGGAATTTTCTGAACCTCACAGTATGTTTGTTAGGACAGATTTGCTAATTGCCATTATAAAGAGATATATGCGTACATCAAAGACATACCATATACACAAATACTATGTAAATAAATCACCATGAATGAAAGACAGCAACTACTGGTTTTACAGTGCATAACATGCTACAGTTTAGCTCAGGGCGCAAAAAAAAAAAAAAAAAAAAACCCACAGATTTCATAATATAATGTATAAAGAAAAAAATTAAAGCATTGAGTCATAAAATCAATACCAGAAAGAAAGAAATTCAAAGGCATAAAAAAAGGGAGAAAAGATGCATTTTAAAATGAGATTTGGGGGAAAAAGATGAGAAGTCAATGAGGCAAAGACATACAGCATAAGAAGTCTGTTTTGGATACAAAGTTGAAAAGCTCTCACACCAACAGTGTGTGAAGCAGCAGATTAATCTGTTGCTAGACAAGGTACTCAGGTACTTGGGTGATAGGTATTGTATAAAATCTTAGATTTGGAGAAGTGGATAGACAGATGAATTGAACTTTGAAGCCAAGGGAACAGAGATTAAGAAAATCTGTGAAGCAGATTGGAGGGAATCCAAGGACTGATTTGAATTGTTAAACTGAGTCCTGATATGAATCAGGAACTAAAAGCATTGTTTTGTCATACCATTGACATGACTGCTTCTTTATCAAATTGAAAATGTGGGAAGGCCATTTTTCTACTTATTTGAGTTTAACATAAGAATGGCCATACTGGGTCACATCAAAAGTCCATCTAGCCTATTATCCTGTCCTCTGACAGTGGCTAACGTCAAGTGTTCCAGAGGGAATGAACAGAACAGGTAATCATCAAGTGATCCCTCCTCTGTCACTCATTCCCAGTTTCTATAAACAGAGGCTAGGGACGCTATTCCTACCCATCCTGGCTAATAAGCATTGATGGACCTCTCCTCCATGAATTTATCTAGTTATTTTTTGAACCCTGTTAAAGATCTAGTATTTACAACGTTCTCTGGCAAGGAGCTCCACAGGTTGACTATGGGTTGCATGAAGAAATACTGTCTTTTCTTTGTCCTAAATTTGCTACTATTAATTTCATTTGGTGACCCCCTAGTTCTTGTGCTATGGGAACAAGTAAATAACTCTTTCTTATTCACTTTCTCCACAACAGTCATGATTTTATAGACCTCTTTCATATTCCCCTTAACCACCTCCTTTTCTAAGCTAAAAAGCTTACAAACCACAGACAGTAGTTCCACATTTTCACATTTGAGTTCTTTCAGAACTCTTGATTGAATGCCATCTGGTCCTAGTGACTTGTTACTGTTTAGTTTATCAATTTGTTCCAAAACCTCCTCTAAAGAAACCTCAATCTGGGACAATTCTTCAGATATGCCATGTAAAAAAAAATTGCTCAGGTTTGGGAATCTCCCTAACATCCTCAGTCATAAAGATGGATACAAAGAATTAATTCATTCTGATCATCCTTGAGTGCTTCTTTAACATCCTGATTGTCTGAGAAGCTTGTTTAGCAGGTTTCCTGCTTCTGATGTACTTAAATTGCTTCTTGTGAGTTTTTGAGTTTGAATTATTTACCTTCAACTTTCAGCCATTGGTCTTATTACACCTATGATCCAAAATCCCCCACATATAAATATTTATACACCATTATTAAGTCACGTTAACCTTCTCTTTGGTAAAGACTCCTAAATATTTCACTGCAAGGCAGGTTTTCCGGATCTCAATTTTTTTATACAGCTCTTTACTGATTCCTTTCTAATTTTTCCAACTCAGTTTTGAACGACAGACATCAGAACTGGAGAGGAAGTTTCTTATTTACACTGTAATTATATATGAGACCACAACACTATTCCTACACAACATTCCCCAGCTTATATATCCAGGAATTGCATTGGCTATCTTAGCCACATCATCATACTCACAGCTCATGGTCATTTTATCATTACTCCTAAGTTCCCTTCTGAGTCACTGGTCTCTGAATATAGTCCATATCCTATAAGTGTAACCTACACTATTCTTGCTACTGTTTCTAGATGTATTAGAGAGGGGTAATAGCTATTGAAAAGGCTAGTTTATTGTCTAACAGCTATGCTCTAAAAATCTACATGCTTACTTAGACAATCTTGAGAAATTGCTGTGCCAAGTGGGGATCTGGAGTATGGGACTAGTCAAAATTTGATGCTGTTTCAGCAAGGAGATACTTAGATAGGGCCCACTTAACCACCTCCACCCCCACACACTACACCAACATTTTATGGTTCTCTTCCTTCCCGTACCGCTTAGGCCTGTGGTTTTCCACTGGTGGCCCATGGTGACTTCTTCAGTGGTCTATAGGAACATTGTCCAAAGCCACATGGTGTGAGCAGGGGCCGCCGTTAGGCTGTTTTACACCGTGTTCTCAAGCACGTGGCATGTCATCCATAGCGTCACCTAGGATGCAACTGCATTGTGTTGTCAGTAATGTCCATTTGAGGCTCTGAGCGTCAGTGTAGCTGCCGCCGTCATGCTGAGCGGTTGCTGTGTCATTCGTCTTGTGCTACATGTGCTGTTTTACAGGTGTGGTATAGTATAATGGCAACGACAGGAAGAAATGTTAACCGCAAGTATTTGGAGGATTACATCAAATTCGGCTTCACTTGTCAAGAAGAAGAAGGCGTGGATTTGCCGCCATGTGTTATTTGTTTCAAAGTCTTGGGGAATGACTCAATGAAGCCGGCTAAGCTGAAACTCCATCTTGAAAAGTGTCACCCCAACTTGTTGCAAAAGGATGAAGATTATTTTGAGTGGTGGTGATCAGGTCTGATACAGCAGCGCCTCGACTCAACAAGTGCATTCTACAATAAGACAAGCAAAGCAGTGCGCGTTTCCTACATTGTTGCATACAAAGTTACACAGGCCAAGAAGCCTCATACCATTGTGCTCCCCTGTGCAAAAGACATGGTGTGGCTTGTTCTTGGTATGGAAGCAGCAAGGAAGCTGAATGATAGATCTGTCTCTAACAACACAGTATCGAGACGGATAAATGAGATATCACAGAACATCAGTGAACAAGTTGTGGATGAAATAAAGAAGTCTCCACTGTTTGCCATACAACTGGATGAATCAACCGATGTCACATTGTGCTCTCAGCTATTGGTGTTCACACGATACATGGTCGAGGGAGACTTCAAAGACAAGTTTCTTTTTTGTAAGACTCTTGATACCACCACAAAGGCTCAGGATGTGATGGAAATTGTTAACAATTTCTTTGAAGTACATGGTCTGGATTGGGTAAATCTTGTGGGTGTCACCACTAATGGTGCACCTGCCATGCTGGGCTCAAGATAGGGCTTCCAAACGCTGGTGAAACAGTGCGCTCCAATGGTAACTGGAGTTCATTTCTTCATTCACAGGGAAGCTTTGGCATCAAAAACATTGCCTGATCAACTGAACGCCGTTTTCAAAGGGTTGGTGAAAGTGGTGAATCACATCAAATCATCAGCTCTGAACACTAGGCTGTTCAAAAGATTTTGCCTGGACATGGGTTCCGACTTTGACATGTTGTTGTTCTACACTTCTGTATGGTGGTTGTCAGCAGGGAATGTACTCAACAGAGTTTTTCAATTGAGAGAGAAGTTGCATTTATTTCTTCAGGATCAAAGGAAAGAGGAATTCCGAAATGTGCTGATGCAGTCAAATTTAGAACTTGCGTATGTTGTCAATATTTTTGGAATCTTGAACAAACTGAATCTTCAGCTGCAAGGGAAAGGTGCAAATCTGTTCTCTCACCAAAGCATCATCAAGGGTTTTATTGACAAATTGGAACTCTGGATCGTAAGAGTCTAAGGCAATAATTTGGCTCAATTTCCATATGTGGATGCCATGCTTGGGGAAAAGAAAGCCATTCAGACACAAATTCTTGATCATTTACAGAAGCTACGAGACGAATTCCAACGCTATTTTGCGGAGGTGGACAGGACAAGGGATGGATTATCTTTCATCAGGAATCAATTTACAACAGCTGTTAATAGTGTTCCAGAGGATTTTCAGGAAGAATTCTTGGATCTGAAAAATGATTTTGCGGCTCAACATGTGTACCAGCAGGCTACCATAGAGAAATTTTGGGCCAGTGTGACCGAGAGTTACCCAAATCTGTCAGCACATGCAGTCAGATTTCTTTTGATATTTGCATCAACTTATATGTGTGAGACTGGATTTTCATGTTTACTGCACATTAAGTCCAAACAGAGGAATCGGCTTGCAGTGAGAAGTGATATTCGTTATGCATTATCAAGAACCACTCCAAACACTGAAAAACTTGTCAGTGAGAAGAGAATCCAAAAATCTGTTAGTAAGAAATAAATTTCAAACCAAAATGTTTGTTGTCTGCCCTTTTTTATCATGTCTCAAAAAGGAGGTTGTCCACAAAATTTTTTTGATTGGCCTGGTGGTCTGTAGACTGAAACAAGTTGAGAACCACTGGCTTAGGCTCACATAATGTGTCTGATCCCCCTAAATGATATTACCCACTCAAGAATGATCTCAGCTAGGATCTGGCACCCAATACGCCAATATTTTTTTCAAAAAATATCCAGGGTGAAAGTTTGTTCTACACTGTGTGTCAAACCAAGTTGATGAGCCAGGAAGCAAGGCTGAAGAGGTAATATCTTTTTTGGGCCAGCTTCTGCTAGGGAGAGAGACAAGCTTTGAAGCTTACACAGAGCTCTTCTTCAGGTTGACTCTCTATCCAGCAGAATCTGGCCTAATAAAAGATATTGCCTCATCCACCTTTTAATTCTAATATCCTGTTACAAAGACAGCTATAACAACACTGCATGCAACAATGGATGTGCCAGAGAAAGTCATCTGCAAATGTATATCAGGACTGAGAATCCGGTGTGAACTAGGTTATTTGCAGGCAGTCTGACATTAGAATAAATGGTTCGCTCAAGGTAATATGCTGTGACCACTGAACTTGAACAGCATCCACATATTGAGAGAATTTGAGTCCTGCCCTTGGCAGCTTTCATTAAATGTGTGTTGAGCACACTAGTTATTTGCTGCGTACATTCTGCAGTCTACCCTCATGGATAAAAAGCTTCAGAGGCATAGTCTGTAACTAGAAAACTTAAACAATGAATAGTCTAGCAGCACCTTAAAGACTAACAAAACATGTAGATGGTATCACAAATTTTCATGGGCACAACGCACTTCTTCAGATGAATGCTTTCACCTGAAGAAGTGGGTTGTGCCCACAAAAGCTTGTGATACCAACTGCATGTTTTGTTAGTCTCTAAAGTGCTGCTAGACTACTCATTGTTTAAGTTTTATCCTTATGGATGTTTGCCCTGAGAATAAAGCTTCTGGATTTTAAGTGATAGTTCAATGTGCTCTAAAATCAAAGCTGCCAACAGAATTGTTGGGCCCCTGGATATAGTTTGGGGGGCCAGAACCAGGCACCTGAAAGGGGTAGTGCCTCAGCTGGAAGGGGCAAAGATCAGGACTAACCTCCCCCAGGAAGCCCTTCGGCGCTGCTCAGCTTGCCCCACGTGGGACTCCAGTAGTCATTTAAAGGTCCTGGACTCTGGCTGTGGTAGCAGCAATGGTGGCCAGGAGCCCTGGCCCTGTTAAAGCAGCTGTCCTGCTTTTCTTTCTGCCTCCCGCCCCAACAGTGGCCCTGTACAAAATTCACATTCAAACTCAGATTCTAGAAGTACTGTCAAGTAACACAGTATTAATTAAATAGGGAGATGAGACTCTCCAGAAAGCAGTGATGTGGTCTCACATGTAGATATAGTAGGAGACCCTTGCTAGAATATTCTAGCCCATTCTGGCATCTGTCATTTGAAGGGGAGTTTGAAAATGAGGAAAGGTTCAGTAAAGAGCTATGATGAAGACAGATTGTGATTCTGTTTTCTGTATTTGCTCCGTGTCTTTATTTACGCTTAACTAAATGTATTCTGTTTTGGAATAGCTGTTTGCTCACTGGTAAAAACAACGTCATTGTTCTTGGAAAGAAACCAAGGAACAGGGTTCAATCACAGTGAGTGGCAAGGGACTGCAGCCTAAATCCCCCAAACTGGGAGATAGAGAGAGGAGTCCCTGGCAGTGTTTCCTCTAATGTTTTCCATCCACATGCTGAATGAGTTTTATGTGCATCATTTGAGGTAATGTGCAGATGTGCGCCACCAGTAGAAACCAAAAAGTAGATACAATGGCTACGTCTACACTGGCCCCTTTTTCGGAAGGGGCATGCTAATTTTGAAAGTGGGAATAGGGAAATCCGCGAGGGATTTAAATATCCCCCGTGGATTTAAATAAACATGTCCGCCGCTTTTTTTCCGACTTTGAAGTAGGAATAAGAGATCCTCCGGAATAGGGCTTTATTCCAGAGGATCGGGCCAGTCTAGACGCTTTTTTTCCGGCTTTTCCCCAAGCCGGAAAAAAAAGGCGGACATGTTTGTTTAAATCCGCGGGGGATATTTAAATCCCTCGCGGATTTCCCTATTCCCACTTTCAAAATTAGCATGCCCCTTCCGAAAAAGGGGCCAGTGTAGATGTAGCCAGTATGTATATTTTCAACAGTTACCATAGGGATAATTATGACAGCCAGGACAGGTTAGGCATTTCAGAACTTAATACCTAAAATTAAATTTAGGTGTAAGAGAGAACTAAAAATTATGAAATGCATAGACCAGCCAAAAACCTAAAATAAAATATTTTAAAAAAAAGTATCAAGAGATAACAATCATACAAGTATGTGTTGGGAGGTGAGTGTGAAAGACTCATGCTTAGAGGGAACTTAGGAGAGATGATGGCTACAGGCCTAAGACCAGATGAGGACTATAGGCCTAAGGTATTCCTTGAACAGACCACAAAAGTGTCAGAGGAGCAGATTCTTGGAAACTGTAACAGAAGTACTGCTACATTATACAAATATTTTAGTATAGCTTCGGTACAACACCAAATATGCTTAAAGTCTAGGAACCCTGGTGTTAGAAAAGTTCAAAGTGAAAATGTATGTTACATTATTATGTACTTAGAAGAGCTAAATAACATCTTATTTACCATAAAATGTCACATTTAAATCCAAGAACAAATATGATCACATTTAGTAAGGGAGAATAGTTATGCAAAATGTCAAGTCACCAGAAAATAATGAACTCTGACTTAATATAAAATATAAATGAAGATTAGAAATTTATATAAGCACATGTGTCTAAATTATGTAGCTAATCTGACAAGTACAAATTTAATATCATTGAAAACACTTTATCTCACAAAACATCAGTCTTCGGATTACAGTCTTTCAATCAGTCATTAAAAATTGTAATTACTGATTGTAGAAAGTAGGAAAATAATCATTTCTGACAGGTATTTCATATGGACTTGATGCACAAATGAATTCAGATCGAAACAATTATTTCCTCTTCTATATTTTAACAACTGTTTTTTTCTGTAGACAAGGATCAGAAATGGAGTTGTTACAAACAAAGTGCAAATAGTATTGTTGTGGCTAGGAGCTGAATACAAGTTTTTCTAATCTTGTATAACTCAGCAAAATACAAAGTTATTTATAGAAATTAATTAGTATAAAATATGCTTATTTTGGCATAGAATGCCTAGCTAAAATTTATTTGTACATAAACAGTACTCCTAAAGAAAGGAAGAATGATGACAGAGGTACCCAGAGTTTGACATTCCCACATGTTACCCCAGATAGTACCGCAAGCAGCAATTTTGTGTGTTTAGCCACTGACAGCTGAAAACCAAACATCATATAGCTAGTCCTGAGATGCAAGGTCACACATATCTGCAGCTTTGCTATCGGAATAGGAGAGGAGATAAGAAAGGAGTGTTTGCACGGCCAACTTGGGTTTGGAGTGCCTCTGACACCTGTGATATGTAAGTTTTATTACTGTTATGACTAGAAATGGATTGATAAGTGATAATGAGAAGTTTTGCTGAAAGAAGGAGAATTGGTGACCATTAAGGGATAGTATGGCGACCCACTACCTGTAGGAGTTCGGTTATGTGCTTTGTTGGAAGCTATAAAAGATTAGGCAAAATAATTTACTTTGGAGCAGTCCAAGGTTTTCTTTGGGCAAGGAGCTAGCATCTATATTCTCTAGCAGTCAGAACCCTGGCAGCTGATCCATCAGACTTTTGGGGGGTAACCATAAATATTTTTAAATGCTCTAAATCCTACTGTGACAGCATATGTGCGTACTTGAAATCCAATAAAAAATATTTTTAGGTGAAAGAACGTATTAGTTGGATAAGCTGTGCCTCATTGATTTATTCCTGATACCACTTGAAGCAAAACAAAGTTTCCACTACTTCAGTTTGAAACACAATGGGTAACAGAAGTTTTCAATGTATTGAACATGAGAAATGCTCTGCTATTACACACACACACACACACACACACACACACACACACACACACACACAGAGGAACAATGTTGCTTGCCCTTTCCGCCAGAAGATTGCATTTGATTATCTCAATGATTATAAACCTTTGCATGATGACTATGATATTCAAAGCTCATACTTCTTTAGTGGGTTATTTATTTATTTTATCTACAGTGGAAATATCCTGCTGGGAAAGGTAGCACATTTTACAAAATCTTTTAGGTTTTTATTTCCTTAGATCTACTTGATGGTGGAAAACTGCCGGTTTTACCAAAGCAATACTGTGTCTAATTCATTGATTGGTTCTCTGACCTAATAAAATGATGATCACTTAAGATTTTTTCTATACGTAAATAACTCACTCTCCTAAATTCAAAAACCTTTACATATCACATTTCCTGCTGTTTGAAAAAGGTCAGTTTGTTAGAAAGGCAAAACATAATGAATTTTACATAAAAATCATATCATACCAAATAGTATACTTAAAACTTTACACTTGCATTTGTGAGATGCTAAGGAAAGGGCAAAACATGTTCTTAAATATGAAGAGAGTAATTTCCCAAACTTTATTGTTATAAACAATAGAGATGCTATAAAAACCTTTGAAGTTATGAATAAAAATTCTGTATTTGCAATAGTGCTTGTTCTTGATTACCCTAGATTAACATATTTATGAGGTTACTCTCAGAGCCTCAGGTTTTAACCCACAAATCAAAGGTTTATATCAGCAGGAGTAATGGATTACATAGCAGCCTATGGCCCATAATATCCCAAAGGTATCTGTCTTTCATAAGATTTATGTTTCTAATGCTACTTTATATAAATTACATTCTGTGTTCATTTGCATGGTGCTGATTTTCTTGTACAATTTGTAGTTCAGACCAAAGAGAACTCCTCCATTTAGCATACACATTCACTAATGCAGCTTCCCACATGCCCATTCAGCTGTTCATAACACCGCAAAAGATGCAGATGTGACTTGTTTCCTTGACGCAGCCAAGTCACTGCAATAATATTAGAGGACAGAATGGGCATATTTTATCAAGCAAAGAGTTTGCAAAGCATAGGAGATTTTGCGCTCCTCCTGGAAGTGCAAATACAATAGGATTATAAGGCCATAAGAATGACCATACTAGGTCAGAACAAAGGACTATCTAGACCAGTACCCTGTCTTCTGACAGTGTCTAATGCCAGATGCCCCAGAGGAAGTGAACAGAACAGGGAATCATCAAGTAATCCCTCTCTTGTCACCCATTCCTAGCCTCTGGCAGAGGCTAGGGACATCATTCCTACCCATCCTGGCTAATAGCCATTGATGGAATTAACTTCCATGAATTTATATTTAATCATTCTACAGTCAGTCATGCTCATAGAATGGATGGGAGAAAGGATGCAACAAAAGGATTACTTTTGCTCAAGATGTGAAATCGTGGATCCCACTGACATCAGTGGGGTCAGGTTTCACTCATTGTCTTTAGACAGACAGTAGGATGTCATGTCATGAAGTTAAAATGCTAAGTTCTCTCTCTCATGCATAGACCAGGTTATGGTAAGTGGTAAAGCTTGAGAGATAAGAGAAGAGAGCAGCTGCATTAGAAAGAACTTTTGACAATAATGAATATCTGGGTGAATTTTTTTCATCCATTGTGTAATAATGGTGAAGAAAAAAAGATGGACCTGCGTAGGCTAAGGAAATTAGGCAGAGCTAGTATACATAATCAATTTAGGATGTTACTGAAGAGCCTTCTTTAGGAGAGAATTAACAGGATTAAGATCCAGGAAAATGTGTGCAGATGAATGTGCAGATGACTCTTGCACCATGCACATCCCCAGATCCCTGCCCTGAGTGACATGAGGAACTCTGAGGAAATCTTCTACTAGTTGGAACTCCCTGATCCAGTACTCTCAGGAGCTAACTGGTCCTGGACAAGGGAATTTATGAGATGAGGGGAGATGTGGGGAAGGGGTGGGTGCCAGCCTTTCCCCTGGGCTCCTCTCCCCAGACACCTGGCCCACTGTCCCCAAGCTGTTAGTTGCAGCAGCTCTGCAAGCTCCATGTCACAGCGAAGACTAGCACCCCCGGTAGGCCCAGAAGTTCCGGCAGCCCTGCCAGTGCTATTGGCCCTTCCACCCCGCCAGCTTCCCAGCCCCATCAGCTGCAGAATCTGCAACCTCCCTCCCCACCTCTGGCCGGCTCTGCTCACAGCTGCTGGCAACCTCTGTGCTAGGGTCCTTGTTCAGCAACACCTGTTGGACCACAGATGTTGCTGGATCAGAGAGTGCTGGACTAGAGGTTCTATCTGTAGTATCTTATATTAGATCAACTGCTATTGGTGAGAGAATTTTGCAAGATTATGTCATGATGTCAAACCTTTTTTGGATTTTGTGCATAGGTGAAAGCTTATTCAAGTTTTTCATTGAAATAAATTGACAAACTTTTACTAAACCTTCTCTAGTTTTTCTGTACTTACAATTTTTGAGAAACTAATACTTGTTTTTGATTGCTTCTGAGCTGCAACTGAGTTTGTTTCAAATTTGTTTGCATGCTTCTGCATGGCCTAATGCTGAAATATGTTATTTACAGAATGTTTGCATTAGCCTGATGGGAAATAGCTCTAACCAAAATAAATCATGTGATCATATTCAAAGAGTGTAAGAGGCTTGCAAGACAAACTACTGAACAAATGTGTTGTTGTACTCTGCAATATTATTTTAATGTAAATTACATATTTTTAATTTTAGTGTTCGTTTTAGGCAAAGCTGGGTAAAATGCCAGTATTCTATGTTTTACTTCGGTTTCTCTTTAAATCTGAAACTCACTCATCTTTGGGGAAAAGAAAATAGCATGAATCCCCATCATCCCTTTCACTGTGAGCTGTCTCACTGGATTTGAAAATAGTGTAACCAGCTTTTGCTAAAATTTCATTATGATGATGAATTAGAGGTTTTGAAAAGGTTAAATATAAAATACTGAAGCAATATTGGAACACCAAACATACAAATATCACCTCCTCATATCATAAGATTTTAAAACAAAAATAAATTCGGGGTTATTTTTATTTTTTCCTGGTGTTCCACGAGGAGTAACGGCAGTTCGAATTAGGATCTTTAATTCGAACTACCTATTCCGTGCCGCGTGTAGCCGTGGGCACGGAGTTCGGACTAAGGGGGATTTAAAAATGGCGGCACCCGGGAACATGCAAATGGAGCCCGGGATATTTAAATCATTCATTTGCAACTCGGCTTGCCCTAATTACGCTACCTAGCTCGAACTAACGAGCTAGTGTAGATGTACCCTCTGATATTTGCCCAGCTCTGTCTGATACAAGCTTTGAGCTAAATGCTTCATTCTCATTTACAATAAGGCCACTTTATGCTACTCTAGCATAATAACAAATCTAGAAGTGGGAATAAGTTGTATTAACACTCACCTTAAGCACGAGCATATAAGGCCTTAATACAAATAAAAATTGTAAGAATGTATTATGATCTTTGAATATTATTGTTGTATTCACTACAGAACATATAACAAATAACTGAGTAATCTCTCAATAATTTACTCAATAATTGAGTCAACTATTGAAGGCATTTAAACAAGTATCATGCTTCTCTCATGTTGATCCGACCCTCTGATGTATTGGCAAGGGTGCAATACTAGGGTTAGCCATTCTTAAGCTCTAAAGGAAACACAGGTATCTGAGAGCCTTGTGGAGGCATCTCAGGAGTCTAACTCTAGTACCATATAAAACAATACACAGTGACTCCTCCTGGGGAAAGAATCTGCACATTGTTCTGAAGCTTTAGTCCCTCAAGGAAACACAAAGAAACTTGTTTGAACAAATGTATAGTCTGGGGACAACAGAAAACCCACAAAAGGTGGGTTTCAGAGAGGCAGTTGAGTTAGTCTGTTTCAGTAAAAACAACAGAGAGCCTCATGGCACTTTAAAGATTCACTAGGATATTAGGACATAAACTTTCATGAGCTACAACTCACTTCCTCAGACACGGACGGACGGACGGACGAAAGAAAGAGACGGGAGTGTGACATCACTATCAATTAATTCAGAATGCATGTGGATCCAACAGTGGTGAGAAGGTGAGAGTACTCAAATGGGAAATTACTTACTGTAAAGCGAGAACCAATCCATGTGCCTATTTTGGGTTTAGGGTGTCAAATTTGCATAAGTGACAAGGAGACCTGTGGCACCTTATAGACTAACAGATGTATTGGAAAAGAGGGATACTCACCCTGTGCAGTAACGTCTGTTCTTCAAGATGTGTGTCCCCGTGGGTGCTCCACTCGAGGTGCTGGGCTCGTCCCGGCGCCCCAAACTGGAGGAATTTTCATTAGCAGTAGCCCCCCTACCGGACTGCGCATGCGCGATTGCCCCTTCGTGCCTTTCATCTGAGCGCGGTCCGGTCTTGTCAGTTTTCTCCCAACCGGAAGCATCTGAAAGATATAAATAGAAGCTCCGAAGCAGGGAGGAGGGTGAGACGTGGAGCACCCACGGGGACACACATTTCGAAGAACAGACGTTACTGCACAGGGTGAGTAACTCTCTTTTCTTCATCGAGTAGTGTCCCCGAGGGTGCTCCACTCGAGGTGAGTACACAGCAGTGGTCCAACACTACGTGAGTGCTTCGGACCCATCGCCCTTCATGCTGTAGACAAGACAGCCTGAGCTACCCTTGAATCAGAGGTAAGTATTTTTGAGAGAGCATAGTGTCTAGCGAATGTGAGGGTAGATGACCAGGTTGCCGCACAGCATATGTCCTGCAATGGTACTCCGTGAAGATAGGCAATGGATGTTGCTATGCCCCGGGTGGAATGAGCACGAAGACCGCTCGGAAGAGATTTGTTGCACAAGGCATAACATGGTGTGATGCAAGCAATGACCAAGCGGGAAATACGCTGCGCAGAAAGTAGCTTGCCCTTGGAGCGCTCGGCTGTAGAAAGAAAAAGCCGCTGAGATTTCCTAAAGACCCGAATTCTGTCAAGGTAAAAGGCCAGTGCTCGCCTGACATCTAGAGTATGTAGATGTGCATCTTCCAATGAGGAGTGAGGCTTTGGGTGGAAAGTCGGCAGGATTATGAGCTCACTTATGTGGAAAGAAGAGTTGACCTTTGGCAAAAACGCTGGTTGGACACGCAGCACTGAAGAATTGCGTGTACGGCAGATCGGCAGAAAGAGCTGCTAATTCACTTACTCGACGCGCCGACATGATGGCAAGTAGAAACATCGTTTTCATCGTGAGCATTCGTAGATCACACGTTGCGAGCGGCTCAAAAGGTGAGTGAGTCAGAGTGTCCAATACTAAAGGCAAGTTCCAAGGCTCTGGTGGGATCCTGTGGGCCGGATACAGATTGTCTAATCCTTTCAGAAATCTTTTGGCGATAGGGTGTGCGAACACTGAATGGCCTTCAACCGGAAGACGGAAGGCTGAAATTGCCGCTAGATGTACTCTTAGGGAAGAAATAGCCATTCCCATCATCTTTAGATGCATCACATAATCTAGGATCTGTTGTATAGACAACGAATGAGGGTCAAGAACTTTTGCCAAGCACCATGAATGGAAATGACACCATTTATGGAGATAGGATTTGCGCGTCGTATGCCGCCTACTGTTAATCAACACGCGCCTCACTTCTTGAGATCAGGAGAGTTCGGAAGCTTGGAGCCAGCTAGGAGCCATGCCGTGAGGTGCATGCGGTCGATGGCTGGGTGAAGAATTGTGCCGTGTTGCTGCGATAGCTAATTGGACAGTTCCGGTAGTCGTCGTGGATTGGCAACTGACATTCTCGACAGCTGTGTTAGCCAGATCTGCCTGGACCAGAAAGGTGCTATCAGAATTACTGTTGCGCCGCCTAGTGCTATCATCTCCAGAACTCTCGGAATGAGTGGAAGAGGAGGAAAGGCATATAGCAATTGGTGATGATCCCAGTCCAGGAGGAAGGCATCCCCCAGAGACTCTGTGCCGATGCCCGCTCGTGAGCAATACTGAGGACATTTCCTGTTGCGTCGAGTGGTGAACAAGTCCACCTTGGGGAAGCCCCATAGCAGGAAGAGGTCGCGGAGCACCTCGGGATGTAATTCCCACTCGTGCTGTGAGAGGAAATGCCTGCTCAGAGTATCGGCGATCACATTGTCCTTGCCAGGAAGGTATGCTGCAGTTATGGTGATACCTTGTTGAATAGCCCAATTCCACAGGCGCACAGCCTCCGCGCAAAGAGAGCGGGAACGTGACCCCTCCCCCCTGCTTGTTGATGTAATACACTGTGCATATGTTGTCGGTGAGAATCTGTATGGAGTATCCTCGGATGATGGGCAGAAAGTGCTTGCAAGCCTTGAAGACTGCTCTCAGCTCGAGAAAATGTATATGCTGTAGCGATTCCTGGGGCGTCCAGAGACCCTGTGCCCGGTGCTCCTGAAGGTGAGCACCCTAGCCGAGCAAAGAGGCATCTGTAGTGATTTGCAGTGATGGTTTGGGCATGAAAGGGGACCCCTGTTAGCATATTGTTGGGGCTGTCCCACCATGCCAAGGAAGTCCAGACCTGACTGGGCAGAGAAACGACCCTGTTTGTACTGTGCACCCGGGGCGTGTATGCAGTGAACAGCCAATGCTGAAGACTGCGCATATGGAGTCTGGCATGTGGAACCACATACGTGGTGGCTGCCATGTGTCCCAATAGCTGTAGACAGGTAAATATTCGGGACTTAGGAGAAACTGATACTGATTTCACCAGGTCCTGTATGAGTTGAAACCGTATAGCCCTCTTGTATCACCGCCTAGAGGATCTGACATTTGGAATCCGGCAAGTGCTCAAATAGAGGGACTAGTTTCGAATAGTTGTTGAAATCGTGGTTTGCTAGCTGTGCCGCAAAGTTACACATCCTCAGAGCAGAAGTGGAGGAGGAATATACTTTCCTGCCCAAGATATCCAGTCGCTTAGCCTCCTTGTCGTTTGAGGGATTTTTGGTTTGAGACGTTTTTATTCTCTGCTGTGCAGCGTCCACAACAAGGGAGTTAGGCTGAGGATGTGTAAACAGAAACTCCATATCCTTCTGAGTTTTGAAGTATTTCTTGTCCGACCGCTTATTAGTTGGTCGCGATGTGGCCGGAGTCTGCCAGATGTCGTTAGCAACCTCCAGTATAGCGTAATCAAAGAGAAAAGTGAGCAATGGTGTTGTTTCTGTTGCATATCCAGGGTCTGGATGTCCTGGGATTGCGCAACCCTCTTAAAGAGCTCCTGGAACTGCTTGTGGTCCTCCGCAGGGGACAAGTCCGCAGGGATAACTGCATCATCCGGCGAGGAAGAGGAACGCTGCGCCCGGGAATCAGGGCTCTGCCGTCCCTGAAGAGGAGTGTGGTCCTGCTTATCCTCCTGATATTGTGAATCCAAATCCCCAGCCGAGGATGGTGGGGCAACATAAGAGGTAGACTCATCCGGACCATGTGGAGATTCAGGCCGAGAAGATTGCGGTGATCGCGAATACCTTCTGCGGTGAGATGAATGAGAAGAGCACTCGTGATAACAACGGTCATCCCGCCGGCTGTGGCAGGGAGAACAGCTGTATCTTCTCACCGTGTCATATCGATGAGGACACTCCATACGTCTTGGAGACCTTGGTGAAAGTAGCGTGAAGGAGACCGCGAGTAGTGGTCCCGATAGTATCGACGTGGCGGTGAACGACGAGGTGACCTATAATAGAATTCCCTGAGGGCCGTGTAATGGTGAACACGACGACGGCAATCAGCATGGTACGAGGCAGGTGAATCAGGTCCAGGGGAGAAGGTGACACGGTCCCGTTTCAGTGATGGTGTCCGGACCCTTGCAGATTTTTGCTGCACTGTAGTTATCACCGAGGAATTAAAGACAGGCTGAGGAGGCGCTTGCGGCAGAACACCAGGCAGCAAAGGAACCTCTGTCACTTGGACGTCGGCAGAGTAAAGGCTCGGTGCCGCTGGAACAGCCGGGGATGACGTGAAAGCTGGGGGCTGGGCTGGCAAAGACTGCTGCTGCAGTGCCTCATCAGGTGCCGATGTGCCCGGCACCGAGGAGCACGGAACGGCACATGGAGAAGGCGCTGCAGGTGCCGACACAGCTGGTTCCAGCCGCGCATGCGCAGGAACTCCCGGTGCCGGGGCTTCTCCTGCCAGCTCCACAATGGCTGTTGAAGCCGTTGCTGGCACCAACTCCGCTCGTAAACCTTTTGTGGGTGCCGGAGCTTTTGTGGCGGGCTGCAGTTGGGGCAGAGGAGCTACGGCCCTTGCCCGACTTGTCCGCGGGGAGTCTTGGCGCACAGCCAGAGCTCCCCGGTTCGTCCAAACTGCCGCCCGGCGTCCTGTGGATCCTACGGGAGATCTCTTGCCCAGCATGATCTTTGGGTGCAGAGCACGGCTCGGAGACTTCTGGAGCTTGGAAAGCCTTATTAAATAAAAGGACCCTCAGTCTCAGCTCCCGATCTCTTCTGGCGCAAGCTGTCAGCTTCACGCAATGGCTACACTTTGCTGGGACATGAGCATCCTCGAGACATCTGACACACCAGGAGTGTCCATCTGAGACAGGGAGAGTCTCCTGGCACTGCAGGCACTTCTTGCAGGCACTTATTTTCTTTGTCAATTTCAGTCAGGAAGGCACCAACTGACCAATGAATAAAAACGTTTTTTTTTGTTTTGTTTTTTAAATCAGGGGGGAAAAAAGAGGAGGACTACAACTACTAATACTATCTATGACTAAACAAGAAAACTAACTGTAACTAGGAGATTTCCCTTTCTTCTCAGAGAGAGGAAGGGAGCCTAATCTAACTCCGTCTGCGGCTGCAGACGGTTGGAGAGAAACTGACAAGACCGGACCGCGCTCAGATGAAAGGCGCGAAGGGGCAGTCGCGCATGCGCAGTCCGGTAGGGGGGCTACTGCTAATGAAAATTCCTCCGGTTTGCGGCGCCGGGACGAGCCCAGGACCTCGAGTGGAGCACCCTCGGGGACACTACTCGATGAAGAACATAACCTTTCAGATGCACGAAGTGGGTCTTTGCCCACGAAAGCTTATGCTCCAATACTTCTGTTAGTCTATAAGGTGCCACAGGATTCCTTGTCGCTTTTGCAGATCCAGAGTAACACAGCTACCCCTCTGAAATTTGCACATGAATACCAGCTCAGCAGTTTCTCATTGCAGTCTGCATCCCTCCCTGAATTACTTTAGTTAAACTAACACATGGAAGGAATCTGAAAAAGAGAGAGCTATAAAAAAGCCTGGTTAAACAATCCTACAGACAATGGACTAATATTATAAAGCCCCATTATCCTTCAAGCAGGTCCGCTGAATAAATTCACCTCCGTAAAGACTAAGGGTATGTCTACACTACCCCGCTAGTTCGAACTAGCGGGGTAATGGAGGCATACCACACTTGCAAATGAAGCCCGGGATTTGAATTTCCCGGGCTTCATTTGCATAAGCGGGGAGACGCCATTTTTAAAACCCCGCTGGTTCGAACCCCGTGCAGCGCGGCTACACAGGGCTCGAACTAGGTAGTTCGACGAGGTGTACCGGTAGTTCGGAATAGGAAGCCTAGTCCGAACTACCTAGTTAGAGCCCCGTGTAGCCGCGCTGCACGGGGTTCGAACCAGCTGGGTTTTAAAAATGGCGGCTCCCCGCTTATGCAAATGAAGCCCGGGAAATTCAAATCCTGGGCTTCATTTGCAAGTGCGGTATGCCTACATTACCCTCCTAGTTCGAACTTTGAGTGGAGTGGTGCTGATTTACTCCTACTGAGAATCAGGGGCCCTGCATACTGATTAGATTTAATGCACAATCAGTTATAAAACAACAATCGTAAGTACACAAGTGATGGCTAGATTATAGCTGGTGAAGCCAGTGATAGAATAGCAGAAAGGGTGCAGATGGAGCTTTCTTGGGACTACTGAGGTTTGCAGTATGTAAGCCTCGGTAAGTCAGGTGCATTACACAGTTCTCAGATGTTATTGGGTTACTCAAGGAACTTGCTCCTGTATAGCGTTGGTATCCGTGGGTATGTCTACACTACCACCCTAGTTCGTTTCACGAGGAGTAACGGTAGTTCGGAATAGGAAGCCTAGTCCGAACTAGCTACTCCGTGCTGTGTGTAGCCGCGCGGCACAGAGTCCGCACTAGCGGACATTTAAAAATGGTGGCGCCCGGCAAGATGCAAATGAAGCCCGGGAAATTCAAATCCCGGGCTTCATTTGCAACTCCGGTTGCCTACATTACCACCCTAGTTCGAACTAGGGTGGTAGTGTAGACATAGCCCATATCTGTCTGGTTCAAGCTGTCAGTCCTCCTTACTTTTTTGGGTTTCCCTCTAATGGACTCAGTGCTTTCCTCCCTACTCTTCTTGCAGGCAGTATTATAGGGTGCTAGATCCTGTGAGTGCAGAACAGGACTGGACTTAGCAGAGTACATGCAGAGAGTTCTGGTTGAGACTTCTATTCTTTTCAGAGCTCCCTGTCTGAAATTCTGCCACTTCAGCATTGTAGCTCCCTGTGGCAAAACTGGGCTAATAGTTCAAGTAATTTATAACTGCTATAGATACATGTTTAACTGAAAGCAAGTAATAGTCTGCAACAGGGTTCTGACCTCTTTGTTACACTTCTGTAATGATCTGCTTCTTCTCAAAAATTTCCAAATGTGCTAATTAAGCATAGCTAATTAGACAACATCCTGGTCTTTGAGCGTAACATTGGGCGAAAGCTTGGATTACCCTGCTACGGAACAACATTGACAGAAATAAATCATATAACCAGAGTAAAAGGCAGTTTTAAGAGGCTTTCAAAGCACATTAGTACATAGACTCACAGCTTAAAGATCCCCTGAATAATACAAGTCAGTTTAAAGCAACAGCAGATAAAAATTACCCTAAACATAATACAGTAAAACTCCGATAGTCCGGCATCCAACTGTTCAGCACTCCCAATACTCAGGCATCAAAATGACAAGCACTCCTGACCGGCTGATTAAAAAGCCTGCTGCTCAGCACTTGTGCTGGCTGTAACCAGACGGAGCATAAGGTTGGGGGGGGGGGGGGGACAGTATGGAGAAGAGCATTTTGCTTCAGCGAAGGAGAAAGGGGAAGAGAGGGGAAGGAGGACCAGGTTACAGCATGGAGGAGATGTGAAGAGGAAAGGGGAGGTGAAAGGGAAAAGGATCAGGTTACAGCACTGAGGAGACCGAAGAGGAAAGCGGAGGGAAGAGGAAGGGAGATTGTGTCCTGGCCAGCTGTTAAGCAGTGCAGCTGTACCGGACCTCCCGATTCTCCAGCAAATCTGATAATCCGGCACCACTTAGGCCCAAAAGGTGCCGGATTATCGGAAGTCTACTGTAAATACATAAACAAACAATAAAAGATCATATGCGGTTCTAGGTTTGCCTATCCCATTGTTACTCATTTCAATATGATTTCATAAAATAAGGAAAATCCAATGTGAATGCCTACTGAAATTTTTTCCTTAATTTTCTTTTAAAATTTTAATAGGAAGAGAATGGTTGCATCTTGAACTAATGGCCATAAATACTTAGTCATGATAGAGCTTATATAAAGGCAAAAGTATAGTAATAGCAGCAGTATAGTACTTACAATCTGGTGAGTCCACCTTAAGAATAATTTATCATTTCTTATTTTTAGATGTGATTTAAACAGTGATTTAAATTAGTTAAAATTCCATTCAGCTGGTTTTCAGAAATCTGAGCAGGTTAGACTCGTTATATTGTCACCGCTATCATTTCATAAAATACTAGCAGACTTACTCAGCCCTGCCCAGGCCTGGCCCAGGGGGTGAGAGTGGAAGGGAACATTCAGAGAAAGGGAGGGGGCTGTACAAGCTGGCCCACAGCAGCCTTGCTAGGCATCTCAGTGGTGTAGTCGGAGGGAAGAAAGGTGCCAGTTGGTGCTGTGGAGGGTGGCTGGGGCTGGGCTAGTGGTGCCTCCGGGGAGGAGGGGGCTAGGGGTTAGGAGTGGAGAGGAGAGGTTTTACGCTGGGGAGGCCACTTAGCAGCAGTAGATATGATGGTGGTGCCCCATCCCCTGTGGGCCACTCCATCAGTGGTGCAGCTGCCCCCAGTGGTTACTCCTCAGGATAGTTCTCCCCTGCACTTGCTGCCCCCAAATGGTGAGTATGAGGATCGTGTCTTTCCTTTCTCTCTGCCCCATCCCTTCTCATTTTATGGAAAACTATCAAATTTAAGGCACATCCCATTTTCCTGGTACAATCAAACTCTGGCCTTGCTTTAAGTTAGGATAAGAGGAAGGCACATACCAAATTTGGTGGTCCTAGCTCTTACCGTTTAGGAGGATTTCTTGAACAAGTGGACTTTCAAAGAAACAAATAGAGAGCGAGCTAGAGAAGGTCAAGCCAGAGGACTGCTACAGAGTGTTGGAAAGGCAGCCCCAAAAGGGTGAAATGCCTGCTAATTAGGAGCAGAGAGCTGCAGGGCAATTAGGAGCAGCTGGCAGGGAGTTGGCCCAGGCAGATTGGGGCCAGCTGATTCCATTCAGCCATGCCAGAGACCTACTGGAGGCCCTTAAAATTCTTCCCAGTCAGAAGGAGGGGGGCAGGGAAGAGTGAGAGAATAGCAGAGTATTCACAGTTAGGGGAAAGTCAACATGGTTTCTGTAAAGGGAAATCATGCCTTACTAATCTGCTAGAGTTCTTTGAGGGGGTCAACAAAAATGTGAACAAGGGGGATCCACTGGATATAGTGTACTTAGATTTCCAGAAAACCTTTGACAAGGTTCCTCATCAAAGGTTCTTAAGTAAAGTAAGTTGTCATGGGATAAGAGGAAAGGTCCTTTTGTAGATTGATAACTGGTTAAAAGATGGGAACAAAGGGTAGGAATAAGTGGTAAGTTTTCCGAGTGGAGAGAGGTAACTAGTGGGGTCCCCCAAGGGTCTATCCTGGGACCCATCCTATTCAACTTATTTATAAATGATCTAGAGAAAGGGGTAAATAGTGAGGTGGCAAAATTTGCAGATGATACCAAACTGCTCAAAATAGTTAAGACCAAAGCAGACTGTGAAGAGCTTCAAAAAGATCTCACCAAACTAAGTGATTGGGCAACAAAATGGCAAATGAAATTTAATGTTGATAAATGTAAACTAATGCACATTGGAAAAAATAATCCCAACTGTATATACAATATGATGGAGACTAATTTGGCTACTTCATGAAAGAGATGAAGTCATTCATCTTGGAGTTATTGTGGATAGTTCTCTGAAAACATCCACTCAGTGTTCAGTGGCAGTCAAAAAAGCAAATAGAATGTCAGGTGTCATTAAAAAAGGGATAGGGAATGAGACAGAAAATATCTTATTACCTCTGTATAAAACCATGGTACTCCCACATCTTGAATACTACATACAGATGTGGTCACCTCATCTCAAAAAAGATATATTAGCACTGGAAAAGGTTCACAAAAGGGCAACAAAAATGCTTAAGGGTTTGGAACGGGTCCCATATGAAGAGAGATTAAAAAAACATGGACTTTTCAGATTGGAAAAGAGGAGACTAAAATCATGACTGGTATGAAAAAAGTGAATAAGGAAAAATTATTTACTTATTCCCACAATATAAGAACTAGGGGTCACCAAGTGAAATTAATAGGCAGCAGGTTTAAAATAAACAAAAGGCAATTTTTCTTCACTCAGAGCACAGTCAACTTGTGGAACTCCTTGCCAGAGGATGTGGTGAAGGCTAGAACTTTAACAGGGTTCAAAAAAGAGCTTGATAAATTTGTGGAGGTTAGGTCCATCGAGGGCTATTAGCCAGGATGGGTAGGAGTGGTGTCCCTAATGGTGTTTGTCAGAGGATCCTCTGAGTGGTGTTTGTCAGAGGATCACTTGATGATTACCTGTTCTGTTCACTCCCTCTGGGGCATCTGAAATTGACCGTCGGCAGACAGAATACTGGGCTAAATGGACCTTTGGTCTCACCGGTATGGCCGTTCTTATGTTCTTAAGTATTGGCTTCAACTGGAACCATAATTCAGACACAATGTTGCAATTGCAGATATTCCAGTTAAGAAGTTTCATGGTAATTTTAAAAAAAACCTAATACTTAACACTAGAAGTAAAAGGGCAGAGTTAAAATTGCTATGGGAGCCATTACTTGAATTTCCTGACTCCAAATATTTGGTAACCCTGAATTTCCTGGGGCCAAGAAATAATGCCATTCTCTCTCCAGAACTCAAAGATGTCACTCCTTTATTATGACGAAGATAACTTACTTCTCTTTGACATGAATAAACAAAGCAACTTGAGTATCTGACTCTGAAAGGGAGGCTGGAAGAGATGCGGAAGGAGTGATGATAGCAGTGTTTCCAAATTTTCCAAGAAGAAAGTGGTGTTGCTGAGAATTTGGGGAGAGTTAAATTCTTCACACTGCCACGCATGACAGACCAACAGAAACTGAAGATCTACATTACAATCCAGCAAGAGTTTGGAAGACACTGCAAACTGCTCCACAAAGTCATTCAGAAATGTCAAGAGTACTGTGATCTGTATAAGATGGCTTGGGAAATACATCATTTCTTACCAGCAGTCTTCCGTGTATCAAAGTTATGACATTTTGTAGCACTTTTTTTTTCTTCAGTCTCTAAACATTAAAGAGGCAAGAATACTTACAAGTTTCTCCTAAATTGCTGAGCATCTTGATTTTAAGTCCTTTCGAAGCCTGAGAGGTCTCTTTTCATCTCTCCTTTGAATGAAGTATCTCAGAGCAGTACTCTAGCAGTTCCTCCAACATTGATAGTGCAGAAGTTTAGCAATTTGTTGCTAACATTCACATATTTCAGATGTATTCCGTGTATTCCCATGAAAATCCTATTACTGCATTTTCAACACTTTTGCAGTGTCAGTGAATCTCACTTTCTAAGTGAATGAATGAGTTTTCAGTCCTTCGTAGTCCCTTTGTGGCATGGAATTTCTCTATAACAGAAATTCTTTTTGATTACAAGTTGCTATTATTTGGCAAGAGAACTAGCTTTATGGATGGTCTAATCCTGATTTATATAGATGCTTGACATAAATCTTGTAACCACAGTCAGGGCTGGCTTCAGATTTGAAGTAAAAAACATACAAGAGTCCTAAATTTGGATTAACATGTGAAGGATCTTGATATTAAAAGACTTCTTTTTTCCTTGGGATATCTTTCATAAACAGTAAGAAAAACCCCACAGAATTACAAACACAGCAAGATATAACTGTGAACATCAGAACTTACTGTTTACCAGAGTTAGTCCTTGAAGAAAAGATCATACAATCACCACATGCTGTTGAACTACAATACAAGCCATTTTCTTATATAATAGTTGCCACTGCTTGAACCCCAACTGTAGGGAAGCCAGGGAAAATTCTTTTGAACTTGAGCCAGTAGCTGACTTTAAAAGGTTTGTCTTAAAATTCAAATACAGTATTTACACTTTTTTTAAATGTGCTGTATTTATAAAGGACAAATGTGTATTATATACCAATTTTTTCTCCACTTTTTCCTATTACTCATTTCGTTCTACAGTGTTAGTTCCTGGCACATTTCATCCCTCTCCTTGTCATGTAGCAAGATTCCTGCACAGATCTCACTTAAAAAAAATATTCCCATTCATAACTTCCAGAAATCCTATTATATAATGATGATCTCAGCTTTCTTTCCTTTAGACCTTAAAGCTTCAAAAACATCTTTCCAGCTAAATCATTTCCAATTCATACATTTTCATTAGAATTTACTTTAAAAAAAACAAAGCATGGAAATAAATTAGTTAATTCTACTCAGTGTCAATTCAAATGTCAACCTACTGAAAATAAGGAAATAGGATTTTTCAAGGTTATGAATCAATGGATCCATTATTACTTATCTTTATCTCTTTCAATAACTCAAAGATGTCCAAAGTAAAACTATTATTCTATTTTAATTTCCATTCATATCCAGTAATTATTATTTTTTAATTTATTGCTCTCTCTCTCTTCTTTATAGGGATACACAAATATTGTAATTTGAAGGTCAAAAGGGATTTCAACAATGAATCATATTAATATATGTAATCAGGGTGGTCCACAGACTTCATGGGGCCCTGAGCATGGTCTGGAGGCCCAGCTCTGGGGTCCTGAAAGGGGCGGGCTGGGGGCTAGCTTCCTTGAGTCAGCCTTACAGCATGATCAGGCACCTACCGCCTAGGGCTCTGTTGATGTTTGAAAAGCTGCTGCTGTTGCCATTGTAGCGGCAGTGGTGGGTGGGAGCCCCAGGCCCTAGGACAGCTGCCACATTTGCTTCCCCTCCCCCACATTGGTGGCCTGTACATAATAAAACATTGATGTTCTTTCTCTTTAAGATACAGAAAACCCACAGGAAGATTTTAGCATTATCTTTCACTGTATTTCGACTACTCAAATTTGGTCTATGAGTTTGGGGAAGTCTGCAAGGTTTCTGAGCATTCATTATGTTGTAACTGCAAATCCTGACATGAATCAGATACATCAGAATGCAAGTACAATCTCAGGTCAGCCATTTCTTTACTGAATGCTGATAGCCTCTGATGTGTTTCTTACACAGATTCATTAAATATCAATATTTCATCTGACACATCTTTTAAAGAGATTATGTTTTCTGAATCTATGGACCCTGAATAATTTCATCAGTGTTCTACAGTTCAGAAATCAAATAAAACCATAATGCATATACCATAATATTTTCAACACAATTTAACTCAACTGTGACTTTGATTTTAAACTCTTCTGTGCTATTATGATAACTAGACCTACAGATTTATCCTAACTGTGAGTTTAACTGTAAAAAATGAGACTAAGTTCATAAGATGTCACTATAACCTAAAATAACAAACATTGATTAGTATTGAATAGGAGACAACCAGAGAGAGAAACTGGATTCAACTAAATAATGATATAAATCAAGGACTGCTAACAATATGCTTGTTAAAAATGGATGATGTTGAGAGGTAAATTAATGAACCAAAATTGGCGTGTAGGACGTTAGCCCTAATTGTTCAATAAAATAATGAGGAAATGGGCTATTCTGCCTCCCACTCCCTTTTTGGTTTCCTTAAAGGACAGAAGGCTACATTGAAAAACAGACAGGGGCTACTAGAACAAACTTCTCTTCCATGACTGCTACCCTCACCATCTTCTGTGATTCCAAGCTTCTTCATCCTGATCATGATCTTAAGAGACATCTTAAATGAACTGGGTAGAGCAAAGAGAATGATCCCAGAGACACTGCCACCCCTACATGCTCCAGTCAAGTCCCAAACACCATTTGAGATGAAATGGAATTGTACTTTACTGACAGCAATAACAATAGTTTAAGCTCATCTCAACTAACATTCCTTCCACCAAGGCAGCTTAACATTTTTAGAGCAGTAACAATAACTAACAGCTTCAGCTCATCTCAACTAACCTTTTCTCTTATCTCAAAGGACAGTTATTACAAACTTTGAAACATCAAAAAGACTATCAAAGAAGTGGTGCTTTCCTTCTTTCCATCTAGAGGGAACAGTAATGAGATGTTGTTAAAATGAAAGCTGAGCTTAATATTTTACATTTCAAATGCTTTAAAGTCTTTCTTCTTTTCTCTATCTTTAATAAAAAGTTTAAATGATTTTTAATGATGTGCTTGTCATAGAATTAAGCAGGTTGAGGTCTTTATGTGCCAAACCCTGATCTGGTTTAACACTGTGTAATGCTGGACAGTGACCAGGTTATGTTAATTTTAAATGGATAAAAAATGTTAATACAAAAGTATCTAATACATTCCCCAAACAGCTATTTACATACATTTATAGGAGCTGGTCTAGGAGATAACTTCAAGAGACAACAGAAAGATATTTCCTCTCAGAAAAGTTAATAATAACCTGTACTTTAAAGAAGAGGTTACTCACCTTGTGTAGTAACGATGGTTCTTCGAGATGTGTTCCCGTGGGTGCTCCACTCAAGGTGTCGGGTCCTGACCCGGCGCCGCTAGTCGGAGATTTCCAGAGCCGTAGCCGGGCCGGACCGTGCATGCCTGAGAGCAGCACGCGGCGTTCGCGCCTTTGCAACGTCTCACGGTCCGGCCCCCCCCTTGTCAGTTCCTCTCACCGCTCGGTCTCTGAAAGATAAAGCAGAAAAGACCCAGAGCAGGGAGGAGGGTGGGGCATGGAGCACCCACGGGGACACATCTCAAAGAACCATGGTTACTACACAAGGTGAGTAACCTCTTCTTCTTCTTTGAGTAGTCCCCGTGGGTGCTCCACTCAAGGTGACTACAAAGCAGTAACACAGAATGCGCTTCGGGTCAGTTATCTTCTACTGTGGATAAAACCGCGGAGGCCACCATGGCATTGGAAGCCCACCTTCTATTTATGTCATAATGACGTGCAAAAGTTACACTAGAAACCCAGGTAGCCGCGCGACAGATGTCCACAAAAGGAACTCCCCTTGCGAAAGCTGTGGATGTTGCAACTGCTCGCGCAGAGTGAGCCTGAGGCAAAGAAGGAAGAGGCTTGTTCCGGATTGAATGACAATTTGTAATACAAAGCGTAATCAATTTAGCAATGTGTTGAGTAGAAAGTGCCTCGCCCTTGGATCTCTGTGCCGTTGATACGAACCGCCTGTCCGTGCGCCGCCACTGGCGGGTTCTGTCTATATAGAAAGAAAGTGCACATCGGACATCGAGCGTGTGAAAAAGAGCGTCCTTACTTGAAGAGTGAGGCTTGGGGTAAAAAGCTGTGAGGACAATAGGCTCCTTAATGTGGAAAGGAGAGCAGACCTTAGGGATAAAGGCTGGGTGAAATCGTAATGTTACCGCGTCTTTAGAGAAGACCATGAAAGGAGGGCTTGCCATCAACGCCCCCAGCTCACTCACTCTTCTCGCTGATGTGATTGCCAGTAAAAAGACCGTTTTCATGGTTAGGAAACCAACGCTAGAGATTCAAAAGGGGGGGGTACATAATGGTATCCAATACTAGGTCGAGATTCCAGGAAGGGAGCGGTACCCTTCGCGGTGGGTATAAGTTCATGAGCCCTTTTAAAAACCTCTTTGTAATTTGATGAAAGAAGAGCGAGGAACCCTCTACTGGATGGTGGAAGGCACTAATAGCTGCTAAGTGCACCTTTAAAGATGACAACGCAAGTCCCGAATTTTGTAGAGGAAGGATGCAGTCAAAAACGTGATGCAGAGGAGATGAAAGCGGTTGTATGTTATTCTGAATACACCACTTAGAAAATCTCTGCCATTTCGCCAGGTAAGTGTTCCGTGTAGATTCTTTCCTGCTGTGTAGAAGTACCGTTTTTACCTGTTCAGAACACAGGTTTTCGTCTCCTTTTAACCACTCAGGAGCCATGCTGTCAGATGTAAAGACTTGAGTCTGGGATGTAGCAGCGAGCCTTGTTCCTGAGAAAGAAGATCTTGGTGGAGAGGAAGGGGATATGGTGGCTGTATCGACATCCTGTGTAAAAACAGGTACCAGGCTTCTCTGGGCCAGGCTGGTGCTAGCAAAATGACAGGCGCCGCTTCTGCTCTGATTTTTTCCAGTGTCCTGGAGATAAGGGCTGTGGGGGGGAAAAGCATACAGAAGTGCCTTCTTCCATCTGACCAGAAGCACATCGCCGAGGGAGTCCTTGCCGAGCCCTGCCCTGGAGCAATATAGGCGACACTTCTTGTTGTTGGCCGTTGCAAAGAGGTCTACCAGTGGCATACCCCATTTGCGAAATATCGCACAAACTACATCTGTCCGTATTTCCCACTCGTGGTCTGTGGGAAAACGTCTGCTGAGGGAATCCGCAAGTACATTGGCGGTGCCAGGTAAGTACGATGCTATTATGGTTATGTTGTTCTGTATGCACCAATTCCAACACCGCACCGCCTCGGTGCATAGGGAGTGTGATCGTGCTCCTCCCTGCCTGTTCACATAATACATCGCTGCTACATTGTCCGTCAGTATCTTTACTGTAAGACCTTTGAGAAAATGTTTAAATGCATAGAACATTGCCCGGAGCTCTAATCGATTGATGTGAAGGCGTCTCTCGCTGAGAGACCATTTGCCTTGAATTCGCTCGTTGCCCATGTGTGCACCCCAGCCAAAGAGTGAAGCATCCGACGTTATCTGTATCGATGGTTGTTGTCGGTGGAATGGCACTCCCAACAAGAGATTTCGTTCTTTTGTCCATCAAAGCAGAGATCTTTGAACATGTGAAGGTAGCCATACTGCCTTGTGGATGTCGTGCCTCATGGGTGCATAAACTGTCGCCAACCAGTGTTGGAGGTTTCTCAGATGAAGTCACGCATGCGGAACTACAACAGTGGCACCAGCCACGTGTCCCAGGAGACGGAGGCAAGTGTGAATGGGGACACTCACATTCCCGTTGAGTATGGAGATGAGATCCTTGATCGCCTGAAACCTTTCCTGCGGTAAGTATGCCCTCGCCGTGCGAGAATCCAGGTTTGCCCCTATGAGTTTTATAGTCTGCGACAGGATAAGTTTTGACTTTTGTTTGTTCAAGAGAAGACCGAGGGAATCGAATGTTTGTTCGACCGTCGCTACCACCTGTAATGCTTCTTGCTGCGTGGAACCTTTTATCAAGCAATCGTCTAGGTACGGGAATATTACCACCCGTAGCCGATGCAGATGAGCTGCTACGACAGCCAGGGTCTTTGAGAAAGCTCTGGGTGCTGAAGCGAGACCGAATGGCAGAACCTGATACTGGAAATGATCGTCGTTTATCACAAATCAGAGAAAACGTCTGTGAGCACGGTGTATCGCGATGTGAAAATATGCGTCTTGTAAGTCGAGAGCAGCGAACCAATTGTTGTAATCAAGGGACGGAATTGTAGAGTTCAAAGTCACCATTTTGAAGTGCAGCCTGCGGAGATAACGATTTAGACGGCCTAGATCGAGAATGGGTCTCCATCCCCCCATTTTCTTTTCCATTAGGAAGTATCTTGAATAAAACCCTCTGCCCTTGAACTGATCTGGGACCCTCTCTATCGCTCTGATAGAAAGGAGACGATGAGCTTCCTGTCGCAGGAGTTCTTCGTGAGATGGGTCCCTGAAAAGGGACGGGGGAGGTGGGGGGAATGGAAGTGAAGGGAATGGTGAAGACGACCTTTATGACTTCCAGTACCCATTTGTCTGATGTTATTTTGACCCACTGGTGATAACAGGTCGTAAACGATGGTGGAAATTGGGATCTGTGTGCACAACAACGATTGGCGGAGTTCGTATGCCCTCGATAAAGAAGTCAAACTTGCTGTTTTGAGGCGGACGTGCCGGCCACTCTAGGTTGTGGTGGACGCCTTCGCTGAGGTCGCTGTCTAGGTCGTGACTGGTCAAACGTGCGATTTTGTTGTCTACGAGACTGATAGTCATACAGTCTCTAATACGGGAAATAACGACGACGACGGAATGGTGGGACATACATTCCCAGCGTACGGAGTGTCGTTCTTGAGTCTTTGCCAGTATGAAGTACTTCATCGGTCTTTTCCGCGAATAATTTCACCCTGTCAAACGGAAGGTCTTCGACCTTGGAGTGTAACTCCTTGTGTACTGCCGCTGTGGCGAGCCAGGACGAACGTCTCATAGACACTGCTGTTGCTACCCCTCTAGCCGCCGTGTCTGCTACATCCATAGCTATCTGGAGATTCACCTTCGAACACGCATAGCCTTCCTTGAGGATTGACCGTAAGAGCTCTTTATCGGCCTCCGATGTTCTTTGGGCCAGGTCTGTAAGTTTTGCAATATTATCGAAATTATGGTTTGCCAACAGAGCTGCATAATTCGCAATGCTCTTTGAAGAGCTGCGTCGACGACCAAGGAGTTTGGTTGAGGGTGAGTAAAGAGAAATTCTGAATCTTTAGAGGAGACAAAATAATGCTTTTCCGCCGGTTTCGAAGTTGGAGGAGTCGAAGCCGGGGTATCCCAAATTTCTGCTGCTGACTGGAGGATTGCCTCATCAATAGGGAGAGCAACCTTAGAGCGTTGCTTAGGATGTAAATTTCTCCAGAGTTTAAATTGTTTTGTCGGATCATCTGATAGCTGAACGTCCTGAGACTGAGCCATCCTCCTAAAAAAATCTTGAAATTCTTTTGTGTTATCAGGAGGAGAGGAATCCCCCGCAAACACAGCAATGTCTGGAGAGGACGAAGAAATATCTTCTGGAGATATAGTATGCGGGTGATCGTCCGTATCCAAGATTTGTCCTTCCTCGGGCTAAGGGGGTCTCCGGACGAGGTGTCACCCTTCGACAATCTTGGATTGGAGGTGATTGTCGTGATTCATGAGGAGTCTGGCAGCAGCATAGATGAGAACGAGAGTGAGATCTCCCATATTCATAGGATGATCGGTGACTCCTGTAATCGAAGTGCTCAGGGGACGATCGCCGCGAGGAATATCTGCTAACATACCCCCCCCATGATAAGATCTCGGAGGGGAGTAACTTGGTGAGCAAGATCTATATGATGATCCCCGATGATAATAGAGATACCGGTCGCGATGACCAGAATGACGAGACTTCGATCTCCATCGCGGAGAGGGCACCGTTTGGCTGTGAGACGCCGAGCAATCTCTGACCCTCACTGAATGGTACAGTGAAAACGAAGGTTCAGGTGATGGTGAAATCGAGTGTCTCGGCATTGAATTCCTAGCAGCCTTTGTAGGGACTTTAGAGGCAGGAGCAGCCTCCCTCCCTTCTACTGGTAAGGAACAAGGGGAGGAGGGAGAGGATTGACCCTCCGTCACGTGCACAGTGCTATCATGCTGCTGCGCTAGGATCCTGCACGGCACCGTGGCCAGCTTTCTGTCCGCTGAGACTGCCAATGGAGCGTGATTGCCCGGTGCCGACTCGGCACGATGCGGGGCGCTCTGGTGTCGGGTCCGTTCGTGCTGCTCCCTGGTGCCGTCTGCCACTGCCAATTCCGGTGCCGTCTGCGGCGCCGGCTTGTCATGGCTTATCGGAGCCGCTTGTGGTGCCGCTAGAGTTTGCGGCTACGCAGACAGTAGCGGCTCAAGCACCTCTGGCGGTGCCGATCGCTCCCAGTGAGCCGGAAGCTTAGAGGGGTGCAGAGCCGGTGCCGAGCGGCTCGGAGGTGCAGGCATTACCGGCAGCGTCCGGTGTGTTTTTTCTGGCTGTCCCGCCATCCCGGACATACCAGGCTTGTGTCCCTGACAGACCCGGGACAGTGAAGTGGAGGGAAGAGAGTGCGTAGGAGAAGCTCTCTTCCTCTTTGACACCATTACCGCGGGCGACTGTGATCTCCTTTTTTGCCCTGTGGGAGGTTCTGAAACCTGGTCCTCAGAAGGCTGTAAAGCCTTATCGCACAGGAGAAGTTTTAATCGCATGTCTCTCTCCCTGTGTGCCCTCGGTGTCAATTTCACGCAATGGGTGCATTTCTGTGGCACATGCGATTCTCCTAGGATCTGACACAAGCTTCGTGCCCGTCAGATGCAGGCATGGCCTCCTTACATTGAGCACACCGTTTAAACCCGGGTGACCCAAGCATGATGCTCGCTCAGCGTAACTATATACAAGTAATCTAATAAACTAAGAATAGAAACTGTAGAAAAAAATTTTTTAAAGCAATTCAACAATTAACTACTACCTAACTATATGAACCAGAGTTAACTATCTATGATTTTTTTTTTTTTTTTTTTTTTTTTTTAAAGAAACGGCTTCTCTCTGAGGAGATAAACGGCGCTCCGCCAGCAACCGCAGGCGGTTGAGAGGAACTGACGAGGGGGGGCCGGACCGCGTGACGTTGCAAAGGCGCGAACACTGCGCGCTGCTCTCAGGCATGCGCGGTCTGGCCCGGCTACGGCTCTGGAAATCTCCGACTAGCAGCGCTGGATCGGGACCCGACACTTTGAGTGGAGCACCCATGGGGACCACTCGAAGAAGAATGAGAGTATTTACATTTCTAATTTATCAATATTTTCTGCATTATCCTGAGATTACGAGTTTCATTATATTGCTGTGCCTTGCCTTGTCAATACCCGATTCTCAGTTGAAACTTATTGTACAATGACGGGATGTTGTTTATCTGTATATGAGCTTTATCAGTCTGCATGTGATTTTGTGAATGCCATTTTGATTGTATATTGCACTCTGCCTTCAGTTTTGCCTTTTAATACCCAAAATGGACTGGGAAAGCCAGTTGTTAGAGTGCCAGTCAATGTGCTAACTCAGAGTTAATTCATGTCAATGGAAATGACCTAAAATAATGACCCATCTATAGCTCAGGAGAATCAATTTTCCCAGTCCCAAGCTCAAGGCGGCTACAACTAAGCAAGATGAGGCTCTTGAAGCTGCTCAAGTGGATTACTTGATGGGGGAAAACTGGACATATATAATAAGGAGACTATCTCTGGCCATTTTAGAAGAGACAAGAACTGGAAGATAAAAATTGGAAGAGAGGGTCTTGGGGCCCTGAAAGGGCTGACCAAAACGTAAAAGGCTCTCAGATTGGTGAAGACTCTGGAGAGATGGAATTGTTTTCAGGTATTCACTAATATTCCACAGATGTGTATATTTATTGTGTTTTATCTACAAATGAAGAGTGATTGGTTTAGAATTTTCTTGGCAAAGTCCACCCTTGTACACACTAACATAATCTTCAGTAAAATAAAGTCACTTGGGGATGGGGGGGAGGGGAAGCTGTGGAAAAAACAACTTCCTTAGCAATGTAAGTTACACTGACCTAAGCACTGGTGTGGACCATGTGATACTGATGGGAGAAGTTCTAAACATAATTACTGCCACTTGGGGAAGTAGAGATTCTAGTGTAGACTAGCCTTTTATGTCCCCTTTCCTGCAAATGCCTTTTCATTTCTAAAGGGTTGAACAGTGCAAACAATTGTTTCCGGGTGGTATATGTGGGCCTGCATTAATTTCAGAGCTTAGGTAGTTGGACTGTGGAGTCCCATATCTTTCCAAGGGGTGAAATATACAAGATCTGCACCTGTTGTGTCTCTAGGGGTACATCTACACATCAGGGCTAAAGTCGAATTTAGCTACGCAACTTTAGCTATGTCAGTTGCATAGCTTAAGTAGAAATGGCTCAATTTGGCTTTTGGCACTGTCTAACACAGCAGGAAGTCAAAGGAAGAACCTCTTTCTTCAACTTCTCCTACTCCTTGTGAAATGAGGGTAACCATGAGTTGGAGTAAGAAGTCCTCCAGCTCGACATTATTTTGAAATAAAGGCTTGCTGTATAGACACAAACTATGTTATTTCTGAAATAATGCTGCTATGTAGACTACCCTAGGAGTCTAGAGCCAGTCAATTTGAGAGCACATGTGGTCCAAGCTTTGAATCTATTATATCAACCTAGTGAGCATCCACCAATGGGAAATCAGTGAGGATTATAAAAAAATCACTGTCTATTTTATGTACAAAACTTCTGGGACCATCCACAAATGATATTTCAGTTAAATATCTAAGGCAGAATGTCTTTGTTTAATGAGAAATAAAGGTAATAGACATGAAGATATTATATTTGATTCTATGCAAGAAAACTACTCAATTTTTATTGTAGAGAGGGCCTTTCCAACCTCACACTTATGGGTTAGGGGTGCTATGAAGCTCAGTTTAACAATATAAACATAAAAAAGTAGCAAAGTAACATGAATTAATTGAGCTATTATCAAGCCTTTAAATTGTGCTATTATTGTGCCAACTGTGTGCATCCAGGATGCAGTTTCAGCTGCAAAGCACATGCTCCCGTCAGCTTCCCTTACTACCCTCAGAATGAGGAGTAACGGGTGCCGGTGAGTGCTGCCCTTAGCATTCAATTTAGGGGTCTATACTAGATCAACTAAATCAAGTGCTAAAAGATCGACTTCCAGACATAATATTTCACATTACGAAATCTTCATAAGGACTTCATTTTATATATACTTTTACTCTGTCTGCAATAAAAACAATTCCTTGATTCATATGTAAGAGTGGGAAGATATATGTCCAACTGTCCACTCCTTTTTCTAAAGGCTCATCTACACTTACAAGTAGATCGACACTCTGGAGGTTGCTCTTTTAGCACTTGATTTAGTTGGTCTAATATAGACCCCAAAATTGAATGCTGAGGGCAGCACCCACCGGCACCTGGCACTCCTTGTTCTGAGGGTAGTAAGGGAAGTTTACAGGAGCATGTGCTCCTGTCAGCCTCCCACTGTGTGGACTGCCACTGCTCGACTTAAGGTAAGCCAACTTCAGCTATACATTTTTAGTAGCTGGAATTGCATACCTTAAGCCAACCTGCCTGGTCTAGTACAAACCAGGCCTAAGATCACATTTGAGAAGGGAATTATTTTCAAAATAGTTAAAACAAAAACCTGAAGCTGACATTGACTTCAGACCAGAAGGCACTGAAACATGGTATTTAAGGAAATATAATTACTACCTACAAAGGTGACAATGTGTCATCTGAAAGAAATCATATGCATCTCTATACCTTGCATCTTAGTTGTTTTATATTGCCAAACTCTAATCTTCCCATTACTTCTGTCTTAGTATTCTTAAGAGCCAATAAATTTAAACTCAGTCTTGCAAATTTAAGAAATGTAACAAGCCAGCTGACTTTTAATGGCATCTTAACTCACGTAGTTATTAACATCCAGTTCAGTTACTATTTTTGTAATTTCAGTTTGATCATTAGTAAAGACATATCACCTATTCAAAGCAACAAATTGAAATAGCAAAGTGCAGAATAATACCTATCATTCCCATATGAAAAGCAAATCTAAATTATGACATCAGTTGCAGATTGACTTAATAGTGAATTACAAAATCCAATTTACTTAGGATCTGGTAATTTAGATTCAATCTAATTTAATTCAATTTAAACTGTGGTATATAAATGTTGATGAGCAACACTATTGCATAAAAATACAAAGTACTTAACCTCAGTGTGCTCTTTCAGTTTTTCAAGATATTAGCATTTGAGCTACAGTAGTTTTTGTTTGGTTGGTTTTGGTTTTTGTTGTTGTTGCTTTCAAGATTCAATTGCAAAGTTTTAGGAGCCATAAACAAAAAATGTGAAAAACACAAAACGTCATTCCTGAATCCACACTAATTAATTCAAGCACATAGCTTTCCAGCACACAGAAAAACATCTCTTTGTAAAATAAGTAAAGCTATGAATTTGTTCCTTTTAACATAGTTTATACAATAGATCACTGTCAAGCATCTCAGTAAAACACACAGCTACAATTACTGTTCTTCTGACATGCATCTCAGAGATGCTTGCAATGTAAACTCTTCAATGAAGCGGACTGTAAAACAAAATCACAAACCTGACTGCCAAAAATATTACATGTAATGTTTATTTCAATTTGACATAAAATCAGATTTGTAAGGAAAAACTAAACAAAAAATGTATGTACTTGGGAACAAAGGAAGTGGGTCAAACTTTCAGAATGGGGGCTCTATTCTGGAATGCAGTGCCTCCGCAAAAGATTTGGGGGTCATGGTTGAAAATCAGCTGAACACGAGTTCTTAAGTGATTCTGTGCACAACAGAATTAATGTGGTCTTGAGATGCATAAATGGGACTCTTGAGTAGGAGTAAAGAGTTTACTTTACCCCTGTATTTGGCACTGGGGTGACCACTGCAGGAATACTCTGCCCAGTCCTGATGCTCACAATTCAAAAAAGAGGTTGACAATCTAGAGATGGTTCAGAGAAGAGCCATGGGAATGATTAAAGAATTAGAAAGCATGACTTAGAGTGATAGGCTAAAGGAACTCAATCTATTTAATTTAACAAAGAGAAGGATAAGGGGTGATTTGATTAGTCTATAAAGGCCTAGACAGGGAACAAATATTTAATAATGAACTCTAGCAGACAAAGGTATATCATGATCCCATGCTTGGAAATTGAAGCTACACACAAATTAGACCGGAATAGGATATAAATTTTAATGGTGTGAACATTAACCCTTGGAGCAATTTGCCAAGGGCTGGGAATTTTCCAGTGGGAATTTTTAAATCCAGTTTGGATATTTATCTAAAATATGTGCTCTAGTGTAGGGATTATTTTGGGAGAGTTCTATGGCCTGAGCAAAACTGGAGGTCAGACTAGATTAGCAGTGGGCAACCTGAGTCCCACGAGTGTCACAGAGCTCATCAGGGTAAGCTGATGGTGGGCCTCCAGACAGGTTGCTTACCTTGTGTCTCCTGGTGGTAATTCTGTTCTACATACTTTTCCTTCCTATTCTGCCATCCTCCTCATTTTAAGCAATGTATTGCAATGTGTTGTTACCAAGGGCACCTCCACATCTCCAATAACAGAGCAGATACTTCACAAAGTGTAAGACCTCAAGAAAGGAACTTATTATTCCATGTTACAAGCTCTGCTTTCTGTCACGTTACCTTTTACAATAATGAAAAACTCTTCCGTATCACAATCATCTCTTTTCTTATTGTTTAGTATCCAAATTTAGTTACAGAGCCTTCTATGCCTGAAAAAGAGGCAACTAAGAGATGTTTACAGAAAGTAAACTTCTGAATATTCTCAAATCAATCGTTGTACTCCTGTACTTTAACATTTTGCAAAATCTTTTATGCTGTACAATCAATTTTTTTTAAAGTTAACTCCTAGAGCCAAATATCCTGTTTGGCAAATATTATAGAACTTCAGTGAAAAAATGAAGACAAAACAGACAAAGATTTCAGCTTTGAACAATTGGTATTCATGGCTTAAAAAAACAACAAATAAACGGCAGTTTATTGTGTCCAGAAATGAATGATGTGAAGAAAAGAAGGTTATTCATCTGTAGTTGGAGTTCTCTCCAAATATATATTCTCTGTGGATTCATACTAGGAATATATGTACTTCCAGAGAAATCCTCATTCAACTGAAAATCTGGCTTCAGAGACTGCAGCTGGTACTACTTCACTGGAGGCAAGGATAAAAAACAGAGCCTACCATGGGCCACTCCTCCCCCCAGATACCATCCTGGATCCACAACTGTGCTGAGAAGACTGCACAATATGAGGACACTAGGATTCAATATAGTGCTTCCTTTAGACTAAAGTCAGTAAAAACAGAGGCAATCAAATCACAGACCTTTGGTCCTCAGGATACTGTATACCAGTCAAAACTGAAGAATATTCTCTGACTTTGTGTGTTCCCCCTTCAACACTCCATTTTAGGGTTGCCAATTCTCCAGGATTAGCCCAGTGGCTCCACAAATTAAAGTTTAATCTTTCATTAAAGATTATGTCACGTTCAGAAACTCCAAGAATATGCCCCATAAAAATTGTCAACCCTGCTCCATTTCCTCAGTGTTTTCACCTTAGCTTTATTCCACACCTGCTCCTCCCACTCTGTTCTCTCCTTCCTGTCATATACTTCAACCCTCCTTAACTTCAATTTTCTTTTCCATTTATTTGATCCTCTCCTAGTTAACCAGCTCCCACAAAAATAATAATGGAATGCCATTACTGTACATTGTTTTCTGTGTGTTATGCCCCTTTCTCCACCATTATCAAGACAATAGTATCTCATGGTTTCTTTCCTCTGTCTCCCGCCCATCCAATCTGTATCTCTTGCATTCATTTGTAAGCTGATTGCAGCAAGGACTGTCTTTTTGTTTTGTGTTTGTACAGCACATAGAACAGTGAGATCCTGGTTCATGACTAGGGCTCCTAGGAGCTAAAAGAAAACAGACAATAAATCAAATATTATTAATGGAAGAAAACCCAGTGACATTATTGGGGACAGGTTTTCTTTCCTTGATGCGAGTAGCTGACAGTCCTCTATAAAATTCTGGATTCATCTGCCACTGGCTTCATCCGCAGACACCTTTATGGATAAGGAAGTTTGGACAAATTTTCACAAACTATAGTTACCTTAATTCCTCACTGACATTTTAAATAATATGAAAAGACTCAAAGGATTACAAGAAAAGTGGGGTAAGCAAGTATTAACCTCCAAAACTAAATACTAGCATAACAATGAAAAGTGGTGGGGCACAATGGTGCCACCGTATGCACAACCCAATTCTCAGAGGAAAGCTTGACCTAATAATTCTCAAACTGTTGTCTGCAAACCCGTTTGTCTAAGGGATTTGGGAAAGATCTAGACTGAAAACTGACTGAAAAGAATTCAGCAATATATGCAGACAATAGATTCTCAAATGGGTCTATATTCCCAGGCGAAATTTCCACAGAGGTCTGTACCACCATTAAAAAAAATTAGGGTTCCACAAATGAAAAAAAAAAAAGCTGAGAAGAAGAAGTTACTCACCCTGTGTAGTAACGATGGTTCTTCGAGATGTGTCCCCGTGGGTGCTCCACTCCAGGTGTTGGGTCCCGTCCCGGCGCCGCTGGTCGGAAGTTTTCCATAGCCGTAGTTGGGCCGGACCGCGCATGCGCGAGCGGAGCGCGCGGCGTTCGCGCCTTTGCAACGGTCCGACCCCCCCCCTTGTCAGTTCCTCTCACCGCTCGGTCCCTGAAAGACAAAGCAGAGAGACCCGGAGCGGGGAGGAGGGTGGGACGTGGAGCACCCACGGGGACACATCTCGAAGAACCATCGTTACTACACAGGGTGAGTAACTTCTTCTTCTTCTTCGAGTGGTCCCCGTGGGTGCTCCACTCCAGGTGAGTACAAAGCAGTAACCCAGAACGCGCTCCGGGTCAATTATTTTCTACCGTGGACAGTACCGCAGAGGCTACTGCAGCGTCTGAAGCCCACCTCTTCGTTATGGCATAATGACGTGCGAAAGTTATACTAGAAGCCCAAGTAGCCGCACGGCAAATATCCGCCAGGGGAACTCCCCTTGCAAATGCAGTGGAAGTCGCTACAGCTCTCGTGGAGTGAGCCCGAGGTAATGAAGGAAGAGGTTTGTTTCTAATTGAATGACATTCCATAATACAGAGTGTGATTAATTTTGCAATGCGTTGAGTGGAAAGTGCCTTGCCTTTCGATCTAGGTGCCAAAGATACCAACAACCTGTCGGTTCGTCTCCACTGGCGCGTTCTGTCTATGTAGAACGACAGTGCGCGTCGGACGTCAAGAGTGTGAAACAGAGCGTCTCTACTGGAGGAATGAGGTTTGGGATAAAAGGTCGGTAGAACGATAGGTTCATTGATATGGAAAGAAGAACAAACTTTGGGGATAAAGTCCGGATGTAATCGGAGTGTTACTGTGTCCTTGGAAAAAACAGTGAAGGGGGGGCTTGCCATCAGCGCCCCCAATTCCCCTACCCGTCTTGCCGATGTAATTGCAAGCAGGAAGACTGTTTTCATCGTTAAAATATGTAGCGAAACCGATGTCAAGGGCTCAAAAGGTGGGTGCATAATGGTATCCAACACTAAGTCGAGATTCCAGGAAGGAGAGGGCGCGCTTCGTGGCGGATATAAGTTTTGAAGTCCCTTCAAGAATCTTTTTGTAATTGCGTGAGAGAAGAGCGCGGAACCCTCTACTGGTTGATGAAACGCACTGATGGCTGCCAAGTGCACTCTTAAAGACGATAGCGTAAGACCTGACTCTCGTAAATCAAGGATGTAGTCCAAAACGTTCTATAGAGGAGATGATAGGGGGTGTATATTGTTCTGAATGCACCAGTCAGAAAATCTCCGCCATTTTGCCAGGTAGGTATTCCGTGTAGACTGTTTTCTACTGTGAAGAAGTACTGTCTTGACCTCTTCAGAGCATAGATTTTCATCCCCCTTCAACCAGTGAGAAGCCACGCCGTCAGATGCAGCGACTGCAGCCTGGAGTGTAACAGCGTCCCCGCTTCCTGAGTGAGGAGATCCTGATGGAGAGGAAGAAGGTAAGGTGGCTGGATTGACATCCTGTGTAAGAATGGAAACCAGGCTTGTCTGGGCCATGCTGGAGCTAGGAAAATGACCGTTGCTGCCTCTAACCTGATTTTCTCTAGTGTTCTGGAGATAAGCGGCGTGGGAGGAAACGCATACAGAAGTGCTTTCTTCCACCTGATCAGAAACGCACCGCCGAGAGAGCTCTTGCCGAGCCCCGCTCTCGAGCAATATAGGTGACATTTCTTGTTGTCGTATGTTGCAAATAGGTCTACCAATGGAGTACCCCATCTCTGGAATATCGCAGATAGAATGTCTGTCCTCACTTCCCACTCGTGATCCGTGGGGAATTGTCTGCTGAGGGAGTCTGCAATCACATTGGCGGTGCCAGGTGTCACGTTGCTGAATTGGAGGGAAGCAGCCAGATCGCTGCTGCACCCCTAGGTGGGGGTGTTGGCCCCAGAAATTGGTATGGGGGGAGCCATGTGGGGCACTGAATGGGAGATTATTGTTTGTTAATCTTATGTACGCTATTTATGTGAGTGTATAATGTCTGTGTGTGTGGGTAGGAATCTGTAATCTGTGTGGAAGCTGAATATTTCTGTGAATGTGGTTAAGCATGGCTATGGACAGGCTGAGTAGCAAAGCCCTGTGGAACAATGACTCTCAATAGGCTATGGACACACCCAAAGAATGGGATTTGTCACCTGAGGGCAGCCAGCAGGAAATATAGAGATTGGCCTCTGACCAGGTGACTTGCTGCAGACTAGAAGAGAGGCCAGGAAGGAGTATAAAGAGGCCATGTGGTCGATGCCATTTTGTTCTCAGCTCAGCACTTCATCCCAGAGGCAGCACTGCAGGGACTGAAGAGCCCGGAAGACCTGTGAACCCATCCTGATCGTAGGATGTGCAATAAGAACTTTTAAACCAGCAGCTGCAACATCTCTGCTAGAGCCTGCATCGAGAACTGGGAGATTCGGTGCATGTAACGTACTGTACTTTAATAACCTTCCTCTCAGGCTTTTCTTTCTTGTAATAATAAACCTTTAGATATAGATTCTAAAGGATTGGCCCAGCGTGATTTGTGGGTAAGGTCCAGAGGGTAAATTGACCAGGGATCTGTGGCTGGTTTCTTGGAACCGGACAGAACTTGTTCGGGGTAGGTGGGATTGGGTGCTAGGACCCCCCACCTGTGTATAGGCCCGGGGCCATCTGGGGCACGGATATTGCTGGGGCGTCGGAGGGGTTTTGCTCGGGAGGCTTCAGGCAGGCAGCTGAAGCGCTCTGTGGGACTGGTTTGTGGCCTGTGTGGAGAGGTCGCCAGTCAGGGGGACTGTAAAGAGCCCCGGATTTGAGCAATTCGCCCTGAGCGGACGCCCTAAGCTGTGCCCAGACACGGTCCGGTCCGTCACACCAGGTAAGTACGATGCTGTTATGCTTACGTTGTTCTGTATGCACCAATTCCAGCACCGCACTGCTTCGGCGCATAGGGAACGTGATCGTGCTCCCCCTTGTCTGTTGACATAATACATCGCCGCTACGTTGTCTGTCAGTATCCTTACTGTAAGCCCTCTGATCTGGGGAAGAAAGTGTTTGCATGCGTAGAAGATTGCTCGAAGTTCCAACAGATTTATATGCAGACGTCTCTCGCTGAGCGACCATTTGCCCTGTATTCGCTCGTTGTCCATATGGGCTCCCCAGCCTATGAGCGAGGCATCCGATGTTATCTGCACGGTTGGTTGTTGTCGATGGAATGGGACTCCCGTGAGGAGGTTTCTCGCTTCTGTCCACCACTGCAGCGATCTCTGCACATGTGGAGGTAACCACACTAGCTTCTGAATGTCGTGCCTCACGGGGACGTAAACCGTGGACAGCCAATGCTGAAGGCTCCTCAAGTGGAGGCGTGCATGAGGAACTACTGCAGTGGCCGCTGCCATATGCCCGAGGAGATGAAGGCAATTGTGTACCGATATGGTCATGTTGCCAGAGAGTATAGTGACAAGATCCTTGATTGCTTGAAACCTTTCTTGCGGTAAGTAAGCTCTTGCCATGCGCGAGTCTAGGTTTATCCCTATAAACCTTATAAACTGAGTTGGAATAAGTGTCGATTTCTGCTTGTTGAGAAGGAGGCCGAGTGATTCGAAAGTTTGTTCAACCATCGCCACCATTTGTGACGCCTCTCGCTGCGTGGCACCTTTTATTAAGCAGTCGTCCAGGTACGGATATATTATCACCCGTAACCGACGCAGATAAGCCGCTACGACGGCCAGGGTCTTTGAAAACGCTCTGGGCGCTGACGCCAGCCCGAACGGTAGAACGCGATATTGAAAGTGATCGTGGCCTATCACAAATCGTAGAAAACGTCTGTGCGCAGGATGTATTGTGATGTGAAAATACGCATCTTGTAGATCGAGGGCAGCGAACCAATCGTTTAGATCGAGGGACGGTATTATGGAATTCAGGGTCACCATTTTGAAACGCTGTCTGCGAAGATAACGATTCAAACCTCTTAAATCGAGAATGGGCCTCCAACCCCCCGTTTTCTTTTCCGTTAGAAAGTATCTGGAATAAAACCCTCTTCCCTTGAACTGATCGGGGACCCTCTCTATTGCTCCGATATCCAGGAGACGATGAACTTCCTGTTGCAAGAGATTTTCTTGAGATGGGTCCCTGAACAGGTACGGGGAGGGTGGGGTGGTGGGGGGGATGGAGGCGAAAGGAATGGTGAAGCCGTTGTCTATGACTTCCAGTACCCATTTGTCCGTTGTTATCGCGACCCATTGGTGGTAGTAAGGTCGTAAGCGGTGGTGGAACATGGGTTTGTCCAGGTTGATTGGTAGTGTGCGCTTGCCCTCGACCAGGGAGTCAAACTTGCTGCTTTGAGGCAGCCGTGCCTGTCACTCTAGGCGGTGGTGGACGCCTCCGCTGGGGGCGCTGTCTCGATCACGCTTGGTCGAAGGGGCGATTTTGCTGCCTCCTCGACTGATAGTCATAGCGTCTCTGGTATGGGAAATAACGCCGGCGACGGAATGGTGGTGCGTACATGCCGAGCGTACGAAGCGTTGTTCTTGAGTCCTTCCCAGTATGAAGGACCTCATCTGTTTTCTCCGCAAACAATTTCATCTTATCGAACAGGAGGTCTTCTACCTTGGAGTGCAGCTCCTTAGGTACCGCGGCCGTGGCGAGCCAAGAAGATCGCCTCATTGATACCGCTGTTGCTACTCCCCGAGCTGCTGTATCAGCTATATCCATAGCTATCTGAAGATTGGCCTTTGAACACGCATAGCCCTCCTTGAGAATAGATCGTAGTAGCTCCCTGTCTGTCTCTGATGATCTCTGAGACAGCTCAGTAAGCTTTGTTATACTATCAAAGCTATGATTGGCTAGGAGAGCTGTGTAATTCGCTATGCGAAGGAGCAGCGTGGCTGATGTGTAAGCCTTTCGGCCAAAGGCATCCAGTTTCTTCGCCTCCTTATCAATGCCCGCATTTTTCAGCTGCGGGTTCTTAGCCCTTTGGAGAGCTGCGTCGACCACCAACGAGTTTGGTTGCGGGTGAGTGAAAAGAAATTCTGAATCTTTAGATGCTATAAAATATCGCTTTTCTGCCGGTTTTGACGTTGGTGGAGTCGAAGCCGGGGTACGCCAGATTTCTGCAGCTGATTGGAGGATAGCCTCGTCCATAGGCAAGGCGACCTTAGATTGTTGTTTAGGGTTTAGGTTCCTCCAGAGCTTGAATTGTTTCGTTGGAGTGTCCAATATCTGAACCTCCTGAGATTGGGCCACTCTCCTAAACAGATCTTGAAAGTCCTTTGTGTCGTCTGGGGGAGATGGGTCCCCCTCAAACAGTGCGTCGTCAGGGTAGGATGACGGCATATCTTTTTGTGACATATTGTGCAGCTGATCGTCCACATCCGATATCTGCCCTTCCTCGGGCTCAGATAGCTGGACTGAAGGTGAGTGGTTTTGCTGTCGAGATGACGCCCCCTTCCAGTCCTTAATTGGTGATAATTGTCGCGATTCATGAGGGGTATGGCAACAATAATGGCCAGGACGATAGTGATGTCTTTCATATTCGGATGCTCGATGGCCCCTATGATCAGGGTGATCAGGCGAAGACCTTCGGGAGGAGTATCTACTGGCATATCCCCTATGATAGGATCTGGGGGGGGAATAACTTGGTGAACGAGATCTATATGATGATTCCCTATAATAACGATGACATCGCCCGTGACGATCAGAATAACGAGACCTTGATCTGCATCGCGGAGACCTTGTTTGGTGATGAGAAGATGTGCGATGAGTAATGCTTGGTGAATGAGAGGGAGAGATTGAAGGCTCGAGTGAGGGTGAAATTGAATGCCTCGTGACAGATTTCTTAGCAGCCTTAGTGGGGACTGCAGAGGCAGAAGGAGCCTCTCCCCCTTGCACTGATAAAGAAGAATGGGCAGGGGGAGGACTAACAAGGACTGTGTCGTCCTGCTGTGTTACTGCCCTTGGCGGCCCCCCAGTCAGCTGTTCTTGCGGTGCCGTTGCAGCTACAAACTGATCGGCCGGTGCCGAGTCGGCACGGAGGGGGGCGCTCTGTGTATTGTGTTCACTGAGCTCCGCGGTGCCGTGTAGCAGGGTTGCATCCGGTGCCGGACCCGGTGCCGGCTTACCCTGACTTAGTCCCGGCATTTGCGGTGCCGTTCTGATTCGCGGCTGGGCAGACTGCCGCGGCTCCAGCCCTTGGAGCGGTGCCGAGCGCTGCGTGTCATTCGCACTCTCAGCGGGACGTATAGCCGGTGCCGATGACGTGCGGCTTGATGTTGCCGCCTGCGGCTTATTTGATCTCTCCGGCTGTCTCGCGGCCCCGGAGGCTCCCTGCTTATGTCCCTGAGACACACGGGACAATGAGGGGGGCGGGAGGGAGCGGGCAGGGGAAGCCCTTTTCTTTTGCGTTCCCGTTGCCGGTGGAGACTTCGCTCTTTTACCTTGCCCTCCGGGCGCTCCTGAGAGATGTTGCTCAGAAGGCTGTAGCGCTTTATCGCAGAGGAGAAGCTTTAAGCGCATATCTCTTTCCCTGCGCGCTCTGGGAGTTAACTTTGCACAGTGAGCGCATTTTTGCGGTACATGCGACTCTCCCAGGCATCTGACACAGGCTTCATGCCCGTCAGAGGCAGGCATAGCCTCCTTGCAGTGTATACACCGCTTAAAACCTGGTGAGCCAGGCATAATCTCCCTCTCTCGTCCTCTTCTTGTTTTTTTTTTTTTTTTTGTTCGATTAACTACTATTCTTTTATCTTCGTTTATTTTATTTTCTTTTCTTCCTTTTTTTTTTTTTTTTTAAGACGGTCTTGTGAGGAGAGAAACGGCGTTCCGCCAGCGACCACGGGCGGCTGAGAGGAACTGACAAGGGGGGGGGCCGGACCGTTGCAAAGGCGCGAACGCCGCGCGCTCCGCTCGCGCATGCGCGGTCCGGCCCAACTACGGCTATGGAAAACTTCCGACCAGCGGCGCCGGGACGGGACCCGACACCTGGAGTGGAGCACCCACGGGGACCACTCGAAGAAGAACAATTGATCTCATTAGTACATTTAAACTGGGATAGCATATGGAAACAAATCAAGTATGCAGCTTCATTACCTAGTCACTGCTTATTCCACAACAACAACAAAATGATATGAGTGCAGGGCTGCAGAATTCCACTGGGTAATTCATCTAACAGACCCTGAAAAATGTTCCGCACTCTCCATCCTGTTGAGTTCTTACACTCTGGTTTTGTGACAAAATTACCACCCTCGGGCACAAATTCTGCAACTTTACTTTTCAAGTACTAACTTTTTCCAAAAATTGTGCTTATGAGGGTAAATACATCCACAAATATATCTGAGAAAACCAATGATAATATCACTGAACTATTTAAAAAAAACTCACCTACGTCAATGAATCACAATAATGAACACATAGGTCAACAGCACGGTACATAATCACCTGGCCCATTGTACTAAATCAAGGATTTTTATGTCTTATGGAGGAGACATTCTTCTTCCAGTATATTTAAGCAAATGTTTTGTTCATTTACCAATAATATTTGTGGCTGGCCCTATGCTCATTTTCCTGTCTTAAAACAGTGCTAAAATAATGGGCAGGACTTACTGAAGATTGTTCAAGAACACTATTTCCTTTGTTCTGTTTTAGGATGCAATGCTCCTCAAAGTCTTGTGATCTTCTACAGAAAGAAAGGAAAACCATTTCTATTTTTTCTGTTTCTGTGGGAGGTGGAGATATATATGTAGTGATTCTTTCAGGAGTAGTGACATGAGAAATTCCAATATAAAGCCACTTAGGAAAACAATGATACTAGACAAACATTCAAACCTTTTGTCAAAGTACATACAATATTTACTGCTTCTATTTCAGAGTAGGGGGAACAACGGTAGATATTGAACTATGAATGTTAACCTGTACCGGGTGCATTTTCATAAACATAATGTAAAGCTATTAATGCAAACTCACCGGCTTTTGTTAATCCTAATTTAAATAGCCATATGTATGTTAAAGCTGCAGAGGGAAGCCCAACCTTTTGTTTTGGCATTTAGTGAGAATTCTTTACAATGCTCACTAAAACTTTAAAAACCTTAAATCACATGGCCTGAAAAACTGCCACTTGGATACAAAAGAATCTCAAAAAATTCCAACAAACATGCACCATGTAATTTATTTTTTTCTCAGTTTTTACATTGTTTTAAAGGATAATACACATTTGTTGCTTAAGGGACAAACTTTATGTAGTTATTTTGTGCTTAATGCCTGGCAAAATGATTTGCCCTTGAGCAAATGTGTTTGTGATATATTTGTTGTATTTCAAAGTAATTGAATTAAAAAGAAAACAGAATTAACCATTTTTAAGACAAGGGGCAGTGGTAGATGAGTAAGGGGCAGCCAAAAAGACTTGTCTTTCTATGCCATTTAATTGTCTCTGCATGAGCACAGCAAAGACACACATTTGAGTGGCCACAGTGTAGAATAAAGACCATGAATGCTGCACATATATTACCCAATGTATGTTCCCCCATTGATGAATCTGCACTGTGATCAACCCTTTTATATGTATATAAAGCTTTCATCATCCATCAAAAAAGCAGTAAAATGATTTTGTAATTAAATATTGTTTCAATTGCATACAATCAACAGGACATGGAAAGCTATTAAAAAACAGCAGATCATACCACTGTATGAGAAAAGTTTTGAAACATGTTAACATAAGAACAGTCTATGTTGATTTTTTTCATTTTCACTGCAGAAAATCAGGATTGAAATAATGCATCTGCAAAGTTAGGTGAGCCTTCAAACAGATACACAACATAAGATATTCATATAAGGAAGGCAATTATCCCATGATGAAGGGGTATGGCTACTGCAAAAAGAATCTTATATACAGTGGGCCAGATTATGCCTTGAATATGTTCATCTCCAATTAACTTCATTTTATCTATGCTAAATTGGTTGTCCTTTCACTCTGCTTGCATGCTTGGGTTTCACTGAAATGGAATACAACAAAAAATGTATTTAAATCAGTGGTGGGCAACCTGCGGAGTTGACTGATTTGTCCTCCATCCCGCTCCTCTCTCTTCCTCCCAGATACGGAGGTCCTTGTAGTGTTTGTACCATAAAACTCAGCCCAGCTGTTCGTGGCATTTAAGCTCTGGAAAGGAGGAGGAGAAGCGGGGACTGAGTACAAATCAGGTGATTCATGAACTCTGAAAGTGCTGGGTGGGAGGACGAGGAGCATGTAAGTGCAGGGCTTCGGTGCACAAGAGACATGTCAGGGAAGGGAAGCAAACAGGGAGTCCTTGGGCCATAGATAGAACCCCAGTGGGTCATGCGCTGCTGCGGGCCAATAAAGTGAAAGGAGGACCACTCTGACAGCCCACCCACCATTCCTGGCTGCCCATCCCTGATTTAAATGGAGCTGGGTGAATGGTGCTAAAATATCTGTGATATAAGTGAACTGTTAACTCAATTTAGACTTGTCCTGTTTACATTAATTCAGAATTTTTTTCTTCTTCAAAAATGTTAAAATGAGCAAAGTTATAAGTGTGGGGAAAATGTCAGGCCCACAGGCAAAATCTGTTTTGCAATGAAATGAAATCAATTTTGCGTTTTCCTGGAGAACACTGCTATTTCTTTGCAGCAGATTTCCATAGCTGATTACTAATAAAAGTTTCTGTAAACAAAGCACAGCGGGACGTGTATTGCCTCTCAGATCTTTGACACTCAGGATATTACTTGGATCCAACCACAACTTTTTTAAAATGGGATTTGACATTATATATATGACAGTGATGTCAAAACAGCAACAAGAGAAGGTGAAAGAAAACTAGAAAGCAGTAAATTCAATAAATTTATTTGATATATGAAACATCACTTTGTATGGAATGAAACACCTCTGCAATACCATGGGGACTGTGTTTCTCAAATACAAAGCCAGAGTCACGGCACTAATGCCGTTAAATAAGACAAACAAGTGTGTGTGAGACCACACCCTTCACAGCTATGATACAGTAAATAACGTGGTAAAAGCTAGAGCATAGGGGCAATTAAATTATCATTAAACAAATGTAAAAAAGAATTCAGGTACACTTTCGAGACTAAGGCTATGGCTACACTGCCTTTTTTTTACGGAAGAGGATATGCAAATCATGCTCTCATTTGCATATCTTCTTCTGATTCTTTTTTATTCTGATTCTCAAAAATCTAGGTTTACAGGATCTTGTGAAAAAGGGTTTTTTTTTCCAACAAATGGCCCCGTCTAGATGGGGATTTTTAGCAGCAAAACCGCTTCCGCAAAAAGAATCAGAAGAAGATATCCAAATGAGAGCGCTATTTGCATATCCTCTTCCACAAAGACTGAGAGGGAACATGATTACAGCTTTCAAGTTCCTAAAAGGATGTTACAAAGAGGAGGGAGAAACATTAACTTCTGAGGATAAGACAAGATGCAGTATGATTAGATTGCAGCAAAGGAGGTTTAGGTTGGACATTAGGAAAAACTTCCTAACTGTTACAGTGGTTAAACACTGGAATAAATTACCTACGGAGGTTGTGGAATCTACTTCATTAAGAGCAGGTTAGACAAACACCTGTCTGGGATAGTCTAGTGTGTGCTTGGTCCTGCCATGAATGCAAGAGACTGGACTTGATAACCTTTTGAGATTCCTTCCAGTTCTATGATTCTATGATATAAATAAAACCATCATGGATTTCATTGATTCTATAAGAATTTGGAGATTATCTAATACAGGTTGAATCTCCCAAATCCGGGACTCTCTGGTCTGGCAACATCCATAGTGCAGCTGGGCCACAGATATTGTTGGACCAAAGAGCCCCCAGAGACCAGGAGCAGGAGCCAGCCAGGAGAACACAGGGCTGGGGTCAGCATCGTCTGAGCTGGGCAGTGGCTGGGGAGCCCCAGGCCGGGGTACCCCAGGCCAGGGAACCCTGGGGTATCCCTGGCAGGAACAGGACAAACCCTGGCAGTGGGGCCGGTGGCAGACAGGTGGCTTCGGCCGGGGAACCTTAGGAAACTTCCAGTGGCAGCAGGCTGGGGTGGCTGGTACCTCAGCTGGGAAATCCCCCCATCCTGCATCAGCAGGCCAGGTGGAGCTGGGGAATCCTTGTGGCAGCAGGGTCAGGTGGGACTCGGAAAGCCTCAGTGGCTGTGGGGTCAGGCGATGGCAAGGAGCATTAGCCAGAGGATCCCAGAAATCCCTAGTGGCAGCAGAGCCAAGAGTGTTTGAGAAGGCTGGCAGAAGTCAGGTGGCCCTGGCAGGTGAACCCAGGGGAACTCTGGCAGATGTGAATGGGGCCACAAGGTGGGAACCCTAGGGGGAGGGGCAGTCAGCAGGGGAACATTGACCTCCCATGATCCAGCAAACTTGCTAAATAGGGACCACTCAGGAACACAAATAAAAGTATAGATATAACATGAGAGAAATACTCATTTAATTGTCCAAATTAAAATAATATCCCTCTTAAAATGTATGATATGAAAACAAATCAAAGCTGATAGATCTTGCCATTTTTTGTCATACTAATTGCAAAGAGAGCCCTTAATTTCTTCTTGGCCCCACACGATATTTATTTGTGGCCAAATTGGAGCTCTTTATTCAGTTCTGAAAACAATGAGACATTATCTGAATAACTGAGTAAGCAGTGGGGCAGATTTTCCTTAGCCCTTACTCAGAGGGGAAGAATGACCCCTCAAAAAAGGGATGGGAATGAGGTGAGACAATGCCTGCCCCATCATTACCAACCAGTCAACATGGTCAGGAACATGGTGGAGAATAAAGCACATTCTGCTTCTTTATAGCAAAATTCTTCCCGGTGCTTCCTCTGGGCACAGCTGCTCCAATTAAGCCGTGTCTTAGGACTATACAAGAGGTCTGACATGAATCTTGAAGCAACCCCTGAATAATGTATTACCTGTTATGTATTTTTATCTGGTATCCCTGCAGCAAAACATTTTACACTGTATTAACTTTGTGATGTGTGCATGACTAACTACAATAAACCTAAGAGATGTAAAAAGAATTTGTGAGACTTATCTGATTTTTTCCACAGTGACTAAGGATTGCATTTAAGTTGATTCTGAGGGAGGAAAAGGAATATCCTCTGAAGAACTGATGGAGCATATATAAAAATTAAGGGCAAAATTTACTCCTTGCATACATGGTGCAAATTACACTGAAGTAAGTGAATTTGGCCTTGTGGCTTTTGGGTTATGATTTTATTATACTAATGGCAGTATTATAAAAGCAATGCTTATTTTGTTCTGATTAATAACTGTATATACCGAGTGTCTTCCCAGCTCTTGGAAATGTTCCTGAAAACTAGTTGTTCAAATGAAGCTTATGAAACTGAAGATAGAAAAAGTTGATTGGACTCAGTTATCTTTGGTTAGGAATTAATCAAATATTATCTCTGGTAACAGTAAGAGGTTGGACAGTTAACCTCTTCCCCGAAAAGTCTGGCGCCCGATAAAAGCATGAAGTCAGTACAGCCATTAAAAGGAGAAAACAGATATCATTCCAGGAGATACATAATGTACTAAAAGTCTTGTTAAAAGTCATGAAATTGTGCCACATATCTCCTACTGGAAGCTACAAAAATGCATCATTTAGTATATTTTCCTGATGCATTATAATCATGATTGATGTAATACTAACTAACTAAAATACTTAGCATATAAATTGCTTACCAGTTCTGCCCACAAATTTCATAAGTATGATTTGATGATGTGTTTTCCTTTGGTTATTAGCCGGGACTTGGCCAAGACATGAAAAGCTTAGCTTATTCAGTTTCATCCTAGGAAATTGTTGAGAGCATGATTCTTTTACATAGAAAAAAATATTGCTTATTTACAACATTCCTTGTATACATAGTAAGAAAGGAACCAGAGGAGGAATGAAAGATACTCCTTTTTGTCTTCCATAATATAGAGAAACATTATCTTTCTGAGACAGAAGACTTTTCATCAGTTCACTCGAGCATACTATCCTTTTCATGGATTTGAGTGGGTGGTGCTACAGGACTGGTATATTACGTATATTATAATAATATTCTTGTTCATTGCAATAAGTAGCTTTGTGCGTGAGTTTCTGAGTTTGACACTAGCATCCCATGATACAGCACAATAAGGCTATGTCTAGACAGTGGGGCTATTTCGGGATGCCGGAAGTATCCTGAAATAGTAATTCCGCATCTTTAAACGCATCCATTATTTTGAAATATATTTCAAAATAATGGGCACACTATTTCAACGTTCCTGTAAGCCTCATTCCACTAGGGTTAAGGGACTTGTTACAACAGTGCTTTTTTTCAAAATCTTGCACTGTGTAGACAGCGACAAATTTTGAAATAAGCAGTTTTCAAATAATCTTGAAATAAGCTACACAATTTGCATAGCTTTTTTCAAAGTAAGGGTGCTATGTAGACATACCCTCAAGGTACTTCTTTACACAACTGTAAGGGATGTCAGCCTCACATAGTTGTATAAAACAGCTATAGGGTACCAGTCAACCAGGAGGAAGTTTGTGTGCGAAGCCCCATGTCTGAAAGGAGAAAAAAAATATCCTTCCTACAATTCAGAGCCGGAGGCATATTGGGAAATAAGAAACTTATGGCAGAGGAGGTAACTTATCAGTAACCAAAGGTTCTTTGAGATGTGTGGTCCTTATTTCTATTCCACTCATGAGTGTACATGGGCATCATGTGAATGAGTCTGAAAATGTTTCTTACCAGTGTCTGTTGATCCATACGTGCATAGTGAGTCTCCTTGTGCTCCCAGCTGAAGATATGGGAGATAGACCAGGATAGTGCCTCTCCAGGGTCCCTTTTATTATCAAGGAATCCAGTCCGAAGCGGAGAGGATGGAGTGTGGGATAGGGAAATACATATAGAGACTACACATCTCAAAAAAAAAAGTGCGTCAATTGCAGGTACATGATCTCTTCTTTTTGGAGTGATGGTGTGAGGATGCCAACAGAAGTGAGGTCTACAGTACGGAAAGACCCACAGCTAAACTTGTAGCTGCCGACAGTGTGATGGTTCAGTGAACACATGGATGAACCGCCACATCGCTGCATGACAAATGTCTTGTCAGGACATGTCTGTCAGTAAGGCTGATATCATGGTCTGTGTTCACATGCAGTGCACCATGACTCTATCAGGTAGGGGTATACTGAATTGCCTGTAGCATTTGCAGATGCACCCTAAAATCCATTTTGAGATGTGCAGGAAAGAGAAGGTTTGACACTTTGATCATTCGGTGATGTGCACAAATAGTTTAGGTGATGTGAGAAATGGTCAAATCCTATGGTGGTAGAATGCCAGTGTGAAATAGAAATTGAAGAAATACAAGGATGTCAGTGAGGGAGGTAGGTGGCTTGGGGTAAAAAAACTAGCAAGTGGATGCACTGATTTTGGTTGATCTTTGACACCACCAGTGCAAGGAATTTAGATGCAGCTGCAAGGACACCTTTTCCTTATGGATTATGGGGGGGGAGGGGAAGTCTGCCATCATGGCCACAAGTTCATTGATCTGTCTGATCAATGTAGTGGCTACCAAGAACACTACTATTAAGAGGTGGTAGAGTGAGCACATTGCCAGATGCTCAAAGGGTAGAGAACAAATTTAAGGTCCCCTGGGTGTATTGGAGAGGTCATGTAATGCCGCGAGAACAAGAGGGACTCTATGGAATATCTATGGTGAATGGTCTCTAGTACCTGGCCAAGGTAACCCTGCCCCACTTTTGGGTGAATATGAAAAGACACCCCCCAAAGAATTTACTGGGCTCTGCAGTTGGCATCAGAAGAAGTTCATGTTGGGTCTCAACCTGTGTATCAAAGCTGAGGTTTGATTTGCTGCCATGAAAGTGTTCAGGAGATTGTTATGGCAGATGTGGGAAGCAAAGCCACTACAATCTTTAATGTAGACATAGGAGCTCCCTTTGGTACTAGTAACGAGATGGATAGAAAATGTGTTGTACTGTTTCTGCTACCTGTATCTCTGGGCTGGGATACAGATGCCAAGGGACTAGAATGTCAATCTGGAGTCTATTAGTAAGTAGAGGGATTTATCCATGTTCTCACTAAAGACCTTGTTCTCATCTAAATGGAGATTCTCGGTCATATTTTGGACTTTCCTGGAGAAGCTAGACAATTTTAGCCACAATTTTCTTCACATCATTATTCCGGAAACCAGAGATTGAGAGGATGTTTGCGCTGCATTCACTGCTACCTGAAGGCCTATTTGGGCAACCAATCACCCTTTATCTAACAGTGCTTGGAATTGCTGCTGTGCTCCAGTGGAAGCTTGTCTGTGAATTCTGCTACCCTATTGTAGTTGTTAGGTCATATTGGAAAGCAAAGCTTGCAATTGGCAATGAGAAATTCCAGAACGTCAGAACAGACTTTCCTGCCCTGTCTCTTAGCTGTTTTGTTTTGAGAAGTAGACTTTTGTGGCTGCTGACTTGCCTGCTCTGCAGCTACTTCAACAGCTCGGGAAATGGGTGGGTAGGTGGGTGACTGGAATATCCACTCATTTGGTTGGCACAAAATATCTATTCTCCATCTGCTTAGGTGTGGGGGCATATGAGGAAGTGCTGTGCCTAACTACTCACACCAATTTCAGAATGGCCTAGTGGTGGGTAGAAACACCTTAGATGTTGCTTGGGATCTGATGATATCTAGTAATTGATAGTGTAAGTGTCAACTTCCTCCAGTGGGGTTCTCATGTCTGCTGCTCCCTTTTCCAGCAAGCTCTGGTATTGGCGGTCGAAATCTGGAAGGGAGAGTGGGATGATCACCTTGTCTGGTGAGGACGATGCTCCAGCTGGGACCAGTGGAGCTGGTGGTATTGGTTAAATGTCTCCCTCTTCTTTGTATACTGACAGTGCTGGTCGGTATGCAGGGAAGCTACAGTAGCATGCCTGAGATGGTGCCCAGTTTCTATAGTAGGAATCCACAGGTCCCCGATATAACCAGAAAGAAGGGTGTCTTAGATGTGGCCGGGCCAATGGGTAGTCGTACCAGGTTTCTGTTGTTGGGTGATATGCCATAGGACAACCTGATTCTTGCTTGTTGTCAGGGAGAAAAAGGATTCTGGCTCTGAGAACTCAGATTCCGAAGATGGTTCCAAAAAGGGGGACCATCACTACTGGAAGGCTGTGGTACAGCACAGGGATAGGGGTTTTTTTTTTTTTTTTTTTTTTTTTTTTTTTGGCAGCACCAGAAGGAGTTTCTCTGGAGTAGAGATGTAACAGGTGGTTGAGGGGGTAAATACAAGATGAGACAGCAGGTATGGGAGGATTAACTCTTCTGAAGACAGACATGCCTTCTAGTGTCAGGTGTCCCAGTAATGATGATGGAAGACTCTGGTAGTATCTGAGAGACCAGCCTGTTTGATAAGTGCATGGGTAGGATAAATGGAGTTGAAACTGTTGTGTAATGCTACAGCAGCTGTGAAGGCGGATGAATGAAGGGTGCAGCATTTAGAGGATCTCCAATTGTTATGGTGTCCATGCTATTGGTTTCAAGACCTCTACTGTGTATTAGTCTTCCCATTTTAAAAGAAGTCCCGCACAGGCATCTTCCCGGTTTTGGGAAAACAACACCCACACAAGTCAAAAGTCCAGTGGTGATCGGTGAGTGGCAATGGGAACAGGACAGTGGGATCCAGAAGTTCCTAGTCACAGATAGACACAGGCGGTGTGTGTGTGATTCTTTCATCTTGCTTGAGGATTGAGGCAGGTTGAATATCTTGGCTACTGCACCCATGACTAAGCAGTCCTCTTTAGGACCCACTCTACTCACTCCACATAGAAGGAGACTAGAAAAAGTGCCGTAAAAATAGTCTTGCCTCTTTTCCTCCTGGCTGGATAGCCACATCCAGTAGCATCACCAATCCATGGTAAAAAATTTAAGAAACTTTTTAATTTTGGAACCTGGAATGTATGTACCCTGATGGACAACTCAGACAGTGACTGGCCAGAGCAATGCACAGCTATATTGATTGTGAATTGAATTGAATTGATTTAACATCAATATTGCTGCCTTGTCAAAACTATAAGAGCTGATGAAGGACAGGTGAGGAAAGAGAAAGGAGGATACATCTAAAGAAGGGAAAATCTTTAGATGAACCCTGATTGTATGGAGTAGGCTTTGCTATAAAGAAGAAGTTCATAAGGTGCCTCTTTGAGTTGTCAGTAGGCATTAATAAGCAACTTATGACACACTGATTGAGGCTCACCAAAAACCAATAGGTAACTATTGTGAGCACCTATGCGCCACAATGGACACTGATGTGGATGTAAAGAAAGATTTCTACTCTCTGCTGGAAACCATTTTATCGAAGACACCAAAGACGGCAAGATAATTCTTTAGGAGCTTCAGGGGGTAGCCGAGTTAGTCTGTTACAGAAAAAAATAACAAATGGTCTGGTAGCACTTCATAGACTAACAAAACATGTAGATGGTATCATGAGCTTTCATGGGCACAACCCACTTCTTCAGATGACCAGAGTATGAGTAGGGGATATGAAAACTCGAGTTTTCAAGTTTCCATATCCACTACTCATACTCCGGTCATCTGAAGAAGTGGGCTGTGCCCATGAAAGCTCATACCACCATCTACATGTTTTGTTAGTCTATTAAGTGCTACCAGACCAAGATAATTCTTCTGAGGGATTTCAATGCACGGGTCGGACGAGACTCACACCTGAGGAAAGGTACAATCGGGAAAGAAGGATTTGGCAAAAACAACTCAAAATGGAATCCTGCTCCTGACCATGAGTTCTGAACATGAACTTATCAACACGAACACCCTTTTTCAACAAAAGGACAAGTTCAAAACTTCTTGGAGACGCCCACGCTCAAAGCCCTGGCATCTTCTCAATTGTGTCATAGTTTGTGCTCAAGATCATAGTGATGTACTTTGCACAAGAGCAATGACAAGTGCTGATGGATGCTGGACTAATCATCGTCTCATTCAATGCACAATGAAAAGTAAGATTACTCCCAATGGAGGGTGCAAAAGAAACAGATCAAGTGCAAGCTGAAGGTTCAAGATCTGAAGGACCCCATTAAGTGGCCACTTGCAAGCAGTCTTAGAAGAAAAGTTTCCATCATACTTTCAGAAGAAACTGAGGAACACTGGAGCCAGCTGAAGGTAGTAATCCTCAATACCTGTGAGGAAACCATTAGGTACCACACCAGACAGCATCAGGACTTATTTGATGAGAATGATGTTGAAATCAAGCAGCTCATCAATGAGAAAATAATGGCATTTTGTGCTTGGAAGAATGGTATACATTGCAACACAAAGAGAGAAGCTCATGCTCAGGAGAAGGAGGAAGTCCAATGTAAAACCAGAGAACACAAGAACAAATGGTGGACTGAGAAAGTGCAAGAACTCCAACATTTTGTGGATACCCATAATACACATAGTTTCTTTAGTGCTATTAAGACTGTTTATAGGCCAGCCTGTCATGGACCCCCCTTTGCTCAAGGGATGGAACCACACTTTTGAAGGACAATGAAGCCATTAATTTTCACTGGAAAGAACATTTTGAAGATCTTCTTAATTGTAATTCTATGGTTGCAAATGAAGTTCTTGAGCAAATCCCCCAACAACCTTCTAGGGATGAGCTTGGAGACCCCCCAATTTGTATGAGGTATACAATGCCATCAAGCAGATGAAGAACAAGGCAGCAAGGTCAGATGGGATCCCAAATGAAATCTTTAAAGACAGTGAATCAGAGTTAATTCAGCAGTTTAGCCTGTAGATCACTAGTACTGAGGCAATAATTATCTGTCAGTAACTTTGCTGGACTGGTCACGTTGTTCAGATGCCAGACCACTGTTTTCCAAAACAGGTCCTGTTTTCTCATTTAAAAGAAGGATACTGTAATGTGCGAGGACAATGGAAACGTTATAAGGACTTGCTAAAGGATAACTTAAAGAAGTGCAACACTGGCGTTAACAGTTGGGAGACACCCGCCCAGGATCTCTCAAAATGGAGATGAGTCCTACATAGTGGCTCTCTTCATTTTGAACTTGCTGACATGCAGAAGAGGAGAAGAGGTGCAGAAGGAAGGGGAGACTGGCTTCTAGTCATGGTCAACAGCCTCTGGCTGTACCTAAAAACACCTGTCCTCGCTGTAATAGAACTTGTGGTTCAAGGATCAGCCTTATCAGCCACCTGAAAGTCCATAACTCCCATGGAAAATGATCACACTCTGCAATGAGTGATTGCCCATTATCATCACTGGGAAAACAGATGGAATGCATAGGTGAGCTTTCTAAATGTTTAGGTGCGAAGGCCACTATCGGTACATTTGGATCCCACGTGTGCCTGGTTTTACTCTTCATGTGGGAAATCTTGGGCACTGATCCAGTCAGATTCATGCGCAACATCTCACCTGAGCTAGCCTGACGCACGAAGGAAACACTGTGTTTGAGAGCAGTCTCTGATGGGGCATACACTTGTGCCTCAGAGTGCTTTCTGCTCCTGTGTCAAGACTTTAGTATCATTGGTTCTGAGATACGTGTGGAGCTCAGAGAGTTGATCATCATTGGTGAGATGGCCAGCAGGGCTGAAAGCACCATGTCGGCTCCGTGCCTCCAGAAAAAGAGGAGTCTCAAGCAGAAGGGATGGGGCCAGAGCAGACAGCCTTCAGTGTCACCTGGAGCATACTGTGCCCCGCCCCCAGCATTCAGAGCACGTGGAGCACCCAGCATGGTACTCCAGTACTGATTAAAGGGCCCAGGGCTCCAGCAGCTGTCACCATTGCCACAATAGAACCTCAGACCCTTATGAATTGCTTAGCTCAGCGGCAATTGTCGCCTTTGCCCCTCTCTGTTGGCAGGCCTGGTGATGGCCACAATAGGGCTCTCTGAAGCGCAGATTCTCGTGTGTCCTGGGTCTCATTTTGTCTTCCATCAGCTATTTATGAAGGCAGAGCTCGTGGGCTTTGTGGGTTGGCACAGCATGTCACCCAGGCAGCAGAGGCACTGTTGTTGTTATCACGCACAGGGAAGCAACGTCAGCCAGCAACATAATTTTTGAAGCCCAGAATCCGGGCCATAGTGCCTGTGGTGGGGTGAGGCAGCTCCCAAGCAGGGAAGAGAACAACTAAATTAACTATACTAAAACTTTTCTGACATAACTCAGACCATGCTGCAGTACGAGGTGTTGACCTGCACTGTCTCTTAGGCCCTCAGTTGGCAGGATGAGGAGTTACACTAAGCACATGCAGGTCAATGGCATTGTTGGGAAATACTTCTGGATTCAGACGCATGGTGTGACTGTGCACCCACAAGTGGAATACACATAGAGACCAACACTCAAAGAAGAAATGATGTTTCTGTATGATGACATGTAGTTGTACATATGCATTCCCTATTCTCTTTCCTTTCCTTCCATTAGGTTTGCAGCTCTGGAGATGAATAGTGTTCAATGGCTGTCAGGATCATGATCAGGACATGGGAAATAGGGCTTAGTGGTTGGAGCCACAGGGTGGATAGGCTTGGAAATCATCTCAGGGATATGGATGCTCAGTTCCCACTAAATTAATGGAAACTGAGCATCCAAAACCCTAGGTGCCTTTGAAATTCTCAACAACTGTTTATAATTTACACAATATGGCATCTGGTTAAGACGGTATTATTTTAATAACAATGCACGGGATATGGCACTAATCAGCTTTGCTAGGAAGCTAATCAAATTACTTTAGAAATATCAGTTTGACTGTAGTATCACTCCACATCTGACGATATTTGAGAAAACAAAAATATGCTGCTACAATGCAATATTTATCTGACAAAATAATCACTTTGGGAACTTCAGGCACTCTCTATTTAATAATAAAATGCCATTCAGACCTTGTAGGAAGTTCAATTGCCTGTTACAATATTTTCAGTATGTACCTTATGGAGTTACAAGAGCATTCAATTTAATTATGTTTGTTTTCAGGTCAAATAAGCAACTTCCCAGTTAAAAAAACTGATAACATTTGATTACATAGTATTAGTGGAGGTAAATCTCAAGTCTGAAAATTCATTTTTATCAGTATGATTAATCCAGAAAAAGCAAGTCGGGAAAACTGATTAACTGTTGAAATCCTTCCAAGAACCCCAGTTACACAATTTGACTGTAATACTGTCATTAGTGTCAAAATAGAAAACAGAAATTTAATTTAAACAAGTGTGAGTTCTAATTCTCCCTCCCTGTTCCCCATCTCCACTCTTCAAGCAAAAGGTTAGAAACTCAAGGATCTGAAGGTTGTAGCAATTTACATATTCACTAACAGGCTGGGGGGGGGGAATAAGAAATTAAAGAGTATGTACTAGCTTAACTGTCATACTACTGCTTGCAGAGCAAAGGGCTTTAAGTGTCACTGATCTAGCAGTGAAAGAAGAGAAAATTGATAAAAGATCCATTTGTGACGGGGCACTCGCGCCCCGCACTGAGAGCGCGCCGGGAGGCGCCGGGCGGCGCGACGGGGCACTCGCGCCCCGCACTGAGAACGCGCCGGGAGGCGCCGGGCGGCCACACCGGGGGGCGGGGAACGCAGCCCAGCCCGCCGCGGCGGGCTGCAGTAATACGCCGGCAGCCGGTGCAGGGGGCGTAGGGAGGCAGCTGGCGCCGGCTGGCAGGGCCCGAGAGGGAGGGGCTGGCGAGGCGCAGGGGGATGATGTCACGGGGGAAGGGTGGCTGGGAGGCGTCGCAGGGGAAGTGACGTGGAGGGGGAATGGAGCCGGCGGGGGATTTAAACCCGGGGCCGGCACGGTGCAGGGGAGCGCGGCGGACCGAGCTGGAGGAGGGGAGAAGGAAGGAGAGGTGAGGCCAGCGGGGTCAAGGGAGACGGGCCGGGAGGCCTGGTGGAGTAGGAAGCGGCCCAGGGCGGGGTCGTGGAGCCCGTGAGCGGGTGTGTTTTGGGGCGTTCCCCCATCCGCGAGGGAGGGACCACGGGTCCCTGCCTTTAGGGCCCTGGGCCGGGGTTCGGAGAGGGGGCGGGCCCGAACCCCCCTACTCCGCCAGCAGGCCGACCCGGCTCGGGTGTCACGCGAATGTGCGCAATAAAAGGGCCACCGGCCTTAGTGGTGACTGCTTAGGCTGGTCTCTCTGTACCACAATTAGCTCGTAGTGGACGCTGAGGGGCGAACCAGTTTACACCATTTCACTGGCTTCTAAAGCATTTACACACAACTTCTAAGGCTGAAAAATGGACCAATTGAATTCTTCATGTTCCAAGCCCATTAACTGCTTTCTAATGATCATTGCTTAATTCAAGGGAGTGGGTTTTTTTAAACTCTGAATTAGCCTTCCTCCTTCCCTGCTTGAATGCCTGCTATGATCTCAATTCAACACATCAGCAATCCTGCACACAAAGAATCTAACAGTACCCATAGCAAGCTTCACATTTTGGATATGCCAATGTTTGTTCAATTTTCATGATTAATTTAGTTCAGTTATAAGACTAGACCCATCATTGGGGGACAGGGAAGAAAGGCGAAAGGGGAAGCTGCCGTGGGGCCTGCTGATTCTAAGTAGACCGAGGCTCATGAACTCTTCCAGAGTGCTTCACTAGGTACTCCACAGGGCTCTGAGGGCTGGCTGCCCCTGTCCAACCTCTTGCAGGGAATAGCTGATGCTGGCATGACATGATTAAAGCAATATTGGGATTTCGTTCAAATCATGTGATTATTAATGGAAGGCACACGAAATTTTAATACATCATTCTATTGCTGTAGACTCACTAGACCATTGAGGCCATCTTAACTGATCATTGATTTTTAGAGAAACTACTGAATTTCTAAGCACTGTAGCACATTAAAGACTTTATCCAAAACTCACTGACGTCAATTAAGAGAATCCCACTGATATTAATGGTTTGTTATTTAAATGTGTTTCATTCTATGGAAATGAATTGCTGTTTAGGGTGTGATGATGTAGGAATTTTGTTACGATTCCTATATTGCCTCAGTTTCCCTTTGCACTTTGCATTGCTACACATGGATTCAAAGGGGTTAATGTTATTCATGGACAGGAAGTATGTGTGTGAGAGACCTAGTTGTCTGGAGTGCAACAAATGGGTGATTAAAAAGTTAACTGAATTTTACCCATCTCAACAGAGGGAATGGGGAGGTGAGAACCCTAGTGACTAAACAATTACTACCTAACAACAGGAAACTCAAGCAGGCAGTAAATATAAATACAGCTGGAGAACGAAAGTGAAAGGATGTCAGGTGAGAGATACCCTTTGGTACAGGGCTCTCACATGACAAAGAGCAGAGTCAGTAATGGAGTCCATAGCAGGTGTTCTGGTTGATTGCATTATTTGGCCAGAACAGATTTCCTGATGCTGTGTTCCAGTTAACAAACTCTTCTCTACTTTGAAAGGCAGCCTGGGATCACTGCAAATACTGCAGGAGTGTAAAAGTCTTGAAGCAAGAGCTTATCTCAATTGGCATAGCTCACAGTGAGAAGTGGGGAGTGCTAGAGCCCAGAACCTCAGTCTCTGAGGGTATGTCTACACAGCAAAGTTATTTCAAAATAACAACCCTTATTTCGAAATAACTTTCCTAGCGTCTACACAGCCAAACCACTATTTCAAAATAAATTCGAAACAGTGGAGCGCTTATTTCGAATTTGGTAAACCTCATTCTACGAGGAATAATGCCAAATTCAAAATAGCTATTTTGAAATAAGTGCTGTGTAGACACTTATTTCGAATTAGAGAGGCTCCAGTCTTCCCAGGGTGCCCAGGAGGCCACTCCAGCCTCAACCAAGAACACTTCTCTTTAAAAGGGGTAGACTCTGGCCACAGTGCCTGTGCCAGCTCTAAGCCTGCCAGCCCAGAGCCAGCAAGCCACTGGCAGCCAGCTCTCCACCACTCTCAAGGAGCAGTCTGCCAGCTCCCAGGGCCCAGAGAAGGTGGACGCCTTCCTGGTCCAGGGCGGAGATAATGAACCTTGTTCAGGTTTGCGGGGGGATGCCCCCAACGTCCATGATCTCCACACTAGATGGAGGAACACAGCCGTCTATAGCAGGATAGCTGCCAGCCAGGCCACCAAAGGCCACATGTGAACCCAGAAGCAGGTTTGCATGAAAATCAAGTTGGTCCTGCGAGATCCCCACCCGAGCCCTGAGCTTCCCCTCCCCATTCTTCCCCTTGCTCCCCCCTTCCAGCTCTTTCCCAGGTTTCCCCCTCCCCTCTCTTCTCCCCTCTCCTGCCTCCTTTCCCCAGTCTCACCAGAGTTTCATTCCCCCCAGCCCAGTTTTGTTAAATAAAGAGAGTTTGTGTTCATGAAAGTACATGTATTTTATTTGACATCAGGAAGGGGGGTTAGGGAGGGGTAAGTGGAAGGACTTGAGGGAGGAATGAGGCATAAGCCCCCAGTGGGGCAGATCAGAGAGGCTCTTAGTGCTCCTCAGGGTGGAAGCTCTCCCGCAGGGCCTCCTGGATACTGACAGCCCCCCAATGGACCTCCCGGATGGCAGCCTGCAGAAAGTGCAGCCAGGCTCCCAGCTACGCGTCCACGAGAAGCACCAGAGTGCTCAGGGGCAGCTTTGGCTCCATGCTGCAGAGTGCTCTGATGTCCTGAGTGAGGGCAATCAGAGCACAGAGACACAAAATGCTTTGCTGTCCCTCATCGAGGTAGACAAGCAAGCAGGGAAACCTGAGAACTGGCTGTCCGGGGGAAGGGGGGAGACCCTTTAAGAACAGACCTCAGACAGCAGCCCCACACAGTAAGTCCTGATCTGGTGCCCTGCTGGAACTATTTCCGGCCAGCCTTAAATGCAATTCAGAGTCCACTCAGTGTGGTCACACTATTTCAAAATAGCAAAATACTATTCTGAAATGCATTTTATGTGTAGACATGTTATTTCAAAATAAGCTATTTCGAAATAACATTGTAGTGTAGACATACCCTGAGGCTTTGAGGCCAGATGGCCTATGGTTCCAGGAAGAGTGGGGACCCCTTGGGAACCTGCCACACTGAAAATTCCTCAAGGTGCATGCTGTTCACCTAGGATGTTGCACAGATTCTGGGGGTGTGTGCCATGGGGAAGCAAGATTAAAAAGAGCATGCACCTGTGGAGCTAAGTGGATTTTTTGCCTCCTGGCATAGGGAGGCCATGAGCCATTTCGGAATCTTGGGTACATCTAGATTACGTTCTTCTTTTGAAAGGAGATATGCAAATGTGGTGCTAATTTGCATATCTTCTTCCGATCGCTTTTTCGAAAGTGTTTTTTTTTTATTATTATTTTTAAGAAAGCAGTTTAGATGTGGTTCTTTTGGGGAAAAAAACCTTTTTTGAAAGAACCCTGCACGCATCATTTTTTGAGGAAGAAGGGTTCTTTCAAAACAGATTTTTTTTTTTCAAAAGAACCGTGTCTAAACTGCTTTCTTTTTCGACAAAACCACTTTTGAAAAAGCGATCGGAAGAAGATATGTAAATTAGTGCTGAATTTGCATATCTCCTTTTGAAAGAACAACATAGTCTAGATGTACCCCTAGTATGGGATTCTAGTACAGGCTTCTGGTGTCATTAGTGGGTCTATATTAGCATGAAGGTTAGAAGAGGTTTTAAGTATTTGGTCCTAGCAAGGTTGAGAGAAGTGTACTTCATCCCCCGTGCATCCCTTCTGGGCAACTCCAGATCTACATACTTGCAGGAGTGACAGTTTCTTGCACAGAAGCTGCCACAGCAGTATGAGCCAGAGTTTCAGTCCCAGCAAAGGCAAGGTCACCGAGCTGTGAACAGCAAGGAAGAGTTCATTCAGTGAGCTGCCTGAGACTTTTGCCTGACAAATGCAGCATCTTTTGGATTTCAACACAGGCTTCCTAGTATACTCTGCCATCATAGTGGTGACGAGGCTGGTCAGCAAATTCTACAGAGAAATAAACACATCAATGCTCAGAGAATCCATAGGAGAGAAAAAAAGGGAAAGTAGAGCCAGGAAGGGAATGCAAACCAACAACAATCCACTACTGCCTGAAAAAAATAAGGATAATATAAAGTTATGCAAACAATTAAAGTGAGATAAAAATGGACCAATGAACCAGTTGAGGCTGAACTATGGGTGAGCAAAATAAGATGTGTGACCTTGCCTCAGAATTGCCCACTAATGATACTGAATTTCTTACATTGATGCAGACCAAGTAACCACCCATCTGTCATTAATTGAGAGAGAAGTTAAAATTCAGAAATGTAACATAAGCATGTTTAATATGTGTTTACTTATTTCTATATTTTGAAAATATATTCTATTTTAAGGGCATAGGCTACCTTCACCCCACATGAGGATTTGGGTACCAAAATCAAGGGTAGAAAAAAGTAGATTTGGTACTAAGTCACTGCAATACTCAGTTTGAAGTTATTACAAGCATTATAGAATGAACATTTAAGAAGCATTATCCACAATAATGCATTTTTATACCACACTAGTTATTTAATTACCTGATTTTGTGTGTATCTTGTAATCAGTGTTAAAAACGGAGAGAAGTTGTTACTACTGATTTTTTTTACAAAGAAAATTCATTAGCATGTTAATTTAGACTACTACATCCTTTTGTATACAGCACCTTTAAAAACATTAAAAATCTCTAAAATTCATCTGAAGGTTATACATTGATAATAAAAGCTGAATTTCACTGCTGCCACAAGCTCTTGCAATAGTGTTACTATATTTTATGGCAGCCACCAGGTATGATTTCTAATGAAAAACTTTGCTCACCTTAGCACACCTCATACAACTATAATGTATATGAAAGTAAGCTGCCATCATTGTGTTGTGTATTTTTTTTCAATTTCAGTTTAAAATGGCAGCATAGCCTTTCCTTTCCTCCAATAATTTTCCAAATTAAATATACCCTCAAATGGAGAGTTGATGAAAATAAGATTTTACAAAATGTAGGTACATCAGAAATGTTTCTTTTAAAAATGTGATAATTTTAACTAAAACAAGTAAAGATTTCCTCTGTAACAATAGCAACCCCAGCATCGCAAAAGTGTGCTAGGGCAGGAGATCCTGAAAGTAAAACCAAGTAGCAACAGTTGGTGCTATGAAAAAAACAGCTACATTGTAAGCATTTATTTAAAAATGATAAAATATGAGACTATGAAATTATAAATTGTATGAAACCATCCCAGAGATTAAATTAACCTTAATCTTCTGACTAAGGATTCATAAAGAGTATAATTTTACATTGGCATTAATATGAAGTTGTCTGAGCATTTCAGTCACACACTCAGATTTTCACAGGTTATATGCCAAGAGACTAGAAGTCTATTCCTTAAGACTAGAATCTTGTTCATAAAATGTCATCTCAAATGAGATCAGTTTATTTATTTTTTTCTTTTTAACGTGTCTGCACTTGAAAAATGTGAAGTACTAAAAGACCTAACTTTTTATATTTAGCCACCTTCACAGACACAGACAAGCAGCAGAAAAACAGTTTCCCAAAAAAGCACAAAATAATATGGTAGAAATACATCAAAAAAGTGAGTCTCTTTGTTCATCCAGTTCTTAGCCATACTCCTGAGACTAAACAGGTGTGCCAAATTAATGCAGATTGCATTTTCCTTCTACGTGGACACTATCTTACTGAGGACAGGACTGAGAATCACTACACTCGTTCTACATTAGAAATTGAATATTCAGGTCATATTTCATCAAGCACAATGTTGAACATATGCTTTATTTAAGGACAAACCCTACAAACACTTAATAATCTGCACTCCTACTGACTTCAATGAGATCACTTGTTTAAGTATCTCAGTTCAACTTGTATTTGCAGGATTTTGCCCTTGTACTATAAGGCCTCAGAAGCCAAACCGTGTCTTTTACTTTTCCATAAAGCACATGCACATCAACATTGTTATAATAAAGAATATAAAAGTACTAGTAACAATTATAACATTAAGAATGGAGTAATTTTTAGTATGGAATGTCTAGGATGAAAGAAAATATGAAATGAAGAGTTACTTCAGGCTTTTGTTCCATTCTAAATTTACTTTAAGGAATACATAAAAGACTGAAGCAGTGTTTAGATAATAACAATTAACACATATGAGGAGGTACACTTAAGCCTTTCTGATTTATTTTTGCATTCTGCTTCTGCTTCCACATACTACATGAAAATTCAAATAGAGCAAATGAAGAGATCATTTAAATGTCAGTTTTAACTTGTAAGAAGGGCTAAAATAGGACAAACAGTAATAAAAAGGGAAAGCTGATTTGTATGAATGTTTAAGGATATTTCAAGTAGCCTTTGTTTATATGAATACTAAATAAATGTGCAGGATCTAGATTAAAAGACCTGTGGAACAGTTGTCACAATAAGACAAAGCCCAAGCATATCATATTAGTGTAATTTTCTTCCAGCCCCTCAGGATGCCTCTTCTAGTTAGAACGGAAAAGTGAATTGATTACTTTGCAAATAATACAGCTGCAATTGATTTTTAACCACCACAGATAAATACAGATTTAAAAAGTATTTTCTAAACAAATGCAGTTCTGTGGTTCATGCCTGCAGAATATAAATGAATTATTAGTTCAGAAAAATCAGCATAATCATTTAGAAAAAGTGCATTATCATCTTACAGTAGTTATTACAGGCACAATGTGAATTAAATAGCCCCTTTCTCCTTTTCTAATAGAAAAAGGGAAAGTAACAGCAAAGGGACAAATCAATTCTTATTGATGCACATGGTATTTAACCACTTGAGTACTGTTTGAAGGTAAGCTGCTGGTGGGCCCACGCTGCTCTGTTTGCTTAATGTGTCTGTAGCCATAGAGCCTTGAAGCTCCCATTGGCTATGGTTCACTCTTTCCAACCAAGGGAAGCTGTGAGGCTCCATGATTATGGACATGTTAAGTAAACAAAGTGGCACGGGCCCACTAACAGCTTACCCTGGCAGCCCTGTGACCTAAGTTTGAAAAACGCTGCTCTACCATATTCTCATGGAAAAGTCAATATATACATTTCAAGAATGAAGCTGAATGTCTCCCACCACCGCTTCACAGAACCTGTTACATAACAATATGGATAAGATAGTGACACCATGCTGATGTTAACAGGAGTTGCAAGGAATTCCCCAATAAACTCACAGGAGAACAAAGCCTAAGATTTACTTTTAAATAATTTGGATGCATAGTTTATAACCATCTTACCAAACAAGAATACTTCAGTTCATTTTAGGAAGTACAAGTATTTCAATACCCTTACATATTCCAGTTTAAATTATTCTTGAGTTTTCCCCAATTTTTATTTCTTTAACTGTTGGAAAGATGACCTATTCTTTTATAACTCCACTATACTGAAGCAAGCATTAAGAAATGTTCAGTACTGTGATAGTCTAAAGAAACACTGATCATATTTTAATTTAAAAGAAAGAGAACTGGACAATTAGAAGCTCCTTAGATTTGACAATGGCACTAAAAGTATTAAACATATTATTTTTAAAAAAATCAAATCATAAAAGGAATCATGTCAAGCTGCTGAACATAGGATTTGGCTTTACAATTCACAATTCCACTGCCAATGGTATTAGTTTGTTCCTAGATATAAAGTACAAATCTCACATATGTTCTTTAGAAAGAAAGATGAGGAATGCAGCATTGTGCAGCGTACCCTGCTGATTTATTCAAGCATCAGCAATGATAAGCATTACTGGTGATGACTACCAGAGGGAGAGGGAAGAAGCATTAATGGGACAAAACTTATAAATTATATTTCCACCACAAAATACTGTATCTATTGTCACTCCCCTATATTTTATGAAAATTGCTTTATGAATACGAATATGCATAACTTGAAGATGCTTTGTGAAAAAAAGATCATATAATATATCATTTTAAATCTACAATCTGCTGAATCTGTATATCCTATTTTTGTGCATGCATCATTCTTGTTTGTGAAGTTAGAAATACGAAGTGTGAACTAGGGATGTAAAAGTGCAACTGTTTAAATGGTTAAATGGTAAACAGTTACATGCTGGCTCCCTAGGAGTGGGTCTGGCAGCCAGCTTTCCCACAGCGTGTATAACTGTGTAACCATGAGAATTTTAACAGTTACGCAGTTACATTTTTAAACAACTTTTTACATTCCTAGTGTGAATTTGTTTTCGATTCTAAATGTGCTAATGAGGGCCATTAGTGATACTTTAGGAACTTAATGGCTAAATACTTAAACCAACAACCTGAGAATTATTTTATTTATTTTTCCTCTAAGTTCAAACTGTAATTGGTCCAAGAAGGCATGTGACCATTCCATTTGCTACTGGAATGCATCTTGAATCTAGTGTTTTTCCATGGAGATGGGGAATGCTTTTCCATCCTGGGGAAAGTCTATGAAATGAAAAGCAATCAGTCTTTTGTCTTTAGCTGGCTTTTGCAACTGCCTCCCCACCCCAAGAGGATACAGACCAAAAAACCTAAAAACAACAAACTGTAGGGAAAAGATGAAGGCAAAGTTGCTCAGCCAATGTCAGAAAAAGATGAACTCTGGCCTGAGATAAAAACAATTATAGATCAAGAATTTGCATGTAACAAGTTTCTTACCATATTAGAAAATTACCTGGCATCTTCTGTTTATTTTAACTTAGTAACTTTGATCTATCTTTTTTCACTTGTAATTACTTACATTCTACTCTTTACACTTAATAAAAACACTTTTGTTTATTATCAAGTCCAGTTTAACTAATCGTTACATGGGGGGAGCAAGCACTATTCATATCTCCCTTTCATTGAGATGGGGGAGAACATCTTCATGAGCTTTCTCTGTGTAAAACTTTTACACATGGTAGGATGGTTTTATTTTGGGTTTTAGTTCTTTTAGAGGTTGTTTTCCTGCATATTGTCAAAGGCCTTATAGCTGAGTCCTCCCAGAGCTAAGCTGGTTCAGCATCTGTGTTGCTCAACATGGGGGCAATGACCCCAAATCTGTGCCTTGGCTGGGGAGACCAGTGTTTCTGACCCAGCAGGACAAGGTGGTGGGAGCCCCACAGGGCAGAAAAATGAGCATCACTGGCTTGATCAGCATACTAGGGGACAACCCCAAGGGAATTTCTGTGATCCAACCCCTCAAATCTACCTATAAACATATTGTTACAAATAACCCATAATTGATATTCAACTGAAAGAGATAAAAGAATAAAATAACTGTTGTTCATTTACATGCATGGGTGGTTAGTTGAGCATCTGAAATAATTTGGTACACTGACAGTTTCACTAATTTCACTTACTCCAGCTCTGCAGTCTCTTTACTGTAAAAACAGAAAATACTGAAACTGAAAAAGTAGCCTGCAAGAATTTGCACGGAAGTAAAGAGGCTCTGATCATGTTTGGTGATATGGCTGACAGAGCTAGCCAAAGGATTCTTATAAATATTAAGAGTATAAAAACACCTGTATTAAAACACTGAATTCCTAATGGCTAATCAGAAGGATACATGTCCATCCCACTAGAGAAAACTACCATGACACAGTCTTGACCAAAGAGTAAGGAGTGAAAAGAGGGGAAAAAGAGGGAATCCTAAGGAACATTCATGAGAAAAAGCTACATTGGTGGCAACTGAAACACTGGTTTTCAGTGTTGCCAATTCTCGTATTTGGTGAGAGGTATTAAAGCTCCAGCTCTTATTTCTTGTGATTATGTAAGAATATCAGCAATCATTTAAATAATTTCTAGTCCTCATGCTTGTAGATAAAACTTTTAAACATGAACATGGATGGCTGAATAATGACAAAATTTATTTTTAACATCTAATAATCATTGGGACAGGTAGGATTTTTCAGGACTCTGTTGAATTGCACAGATAATTTGCTATGTGTTGTTGTGCATAGTAACTAACTACATGTACAATTTACAGCATGAAAAATAAAGTCAGTAACTTCTACTATCTTTTATAGTCTTAATTTAAATCTTCTATTGATGGATCCCAATAGGTACAAATGTATCTACACATTTTACAATTACATGACATTTTCTTCACCCTCTTCCAACACCACAAACATGTTATACCATACAAAAAGGAAAAATATAATTTTCATAGTGTTTTATAGTTTCTACAGTGCACTGAAAACTCTAGCTAATGAACTATAAGGTGACTATTATCTACATTACAGGTTAAGTGAGACATTTGCAAAATTAAAATTAGAAGTCAAAAGTTCTTGTCACCTACACCTGTGTCCTATTCCCAGGCTATTAGACTGTATAAGATGGTCCGTGAGGCCCTACAATATTTTCAAGTTGTAAACTATGATTAGTTGCACCATATAATATCATATGCCTTTGTTTTTTCTCCTTAGACCATTAGCTAGCCTACCATTATCTACATTTCTACTTCAGAGTTCAATTCTCAGTCTTAATTCATAGCTCAGAATTTTATGAATAGCCTCCTCTTTATCATACACACTTCCTGGTATTTTAAATTTAAAATTCTGAAAATTGAGTAATTGTTATAACTCTGTGGAGGAAAACTCTTTTTTCTGATAGCTGTTGTAGTCTGCTTACAACCTTATTGGCCACTCCCTAATGTTTTAAGTAAGAAAGCAGATATAACTGTGACTTACTGGAAAATAAGTGAGAAGATACACTGCAGTATATTTCCTTTAATTAAGAAACCATTAAAAAACAACAAATAGTCTAGTAGCACCTTAAGGACTAACAAAACAAGTAGATGGTATCATGAGCTTTTGTGGGCACAACCCACTTCTTCAGATGAAGTGGGTTGTGCCCACAAAAGCTCATGATACCATCTACTTGTTTTGTTAGTCCTTAAGGTGCTACTAGACTATTTGTTGTTTTTTAATTTTTTACTGTTTCAGACTAACTCAGCTACTCCTCTGAAGTTTAAGAAATCATTGTATTGTAAGCCAGCTATCTGAACTTAAAAATACAATAGGCCATGTGAAACACTTGCATTTTGTCAAAGTGTAAAAGCTCTCTCTTCCCTTACACTACTGCCTAAGCATGCACTAGTGACACCCACATAGGTCAAAACTCTTCTGGCATAAAGGTTCATTGACCCTATCCCCAATAAAAGGGAACAAAGGCAATGCAAATTATACTAAAATTCTTATGTACATTCCCTATAATAAGTAATTAAAATGTAAACCAAATATTAAAAGTACTATCTCATTGAATAGCAAGCAACAAGGACCTTACACTAGGCAGAGATGATCTAATCATTTCTTGTATTCACAGTCTGCAATTCCACAGGGTAACATTCTTTTATTGCTCCGTACCCTTCCAAAATCTCATAATTTATATAGTATATGGAATACAATAACACAATATAAATTGTAATAATTTGAAAATGGTGTTATCCTGCAACAGCAGACACTGTTTTTATATGACAGATGAACCTGGATTGTAATTTTATCGATAATTTCATTAAAAGATAGAATGCTGCGCTCTAACCAGTCTTGTTTAAAGAACCTGCTGCACACCTTGACATAGGATCGTCTTTTCTCAATAGGAGAAGGGTCACTTGCTTTATTTTATTTGTGGCATTTATCAAAACTACTGCTTCCCTTATGTGCAGTTTATAAATGTTTATGAACAGTTTCATCGGCAGTTAGAAAATTGCTTCATAACTTGTAGCTTGGAAGCACTCCTGAAAGGGTCACAGGGTTCATGGATCTGTACCTCCTTCTCTGACTACAATATATTTCAAAAGCTGTTAGAGGGCTCATCCCATAGTGTGGTATCTTTGTGTGTATTTTATATGAATGTGTTCTCTCTCTCTCTCTCTCTCTCACACACACACACACACACACACACACACACACACACACACACACACACACTCACTTATGGACATATCGCATTTCACTATCTGATTCATAAAGAAAAATATTCATTATACAAAAAGGTTTATATTGGCAGCCTGAATAGTGGAGATTGGGGATCTGCAATTATTACTCACAAGACTACTCCCTCTCAAGTCAAGACTATGAATATAAATAGGACTGGGTCCTGTGTGGGTATTTTATGTCCATTCATTTTTCTATACAGCCTGAAATATAATTAGAATCCAGTTCTACAGTGAAAATTAATAGGGAGAGCTCCATGTAAAGGAATTTCAGGATCAGGTCCTGTAGTTGTGCATAGGCTATAGGTTGGATCTCCTTGGTCCATCATGTTTGGAACTTGACCAGTCCCAAATGAGAGAATTTGCCAGACCAGAGGAGGTCTCCAGCCACCAGCTCCCAGTGCTGTCCTAGAAGGCACCCTGCCTCGCCTCCGTCTCTCCCCCACACAAGCTGGCTGTGTTACCTGCCCAGCACTGCTGGCTCCCTGGGCAAGAGAAGCTCCAGACTCCTGCCATGAGGGTGCAACCCCACACATCTGGGGGCAGCTGTGGCCCCATGTTCTTGAGAGTTGCTGCAGGGCTCTGGCCTCGGGACTGCTGCAGGGCTCCAGCCCTGGCCCTGCGTACCAACAGGCTGCTCCAGGGATTCAGACCTGTGTTGCTGTGGGGCTCTACTCCAACCCCAAGCTCCTGGGGACTGCCACAGTGTCCCAGCCCCATGCTCCAGGAAGCTGCTGGAGGACTCTGGTCCTGCGCTGCTGCGGGGCTCCAACCTCAGTCCCAAGTTCCCGGGGGCTGCCACGGGATCTGGGGCTGCCACAAGGCTTTATCCCAGCACCAATCTGTGCTGTTGGGGGACTCCTGCATGGCCCTGCACTGCCGTGGGCTGCTGGAGGCTGCCGCAGGGCTCTGGCCTCAGTCTCATGCTGCCCCCAGCCAGGCTGCCCAACCTGTTGCCCCAACCAGCTGGCCCTCCTGCCCTTAGGCTCCCAGTCTCTCTGATCCAGGAGCATCCATGGTCCTTCCCGATTTCGGATGTAGCTTGACCAGAGAGTACCAGTTTTTGGAGGTACAACCTTTATTTTATTACTTTTTGCTTTTAAATAATGGAACCTACATTCACATAACAAATTGACAAGTGTGCATGCTTTGTCTGTACTTCCATAAATTGAATCCTAAGTATCTTCCTTTTTTTCTTCTTACACATCTGATACCATTATTCAAATACAGCTAGCCATAAGGTAAAAGATCTGACAGTCACCTACAGTTGCTTAGGCTTATAAATTTCCAAATTATAGTTACCAACTGCTGTCTTTTTACTTTTACTTAAATCGTCCTTGCAGAACAATAAAAGGTCTATTTTTAAATCTTAAAAATAGAAAAGTAATTGGAATAAAATTGAAGGTGAAAAACAGAAAAATGCCAAAATACCTCTACCTATAATTCTGTATCTTATCAATTTGAGGCAAACTGATAGAATGCAAAACAGGTACATCTCTAGAATTACAATATCTGTTACTATACATATAATTTTGTTTTCAAAGAGTCCTGTTAAAATGTTAAGTCTTTTACAGGTGCCAAATAGACTTCCATTTATATGTTAACCACAAATGTCAATAACTAATCAAGACTCATCTATACATTCTTCTTCTAAGTTAGGTTACACTAGGCATGAGGATCTATGAACAGAGAATTACTAAAAACTACATAAATAGATTACATAACATGAAATGGATATGAAAGACAATTGGGACAGCACTGATTTACCTAAGTAATATTTTCACAAACTGTACAAAATAAGCATCTTCTGTTAAATATGTCCAAGCAAACCAATTCTTCAACTTAAGGATAAATATTCCAAATTAAAATAATATATGTCAACAGGAAAACATCGAAAGCTTTTGAAACTCAGTTAAGCAAACTTAACCAAACTTATCCAAACACCAACTTATCAAACAAGACTCCATATATTCAGGGGTGTTGCAGAAACCTAACATTATGCATGGTAAAATCTATATACCAGTAAAAGGCCTTATACACTGAACTTTTATTTTTTTCATGTTCAATTTAAAATCACCTAGGGGAAGGGTGCATAAGTGGGGTTCTGAAGGGATCACTTTTGGAACTGGTTCTGTTCATTATCTTCATCAACGATTTAAATAATGGCATAGACAGTTCACTTATAAAGTGTGCAGATGACATCAAGCTGGGAGAGGTTGCAAGTGCTTTGGAGGTTAGCGTCATAATTCAAAATGATCTGGACAAACAGGAGAAATGGTCTGAAGTAAACAAGATGAAATTCAATAAGGGAAAATGCAAAGTACTCCACTTATGAAGAAATAATCAGTTTCACACACACAAAATGGGAAATGACTGACTAGGAAGAAGTACTGCAGAAAGGCATCTAGAGGGTCATAATTGACTACAAGCTAACTATGAATCAATGGTGTGACACTGTTGGAAAAAAGCAAACATCATTCTGGGATGTATTAACATGAGTATTATAAACAAGAAGTAATTTTCTCCCCTCTATTTTGCACCCATTAGACCTCAACTGGCGTTCTATGTCCAGTTTTGGGCACCACATTTCAAAAAACATGTCAACAAATTGGAGAAGGTCCAGGGAATAGCAACAAAGATTAGTAAAGGCTGAGAAAGCATGACTTGTGAGGGAAGACTGAAAGAACTGGGTTTGTTTAGTCTGAAATAGAGGAGACTGAAAGGGAACATGATAACAGCTTTCATGTACCTAAAAGATGACAAGAGAGAGAGAGAGAGAGAGAAATTATTCTCCTTAACCACTGATGACTAGATAAGAAGTAATGGGCTTAAATTGCAGCAAGGAAGGTTCAAGTTGGATAATCCTAACTTTCAGGGTGGTTAACCACTGGAATTGCCTAGAGATGTTGAGGAAGCTCCATCATCAGTGATATTTAAGAGCATGATGCTTCCTACTGGAGCCACTATGAAGCATGAAATATGTATTCACTGCACTGAATTTTGCATAAATATCCAAAACCTTACTAGATTTCACTAAACAGGAGTTTAAACACACTTGCACTGACTCCTGAGAGATCAGCAGATTATGGGACATCTGCAGTAGGTTAGTCAGGAGAGAAAAATACTTAATTACGCTATGAAAACTGATTTGTTGAGAAGTTAGGTCGTCAGGAGTGCACATTAATCAAAACAAAGACACACTAAAAAGACCAACATTTGTTCAGTTGCGCTGTTTTGAAATACTGGGATTAAAGACACTCACAGGTGCCCAGAAACTTTGTTTAAATCTCATAATGAAGTTTCTATTTATATTGTGAAATAGTTGTCAAAAAATTTAGCCAAGTCATGGACAAGCCATGGGAATTGCAGAAACATAAAAATGGACCTTATTACTTGAGCTAATAAAGTCCATTATTACTTCTCCATTAATTTCCATGGTCAGCCTCCCCTAGCTCAGAGTAGCGGTTCCTTCTGTTCACCTGGTATGAAGGAAGGTGCTCCACTTTCACCCCAGAGCAGCCATGGCTCCCAACGTCAGCCATGCCTATGGTCATGCACCTGCTTTCAAAACTGCCGTAGAAGCCTAATATTGCAGAATTCGCAATTTCCAAAAGCTTAGTGTGACCTTATAATATAATTCAGCTGGCTGTGACTAATAAAAATAACTTTCTACCAATAATTCTAGTAATTTCGGTGGCACTCACATTTAGACACGGGAGAAAACTGCTGTGATGGGAACAAGGTAACATTAAAATTAACCTAAATGAAAAAATTACACAAGACTTCAGGAAGACGTTGGTTTGTTTTTTTGTTTATTTTTATAATTCAAGGGTATAATGATGGTGCCACATAGACACAAACATCTTTTATTTTATTTTGTATACAAAGAACATCTGACAGCTTCAATGTTCTCCAGTACCTGGAGTGCTAGTTAATATGGCAATTTTAATGCAACTGCAATCTATAACAATGTCAGACTCATGTATTTCTGTTGTCACAATAAAGGAAAAAAAAAAAGAAAAACTGCAAGAAACAAAATCAACAGGACAGAACCTCATGAAGCAAGCAGAGAAAACAGAATGAAATGCATACATGATTTGCCTTCTCCTCCCCCACCCCAAATGTAAAGGAAATGTAATTAAGGTATAATGGAGATTTAAAACAAATTAAAATCTAGCAGAACTATAAAGCTCATAAAGAGTAACTAGTAATGGCACAAATAAGATAGCAAAATAAGTTTCTGGTGTGTTTCCCTACAAATAGTTTAATAAATTTATAATACAGACATGGGCTCAAAATGGGCATTTTATACCAGCAATTTTCAAATGTTTTCATAGAGTAGACCACTTCTCTCCAGTTCGTGATTGCATGGATCAACTTCCTTCCCATTTACAATAAAAAATGGTTACACACTTATATTGTAAATTGCTGTTCTTTGAGATGTGGATGCAGCCATGTATTCTAATCAGGTGTGTGATTACACAGCATGTTGGAAGCAAGACAGTTTTCCATATTACTGTCCCTCATGGTGACATATGCACTCTGCACTTCCTCATGCTCCCTCTTAAGGCTATGTAAGGGCGGCACGGTCCTAACTACCTTAATCAGTTCCTTCAAATCCGAAATGTGGCCTCCGGGTATGTCTAGACTATATGCCTCTGCCAACAGAGGCATGTAAATTAGACTACCCGACATAGTCAATGAAGCAGGGATTTAAATATCCCCCGCTTCATTAAAATAAAAATGCCTGCCACGTTGTGCTAGCTCAGCTGATTGTCAGCACAACATGGCAGTCAAGATGCAGATTAATCTACAGGGAAAGCCGTTGTTGATTGATCCTGTAAATCTTCTTTCACGAAGCATAAGGGATTGGTCGACAACGGCTTTCCCTTTCGACCAATCTGCGTCTTGACTGCCGTGTTGTGCCGACAATCAGCTGAGCCGGCACAATGAGGTGGCCATTTTTATTTTATTAAAGCAGGGGATATTTAAATCCCCGCTTCGTTGACTATGTCGGGTAGTCTAATTTACATGTCTCTGTCAGCAAAGGCATGTAGTCTAGACATATCCTAAGAGTCTAATGCAGAGAGAATACACATTTGTATCCACATCTTGAAGAATAAGAACTACAACAGAGGTAAATAATTGTTCTTTGAGTGGATACAGACTCATGTTCAACTCAGGAGACTTACAAATAGTACCATAAGCAGTGGGGTTTAGAATCTATTTAAACAGTGACTGTGGTATCATTTTGCCAAAGTTCACATTTGCCCTTGAGGTAGTCTTGATGGTGTATGACTAACTACATATATAATGGATCAAGGAGTAGCCCTTCAAATATCCATTATAGGAACAGCATTGAGAAAAGTTGTGGAGGGGAAAAGCTATAGAGGGGAAAAGTTGTGGAGGGGAAAATATTTGTACATTTCAAGCTCCAGGACATTGATATGATGCCTCACTATCTATTCTGCCCATGAACCATCCAGGTGAGGACTGGTTGCAACTGTCTTTATTGGGAGAGGACAGGGGAATGTGACTGTGAGATTCTGTGGCCTGCACTGTGCAGGGGGTCAGGCTAGATGATCATAATGGTCCCTTCTGACCTTAAAGTCTGAGTCTATGAGACTTCTGATCATACATTGTGTGGTCTATTCTAAAGAATACAGGACCATAGGAAGAGCTTGAACTAGCTTATCCAGATAGTGTCAGCTGTGTTGGTTAACTGATATTAGCCAGGCTTGCAGAGGGCAAAAGCACAGGTTTGCAGAGGGCAAAAGCACAGTAAATAAGCCATGTGACAAAGCAGCATGAGGCACACGTGATCTATGGTGAATGGGAAAGACAGAGACTCATAATATTCACATATAGACTGAAACCTTTTCTGGGAAAGGAAAGTTTTTGCTAATGTGGAGTCAAGTAAGGCCCTCAGGAATTGAAGGCTCTGTGTGAGACCTGATGTTGAATGATCAATGTCCAAGATAAGCTGCAGACAGTAAATGAAATGGAGAATAAACTGGATTTAATAGAGAGTCCAAGGATAGGATTGGCTTTGCAAAAGCCAATCGTTTATTTAAGGAAAGACATGTAAAGCAGAGGTGGGCCAAAGGGCTTCAACGGGCCGGATTCGGCCTGCCAAGTGGGTTGATCCGGCCCTTGGAGGCCCTGCCACTCCCTCCACCCCCATGCCCATTAAGGTCTAGGGGGGCAAGGGAAGCACATGAAGTTTCCTCTGCTTTGCCAGGAGCGCATGGCTCCTGGCAGGGTGGGAGGAGATTTTGTGTATTCCCCGCCCCCATGCCCTGATTGGCCTGGGGGCAGGGGAACACACAAATTTTCCTCCACCCTGCGAGGAGCGCGTGGCACTTAGAAGCGCCATGCGCTCCAGGCAGGGTAGGAGAAGACTTTGCACTCTCCTCCACCCCCCAGCTCTGATTGGCCTGGGGGCAGAAGGGGAGTGCTTGAAGTCTCCTTCCACTGCCAAGGGCATGGGAGCCTAGGAGAAACCTCTGGGGAGGAGCAAAGGCACTCCTCCACCCCCAGTCCAATCATGGCCTGTGGTTGGGGAAGCAGGGAAGTATCCTGGTCCCACCCATTCTGCTTGTGGCCTGGGGCCACTTGAAATATTTCTGAAGTGGCCCCCAGCAAAAAATTATTGCCCACCCTGATGTAAACCATTCTCTGCAAGAATGCCAGCATTACTGTCATGCATTTTGTGTTCATAGCAGGAGCTGATGATAGGACAAAGGGAAGTACAACATGTTGATAATTGCCCACTACCACAAACCTCAGAAACTTCCTGTGACTTGGTAGGATTGAGTTGTGAAACTGAGCAAAATGAAAATCAAGGAGAGAAAAATAATTGTTTTGATCCAGGGAGGGAATGATAGATGCTGAAGAAATCATGCACATTCTCATGTACTTGATAAATTTGAGATTGAAAATTCCAAAATGGAACTGAGACCACCCTTTTATTTAGGAATTAGAAAATACAAAACGGGTTTATTGTAGTAGACATTGGAATGTCTTTTACTCTCATATATATGTTATCCCAGAATGGAACATATGTTGGCCATACAGTTAGAAGATTCATCCCCTACTTTTGAGAGTAACAAATACTAATCATATGATAAAGGAGTCTGCTCCAGTAGATTAGGCTCTCAAGAACAGAGTGGAAAAGAGAAAGAAAGGCTCTCTTTTATTCAAATGCATTTTTTCTAAAGAAATAAATCATCATCACACGATGGGTCTCCCCTACATGCTTATGACCACTGAAAAAAGTTATTACAGATATACAAGTACAGTAAGTTCTACTGACTGCCTAATGTCTGGGGGCTGAGAAGAACTGAAGGGCCCAAGAATTTAAGATAGAGACAAGGCAGTAAGCTATTTTTCTCCTCAGTGGCTCTGTAATTCCTTCAGGCAACACATTTCTTGCTTTCTTTTGTACTGCACTGTAATCCAAATCCTCAGATTTAAACAACCCAGACTGCATTGGAGTCACTCTTCGTGATCTTCCTGGGCATTTGAAGCTCAGCATGCCATGTCAATTTTGTGCTGACAGGTCTCTAACTTTGAAGAGTAAAATGTATAACACATATATGTATAACGAGTGAGTGTGTGTGTGTGTGTGTGTGATAATTTAATATAGATTACCATTTAGAAATAAAATAAATTAGACTTCTGCACACTGTCATCTGCAAAAAAGTTTATTCCCCCCTTTAGCATAGTATGAAAGAAAATCATTGCTTTCTTTTTCCCATATTGAATCAGAAGCTTAGAAAAAGTAAAAGCTCTCTTTGAGCAATATTTCCTACTAAATTCTGAACATTATAACTACAATTTGCTTAATTAACTAGATAAGGGAAATAGAGATTGCAGAAGAAAATCTCAATATCTAGTTACAAATCATCTGAGAGAAATTATTTGCAAATATAAGCTATCTACATATCTCTATTGTGTAATACAACTACCCATGGACAGTGCCTTGGTATGTTTGGAGAAAAAATGCTATACAATTGTCAGATCACTTATACTGAAGTTCTTATCTTACACACTCAAATTATATGGAGATTAAAACTGTGCATCATGGAAGACTAATTATCTCTTAATTAGGTGTATTAGTCCTTTTTCTAAACCATCAGATAAGCTGCTAATAGTTCATCTGCTCACAGAGAAATAACAGTTGTCTCAACTATTTCTAAATTTACAGATATTCTTGATAGCCATATTAAACCTACTGGCAGGAGAAAGGGAGGACTGGAAGAAAGAAACATGCAAACAGCAGTAATGAAATACACACTTACTGGAGAAGTTTAACGGTTGACACCACATTGCTATTACCCATACACTAATTCATTTTAACACGGATTTTTAAAGCATCATCATTGTATATCAAAGAAATAAAGGTGTTATGTAAACAGCAGACACCAGCTGGATAATGCCATCAAACTCTAGCAATGCTTTAGGATATTCTCACGTTTCATCTGCTATTATAGTGAAAATTATTTCTAGAAAAAATATATTGGATGTCTTCATATCATGATCAAAGCACAGTGTGTTATCGGTTACTGTCGTAACCGTTGTTGTAACTAACATGACAAATTATTACTAGAGGTAGAATCTCTCTAGTCCGGCATCCTTAGGAGCTGACCAGTGCTGAACCAGAGAATTTGCTGACCCACAGGAAGTCAATATTGTCTAGTGGTATTACCAACACTTGCATTGCTTACTAGGCTCTGAGAAGACATTTAGGGTTAAATCAGAGTTCAATAACAGCACAGAACACTGAGAGGCATGACTAGTGGCTTTAAATATACTTCATGGGACTGAGGGAAACTTGGTCACATCCGTGATAAGTGGACATCCAGCCAACTAAAATCATGCTGAATCACAGATGTTACCAGATCAGAGAATGAGGGTATGTCTACACTACCACCCTAGTTCAAACTAAGGTGGTTAATGTAGGCAACCGAAGTTGCAAATGAAGCCTGGGATTTAAATATCCCGGGCTTCATTTGCATCCTGCCGGGCGCCGCCATTTTTAAAGCCCCGGTAGTTCGGACTCCGTGCCCGCGACTACACGCGGCATGGAGTAGGTAGTTCGGATTAGGCTCTCTAATCCGAACGACCGGTACACCTCGTTCCACGAGGAGTAACGGTCATTCGGATTAGAGAGCCTAATGCGAACTACCTACTCCGTGCCGCGTGTAGCCGCGGGCACGGAGTCCGAACTACCGGGGCTTTAAAAATGGTGGTGCCCGGCAATATGCAAATGAAGCCCAGGATATTTAAATCCCAGGCTTCATTTGCAACTTCGGTTGCCTACATTAACCACCCTAGTTCAAACTAGGGTGGTAGTGTAGACATACCCTGATAGACTAGAGAGGTTCAACCTGTACTTCTACGAAGAGTTAATTTCTCCAATTTTAGGTTTCAAGTTTCAGACTATATTTAAATGTATCAGAAAGAAAAAGATCATCATCATAATTACAATACTCAGCATTTATATAGTAGTTTCCATCTCCATTAACTAATAAGTCATCTAATTTATTAATCTAAATTTGAAAAGATAGATATTTAATATTGCATCCATTAAACATAAATTTTCAATAATAATACATTATGTGAAATGTAGCAGAAAATGGATACAATTTAAGGCCCTAGTTGTGCAAGACATTCTACACAAGCAAACACTTATCCAGGTGTTGGAGTCCCATTGATTTTAGTGCAAGTATCACACTGTATTTATTCCCCATTATTTTTTTCTTCTAGCAATGATTAATAGAAAGATTTGCCAGAACATTGTTCACTGATCAATTAAACTAAAAAACTATTTTCTCTTTGCAATATGTTTCTATATACATTTTTACTAGATATAAACATGATTCTTCATAAAATATGTTTTTTTGTTTTATTGTTTCTTTAAAACAAGCCAACTCTTTTTAGTAATTCACCCCAAAGAAGAGAATCAGCTGACTCACTTCAGCAGAAATATCAAGATGTGTACATAACACCAATGAGTAACTCTGTAATTTTATGACTGTAACCTCTACGCCTCCTTAAGTCCACTTCCTTCCCCCACCTGTCATTCCTCAATTTGTTTTTATTCTCATTCATGACGAACCAAAAAACAATTTTCAGTTCCTCAGGGCACAAGGTGTTGACTTCTTTGTTTTCAAAGGGGCCAGGCCACTTTTGGACATCATAACAATAAAATAAATGACACTAGTTATACAATTTAAAATTGTGACCTCAAACAACAGTTTCCTATGGGCACTGAAAGTCATTTAAAGGTTGATAATTGATTCTAGATCCATGTCACCGAGCTCTTTTGTGACAACAGACTTAGTCCTACAAAGGGCTGGATCCTGCAATATGTCGGTTGCCTCAAAACATTTGAGTGTATCAAGCAACTCAAAAGAAGTATTCAGCTCTTTGCAGTACTGGTGAAAAATATCTATCAGCCTGGTTACAGAATTTTGTAAATGTTGTTTGCATCCTCCTTCTAATGTTATTAGAAAACAGATTTTTTTTATAATGACTGTGAAGGAGTATCAAAGTCATTTTAGGAAGCTGATGTGTTTTTTACAATTACATTATCAATACTTAGATGGTATTTCAAGAATTACACATTACCACATGAATTTATTAAGCAGTCTCTCTGAAAACCAAAAAGATATTTAGAAATGGAACCTTTTGCTGTATGCAATATTTTCAGATTCATGCATGCTACGACTACAGGGAGTAAGTTCTGTACAGACACTGGTATATTAAAACAAACACACACATTTCTAAGTGAAAATTCCATCTAATGACCTTTGTAAAATTCTAAGGTGGTTTACCATACAAAAATACTTACATTTTAATTATAATTAAGAAATTGAATTTGTGGTACATCATTAACAAAAGATTGTTTTTAATTCCTCTTGGCAGCTACTGATAATGCCTATTCCTCAGAGTTTTTGCATCAGATATTGTCAGTCAAGAATGTTAAATATTCAAAATTAACTCCAAAACAAAGAATGCTAAAATAATTAAATATGCTACACTAAGTTTATTATGAGAACAAATGTGCTTCTTGACTTTTATTAAGCTGCTTCTTCAACAGGTAGGTTCAGTCTATTTAGGTGGGAAATAAAACCTTCCGAACTCTGAAACAGGAACCAGTGTCATCAAAAGGAGTGCTGATTTTCACTCCTTTTTTAAATATAATACCATAAAAATCAGTTATGTGAAGTAGTTCTGAGTGTTTAAAGCACTATACCAACATCTTTAGTTCCCTTTATTACATGCAAATAAAATACAAAAATTTATAACTAGATTCATTCCCTTTCACTGTTTTTAAAACTACTGTAACAAAGGGTGCCAAGATTTTTTTCAACTAAGAAGCAAAAATACAGAAAAAGAACCAAATAACCTACCAATAAAACTTTCAATATGTTTCTGTTGAATGATTATTTCTTTACAGTACCCTGGAGCATTCTAACTTCATTTGAACAGCACATCTAACTTAACTGTAATAGTAATTACTCTGTGAAATATTGTGGTGGAAACAAAACTCAGAGGGCTGTTTTTTCTTAGAAAATAATTAATAACTAAGCATTATTTCAAAATTACATACAGTTCCTTTAAGAAAGATTTGCACACAAAAAGGGGGGTTTAACAATGATGTCCTCTGATAACATCTTCATTGTGATGCGTAGCAATTTCTCAGTTGGGGAGCACTGCCCCACCAAATACAGCCTATACATTTGGGACCTATTTACTTTAGGAGTGTGCCTGATAGCTGATAGGAAGGTCTATTGTTCTATTTACTCTGGCTTTTTCCTGAGCATATCTGAATGGACTATTCCTGGACTCAGTGTGAAGGCCTTGCAACTCAACAATGGCCACTGGGTAAGAGAAAGTTACTCACCTTGTGCAGTAGCAACAGCTCTTCGAGGTGTCCCCATGGGTTCTCCACTGTAGGTGACAGGCTCATCCCGGCACCACAGGTCGGAGATTCTTTAGCCGGGGTTTAGCCGGACTGCGCATGCACGGGGGCGTTGCGTGCCTTTTGTGCCATTTCTGAGTGTGTGCGTGGACCAGCGCCTGCCAGTTCCTCCTAATCGGGTCACTCCTGAAAGATATAAATAAGAGACTCTGAAACAGGGAGGAGGGCAGGTTGTGGAGCATCCATGGGGACACCTTGAAGAACCGTTGTTACTGCACAAGGTGAGTAACTTCCTCTTCTTCTTCGGTAGTCCCCGTGGGTGCTCCACTATAGGTGAGTACCGAGCTGTAGTCTGTTCTACGGAGGAGGGCTCGGAGTTAAGATGAGTGAACTGTAGACAGCACTGCAGTAGCCAGTGCTGAGTCTCGGAGGATTGCATCTACCGCGTAATGTTTTGTAAAGGTCATGTCGGAAGACCAGGTTGCTGCTCGTTGTATATCCTGCAAGGGAACACCTCTGAGAAAGGCTGTAGTCATCGCCATCATGGAACAAGTGTGAAAAGAGGTAGGTAGAGATTTGTTGTGTAACAAGTAGCAGTGTGTGATGCATTTTACAATTAATTTGGAGATGAGTTGCGACGATAAGGGTTGGCCCTTGGTTCGGTCATTTGGGCATAATAGTAAGTGCTGTGATTGTCGGAAGGGACGAATCCTCTCCAAATAGAAAGCCAGTGCCCTGTGAACATCCAAAGTGTGTAAATGGGCCTCACATAGTGAGGCATGAGGTTTGGGATAGAAGGTTGAAAGTACTATAGGTTCATTAATATGAAATTCCGAATTGACTTTCTGCAAGAAGTTGAGGTGGGATCTTAGTACAACTCCTTGGCTAGAAAAGGTAGTATATGGAGGGGTCGCCGAAAGGGCGGCAAGTTCACCCACGTGTCGTGCCAATGTAATCACCAGGAGGAAGATGACTTTCATGGTAAGTATGGTGAAATCGCATGTAGCTAATGTCTCAAACTGTAGGTACGTGAGTGTGTCCAGAACTAATTGCAGATCCCAAGGTTCAGGAGGATTCCTGCATGGAGGGTAAAGGTTCATGAGACCTTTCAAAAATCGTTTGGTTGTGGGATGGGCAAATTTTGAGTAGCCGTCAATGGGTTCCCTGAAGGCAAAAATGGCCGAGAGATGGATCCTGATTGATGACAACACCAATCCAGAGTAATGGAGGTGTAATACATAATCTAGAATACATTGGAGAGGGATGGTCAGAGCATCTAGGCTATTATCAGTGCACCAGGAATGAAATCGGCACCATTTATAGAGGTAGGTCTTGCATGTAGATTCTCATCTGCTGTGTATCAATACCTCCTTTACTTGTTGAGAACTTGTTGTGGTGGAGCCAGCTAGGAGCCAAGTAGTGAGATGTAGTCAGTCGATCTGGGGTTGTGTTACGGACCGTTCTCATTGCGTCAGGAGAGCTGGACGTTCTGGTAAGTGATACGGAGGTTGTAGAGGCATTTGCATCAAAAAAGGAGCCCACGTCTGTCTGGGCCAGAATGGGGCTATAATAATAATAATAATAATGTGGCTTTGTCCATGGCTATCTTTTCCAGTACTCTGGGAAGAAGTGGAAATAGGGGAAAAGCATAGAGTAGCCATTGGCCCCAGTGTATCAGGAACGCATCCCCTAGGGACTTCGGACTGATTCCTGCTCTGAAGCAATACCTTGGGCATTTCGTATTGAGGTGCGTCACGAACAAGTCTATGGTTGGGTACCCCCACTTCTGGAAAAGAAAGTGTCCTACACGTCAGTCGAGTTCCTACTCATGCTGAAGAAAAAAATGTCTGCTGAGCATATCAGCAGTAGTGTTGTCTTTGCCAGGCAGATATGTGGCAATGATCCTGATTTGTTGACGAATGCACCAGTTCCATAGCCTGATGGCTTCCGCACAAAGGGATTTTGATCTGGCGCTGTAGTAGACCGTGGTAGTATTGTCCGTAAGGATTTGGACTGCAAGGGCTCGGATTTTGTGTGAAAATGCCTTGCATGCACTGGATACGGCCTTTAGCTCCAATAAGTTGATATGTTCGAGGGCCTCTGTTGCTGTCCATTGACCTTGAACACGTTCCTTCGTACAGTGAGCTCCCCATCCTATCAGAGAGGCATCTGTCATGATTTGTATGTCGGGTTGTGTGCTGTGGAAGGGAAGACTGGTAAGCACGTTGGCGCAGGATGTCCACCATGTAAGGGACTGTTGTACCATAGGTGGTTCCATTACCATTCTGTGAATGTTTTGGCTGTGTGGGCGGTACACAGAAGCGATCCAATGTTGTAGGCATCTGAGATGGAGCCTCGCATGCTGTACCATATAAGTAGTAGCTGCCATATGTCCCAGGAGCCGTAAATAGGTAAGTATGTCGATTCTGGGACTCAGATATGATGTGTAGTAGAGCTCATATTTTGTTGAATCTGTCTATGGGAAGATAAGCCTTGGCTGTTGTAGAGTCTAACTGAGCCCCAATGAACTTGATGGATTCTTGGGGTATGAATGATGACTTCTGGATGTTTATTAGAAGTCCTAGAGTCACAAATAGTTCTTGTCATATGGGTGGCGTGACTGCTAGTACGTGGTTGCTTTGATCAGGCAATTGTCCAAATATGGAAATATTATAATGCCTTGGCGATGAAGATAGGCTGATACCACCACCATTGTTTTGGAGAATACTCTTGGAGCGGACGAGAAGCCGAACAGCAGGCTCTGTATTGAAAATCTTGGTTGCCAATGACGAATCTGAGAAAATGTCTGTGCGGGGTGTATTGTGTTGTGGAAGTATGTGTCCTGTAAATCGAGGGAAGTAAACCAATCTCCTAGATTGAGCGCCGGAATAATAGACGCTAGTGTCACCATCTTGAATCTGTACCTTCTGAGATGTTGATTGAGCCACTGAAGGTCCAGAATAGGTCTCCATCCCCCTGATTTCTTCTCGGTTAGGAAATAATGGGAATAAAACCCTCTGCCCTGGAATTGTTCGGGTACCCTCTCCACTGCCCTGATATCGATGAGATGTGAAACCTCCTGCATGAGGAGAGCTTCATGAGAAGGGTCCCTGAAGAGGGATGGGAGTAGCGGAGTGGTGGGGGGGGGGAGAAGAGGGATGGTGTAGCCAGATGTTATCAGCTCACGGACCCATCGGTCAGTGGTGATGGCAAACCACCTGAGTCTGAATGGGCGTAAATGATGGTGAAAAAGTTTTCTGGTCTCTGTACAAGATGTTAGAGAGATGGTCTGCAGCCCATCGACTGGCCCATCAAACTGGCTGCTTGTTATTGTGTTGAGCAGGCGTTCTGGTAGATTGCGGCCATCACCTCTGCTGACGCAGCTTCCCCATTGTTGAGGTTCATATGACCGGAATCTGGGGTTGGTAAAGGAGAACTGCCACTACCGGTAGTAAGGGCTATAGCGCCTTCAGCGATATGGTGGCGTATACATCCCTAGTGTCTTGAGAATAGTCCTAGAGTCCTTCCCTGAGTGGACTTGATCTGTGTTAGCCACAAAGAGACTTTGCCTATCAAACGGCAGATCCTCCAATTTAGCCTGAAGCTCTTTAGGCACCGCCGCCATCTGCAGCCAGGAGGAGAGTCGCATCACCACAGATGTAGTAGTGGTTCGAGCTGAAGCATCAGCCATGTCCGGGAAATTTGCAAGGTAGTCCTCGATTCTGTATAGCCCTCCAGTACACTGACTTTAGTAATTGGCGTTTGTCCTCCGGGAGATGCTCCAGGAGTGTCACGAGCTTTGAATAGTTATCAAAGCTGTGGTTAGACAGGAGAGTGCAGTAGTTTGCCATTTTGAGCATTAATGTGGAGGATGAATAGACTTTCCTCCCAAACAGGTCTAAACGCTTGGCCTCTTTGTCACTGGGAGCATTCTTGTGCTGCGGGTTCTTTGCTAGTTGTTGAGAGGCATTGACAACCAAGGAATTTGGCTGCAGATGGATAAATAAAAATTCCATCCCCTTAGGAGTCACTAAATATTTCTTGTCAGCCTGTTTGTGCGTGGCCTGGGAGGATCGCTTTGTCCAATGGGAGGGCCATCTTATTATTCTGTGATGGCTGCAGGTTTTTAAGCAGACGATGTTGTTTCTGTTTAAGTTCACTGAGTTGCATCTCCTGGGACTCTGCCACCCTCCTGAAAAGGTCATGGAATTGCTTAATGTCATCCACCGGGGAAGTATTGCCAGGGAAGACTGCGTGGTCTGGGGAAGACGACGACATGTCAGTTGGGGATTCTGTTTCAGGCTGCGGTTGTTATTTTGAGAGACTCTCGATGCTCGTTGGGGTGGACCACCGGCGCATGTGTATCCCCTGAGGGAGTTGGTGGTCTGGTTGATGAATGGCCGCCTGGCGCTACTATGCAATCGTCTTTCATGATAGTGTAGCGAGATGGAACGGGAATGACTGTATGAGCGGTGGTGAGAGTAGTAGCCTCGGTGACAGTAATACCTGTCGTGGTATTGCCGAGATGAATGATAATATGGAGAATATCTCCTGTCCAAAGTGCGAGAGGATCTCGTAGGAGATCTAGGGGAGCGAGACCTCCGCCTGGAGTATGTAGGTGCATGAGGTGACCTATGATAATGCTGAGGAGAGGGTGAGTACTGCGGAGACCCTCTGCGGTAGGATCTAGGAAGACTCCTATGGTAAAAGTGAACAGAGTACTGAGGCTGGTGATTGCAGTTGTGGAGAGAATGCAGCTGGTTCTGGACTAGGAGAAGGTGTGAGTACCCTCCTGGATTTGTAAGCAGCCTTGCATACCACAGGAGATGCGCATGTGTGGGTGCAAGACCTTCTTTGTTGTTGTTGTGCTGTGGGAACTGACTGTGCCAGCAGCAGCATTCGAGTTGATTCATCATCAAAGTGCAGTGCCAGTTCCCTCGGTGCCGATTGGTGCGATGTTGTGACAGAGAGTGGCATGGAAGGTGCCGGTGCTGTGTGCGTCGGTGCCGATGTAGCTGACAACCGAGGTATTGAAGATCTTGTCATCAGTGCTGGTGGGCCTGGTGCCATTGGCACCGGTGCCATGGGACTAGGCACCGAGGAAGAGGATGGCGAGGGACTCAAGGGCGGTGCCCAAGTCAATGGTCTCAGTGCCTGAACTACTGTCATCAAGCGCTCCTTCGGTGCCTGTCTGCTCGGTGCCGATGGCTTTAATTTTGTTGGTGCAGGCACCGAATCGGCCCTTGGAGGCCTTTCTGATAGCGGTGCCACTTCTCAATGCAAAGACGGGCTCGGCTCCGAGACTGTACAGCTCGTCTTATGCATTCAAGCCTGGATGCTGGAAGAGGAGCCAGATGTACCTGGCTTGTCGCCCATGCTTATCCTATGGGTCGTTGCTGGCTTTCTTGCAGTCTTAGAGGCTCCGGAAAGCTCAAGTTCAGATGGTTGAAGAGCCTTATTAAACAGCAGCATCTTCAGGTGCATTTTGGGGTCTCGTCTTGCCCACGCCATGAGCTTGGAGCAGTTCTGGCACTTCTGAGGGATATGACCATCACCCAAACACTTGATACAGCTGTCATGGCCATTTGAGGCTGGCATTGCCTCACGGCATGAGGAACATTTCTTTAATCCGGTAGACCCCGGCATTCTGATAACTATAACTAACTAGTAATCCTAACAGAAAGAGAAAAACAGAGGAGAAAAGTTTTTTTATGTGTAAAGAATGACTAACTATAGCTAACAACTAACGCTTGACCAACTATTTACAGATTTCTAAATATTTTCTTGTCAGATTGAGGAGAAGGAGTTCACTCCGCCTGCGACTGTGAACAGTTAGGAGGAACTGGCAGGAGCCAGACCGTGCGCACACTCAGAAATGGCGCAAAAGGCACGCGATGCTCCCATGCATGCACGGTCCAGCTAAACCACGGCTAAAGAATCTCCGACCTGTGGCGGGGACGAGCCTGTCATCTACAGTGGAGCATCCATGTGGACTACCAAAGAAGAACTGGTGCTTTCACCCTCAAATGCTGAAAACATTGGGTAAGCAGTCACACAATGGAGACCGTGTAATTTGATATATATGGCAGTGCCTATCTCCACTGGAACTTGGGCTGCCACCATAACACTAGCATTCATTATTGGTTCCTGATGGGGAGAACTGTAGCTCTTGTGGCATAGGTCCTGCAGAGGTTCCTAATTGCTTCCACAATGAATGTGGAGAAGACAGGGTTACTCACCTTCTGCAGTAACTGAAGTTCTTTGAGATGGGTGTCCTTTTGGGTGTTCCACCTTAGGTGTTTGGGCGATCCTGCACGTCCAGCCAGAAGATTTCTATAGCAGTACTTTAGCTAGGCTGTTTGCGCATGCATAAACCCTGATCCCCTCAGTTCCTTCTCTGGCCCGTTAGGCACGTGAGAAGATGCCCGAAAGCAGAGGGGAAGTAGGGCAAGTGGTGGAGCACCCCATCTTGAAGAACTTTAATTACTGCAGAGAGTGAGTAACCTCTCTTCTTCAAGGCTGTCCCTGTGGGTGCTCCACCTTAGGTGGCTATAAAGCTGTGTGTACGCTGGAGGTGGGTGCTTTGGTCGGTATAATGTCTGTATGGAGAACCATCAGGATGAAATGGCTGAATAGGATTCCCCTAAAAGGGTATGTGTCAAGCACATAGTGGGTTGCAAAAGTATGGGTGGATGACCAGGTAACTGATTTGCAAATATCTACTAGGGGGATGCCCTGGATATATGCGGTTGATGCAGCCGTGTCTCCGGTGGAGTGCTCAAAGAATTGTGCAGGCGGATCTTTGCCAAAGGCTGAGTAAGCCAGTCTTACGCATTCCTCTATCCATTTGGAGAGTCTCCGAGAGGAGATAGGTAGCCCCAGAGATGGCTGCGCAGTCAAAATAAACAATCTGTTGGTTTTGCAGATTTGTGGAGTTCTACCTATGTAGAATGAGATGGCCCTGCAGATGAAGAGTTGCCTGTGTCTCGTTGTCATGGGGTTAGGGAAAAAAAGACAGGTAAGTTGATAGGCTCATTGCAGTGGAATGAGGAGACGACCTTTGGCAAGAATTTCAGGTGAGGCCTAAGTACCACCTTCTCTTTATGGAAGACTGTAAAAGCTGGGTTCATCATGAGGGCTGCAATTTCTCCCACCCATCTGGCAGATATTATGACCACCCGAAAGGCCACCTTCGTGGAGAGGTAGAGGAGCGAGCATGTTGCCATTGGTTTGAAGGGCTCTCTTCTTAAGTCACTAAGAATGAGATTGAGGTCCCAGGTAGGAACCAGTGGTTTGACAGAAGGGTAGGTGTTTTGCAGCCCTTTGAGAAACCTTTTAGTTATAGGATGTGTGAACACTGATGTATTGTCTATTGGTTGATGTAGAGCTCTGACTGCAGCGAGTTGGATTTTAAGGGAGCTCAGGGAGAGGCTCGAGTTCTTACGTTCCATGCTATATTGCAGGATCTCAGGAAGTGGAGCTGAGGCTGCATCGAGGCCGTTTGTTTGGGACCAAGCAGAGAAGCATCTCCATTTGTACAGGTAAGATTTTCAAGCAGATGTTCTGCGGATATTGAGAAGAATTTCTCGGACTTGGTTTGTGCATTGTGATACGGGTGGAGTGAGCCTCTGAGAAATCATGCCTGGAGCTGGAGAGTGAGGAGGTGTGGGTGATGGAAGCGACCCGCAGTGCTGGGTGAGGAGATGCGGAAGCTGAGGGAGACTCTGTGGCTGCCTGGATGACATTTGAAGCTGGTAACTGTACCAGGTTTGCCTGGGCCAATCCAGAGCTAAGAGGATAACTTTGGCCTTGTCTGCTTGGATCTTGTTGACCACTCAGTGGAGAACAGGTATTGGTGGAAAAGCATAGGAGTGCTATGCTCCAGTGGATCATGAATGCATCTCCTAAGGAGTGTGAGCCGATGTCTGCTCATGAGCAGTATTGCGGACATTTCTTGTTCGCTTGGGTTGCAAATAGATCTATCTGGGGGAAACCCCAGGATTGGGAAAAAATTGGTGCAAAACGATGGGATCTATTTCCCACTCATGGTTGGAGGAGAAGTGTTGTCCTTTCCCACAAAGTGTGAGGCAAATAAGTCTATATTGTGTGATATGCACCAAGTCTAGAGACAGACTGCTTTCTTACAAAGAGGGTAAGATCTGGTCCCTCCCTGCCTGTTGATGTAAAACATTGCAGCTTGGTTGTCTGTAAAGATCTGCACCATGGAATTGGAGATGTGGTCTTGGAAATGCCGGCCGGTGTAGAATACTGCGCAGAGCTCGAGGATATTGATGTGCAGTGTGGTCTCAGCAGCTGACAATTGGGTTTGAGTAGTGAGGGTGCCACGGTGGGCTCCTCAGCCTATTTGGGACACATCTGTGGTGATTGTGAAGGAGGGGGCTAGTTTGTGGATCCCAGCGCACATGTTTTGTGGATCCGACCACCACTGGAGTGACTTTCTGATGGTGAGAGGCACTGAGATGGTGAGAGGCACAGCTTGAGGAGGCTGTGCTCAGCCAATGTTGTAGTGGCCTCATATGTAATCTGGACTGAGGCACCACCATAGTGGCTGCTGCCATGTGGCCTAGGAGCTGGAGACATGCTCTGGCAGGTAGCTGGGAAGTTGTGCAGTGCAGTTGGATAACTTCCCGAATAGCTAGGAACCTGTGGTGAGGCAGAGATACAGTGGTAGTTGTGCAATCTAATTGAGCCCCTTTGAATTCCAGGACCTGGACTGGTTGGAGTTGGGTTTTTGAGAGGTTTCTTTACAGAGCTAGGGATTGGAAGAGATACACAGTGATACGGACTGCTTCTTTTGTCTCCTCAAAGGAGTCCGCTCTTATCAGGCAGCTCTCCAGATATGGGAAGATGGACACTCCCTGCCTGCGCAGATGAGCTGTTTGCACCCGCAGTAAATCTGAAGTATTTCCTGTGTGTGGGATGGATGAGCACATGGAAATATGAGTCCTGGAGGTCGAGTTGTCAACCAATTGTCTCCGTTGAGGGAGGGAATACTCGTGAAGAGAGTAATCATGTGGAAGTGTTGGGAAAGTACATGCCTACTGAGGCCTCTAAGGTCTAAGATTGGCATCCATCCCCCGACTTCTTTTCCGTGAGGAAATAGCAGGAATAAAAGCCAGTGTTGTGGTACTTGTGGAGAACATGTTCCACTGTTTTGATGGAGAGCAGGTGGCCGATCTCTTGGCACAGGATGGTCTCGTGAGATGGGTCCCTGAAAAGGGACAGGGAGAGTGGTTGAGGTTTTGGAAAGGACGGGAATGGTATGCAGTACCCATTTTTTATGTTGTCAAACACCCACTTGTCAGATGTTATGAAGCACCAGTGGGGATAGAAAGGTGCTAAGCATTGCATGGATATTGGAGTGCCATGAAGGGACAGGATGGGAGGGAGGAGTTTGACGACCCCCAACCTGAACTTCAAAATGTTTGTCTAACATTAGAGGGCTGGGACATGATGGTAGGCTGTTTAGTGGACTGTCACCTCCTGTTCTGGAGTTGTCACTTTCTCTGGTCATACTGCCTTTGTGGTTGAGTAAAGAAGGCAAGTCTGTACCTCTGAGTATAGTCCTTATTTTGTTTAAATTTCTACACCTGATTCTGGATGCCCAGCATGCGAAGGGTGGCTCTGGAATCTTTCAGGAAGTGCAACTAAGTGTTGGTGGACTCTGAAAAGCTTTGGGCCCTCAAATGGGAGGTCCTCGATCCTTGTCTGAACCTCTTTCGGAAAGCCAAATAAACGGAGCCAGGATGCTCTCCTCATTACTACCACATTTGCAAGGGAACGAGCGGCAGCGTCAGCAGAATCAAGGGAGGCCTGTAAGCTGTTAGGGAGTCCTCATTTGTGTTGGCTTTAAACTGCTCCCTTTTGTGTTCTGACACACACTTAATAAAGGTGGATACCTGTTAAAAAATGTGATGTGTGTATTTTGCCAGCATATCCATATAATTGGAAATGAGTAGCTAGAGGGAGGCAGATGAGTAGGCTTTCCTACCCATAAGATCAAGTCGTTTCCACTCTATCGGGGGAGTGGATCTTGATAAGGTATGTTTGGCCCTCTGGTTGGCAGCGTCAACTACGAGAGAGTTGGCAGGAGGGTGTGTGAAGACAAACTCTGTACCCTTAGAGGAGAGACAATATTTTCTGTCCACTGGCGAGAGACGGTGGCTGGTGTTTGCCACAGGGGTTTATCAGGATCCATGAGGGCAGGGTCCATGGGTAAGTGCTAATTTTACTGATGGTACAGCCTGCAGGATGCTGGTAAGCTTATGTTGGGTGTCAGTCTGTGTTGTTAATGAGATTTCTAACCAGCCATCCTTCTAAAACAGTCCTAAAAAGCCCTGGAATCATCGCCGACTGAGGGAGGTGGTGGCATGAGGGCATCCTCTGGACGAGAGGAGGAGAGCTGAGTTGGCAGGTATGATGAGACATTGGAATCGTCATCACTAAAGGGATGATCGAAGTCAGGTTGGTCCCTGGACACATCTAGGGAGGTCACCGAAGTGTGTCTCGAGTGAGTGTGACTAGCGTGCTGGTATTGCAACTGCTGCTGATGTGTTCTTAGAGATGCCCAGGGGTCCTAGTATGATTAAGAGGATGGCATGGGTATGGGAGGCAGTAGCCACTGGCTGGAGTGCCACCGAGGAATCATTGGTTGTGGCAGAGGTATCCTCTTTCTAGGGGAGGAATGCCTGGGTGAGACAGCGTTTGAAAGAGATACAGCTTCCTCCTCACTATATGAAGGAACTGTTATATTTGCTGGAGAGAACCTGGCAAGTGTCAGAGAGGTGTCAGTATTGAAAAGCAGAGTAGTGGGTACTGGGGTAGCCTTTAGATGTCCGTAGATGTAAAAGAATAAGTTTGAGGCATAGGCGGCAGGGAGTACTGTGGTTGTGAGCCTTTTGCCTTGCCAGGGCACCGGGTGGGCACACATGCTGGCAGATTCAAGCGTGGAGCTTTAGTCAACCCACTATTTTTATCAAAGGCAGAACATGAGGTCTGCGCAGGAGATGCAATAGCTGCCTTGAGTTTTTGTGCTGCCAGGGGTTTAGGCTTGCTAGCCTGTTTCGGCACTGAAGTCAGGTCTTGAGACCCTTGGGGTGCAGTGGGTGATTGCAGCCCTGACAAGCCCTTGTCCAGAGGGGACGGAACTGGCTTGCAATCGTTAGTGAATGGAATTCCCTACTAACATCTGCATTTACCCTCAGATTGTTTAGAGGTTGCAGAACTCACAGCTGAGGCAGCTTCTGCCGCCTTATCTAACATGGCTGCTGTAAGAGGGTAAGCAAGGATGCAGAAAAATGCTAGAGATTAAGTCTGGTCAGATTGCTGTTCAAGCAAAATAGCTGTCTCACTGTATTTGTTCCGGAAATCAGGGCTCTGTGAAGAACGCCCTGAGGTACTCTGTGTTCCCCCCTCAGGCAGCAGAGAGAATTGAAGGCCCATCTGGGCGGGAAAAAATATAAGTGGCAGATAGGTAGCCTCTGCTTGCTGGCTGCTGATGTGTATGCCCGAGATGGCAGGGGGGAAGTGTGAGGAGGACTTTTGTGGATGATATCCCCAGGCTGATGAATCCATGAATAAAATAGTAAAAACCTGTAAAACATTAAAAGGTTAAAAAGATTTAAAAGATTTTTAAAAAATTAAAAGATGGTAGGGGGAGCCTGTGTGGGGTGATCTCTGCAAGGGGAAAAAGCAGCAGGCGAAGATCCTCCGCTTATTTGCGGTCCCACCGTTTGCCACGAAGAAAAAAATCTTTTTTTTTCTCTTCTGCCGGTAAAAGATAATGATTTTAAAGCTAAACCTGACTAAAAATCTAAGATGAAAGCTATCTATCTAAATTAGGAGCTCAATGCAGAGTGCACTGCAGGTTCCAACCAGCACCGGGGGCAGCAGAGAAGGAACTAAGGGGATTGGGGTTGGCGCATGCACATTAGCTTCTTGTGCATCAGGATTGCTGCGCATGAACAAACAGCCTAGCTAAAGCACTTCTGGCTGAGCGCGCAAGGGCGCCCAAACAACTAAGGTGGAGCACCCATACGGATAGCCTCGAAGAAGTAGTATAGGTAGTTCTGACAAGATAGCAGAGAGCAACTAATCAGGAGTCAGCAAAGTTACTGCCTGGCAATAATCACAAAGAAAGAATGGCCGCCGAATGGACAGATTTACTGGACAACATGGCCAATGTTTATGGACTTTTGTTCAGGATTACATGTGTTTTTTTGTTACACTGCAGGCAGTGATCAAATTACTTATTGACATCTCCTGTAGTGGAAAATCCTTGCAGACAACTCTGGTTACTATAGTCTTCTTTACCATAAAACACATGCAGATTGTGCCAAGGGTCACTGGGAGTAATAAGACAGAACACAAAAGGAAACCTTACTGTCTTGCCTGTGTATACAGCTTCCCACAAGGTGATAGATATTTCTCTATAAAACTAATGTGGTTTGGGAATTGTAGCTTCAGATTTCATTTCCTTAGGGTCCTAGATAAATGATGGGTGATGGGTACCCTCAGGCTTTATGATTACTTATTACATTCATCAATGGCTGCAATTTAGCAATGGACTGAGAGTTACTGTATTTCAATAAAAGTTGCAACCTTCAAATTCCAGTACCAGAGTGAAGATTTTGTGTTTTTTCTGAATCATCCAGACTAATATCAGCAAGCAAGTTGCTTAAAATGTTAAAAAAAATATCTGATTCTTGCGAACCATTTGCTATAAAGCAAATCTAATAATTCTGACACCTCTAGTGCATGACCTCTGAAAATCCTACACAGTAAAATTTTATGTGGCAACCTCAGGATAAGAAAGAGATGATGCCAGCAAATTACTAGCTAGAAGAAGCCTACCAGAAGATATGCTTGTTGTTGTTGGTTATATTTTAATCCCAGAAGGCATACAAGCGTTTCTCTGGATTATTAATGCTAGAACATTCATTTTTATGTTGTGTGCGGAGTCATGCATAAGGATTAAGACCAATACATGCTGAACTTTATTGCAGATCTTTCTTGTACATATTAAGTAATCTGCTTGAAAAGTGGTAAAAATAACCAATCATGCTCTTCGTCTTTTATTTAAATTTTTATCCTGGACAAATTTTGACCTGTAATACACCACAGAACTCCCAAGGCAGTCAATAGGAATCCTACATGCATAAGAGGACAAATGTTGGCCATAAATATAAGTTAATGATAGGAAGTCCGTGCTTAGACAATAAAATTTGATGATTGAGAAATAAAAAAGGGGCAAATTCAAATGATAAGAATTAAATTGTTTTTTAAACTCCAGACAAGCCATTCTTAGGTCTTATGTCTTTTAGTAACATAAGCCTTATATTATCAGAGAGTTGTCTGGGATGTCATGGTCTTTCAGAGTGCTTATTTTTCACCATTGGTTTGAAATACAAGTTGGCAACAGCTATGCACAGTGGTCTCAATTCATAGAACTGGATGTGGCATTTGAAGGTTACACTACATTACCTATAAAAACATCAAGGGGGGGGGGGGTACAACTTGATTCACCATGCCCCATAGAACAATTAATTAATGACTTCATTGATAACAATTTATGTTCCGGAAGATAAGCTTCTTTGCTTGCTCTGTGATCACTGGGCCAGCACATGAGTGCAAGTATTAATAACAAAGCCTAATGAAGTCTGAGTTTCACCTTTGACCAGTACCATTCTAGGTGATTTTGACAGGGTTTATTTTAATGATTAATTTTATTTTGGAAAGGCCATGCTCATTTGCAGTGTAATCCTAATATGCTGCTCTCAGCAAGTTTATTTCTTGAATGCACGTATTAGAAAAGCAAAGGCTGGATTCAGTAACTCATTTCTTAAAGGATGCAGCTGACAACATGGTTTTTACTCACAAAAGCTTATGCTAAAATAAATTTGTTGCTCCTGAAGGTGCCACAGGACTCCTCTTTTTTTTAAAGATATAGTCTAACACACCTACCCATCTCAGTCTTGTCACTTCTTAAAGACTTTTTGTTTTTGCTGTTTAAAGACATATGAATAGGACAGGAAATTGATTTCAGACACTAACTCTGCTTGGGTTCATTAATACTGTACACAATGACTTACAAAATAAAGGATGTGATGGCATATTCTTCCAGAGATTCACTGCAGAATCACTATGAACCATTGGCAAAGCCACAGATGTGTAAGTGACTTACTGCTTGTAGACTGAAGGAAACATTTTGTTATACCTATATTAGAAGACTTGGATGGTGGGGGAGACCCAGTGTGGCGGAGGGGACATGGCTGGGGAGGGCGTTGGGCTCGGATGGCAGAGGGGAACCAGCTCCAGCAGCTCCTCCCGCGCAGCGCAACCCCCCAGGGTATGAAGTGGGAGCTGGAGCTGGAGCTGGAGCTGGAGCTGGAGCAGCAAGTGGGGAAAGCGCCAAGGCTGGCCACAGCAAGTGGCTGATGACAGAAGCGAGTGGTGGCAGTAGTGGCATGTGGATGCAGATGACGTGATGATGTCATTCTGTCATCCCACAGGAAATTTTTTTTTTATTTATATATGTATCTCTATATGTATCTATACACACACACACACACACACACAGATGGATATGCCCATTTGCATGAAAACAGCAAAGGTACTGTCCAAATCCTGGAAAATAACTCTGGTAAGGTATATCAGAATACCTATAGTTTCTAAGAGCCTTTTTTCAAAATAATGAGAGTCAGTTACAAGGAGTCCTGTAGCACCTTATAGACTAACAGATATATTGGAGCATAAGCTTTCATGGGCAAAGACCCACTTCGTCAGATGCATGCATCCACGAAAGCTTATGCTCCAATACATCTGTTAGTCTATAAGGTGCTACAGGCCTCCTTGTCGCTTTTGCAGATCCAGACTAACACAGCTACCCCTCTGATACTTGAGAGTCAGTTAGTTACCTATGAGCATTTTTATTGACTTATCAGACATGAAATGAATATCTATGATTTCTTTCAGGTGATAGGTGAATTATCCTGCATTTACTTCCTTCAAAAATTAAGGAAATGGTTATGTACCATGCAATTTTTTGAGATTTGTATCAAGATATATTCACATTTTGATGCATAGGCACCCTATTGATTCTTTTGTCCAGAAGTAGCCATTGGGGCAATGCCTGTGTGCAAAGTGTCCTTGTGCCCCCTAACAGAAGGCATAAATGCCAAGAGCTAGATCTTGAATCTCCCTCACTGCTGTTATAAAACATTGCTTTGTGAAGTCTGTCATGATCACAGCAGTTAAGCTCTCCTAATATTAGAAGGAACACTGCACAAATCAACTGATTAGCTCTCCATTCTAGAACATTTATGTATAGGCTAGCCTCTTGAGGAGTTCAGAGTCCTTATAGCTGGTGACGGTCCAAGTGAGCTGCCCACCCGACAAAGGAGACATCTCTCACTAGCACCTTGGATTGCAATTGTGGAGGGAAGAGTACCTGCCCCTACATACTTTTAAAGAATTATTCCACTAGCTTAAATATGATGGTTCTCCTGGGGGAAATGGTAACCTTGTGCACACTAAAAGAGACACAAGATGAGGGGATCTCTGCCTTTTCTTGCTAGAACTGGAGAGGGTGACCTAAGTCTCTGCCCCATAGAAGTACAGGGCTTAAGAATGTGAAGGAGCAATCAAGTAGTTGACTACCCAATAAGCAGGAGCTTACGGGTAGCACTATCGACTACTAAATCACTCCCCACCCTGCACTCTTAAAGGGACAGAGAGGAGCCAGTGTGCAAAGAGCAGGCTCATTTTCTGGTCCCCTACTGGGTCTCAGGACAACCTTCACGCTGCCACTCTGCATTTTTAAAGAGGACCCAGGAGTAGCAGCCAGCCCCCCCGACCTCCTCATGCTGCCACTCTGCATTTTTAAAAGGGACACAGCAGCAGCCTGTCTGCTTGTCTGTCTCAGTACAAACCTGCTGCCACTGCTGCATCCCTTTAAAAAATGCAGAGTAGCAGCGTGAGAGGGGTCGGGGGGTGGTTGCCGCTGCTGTGTCCCTTTTAAAAATGCAGAGTGGCAGCATGAGGGTTGTCCTGGGACCCGGTGGGGGACCAGCTGGCATCTTTGCACACCGGCTCCCCTCTGTCCTTTTAAGAGTGCAGAGTGGCAGCTGGGAGCTGTGCTCAGATGCAGCCTGAGCCGGAAGTGAGCGCTTTAAGCGTCCTTCCTAATGACTAGTTGAGTAGTCCATGGAAATTCCATCAACTACTCGACTAGTAAATTAACTGATACTTAACATCCTTAATAGGGCTCCCTTCTGCCAACAGGAATTGGCACTTTATATTACCATCCTTTAGGAGCAACACTGCATCACAGGATGGGCAGATTTTAAACACAGAAGACTTCAGCCCACCAGATCTGTATATGGTACTGGGAAAGTCACAGTTGAGATATTAAGAAACTATTGGGATTTTTTGTTTGTTTTCTATAATAAAGGGCATAAAGACTAAATACTATAACTCACCAACACTAAATTTCACAACAACCACTAATAGTACAAAGGGTTAGTCACACACTGAGCAAGAGTCAGGACAACTAGGTTACAGGTGCAGCTTCAACAATCACTTGCTGTCCACTCCCTCTTCCCCCCTCCCCCGAAAAAAAAGAGCTTGAGCACATGGGGTGCATGCATTCCAAGGGTACGTCTAGACTATAAGCTTTTGTCAACAGAGGTTTTGTCGACAGATACTGTCGACGAAGCTTCTGTTGACAAAGAGCATCTAGACTACATCCAGTTCTGTCGATAAAGCAAGCCACTTTGTCGACATGAGAGTGTAGAAGCAAAGGACAGTGTAGATGCAATAACGCCTTCTGTCGACAGAACTCTATTGACTAAAGGCGTTATTCTTCATAGAATGAGGTTTACCGCCATCAACAAAACTGCCAAGTTCTGTCAATGTAATGTTGACAAAACTCGGCGGTAGTGTAGACGCAGGCATAGTTTTGTCGACAGAAGTCCACTTTTGTCAACAAAACCTGTAGTCTAGACACACCCCAAGAAAGGAAAATATACGAACATGTACTCAAGCCATGTCTACACTGGGAAATTATTTCAAAATCACTATATTTGACTTATGAACTCCTGATTTAACAAATTTGAAATTGCATGTCCCAAATACGGGGAAGCCTTGAAATTAGTCTGAGGCAGGATTAATGTGGATGTACTACCTCACACTTAGACCCCCAGGAAACACTTTGCAGAGCTGCAGGAGGCCACCTGGAGGCCCGTAAGTTCAAATTAGCGGCACCAGAGCATCTACACTAACGTTATTTCAGAATTAGCATTATTCCTGATGAAAAGCAGAAGTACAGAGTTTGAATTCCATGACCTGTTATTCCGAAATAATGTGCTTATCAATTGAACATAGGAGGTTATTTTGGAATAAGACCCTAAGGTAGACCAGGGCTTAGAGAAGAAAAGACAGTTTGAGGGGGACTTATTCACTTCAAGAGCATCTCCAACTAGGGTAATTTTCCCAGATGCTCAGTTGTTAATGTATACTAACATGTTATCTATCAGTCCATAGTGCTACACACTGCACCTCTCTAATTCAGAACTCATTCATCCGGAAACATCTGTCATCCAGAATGATTTTAGTTAGCCAGATATCCACTTTTCATGGGTATGGCCAAGTTTCCCGTGGTCCCATAAAGATTGTTTATAGCCACCAGTCCTAGTTCTCAGTGTTTGATGCTGTTATTTAGCTCTAATTTACCAAATGTCCTCTAGCCGCCTCGTAAGCAGTGGAAGTGCTGCTGCTAGGCAATATTGCTGCTAGACAGTATTGATCTCCTGTGGTCCAGAAAATTCTCTTGTTCAGAACTGATCAGGTCCTGAGGGTTCCAAACTAGAGAGGTTCAACTTGCACTTAAAAATACGGTCTGCACATTCATTTATAAGTCAAGTGGCAGCCCGGTTTGATATGGTCATATCAGCGATTGCAGAAGTTGGTGGTTTTCATTCCCTCTTACATCAATGTGCTGAATTCTTAGGGCACAACATGGATGAGATGATCAGGCATTTTCAGGTATTGATTTTGTCTTTTGGTTTCTTCTTCCCTCAAAATTGTATGGTTCTACGTCCCCTGTGAGAGCGCAGATCTTCAGGTAGAGTTCATGGCAAACTGGCATGGTAAGAAGTGAACATTACAGAAATATGTCTTTGTTAACTATGTGTTTCTTAGAAGAGTGATTGAGGTATCCTCAGCTCTTGCAGTATGAGAGAAGTAACGACCAGATGACTTGTACATACATTATATTATTTAAGAGTTCTATTATGAAGGATTTCTGACAGAAAAGACAGATGGACCTGTTATGAACTGATTAAGTAACCACAAGAGACTTGGAAAGTACATATGTGATTTTACCAATTTAAAACAATCCTTTAATCCAGATATCTCTATGAGATGGGATCAGGTGCTCGGTAATCTCAAATGCACCTGTATGAGTGAAAGCTAAAAAAGATCCCTGAAACAATACAACTGTGGAAGAATCAGTCACCTTACAGAGGACCCAGTCATGTCATTCTTCTGCTCTACTCTGCACTTATTAGGCCTCAATTGGAGTATTGTGTGCAGTTCTGGGCACCACATTTCAAGAAAGATGTGGAGAAATTGGAGAAGGTGCAGAGAAGAGCAACAAAATAATTAAAGGTCTAGAAAACATGAGCTATGATGAAAGGCTGAAGGAATTGGGCTTGTTTAGTTTGGAAAAGAGAAGACTGAGAGTGGACATGATAGTGGTTTTCAGGTATCTAAAGGGTGTCACTGGGAAAATTGTTCTCCTTGGCCTCTGATGATAGGACAAGAATCGGTGGGCTTAAATTGCAGCAAGGGATGTTTAGGTTGGACATTGGGAAAAACTTCCTGTCAGAGTGGCTAAACACTGGAATAAATTGCCTGAGAGGTTGTTGACTCTCCCTCACTGGAGATATTTAAGAGCAGGCTACACAGACATCCATGAGGGCTTGGTCGTGTCATGAGAGCAGGGGACTGGACTTGATGATCTCTCAAGGTCCCTTTCAGTTCTAGTATGCTATGATTCTCTGTAAGAGACTCAGTGACATCAGTTCCTACTGGGATCACTAGAAATTCAGAGTATTAAACACCTCACTTGGTTAAGACCCAAAAGAAAGAATGAATTTTAACTTAATATACTTTTGTGTATTCAAAAGTTTTATGTCTCTCACTAACAGAAGTTATTCATTAGAAGATACTTCCTCACCAGTCTTATCTTGCTAATGTCCTGGGATCAGCACTGCTATAACAACATTTATACAACTAGAAAAACTGCCACATTTTAGTACAGCACAGAAACTAAAACATTACCCAATTAAAATTAAATAAGAAAGCTAATGGTTTATAAAAATCTATTCAGAACATTATATTATTGTTATGCACTAATTTTTACCTTGAGGGTACAACTGAGAATTAAAAATCTCATTCATTTTGAACAAACATTTGTAAACAAAATAGCCCTCAGTATAAACGTCATAATTTATGTAACATATATAAACAGGAGTAAGTCATTAGTCATTTGGAGGTATTCCAGTTTCCAGAAAGAATAAATATATACAACAAATTATACCCTGGAAAATATATTATATACTTAAGAATCATTTGTGCATTCTCTGTAGCAGTGGAAATACTCATTTAAGTAACAAAACAAAACCTCTCAATCATCAGGCATAGTAAATGTCTTAATATGTACAACTAACCTGTATTTTGATTGGCCAGGAAAAATTGCTGACATATACATAGAAAGTGATGTTTGGGTTACTCCTAAAGTTGAATTTTTCACAAGAAAAGCTATCTCTATATTCTTTGATATTAGTCTTAGAAACAACAGGAATCTCTTCTCCAGATATTGTTCCTGCTAAAAATAAAAATAAATATTAAATTATCATAAAAGAAGCCCAAGTTAATTTGCTCAGGCTACTGCAATTTTACTTTACTTCAGAGTGCTTAACATTGCAACCTTAGAATTCTTTTATCAGTTTTTTTCTATACATTATCTATTATACATTATACATACAAGTACATGATACACACAGAGAAAATTCACACAGACTCCTAAGCCAATTTTGAAAGATTATGAATGATCCATAAAATTGATGGAAGATGTACTTTTATATGAATTTTATAGCAAGCTTATCCCAGTTAACTACACAGCTAATTCAGTTTCCTCTAGTAATTTACATCCCATTTCAATAAAAATTCATAGGTTACTAAAGTGTGGAAAGTGAATTTGCTATATTTTAAGATATTGCAGTAGTGTTTCAACTGCTCTTAGAAACTTGAATAATAAACCAGATAACTATATATCCTTTATTGTAAACCATAGGGCATCTCACCAATTCTATTTGATCAGGGTATTTTTGACTTAGCAAAGTAAAAGGATGATCATGGAAAAAAACAGAATTTGCTAACCAAGCATAAGACCTCCCATAATACTATTATATTCAATAAATGCAAAAATTCTGGCGAATATGTAAGTTCTTAAACTATCTTTAAAGGCATACTTTTATGCTTTTTTCAAAAATTGTGTATCTCCTTGGATATATTTCAGAAAGTCAAAAGAACCAATTCATGGAAACTTCCTAAATAAAGCTTTTCTTCCTCTTTATTAAAGCAAAAGGCATAATAGGGTTGAAAGTTTGGGGAAAAAACAGATAAGCAGCTCCTTTTATCAGCATTCACAGATGAATTTTATTGTTTGATATCAATGTTAAGGTTAATAATTAAATTTTTAGCTTGAGCACTGAAACAAAGAAATTAAAATCTCAGTCTCCCCAGTAGTTTAGGAAGTAATTTATCTTAATTAAAATCACAGCATTTCATAACACTGCCATTTTAAAAATTTAAATAGAGTACAAGCTTTTGCAACCAAAGTAATTTTAATTGAATAGAAGAGAAAGTTAACATATTAATGAAGCTTTGTTCAGATTACAAATTATTATCTGAATTTTAAGTAATATTATTAATAATAGCATAATGATAATAGCAAAAGAATACATTTTATAAAATTTTATTACTGGAATTAGCAACAAAGAAGACAATTATGTTAAAAAAGCTTAAAGGAACAGTTCCTGAGACTATATATGGGAGAAAGACATCACGCCAAAATGCTTCCTTACCTGTAGAACCAATAGACCATGTGATATTGAGGTTAAAGTTGTTTGATGCATTAATAGATATATCCAAATTTTTGTTTGACTAGATATAAAGAAAAGGTGACATTAAAATTAACAAAATATAACAGAAACAAATTGCCTAACATACTGAATGTGCTTCTAATTTGTACATAATTAAATAAAACTTTTAATTTCTCCCTCTTTTTCACATATGTACTATAAACTCAAACAGTGTTTTCTCTTGACCCAGTAAAGACAAGAGAAAAGCTCCCATATGCAGGACATGAAACTGAGATACAACTTTCATCACTGATCTTATTTTATATTGCAATCCAAGTCAAGAAACACTAACTAATTTTAGAAAACTAAAAACTGCAGCCTATATTTGAATAACATATTCATAAGAATTTCTTGTCTTGGTAATAAACATTTTTTCAGTACAAGTTATTCTAATCTATTTCATCCAGTCTATAGTAAAATGATCCCAGTTAGTGCGTTTCCATAACTTTCTTTGGTACACGATGAAGACTATAGAAGCCTTCATTTTTAGAAAATGTTTGCTGACTCACATACACACCTAACTTTGAGAAAAAGTTGTTTACATTAATTTGGGGGGAACATAATCACCACAAATCAAGGAACTCAATCTTTAAAGTTTAAACTAACAATAAAGCATATTCACAGAATATCAGGAACACAATACACTTTATTTCATTTTTAAGATACAACCACCCAAAATATATGCATTCAATTCTTTTAAATCAGAGCCAGACAAGATTCACTGTGACTACAACCTCACAGCCTCAATGCGCTAGCCAAAATTGAGGTGTGTCTACACTGCATCCATAACTCAAAATCAACTACACAAATTGCATAGCTTATTTCATAATTTGGCGCAATCTACACAGGGCTAAATTTTGAAATAACCTGCTCTTCTGAAACATCCCTTACTCCTCACGGAGTGAGGTTTACAAGGACGTTGGCATAGTGAGTCCGTTATATTTCGAAATAACAGGCTTGCTATTAAGACACAGGATAGTTATTTTGGGATACCTCTGGTATCCCGAAATAGTGCTGCAGGGTAGACGTAGCCTTGATGTCCATAGGGCATTAGGGGCATTCGCTCATTCATTTTGAAATTTTGTTCTGACTCAGAAAATTTCTGAATAGTCTCTTGCTGTCCTTTAGATAGTTTTTATATTACAATATATTTAGAGCTATTTTGTGCCTCTTTTCCAGCATCATAAAGTGAAACTGAAAATCATGAGAAGTAGGAAAACCATAAGAAAATATGTTCCTATTACACAGAGGCTATGTTTACACTGCCCTGTAATTTGGAGTACTGAAGTGTGCAGTGTGCACCAAAGAGCTGTGCTGTAACTCCCCCGTGTGGACACAGTGGGTGTGAACTTAAAAGGCTCGTAGTGTAGTCCTCTTCAAGCAGGACTACATTCATACATAGAAGGAACCCTTTAGTTTGTACCCATAGCATCCACAAGACTTATATTCATGCACCCGTACTCCAAACTGCAGGGCAGTGTAGGTGAGCCATATGTGGCAAAGGACACGCTAAACACAAGACTGTCTTCTTATCATATAATCTATGTGCTGCATCATCTTAATGATCATCTACTGAGAATTCTCCATTTTAGGTCATGAAGGCACTCGCATTAAAATGTAACTCAACTTTATACAAATCTCTTGTAACAGGAATGATCTCAGAAAATCACAAAAAAATATTGTTCACTTGTGAACTGGTGTAATAATTAGGCTAGAAATTTACTCTAATAGTAATCAGCAGTAAAAAGCAAGTGTAAGTTCATAAAAAGTCACAAAAAACAATAATAAGAAATGTTTAAGAGAAAGGTGCACAAGCAAGATGGTCTAGATTCGTCCGCATTAAAGGCCTATTAATAGAATTCAAGGACCATGCTAAATTTACTGTAAACAAGAAAATTGGGAAACAAAAATCAATAAGCTCAAAATGGTGTCAAAAAACTAAGCCAAGGGATGGATATATCACCACAAAACGTTAGCAATTATCACCATCACAGATACCACTCTCCTTTCCCTCCTCCTAGAACCCTAATTTCATCCTAATTCAGAGAAAGGTCTGGACCAAACCCGGCCAGTGAGAGGCCTAATGCCAATACCATCTCTACCATCTCCAAAGGCATCTCAAATAATACTTGGGATGTGAAGCTTTGTCATAGCCCCCTGACAGTCTCCCCATATGTGCTATTTTCCTTCCCCCACCTTATTTCTTCTCTTCCTATCTCTGTTATTTTTTTCTTCTTTCCTAAGAAAAGTCTGGCTTAGTCAGCCAAGACTGCATATTTTGCCACAATGCCGTAAGCCTCTAGCCCAGGTGTGGGGGATCTTTTTTGGGTCAGAGGCACTGACCTACAGAAAAGTCATTTTGTGCTGCTATTTCCTCTGCCAGGGACAAGGAAAGGGAAGCACAACTCCAACTAGTCTGACTCCAGGCAACAAGGCTCAGCCCTCCTTCCCCCAAACCTGCTCTAACTAGAAAGGTATCTAAAATGAATGCCCTAAACAGCCCAATCCAGTAGCGATTGATAAGATTATGTGCTATACCTGTGTTTTCCAGCAGTCAGGTCGTAAGAGGATAACATTGTATATATTTAGATTGCTCCTCTAAAATGACTGCTTTTCAGAAAGTTAAAGAAGCTTAAAAATAGGTCTTGCATAAAAGTCAAAGGAAGACAGTGATGTCAATAGGATTTGGATATCCCCAGATAACTGACAGATGCTTGGCAGAGCTAAAATCACAATCAAAGACGACAGAAACGTTGATATCCTCTGTTGGAAGAAAACTACATTAGGGTTGATTAATTACATTTCTCACCTGTTCAGGGTTTGCTATAAAGTTTATGGCAGTGTGGTGGCGATCATCTTCTTGTAATAAGCTGAAGGTAAACTGGTAGTCAATCAAAAGGCTGTCTGTGGGCAAAATAGATTGTAAAAGTACTGCCAAGTAGAATTCAGGTGCACATATATTTTTTAAAAAATATTAATTTTACTGTAGTATCAGAACATTTATTATGTACTTTTTCTTCAAATATATGGAGAATTATGAAGGTCAGAAAGTCATTTGGCACTTCAATGTGTTGGATCGCCTCCCTCACCCACCCACCCCCATAGGGCTGCTCCAGTCCATACCTGTTAACCATAACCTGTAAAACTCACCCTTAATGGTGAGGCTCACCGGTTAACCATTAACATCCCTAGTTAGCATGCACATGCTTGGAATTTTTCATCTAGATAGATAGTGATAAGTTAAAGTGAAAAGTCCATATATGGCTGTAACTTTTAACATAGATAAAGGAAGCAAGTTGGCATAGGAAGTTGTTTAGTAGTTCCTTTTTATACCACTTTCCGGCAACTATACCCAACGGTGATTTTTGGTGTCCTCTTATTATACCTTGCTCTTTCCATGAAATTCCATTGGCTACTAATGCCTACAGAGCCTCATTTTACGTATTTAAATTCTATGCTCCTCTGAACAAAATTAGTAATATCTATTAAGGAGGTAGAAGGCAGGGCCCAGGCAGGAAGAAGTTATATCAGTCTCAGCAGATGCTTTTCTATTGGGTCTGATGGCTTCTTCCTGCTATTGACAGAAGTCTTTTGTGCAGTACTATACAGAATCTAGATCGTGATCTGAAACCTGGCAATTCTTTACAGTACTTCGTAGCTGATCTCAGGTTGAGTAGAAGTGGTGAATGGTGATTATAAGTGCAGTGAACTCAGCACAAAAGCAACCACTTGTCATGTCTTAATTAATGAACGGGAGCTAGACTAATCAGCGGAGCCAACAGCCACCACATACCCCAGGGCAAGGTGTGGGGAACCAGCTCCTCCCAGAGGAAGTGGGGCCTCAGGCAGAAGGCCCGAAGCTGGGAGCAGCCAGCAGTCAGCAGCACCCAGAACGTGGAATGATCCCCATCCCTCAGAGCTGCACAGAGTGGTGTTCCAGTGTCAATTCAAAGGGGCCCAGTAGTAGCAGTGGTAGCAGCAGAGAGCTCCTGGCCTTTTTGAATTACCAGGCCCTGGGACAATTGCCTCCTTTCCTCCCCAGCCCCTTCCCCTCTCTGTGAGAAATGAGCAAAGTATAAAACCTCAAGGGAGCAGGGACGGAAGGAAAGGCTTAGCTAAGAGGTACAACTGCCCTTATACAGCTTTACAAACATAATTAAGAAAGCTTTGCTATCCCTTCTTCATAGGCTTCTTATGCAATTACTAAATATTATGATACCCATTGATCACAGAGGCAGATAAACAAATGTACATAGAAAAAGCATAAGATTGTCATGCCTACTCCAGCATCTTTATGCCATTTAAGAGGCCTAGGAGTGATGCAAAAAGACTCTAAAAATCCTGGAATCAGCCAACAGTGAACTGTGGATGGCAACGACAGGCTGCTTTCTGAGGAACCTTTTGCACTCTCCAGTGTAGGGACATACTGACAAAGTAGAGGGTGGGAGAGGCCTATCAGGAGCAGGGCCACAACACAGAGTAGAGAGTCAGGGCATTTCTGTGGACAATAGGAAGAAAGGAGCAGGCTGCAATAACATAGACCGGCCTCCAGGGCTGTTGACAACATACCAAAGACCATGGAGCAGCTCAGAATTTGAAGACTATAAAAATGGCTTACAGACACCATAGCACCTCCTCCCCTATGTTTGGCATTATGCTGTGACCTTTTAGAGGTGCAGCACAAAATATCAGCCAAGAAACTTAAGTGATCTGCACAAGATTGCACACTGAGACAAGGACAGGCCACGTGTCCCAATCATGAGATTTGTGCATCTTATGTGCACATAACTTTAAAAAGTAAAATACAACAAAATAAATAGAAGTTGATAAGCTATATTTAATATTTTCAAAATTAAGTTTCCCCAGCAATACATATTTTTCAATGACTTCAATATATTTAGCTTTTCACTGTCTGTTAGATCATAAAGATGAATATGTTTTTTCCTTTAGCTATATGTCAACATCATTAATGTTAGCAGCTTAACAGATCCTGTGTTACTCTCATTTAATCTGTGTTTTGTAAAGTAAATGCCAAGGAAAAAAGGATCTTGTTATTCAGGGGGAAAAAAAAACCTCAACGTCTCCCAATGGTAAAAGATGGTGAACTTATAGCTCCCCATATCTTTACTATCTGTAATAGTTTACAACAAAACTTCCTCCTTTTTTCTTGGCCCTGTATCTGGTACTCAATAACAATAAATTACCAAAGAGAATAAAAATTAGTTTTATATGACATTGTTCATACTTAATATGACATTGTTTAAGCTCTCTAGGCCAGTAGTGGACAACCTGCAGCCCGTGGGCTTTACGCGGCTCATCGGGATTCTATGTGGCCCACAAGACATTTTGTTTACCGTTGCCCACATGCAGGGTTGCCATATTCCACTGGTTTCCATCTGGGTAGGTTTTTTCCTACCTATATTACTAAAGTGACATGCATGTAAAGAAAGGGCACATGAAGATGTGTGCTGATTACATACAACATTGATTGTGGGAGCAGCGCACTCCCTCTACATCCAAGCAAAGCACTAGTACGGTTCAATTGGCTACCCTACACATTCTAGGTACACAAGTATACCCTCCTGGGAGACGGTCTTGGTTATGACAATCATGCAGCTCAATGAGATATAGGAGGGCCACGCATGTGGCCCATGTACCAGCCTACATTGCCAATTACTGCTGTAGGCTATATCTACATGTATGCTTATGACAGTATAAGAGAAGGTTACTCATCTGTGCAATAACTGAGGTTCTTCCAGTTAGTTATCTCTGTGGGTGTTCCACTTTAGGTGTCGGAACACCTCTGCGCCTTTAGTCAGAGATTTGCTCGTGCCGCTCTGAGGGGCTATCCCAAATGAACAGCCAACTCTCCTCTCATACCCTCCTCTGCCACACAGGATCAAGGAGAAGATGCCAGAGCAGAGGGGAAGAGGAAAGGCAGTAGATCATAGACAGGAACAATCAGCTCCAGGAACCTGTTACAGCACAGGTAAGTAACCCTCTTCTCTTCTTTGAGGTGTGTCTGTGTGGTGCTGCACTTAAGGGGATTATAGAGCATTCCTCATCCCAGAGAATGGCAAAACACCAGCCATATGCTGCCACGACTAAAGGGAACCATCACACTATCTCATACCTCACATTTCTCATAGGTACAGCCAAGCCTGAATTAAATATGTGTATGAAATTGGGGCAAATGTAACAACTGTTTAAATAATTTTAAAAACAAAAATATGATTTTTTTACATTTCACTTCCAGTGTCTTTATTCATACTAGTCTTGCAAATTCCTCCTCCACAGGTAGAGAGGCACATAGAGTAGGATCAGGACCAGCTGTGCCCCCCAAAAGACCAGGCCAACCCTCCAAACAGGACTTGAGACACATCCCTACACAGACCAGTATCACTGGTGATGGTGAGGGGATAGGGCAGCGTGAACTGGGGGAGGTCCAATCCCTCTCATGGGTGCTGGTAAGGGGGGGATGGGGCAAAGGGACTTGAGGATCTTCCCCCAGAAAGACTACTGATGAGTGAGGAATTAGGCAGGGAGAAGTGGGGGCCTCCCCCGCAGGACTACTGGTTGAGATGGGGTAGGGGGAAATGGGGATTTCCTCCTAGGGATGCTGCTGATGTGGGAGGAATAGGCAGCAGGAAGATTGGCAGATTTCAGCAGGGATACTTTTGGGCAGATAGGGCAGAGGGAATGGGAGGGCCTCCCACCAGAGATGCTTCTGATGAGAGAGGGATGCGGAAGGGGGAACTTGGAGTCTCTCCCCAGGGATGCTGGTGGGGCCAAGGCAGGGTGAGTTGGGTATCCAGTTGCTCTGTGAGGCTGAGCTGAAGGGACTTGCATGGAAGCAGGGTGCACCCACTGGTCAGGGTGTCCATCCAATGAGTATTGGTTCCACCTCCTACACTGCATACTCCTCAAAGAATATATGATGCCTCAGAGGTACAAATTAAGCACTTCTCTTAGCAACATAATTTATGCTGACTTACGCAGTGCTATCGACAGTGCTATGTTAGCACTTGATGGGAATGGATTAATTCAGTCCACAAGAGAACTTTCTGCCATCATCTTAGACCAGCTACATCAGAGAGCTTATAGCGCTGCCGGTGCATCAATGCTGCTGTAAGCTCTCTAGTGTAGTCATAGCTCTTGTGTAGCTACTCTAAGTTCTGACTGGAGAGAACATGGCTTAATTACTCTGGCCTCTGTGAGTAGTGATAGGAGAAAACTCTTCCACTAATAAAGTGCCGCCTGCTCCAGTTCTCAAGTCAGCGTAAATTATGTTGCCCGGGAGTGGCTAATTCACACCCGAGCCACATAACTTACGTCAACTCTGTAGTGTAGTGATAGCCAAAGTATCCCAAAGAGCTGTATGAAGCCACTGACAAATAAACTCTACTTATCAGCATTTAAGGTAATTAGATAGTCATAATGGTAGTCTTGCTAAATGCAACAAGAGCTCAAACAGCCATGAACAGTATAACTTGTTTCATTCAGGAAGAGTACAAATAGTCCAGGTACTGGAATTATCCTGTGATCTTTTCAAAAGCGCTATAGGACTTTTAATTTACACCTGAACAACCGCATGAAATGGGAAAGTGTGGGTGTGGGAGGGGTTGATTTAACAACACAAAAGGAGAATACATCATAGTACTAACACACCTAATTAATGATATTTTCACTTGTATAGTACCTGTCAGTAAAAAATCACCAAATAGTATTTCATGGCTATGGAGGGATCCCAGTGCTGCACAATTAAATAACCTCTCAATTACACAATGGCTGTCCTGTGTAAAAGAAATGGGGATATCTTACTCATGCACAAGCATGGGACTTTGTTCCATGCAAGCATGCAATGCTACAGTGCATAGGGGTGGTGTACCAGCTAGTTGGGACATCCCCTACTGATCAAACACTGCTTTTTGTTCTTTCTAGAGCTGGAGGAGTACCCTGCATAGACTAACTTCCCTTACATACCCTGGAAGAGGCTTCCTCCCTCCACAACTCCACTGTTCATGGTTTCACTAAATCTAGACACTGGATCATGTGTAAGTAAATAAAGTGTCAATGCCCATATGAGATAGGTAAGAAATTAAGGAATCCTGAACACTCAGCTCATTTGAAGCCAGTAACAATCAAGAGCCCTCAGAGTATCAAAGTGTGAACCATCAGCTATGCTGCTAAGTGACATATTTGTATTCTAAAATAGGGGTTCTCAAATGTCATTGCACTGCAACCTGCTTCTGACAATAAAAATTATGACCCCCCTGTTGCATCCAGCATGGAGTCCTATGCCCTTTATGCCTGGACTTCCCCACACATTATAAACTGGTAAGTCTTCTCCACCCCTCACCTACTTTACCTCAGCCAGGATGGGAGACCAAAGCCCGAGCTCACCTAACCCCCACTGACCCAGGGAAGAAAGGGACACTGAAACCCAAAGATTTCAGTCCCAGCCAAAGGGCACGTAATGTGATTTCTAACACACAGGGCTGAAATCCTCAGGCTTTAGGCTTGGATAGTGTATGTGGTTGGTTTTTGGCTGTAACCCCAGGTCCCAGCAAGTGTAACTCAGAGCTGGTGACGCCATTACAATGGGGTTGCAAGCCACTTTGGGGTTCTGACACACAGTTTGAGAATGGCTACTCTAAAAGAATGATTCCCAGCACAACAGCATTCACTGTGGATACGAGTTCCAGTCATATTATGGGATTCAGACTTATTTTATTAAGTATTTAAACAAATAGGAATTAAATGAATTTAAATTAAATACACTATATATCAATACTGAATCCTTAAGATGACAATTAACATGGTGTGGCGGGTTCCCTCCTGCCCTGTCCTCTTCTCCCCGAGATTAAAGCAGGCCCACCCAACTCGCAGACCCTGAGGCCTGGTCTAGGGGGTTTAAAGCAGGCCCTGAGGCCTAGTCCAGTAGCCACAACAGGCCCTGAGGCCTAGTCCAGTAGCCACAACAGGCCCTGAGGCCTAGTCCGCAGTCACAACAGGCCCTGAGGCCTAGTCCAGCATCCGCAACAAGCCCTGAGGCCTAGTCCATGCCCTGAGGAGTTGGGGTAGGGGGGTCTGGGCCCTCCCTCTCCACCGGACCCAAACCCAGGGCCCTAATAGTGGTGGGTGGTTCCCACCACTGGCTCAGCAGGGGGTCCTCCCGGAAACGCGCCGAGGCCACTGGGGTTTTCCCTGCCCCTTGCCCTGGGTTGCCGGTCCCGTCTCTGGGGCAGCAGCGCAGGGGATGTTCACTGCAGCAGGGCGGGCGGCCCCCCGGAGTCGGTGTTGCGGGTGTGCTCAACCCGGGGATGGTAGCAGCAATAACGGTGGTCCCTCCAGCTCTGATTCTGGCAGCAGGTCCGGCTGTGGCCCTGTGGCTGGGGCTGGAGCTCCTTCCTTCCCGGCAATCCGCCCCAACTGAGCAGCCCGGCAGCCTTCTATAGCGAGGCTGCACTGCGAGCATGCCCGGTAGGGCTGTGGGGGAAGGGCGTATTCTAACCAATAGACGGGCTCCCCTCCCTCCTGCTCAGTGTGCGGAAGGCTAGCCCCGTCACACATGGACTTAGATCAACTTATTTACATGAGTTGAGGATCTGGCTCCTTACACTTTTGCTTCTGTTGCAAGTATGTGTCAAACCATCTGGGATTTAAGCACCCTTAATCTTTTGATTAAAAAATTAGATTTTTTTTCAGAAGCCGTTTTTTGTGTTTATAAGAAACACACTCACAAGAACAAATTACATTCATTGGGAGAAAACTTGCATTTTTTTAAATTAACATGGAAGGTAAGAATCTTCTAGTGTAACTTCTAGTGCAACTTTTTGCATCTTAGGGCATGTCTAGATGCGGTTCTTTCGGGGAAAAAAAACCCTTTTTCGAAAGATCCTGTACTCCTTGAGAAGTTTCACTTTCGAAATACCCTTTTTCGAAAGAACGCAGTGATGTGATTATGCAAATGAAGCATGGGATATTTAAATCCCCGCTTCATTTGCACTTTCGATCAACCTAATTAGACAGTCATAGGGAAGAGAGTGAAAATGCTGCTAGCAGTAAAGCACTTGAACAGCACATTACAATCACCACCACTTTACCACCCCTTCCATATCATCTAAAAGGCATCGTTACTCTGATTTACCTGGCTGACCTGAATCTCATTCAAACAATGGTAATTCCAAGGACTTTAGGATGAGTAAACAGGCATCTAGAAGACATCATAGCCCAACTGAACTAATGCTGTTATTGGCTAAATCCTTTCTACGTTTACACAAATGGAGCATCAACTAATAACTAATAAGAGGTAAAATCATACTAGCTGCTGTGTAACGAAGAAAAATCATAAATATGCAAAATTATAGCATTATGTTCTATTATTAGGTTTCAACAAATAATTTCAAATTTGCTGGAAGTGAGAGATTGATATACTTTGTGTTCTCTTTTGACGACTTGATTCCTGTTTGCTCTTTTACTAAGTAAAAAGGACTTGTACGTGTGATTATATTATCATTGCTTATATTTATCTGTTTTTATTGGAGATGTTTAAATATAATATTGTATTACTTTGTATTCTTAAAGATAAAACAACATAAAAGAGGAAGAAAATAATATTTTTATCAGGACCATGAAATTCACTTCTGTCCCGGACACACTTTTCCCCATCCAAATTTAATTCTCAGCACGTTTTTCATTCACAAAGTGTTAATTAGGTATAATGATTTTCTAAAAAGACTAGGCCGTTAAATGTCTTGCACACTGTATAGATTTTTCTCTTAACTATGGAACAAATTTTAATGAACAGCATGAGACATAAAAATCAATGTTGTATTCTTCTATTAAAAAAAACTTTTCATTTTTTAGGTATTTTACATAAAACATGGCCAATTGGTATATTATTTATTATTATACTTGCAACAGTTTAAAAGTCTTAGAAATCTGATGCAATATAGACAGTCTTGTATTAATTTTACAGTGTAACTGTGAAATCCACCCTGCTTCTTCTCACTGAGAACCCTCCCACTCCTTGTTTGGTCAGGAGTTGGCCCCTCCCTTGTCACCAGAACAAAGTCCTGCAGTCACCAGTAGCAGAAGGGCCAGACTGACCTCCCCTAGTCCAGCAGATTCCCTGGTTTGGGAAAGGTCAGCTCTTATGAGTGCTGAACCAGTAAACTACAACCTGTATTTATACAAATTAGAAAAGCTACAATGGGAGACAGGGGGGAGAAAGAGACCCCCACCCTGGAATTTCCTATCTGCTTAGGGCACTCAACTACAATGTGGGAGACCCAAATTAAAATTCCTTTATCCACATGAGATAGAGTGGAGAATTGAACCAGGGTTTGCACATCCCAGGTGAATGCTATTACCAGTAGGACTATAAAACATTTAAGGGAAGAACTGATAGCACAGCCATCACCTTCATTTTTGAAAGGTGCCTAAGTCTCCTTGTGAATCTAGAATTTGCCTGCGCCCCTTTTATTGTGCTAAAACAATTCAGTAAATATGTGTCAAACTCATGAACAATATTGGTCACCTCAGAATAAAAATATTTTTCTGAAAGCTCACCAAGCTCCAGTAATCAGTCACCTGCAGCATTGCAAAACTAGGGAAAAAGTGGGTGTAAAATGGTACTAAGTCAGAATAGCAGCATTTTAAATCCACTTTCCACTGGAATACATGATTATATAAGGTACAGGGGACATTGGGGAATCAGGACCTTTGTCTGCACCATATTAAATAACATCATATCAGTAATTTCTATGGCCAGCTGCAGCTTATTGTTGTGGAAACTATTTTACAATTTCGTTTTTAATCCCAGAAAAACGTTGATCACTTCCTCAGTTAAGACAGACAAAAGAATCATTAGAAACAATTCAACATGCCAGTAATGAACTCGTGCAAGTACAACAATAATTAGGGAAAAGAAAGCAGCCATTTAATTAAATAGAGAAATATATTTTAAAGCAATACTTTAACTTCAGCATTGCTATTTATTTTTAAAGTGCTATTTCCCGTCTTTGATAAGTGTGCATGACTCTTAGTAAGGTTAATGAGAGTTTTGTGCACACATCCACCAGGAAATATACCTATTCTTTGCAAGTCTTTGTGAAATAGTTCTTAACTTCATTCTTTGGTGCTAGTCATTATAATTCCTAAGTATTTCACAAACATTAGTGAATTAATTGTCAACACCTGTGAAGCATATTATCCCCATTTTACAGATGGGGAACTGAGACACAGAAAGATTAAGGATAAAATTATCTAATTTTGGGTGCCCAGCCTGAGATAGTTGTACATTTTCTCAGAATAGCATACATGGCATTTTATATGTTCCAAGTATGGTTCTCATTGACTTCAGTTACAGTTGTGGGTGCACAGCACTTCTACAAATCAGACTCCAGAACTCGAGTATCTCAAGTCAAGCAGCCAGGAACACACAAGGAGGTCCCATCTCTGAAAAGTTTGATTTAAGCAAATTAATCAGAATCTCATAGGAACTCTGTGGCAAACAGAGGGGTAGACTATGACTGTCCAGAGCATCATCCAACTGTCAAAACTATGAAATCTTCCTTTCTTTTCCTGCAGTCCCCTGCCTCATTCAGCACACATTTTCCTCAGTAGCCCTTGAGGCCTTCCTGCTTTGGCCAACTTCCCCCACAAGTATTGTGACTTCTCGGATGTTTCTGATAAGGGGAAGATGGACATTCTACCTCCAAATCAAACATATGATTGCCCAATCGATCGTCATCATGAAGCCAAGATCCCATTTGATCAGATATATCATATGCTCTCTCTAACCCTGAACTTCAGTCTCTCTATATGTATTTGCAGGAAAAACTCCAGAAGGGTTTCATCTGCTCTACCACATCCCCCAGCAGTTGCTTCCATGTTTTTCATGAAGAAGATAGATAGCTCCTTATAACCATACACTAATTATTAGCCCTGAACAAGGTGATCATATGAAACTGATGGACCCCTTATTAATGAGCTCTTAGATTGGCTCCACGTGGCCTGTATTTTCACAAAGTTAGATCTGCATGATGCTAGTAACCTAGGGTACATGCAGGAGGGAGATGAGTGAAAGACCACCCTTTGTACTCAATATGGCCTCTATGGATATGTAGTTGTGTCCTTCTGGCTATGCAATATCTCAGCAACCTCTTCACACTTTATGAACAATATATTCTGAAATATGATCAGACACTTAGTCATCATCTACGTTGATGACATTCTGATTTTCTGCAGAAACCTGGTTCTTCACAACCAATATGTGTGTAGCGTGCTTGAAAGGCAATGCCAGAATCAGTTATATGCCAAACAGGAAAAATTAATTTCCTTGAATATATCATGTCTGCTCAGGGGATGGAAATAGACACTCAAAATGTGACAGCCATCACACAGTGGGTAGAATAGATTACTTTTTTTCCCCCAGGGTTCTCTACTTTAGCTAGCACTTACTGCCTTGCTGGGAAAGGGAGCCCCACTTTCATGGTCCGAGAAACACAGTCTGGCTTTGATTATCTGAAAGAGAACTTCACCACAACCTCTATCATGATCTAACTCAAACCCACCAGAGAGTTCACAGTAGAGGCAGATGCTTCAAACTTCACACGGGGGCAGTCCTCTCTCAAAATGCTTCAGCCATGTGCCTTTTACACATGAAAACTCATGGCCACTGAGATAAAATAGAATGTTCCGGACAAGGAATTGCTGGCTTTCAAAGCAGCCTTTAAAGAATGGTGCCATCCTTTGGAGAGTTCTAGTTTCAAAATCCACATTCTGATCATTCACAAAAAAAATCAGTATTTAAAAATGGCCATGAATCTAAATCAGCAGCAGGCATGCTGGTCCCTCTTCATGCAATTTGAGTTTGTGGCCACATACAAGCTGGGGATAAGGAACATAAACGCAGATTGAACCTCTCTAAACCAGCACTCTAGTCTGGCAACATTCACGGTCTGGCATAATTTTAGTTGTCCGGATGTCCACTTATTATAGGTATGACCAAGTTACCCATGATGCTGTAAAGTTTGTTTACAGCCACCAATCCTGGCTCTCAATGTTCTGTGCAGTTATTTAGCTGTAATTTACCCTTAAATATCTTCTAAGAGCCCAGTAAGCAGGGGAAGTGTTGGCAATGCTGCTAGACCATATTGACCTCCCGTGGTTCGGCAAATTCTCTGGTTCAGCACTGATCAGGTCCTGAGGGTGCTAGAGTGGTTCAACCCATACTACAAACAAGTGAGGAGATGACATCTACAATACACAAGCCACTACCCTCTTTTCCTGAAACTCTTAACTGTTATCCTCCATCCACTTTCAGTTACCCAGTGATAATTTTGCTATCCAGTCCCATCAAGCCTTGAACTACAATCAGGACGTGATCTCTATAGGTGTCACATTCTAAGATGGGATTTTATACACTTAAACCTCTGTAATCCAACAATTTTGGGAAATAGGCTATACCAGATTATGGAATTTTCCAGACCAAGGGTGCTGGGTCTAGGAGAGAAGAAGGGAGCAGTAGTACTCTGGAGTACAGGTGCAGAGTCTGGGAGGACAGGACGGAGGATACGATAGTATGGTGTGGATGTGAGTCTGGGAAGGAAGGAGAGAGGGTGCATGAGGGGGATGGGAGTACGTGGTCTGGGCATGGGGGGGGGTGGCACACGTGGCTCTGTGCTTCCCCTGCCACTCCCAGGCTCTGCTCCTGGCCCATGGGAACAGTGGGGGAAAAGCCTCCTGTGCAGCACTTTGTTACACTGCCATTCCCTCATGGGGAGGATGGGGGGAAAGGGGAGTGGCAGCACACAGTCACTTCCTCCTCCCTCTGCCAGGGTTCAAATCACAGGTGTTCCCAAATTAGGGACACTAAGGGTACGTCTAAACTACATGCCTCTGTCGGCAGAGGCATGTAGATTTATTTGTTCAGCAAAGGCAAATGAAGCCGCGATTTAAATGATCGCAGCTTCATTTACATTTACATGGCTGCCGCACTGAGCCGACAAACAGCTGATCAGCTGTTTGTCGGCTCGCGCGCTAGTCTGGACGTTCCCCCTGTCGACATCAAAGCCCTTTGTCGGCAGCCCCGGTAAACCTCATTCCACGAGGAATAACGGGGCTGCCGACAAAGGGCTTTGATGTCGACAGGGGGAACGTCCAGACTAGCGCGCGAGCCGACAAACAGCTGATGAGCTGTTTGTCGGCTCAGCGCGGCAGCCATGTAAATGTAAATGAAGCCGTGATCATTTAAATCGCGGCTTCATTTGCCTTTGCTAATCTGTCTAATCTACATGCCTCTGCCGACAGAGGCATGTAGTCTAGACACAGCCTAAGATTACAGAGGTTCAAGCGTCCCATGAAGGACAAACAGGTTGGCCCTCTCTCATCGAGCTCCCTCAGGACCTGACCGGTCCCGAATAAGGAATTTGCCAGATTAGGGAAGGTCCCTTGCCACCAGCTTTCTAGAACATTGCCCCTCCCTCTGGCTTGACTCTGCTCCAGCCCTGCTGCTATAGGGCTTGAGCTTGGCTCCAGCCTGTTTCTACGAGCTGGCTGGGGCTCTCTGGGATGGAGTGCCTCAGCCACCACGGCTCTGCTTCTGTCCTACTTGACTGTAGCTTTCCAGGGATGGGGCTCCGCGGCTGCCCCGCTTCTGTCCCCCCCCCCCACTACCTGGGGCTCCCCAGGGTTAGGTCTCCATGGCTGCACCAGTGCTACTGTGTCTGACCGGGGCTTCCCATGGATGGGACCCTGTGGCTGTCCCATTGCCGCACCAGGTCAGGGCTCCACTGCTGTCCCACTGGGCTGCACCCAGCTGGGGCTCCCCAGGACAGGGCTTGCAAGTTCCAATGGTGGAGCTTCCCACCGCTGGACTCCTGACCAGCTCACACTACCGGGCACCGGAGCTCTCTAGTCCAGCAACATCCATGATCCTGCTGGACCACGGATGTTGCTGGACCAGAGAGTCCCAGATTTAGGAGGCTCAAGCTGCAACTATGCCATGGTACTCTCCTTGCAGGCCACTTGAGTATGCACCTCTATTGTGTCCGACATGGAGTCCAGTGACTGTTACACCTGGACATCCCTGCCCATTAAAGAATGCTGGGTCTCCTCCAGTCTGCATCTACTCCACCTCAGCGTTGGACCATTTTTAACATGGGTTCTATGTGGAATTACCATATTTTCAAGGCTTTGACCACTGAACCAAGATGCTACATGTCAAACATTTCCCTCTATTAATTACATGTCGAACACTTCCCTCTAGTTAGGAGACAACCCACCTGTTTGTGAGCAACATCTGCCTCCACAATTTGCCCACATGAGTGGTGTCTGAACAAGGATCCCAATTTACTTCCTGCTTCTGGTGTGAAACCTTATTCCCCCAAAGTATCCAAACTTTGACCTCATCAGGCTACCACCCCAGCACCAACGTGCTCGAGGTCATTCAGATCCTCGAGAAATACCTATGTTGCTTATTGAATTATCATCAGGATGATTAGATGTCCCTGATTCCTACTCCCAACTTTGCATACAGACTCCCTTCGATGCTAAGTATGGTTTATATTTTTGTGCTCATCCAGAGATTCCTGCTGAATCATCAATGCCTGCTGTTACCAAACTAACAACCTGCATCCAGCAGGCACCTGAAAAAGTCCACCAAGGCTGCCCTTCAAATGGCACACCAATCAGTTCCATCTGCCAACAGATGGAGTAGGGGAGACATTTTGGCTGTCCACTCTGAACTAGCGATCAAAGCTGGACCACAAGTACCCAGACCCCTTCTAGCTCACAAAGCAAATTAACCAAATTATCTTCAACTCACAGCTATCAGATTCCCTCAAAATTCACTTCATTGTCCATGCCTCTCTTTTAAAACCATTGCGACAGGATCCCGTGGAACAGAGCACTGCTCGTTCCCTTTAAGTATCCAGCCTGGACTGTCTCTCATAAAGTTTTGCTAGTAACAAGCAGCAAACCTTTCCAGGCACAAAAGCAAGGGGAGCATCTATCAAGAACTCTCTCCTATTCTCTACTGCCCCTCCTCCTCTACCGATAATGATTCAGGGCCAAGATGGGCAAACCACAGCCCCTGGGCTGCATCTGGCTTGGGAGCCATTTTAATGAGACCCTCAAACTCTCCCTGGGAAACGGGGGTCAAAGACTTGCCTGACTCTTCATGGCTCCCGAAAGCAGTGGCATGTCTCCCTCCAGTTCTTATGTGTAGGGGCAGCTAGGGGGATTAACCCACACCTGAAGTGCCACCCCTGCAGCCAACAGGAGCTGCAGAGATGATGCTTGCAGACAGGGCAACACGCAGAGCCAGATGCCAGTGCCTCTGTTTAGGAGCTGCACAAGAGACATGTAGCTGCTTCTGGGAGCTGTTTGAGCCCCTCCTGGAGCCTGCACCCCTGAGCCCTTCCCCTGCACCCCAACACCCTGACCCACCTAAAACCCCTCATCCCCAGCTCCACCCCAGATCCTGCCACCCATTCTGAAGTCCTCAACACTCCTGCCCCTGCACTCCAACCACCTTCCATAGCCTTGTGATCCCTCCCATCCTCCAAACCCTTCAGTCCCAGCCCAGAGCACCGGCTTGAACTCCAAACCCCTCATACCAACCCTATCCCAGAGCCTGCACTCCTAGACAGAGCAATGACCCCTTCTACACCCATTTCCAATTTTGTGAGCATTCATGGTCCTCCATACAATCTCCACACTCTGATGTGGCTCGTAGGGCAAAAAGCTTGCCCACCTCTTTTCTAGACTCTCTTCAGGTCTGAGGAAACCACAATATATAATTGGGATAAGTATGACCAGACAAGTGTTCATGGAAATCCACAGACCACATCCATGCCCAGAACCTCTGGCTAATTCTTATCCTGAGAAAACAAATCTCAAGGCTCCTAGACAGCACCCTTGAAAGAGGGAAGGAATCAGAGCTTGCAGCACAGTCTTCAGGCAGCTCATCAGTACATCTGGCCTGCAGCAGGCTGCCTGAGTAGCTACATAACCTGAATGGCTGAAGAGGCCAAGAGGCAGCAGCTCGCTGGCTTCTCAAGGCTTATATCCACCATTGTGTCTGCTCTTGTATTAACTTGTTCCTGCTGCACCAAGCCTTGCCTTTGCTTTAAACCACTCCTTGCCTGCTACCTGCTTGCTCCAATTTCTGACCTTCACTTTGGCTCTATCTCCTATCTGGAGATTCCAGATCAACTTGTGGCTTGGGTCTCTTGATGACTGACTCTGGCCACTAGGGCTGCTGCCAGCTGCAGCCACACAGTTAGACCTCCCTTGTCCCGGTCAAATTAGCAAGGTTACAATTTGATGTCCACATAACAATTATGTGGATGAAACCAGACATTGTCCTCGAAGAAAATCTGAACAACACCTGCAAAAGATGACCCTAAGTTAAATGTATAACTTTGCTAGACATTACATATTATGAACTCAATAGAGACAATGGCTTCATGTCTCTTTTCAACAGTCTGTAAGCCACTAGCCCTTCTTTGTCCTATGACTATGAAGATATTCATTGCCTACTTCATTTCTTGCAGTGTGTGTTAACTCTTTATACTTAACAATCCATTCCATTCTGTATGTTGCTGTAACACCGATTGCCTTTCCCAGGCCTGTAGAACAGTTCTGTGTAGCTCAGAATCTTGTCTCTTTCATCAACAGATGTTGGTTCAATAAAAAAATATTACCTTGGCTATCAAGTCTCTCATATTCCAGGACCAAGGATTGTGTGTGTGTCATTTTCTACTTTCCAGTTTGCTTTTCTTAAAACAAACAAACAAACAAACAAAAAACCGGACATTCATTCACATGCCATCATATCGATATTCATATTGACCATCACTACTGGTTTGGAATTTTTAGATTCACCACACAGGAGTTCAGCCATTTGAGCTAACACAGTTATTAATAGCTGTAATAAACACCATCTATGTGGATCAAGGGATATGACACTCTGATGATCAGTTTCAGAGGGATTTGCTGGTGATACACAGAAACTTTGGCTCTTAAGAGGAGTGTGCTCTAGTGAGCACCAGGCCTGCTGACGGAAGTGGGGGAAACGGGGCACCATTAGTTCTACTGCAGCAATAGCTGGAGCCCAAGACCCTTTAAATTGCCTCCCAGAGCTTTGTGCTTCACAATATGGACAGTTTTCGGGGGAGGGAGGAAGGGTGCACCATGCTTTAAGCAGTACAAAGGACTGTTTACCCCCACCCCTTCCCCAAGCCTGGAGCCACCCCCCGCCCACCTTGGCCAGGGATGACTGGGAGGTTGGTGGCATCCCTGGTGAGCACAGATTCTGTTGCCTATTTTCCCCAAGCATGATGTTTTCTGCCCTGTCCCTTCTTGTTCCTGTCCAGTGTCTTCTCACCCTAGCTTTTCATCAAAGTCCCATCTTGCCTAGCTAGTCCTAATCTCATGTCTCCAAACTACCCTTCCCGGTCTTTTTGTCCAGTCATTCCCAGTTTCTCCCACTCTGCCTCTTCATCTCACATGCCTTAACATGTCTCTCACATGAAGGCTACTCTGCTGCCAAATTTCTAATTCCTGCTCCAAAGCACTGAAGTGCGAGAGGTTTTCAAACAAAAAATTAATCACTTTTTTTTTAACATGGGCATATTTTCCCCAATATTCTTAGAAACAGCTGAACTGTTTAGCTAAAACTTCCCCTAAAAAATCAGAGAGAGGTAAACAACCAACATGGAAAATTTCAATCCATATGGCTAAGGCAAAGTTATAAACAACTGAAAACAGGGTCTTATAATGGGAAGTGAGGGGCAACTTTAACAATAGGTGGTGTTAAAAGACCCAGCTATCACACAGCCAGACTCCTGGCTCCCTTTTTTACTTTATACACCTGAACCTCCGTAATCCGTGGGTCCCTGATCTGGGATCCTGGAAGGGGAAAGAGGAAGTGACACTCAGAGCTGCCGCTTCCTCCCTCAGCTGGGGGACAGTAGCGCAGCTCAGCAAAAAACTGGTCTGGAGGTAGTGGGGCGCAGTGCCTGGGAGCGGCAAGGAGGTACAGAGCCATGTGTGCTCCCAGGAAAGGGATGCCAGGTAAGTGTCCCACCCCAATACTCCTCACGCCCAGATCCTGCAACCTCATTTCCGTCACCCACCTTCTTCCCCTCCCTCCCAGACTCCTCCCCATAGTCTAAAAAATTCCTTAATCTGGCATACCCTGTTTCTCAGGGTTCCTAGATTAAATAGGTTCAAGTGTGGATGTATAGGTTCCGATTGTGTAATCTGTAGATACTGAATTGCTGGTGCTCTTAATACAACATTATTTCCAACTCACTTAAAGTACCAACTAACAGCATGCCTACTCTAGAAGCTAGGCTTTTGGACAGTAAAGGATTTTATTGAGCATGGTTGCTTATTGCTCTGAAGAGCTGACAACAATGAATTCACAACAATAGCCTACAAAGAAAGGGGGGTTTTGAATTTTTTTTCTTAAATGATCTGTTAAAAGGCAAAATTATAATAAAGGTTCTGTTCTCATTTCAACAGATAACATAGGGCATTCAAATAGCTTACTCTATCCTTATTTCACATATTAGTAAATTACACAGTGTCACAAAGGACATACGAATTTCTTATATTATTAATTAACATTTGATTGGTGATGGTATTCAGGAGGTTAAACATCATACACCCATCTTCTTCCCATTCCATGTTGGGATTGGGGAATGGGCACATAAGAGGCTGAGTGCTGTGAGTTCCCCTATATATCCTTTATCAGTAATGCAGATATCAGCTGGTAAGTTAAATTAGAACAGTATTTTCACCCCCAGGCACCATAAGATCAAGGGAAGGGAAAGGTGGCTTAGAGCTATGTAAACTTGGTATAGCTTGGCATTAAGCCTAAAGTTTATGGTATGTTTCTCACTCTAGTGAACTTTTTCTCTGAAATATCTCTGGTTTCTAAAAGTTCTACTGTTTGACACTTCTAATCACTGTAACCAGGTTATTTCTTTTAATTCCTGCAATGTTTAAATTGTTGTTTCTCTGACCACTTATTTTACTCGATTAACAAAGGATTGCAGCAATCTTACAAGGATTGCAGCAATCTGCTCACTGAACTGGGCATTCATCTTTTGTTGACTTTGGTTATTAGGTGACGCTGAATAAAGTATGATCAGTTTTTCAGAATCGTCACCATTGTCGTAAAGGGCAAATGAGAAGATTCTGTGACTGAGCTGGTACATTTTCATGACAAGTCTGTATGACTGGCTTGCTGTGACTAATTTTGTGAATAAAAAGAAAAATTGCCTTTCTGGGGAAAAAAAAATCAAAGAACAGTGCCATGCTATTTTTATTTGCTGAAATCTCTTTTAAAGTTATAGGAAGACCCTCCTTCTTCATTCCAATTCCAGCTTTGTCACAGGCATTCTTCCCACATTTTTTTCTATTTAGGTCCCTCTCTATTCATCCTTGTTCTACAAGATATACTTTCATCTATTTATTGTATGAGGCATTTTGTTTCGCCTTTCTATACTTTACAGCTATTGTTCTGTATTTCTATTAAGAGTTTGTTGAGTACAATCTTATTCATATTCACTTCTATATGCAGAAATTTGGCTTTTGTGACTATGTTCCTTTATCAACCTCTGTAGATCACATTTGAGGCAAAGCTAGGGGAGACAGTGGGTTTTTTGGCAGGGAGGTAAGTTCTTTTGGAGAGAGAGAGCAACTTTCAAGCCACACATAAAGCTCTTCTTTAGGTCAGTTTGTCATGATCTGTAGATCATGTTTGTCATCTGTAACCAAAATATCTCTCTGTCACACTTGCACTGTGCCTAAATTATGGTTACCACCAGATCTATTTCAAATTAGGATAAACACAATTTTGTACTTTTGTTAAAGTTCCTTCATTCATGCCTGATCTCCCTTTCATTTACCTCACAATGTATAGGTAGCCCCCTTATCCTCACTATCAGCTATGTGTCAGCATCCACCCTTGCATATCTAAGGTAATTAATATGGTCACTATAGGTTGATTCTTACGTTTAATTCTTTCACAAATGGAATAAACAGGGACATCGGCTGGCTCACACACTACCTTCCACATTCTAATGACTTAACCAACCAACCAATGGAGGTGCTAATTGTTCTTATCAGCCTCTTGTAACTGCTTGAACCATCTATTCACTGTCTCTATCTCTCTTCCCCACCCCCTCCTTTTTCTCTTTTTTTCCTCCTCCCCCACTCTCCTTATTTATTCTTGGATCTGGACTTTTAATACTCCAGTCATCTGAAGAAGTGGGTTTTGCCCAAGAAAACTCATGATACCATCTACATGTTTTGTTAGCCTTTAAGGTGCTAGTAGACTACTCATTGTTCTTTAAGTTTTTACCATAGGTTGAAACTTTCTAGTCGTCTACCCTCGGGACGTGACCAGTGCTGAAGCAGAGAATTTGCCGAATCACAGGAGGTCAATATTGTCTTGCAGCATTGCTAATGATTCCACTGGTTACTGGGCTCTTAGGAAACATTTAGGGGTAAATCAGAGTTAACTAACAGCACAGAACACTGAGAGCCAAGACTGGTGGCTGCAAACAAATTTTATAGCACTGTGGAAAACTTGGCCACACCCTTGATAAGTGGACATCCAGCTAACTAAAATCATGCCAGACTATGGATGTTGCCAGACAAGAGAGTGCCAGACTGAAGAGGTTCAACCTGTATTGCAATATAGTAGGATCAAAGTTGTACATCCTGATTTTTATTTTATTTCTTAAGACACATCGTAGGTGAATGACTGTTATTTGTGAACTGCATTTTCTACTAACTGTAATGGAAATTTTTTTGAAAAATGCACCCATTTTTTTTTTTGTGACCATAATTTATCCTCAAGGAAAGGATGTATCTTCCCAAAAAATTGGACAGGTGAGTAAACTGTTGATGTTATTTTCAATCCTACTGCTATAACGTTCAAATTATATACAAAACTAATAAATAATGCATCTTGATTCATTCCAGAAACACACATATTTCCCCCTACAATCAATCAATTTCCATAACATAACCCAGAATAGCAAAAATAAAAACCCACCTAAACTGTAAAAATGTGCATACACTTCTGCATATACCCAAGTTTACCATGCAAAAGTTGGGGCTGTACTATGCATATGCATATTAAATTGGGTGCTGTATGATGTGTGAACATTAAATTGTACATTTGAACACACTAACTTGCAGCATAGGCACAGGTCATTAGTAGAAGCAGGACCCCGGTTCTTTAGCATTAGTGTACAAACCTCTACCATGTGTGCTAAAGAAATAGCCATTAGCTGGCTGTAGTAGTGGTGGGTCAAATCCTCTAACAGATGAGGCATTAGAAAGAGATATCACATATTTTGCAAGTGTGCCATGCCCACTTCTCTGAACTAATACCTTATACTTTTACATTTTTTTCTTCTCATTTTCCGCTTTCATAATTTAATTCAGGCATGTCCAAAGTCCAGCCTGCGGGCCAATTGCGGCTCGTGTTCCGGTTTAATACGGCCCCACAGGAAATTTGGCAATATCTATCTTTTATGGCCCCCAACGAATCCATATGTATTGAGATGAATACATTGTAAAATCTCAGTTAATGTCAGTTGGTCTAAATCAGTTATAAATATATTTGGACACAACATATATACTTGGTGTTATGTTCCTGTTCATATTTTTTGAACTTAAAAGTTGACAGACAACCTTTATTACCAATAATATGTAATGTACTTTACAATGTTCCTGACATATATTTCAGCTTCCTGGATTTTTTTTTTCATCTGGCCTTCAGATATGAAAGGCAGAGTGATTTAACACCTGTTTAGATTTCTCATCCATGTGACGAAATGAAAAGTATGCCGTTTGCAATAAACTTTGCATAAAATAGTTAATTTGCGTTTAATTTTAATGGTTCAAAGAATGTCAGGCAAAATGGTCGGCCCTCACGCATGTTCACTTCATAAAATCTGGCCCTCTTTGAAAAAAGTTTGGACACCCCTGATTTAATTGAACTTTGTGGACGTTCTAGAAACCAAACCTCACATAGTTAAACCACTCTACATTGTAAATGTTTTTTAGGGCACTGTTTGTCTGAAACACACTAAACAAACTGAAGTTGAGATGCTTCCATTTTGTATTTGTTCTTAGTTATCTTTGAAGTAATTCTAACATTTTGATTCTTCATTTTGGGGAATCCCAGTGACTATTTCAGGATATACACAAACATTTTCTTCTTGTCTAAGTATTGCATTAAAATGGCCAAAGATATGTGTAAATAATAAAAAAAATAATGCTTCTTAATAAGCTGTGCATTCATCCTCAAAAGGAATACAAGATGTTATCTGGGAGTTCTCTGTTATTTCAGAAGGTTACTGCCACTTTTACCTCTTTACCAAGGATTTCCAGGGGGTGACAAAAGAAGACTATGCAGTGATGCATGTTCTAATGATACTTGCTTAAGTTAATATAAAAATGCTGATATGTAAGTAGACCCAAAAATCTAGTTCTTAAAAACAGGCTTGATGATAACAAAGCGACGCCTGGTAAAATATGAATACAGTGAAGTGAAACAATTTAAAGGTACATTGAAGATTTTAGGACATAACCACAGGTCATGTTGTAAACATGTTTTAGTCATAACTTGTTTCTACAAGAGTTTTAGATAAAATGTTAACAGTTTGGAAAAAGCTATCTACATTGATAGCTATTGGTATGGCATTTTTGTAAATGTTAATTAAGAGGGCACTTAATGTTAAGTAGCCAATAAGAATGTAAAAATATTTAATTATACTTAAACGGTGGATTTACTGTTAATTAAAGGGTGTTGTTATAGGTGATTATACAAAAGGTTGCATGCTAATTTTAAATTAGGCACACAAGTCTATACCATCAGAGACAGGATTATCCCCGTTCTCCTAATTTAGCGACTGATCACCCCTAGCTGCATCATTTTGTCTTAGAATTGGAGTATCAGTGCTGTGCATAGTGATATTGCAAAGACTGTTTACTTAACTACTCTCCTAAATTAAATGATCTTGAACCACCCTAAAGGCTCAAATTTTTAAAAAATTCAGTTTGGTTTAATTCCTTATTGTTAAATTATGAATTAAAAGAAGATAAATCTAACACTGTAACAGGACTTTGCCAGTCCTGAGGAGTGAGCTTTTATAGTATCAATGAATCTACAACAGAATTATAGAAACTGTGCTATACAAAGAGTAGAACTATGTATTATACGATGTCTTTCATATGCAATGTATTTTAAAGTGCTATACAAAGCAATGAGTTACAGCAGATATTAGTAACACAGTAACTGTGCAAGGCTAATGTACCACACTCAGAATGTGGACATTAGAATGCTTTAAAGTTACTGTGAAATAACCAAGCAACCTTTTCATTCAGACATGCTTCCCTCAAGTGTATTCAGAGTAATATTGGCTGACTTTAGTAACAACAAATTTTCACTGCTTTTTACTCCTGTTACCGAGAAGTGCCAATTCAGCCAAAAAAAATAGGATGAATTGGATTTTATTCTGGTTCATAAATCATCAACAGAATATTAAGTTTCAATTATTTACACCTGTACAACCCCACTAAAAGCAATGGGGTTGCATAAATATAACTGATGGCCCAATTTAGCCTATAGTACATTTGTAAGAGATAGTATGATGAGAATTTATATTAGACAAAGAGAAATGGACAGATAGGTGTATATATTCGAGAATAAAAGAACCTCAGCTTCATTCCCAGTTCCTTGCTTTAGTTTACAGGGATCGTATTTAGAAACAAAATGATGAAATTCTATGTTTACAGAATAAGCAAATGGAAATAATGGAAAGAGCAAAAATGGAATCCTTAGAGATGCTTTTCTCCACTTCACCCCTTTAATGAGTTACTCTTCAAACAAGATTTCAATTCTTCTACTATATATATACTATCTCTCTCCAAATACAGATTGAACTGCTCTAGTCCAGCACCCTCAGGACTAGTCATCACCAGTGTCAAATCCGAGAATTTGCTGAACCATGAGAGGTCCATATTGTCTAGCAGCATTACCAACACTTCCATTGTTTGCTAGGATCTTAGAAGACATTTAGGTGTAAATTAGAGCTAAAAAACAGCACATAACACCGAGAGCCAGGACTGCTGGCTATTAACAAACTTTATGGAGCTGTGGAAAATTTGACCACACCAAGCGGACATCTGGATAACTAAAATCATGCCCCACCATGGATGTTGCCGGACCAGAGAGTGACAGATTAGAGAGGTTCAACCTGCATTTCACTTTTTTATTTGCACATATTGTTTAATATTGGATATGTTTCAAGCCTTTCCCCTGAATCTCATGCTGATTATTTCATCTATTTTGCTAATGTGCATTGTTGCCTTTCATACTTCAAACAAGTGATCCTTCTGTTTCTGTTATTATCTTTTTATATAGAGCCTAAAGTAAATTATCGCTTACCATTAATGGGTTATATTTTGGGAATAGTTTACATAAATTCCACACCTAAAAGATAAAGGCGGCTGATAATATATAAACAAAACAATGTTCCACAGGCTATTATATATCTGTCTGAAACTGAGTTAACTTAGCCTATCAAAGAGATGCTGTCCTTCATGACGTCCATACTCTAATAAACAATTGCTTGGAATTTATGTAGCTCAGGATTCTCTTATACTAGACAGAGCAATCTCTGGTGATTTTAACACACATATAGTGTCTTTCACTGGAAAATAAGGGCCTCACAACAGTCTTTCAGAGTAGGGAGGTATTACTGATTATTGTCCTATGTTAAGTGAAGCTGATAAAGGAATAGCTAGAGAACCTTCCTCATTATACACATGCCTTTGATATAAAGTGGGCAGTTACCTTTGGACTGCACAAAGAACTACTGCACTGTTCCTCAAAAATCATAGGCCAGTGTTCCGCACTGTCAGATGACAACAGGAGTTGAGTGGCAACAAAGAAATTGTTTTACCAGCCTGTACTAAAATGCTGCAAACCACACTGCTATTTGGAGCAATAAATCAATATATAAACAAGTAACAGGCAGCACACAGACAGGCCAGTGTACATACAGAGCTTGGGGTAGTATCATAATACTTTATTAGGCGCTTAAGGTATTTGGTGAGGCTAGTTTATAATTCCCTGGAAGACAGAATTGGTTTGTGTTGTTATTTTAGCTTGAGGCAAAGACTGTTTGTCTGCTGCTATTCATTCTTTTATATTTTGTGAGTAGTCAGTCTGTTAAGACCCATCCTTCCTCAAAGCATTCTGGGATTGTCTGATCCAAACTGTAATTTATTCCACTAGCCTCTTTAACTACTAAAGAGATTTCCTTTTGAACAGAATTTATTCATACGATTCCATATATTCAAAAGACAATGACAGTTTATAATCATTATTGTTACTGTATTTAACATTAATAAAAATTGCCTCAATCTGAATCAAAGTCAATCACTGTTGGATATAATTGTTGGAACTGATTATTCTAAGTCAAGCATGACCGTTTTACAATTAGAGTAGGTATTTAGTTTAAACTAATGATGTCCCAAAAGAAAACTAGCTATATACAGATCAGGAGCAGAAATTCTAATGGCTGGGCCATTTCTTGCAATTCAGCTAACACAAACAATTTCCAAATACTAAAATGTATTGTTTCCACCCTTATTTTCATTTTAACTTTCAACTTCAAATTAAAATACCTGAAAAATTTATGTTAACAGTATTAATACAAGTGCTACTTGTATTTATCATCTAAAATACTCTCCTTGAAATGTTCTTGAGTTTTAAACCCGTTTTGAGCATACCAAGGCTGCCATCTAGTGCTTTATAGCTATTTCTATTTCAATGTATTTAGTAATTTTTTTCTGAAAAATAAGTGGGTCCAGTACCACGTTCTTATCACATTATATATGAATATATATAACAAATACATTTCTCAGATGTCTATGTATTTGTTGCTATTCAGCTCCTACTGGCATCTGACAATGCAGAATACTGTCCCATGGTTTCTGAGGAACAGCGCAGTAGTTCTTTGTGTACACACTCCCCTAGAAGTAAATACAAATATACTTACACATGCACACACAGGGCAGTTAAAAGCTCTGTTTTGCCTTCTTACAGTAGATACTGTTTTCAGCAGATATTACTTATATTTATCTTTTTTTACTAGCATTATAATTTTTCTAATAGGTACATCTGTGGTCTACAGTTCAGAGATCTGATAGCAGTAACTAAGAAAGGTACATTCTACTATTTTCTGGAGAAATAATGATCTGGATTCTTTTCTGGGTGCAGCAATAGGCAGCAGGGAGCTCCAACGCATATGGGGGTTGTAGCTCCCTGGTTCTCTGGTCAGGTGTATGCGCCAACAACCCCAAAGCAGCCCCAGTAACTGGTAACTACTCCCATCTTGCCATTAACTAGCTGAGAATAGCTATAGTACAATAGCTTTCCACCTAAATCTCCCTTCTGCCTATGGCACATTCTCTTCATGAGCTGGCTATTCCAGTTGAGGATTCCCTGAAGAATTCTTAGCCAGAAGATTCCCTGCTCTTATGAGCTGCTGGAGCAATGCAAAGTGCCTAGGCCATGGGAGAAATGTGGAACTGTTTACCATGAGTTCTTTCACTGGGTTTAACTTCCTTTATGAGAAGCCTGCAGGAACAAATATGGCCATAATTCCTCTAAAAGGAGAGCTGATTTTTAAACAGTTCTGAAATACCATATTGAGCTGTCAGGCCTGGTCAAAACCTGAACCTTACACCTTCACTACTAAAGAGCATAGCACTAGTGAATATTTAAATGGAACTCTTCCCACCAAAGCAGTATGGGGCCAGTGTTTCAACATGCAGATGTTGTGTGGAGCTGGAAGTGGCATCTTTTAAATGGCACATAAAACAGACTCCAAACACTTTTGGTCATTAAAATTCTCAAACATATGGAGTCTTGGACAAATGCTAGTTTTGGTAATTATATTCTCCCTATATTCTGAAATGGTTACATCTTTTACATTTCTGGGGTGCACTGTTAAATATTTACATTTCAATTGAGCAATGGCTGTCATTCACAGGGTTTCTTGTTCATCTACCTTGTGAATTTCTTCAGGATCAAATGGTGCTGATAATGTAAATGACAGTTATTTCAGAACTGTGACCTTTCATTAATCCTAAATACTACTGCTTCAGTCTTAGGAACAGTAATAATCTCAGAAGGATAGTAAGCTTAGCACTAATTCTAACCAAAAAAGGGAGAAATCTAAAAGCAAGATTTCTAGAGTATCCCAAAACACATTGTTTCATTTTTACTCAGAATGTCCCAGACATCAAACTTAATTTATTACAAAATCTTATTTCCTCTTACCAGTTATATAAGAAGTATAGTATTCTATAAACATTTTATATTAAAATATATGAATAGCATCAGTAGCTCAACCAGCCTTTTCCCTCTTGCAGAACAGGCTGTAGGCATCCTGAAGGCTACTGCAGCTCCAAGGCTGTAGTAAAATCCACATAAGGCTTCTCAGCCAGAGGCAGGAATTTTCCCTCCTTTCCTTGTCCCCTACAATGATCACCAGATTTGATCTCAAGTCTTTTTTTTGTCTGAATGCATTTTTCCATGCTTACTTCCCTACCCACAGAGAAGGGGGGGAACTCCTCTTTCTAAACTGCTGAAATATTAAGGAAATTGCTTGCTACTATCTTTCCTGTATGTATACCAAGAAAAAAAGGTGATAATTTTGTAAGCTATAAAATTTTATTGCTAAGAATTGGGAATGACATTACACACAGATGTCAAAACAATAAATTAATTATGCAAGTACACCCCCTAAATGTGGTAGTAAAACCTTTAACAGCTCACATAATTATCACATTTTTTTTTCTGTCACATTTTTTTAAAAGCTGTTAGGGAAACATTTAATAACATTTTAAAAAATGTATTTGTACTCTTGTTTTCTACCACTTGTAAATCTGAGTTGCTTTAGTTATGAGCCTTTGGAGGCTCACTAACTATATTTTTTGACATCCTATTTTCTCTTTGCATGTCTAATGTCTCTCACTGGAATAACTAGGTAAGAATTGCAGCAAGCCAGCACTGCAATTATTTTGTGGTTACACCAACCCTTGAGACATACCTACCTTCCTTTCTTTATGCACCTACAGTTACAGGAGCTTTTCTGCAGTGGCAAGTGAAGCTTCACCAGGGCTGCCTACCTGTAATTCCCCATTTCTATATTTCCAGACTAATTACAGAAGTGTCCATAGAGACACGGTAAAAAAAAATCATATTCAAGTCACTGCTCTTATTGGTTGACAAAGTAGTGGCAAATATCTCTGGTTTAGAAAGCACACTGGACATACACTAAGATTACTTTTAAAACCTTTGCCCCATACATGTAGATACCACAAGAGTAAAGTGCCAATACAATGTGCTTGCTGGCCCCTGGTTTGTAATAAGGACCACTGTTTAAGTAATGCAGCTTTCTAGCAAGAATAGCATGGACACATCCAGGCTGGATACTTTACTAACACAAGTCTGAGCTGACTGCTTTACCAACACTTGGCAAAGCCATGGATTTGGCTTCTTCTCCCAGGTTAAACCTCTTGCTTTGCATGCATTTAATCCTTTTTAACCCACCCCTATTTTTCCCTCTAAACTACATTAGTTGCTATGGAAACAAGGCTATCTGATATAGGCGGAGCTTTTCACAAATGACAATTTATATAATGATTTCTGATGCACAGGCAAATTAGAGAGAGAAACACCTTGGGAATGGAGATAAAAAAATGTCTAGACATTCAATCATCATCCTTTAACTGCAGCTTTTTGGTGGTTTTTTTTAAAGGGATAGACATGTGTAGCGAACCCAACACCTACATACAGAGTCAGGGTTCCTTGTGGAGAGAGGGGAAAGATGCTCAAGCAATAGGTCTTCTCTTTCAAGAATTCCAGGGAGCCTTCAGCTACTTCCAGTGCTACATCTTCCTCAGAAGTGACTCACTCTTCCCAACCCCAAACCTTCCTTGAATCACAATCATCTTCAAGCCAGGCATGTGGGGTTTGCTTCTCCAGCATTCCATGTCAGTTTGAGTCAGAACTCATCATCAAGTCTTCTTGTGCTCATATCTCGCTATCAGCTCAAATGGAACACAACTAAAACTGAGCTTTCTTTTCTCCTCCAAGTCTTCCTTGCTCTCTACTTACTCATAGTAAACACCACCATTCTGCCTCTCGGGCCTGAAAGCGAGATTTTATCTTTGACTTGGGACTTGCTCTAGGTCCTCGTATCCAGGCTAAGTATTGTTGACACTTTTTGCATAGTATCTCTAAGATGAAGTCTTTCCTATCCATTGCATGACTAAAATTCTCTCTCGGGCTTTCTTCATCACACATTTGGATTACTCCAATATTCTTTTTTCTGCAAATGCAACTTTATCATACTGTATCCATTCAGAATGGTGCTGACAACGATCTTCCAGCCCATTGCTTTGGTAATGTCATTCCTCTCTTTGTAACCCCATTCTCTACAGTATCAAACATACCCTATTTGTCCCAGAGCATGGGCTCCAGCCTGAGCCCAAACATCTACACAGCAATTTTTATCTCCACAGCCTGAACCCTATGAGCCTCAATCAGCTAACCGATGCTAGCCATAGCTGTGCTACTAGTCTTTTATTCCAGATGGTCCACTATAGGGAAGACATGAATCATTGAGCCCTAGGAAAATAATCGGTAGAGTGAGATAAAGGGAGAGACACAGTGTGTCAGGGTGAGTGCAGTGAATGGAAGGATGAGAAATTATTTTGCCTAAAACTGAAAAAAAAAATGTGTGAACCACAGAGAAGAAAAGAGAAACCTGTGATATAATTGGTTTTCTTTTATAAGGATCAATTTTCAAAATATAACACAATTTGGATATATTTTCAGAGGAGCCTTAAACTGGTCTCAGCTTGAACATTTTTTGAGCAGCAATTCACCACCAATAGATTGTAATACCTATGTAGGTAGGCAATACCACTTACATCTATGAAAGCTATTTCTTTTGCACATGAAAGTCATGCCAACACAGATGTCAGAACTGATCAATTATACACACAAAAATGTTAGTGCTTCATATGTAGTACTGCAGGTGTTACACTCCAAGTTCTGCACATGAACAGCCCATATTTTGGAAAACTGTGCCCCTGAAAGTTAGGCTAGAAGTAAGAAATATTCAGAAGTTCACAGAAGAGAGTACAACTCCCTTTCAAAGCATCGAACAGCAAACATTCCATACACTACACAAAAAACCCTCAACTTACCATTAGTAATTTTAAAATCTTAGTTTTGTTAAAAATTTGGTTTAGCTATTAAAGGGATCATGTTTAAAATGTATTCAGTCTTAATGCAACTCAGGTTAATACCATAAAAATACCATCTAGCCCCTGCTGCCAGCTGCATCCCCTGCCCTGCTGCCCCACTCGGCTTCCTGGGTTCCCTCCCTGAATTACACCAGGCTCTCACAGCCTCCTCCTCCCCCACTGCAACAGGCTTCCAGGCCACCCCAACGTCCGCAGTGCATCAGGACTCTGATCCTGGAACATCCATGGTCCTGCCAGACCACAGATGTTGCCGGATCAGAGAGTTCCTGTTTATAGAGGTGCAACCTGTATATCGCTTGTCTTTCTTAATCAATATCAATTACCTAATTTGGTACTAAGAGATACCACTACTCTTGATGTTCTTGGAAACATCTGATTTAATTAAAGAACGTCTGATGAAACTTACATGTCTTCAAACATTTTGAGCAATTTCTTAATTATCAAATCACTTATGTGTTTAAATAAAGGTGTTTTTTCCCATTACAGCTTGCCATTCCTTCTTTTTTGATCATGCAGTGAAGTCACAATGAAGCAATTATGAAATCACAATCGTTTCAATAGCAGCAACAGCCTGTGCTCTTCCTCATAGAATCTAGATACAGAAAAGACATAATGCATTGTCTAGTATTGATCCTGGCCTATGCAGGAGTGGCTTGTTCCCCAATTCTACATTTTTAGTATACTGTTCACTCAATTTTAAATGTCACTCCTCTGCTCTACTCTGTCTGGATTAGGCCTCAACTGGAAGACTGTGTCCAGTTCTGGGCACCACATTTTAAGAAATATGTGGAGAAATCAGAGAAGGTCCAAAAAAGAGCAACGCAAATGATTAAAGGTCTAAAAAACATGAGCTGTAAAGGAAGGCTGAAGGAATTGGGATTATGTAGTTTAGAAAAGAGAAGTCTGAGAGGGATCATGTTATCAGTTTTCAAGTATCTAAAAGGGTGTTACAACGAAGAGGGAGAAAAATTGTTCTCCTTGGCCTCTGATGATAGGACATGCCTAGTGTAAACAATTACTACCTAGGGTGGCAGTCAGCGAGCACATTCCCCCTTTCATTGTTACAGGGGGCTTATCTAACTAATTATTTGGGGGTTGACCCCTTTGTGGAGATCTATCCCAGGAAGCTGGGTCCTAAGCTGCATTCTCCTTGGATCTGAAGGTGTTCAGTGCCTGTACTGCTTCTCAGGGGGGTAGTGATCTCAGCTTAATATCTTGGCTGAGGGAGACCAGCAGAGCTCATCAGCAGGACTGAGCAATGAGAAGCCCCAGAGAGCGGGAAGTCGAGTGGCAGTGGCTATGTCAGCACTCCGGGAAGCCCCCGCAAAGGGTCTTCTGTGACCTCACCCCTCACAGGAGGGTTAAATGGTACTAAAGATGCTGGGCTGCTGGCTGACGGGGCTATTGAAGTAGCTGGGATTGGATTGATGAGGAGACTAGACTTGTGGCAGCCAGAGGCAGCTGACATTTGCAGAAGAAAGGGAGCCTGAGCCCATGATGCCACCCCCTCATGTTGCATGGCTACAATTGTATTCTCTTCCAATTGTTAAGGACTTCTCCAGTGTGTTCATTCTTAGACCTAATCGATCATGGGGAGCAGGAAGAAGAAAAATCTGGCTCCTTATCCAGCAAGTACCACAGTGGCCTCTGAAAGTCAAAAGACACAAATGCAGGCAAATGCCTGTTGCTTTCCTGTCCTCTGTTTGCTTGTGATATGCCAGTTGAGCCACCACAAAGCATGACAGGGATGCCAGATGCACGATGCTTGGCAGCTCTGCTTATTTGATTATATCCATAAGCTTCCAAGTTATCTTCTTAGTTCTCATTCCTGCAACATGCTGTGCCAAGGAAGCATTCCAAGGACTTCGGTGGGGGTCAGTGAGGATGCTGCACAGTGCCCACGATCTGCAAGATCTGGGCCTTAAATGACAAAGCTTTTGCAGGTCAGGGAGTATGTTTTTAAAAGTGTTAGTGATGCACCTAAATCAACAAGACTCCGATCCTGAGAAAGGATATGCTACATGATATTGTGGTGTAAACACTGAAAACAAAAATGATAATGCCCAGTATAATAAAGTATAAGCCACTAGGTGTTTAAAATACCAGCTCCTTTAGAGTAACATTTCGTAAAACAGTACTTATAAGGCTCAATCCTGCAAAGTGCTAAGAACCCTGGTAAGAGAACCCTCAAATTCCATTACATTTAAAGAAAATTGAGGGTCAATCAAGATGTTATAGAAGTGCTCAGCATCACACAGGATGAAGCTGCAAGGTCTCAGTTCAGGAAAGTATCTTTTCGGATTAGCACTTACATGCTTAAAGATCAAGTTAATAACATGTACAGGTGTGCTTCTGAAGAGGGATGAATCATAGAATACTTGGACTGGAAGGGACCTCGAGAGGTCATCAAGTCCAGTTTCCCTGTCTTCATGTCAGGACCTAGTACTGTCTACACCATCCTTGCTAGACATTTATCTCACCTACTCTTAAATATCTCCAGAGATGGAGATTCCACAACCTACCTAGGCAATTTATTCCAGTGCTTTACCACCCTGACAGTTAGGAACTTTTTCCTCATGTCCAACTTAAACCTCCCTTGCTGCAGTTTAAGCCCATTGCTTCTTGTTCTATTCTCAGAGGCTAGGAAGAACAATTTTTCTCCCTCCTCCTTGTGACACCCTTTTAGATACCTGAAAACTGCTATCCTGTCCCCTCTCAATCTTCTCTTTTCCAAACTAAACATACCCAATTCTTTTAGTCTTCTTTCATAGGTCATGTTCTCTAGACCTTTAATCATTCTTGTGAGTATATGTTCAACTGCTTTCTTGAACTGAGTCCTACTGCACTATTGTTGCTTTTCACTTCCATCCACTAATGTTCAAATACTATCAATAAAGCCAAGTTTGCCTGAACAGTGTATTTCTTATTAGACTAAGCTGTTGATTGCTCTTGGATTCCTGTTTAGTCTCCCTGCCCCCTCAATATTTACATCACCTTTGTACAATAATCATTCCATTGCTTTAACAAACAAGAATATTACCTCATCACTGCAGGAACAAGAAAAAGGAGAAGATATATTTTGAAGGAGAAAACTATTACAAAGACTCATGAATCAGACAGTAAATAATGGAACTAAGAAAAATACTAGCTAGATATATATTTTTAATAAACTTATTTTCCATTATGTTAAAGTAATATTTTATAATATTTCATAATTTTATAATATTTGTCTAATTTAATTAGACAGTATCTCTTGGCATTTCTTTCTTTTTATCATATATGACATTTATTTATACTAGAAGATTTACCCAGCATGGCTCAGGTCTTAAATAAATTTTCTTCATTTAAATCATTGTTCTGGAGTGGAACTGGAGATGAGGGGTTCAATATGAAAGCTGGGGAAAGGATACATATCCCCTAGCTGTAGGACAGACAGACACGCAAAACTCTCTCAAATATATGGTAGATAGCTGTCTCTTTCTCCAGTCTTGTTCCTTGCTGCCTCAATAGGGATATAGCTGCCCCAGTCCCTATCTGTGGCGCCTTGCTGCCCCCCAGGTGTTCATTATACAATATAACTGTCCCTGCTTTCCATTGCATACCTCCTGCTCTCCCCATGTGATCATTATACAACAGAACTCTCCCCTTCCATTTCATGAGAACCAGCCCCATTCCAAGCACATCACATTTTCCTGGCACAACCAAATCCTTAGGTTGCTTTAAGTTATGATAAGAGAAAGCTGAATACTGAATTTGGTGATCTTGCCTCTTACCATTTGTGAGGAGATCTGGAACAGACAAACAGATGGACAGACACACATTCTCTCACACAGACTAACTCTCTCAAATATATATATTTATATTTATGTTAAGGGAATGATTAAGTAGAAAATAAACTACTGATCACTTTAAATTGTTATGGAAATCTTAGGCAAGTTAGTTATTCATAAATTAAAAACAACATATTTAATTTTATATTATACTGTATTATCCTGTGATAAACCATGGATCTATTTCACTTAAGTCATTGCAGGTTCCTTATCACCAGATGAGATAATGCTGAAACTGTTTACAGCTAGTAGATTTTAAATTATTAAAATTGTTAAAAGACATATCAATCCAAAACCACAAGATCTTTAAATATTTCAGAATCTGACAGAAGACAAATAGCTCTAGCGAGTTAAAGGTGAAAGGCTATCTGGAAAATAGCACAATTTGTCTCAGACAAGAAGATTTATAGACCCAGACTTCTATAGGATAGTAAGGAATAAGGTTTTTCTTGGAGACATCTGAGGCTGACAAATCTTATTACTGTAATTTATTTTCCATCTCTTAAATTTAACTGCATTTATTTTAAAGGACAAAATAATTTTTATGCACCTACCCAAAACATATCCATAAAGAAAATACTCTGTGAATAGTGCTTTTTGAACTGTACAAAACTCTATTTTCCTTTACATAGTTAATAAAATAAATGGATAAAAAATAACCCTTGAAAAATTGGAACTTCTATTTTTTAAATAAGAACAATTATTGCTGCATAAATACAGATTGGACCTGCCTGTTCCAGCACCCTCAGGACCTGACTAGACCTGAACAAGGGAATTTTCTGGACCAGGGGAAGTCTCTCCCCTCATGGCCCCTGCTAAATTGATGCCCCCCAGCTAGGGCTCCAGCCTTACTCTGCTGCTGCCTGCCCAGCTGTGGCTCCCAGGGCCAGAGCTCTCTAGCTGCTGCTGACCCCAGAGCTGCCTGGCTGCTGCTAGGGCTGGGGCTAGACCTCCACAGCTGGAGTTGGAGCTGCCTGGCCATTGCCATGGCTGGAGCTCCAAGGCCAGGGCCAGAGCTGCCTGGTTACCTCTGGGGCCAGAACTGGAGCTCTAGAGCTGGGGTCAGCTCAGTGATACTATTCAGCCACTGGGTCCAGAATTCCGTGCTGCATCACCCAGCCCAACCCTCCCTACAGGAAACAGGACTTCTGGATGAGCTCCCTCTGCCATGCTCCTGCTCCATAGCCAGACCTGGGCTCCGTGGTCCAGGAACATCTGTGGTCCAGACCAGAGAGTCCCAATTAAGGGAGGTACAACCTTTATTACATTTTGCAGTTGCTTTTATTTGATTTAGAATACTACAGCACATAGTTTTACTATGTATTTTCAATTAGCTCTATAATAGGAAAACTGTTACCTATACTAAAAAGTACTCAGAAACCAGATATTTGAAAATTAACCTCCACAGAGAGAACTTACACTTGAACTTCAGCTTTCCAGTAAGAAATATGACTTTCTTTAACAGAAGGAAACAGTTTCTACACCTAATAATCTGCCCAAAAAACTATACCGTCAGAACTGCGTTCAGCTGTTGTAAACCACAGAATCACAAACTCGGTAGGAACCTCAAGAGGTCATCTAGTCTAGTCCCCTGCATTCATGGAATTACATGGTGCATGTACCTGATCTGGCCTACCAAACATTTGAATCCAGCCGCCCATGACCTTGCCTGCCTCAGCCCCACTCACCGTTCAAAGCAGCTGGCTGTTGAGGCAAGCGTGTCTCTGCACACCCCCTCGGGGGAGGGAGGACACTGGAACTCCATGCATTGCTGTCACCCTCAGTATCAACTTCACAGCTCCCATTGGCCGGAAGCTGCTTGCCTCAGCAGTTGGACACGTTAAGTGACACGTGAGGCGTGGCAGGCAGACACTTTCCTGCCAGAGACTGCACCTGCTTTATGCCCCAATCTCCCCTCCCTGCCAGACCCTTTACCCACTCCCACACCCTATCTCCTGCCCCAAGTCACAACCTCCTTCTGCACCCAAACTCCTTTCCAGACCCCGCATTTCCTCTTATACCCCAATCTCCTGTCCAGAACTCCCTCTAGCACACAAACTCCTTCCGAGAATCTCCATTAATATAATAGAAAAATGCAGCCCATGATTGCTTACCAAAAATTATTACCCACCCTTGGTCTAAACCAGGGGCTCCCAACCTTTTACAGTCCCCGTATTCCCTTGGCTTTTAGTAACCTTCCCATACCCCGTATTCAATACGAAAGGAAATAAATTCTAGACTCTAGAATCCACAAGTTTTTTCACTAACACTACTACTTTTTGAATATTTCAATTAGGATAATCTAGTTATTTACCAAATATTCCCCATACCCACTTGATAAGATTCTCGTACCCCCTGAGGGTACGCGTACCCCAGGTTGGGAAACCCTGGTCTAGACCATCTATGACAGCTATCAGTCTAACTTAAAAATCTCCAATGATGGAGATTCCACTACCTCCCTGGGCAATTTGTTCCAGTGCTTAACCACCCTGACAGTTAAGAAGTTTTTCCTAATGTCCAGCATAAACCTTCAGTTCTGCAGTTTATGCCCATTTCTGCTTGTTCTAACCCAGTGGTCCCCAACACGGGGCCCCCAAGTGCTGTCCCCCAGTGGTCCCCGCCAAGTGCTCGGGGCTGGCCTGGCCTTGGGCACGTGGCGCATGCACAGTGCCGGAGCCAGCCCCGGGCGCATGGCACACAGTGAGCGCTGGCCCCGGGAGCGCCGCGAATTGGCCGCCCGTGCTCTGGGCGCGTGGAGGAGGCGCTGGCCCCGGGCACGCGGAACTTGGGGGAGGGAGGACTCCGGCCCTGGGCGCACGGCGCTTGGAGGATGGGGCGCCGGCCCCGGGCGCGCGGCGCTTGGGAGGGGGGGGACACCGGCCCCGGGCACGCAGCCCTTGAAGGTGGTCCCGGTCCCGGGGGCGCAGATATGGGGGGGCCCCGCTCCGCCCCCGGGCGCGCGGATGTGGGGGGGCCCCGCCCTGTGGCGCCTGGCAGGCGAACGGCCATGCCCCCTGGCACCCGGCAACCTCCAAAGGTTGGAGACCACTGTTCTAACCTAAGAGGTAAAAGAGAACAATTTTTCTTCCTCCTCTTTGTAACAACCTTTTCATGTACTTCAAAAATCTTATGTCCTCTCTCAGACTTCTCCAAACGAAACATATTTTTTTCAATCTTCCTACATAGTCAAGTTTTCTTCCATCATTTTTGTTGCTTTTCTCTGGACTTCCTCCAATTTGTCCACATCTTTCATAAAATGTAGCACCTACAACTGGACACAGAAGAATTACTTCTCATGTCTTGCTTATAACACTCCCAGAACATCCCAGAACTATATTTGCTTTTACAACAGTGATATACTAATAACTCATATTTAGCTTGAAATAACTTTGCATTTGTCCTGATTGTATGCCAGAACATTTGTCCAGATCATTTTGAATTTAGTTCTATTCTTCAAAGAACTTTGAACTGCTCCCAGGTTAGTATCATCTGAAAACTTAATATAACTCTGCCATTATCTAAATCACTGGTGAAGATATTGATCTGAACTAGACCCAGAACTGATCCCTTGAAGTATATGCCCTTTCAACTTGACTGTGAACTGTGAACTACGAAAACTGCTCTCTGGGAACTATTTTTCAACTGGTATGCACCCACCTTATAGTATCTCCATCTAGGTTGCATTTTCCTAACTTAACAGTAGGTCATATGAAACAATATCAAAAGCTTTATTAAAGTCCACATATATCACATCTACCACTTACCCACTATGCACTAGCCATGGCACAACATATATTGCTCTTTTCTGGTCCTCTGGAATCTCTCCCATCATCCAGGACTTGCCAAAAATAATTACTAATGTCTCAAACACCTCCTCAGTCAGATCCTTGAGTTTTTTAGGATGTACTTCAAAAGGTCATGGCATCTTGAAGACTTGTCTTAGTACCTTTTAACTTGTTCTTTACCTATTTTACCCTCTGGGCCTACCTTATTTTTACTGGCATTCACTATATTAGTTACCTAATCCTTACTAGCCTTCTGGTGAAAACTGAAACAGAGAAGTCATTTAGTACTTCTGCTATTGCCACATTATTGCCCCCACGCCAAATTAAGTAACAGGCCTACCTTGTCCTTGGTTTTCCTCTTGTTTCTAATGCATTTGTAAAGTGTTCTCTTGTTACTCTTTATATCTCTAATTTAGTTTTGTGCCCTGGCCTTCTAATTTTGTCCTTATATAATTGTATTATTAGTTTAAATTTATCCTTTGTAATCTGATCTAGTTTCCACTTTTGGTTGGACTCATTTTTTAGTTCAGATCATTGAAGATTTCTTGGTTAAGACAGGGTAATCTCTTGATGGACTTCTTATCTTTCCTGTGTAATGCGCCCTTAATAATGTCTCAAAAAAACTGCCAACTCTTAAACTGTTTTTCCCCTTAAACTTGCTTCCCATGGGATCTGCCAACTCCCCGAATTTGCTAAAGTCTACCTTCTTGAAATACATTATCTTTATTGTACAGTTTCTCTTCTACAATTCCTTAGAACCGTGAACTCTACCATTTTATGATCACTTTTACCTACTCTGCCTTCCATTTTCAAATTCTTAACCAGTTCCTCCCTATTTGTCTAAATCAACTCTAGAACAGCTTCTCCCTTAGTACCTTTCTCTTCCTTCTGAAATTAAAAGTTGTCCCCAATATATTCTAAGAACTATATCTGTATAATAGTATGCCTTGTTATTTTATTTTGCACAAAGTACCATATCAAGGGCAGGCCAGCTAAATCACAACATTAAATTATTAAATAAAGAAACCACATTTATATGGTGACCTATGACTAAAATGTTCTGCAGTAAAATTTTTATGCACAGCCTCCAATTTCTTTAAAAAAAAGTTTAAAAATAAAAGACACTTTAGAAATACAGTAACTGTTCTTAGCATCATATTCAGAGATAGAAGACTCATTTGTATGCATGGCTGGGGGGAAAATAATAAAACTTGCAAACATATTCTGTCTGATGTTATGCAGGTATGTACAGAAGTCTTGAGAGAGAAACCATGGCATCTTCCCATAGTTGCACCTCTTTATTATAATTTAATATTGATATTGTGGTAAAACCTAGAAGCTCCAACAAAGCTATTTCTGCACAGGGGAAAAGTTACAATTGAGGCAAAAAGACATCTCTTAGAAACTGGAAATCAAATCTAGTGAAGAAGATAGAAAGGAACCTAAATCCTGGCAAGTCAATTGTGAAAGTATAATTATGGAGGTCAAAAATTATTTTGAAGAACGGCTAATAAAATAGCATTTTAAGTGTATCAGAAGCAAAATATCTTCCAATCAGTGGGGCAGTAGACAATCAAGAAATATTCAAGGAAGACAAGACCATTGTAGAGAAGCTAAATATATTCTTCACAGCAGTTTTCACAGCAGAGGATGTAAGGGAAGATTCCCACACTTGAGCCATTTTTAATTACAGAGGTAGTAACTTTAATATGCAGTCCATTGCTTATTTCATCATCTATGCTAAATTATTGGCAAATAGCTACAATAATGCCAATTTTTTTTTTTTTAAAAAGGCCGTGGAGGCAATTCTGGCAATTAAAAGCATGTAAGCCTAACTTCAGTTCCTGGTAGATTAGTTGAAATTATAGTAAAAAACCCAATTATCAGACACATATGTGAACATAAGCTGGAGAAGAGTCAACCTGACTTTTTTAAAGAGAAATCATGTCTCACAAATCCATTCAAATATTGTGAGGGTATCAATAAGGATGTGGACAGAGTGATACAGTAGTAGTATACTTGGACTATCAAAAAGCTTTTGTCAAAGTTCCACATCAAAGGCTCTTCTACAAAATAAGCAGTCAGAGGATAAGAGGGAAGGTCCTCTCATTGATCAGTAGTTGATTAAAAGATAGGAAACAAAGGGTAGGAATAAATAATCCATTTTCACAATGGAAAAGTGATAAGCAGCAGGATCCCCAAAGGACCTATTTTGGGGTCTTTACAGTTAAGCAGATTCATAAATGACCTGAACAACAACAAAAAGGTGAACAGCGAGGTAGCAAAAATTCAAGAAAGTAATTCTAAAGCTGAGTGAGAAGAGTTAGAAAGAGATCTTACAACAAAACTGGGTGACTGGGCAATAAACTGGCAGACAAATTCAGCAAAATATCGTGCATCAGAAACAATCCTAATTTTACATATAAAATGAGGGGCTCTAAATTAGCTAATACTACTGATGAAAGGTCTTGGAGACATTGTGTGTAGTGCTCTAAAAACATCTGCTTAATTTGCAGTGGGAATCATGAGGAAACTGATAAATAACAACACAAAATACCATAATGTCACTATATAAATACATAATACTCAAAATTAGAAAAAGTACAGAAAAGGGCAACAAAAATTATTCAGGGTATGAAATCACTTCCATATGGCAAGAGATTAAAAAGACTGAGGCTCTTTGAAAAGTGAATAGGCAGTGTTATTTACTCCTTTATATAATACAAGAAACAGGCATCACTAAGTGAAATTAATAGGCAACAGATTTACAACAAACACAAGAAAATACTTCTACAGGTAATACACAGTTCAGCTGTGGAACTCATTGCCTGGGTCAAAAGTAAGTGAAATTAAAAAAATAGATAAATTCAGGGAGGATAGGCTTATTACTGGCTATTAGCCAGCATAGGCAGGGATGCAACCGTAAGTGGATGGATGACTTGATAATTGCCCTGTTCTGTTCATGCCCTTTGAAGCAACAAGCACTGACCACTGTCAAAAGGTAGGGTCTTGGGCTAGATAAAACCTGTACAGCCATTACTATGTTTTTACATATTGCCTCACAAGAGATCTTGCTATAGAGTGCTGTCCCTCTCGACTTTCCTCTCACACGTTGTGGCTTCAAAGCTACAATATAACCAAATTCCCTCTTTGCTCTGATTGAGCCTTGCAGGTTGATGTACAGAACATGATGCAAGGGCTCAGCTGAGCGTTCAGGCCTTCGCCTAAGGAAGCAGGTGTCAATCTGTTCAGTTTCAGTTGCAATTTTTAGAGAGCTTCCCTGGTTTTTGTTATTTTATAGTGATTTATGAATCAATTGAGAGGCCTGAATGGACATTTCATTTATACATCAACAATAAATATGCACCCAGCATTCTGTCTAATTTGTTCTATGGTGGAATTAAAGTCACTATATTGTGTGTATATATTGCTCAACTTGTAAGATTTGGGAAAATGAAACACTTAAGTACTCACAGTAACATGTTCCCCTGAGTGGATTTCCGAGGTACCGATTTTCAGAGTCACAACTGCAGAAATAAAAATGAACTGAATTACTATTAAGCACACTTTATAATTTTAATACAATTTTAGAGTGAACATTTTTCCAGCAGTTTCAATGTATTAGAGTTTTAACTTATAAGTTAAATGTTAATGTAAGATAGTTACAAGGAAATACAACAGCACTGTTTTTGCTATACCTTATTATTAAGTTCACGGGAAATTTGAGATCTGGAATGTATATAGGAAGAGGTTTAGATGAGAGTCCTAAAAGTTCAAAATTTCTCCATGGTTCATTTTGTTTTGTGTATTTCCTTAGTAAACATATTCTACAGCAGAAATACACTATACAGTTATTCCTTGTTAACATCCACAGCTTCAACCAAATAGATTAAAAAACAAAAACAATCAAATTTTAAATAAACAGCAGCAGAGGCAAAATAAAGAGTATGGTATGGTGTCTTTCAAAATTCATATCCTGTTTGTTCTATCTGCTATAAATTACAACTGTCATCACTTCCCTTTCATGTTCTCCAAAATTCACTTCTTAGCATGGCAACAATGTGGGGAGTGGCCATTTTGTGTATTGTTACATGTACTGTAGAGATGTAGGAGGCAAAAAAGGAATGAGATTGTTCAAAAAAAATTATTAGTATTCTTAGTCTTACTTTTATGTTTATTTAACTGCTAATGTACTAATTAACATTTGCTCAGATGTGTGTAAGTCATAATTCAAATAAATCTTGAGAATCAGACTTTTTAAAAAATATAGAAACTACAGTATGGTGTTAGGCTACAGCCTAGGAGCAGTGATAAACACTCCTGCCCAAGATCCTCTTATGCTGAGTAGGGTAAGAGAACAATTTTCATCCCCCTGTTTTATGAAAGTACACCATTTTGGGAGGATACAGGGAGCAGCAGCCGTGTGCTCTGGGATTCAGCTTGCTTTCCATCCCATTCCCCAGACTATCAGGGAGTGAGGCGAAAGTACTTACATTCCATGCATGCCTCTCCTACCTGGCTGGTGAAGGCACCCTTTACTTTATGGGCTGCAGCATCTCCTTTGTGTATCCAGCTACCTTTGCTAACCAACACAGCAGCATGTAACACCGGGGAAAAAGCCACAGTTTTACCTGCTACTTGCCACTCATCAACTACTTCCCATCAAACTGAGTTTACCTTTGTGGTGAAGCCCCCTGAACTATACTGAACCCCAGGAACCAATATCCAAGAGTAATACAACCGTGAAAAACTTCCAATTCAATTCTGTTGAACGACTCTAATGCCATTTATGCTCCGCTTAGCCCTTAAGCACCTAAAAATAACAGTGCTCCTTCCACCACAGTTCCACCAGTCTCCATACCGTTTTTGTTTCCTCTCACTTGACCCACTGTACATAGAATGCCCTTCCCCAAACCTGTCCTCTAAGTTACCTTCCTTATCTCATTCAAATACTCCCTTGAAAATCACTTCTGCCATCTTGTCTCTGAAAAGTAGCGGGACAGAGAAGAGGAACAGAGCAGTCTAGGGCTGTGTCCAGACTCAGGGGTTTTTTCGAAAAAAGTAGCCTTTTTTCGAAAAAACTTCACCTGCGTCCAGACTCAAGCCGCGTTCTTTCGAAATTAAATCGAAAGAATGTGGCTTTTCTTTCGACGGCGGTAAACCTAATTCTACAAGGAAGAACGCCTTTTTCGACGGAGATCCATCGAAAGTAAGTGAGTGTGGACGGGGGGAGGCCTTTTTTTCGAAAATATTGGCCTCCAGGAAGAAGCCCTGGTGGACATTCTGGGGCATGGCTTGCAGGTCTGTGGTTCCTGTCTGCAGCCATTTCTTAAAGGGACAGGCACCCTCACAGCCACTTGTTGCAGAGAAGGAGCCAGAGCACACGGCTACTTTGGTGCAGCATGTCCCAGCCCCAAGACCATCCTGGCCCTTCCACAGATCCTTCTGGGGACCCAGCCAAGGGCTCCAAACGCCGGGCACCATCCTGGTCTGGCCCAGAGCTCAAGAGCCTTCTGGAGCTCTGGGGAGAGGAGGAGGCCTTACAGGCCCTCAAAAGCCGGCGGCGAAATGCCGACATTTATGGCCGCATGGCAGAAGCCCTGGCCCAGAAGGGCCACTACCCCCGCACCCAGGACCAGGTGCGCTCCAAAGTAAAAGAGCTGCGCCAGGGGTACGTCAAGGCCAGGGAGGAGAGCTCCCGTTCTGGGGCAGCCCCCTACTACTGCCCTTACTACACCGAGCTGGACCAGATCCTGGGTGGCAGTGGTGAAGCACGCACACCACGGCAGTTCGTCCAGTCAGGATTGGCAGACCCCGTGGTGGACGCTCCCGAGCAGGACCCAGAGCAGTCTGGAGACGGGGACATGGTGCCAGAGGAGGAGGACAGTGAGGAGACGGCAACCCTCACCCTGGAGCCAGTCACCCAGACCCCAGAGGCCTCCCAGGTGTCATCTGGCGCAGGAGAGGAAGCAGCAGGTGAGTACAGTGAGGTTGTGTAACACCCGGGGGGGGGGGAGAGGTAGGTGTGTGATGCACAAGGGAAACCTGTCATGCTCAGGCTGATGCCCAGGTCACACACAGTGTTACCTTCAGAATGTCTGATTCCCCTGTCTCAAGGAGAGGGCATGCCCTTTTGGACAGCTGTTGCACACATGACTGATTGTGATAGAAATGTAGCCGTGTTACTCTGATCTGAGGAAGTGGATCTGGCCCACGAAAGCTCATCCCCTAATAAACCATCCTGTTAGTATTTTAAGTGCTACAGAGTCCAGTTTTTTAGGACTGATTGTGTCTTCTTCTTTTCCTCCACAGCCGGACCAGCCATGCAAGAGGGCCGCAGCACCCCAGCCCCACCTCCATCTCCATCTCCATCTCGGGGACATGGGAGCCGCAGACACAGGCGTGTCTATGCGGACATCCTCAGGCAGCACGTGGAGGCCGTGCAGGAGCTAACTCCATCCTCAGAGAGAGGGCGGAGGCAGAGGATCGCTGGCGTGGCCGGCTGATGGAGGAGCTGGTCCTGCAGCGCACGTTCCTGACTGCCACTCTCAGGGAGGTCTGCGGCTTGCCTGCTCCTGTGCCTGGTCCTGCTCCTCCAGGACCCCATGACCCCACCCCACCAAACCCCCCTTCCACAACAGCATCCCTTTCCCCCCTTGGACCTCCCTCTCCCCCAGCCCCCCCAGTTCCCCAGCTCCTCTCTCCCCCTGGCCCTCCTCTCCCCCAGGCCTCCACGTCCCAAGAGCACCCCAGCCAGCCAACTGACAGGTGCACCACCCGATCCCGTGGCCATGGAGCACCCCGAACACGAGGCCCAGGCAGGAGAGGGAAATCAGGCAAGCACCGTGCAACCTGATCCCCTTCCCCCCTCCAGGTTTCAAGTCCCCTTCCCCCCTCCAGGTTTCAAGTCCCCTTCCCCCCTCCAGGTTTCAAGTCCCCTTCCCCCCTCCAGGTTTCAAGCACCCCTATCACCCCAGTTAAAGCACAAAGAAAGGGTTCAACAAAATGTTTATTGTAAATAGTTTTGTCAACATCAAAAATGAAAAAAAAAGTTTTTTTATGTTTGCAACACGTATACTATTTTTTGAGAGATATTTAAAAAAAATTAAACAGAACATATTATTTTGCAACAAACCCTGGTGTTAATGATTTCTCCAAACAGGGTCAGGAGATGGGTTGTGGAGGGAAGCTTCTATTGGGCCAGGGCCCAGTACCCAGGCAGAAGCCCCTCAGTACAGTCAGTGGCCTCCACTTGAGAATTGCTCCTGTAGGGCCTCCCGTATGCCAACAGCAGACCGGTGAGCCTGGCGGATGGCAGCAGTCAAGGGCTGGGCAAAGTGCCTCTCCTGGCCATCAGCACCGCTACCCCACCCTGGTAGGAAGGCCTCCCCTTTCCTCTCCACCAGGTTATGGAGAACGCAACACGCGGCCACCACCTCAGGGATGTTGCTCTCCCCCATGTCTAGGCGTGTGAGCAAGCACCGGAATCTGCCTTTTAAACGTCCAAATGCACATTCCACCTGGTTGCGAGCCCGGTTAAGGTGAGCATTAAACTGCTCCTTGCTCGCATCCAGGTGGCCGGTGTAGGGCTTCATCAGCCACGGCATCAGGGGGTAGGCAGCATCAGCCACTATGCACACCGGCATGTGCACATCCCCAACCGCAAACTCGTGATGTGGGAAAAATGTTCCTGCCTGAAGCCTCCGGTAGAGGTACGAGTTCCTGAAGATGCGGGCATCGTGTGCCCGCCCTGACCACCCAACACAAATGTTCGAAAACTGGCCACGATGGTCGACCAGGGCCTGGAGGACCATAGAAAAGTAGCCCTTTCTGTTGATGAATTGAGCTGCTCGATGGGGCGGTGCACGGATTGGAATGTGTGTCCCATTGAGCGCTCCTCCACAATTCGGGAAGCCAAGGGCAGCAAAGCCGGCCATGACGCTGTCCAGATCTTGTAGACAGATGAGCCTGGTGAGCAGCTCCGAATTGATGGCCCTCACCACCTGCAGAACGAGACAGACAACAAAATGTTAGAAGGGGTGCCTTATCTCTTAGGAGGAGAACCCACCGCCCACCTTCCCTCTCAAACACCCTGGGAATCCCCTCCTCAGAACCCCCCCCCCAACAATTCAGGGTGAGTGGAGGAGCTCCCTCCCACTCCCACTCCACTTGGCCCTTCCTGACAGTCTCCCTTCCCCCCACCCCAAACTGTGACTGTCCCCAGACAATGACTTACCTCCATCAGGATGGATCCAACGGTAGACCTGCCCACTCCAAATTGGTGTCCCACGGAGTGGTAGCTGTCGGGGGTTGCCAGCTTCCAGAGGGCAATGGCGACCCTCTTTTCCAGGGGGATAGCAGGCCGCAGGTGGGTGTCTTGCCGTTGCAGAGCAGGGGCGAGCCAGGTACACAGCTCCTGGAAAGTGGTCTTTCGCATCCTGAAGTTGCGTAGCCACTCTTAGTCATCCCAGATCTCCATCACGAGCCGGTCCCACCAGTCAGAGCTGGTGTCAAACCTCCAAACACGCCTGTCCACAAAGAAGTTTGGAGGCAAGGGCAGTGCGGCTGCTTGACGGAGGAGCCCTTCGTACCTCTGGTCTGGGTCCAGCTGGGGAAGTAGCCTCATGACTGTGTCATGCAGATGCAGCAACAGTTGCAGTATGATGGTGTGGGGCCATCGCCTGCCCAGGGGCAGCTCTGGCTCCATGCCACAAAAATGGGTCTCATACAGAAAAACCTCCAGAGAAAAAAGCTGCTGGGGTGTCCCAGCAAGCTGAGCACTCCAAACCAGCACTGCAATGCCTTGCTTACCTCCTCGAGGGACAGCAAAGGCAGCTGCAGGAGCAGAGCAACGGGTGTTCAGGAGTGTCCCTTTAACCACGCCGCGTCTCTGCAAAGGGCAGGCAGGCAGCAGCACCCGGAAGGAAATGCTGCCCCCATGCCCTGGCAGAAGCAGTTCCGGGTGGCTTTGAATTTCGAAAGAGCGTCCAGCAGTCAGGACGCTCTTTTTCGAAAAAGCGGATCGATTTTCCGATCCGCGTATTGTAGTCTAGACGCGCTCTTTCGAAAGAGGCTCTTTTGAAAGATACTTTCGAAAGCGGCTTGCAGTCTAGACATAGCCTAGATGTGTTCTTGCCTTCCTAGATAACCATGATCTCTTATTACTGTCACTCTCCCTCCCCCCCCCCCGTGTTTATTACTTTCACTTATGTTGCAGTTCAATTGTGAACTTTTGTGGGGCAGGAACTATATTTTTGTTTGTGTTTCGAGGCAAAACCATTTTTGGAGCACTGAGAAAATTGTTATAATAAATACAATAACAACGAAATGAGAAAAAACATGAAGCAAAACCTAGGATTCCCTAGCTGTCTCTAAAGCAGTTCCTCATAATCAAAGCTTGTTGCCACTAGGTTTTTATCAAGTAATTTCTTGAGGTAGTTACTTTTAATGCTAAATAAGATGCGGCAGTAGATATTGTGTAGATGACAAGGCATATCAATGCCAGAAAGTTGAAAAATATCCCTGTCCTATTTATAAAATAAATTGCTCCCTTCAGCTTTATAACTTATGAAATATCCTACAGAATTTCAGTGATGAAATGAACAAAGATTATAAGAAATTACTCTAAAAACCTACATAATAGAAAATTATAACCTCTCTCTTGGTTTTATGAACTATGCCACAGAATTCTTTTAGAAGAGTTATAATTTTCATACATTTTATAGGATGGTTCAGAAAACTAAGAGAAAAGTTATCATTATGTATTAATTTCTAAAGATGTTTTTCCCCTAAGGGAAGGTGTGGAATCAGTCAGTTATTGGGGGGGTTTATTATTATTTTTCATCTCTTTGTGCTCTCCAAGAAACTTCAGCTGCAATAGAATGTTGCATTATATTTATTTTATTTATGAGAAATATTGAAAAACTGCTTAACTTAGATGTCATATCATCTAGCAATTTGCTGAATCCAGAGTATACTCTAATTACACCAGCTTACCTCCTAAGAGAAAAACAATTTAAGTTTTAATTTACTCATATCTGTTTTGCTGTTGATCTCCTTTAATGGTTCTCCAATGTAATATTTGATAGTTATTGTTCTCATTTTTATTCAAAAATGGGGGAAAGTACCAGCAAGTCTTTGTTACAATATGATAGAAGAAAATAAGCATCAATGACATTTACGACATAACTTGATTTTCCCATGGTATTAATGCTGCTTTTCATAGTTTTGTTTGTTTGTCTATTATACTTTTCAAACAGCTTATCTGTGTACTAAAGAAGAAGAAAATAGCACCCATCACCCTGAAAGAACTGTTGCAAATTACAGTATAATGGCAAATGTCTCATTCTATATAGCTAAAAGAGTCCTAAAATTAGCACTCCAGTGAAAGTATTATGCAAGACACAGCACTCCAAAGTTATTATGAGTGCTAGTTTTCTGTTCATTGTCTCAGTAACCTCATCACTTATTAAGTGCATGCATATTGTATTACACACAAAAACAATGGTAAAAATATTTAAATGTGGCAAAATCTAGCACTCACAAATAGGAAATACCAGAATTAAGCTTTATTGTACAACCCTGATTCAGCCCCTTGTTTGTCTATAGAGACGCTGCCCCATTTGTTGCAAAAGTTTCATCACACTGACATCCAAACAGTCCATCAGACCTTTGCCACTGCATAGACCTCTGCCACTTGAACTAACATAGCAACTGACAGCAACAGTAAAGCATCATTCCTTCTACGTGAGTCTCATCACACAAAAAGGAGATGAGACACACAGTTTGCCAATTGATTTCACTTTTAATTGCTGAGAGCAGGGAAATGATGAGATTTAGGATTCTAGATTCCAGACTCCAGAGGAAAGTATGTTCTAGTGGGCACTGATTCTTCTGTCTCTGTCCCCTAGATTAATCCCTTCTGTACCAGCTCCTCCAACCTGTCCCTGGCCCTTTTCTTTCTTACTCTGGCACCTTGTCCACACAGTCCTGATCTCTGCTACTCAAGTTTCTCTTCCTAGTGCCAATCTCTCTTTGCCCAACCAGGCCTACTCTCCCTTTTGGGCTCACTATCTGAATCCCATACTCCCCTCCCCTCAAGTCTCAGTCTCTCTGCCCGCCTACATCCAGTGACAGTCTCCTTGTGTGGAACCTTCTAATCTCACAGCTATTCACCCAATGTCTCTTCCCAGCTCCTTATCCCAGATGGCTATCTATTGCAGTCTATGCCTAGCTATTCCCTGGTGTTCCCTCACATCCCTCCTTCTTGTCAAATGTTTATCCTTCCCTCCAACCCATTCTCCACCACACTAGTTGTTAGTCCCAGTCTCCTTGTCCAGACAATCTGCTCACTTCTCCACATCTTCTAATCTCAGAGCTAGCCAACTGATTCTTACTACTCTCCTCCATTTCCCTCACTAACTCCTAACCCCGTATTTTTGCCTATCCAGTTTTGGCCTCCTCTGTCCCAGCTCACAGTTCTAGTCTCTTTCCTCAACCAGTAGCAGACTACCCCCCCCCACCCCAATATCCAGTCACAGTTTCTCGGCTCAGCACACCAAGCTCCTTATCCATATCTATTCTTTTTCCCTCCCCTGGCTCTGACTTTAGTCCATTCTGCACTGAAATCAAACAGCTTCCTTCTCTATACTGCTTCTGTGCCAGCAGGAGAGTCACAGAGAATGTGACAATGACAGACTCCCTCTGTTCCAAGTGAAACCAGCTTAACTGTTAGAGCTCTGTGTTGGTGCATGCTCACTTAAGTCAGATGTGCAAGAGAATGGGGCAAACAAATGCCACTCAAGTGCAGTCTGGTCAGAACTAGAGCTGTGAGAGGCTCAAATATGCTCATTTTGGATGGAATCTTCAAGATTTCAGCTGCTAAATATCAAAGGAGTTTCCACTGTGCATGAGAAATATTTTTCTAAAACTTATATTATTCCCAAATCTGTGAAGATTTTTGTGGGGATGGCATAAAGCAAATCCCTGACACAAAGGCCACTGTCTGTCAAATGGCAAGTTTTTAGAGCTATTCAAAGAAAAAAGTCTCAATTTTTTACTATGATCAATTCAATGTATTTTCCCTGGCCCCATTTTTGTAAATGGCTGAACCATTTAGACACAAATTTTCCCCCAAAAAATTAGCCTGAAGCAGATATCTGGCAGAGAAAATGTATCTAAGTCTGACAACATAATAAGCAACTGAAAACCAGGTCTTTCCCAGGGGAAGTGTTGGGTAACCTTAACAGTAGAATCATAATGCATGGCAGGACTATTATCTAGACCAATCCTAACAGGATTTTGTCCAATTTGTTCTTTAAAAACTCCATTAATGGAGATTCCACAGCCTCCCTAGGCAATTTACTGGAGTTTAACCATCTTCGCAATTAGGAAGTTTTTCCTGGGGTCCAACCTAAACCACCCTTGCGGCAGCTTAAGGCCATTGTTTCTTGCCTTATCCTTAAGAGGTTAATGAAAACAAACTCTCTCCCTCCTCTTTTTTATGTGCTTCAAAACTGTTATGTTCCTTCTTAGTCTTCCTCTTTCCAAACTAAACAAATACGTTTTCCCCCAATTTTCCTACACAGGTCATATTTTCTAGATCTTTAATAATTTTTGTTACTCTTCTCTGAACTTTCTCCCGTTTGTCCACATCTTTCCTGAGATGTATAACCCAGAAATTAACAAAATATTTCAATTGAGACCTACTCAGCATAGAGTAGAACAGAAAAATTACTTCCTGTGTGTTGTTTACAACACTCCTGCTAATACATCCCAGAATTTTGTTTGTTTGGGGGGCAAAAATCTTACTTGTTTTACTCATATTTAGCTTGTGATCCACCATGATGCCCCAGATCCCTTTTTGCGGTACTGCTCATTAGACACTCATTTTGCAACTGTGCCACTGACTGTTAACCCTGTCAAAGAGAGCTACTATACTTGTCTTGAAATGATTTGTTCTTGTTAAATCCATGCTCTTACCTATGACCTTATTTCAGGGGCGGATATAGGGCAGGGCGAATGGGGCGGACGCCCCCGGCCCCGCGCTTAAAAAAGCCCCGCGCATGCGCTGTGGCGCCACCGCGCATGCACATGGCGTCGTGGCGCATGCGCCGTGGCAAAGGGGGGGCCCCGCAGAGTTATGCTGCTCGGGGCCCCGCAAAACAGTCATCTGCCCGTCTTATTTCTTCTAGGTATTTGCAAATTGATTGCAGATAGCGTTCCAAACATTCTTATAATGAAAATTCTCCACTCTCGTGGAAACTCTTGTGGGTGGGTGTCAATCACTGAAATCTCCACAATGGTACCTCCACTAAATTCCACCGTAGCCATTTCAGCAAAAGAAATGTTTGTCCACCCACCTCAGCCCCCCAAGAAAACATCTTGCCATCCAATCTGCAATCCTCTGGCTCTGTTATGAGCTTCCCGCTGGCTCCATGGTAGTGTGAGATCTGCAGAGAGGAAAGCTCTACAGCAAATCCACCCACAGTGTGTGTTAACTTTTCTGCATCAACTCAGTGGGACCAGACAAGGATGATGGGCGTGTCCTGCTCCAGTCCAAACTATAGTCTATAGCAGTGATTCCCAACCTGTGGTCCAGGGACTCCTGTTGGTCTGCAATGGTACTGTAGGGGTCAGCAGAAAATAGAAATTCAAATAAATGCACAGAGCCTCTCTCAGCCAGCACGTCCTTCAACCATGGCTGGGAGCTCAGAGCCAATGTGTTTGTGCCAGCAGTTAGCAAGTCCCTCAGCCCATGCAGCTTCCCAAGCAGGCTGAGGGACGTGGCTTGGGAAACTGCATGGGCTGAGGGATGTGCAGGCTGCAGGCACAGCTATATTGTTTGGGAGGGGGTGTAAAATGTTAATAGATTGAAAAGGGGTCCATATGCTTGAAAAAGGTTGGGAGCCACTGGTCTATAGTCTCTTCTAGTTTCCTAATACAGATATTGGAACTATGAAGGTCTCTCCTCCATACATTGATCTGGGGAAGATGATCACAGGAATAAATAGCACTTTGTTCTACTATAATTTGCTTTCATCCAAAGATCGCAAAGCACTTTGAGTAACTTGATTTTTCACACAAGTCTCATAGCTTAAACACAAGCATATAAAATTACATCAAGTTTTTTTGAAAAAGTCTTTAAGTTTGAAACTTTTAAAAGAAGGGCTTAGGCACAATGCACTATTGATTTCTTTTTGAAATGGAGCATTTTAATAAATCTGCTTCTCTTTCCCTGTCATTAATATGGTTTAATTGTGTCTATTACAATAACAAGATTATATTTTCTATAACCGATGTAATTATGTGATGCAAGTTATTGTGAGATATCAGGACATATTTAATTGCTCTATCCATTACATGTTTCACAGATAGAATTTGAATATTACAAGTTAGGCAGTATTCAGAAAATACCATCTTTCATATTGGAACACAAATATTCTTAGTTTTATACAATACAAAAGGTTAAACATTCCAGTCTATTCAGCTTGTAGATGATAAATACCTTGATCTCAATCTATGAGACAATGTTTTATAGAGAAAATATAACAATCAAAACATTCTTACATTTGAACAGACTTGAAACTTTCAGGATTCATGTGTCAGGTTATCATTTCAGAATTAAAATGTTCACAACTTCGAAGTACTGTGACTACAATGGCTGTCCGCAAGCATGTTGTGTTGCACGTTTTTTGTTATTCGCTAGTTTTAATCTGTGAATCTAAAAGCAAGCATTTTATATCTAGGAAACTGTAATTTGTTTTGTGAGGCTCTACACTGAACAGTTCTGTGTTTACTTTAAAAAACTTCTTAGAGAATTTCTTCTATTGTGTAATGAAGAGGCATTTAATTGTACAAGATTCTATCAAAAGTTTAATTCTGAAAAAATAATTACATTAAAAGCAAAAATATTATTTCTAATTCTAGTGTATTCCACATCAATAAAGCATAACCTATGGGGCGCTGATCACCAACAAAATATTTTTTTTTATTCTTCTTTTTCTTAAGACAAGTTCACTTTCTAATGAACTGATAACGATCATTTTACTAATCAATGCTGTCTACCTTTTATATTATATTATATATAGTACTACTTCTACTTGTCAAACTATCCTGCCTTGATTATGAATTCCTTTCCTTGGGAGCATGCAAGTCTTTTATTACAATTATTATTTGTGTTACAATAACACCTATCATGCTGACTGTGCTAACCAATCCTCGCAATGGGGGGGAGGGCATTAATCACACTAAATAATGTATAATCTAAATACACAAGGCAGACAAGTGGTGAGAGAAGAAATACATTAAGTGAAGTGGCTTCCCCAGTGTCACAGAGCAAGGCAGTCACAGAAGCAGGTACAGAACCCATGTCTCATCATTTTATGGCATGTCTATCAGACCAAATTGCCTCCCATAGGCATGTACAGTAAAACTCCAGTGGTCCGGCATCCAATGGTCCAGCACTCCTGGAACATGGAAGTGCTCTGGGCAGCTGGACAATTGGAGCTGCTCTGTCCCCAGCTTCCCCATTCAGCCACTGCTGAAACTGACCAGTGGCTGACTCAGGGAAGCCGGGGCAAAGCAGCTGGGGTGCTGCCGGGTTGGTCCCCTAGCACCGCCCCTTGGCGCTGTGGGACCAGCCTGGCAGCACCCCAGCTGCTCTGCCCCAGACTTCCCCAAGTCAGCCGCCGGTCAGTTTCAGCAGCGGCTGACTTGGGAAAGTCTAGGGCAGAGCAGCTAAGGTGCTGCCAGGCTGGTCCCACAGCGCCGAGGGGCGCATCCCCCCCACTCCACCCCAGACCCTTTATAGTCCCCCCTTCTGATAGTCTGGCATATGTGATAACCCGGCACCCCCTGGGTCCTAAAGGTGCCGGATTATCGGAAGTTTACTGTAGTTGACTGGATCTTCCTAGATTCCCATCTCAAGAATGTCATACTACACAGCTTTTATATAAATAATAATCATGTAAACCAAAAAAGTGAGTGTACACATCTTGAAGATACTCCTACAGCCTGTCTAAAGCAATATAAATATCAGTGATGTTGAAAAAAAAGTCTATTGTAAGAAAAAATTGACGGCATTTTAATATTTTATCCTTTGCAATTTAATCTCACATACATATCAGTTCTTATCTCTAAGAACCATTAACTCCTTCAAACAGCTACAGAATTGACCTTCAGCACTCCTGAAAGAATTATGGCAATGAAATTTTAAAGTTAGCCATTTTACCTGTTCCAGCACAATGCATGAACAACAGATGTAATGCCTGTAATATAAAACCAAGCTAAGCAATGCATTAAACAGCAACAAAATATTCTGATATATGTCCATGTTTTATTGCCTATTTTCAGCTGAAAGATACCACTTAAATGTATAGTTTTTCAGCACAGTAAAAAATGAATCAAATATTTTTTTTTGAACAAGTGTTCTGGGTTCTCTCCCCCCCCCCAAAAAATATGTACTTTAGCTTCCAGTTCAGTTCTGCCTAGTAAGTTGATATTCTTCTATTAAGCACGTACACTGCTTTTTATAAGTTAAAAAATATGGTTTCAATTACCAAAGCTCTAGTCACTGAATTAATTCTATCATCATAGTACTTTAGTTATTTCAGTAATTGTTTTGTACTTTTTCAAAAAATCCAATATATTTTTTCAAATGGTATCTACATTCAAATGTACATACCTGAATTAGTTATACCTGAAACATACTGTATATTTCAAATCTCTGAAGCAGGAATTACATTAGATCCTTTATATGTGCTATAGGACTACAATCATTTGCCTTAAGTGGTACAAATGAATTATCAGTACTACTCTGGCATATTTCCAAAAATACATCTCCTATTTCCAAGGACAAAGGGAAGAATGGTTTTACCAGGTTACTTACAAATTCTATGATTTGTTCACTGACCTTTTGATGGCCTGCTATTTCCAGTTATTCTCTAACCCGTTCCTCATTTATCCCTTAAAAATTAAAGGTTTAATTTTATTTTTCACTATTTACTTAGAGGTCAAATTACAGAACATGGACAAATGGATAATTAATATGCCTGACTTAATATATTCATGAACTGGCTAACAATATCTTGTTTATTTATCTACACCCTATGACCCTTTCCAAGAATACCTGTTTCCATTAACATCCAAGGGTTGTTTTAATTTATGGAAAAACCTATCATATTGTCTCAAGGCACTTAATGATTCAAATACAGTCTTTTATGAAGCTGCACAAAGCATTGTATATAATGTGTCCTACCACAAGCACTCTTCTATGAATAGTCTACAAAGGTTGCATGACTACTGAAGACATTCAAGTATTGTAACCTTTTAAGAACTGTAGTAGTCTGATGCGAAACATATAAGTAAACAGTCAGTATTGATGATCAATGTTTCCCAGCAACTAAAGGTGTGCTCTCGTGTCACTCCTACCCTTCATATAATATAAGCTATTGTTAAGTTTACATTAACAGCTTCCAAGATATTATGAATCAATACTAATGGTTGAAATGATTTCTATGTGCAGAGAACCAGCACAAGTTCTATGCACCAAGGAAGTCTCAGTTAAGAAGTATATGTGGATTGTGCTGTCCTGGACGTCTGTGCATGTCACCCAATCTGAACTAATACAGGATGTCTTGGGGGCTTTTGTATATTCCCATAAACTGATAGGAAAGAGTGAAATAGCAGTTTTGATGTCAGCTTATGAAGCAGTAGGAGGATGCAGATACATTGAAATTATGCTAGACAGTGCATGGGTGCATTGCCATATACAGGTCCATTCTACACATTTTGTGAACTTTACACACAAGTGGCACATATCTCAAATGCCCATCCATGGTCAGTTCTGTGCACCAATTTGATACTAAAACCTTACAAGTTAAGTTCCCTCTGAGTCTTTCAACTATGTTCAGACAGCTGAAGAGAACAGACAAGTAGTTTTTGTGGGGCACATATAACGAGATTCATTTAAGCCTGATATCCCCTCAACTGACTGTCAGACAATGGATATCTTCAGCCTTGGAGATCTATAAGCATCACCTCTGAAGGCAACAATGCTAAAGATCATATTCACCATATCTGACAGAACCTAAAACCAGGCTAGATTTACTCTCTCATAGACTAGCTTTTTAAAGTCCTAGCGTTTTCTTGGAGAAGAATCTTGAGCAGGGTAGAAGTCTTGTTTCATAGTTCCACCAAACCGATGATTAATGAAGGGCTGGTGAGCTTTGTAATGGCTGCACATGTAGAGTGGTAAACCCTTTAGTCAAGCGAATCCCACTGCCACATAATTCTGGGGCACAATATCACAAGTATCAGACGGGTAGCCGTGTTAGTCTGAATCTGCAAGAACAACGAGAAGTCCTATGGCATTTCATAGATTAACAGATTTAATGGAACATAAGATTTCATGGGCAAAGACCCACTTCATCAGATGCATGATTAAGGTCTTTGCCCACGAAAGCTTATGCTCCAATATCACAAGTGTGCCTCGTTTCTCCTGTAGCCTGGTAGTGTTTAATCCAAAGCTCTCACAGGAAAGAAGGGAGATGTAGCTTTCACCCTGCTTGGAGAGAATACTTTTTACTCAGCTGCCTTTCAGACTGAAGCAGTTTCTCTGACTCTATCAAACTATTTTTAAATGTTCAAAACACCTGGAAAAGATCTTGTCAGCTGTATTAGTGGAGAGTCCTCATTCCAGTATCTCATAATTGTGATCCTCTAATTCCTATGCCACTTAACTCTAATTTAACTTTCTTAGACTGCTTCTATGGAATCCAGTAAAACTAGGATCCTCCTAGTGCAATGAAAGCCAAGGTATTTCTCAATAGGAGATGGGAATATGGCATCATGTGATTCAGACAGATAAGATTTCTGGTTCCTCTAAGTCCAAACAACCGCCTTCAAAAGTCTGATCTCTGCTTCCCCACCAATACAGCTTAAACTGATGCATGATTAGTGTTCCAGGAAGCACTGATAGTGCCTGCCCAAGAGCCCTGATTTTAAAAGATAACAGAAAAGCTGGCATCACAACCACAATTTATCACAAAGAGTATTGTCTCTCTGGGTATAAGCATTGGCTTCAACAGAAAAAGCCCTCTGAGTGCACTGAGAAATTGTGCATTTGCCAATTCACAGTGACTGGGTCATATCAGTGAACACAAACTGATACCTGGACTCACTGACCAAACTTCTGCTTTAACTACATGAATGCAAGTGGAGAAAATCCAGATATTTTGATCTAGAACTTCCTAGACTTTTGACTTTAAGCAGAAATGCAGTGAGGCTTTACTTATCTCTAAACATCTTCTTCATCAGCCTATTCTATAGCTTCTAATTAGCAGGTACTCATTACCACTCAAACTCTCATGCCCTCACAGTATGAAGTAATCAATGGGTTGGGGAAGCCCTTAGCTTCACATGTGACAGTGCAGGATGGGGAACTGCTCTCCTGGGTTGACCAGAGGTGAAGTAGGGTCTGCACCAACACTTATTGTCATCAAGTCCTGGCACTCAGGAGTGTCCTCATTTGACAGCTCTTCAGACCAGCCGCATTACTGGAGTCTCCCTAATGAGCTCAATACTGGCTTGGAGATGACTCCCCTTTTATCATACGCAGGAGAACATGTGAAGAAATACTGGGCGTTTAATGAAGAGCCTGTGTTTTGGCTGTGGTGATACGATAAACTGCAGAGATTTCTTCATCAATTGCTGAAAACAAAGAACTGGCTGAGTCATTGAGAAGAAAGAATTTACACTCACCTGGAGGTTGAAGCCCTGTAGCCAGTAAGAGGCCTGGCTCACATTCCACTTTGGTTTCATGCCCCTCAAAGCTTAAGTTTACAAGCTTGAGTTCCACTAGCCCCATACTAAGAAGCTAAGACTCAACAGTGAAAGTCCTGCTCAGATAGTATATTCAGTGAACAGTTTTTGTACACCTAGTTCACAGATGTATATTATAAGTCTTAACCAATTAATGTTTGTGAAGAGCTTTGACAGCTGAGACAGAAGGTGTCACATAATAGCTAAATATTAAGGTGTTTTTTCCTAATTCATTAATCTATATTTCTCTACACTGAAACAATCTAATAACCTACTCATGTCCTCGTTACTACTGTATCTAAAAGTCTTGTAAAAGCACGGATCTCTATCTTTTGCATCAAAATGTAATGTTGTCACCTCTCCTTTTTATTTTTGGCTCCACAAAATAGCAAATTGGTCCTAATTCAAAATCTAGAGACACCTACCTGTTCACCTCTTTATATTCCAACCTGCTTCCATTTACCAGCAACCTCTGCTTTAGAAATTCAAGACAATTCTTTATATATCTCAAGCTAATGGTAACATAAAAGTACAAGGATTTATGGTTTAATCTGGGACTTTTTAATAAATAGGGGGAGAGAAAGATATATTCTTCTCATAAGTGCATATAAATGTCCCACAGACTGCGGTATTTTTCAGTAGATGAACTGGTTTCCTACCACTTAATTAACTAAAAAGGCCTAGACCAGCAAGACTTTCTTATATAGGCCAATCTCACTTTCCAAAAATAAAATAAAAGAGTCTACCTATCCATATAGAATATACATTTTCAGTTTATGCCAATCAAATGCAATTCCCGAGGAAAGCATAGGTTAAACAACATTACAAGGCTTTTAAATATTCTTTGAAGTTGCAATATTTCAAACACAAAGTAACTATTTTGCTTTGTGCAACAAAAAAATAACTAAAACTGGTGATAAAAGGGCTCTGTATTAAATACATATTTAATTTAGTTAAAGAATACTGGATAGGTGATAAAGACTGCAAGTGCTTATTAATTCGTTTGGCATTCCATGGCTTCATCTTTATGGAAGGAATAAAACTAACTGTATCCATCACTGGGAACCATCTGAGTGAAAAATAGTTTAAGTGAGACTTTATGAAATAGAGAACAAATTGACTTTGCATGTCAGTGGTTTGTTGCCATTCATTTCAAATCCAGAAAATCTGATCTCCCATGCCCCACTGCATTTCTTTTAAAAAGGAACTGCCTTGTTAGTTCCTTTCTTCATGAATGAAATGTCAGCTATCAGAAAGTGCTAGACTGGTCAAGGTAACAGCACAAGCCTTGGAAAAGGGGACATGGTGATAAGAAGTTGATGAGCGAGTTTATTCTTTTCAAATAACAAATAAGAAAATACTCATGTTTCACATTTTTATGCCAGCAGTGGCACTCAGTCTGCAGATACTATTTAGCAATTACAAGCTAATAGACAGATGTTTTAAATGACCTCCAAAGTATTACTAAATTCAGATATCTACACCAAAAAGTGGACCAGACTAGGGGACATCCAATAGTTGGAGAGCACACACACAGACAAGTCAGCAATTTTTCCTTCTTCAAGTGAGCCATCACTTATTTGTAATAAGCTTCCAGCATAGAAAAAGTCAGAGACTAAAGCAGATCAGAATAAAAACAAGAGAAACAGGTAACTAGGAAACCACTGCATGAAACAGTCTTCTGTCAAACAGTGAATCTGCAGGTGTCCAGATACCAAGTTTGTAATTTTGTGTGTAATTATGCAATAAGCTACTACCTTACAAATGGCTTCTACTTAAACCTTTTCTGCCCTGTCACTGAGACTAATCCACTGGAATGTGCTTATAATTGCTCTGGAGTCGAATGTTCTTTACCTTTTATGGCTCTTTGATGCCATTTTAGAGCTCAATGAATATGGTGTCTTTTCAAGTCTCTCTCCATTGCATTTAGGGTAGTATGAGCCAGTACTTATACCCTATGCACGACTAACAATCTTTGTACAAAATATGCCTTGTGGGGTATCATTTTAAAATGAATAACTTGCTTGATTAATATAATCATGGTGAAATGTATATAGCAATATTATATGTGAAGTTAAGAATTCTCCATGTGAAGCATCAATCTCACACAGTCCTGACTAGGCAAAAGTTGATGAAACTGGTTTATCCTAAACAAAGGAATGTGTGTTTACCTCAACTTACATATAACTAGTAAACAGGGTCCCTGACATAGCAAAAGAGAAGGAAATGGCAGTACGCAAGGCAAATCTACCTTGCAGCACGCATATAGGAAAAGAGAGAGCATGGAGACACCTTTACTAATCTATGTTGCCACTTTCACTGTTTGAATAAACTTTGCTTTGAGGCAATTATGGGAAGAAACCACTTTAAAGGGCGACAACTATAAAAGTGAGGGGCAAACACACCCAACGTCTCTCCCCCCCTCTCACTTAAGAGAACAGAGGAACCAACCCTTTTCATTTGAGAACAGATACTAAATTGAGAATTTGATAGCAATGCTACTGCGAATCTGCAGTAAGAATTTTACCTTGAATCAAGTCTAGCTTGTCAAATTTTAGCTATTACAAAGAATTGTTATTTCTCTTGTAACCATTTCTGACTTCAGTGCCTTATAACATATATATATATATATACTCATTTAATTTTTCTTTGCTGGTAAATAAACTTGTTTTATTTTTATTCAGAAACAATCCAGTACTGTGTTAAAAAATGAACTGTTTGATAACTCCACTAAAAGTAGCAAACTGCTGAATACTGACCCTTAAAAGAGACAATAGACCACTTAATATCTGAACCGTCTAGGAGAGGGCTGGACAGTGCAGAATATATATTTTGGGGAAAATTTGAGACAAGGACTGTATTAGAGTCTCCTCGCAAGGAGTAACACATGCTGCTAAAAGCCTAAGTGTGGCTGGTGGACTGCTGACAGGCTGCTGGGATCAGAGGGTATGTCTACACTACAGCGTTATTTAGAAATAGCTTATTTCAAAATAACACGTCTAGACACAAAATGCATTTCGAAATAGCATTTTTCTATTCCGAAATAGTACATCCACACTGATAGGATGCTGAATCACATTTAAGGCTGGCAGGAACCAGTTCTGGCAGGGCATCAGGTCAGGAGTTACCTTGTGTGGCTGCTGCCTGAGGCTGAGACCTGTGCTTAAAGGGCCTCCCCCCCTCCCCGGACAGCCGGTTCTAAAGTTTCCCTGATTGCTTGCCTACCTCGCTGAGGGACAGCAAAGCATTTTTTCTCTACGTGTCTGGTTGCCCTCACTGAGGACACCACAGCACTCTACAGCATGGAGCCAGAGCCGCCCCTGGGCGCTCTGGTGCTTCTCCTGGACTTGTTGCTGCGAGACTGGCAGCACAGAGACTGCAGGCAGTAACTGTCTCCCTGGTGTGCCCCACTGGGGGCTTGTGCCGCATTCCTCCCTTATGTCCTTCCACTTACCCCTCCCTAACCCCCCTTCCTGCTGTACAATAAAAGACACGTGTTCATTACAACAAAGCCTCTTTATTGAACAAAACTGGGGTGGGGGGAATGAAACTGAGGTGAGACTGGGGAAAGAAGGTGGGAGAGGGGAGAAGGGAGGGTGGGAGAGGGGAGTAAGAAACCGGAGAGGAGGGAGCTGGCAGGGGGAGGCAAGGGGAGGAAGGGGGAAGACAAGTTCAGGGCTCAGGGTCTCGTCAGCCCAACTGTCCCCCAGCACCACGGGTGGAGGGACCTTGGTGTCCCTGGAGGCATGGGAAAGAAGAAGCGGGAGGGGCAGAAGGAGTGGGAGGAGGAGCAGTCGCTGGGGAGGCAGTAGGGGCTGGAGCAGCAGGAGGCAGCAAGCTCTGCCCCAGGGTCGATGACCACCTGGGGGGCATGGACTGTCCTGCCCCCCAGGATGCAGTCCACAGCATCAAAATAGGCCCCCTGTGACCCTGGTATAAACCTGCCGCAGCTCCTTGATTTTCATGTGTACTTGCTCCTGGGTTCGCATGTGGCCTTTGGTGGCCAGGCTGGCAGTCATCCGCCTGTAGATGGTTGCGTTCCTCGGTTTAGTTGGAGGCATCCCCCCAAACCTGAATTAGATCCCTGATCTTTGATAAGATAACGAGCCTTGTGGATAAGGGAGAAGCGGTGGATGTCATATACCTAGACTTTAGTAAGGCATTTGATACGGTCTCGCATGATATTCTTATTGATAAACTAGGCAAATATAACTTAGATAGGGCCACGATAAGGTGGGTGCATAATTGGCTGGATAACCGTAGTCAGAGAGTGGTTGTTAACGGTTCTAAATCCTGCTGGAAAGGGATAACAAGTGGAGTTCCTCAAGGGTCTGTTTTGGGACCCATACTGTTCAATATCTTCATCAATGATGTAGATATTGGGATAGAGAGTACGCTTATTAAGTTTGCAGATGATACCAAACTGGGTGGGGTTGCGACTTCTTTGGAGGATAGGGACATAATTCAGAATGACCTTAGCAAGTTAGAGAAATGGTCGGAGGTAAACAGGATGAGGTTTAATAGAGAGAAATGCAAAGTGCTCCACTTAGGAAGGAACAATCAGTTCCATACATACAAGATGGGAAGCGACTGTCTAGGAAGGAGCATGGCAGAAAGGGATCTAGGGGTCATAGTGGACCACAAGTTGAATATGAGTCAACAGTGTGATGCTGTTGCAAAAAAGGCAAATATGATTCTAGGTTGTATCAACAGGTGTGTTGTAAGCAAAACTCGTGAAGTCATTCTGCCGCTCTACTCTGCACTAGTTAGGACTCAGCTGGAGTACTGTGTCCAGTTGTGGGCGCCACATTTCAAGAAAGATGTGGAGAAATTGGAAAGGGTACAGAGAAGAGCGACAAGAATGATTAAAGGTCTAGAGAACATGACCTATGAAGCCAGGCTTCATGAACTGGGCTTGTTTAGTTTGGAAAAAAGAAGATTAAGGGGGGACATGATAGCGGTTTTCAAATATCTAAAAGGGTGTCACAAGGAGGAAGGAGAAAATTTGTTCCTCTTGGTTTCTGAGGACAGGACAAGGAGTAATGGGCTTAAAGTGCAGCAGGGGAGGTTTAGATTGGACATTAGGAAAAAATTCCTAACTGTCAGGGTGGTCAAATATTGGAATAAATTGCCAAGGGAGGTGGTGGAATCTCCCTCTCTGGAGATATTTAAGAACAGGTTAGATAGACATCTGTCAGGAATGGTGTAGGTGGAGCTTGGTTCTGCCTTGAGGGTGGGGGGCTGGACTCGATGACCTCTTGAGGTCCCTTCCAGTCCTATGATTCTATGATTCTATCTCCGCACTGGACCAGGAAGGCGCCCGCCTTTTCCGGCCCCTGACAGGCTCCTGGGAGCTGGCAGACTGGTCCTGGGGAGTGGTGGAGGTCTGGCTGGCACTGGCTGCCTGCCTCATGCTGGGGCCACTGGGTCAGGTGCAGCAACCGCTGGCTCCGGGCTGGCAGGTTTGGAGCTGACACAGGCACTGTGGCCAGAGTCTACCCCTTTAAGGGCTCTAGGGAGGCGGGAAGGGAGAAGAGTTTTCTTGGTTGTGCCCAGAGTGGCCACCAGGGAATCCAGGGAAGGGCTTGAGGCACCCTATTTTGAAATAAGCGTCTACACAGAGCTTATTTTGAAATAGCAATTTCGAAATTGGTGTTATTCCTCATGGAATGAGGTTTACCAATTTCGAAATAAGTCCTCTGCTATTTTGATTTAATTTCAAAATAGCAGTTTGGCTGTGTAGATGCTGGTAAAGTTATTTTGAAATAACGGCTGTTATTTCGAAATAACTTTGCTGTGTAGACATATCCAGAGGTGCTAGACTAGGGCTATCGCTACATACATTCAGGGTGTGACCTGCATGCTGGTAGGCAGAGAGTGGCCCAAGTTGTGACCTAAAACACCAAAGTACTGTCAGGTGCCCAAGGTTGCAAGGCAAGTGATGACACAACCCCTCACTGATCTGTATTGAACCCCAGATTGTGCCAAAGGGGAAGCATGGAGCTAGGGTGACTGATTATGCAAAAAGCTTATGTCCACCTCCACGAGGAATGTCTTGATTGACCACCAACATTCATATTGTAACACAGTCTCTCTCTCTCTCTCTCTCTCTCTCTCTGCTATTGGGAACTTGAACTGAAGAAGAAATGGATTATATGTGAATTGAAGAACAGCTAACGCTTTCCATGCATATATTCTCTTAATAAATGTTTGGTATTATGTGTCAGCTTCTAACTGGGTCTCAGAATGTATTGTGTTATTTAAAAGCAATATATTTATTTAGGTTCCTCTCTTTTTCCACAGAGTAGTAGAATTCATGATTTGTGAATAAATAGAAAAGACAGGTGGGGGGGGACAAAGAGGAGAATGGTGCCCTTTTCCCCTAAAAATCAAGTCTTTTCTGTTTATTTCTTTTTTAAAAAAGGCAATGAAAATGAATAATTCAAAAGAGAAAGACTAGCTGGACATTTTGTCTGACAACAAAAGATTTCAGAAAACTACAGAATAGTATCATTAAAAATGTGACATCAAGCAAGCCCGTTCACCTGAATTCAGTCATGTTAAACAGCAAGAGAGACAGAACACAGATTTAGGATGTAATATTTACAAGAGGTTTTGAAGATATAAACAATTATAAATCCCTAAAAATAACAACCAAATATGCATAGTAATTAATGTAAATTCCTACCACGTATTTTACATAAAAAAAACAAATGAATCATCAGGAGATTATCAAGTATTATCATAGCTCTGACTTTCTCTCTTGCATATTATTGTACAGAATGTCCTTTCATTCATTCTGAATGTCTCTCTCAGCACACTCTCTGTAATGGCATTGGCTCTGGTGAGACTCTCTATTATACAGTGTTTGACATTACATTCTCTTCTTTTTTAGCAAGTAAAAATAGGGAAAGATGAGTGTTGCAATATAAAGATGTTTGACTTATCTACTGGGGAAACTAATTTGAGAATTAGAAAGTCACCTTCTATCTCATGTGTTGAAGCATTAAAGCAAGCAGTAGCCAAAGGGTAAAAAGCATTCCACCCAAGTTTTCTTTTTCTATTGGCTTATTCATTATTCACAAAGAAAGAGGAGCCAGATTTCTAAATATATTTAGGTGCTTTAAGATGCAGATAGGTAGATAAGTGGAATTTTTTAAAAGTGCTCTGGTGCCTCTGATTTATTTCTACGGTAGTTAGGTACATAGGCAGTTTTAAAAATCCCTATTTGCATCCGCGGATCCCTAAATATTTCTTTTAAAATCTGGACATAGGAGCTATTAGAAAATCTCAGATAGAGTCAAGACAGTCTTCCATACACACATACAATCTCTGGTAGCACTACATTTTTTTTGTTTTAATATTCCACCTGTCACAGTGCATTGCCCCCAGATCACGACTATATACTTTTCACTTGCATTTCTACTTGGGGAACTATTTAAAAAATACCTGATATTCTATGTACAACATATTTTTACTCTTAATATTGACATTTAAATCATTATGTATTAGTCAGATTTTCTTTAAATTATACACTGGCTAAGGTATCTTTCACCTGCTTTCCCCACATGATCAGGTTGTGAACTCTTTATTCACTGTTATGAAACTTCACACCCAAGTAAACCTACTGGAGAAAGCAGGACCACACGGGTGAAGGGCTAGTCATAGAGCTGGTAAAAAATGGAATGCTTTTTCCCTGGGAAATTCTGAGTTTGACATTTCAGTTTGTCCTGATTAATGATGCAAGATGGATAACTCAGATTTTTCATAAAATCAGATATTCTGAAAAAAAATGTGCTAACCTTATCAAAATAATATTTCCTTTCAATAAGGCCAAAATGTTTCACTTTTGACTATAATAGTTTGATTTCACTATAATATTTATATAAAAGGATTAAACATTTTGATTATTAGACTAAAAAAGACATGTTTTGATAAGACAAACTAAATATTTCAACCTTACAGAAATGCAATATTTTAATATTTCCAATCAAACATTCTGATAAAATTGATACAGTGCCGCAATTTGATATAAAAACCTTCCATCAGAAATTTTTCAACCACCTATAATTGCTCAACAGTTCAAGTAAGGGATTCATACAGATGTTAAAAAAATGCATACATGAGGTGAGATTCTTACATCCTGGTTGAAGGGGAGTTCAAGGTGGCTTTAAGCTACATTTCTGCTGTGTGAATTTTGGGGTGCTTCGGGGACTATCCCACATACCCCCTCGTCCCACCACAGCCCTCTCACCAACAACCATGATGCAATATGCACCTCTCTGCACCCAGCCACACCCCACATGACAAGGCTGGGGGGGGTGCTCATATGATAGCCTACAGCTGTCTTTTAATTCCTGTGTCAAGGGAATTCTCCCTCAGATGGATCCACACCTACTCCTTTGTGACACTTTGCCCCTTGCACCCAGCATAAAGGGGATGAAATTATGCTGAGCATTTCAATCACTATTGGTAATTACTTAACCCGTTTTAAAAATGAAATTCCCTCTCTCCACAATGTTTCTTCCCAGTGCCGTCCTTACCCATATACAGACTACACAGGTATGTAGGACACCTGATAATTTGGGGCACCACTGAGTCTTAATGTCCCTCCACCTGTCTCTTCCTCTTCCCTTTTTTGTGGCTCTGCTTCCTCTAGAGAGAATCTAGTTAACTTAAAATAAAAAAGCCTGCCAGACCTATTAGCAGAACACTGAAGAGCCATTCAAGTGATATTGAAGACATTTAATAAGGGTTAAATGGACCTTAGTTTAAAATTTTGTTTTAAAAATTTCATTAGTGTTGCTGAACATTATAAAATCACATCTCTAAAAAGCTATCTCCACTCAGCTGCCCATTGGGCATAGGGGCACCAGTTTAATACTAGTTTAGTACTGTATAGGGCCCTATAAAACCTAACGATGACCCTGTTTCTTCCACTGCTCATTCACAGCAATTTGTTACTGCAGGGCTTTGAAAATGTCTTTCATATATACTATGTGCACGTGCATGTGGGGGGGAGAGATATTTATTTTTAAAGAATAAATATTGAAGAATTTTTTAAATGTTAAAAGTTCAATCAGATACAAGAAACAGATAGATAATGAGTGGTGTGGGGGGGAAGTAAGTTTGAGTTTGAATGGATGAACATTTAATGGCATACCTTCAAATATTAGATTGTAAATTTGTATTCTTTATTTGAAGCTTACATCAGTGGGACAGTCATATTTCATTTTGAGTAGCATCCCAAGAAAACAGAACTGACAAAATCTTCAGAAATACAAAATACAGAAAACACTAATGAGAGCTGAAACATTTCATTACTGATTTTTAATTCCTATTTATGCCATGCTAAAGCATAAATGTGACAGACCCATACCAGCCATCTGCCATTCACTGGTGGAAGAGATACATCCTGGAGCTTGGGTAAACAGCTTTCTCTTCCATGAGAAAAGGAAAGGTGCTGGGAGGGATAGTCTGGGGAAGTGGCCCAGGGAAAAGCTGCCAGTTTGGGAGTGGCAGTAATCCTGCCTGCAACAGCTGCCTTAGGATACCTGGGCTGGAACCTGGAGTAGTTTGAGGGCCCGGGTTCCCCCCAACTTCCCCACGTCATCTCAAAATCTGCCTCAAGAAGGGAGATCAAGACTCCAGAAGGGATTTTACCTCTAACTTATGAACTAGCCTGTGATGTACATGGCTCAGTAGGCTGTGGCATCTACTTCTAGTAAAGAAAGAGGGGCTGTGTGGAGGGCCCCAGTGAGCATCTAAGGCTAACACTATGGCTATGTCTAGACTACAATGTTTTATCGGAAAAAGGTACGCAAATTGCCTTCCACAATTTGCGTACCTTTTTCTGATAGTATTGTTGGAAGAGGCTTTTCTGAAATTTGGCCCATCTACAGTGGGTCAAATTTCAGAAAAACCTGCTCTTTCAGAACAGCCCTTCTTCGTGAAATGAGGAAGAAAGGGCTTCCAAAAGAGTGTGTCTGTTCTTCCGGAAAAAAAAAAAAAAAAAAAGCAGCAGAGCAGACGCGTTCCCTGGATGCAGCAGAATTTTCCCTCTGGTATCCTGGAAAAACCCCATAGTCTAGACATAGCCTGTCTGCCTGTAGCACAAGACCCATGGGGAATAGCCAGAGCTTTGCCACAGTTCATATGTATTACTGTTCTGAAAAATATCATGCACTCCTGCCACTGATTCAAAGAAAAATTGTGTGTGTTTGGGGGCGGGAGGAGAGGGGAAGGACACGTAACAGCTAAAATTTGTAAGCCATGTTCCCCCCGCCTCCCCCCAGGATGCCAATGCATGGTAGAGTTCTCCACATGCAGATTTCAAAGGGTTTGGGTGCCACTGCTATTCTCAAATCATGTAACTACCAGGGAAGAGGAAGACCTAGATCAGTGATGGGCAATGCAGGCTACTGAGTGGCACTCCATCTCAATGGCTGTAAGATTGCCATAAACAAGATAAGGTAGTTTTGCTAACTCCTGGGATAAGGTAGTTTTGCTAACTGCACTTGTCTACCTAGAATTTGTGGGGCATGCTGATTGAACTGTAGCAGCACTTTGATTGGCTGCAGAGGGAGAACATAACTCTCATAGTTGCTGTTGTGTGCAATCAGCACGTACCTCACTTCATCGGCCTTTACTTTACATGGGTGTTATATTAGTAATACCATTAGGAAAAAAATACCTGGATGGAAACCAGTAGAATCTGGTAATCCTGAGTGTGAGCAACGGTACATAAAATGTCTCTTGGGCCATACTTAGAACCTGATGGAACACATGTGGTTCTAGTGCAACAGGTTGCCCACCACTAACCTAGTCTGTATTAACTTTTCCAAGGATCCCTTGCCTTGGGACCTAGCAGTCAGATACAAGACTGTTGAGAATGGTATAAACAGGCATACAGACTAGATCAGACAAAAAAGTACATTGGATCCAAGGTACTTTGCTGTGGTTTCAATACAGCTATAATGACCTATAAGAATGCACTATTTACTAATGCCCTTGTATAATGAGTAAATGGGCAAACTGCAGTCTCTGCATGTAAACCCTTTTTTCTTAAACACTTGTATAATTTTTAAGTTCAACTGTCTGGATTTTATTATTTTATTACAATTGTTGAATAGCTTGTGGGTGGTAAGTGATGATAATGATTGCAAAGAAATATTGTTTTACAATCTTTATGTAAAAAATTAGAATGTTATAGAACAGAGCCCACAGATGTTTTCATTTGGTTTTCCACCCCCACATTCATTTTTAATTGTTCTTAGTTTTTATAGTTTTTAGAATAAAGGCATTTTTTATACAAGAAGAATCTACTAAAGCGCTCCTAATTTTTAAGCAATTCAAGGAAAATGTAGGCAGTGATAACACATGTACCCTATAATTTTTGTAATTAATAGAAAAGAATATAAGAAATGACAGGTTAATTTTCCTCTTTTCATTTCAAAATACATTATATATGATTAATAATTTTCCAGTTACTTAAGTGTAGAGTTTATCACAATAAGAAAATGAAGACTTTGAGAAGACTGTGAACTCTGACCAAGACCAACACCAAACTGCAGCTCGGAATCAAGAGGTATTTTGTTCTCAGTAGAAGAGAATAGAACCTCTCCATGCCCAAATTAAATGACAAATATTACATTTATTTTACTATCTTGAACATAAGAATATTAAATGTAAAATGCAGACAAAGGAATGAATAAATTAGAATGTAATTTGTGTTTTTTCCCTAGGTCATCAACCTAACAGTATTAAGAAATTTCTGAAAATAACATTGTTATCTAAATTAACTTTTCTATGGTAACAGCAACTTTCATATTGTGTTTAGTGGCTTGTTATAATATGAACACAGTGTTTAAACATTTCAGAGATTTTAGAACATTATATAGAGTAACAGAAAAGCTAATACGCTTATTATGAGGAGACCAAGACCCTAGCTATTACACGAGACTTTCAAATTATATTTGAGATAGTCACTCAAGATTAGGGAGTGTTTAATAAACCATTCAGAAAGTTTGCTAATCTTCCTGAATTTTTTAGAAACTTTTCTATGGCATATTTTAATAACATTTGCACAAACAGATGAGAATCTGAGGCAAAGAGTACTTATCACCAGTCTCTCTCTCATTCTCTATCATAACAAGCCATAGACCCTTTAACATGTGTGTTCCATGTCTTTACACTCACTCTAAAGGATAGCTTTTTGAAACAAACTCATTGGATCTGATTTTCCTTTCACACTGGTGTAACTCTCAAGTAATATCACCTTCTGTATTCCTGAACATGTTCTGGACAGCATTACAGAGGTTAAGTCACCATCAAAGTAGTCAGTCAGGAGAATGACCAGATTGTCTACAGTGCTGGAAAGTTCATGGTCCCAAGCCTCAAACTTTTACACATGCACTGTCACTACTACTCCCCAATACAAGGTGGGATAACAATTGCATCACCTTCTGATAATGCACTGAGAACAGTTAAAATGACAAATTCTGTAAAACTGACCATCCAAAGAGCCATCACCCTAGTGACATGATGACTTCTTTTCTGTCTCTACAAACACAACTTCATTGGATCTCTCCAATAACCTTCCAATCTATCCAGTATGCTGCAGATATTACCACTATACTTTCCTACTGTTCTGTTCATGTCATTTCCCACCTTGAATCCCTACAGTGACATCAAGATTCTTTGTGCTTCACATTCACAGTCTTCATCCTAACTTCTGCATATAATTCAGCTCCTACCTAGAGGGCACCTCTTCCAGCTCTACAACTCATGCCATATATGGGCTCAATATTCCTGGTCTCTTCCTGGTTCTTTTCCGACTCAACTTTATGTCTCTTTTAAGTAATTTCCTATGCTTGTCTACTACACAAACTGCCCTTCCTTTTCCAATATCATGTTCATGACTCATCTTTAGGTTAGCCAAACCTGATTCCTGCCCTTCAACACAGTTCTTTCTGGATTGTGCTCTCTCAGAATAAAGACAGGTATTTTTATAAAAAAAGTTGAAGAAAAATCGCTCTTTTTAAAAATATATATACACACACACATTAACGGATGGTTGAATGGAGAAACTTTGAGTAGGTCCACCCATCAAAACCATATCCCATTGTTTCCTGTTACAGTCTTAGTTCTTCCGATGAATGACCCCCAACCTCCTCGCTACTTGCTGTGTTATGTCTCATTTAGTTTGTAAGGTTTGTGATATTCTGAGCCATCTTAGTAGTAGTAGTTTATGAAACACCATGGAAATCTATGGGACTGTGTAAATTATGAAGTAATATTAATGTTACAGTTCAATTAATGCTTGTGCGTGCTGGTGACATGTATTAAAAAAAGTAGAAAGCTAGAGAGTCAGGATATATAATATTAATGTAGATGTAGCAAGGGGAAGGGCAATTTTGACCAACATTCTTCATTTACCTTACAGCCAAAGCAGTCAGATTATTTTAAAAGAGGAATCCTCTACTCCTGTTCTCAGTCCACAAGTAAAACGAGGCTCTTCCTAACTTTGCCAGCATAACCTAGAATCTGAGACTCAATCTGGGTTCCTTCCTTCTTGTGCAGCATCACAAATTAGTTTCAGCAAGCCAAATTTTGCAATAAGCCTATTTCATCTCTAAAGCCCTGCAAATCAGTGGATAGCCACATTATATATATGTATGACTCTTTACATATATGCATGTGGATATCAACAGCTCAGATACAGATAAGGATACTTTTTTTTTTTTTACCCTAGAACCCTGAAAATTTTCAGATATCTGCTTTATATCTGTGGTGTCTGCACTTTTACAGATCTGGATGCAGATACAAATTCTGTATCTACGCAGGCCTCTTACTACCTGCATATTATGTTCTCTGTCCCATTTATGTAACTGCATTGACTTTGTGGATTTGCACTAAACATAAATGATTGAAATTAAGGAAACTGTTCTATTGAGAATGCAGAACCACTTGAGAACAGACTACCTCTTGATTCTGAGTTGCTGTTTGGTCTTGGTCAGAGTTCACAGTCTTCTCAGTGTCTTCATTTAAATGTATTCTTTAAAACAGCTCTTGTACCAAATGACTGGAGAATAACTAATGTGAAACCAGTATCTAAAAAGGGCTCTAGAGTCTATCCTAGCAATTACAAGCTAGTATGTCTAAAATTCAGCATTGGGAAAACTGGTTGAAACTATAGTAAGAACAGAATTCTCAGATATACATGAACATAATTTGTTGGGGAAGAGTCAACATGGTTTTTGTAAAGAAAGAAAGGGGAGTAGCAAAATACACACCCTGGACTTCAGAAAAACAGACTTTGATTCCCTCAGGAAACTGATGGACAGGAGCCCCTGGGATTTTAACATGAAAGGGAAAGGAATCCAGGAGAGCTGGCAGTATTTTAAAGAAGCCTTATCGAAGGCACAGGAACAAACCATCCTGATGCGCAGTAAGAAAAGCAAATATGGTAGGCAACCCACTTGGCTTAACATTGAAATCCTTGGTGAGCTTAAACACAAAAAGGAAGCTTACAAGAAGTGGAAACTTAGAAAGATAACTAGGGAGGAGTATAAATATATTACTCAAGCATCCAGGGGTGTAATCAGGAAGGCCAAAATGCTATTAGAATTGCAGCTAGCAAGGGATGTAAAGAGAAACAAGAAAGGTTTTCACAGGCATGTTAGCAGTAAGAGGGCAATCAGGAGGAGTGTGGGATCCAAACTGAAAAGGGAGGTAACCTAGTGACAGGTGATGTGGGAAAAGCTGAAGTACTCAATGCTTTTTTTGCCTCTGTCTTCACAGACAAGGTCACCTCCCAGAATACTGCACTAGGCAACACAGTATGGGAAGGAGGTGGACAGCCCTCAATGGAGAAAAAACAGGTTAAGAACTATTTAGAAAAGCTAAACATACACAAATCCATGGAGCTGGATTTAGTGCATCCACGATGACATTGCAGAACCTTTGGCCATTATCTTTGAAAACTCGAAGAGATTGGGGGAGGTACTGGATGATTGGAAAAAGGCAAATGTAGTGCTCATCTTTACAAAAATGTAAGAAGGACAATCCAGGGAACTATATACTAGTCAGACTCACCTCAGTCCCCGGAAAATCATGGAGAGGATCCTAAAGCAATCCATTTTAAAGCACTTGGAAAAGAGCAAAGTGATCAGACATACTCAACATAGATTAAGCAAATGAAAGTCATGCCTGACCAAACTGATGTCCTTCTATGATGAAGTAACTTGCTCTGTGGACATGAAGTTGGTGGATGTGATATACATTGACTTTAGCAAAGCTTTTGATACGGTCTCCCACAATATTCTTGTCAATAAGTTAAGGAAGCATGCATTCCATAAATGGACTGTGAGGTGCCTAGAAAGCTGGCTAGATTGTTGGGCTCAATGGGTAGTGATCAATGGCTCGATGTCTGGCTGGCAGTCAGTATCAAGCAGAGTGCCCCGAGGGTTGGTCCTAGGGCTGGTTTTGTTCAACATCTTTATTAATGATCTGGATGAGAGGATGGATTGCACCCTCAGGAAGTTTGCAGATGACTCTAAACTAGGGGGAAAGGTAGATACGTCGGAGGGTAGGGATAGGGTCCAGAGTGACCTAGACAGATTAGAGGATTGGGCCAAAAGAAATCTGATGAGGTTCACAAGGACAAGTTCACAGTTTGCACTTGGGATGGAAGAATTCCAAGTAGTGTTATAGGCTGGGGACCAACTGGCTAAGCAGCAGTTCATGAGAAAAGGAACTGGGGATTACAGTGGATGAGAAGCTGGATATGAGTCAACAGTGTGCCTTTGTACCCAAGAAGGCTAATGGCTTATTAAGGTGCTTTAGGAGGAGCATTGACAACTGATCTAGAGAAGTGATTATTCCCCTTTATTCAGCATTGATGAGGCCACATCTGGAATATCGTGTCCCAATTCTAGACCCCATTACAGAAGGGATGGGGATGCATTGGAGAGTGTCTAGCAGAGGGCAATGAAAATCACTGGTGGTTGCGAAGAGACAAGTGAGGGGGGATTTTATAGCAGCCTTCAATTACCTAAAGGGAAGTTTCAACAAGGATGGATAGAGGCTGTTCTCAGTAGTGACAGATGGCAGAGCAAAGAGCAATGGTCTCAAGTTGCAGTGGGGGAGGTCTAGGTTGGATATTAGGAAAAACTATTTTACTAGGAATGTGGTGAAGCACTGGAATGGGTTACCTAGGGAGGTAGTAGAATCTCCATTCATACGTTTTTTTTAAGTCCTGACTTGACACAGCCTTAGCTGGAATGATTTAGTTGGGGTTAGTCCTGCTTTGGGCAGGGAGTTGGACTTGATGACCTCCTGAGGTCTCTTCCAGCCCTCTGATTCTAAGCAGTACTCAGAACACATTTTTTTACTTGGTTTATCAAACTGTTTTACTGTAAAATGAGTCTTTCCACTATGACCTACATTTTCAAAAGAGTTCGGCACATCAGGTCTGGAATCAGGCCTCACCTGAATTCACAACCCCCCTGCTCAGTAACATCTGAACCCTGCAGGCACCTCAAAAACACTCCGCACTTAAATTTTTGCAGCAGAAATTCCTTATGCATGTGCACTGCAGCCCCACAGCAGACACTGAAGCCCCAAAGCTTAGAGAGGCATTACTTTGCCTAGCTCCCTTAAGGGCCATATATGCTCAGACCTCACCTACTAAATTGGGCCCCTTACTGACAAGCAAAGATAAAAGAAGGAGTGCCACCTCCCTCATAATTTTATCCCAGTGATTAGCATACTCCCAAGGAGCATGGGAGACCCCACATTTAGATGTCCCCATCATATGAGACCGAGAAAATCTTTAAAAAGCAACCTGCCCCCAGCAAGGTGAGTATCCTAACACTACTGGGCTAGAGGATATTCAGGTGCCCTCAGTCTATCCTGGTGAAGCTCTTCCACTATGGATATAAAACATTCATTGGCACAAGGGGGCATGGACCTACCATCTCTACAGGCTACCAAGTTATTCTCAAGTTACGAGGGAGGTTCATCACCGCAACTTCGCCTGCTGTAATGCCAGGAGAGGGTTTGCAGCGAAGAATCTACAACAAACGTGCATGCCATCCTACAGCCAGGATTTTGGTGCTATATCCTGGAGGGGGAGGGGATTAACACATACTTCAGCTTCCCATATGCGATTTTAAGCAAGAAGCCTTTCAACTTGGTTTTCAGGACATTATAAGGTGCCTGTATCTCCCCATTTAGTGTACAGAGCTCTAGATATAGAATTCAGGCTTAGTGAATATCTATGATTTTCTAGGCAAATCAGTTTCTTTGTGAAACTAGTCTTCTGTGCATGACAGCGGCAATATATTTTTCCACACACATAGTGCATGAAGCAGGCACTCAGATATAAATCTGATTTCTAATGTTTTTCTGTTGTTCTGAGGTATTTTTAGTTTTTATACGTCAATCACATAATTTTAGTAAGAGTGTTTGGTCATTAAGAAAGATCTTTCACACACCCCAAAGAACTAGCATTTTTGTGCTGACGGGTGTTCATTCATCTCCTTCTGTATCATAATAAAGAATCAGTTGTAACTAAATGCCCTGGTGCTTCTCTTGGGTTGATCAATGTGGTAAATTATGGGAGGCAAAAATAAGGATTAGAGAGCACAGGAATGTGCTAAACAGGGATCTTCCTTGACATAAGAGAGAAATCAAGAGAATACAGAAGGCAAGAGAAAATCCTGTTTGCTAATCCAAATATATTGCAGAGGTGGGATATTATCAATGTAGAGATTGTGTAGGAATGCGACAGTGTAATCTCTGCACAAGTCTCTCTCTCACCAGTTTCAAGCAGTTTTTATTTTCTCTAATTCGTTTTCACACTGTCTGATAGATTCGCTTGCTCAGGCTTCTTAACTACATAGGACAATAGGCTCCAATTACATTTACCGCCTTTCATCTCTGGTTGAATTAAATTTGTTGTGCATGCCAGCTTGAAAATCTGTCCCGAGTGAGTTTGTTTAAATCACAGAATAAGAAGATCTCAATCCAAAATTTTGGGATATATTTTACAGAAGTCAGTGAAATATATTTCTGATTATTTTTGTTTTAACTTTGAGATATTCCCTAAACTAGAATTTTAAAAAAGATATGGTTTGTATCAATTTATCATAAAAGCACAATTAATAATAATAGTGTGTGATGACAGTATAACTTTTTTAAACTCCTCTGATCATTTTAAAATCTTTTTTCTCCCTTGTTTTCAGACTATGTTTTTATTTTCAAAGTAGTCTCCAAAACTGTAATATTCTGGAAGGATAATGCTATGATTTGGAATATTACCCACCAGTCAGAAGCATGGAATGTTTTAATGTCACCCCAAACACAATTTCCAGTGATTGAAGCAGTTCATCATGTCAGGGAAACAAAGCATGCCACATATTCCATAAATTAGAGAGACAAAGCTGAAACAGTAGTAGAGAAAACGCTTTCTGGGAAGAAAAAAGCTCTTTTGGCAAGCTCCACGTGGAAACATGCCAGAGTGCTCACTCTATGATTATTTAATGTTTACAGAGCATTCTAGTACATTGGAGTGAACATTTCATTCTTGATTTGACTTTAAACAACCAGTACAGAAGCTTTCATTTTAAAAGGGATCAAATTAATATGGTACGTTTTAAAAGTCCCCTTTCCCTAAAAGGAACAGGTTATAAAAGTAAAATCCTAAATACTGAAGAAAAAGCAGCCAATCCTCCACGCTCCCCACCCATGTGGCTCTCTGGCAACAATTTAAAAGGCTCGGGGCTCTGGCTGCTGTCATTTCTGCTGTAGCAGTGGTGGTGGCTAGGAGATCCAGGCCCCTTTGAATCACTGCCCTGGGGCAACTATCCCCTTTGTCAACCCCCCTCCCATCGGAGGGCCTGCTGATACATCCAGAGATGTGAGGGACACAAAAGTCAGTAGACAGGGAATGAAAACATAATGTTTGAGCTCCTCTGACTCTGGGCTTGCTGTACGACACTGGTATTATTTTGCAACAGTCCAAGGCTGCTCTCAGTTACAATGATTTGCAAGAACTCCAACATGCCAGTGCAGTGGACAGGGATAAGAAGGGCACAGGGAATCATACCCTTTGCCCTCGACACACACTGTATGTCAGAAAGAGGAAGGAGTTTGGTGTAGGCACTACTACACCAGTTGTATATCAATGACAAGTCATTCTACATAGGCTACTGTCTGTAAGGCCAGAATCAGCTAACAATGCAGCACAATCAGTGCACAGTCTAGGCCAATATATCACATTTCTTCAGGTACTGTATATTCTAAAACTATTTTAACAAAACAAATGTTTGCTGCTGTATGCAATAACATTTAAACCTCAATTTTTAAATGAATTACTTTATTCAGTGCCTTCTGAAAACACCTACATAAAATGATACGCTATTTCCCTTTTCATGTAAATTTCTTCTAGACTTTGATTTTTTTATACTTTATCATTTACAAGGAAATACTCTTCAGAGATATTGTAAATATTTTAATATTGAAAACACACCAAGGTCCTTCTTCCTTCCTTCATTAATTCAAGACTAAAGGTAAATTTTTCAAAAGGTGCCTAATTCACCTTTTCTAAAGTGATTTGGAAATGGCATCCTAAGTACCACATTCCACTTTTTTGTTGAACTGACAACTCCCAATAAGGAGTTTAAGCACCAAGAAGAAATGACTACACACACAAACAATAAAATCTCTCAAGAATATGGAAAATGCTCAGAATCCAAAGAAATATTATCAGTAAACATACAAATATACATAGTGAGATCACATTAATTTTTATACTCCATTCCATACAGGAAACTACCTGTGGAAGGGATTATGCCAACCAAAGAGCTGTCCCTCCTGGAACTCTGAAACCACGCCAACATCCAACAGTAAAATGCATAATCTCTTTTACAAGTACTATATGCTTCACTGTGTTGGAAAAGGAACACGAGAAGAGAACCAGGCTGATGATTGGTGTGGAAGGGATACCCTACAACCAAAAGCTGAAAATATGATGCATAGTTTGTTCAAAAGAAAATGGGAGCTATCAAGTCTCTGGGATTCTGGAATCTAAAAGAAGCATGCAAAGAACAAGAATTGTAATCTTTTCTGCACTTTAGGAACAGTCACTGTATTTGGCCATAACTGGAATCTACAGAAGAAGGAAAAAAAATCAAGCTAGACATTATTAGGGTGACTACATGCCCAAGTTTAATAGGATAGTCCCAATATTTGGCTTTGACTTATATGGGTGCCTATTACCTCCCATCCTACCCCAATTTTTCATACTTGATATCTGTTCTCCCTAGATATTATGCAGGGCTTCCCATTACAGACTCTTACTGAAATACATAATGTCCCATATAAAAACAAGGAGTCCAGTGGCACTTTAAAGACAAATGTATTTATTAGGGTTTTAGGTCATAAGCTTGTGTCAGTTTTGGACTTGCAAGTTGCCATTCTCATACAACCTCTTACCCCTCCCCCAACCCTTCAATAACAGACTCCAAGGGAAAACTGCTGAGCTGGAATTCATATGCAAGTTCGACCCTAAAGCAGGGCTTCTCAAAGTGCAGTCTGAGAACCACTAGTGGTTCGTGACCATCTTGCAGGTGGGCCACAAGCATGGGACTTGCTCTCCTCCACCCCCATCTGCCACCTGCTGTCAGGAGCCCATGCTGGCACTCCAGCTTCGCACTCCCCCACAAGTCTAGAGCAACAGCACTGGCTATGGAGGGAGGCTAAAGAGCCCTGAACCTTGTGGGCTAGATGCAGCTTGAGAGAGAGACAAAGCAACTATGTGCACTACTGCTCCTTGTCCCTGCAGCTGGGGAAACATCAGAGCAGAAAAACACTCTCCTGGAGGCTTTCCCCACTGTTGCCATTGGCTGGAAGAATCCAGCCAATTGGAGCAGCAGGGAGTGGCACCTGGGGGTGCAGAACCAGGTAAGAGCCCGCCGTATACCCATCATGCCAGACCCCGCACTCCTATTGCCCTCACACACACCCCACATGTTTTAGATGCTAAAAGTAGAACACTATGGATTAATTAGAAAACACATATAGTTGGATCTATGTCCCTAATAGTTTAATGAACTGGCAACCTAGAAGGAGGATGTATCAGAGTAACATTTGGCTCATACCATCTGTTTTTTCTGTCTTTACAGTGCTATACTTAATTGGAGTAATTTAATTGGAATAACTAGAGTAATTTAAACAGAATATTGCCTCTGCAACTGAGTGTTGTTGGGTTTTTGTGGGCTGACTTTTTTTTTTTTCTTTTTTTTGGTCTGCTTAGGGGTTTTTCTTCTTTTTAAATCCATAAATAATTTATCCTAATAAAGCTACAATAACCATTACTTCTTCCTAGCATCCCTTCTTCACTCCTAAAAAATGTAAGGCCTAGTGCATCTCAATTATAATGTATTTTGAAGATTTAAAGAGACTGATGGGGATTCCCAGTTCAACTGACATTATCAAATTAAACCAGAGGATAAATATTAAAAAAATGATTTAAAGAAGCAACATCACATGACATAGTAGCTAAAGGGAAAAATTCAAAACCACCAGAAATGTTAATATAACTTTCACCGCAGAGAAAGACTGAAGGTCACTGATTAGATGAGATGAAATAGGCAGAACACATCAGATGCTGTTCTAGGAATCTGAGCACAGAAAAAAGCTCAAATCAAAGTTTTCAAAAGGGTAAATACTAAACCATTTATTAAAGCATTTTGGTGAAATAGTTTACAAGGGAGCAAAAGACAACATAAGCTAGTGGTACAGTAGAAATTTCATAAAAAGAGATGATGAAAAACTCAAGAATAACTTGAGTTTTCTTCTCTAAACAGTTTTTTTTTTTAAAGAAAATTACTGGTGATATTTAAATAAATGGAAAGGGGTAATAAGTTCATTGAGAATGAACAATAAAGGAATACAGAAATGTTTCCTTGTAACACAGGAAAGAAGTTACTTCAGTTATTATCCAGTTCTCATGTCCTGAGGGAATAGATTTATACAAAAATGCCCACTTTTGTATCTTGGAATTGCTTTATGTTTGTATGAATGGCCCTGTAGACCAGTAAAGCTGTTGAGTTGTTTAGATGTGCAGTTCATGTCTTCATTTTCCTTTTAGTCATAACTATGGAGTAAGCAATCTTTCCATTCACTGGAAGGAGAAAGGGTTTTTTTTTTTACAACCACCATTTGTCAGCTTCAGCTTTATCCTAACCCAGTGCACAAACTTGAAAAAGCAGCAATAAAAATAGTAAAGAGAAAGATATGAAATTAAGAGAGATAAAGAAGTTATCAGGTGATGAAAGGAATAATTTTGTTAACTAACTTTGAGGAATGTTACAGTCAGTACAAACTGGCCAATCTATGATCACGGAAAAAATCATGGAGGGGATCCTCATGGAATTCATGTTGATGCACTTGGAAGAGGGGAAAGTGATCGAGAATAGTCAACATGTAGTCAGCAAGTGTAAGTCATGCCTGACCAATCTGATTAGCTTCTATGACGACATAACTGGCTCTATGGTGGATGTGATATACCTTGACTTTAGCAAAGCTTTTGATAGTCTCCCACAATCTTCTTGCCAGCAAGCTAAGGAAGTATGGACTGGATAAACGGACTGTAAGATGGATAGAAAGCTGGCTAGACTGTTGGGCCAATGGGTAGTGATCAATGCCTTGATGTCAGGTTGGTGGTCAGTTTCTAGCGGAGTGCCCCAAGGATTGGTTCTAGAGCTGGTTTTGTTCAACATCTTTACTAATGACCTGGATGAGGGGATGGAATGCACCCTAAGCTGGGGGAAAGGTAGATACAGTGGAGGGCAGGAATAGAGTCCAGAGTGACCTACACAGATTAAAGGATTGGGCCAAAAGAAATCTAATGAGGTTCAACAAGGACGAGTGTAGAGTCCTGCACTTGGGATGGAAGAATTCCAAGTAGTGTTATAGGTTGGGAACCGACTGGCTAAGCAGCAGTTCATCAGAAAAGGACCTGGAAACTACAGTGGATGAGAAACTGAACAACAACAGCGTGCCCATGTAGCCAAGGTGGTGAATGGAATCTTAGGTTGCATTAGAAGGAACATTGCCATCTGATCTAGAGAAGTGATTATTCCCCTTTATTTGGCTCTGGTGAGGCCACATCTGGAGTATTTCTTCCAGTTCTAGGCCTCCCCATGATAGAAACAATGTGAATGCACTAGAGAAGGTCCAATAGAGGGCAACCAAAATGATTAGAGGGCTGGAACACATGACCTATGAGGAGAGGCTGAGGGATTTGGGCTTATTTAGTCTGCAGAAGAGAAGAGTGAGGGGGGATTTGATAGCAGCCTTCAACTTCGTGAAGGGAGGTTCCAAAGGGGATGGAGAGAGGCTGTTCTCAGTAGTGACGGATGGCAGAACAAGGAACAATGGTCTCAAGTTACAGTGGGGGAGGTCTAAGTTGGATATTAGGAAAAACTATTTCACTAGGAGGGTGGTGAAGTACTAGAATAGGTTACCTAGGGAGGTGGTGGAATCTTTATTACTAGAGGTTTTTAAGTCTCAGCTTGACAAAGCGCTGGCTGGGTTGATTTAGTTAGGATTGGTCCTGCTTTGGACATGGGGGTGGACTCGATGACCTCCTGAGGTCTTTTCCAGCCCTATGATTCCATGAGAGGTTAGGAAAGGTAAAATTAATCTGAGTTTTATCCACTCAGACATCAAATCAAGGAAATATCCCTATTCCTGAAAGCACTTAAGCATCAAATTTTAACACGGTTTGACTTAGCACATACTTAAGTGCTTTTCTAAATTAGCATCTTAGTTTTTATTAAATAAGAATTATAATTCAGGATGGATTAGGTATCTTAAAAATAGAATAAGAACAAAACCAGAAAATATGAAGTATATTTTCCTGAGGCAGCTGCTAAACAGAAACCATTTCAGAGAGTGCTACATTTTTATTTTTAAAAACATCCTTCTTTAACGGCCTTGAGAGCCTCTAAAATTTGGTAATAAAGATTCAGGTCTTTGCTTTCATTGTTCTAATTTATGTTTTTGTAAGTTACACATAGTATTATATTAGCTTCAGGGGGTAGCTGAGTTAGTCTGTACAGGATAAACTTAAAAAAACAACAAATGGTCTGGTAGCACTTTAAAGACTAACAAAACATGTAGAGGGTATCATGAGCTTCCGTGGGCACAGCTCACTTCTTCTTCGTCATCTGAAGGCATAAGATAAAGATGGATAGTTAGAGTATTAATATCGCTAGCTTTCCTGACTGGGAAGAGACATGAAAAACCTACTTCCTCTACCTGTGCTGGGTGGAAAGCTTTTTGGGAAAATGCTATCAAGTTCTATGGAATTAAAATTTGTTTTTTAATTCTTTTTTTCCTTAAACAAACAGTTTTATGCCCTTCTGATTATGAAGAAAATGTTTCAAAACTGTACCTTATTTGCTGTTTATAGCTTTGCCAAGATACAGAAGAGTGGAAACTACAGTCTTTACCCTTTGTCATTTTTCACTACTGCGATCATATCCCTGTGGACAGTTATGAAACTAATGGGAATCAAGTCAATTTCACACTGCCATATATTAGCAGAATGACAGTGTAACTAATTTTATGGCTTCCAGATTGGGAGGGAGAGGGAAAGAGATGCTTTTTTCTTCCTTCCTTAGTGGTGGTAAGGAGGCTTTAGACATTATCCAGTCAGAGCCCACAAAAGCAAGGTATAGAACAGCACTCTACTATGCTTCCCACCCCTTTCCCAGAATCTTGGAGATGGCTCCTCATCTGAATGCTGTCCTGTACAGTGGACTCTCTCTCATTTTAATTATCTGGCTATTAGGCATCTGTTGTTTTTTTCAAGACTTGCGTATTAAGGGATGAGTAGGTTGATCGTGTTGACGATGAGTGAATGAGTGAGCAAGATTGACAGGATACATTAGAAAAGTGAAATAGGGTACATAGGACTGAGGGTATGTCTACACTGCAGAGTTTTTCCAGAAAAAAAGGCCGTTTTTCTGGAAAAACTTTACTTATGTTCACACTGTTATTACATTCTTTCAACAGAAGACAGAAAGTCAAAAGAAAGGTTTTTCCGACAACGGTAAACCTTTATGAGGAGGTTTTACCATCTTGAAAAAGCTTTTTTGGAAAAAGACATGTGTGGATGCTGAAGAGAGTATTTTTTTTGAAAGAAGTGGCCTCTGGGAAAAAGCACAGGTGCCCTGGTGGCCATTCCATCCAAAGTAATCACAACTTATATGTGAGATGGCGTCCAATCAATGTGGACGCTATATTTTGAAAAAGCAGATCACTTTTTCATTGCGCTTTTTCTGTGTAGATGCTCTCTTTCGAAAGACGTTTTTCTGGAAGATCTCTTCTGGAAAAGCTTCTTCTGAAAGAAGCCTGCAGTCTAAACATAGGCTGTTAGACTCTGGAAAGAAGTGGAAAGAAGAAAAATATAGTGGAGGAATTAAAGCACACAAGAGGGGTGGGGAGGCCCACGACACACAGAAAAATCATTCAATGGCCACACACGTGAGGAAAAAAACAACAACCACCCACCCTCACTGATGAGGCCCCGACTGAGGAGAAAGATACTCCCCACGTTCCCTTCACACACCAAAGCCTTGGGGTGGGGGTGGGGGGTCCTCAGGCTAGTACATTTTGTGTGCTCCATCCCTGTGGGGGGATGGCAAGGGATCCCCAATTCTGGGGGGATCCCCGAGCCTGAGGAGCCAGATCCAGGCAAGTCAGGAGCTGCACCCAGCACCCGGGCCTTACGGACCCCACCCTTGGCATACAATATAGCAGGGGGTCAGCAATAAGTGGCTCACAAGCCAGATGTGCATCACTAGAGTTAGCCCCTGGAGTGCTGCCAAATGCTTTATCTGCACATCAGCAGGTAGAGCCATCACAGCTTCCATTGGCTGCAGTTTGCTGTTCCCAACCACAGGAAACTGCAGGAAGTGACATAGGCTGGGGCACCACTTCCCACAGCTCCTATTGGCCAGGAATGACAAACCTGTGAGTGCTGTACCTGCAGAGGGCAGGTAAATAAAACATCTGGAGGCACGCTAGGGCAACCTTGGTAAACCATGTCTGGCTGACAGGCTGCTTATTGGCCTCCCCTGCAATGTAGGCTTATAAAGAGAAAATGTAAGGCTCTGTGTACTTGAATATGGGTCTGCAGAGCCTGTGATGGTTGAGGTTCCCATAATAGCATGGGGGGTGGCATATGGAGCCACAGCCAGGGTGTTTTGTGTCATAGGGGAGAGTAAATGCCCCAGGAAGCAGTGCCCAAGGCAGGCAGACTGAAAGGACCCTGGGGCCACTGTGATTGGCAGAGTGCATTATTTTACCGTGGACAGCATCCTAGGAAGTTGTTGAAGCAACTACAGAGACTTCAGGCTTGCTGTGACTCTAGACCTTGTCTGCTGTTTTCCAGGCTCTAAACCCAGACTGATTTTAACCCTGACTCTTGCTTACTGAACTCAATTCTAGATATTCCTCCAATCTCTGCTCATCAACTACCATCTTTGATGTGTGGATCCAGACTCGTCTGTGATCGCTAGGCCAGGTGCCTAACTTATAGGCCCTTACAGAAAGAGCTGATGGGGTGGGGGGAGATAAGGAATGATGGCAACTCTCACTCTTTAAGCTGCAGGAAGTGAATGCAGCATAAGCATTAATTAGCCTGTCTAGAAAAGTTAACCCTCAGATTAGTAGGTGTCAGCCAATATTTTAAGTCCTGTCTTTCACCCTCAAATATTTAAACAGACCCACTCAATCAGAAAAAAAATCTGCTAAGTAAATTATTCATCATTTTTCACTGTTATTTATCAATTTAATTTGATTAATGATATAACTCTTCCAAACAGAAAGAGGGCCAAATACTGCAAACCATTACTCAAACAACATATTTAACAAATAACTGCTATATTCACATCCTAAGGACAACTACATAAATCATTTTTGTTTACAAACTGAGAGATAAAAATAAATGAATTTTTAAAAAGTTCCAAAAATGCAACAATTCAGAAATTCCCCATCCTCTGCATCCTGACTGCTTACCAAGAGCAATCCATGGCAAACATAATGGAATCCTCCTTGTTAACATCTTGCTTTCCACTAAGAGCCAGCTTGTATGGAATCAAGAATGCCCTGAGTGCTTTCAAGACAAAAACTTATGCACTTAAAAATCACCTAGGTTTCTACTGCAAAGATCCTAATATCATTAGAAGGTAGTAAAGCATGTATGGTCCTTCAGATAAAGAATTAACTGTGTGGAGAAGAAATGCAGGTTTTTATTTATTCTAATTTAAACATTAAAGACATAGGAGATATCTATCTTAGGATTTAGGCATCTTGAAAGATACCTGAAACTACTAAAGACATAGCAAAAACAAACTGTAGCATATCAGAGAGTAGTCCCACTCAACACAAAAGAGTTACCCAATAAAAACACAACATAACATTCCTCCTCATTTGCCAGGAGAAAGACAAGTGACCTCATAATAAAAAACTTGACATCTTTTAGCTAGCAGATTTGTTTCCCCTCCCCGCTTTAATTAAAAAAGGGCTATTTTGGTCCAGGATAGGAATTTAGGACCCTAAAAAAAGAGAGATTCCTTGCCACCAGTTCCCTCTCTTTCAAACCAAGGGGCTGTCTCTGCTGTTTGTAATTTTAGCAGGATGGTATTGAAAGAGAGGCTTAGGTGAGCAAGTGCCAAGCCATTCTGGGCTTTATTGGTCAAAATGAAAATCTTAAATTTAACACAGCAAACAAGTAGTCACATAAAGTTGCACAATGATAGACTTAAGTCACCAAGTATCCTTGTAATCATATAATTTTAACTCCTATACATCATTGAAGTCAGTGGCAAAACTCCAATAGACTTCAATAGAGATAAGCCCTGATCTCCAATAATACTGTTTAACTTCTGGCCACGGGAAACTTGAACAGTTCCATCTCTGCAAAGCTGCTTTTGCCTAACAAAAACTTGCTGTTAAATCTGTAAAAAATTAGTTCAGCTGTGAAAGTTTGCTTATCAGCTAGCTGGAAGGTTTAAAGTTGGCTGGCCATTCTTCTTTACTACCCCAGTTTTAGTGTTTGTTGGACACTTACCCACATGCTCTTGGTCTAACTTACTGACCTGGGAGAAAATTCCTTCCTATCCCTGAATATGGCAGATTTGCAGAGACTCTGTTTTTATTTATTTATTTTGTTTTGCCTTCCTCTGTGACATGGCTCGCTTGCAGATTTAAACTAATGTAATAATGAATTCTCGGTAATTTGAAGTCTTTACACTATGATTTGAGGATGTCTGAAAATAAGGCAGAGGGTTGGGGTCTATATCAGGAGTGGATGGATGAGGTTCTCTGACCTGCGATGTCCAAGATTGCATGGATGCTTGGTCCGAATCGATGCATCAGATGAACTCGATTTTTTTCCCATGAAAGCTCATGCTCCAATAAATCTGTTAGTCTATAAGGTGCCACAGGACTTCTCGTTGTTAATGTCCAGGTTGTGAGAATAAATGATCCCAAAGATCCTTTCTGAGCTTAAAGTCTATGAATCTATGAGAGATTTTTTTTACTGCTTCCCAAGCCTACCGCCTCTCTGAGTTTCATGGTGCCCTCACAGGGCTGCCTCCTGGACAGGTTTTCCAAAGAGCATCACTTTTTTAAGGTAATTGTCCAGGGAAACCTCAAATGCTCAGTATACACTGCCAACTGTCAAGTATTTTGGTCTCAGGATCATCCCACATCTCAGTTTTAGATACCTCAGTGGTGGCAACCCTATGTGCTAATAATTTCAGATATCTGGTAGTTTTCCCAACAACCGTCCTTATCCTGTCCCAACTCCAGCTGAATAAGGCTGGAAACTACCCACACCCCCCATACTTCTTTACTTTGTGATTCTTTCTGGAGGGACAAAATCAAATCCTGGGCAGGATGAGTCAGAATCCTTTCAAAGGACAATTAAATTCCTGGGGGCAGATGCTTAGCTGGTATAAAGTATCATGGTTTCCCTGCACTCAAATGGGGCGATCACAATTTACATCAGCTGAGTATTATCATCTTGACTCAGTTTCCCAGAGTTACTGCTCCTCATATTCTAGAAGTAAAGGGTGTTGTGTCAGCCCAGATTTTCAGGTTTGATTATTAATTTGCTTTGATACGGAGGCTTTAAATCAAAGACCTATTATTATTTAAACAGTTTTTCTAACTGAAATATTTACTTTGGCTTCCAGTGCTTGGCATTTCTTTTAAAAAATTACTGGAATTTTTTCTCCATAATATAAAAATAATGGAGATGGATGGCTAAAACTGTAAATCAATTCTTTTGCTGCGATAATCTAATAAACCATTCAAGCTTCTCTGTTGAGGTTTAGGACCTATCATCAAGGTCCTTGGATTGATTTATGGCTTTGTAATCAAGCTCCCCCAAAACCCATTATCTAATAAACTATGGAATACACCACTTACCTTTCAATACATCCACAAAATAAATATATAACTCAAAGCTTCAGAAATTTAACAAAAGAAGCCTAAATGACATTCAGAGGTTACATGCCTAAATTTATATTTTGCACTTTCCAAAGATGACTCACCATCACAATGAGATGAAAGGGAAAAAGAGATTCTATAACAGGGGAGGGGAACCTAAGCTAATGCTCAGGGGCCAGAAGTGATTCCTGGCTTACCTGGATCTGGCCCCCAAAGCTCAGGCCTCCTCCTCCCCAGCATTAGGGAGCCTGTGCTGACACTCCAGCCCCTGATGCTGTCCATCTGAATGATTTTTTGTGGGTCAGCAGCCCCTGACTCAGAAAAGGTTCCCCACCCCTGCTCTATAATATTAAGACATTCCTTCCTGGATCTGATTATGTTATACCTTTCTTCTCCCGCACTTTATATATATATTTGTTTGTTTATTTCTCACTGTAATCAGTTATTCTAATCTGCACACACACATCAGCTGAGGTGCAAAAAAAATACTGACAGGAGATGATTTCTTTAATGCCACTAATTTTGGTATTTCCTTTCTGTATTTTAATTAATTTATTCCATACTGATATGTACACAATCACACATGATAAAAATTAAGGGATATACTTAGACAAAGGAAAGGAAATATTTAGGTTACACAGTATGCAGTTAACCTATGAAACTGACTACTACAGTGGGCCATATAGTCTAGAATTTTGGCTGGATTTTGAAAAATTATTGAAAATGTTTATAACTCCTAAACTGCTATAGTTGTGCAACCTCTTGCACCTTTAAGAGTAATCAAAGTTCTTATTTCAGAAATCTTGCATAGGGCAGGAATTTTCACCCCTTGTAAAACAGCGTGTACGTTTTAGGGGTATCATGGATCTTTGTTTCCCCTTTCTTTTGAAGCATGAAGTACTGGCTTACTACTGAAATACATGGAACAGTAGTTTAATCTTGTATAGAAAAGCCTGTTCTGATATCAAAAGCACAAAAGCAAATGCAGATTGGCTATTTTTAAAGTGGGTTCACCATGTTCTGTTGGAAACCTGATTCCCTCTCATTATTCCTTGCTCTATACACACACATAGAGACTCAAATTGTGGCCACTATTTTTTCCGTAAGAGCACAAACAAGCTACATGTAAATACTACAAAAAGTAAGTAGTCCAACAGTGTGATGTTCTCTCTTTTCCACTAATGACTCAATGAGTAGTCTCAAGTGAACTTTGAGTGGTTTATCAGATGTTGCTAGAAATCTGAAGTATTTTGCAGAAGAAAAGAAGATAAGTGTGTCGATTCACATGCACTGCAGATCAGATAACCTGCAGAAACATCTAGGGATGGTGCATACTCTGACCAATACTCCAGATGCATGATTATCTATTCAGTAGTTAAATTACAATCCAAATCTCTTTAAAATGTTCAAACAAGTCTTCAAAAGGATATGTGTAATGCTGTAGCTCCCTCATCACTGACTGGCTAGAGATGGTATGTCACAATCACCATTAGTTCATCCAGTCAGTCATTTCTGGGGAAATGACCTGTTCAAGACCTGTTTATTCAGATTTAGGAGATATAGAAGGCAAAAGGGCATAGCATTATAAAGTGCTATACTGCTGTGCGGGTTGTATATACAGCAGTAATAACATAAACTCTTCTCCTAGGAGCTGTCAGGTTAAATGCATGCAATTTTACTAGGAGGGTGGTGAAGCACTAGAAAGGGGGGTAATGGAATCTCAGACCCTAGTGGTTTTTAAGTCCCAGCTTGACAAAACCCTGGCTAGGATGATTTAGATGAGGTTGTCCTTGCTTTGGGCAGGGGGCTGGACTCAGTGACCTCCTGAGGTCTCTTCCAACCCTATGATTCTATGACTGAAAACCATACAAAAGAGGGAAAAGACAGACTTTGGTCATTAAGATACAGGACTCAGAGCTCTGCCACAGGCTGGTTGAGTGGCCTTGCACAAGCCACTTCTGCGCCTCAATTATCCAGACTGTAAATGAGGATAATTTTATCCCACCTAAAAGAGTATAATTTCTTGATATTTGTAAAGCACTTTGAGACTGCTGAATGCTAATGCTACAAATGCAAACACAAGACAAGTGATATGCCCAAATAAGCAGTTATGAAAGGGTGAGCAGCCATTATTACTGGAGTGTTTCCCAGAGCTGGGGTATTCTCATAAGCAATTAAGTGTTGTTCGAATAACTAAATGAACTGGTAGCCTTAATATCTACAAATAATTATCAGTGATTTCAGACAAAGACAAGGACAAAAATAATTTCTCTCTTTTTTGGGGGGGAGGGTGTCTATCATAATACAAAATCCTTTCTTAACACTGCATAATTATAACCTAGTCTCTCAACAATTCTGGAAGCAGTATAGTATTCATGATAGCTGACAACAAAACTGAAAGCATGAAAGGTTATGCTTCTTCTCTTCAAGCATAAATATAAATACTACATCTAAATATTTCTTCGTTCACACAACATACAATGAACCAAAAGAAGGGGAAAAATGGAAGATGAATATAGCAATAGGTAGGGGCATCTTACACCTATTAGCAGCCATATCAGGAAAAGAAAAGCAATCTTCACAGCATCAGGAGCCCCCTAATAAGCACATACAATCACCAGTGTCTACCTGACCTCTTCTCATTATTTGTTTATGAAAACAACTTTTTATTCCCCATTCACACAAAATCAAAGAATATTAGAAGTCAACAGAGACAGAAACATTACTTTGGTTACATATATCAGCAACAGAGTTTCATTTTTCTCACCACATTTGTAATAGTATGAAAATAGATTTAAAAAAATAATAGCAGGAAATGCTATATTGTTCAACTTGAATGTTAAGTAATCCAGGTCAACAAAGATGAAATGGTGCCAATTTAGTTTGATACATAAACTCTATTTTATTTCAGTAACATTTTCTCCCTGTTTTGCATTAGCAGAGAAAAATACAAGGAAGTTAAGCAAGGTTATGGTTTAACACTGAGTAATTTCTGTGTTAAAGATATCTGCATTTTTTTTCAGTAGCTTAGTGTTGGATTTATTAGAACAGATGCTGATCTGAAATAAAGCATATTATACCAATTACTACACTAATAGTTTAACAAAATAAATTATAAAGTGATATGTAAACTGAAGTAAATATAAGAAGTAAAAACAGATTTAATAATTATGGAATAAATTGTCATGGGCAGGAATAAAAAGGCTCAAGCATTGTAAATGCATTGAACAGTGAACTGAATTAATTTTTTATTAAAAAAATTAGATAATGGATTGTTTCAAACCTAACACTTAATTTGACACAAGAAAAAAAACAATATCTAATCAAGTCTAGATTCTTATAAACTTGTTTCTCTTGAAAAATGTAAGGGCCAAAAACTTCACTCACGTTTGTTCTTAGTAATTCACATATATATTTTTGTATGTTTTAAATATTTTATCAATACAAACTCTAAATTTTACAAACTTAAGTTGAATTAACCATGCAATGATATGCAATGCTGGATTTGATGCATCTCTGATGCACACTTTTGATACCTATCAACATTAATGTGAGTTACTTCATGCATATTCATTGAGTGCAAAGTCCAAAGTGAGTTCTGATGTTGGAGCTGTCTCTTATTCCCCACAGGCTGCATGTGATTCAAGGAGAGGGAGGAATAACAATGTCACTTCACACTAAGCTGTCAACAAACAACTGACACTGTTAGAGTCAACCCCCTACAAACAGACCTACACAGAGAGTCTCTTTCGCCCATACCCAGTGGAGCACAGAAAGGATCCATTTTCAAAATGAAAGCCACATCTAGAAAGAAATAACCTCAGACAGCTGCATAATGCACGTATCAGCATTATCGCACCATATTCAAAGGAAAAGAATCCTTCTAGAAACAGGAACATGGACCAATAGCTAATAAAGGCTATTTGGAATGGATGAGCTAAATATTTGAGCTGGATCTCCACTGCCCAATACCTCATATGTCTCAGAATGAGTACATGTAAACTAATCAAAGAACATGTTGAAAAATATTTTTCCTCTGCAAGCACTATCCAACTCAACCTCCTCTGAAAGACATACCAAAATTGAATAAGTGCTTTGTGACAAGTTCGTAACTCTTATATGTTTTATCAAATTAAAATCCAAATAATTCCCCATTGGATTAAGTTTTAAACAAGATTTTGAATTTTTCAAGCAATGGGTTATAAAAATAATTCTGAGAAAACAAAAATGCTAGGTTGCTACTTATCAACAGACTGACCATTCAGTAAATGGCTTTACTGAAAGCTGATCTATACTTTCTATTGGATGTAATTACAAAGGTAAGAACAAAGTAATTTTTAATACAGTTCAAAGTTTGTTTCAGTATATTTCACTTAAAGGAGGAGACAGACAGCAACAATGTGCAGGCAGAGTAAGTAGAACTCTGCAAATCTGTGGTTATCTGCTCTATATCTGTGAATATCCACTTGATACCTTTGGATATGCATGTGGCTATTCACGGCTCATTTTTGAAGACATGATTGTGAATGTGGATACAAATTTTGTATTCATGCAGAGCTCTAATAGTAAGGACAGAACAGGTCAGCAAACTGCCTACTTACTTTTAGGTTTATTAATTTAAATAAGAATCAATTATGCTCTTTTTTTCTTCAAGTGATTTCACATAATATAAAGTACCATCCATTCTTTTCTAAAAGTGAACATCCCCTGCATCACTACATGCTGTCATTTTATCTTTCAAAGATGTAAACCTTTACAAATAATTTTAAAGAAAGGATTTGATGGTCAGATACTACCAAGTAAGTTCGTTATTGTCACTTTCTACCCAGAAATTCACAAAGGTTTCACAAATTTTATATTAAGATACAAATGTAACCAACATGAAGTATAAAACCTGAGTAATTGCCAACATTTTTACAGGCGAATTTTGGATAGGAAGAAGCCAATGTCATCCATATCTGTGTGAAGTATCTGATTCTATGGTGTTTGTAATGATTTTTGGTAACTCCTTGCTCGTGACTGCAACTATTGCTACCTTTTGCAAAAACATTCAACCTACAAACTAGCCTCTGTACTTTGATACCTGAATCCTACCTAGTGCCAGTACAGCCCTTTCATCATAGAGCCTCTTGAACTGTTTTTCTGGCAACTGTTTTAAAAAAATGTTGTCCTTTGATATCACACAAAGTCCCACTAAATCCACATATTGTTTTAGAAATGTTCTGATATGGGGATGATTCTCCTGCTTACATATTCCACTGTGGTTTGATAACTGCTATCAGAGATGGAGACAATCTATAGATTTCAAAGATCTTTTAAAAACAGCAAGTATCATAAGCTTCATTTTACAAATAGGAGAAATAAGGCAGAAAGTACAGTGATGTGTCTAAGAGCACACAGAAGATAAATAGCAGTGCCATGAATGCATGATAAAATCCACCTCTCCTGATTCAGTGTCTAGTACCTTATCTTCTCCTGATGATCTTAACCTGCCCAATATTACCCAAGACACTTTTCTTGATCACTATTTTGCAAGTTGTGGCTGATTTATATTGTTCTCAATTATAAATTAAGGAAACAGATACTTACTCTGTAAAGCACTCTGTAAATTTAGGGCTTTACATGCAAGAAGAGATTTTTTTTCCTCTTTAAAAAAATGTTACCAAATATCCCTGTAGCTTTATACTCTTCCACATTCACTTGTCTCATGCCACATCCACTTTGGTTCTGGTTGGTACTCCTAGATTTATGTCTTCTAATAAACTTCATACTTTAATAAACATTCCTTTCTCCATGTTATTAATGAAAAGTGAGAGAAAGAATGAACACAGCAGCAGTTCCCACAGCACTCGATTTTATATTTCTGATCGGATGTCATTATTCTCATTAGGATAGAACCACAATTAATAATAATTGAATGACAAAATATTTATAATAATTTTGTGAATGATTTTTTTAACCCAACTGGGTACTTCACCATAAATACCACACTGGCTAACCAAGTCCAGTGCTTTGAGAGGATGGGTTTCTCAAAAACATAAGTACGGGCTGGACCTCCCTGGTACGGCAAGGTCGGGACCTGATTGGTTCCAAACGACAACATTTGCCAGACCAGGGGAGGTGTCCCCTGCCACAGGCTCTGCCAGCCCTCTGCCTCTGGTCCCCTCTACCCTCTCCCCCTGCTTTGCTACCGCTGTCCCCATTCCTGGGCTGCATTGGTTCTCCAGCCCCGGCCCACGCTGCCGCATGCAGCCAGATTTCCCCAGCCCTGCGCTGCTGTGGGCAGCCGGCTTCTCCAGCCCCCGACCCAACACTGTTGCTGGCTGTCTGGGTTATCCGGCTCTGCACTGCTGTGAGCTGCCACAGGTGACCAATCTTCTCCAACCCCCGACCTCATGCTGCTTCCAGCACCCAGGCTTCTATGGCAGCTGGCCCCATGCTTCCGCAGGCGCCTGGAGTTCCCTAGCCCGTGGCTCTGTGCTGCCATGGGCTACCAGGATTCGCCAGTCTCTGGTCCCAACACAGCAGTGTGGCTCCTCTAGCCCCGCTGTCCCCGGTTCTGGCCAGGCTGCTGACCCCCTGCCATTAGGCTCTGAGGCTCTCTAGTCCAGGAGCGTCTGCGGTCCTTCCGAACTATGGATGTTGCCGCACCAGAGAGTACCAGTTTTCAGATATGCAACCTGTGTTCTGCAAGTTATTTTAGTGACTGTATTTCAGGAAACCCAACCCAAACGCCTCCCCCCCCTCTGTCCCGCCTCATACCAGGCGATGAAGCCCTTGCTCTGGAAAAATGTCCATGACTAATTCTATAAGCAACATACATTTTCTGAAAGATGCTCACCTTTAAATTCTCTGCCTGCAGGAATGTTCGTTCTTAAATAATTGAAACAATTCTCCTTAAACAATTTCCTTCACACAAGGGAACACAGCCTCCCCCACACTGTCCCACAGTTAACTGTCCAAGTTTACATGTGTAGCATTAATTAGCATTACGGACAGCAATGCAGAGGACTGCATAAAATAGCATTCATAGAATCATAGAGCTGGAAGAGACCTCAGAAGGTCATCCAGTCCAGCCCCCTGCTCTAGGCATGACCAATCCCAACTAAATCAACCCGGCCAGGGCTTTGTCAAGCCGAGACTTAAACACCTCTAGGGATGGAGACTCCACTACTTTCCTAGGTAACCCATTCTAGTGGTTCACTACCCTCCTAGTGAAAGAGTTTTTCCTAATATCCAACCTGGACCTCTCCCACCACAACTTGAGACCATTGCTCCTTGTTCTGCCATCTGTCACTACTGAGAACAGCCTCTCTCCATCCTCTTTGGAACCTCCCTTCAGGAAGCTGAAGGCTGCTATCAAATCCCCCCTCACTCTTTGCTTCTGTAGACTGAACAGACCCAACTTCCTCTGCCTCTCCTCATAAGTCATATGCTCCAGGCCCCTAATCATTTTGGTAGCCCTCCGCTGGACCATCTCCAATGCATCCACATCCCTTTTGTAGTGGTGGGCCCAGAACTGGACACAATACTCCAGATGTGGCCTCACCAAAGCCGAATAAAGGGGAATAATGACATCTCTGTATCTGCTGGCAACGCTCCTCTTATTGCAACCTTATATGCCATTAGCCTTCTTGGCTACAAGGGCACACTGTTGACTTACATCCAGCTTCTCATCCACTGTAACCCCCAGGTACTTTTCTGCAGAACTACTACTTAACTGGTTGGTCCCCAGCTTGTAACTATGCTTGGGATTCTTCCGTCCCAAGTGCAGGACTCCGCACTTGTCCTTTTTGATCCTCATCAGACTTCTTGTGGCCCAATCCTCCAATTTGTCTAAGTCACTCTGGACCCTACCTCTGCTCTCAAGCGTATCTACCTCTCCCCCTAGCTTAGTGTCATCCGCAAACTTGCTGAGGGTGCAATCCATCCCCTCACCCAGGTCATTAATGAAGATATTGAACAAAACTGGTTCTAGAACCGAACCTTGGGGCATTCCGCTAGAAACCGACCGCCATCCTGACATCAAGCCGTTGATCACTACCCGCTGGGCTCAGCCTTCTAGCCATCTTTCTATCCATCTTACTGTCCATTTATCCAATCCACATTCTCTTAACTTGCTGGCAAGAATATTGTGGTAGACTGTATCAAAAGCTTTGCTATAGTCAAGGTATGTCTCATCCACTGACTTCCCCATGTCTACAGAGCCAGTTACTTCATCATAGAAGCAAATCAGATTGGTCAGACATGATTTGCCCCTGGTAAATCCATGTTTACTACTGCTGATCACTTTCCCTCTTCTACATGCTTCAAAATGGATACCCAGAGAATCCCCTCCATGATTTTTTCCAGGAACTGATGTAAAGCTGACTAGTCTGTAGTTCCCTGTATTGTTCCTCTTCCCTTTTTTAAAGACGTGCACTACATTTGCCTTTTTCAATTATCCGGGACCTCTCCAGATCGCCATGAGTTTTCCAAGATAATGACCAAAGGCTCTGCAATGACATTTGCCAACTCCCTCAGTACCCTCAGATGCATTAAATCCAGACCCATGGATTTGTGTATGTCTAGTTTTTCTAAATAGTTCCTAATCTGTTCTTTCTCCACCGAGGGCTGTCCAAGTCCTTCCCATGCTGAATTGCCTAGTACAGTAGTCTGGGAGGTGATCTTGTCTGAGAAGACAGAGACAAAAAAAGCATTGAGTACTTCAGCTTTTCCCACATCATCTGTCACTAGGGTTACCCTCCCTCATCCAGTAAGGGCCCCACATCCTCCCTGATCACCATCGTATTGCTAACATGCCTACAGAAACCTCTCTTGTTACCCTTCACATCTGTTAGTAGCTGCAATTCCAATTGTGCTTTGGCCTTTCTGATTATGCTCCTGGATGCTTGAGCAATATATTTATACTCCTCCCTAGTCATATGTCCACTTCCTGTAAGCTTTCTTTTTGTCTTTAAGCTTGCCAAGGATTTCCCTGGTAAGCCAATCTGGTCGCCTACCATATTTGTTTTTCTTACTACACATCAGGATGGTTTGTTCCTGTGTATTCAATAAGGCTTCTTTGAAATACTGCCAGCTCTCCTGGACTCCTTCCCCCTTCATGTTAGCATCCCAGAAGATTCTGCCCTGCAGTTCTCCGAGGGAGTCAAAGTCTGTTTTTCGCAAGTCCAGGGTGTGTATTTTGCTGTTCTCCTTTCTTCCTTTTGTCAGGATACTACTGTGTGGATTTGGTCCTTTAAAGAGGTCTCTATCTTTGTGACCTCATTACATCATGGGCATCATGAGATACTAGGGCTGAATGTTTGAAAAGTACAGTAAAACTCCAATAGTCCGGCATCCAATAGTCCGGCATCAAAATGGCAAGAGCCTAGTGAGTGAGCTTCGGCAAAAAAGAGAATCACAAGGTAACAGCAGCAGCAGCTGAACTGAGCAAAATGGGTAAAAAAGGCTTAAAAAAACTAAATCATTACAATATACTGTATATACTATGTACAATAAAAAGGTTTAAGAACACTTTATATACAGTATATAATGTATACAGTATATATATAACCTGCTTATAGTACTTCCTGATAGTCCGTCATATCTGATAATCCGGCACCACCTAAATCCCATAGGTTCTGGATTATCGGAAGTCTACTGTAATATGTTTAGATGTACAGAGCACAAGCAGAAAGTCATAGTCTAGCCTGGGAACTGTACCAAACTGATCAAACCTTTGGATCGCTACCCTTTCCTGCTTCCCCACATGGGAACTAACAATACGGTCAAGAATGACCTTGAGTGGGTTACTGCGGATTATGTAGCGCTGGGAAGAAGGATCCAAGAATTCGGCGCGCAAGTGGTGTTCTCGTCCATCCTCCCTGTTGAAGGGAAAGGACCGGGCAGGGATCGTCGAATTGAGGAAGTAAATGCGTGGCTGCACAGGTGGTGTCGCAGAGAGGGCTTTGGTTTCTTTGACCACGGGACTCTGTTCTGGGCACAAGGATTGTTAGGAAGAGATGGGATCCACCAAACGAAGAGAGGAAGGAGCATCTTCACAGGCAGGCTTGCAAACCTAGTAAGGAGGGCTTTAAACTAGGTTCGTTGGGGGACTGTGACCAAAACCCTGAGGGGAGTGGGAAAGCTGGATACCAGGAAGATATGCAAAGAGGAACGAGCAAGAAAGGAGGACCCCTAATTCAAATGGAGAAGATAGGGTGCTCAACTGGTTATCTGAGGTGTTTGTACACTAATGTGAGAAGCCTTGGCAACAAACAGGAAGAACTGGAGGCCTCGGCCCAGTCCAAGAAATATGATTTAATTGGGATAACAGAGACTTGGTGGGATGACTTGTATGACTGGAGCACTGTCATGGAAGGGTAGGTATAGACTGTTCAGGAAGAACAGGCAGGGGAGAAAAGGAGGAGGAGTTGCACTATATGTAAGAGCACTATGATTGCTCTGAACTCCAGTATATAGAGGGAGAAAAACCTGTTGAGAGTCTATGGGTTAAGTTTAGAGGTGCAAACAACAGCAGTGATGTTGTGGTTGGTGTCTGCTACAGGCCACCGAATCAGGTGGATGAGGTAGATGAGGCTTTCTTCCATTTTGAGGCACTTGGAAGAGAGGAAAGCAATCAGGAATCGTCAGCATGGATTCACAAAGGGCAAGTCATGCCTGACCAATCTGATCAACTTCTATGATGAGGTAACTAACTCTGTGGACATGGGAAAGTCAGTGGATGTGATATACCCTGACTTTAGCAACGCTTTTGATATGGTCTCCCACAGTATTCTTGCCAGCAAGTTAAGGGAATGTGGATTGGATAAATGGACAGTAAGATGGATAGAAAGCTGGTTAGAAGGCTGGGCCCAGTGGGTAGTAATCAATGGCATAACAGCCCCTTGTGCAGGAGGGAGCCCATGTGGCAACGGTATAGGCAAGGGGGTGGTCCGGCTGGGTATGGGGAGGGCGCAAATTTTGCCTTTGTCGCCAGGCTCATAACACCCTCGCTACGCTGCTGATTACACAGATAAAGTGAGTAAAATTCTGAGCTGTCAATCTTAACAATATTATACCTTGAAAAATACATTGCTCCCATTTTGCTCAGCCTACTGAAATATTTCAAATTTCTGTACTGACCTGAAAAATATTTTTTTCTTCAGGTTTACAAAACATCAATTTGTAATTTTGATTTTACTTTTTTTTTTTTTGAATAAAAAGGAAATCTGAAAGTAGAAGGCACATTACAACAGGAGGAAACAGAAATATTAACAAAAAAATACACCTGGTATTTTTTAGACGCTTTTATCCCGGGGGAGGAGCGTGGACATTTTCCTAAACAGGTGATGTCACTTGTACTAGTGAGTGACGGACTCCTGTCTAAGAGGTAGTACATGCATTATTATACTCTTTAATGTGGATTAAACAAGAATCAATACATTTATTGTATAGTATTTTAACAAAATACTTCATTTGTATTGCGTGGGATTCTTTTGAAGATTGCGAAGTAGGGTTAAGAGGATGGGACTGTATTCAGGCTTTTATATCAGGCTACCTCCCTGACAGTGTTTAAAAAGGTGGCACCTACTTGTGGGCCTTTTTTACAGTCCATAGTAATTTTTAAAATGCAGTTTTCGAATAGCAGTCAGAATTCATTCCTGCTTAAATATATTTGTTATTTTTCAAATTATCTAGGATGAACCAACTGGATCCAATTCCCCTAAGAGTCAACTCCTAGTAACAAGAAAAATGTCACTGAAGTTAAACAGGTTTGCCACAACTCTGAATTATTTTGGTTCTATGACAGCTTTGTTTTCCATCAGTATTTTAATAACATATCTAATACATCAGTTATAAAACAAGATGTACCGCAGGCATTTTCTCAACTTCTTTGTACTTAAGTACTGGTACACAAACTTGTCTAATTTTCTTCATTTTCTTCCTTACCACCACTTTTACTCCGTATGAGAACACTGCTCTCAGAATAGCATAAGACATTTTAAATTCCAGTTCCCTTTTACTAAAGAATGGATCTTGTGTTTCCCACATAAAAAGGAAATTTTAGGATTTGAACCCTTTTACATTGCTTAAAAGTGGTATTATTTCACATTTACAAAGTGCCTTTCATGCCAAAGAATCCCAAAAGAAGTTGCAAACTTTAGAAAATGTATACTCTATCCAATACAAAGAAGAAAGAAGTCTACAGAAAGAATTATACAGTTATTAGAAGGTATGGTAACAGTATCAATGTAGTGGTCTAGCCATGCTGGTCCCAGGATTTGAGATAAGGTGGATGAGGTAATGACTATTTTTTAGCTTAACTTCCATTGATTAGAGAGACAATCTTTCAAGCTTACACAGAGCTCTTCTTTAAATTGGAAAAATGTACTCAGAGCATCACAGCTAAATACAAAATGAAACAGATGCTTAACGTAAGTAGTTAACATAAATTTCCAGGGACAATTCAATGTGTGGCCCATTAACCTTTCAAGATCCAGGGGTCCTACACATGCCTGTTGCAACATGTGTTCCTCACCCTGTATATGAAATACTCCAATAATAACTATGCAGGTTAAATAAGACAATTACTATGTCTTATTGAACTTGCACAGAAAACAATGGCAAGACAAACACACAACATTACATGTAGGTGAACACTTTTCACAAAGTGATCACTCTATATCTGACCTCCCATTCCTCATCCTAAAGGAAACCTGCAAAATACTTTGGAGCTTAAACTCACAATCTTGCTAGATACTAAAAATCATGGCCTGATTAGAGACACTGGTTTTATGGCTTATTAGAACAATCTATAACCCACTAACTCCCTCCCCCACTCCTCCTGCAAATCCTGACTTCCCAATAACTGTAGAGATGTTAACAGGCCACTTCATCTTGTATGATCATTTGAAATGTGTGTTACCTACTTATGCTGAGCAATCTGTTCCAAAATGTATTTAGCTGTGACGCTGGGACGTCTATATTGCAGTTAAAATCTGTGGCTGTCCCATGCCAGCTCACTCAAGCTTGCAGAGGAAGGCCTAAGGGGCTGTTTAACCGTGGTATAGGCATTTGGGATCAGGCTTGGGCCTGTGTTCTAGAGCACTGAAAAGTGTTTACATTGTTTTTATATTATATATTTCTTCTGCCACAATGTTTAAATATGAATATGTAATACGATAGTAAATGAAACAATGACTTCACATTGCTGTGGCTCTTCTGGCTAATGCCTAATTTTGCTTCTGGACAGCTGAGGTCTAAGTATTAGTTGCCTGGAAAATAAAAAACTTGTAGTCTTAAGTGTTCCTCTTAACTCCAGATGGAAGTCTCCATAGAACCATCTGTTAGCTCACTAATAGGGTAAAATCGATGTCCATCTCAGACAACAGAGAGTTTTTGATTAAAAGGGGAAGTCCCAGGACTGTGCTCAGAAGGGAGAAAGAGAATAGGAAGCAGTTGCCTTATGTCAAATCATCAACAACAGAACTCGATAACCTGAACAGCAAAGTAACAAAAAAAGGAAAGCCTCAAGAAGGGAACCCTCTCGCCCCAAAGGATACTGTTCTTTGGTACAGAAAATAATATCCTATATTACATTTATTCATTTCCATTTATTTCAGAATTGCTGATCACCATAGTAACTATTTAAATTGATTCTATCCTCTACCAAGAAACAAAAAAAAAAATTGCTGCTTGACTAAAAGAAGCTGTTTTATTAAATTATGCATATCTCAGATTCCTTTATTTTTCTCTTTGATACAGAAATTTTCTATTAAAGTGGTATTGTTAGATTATTCCTATTTCATGTTTCCATAGCACATAGCTCTGACAGAAGAACACATTTACTTAGGCATAAGTAGACAAAGCTGTCGAAATCAATTAAGTGGTGAATTTGGTCCATGGTCTCAAGTAAAATTTTGTTCTGTCTTTGTCATTTAGGATTAACCCACTAGTTTTTGCAGGGTTTTTTTTTAAATCTATGAAAGATCTTTGAGGTCTTATTACTATTTAAGATCAGGAAGACAGCAAAATACTATCTGTAAATTTCTACTTAAGTTTAAATACCTATACCTGTATTATTTACATAGTCTTTTTAAAGCTGTGCTATATTGATGATTTGTATTCTGATACTTAAGCTACTTCTCTATAAATACAACAGCATACTAATGAATTGCTTGGGGTTATAATGGTCTTTAAATGCTTAATAATTTATTTATTTAGGTAAGCCACGTCAAGCTCAGTGTTTCACTCTGTTCTCCTCTAGTAGTGGCTGGCCAACTAGAGACGGAAGAGCCAGCTACAGCCTTGACTAAGAGCTAGGTTTTTTAGCTCAAGGTGCATATTGTCATGTATTAATATCCTTCTCACCTGAGTTATTAATAGCAAATTCATTATTGAAACAAAAGAAATCTTTAATAAAAATTAATTTATTTTAATCATTTATATTGTTTGTTTTGTTTTGTAATCCAGTCACCTTGAACAATAAAAGCAAACCAGTTTCATTTAATTTCATGCATTAATAAAATTAAGAAAAATCAGTCTGCCAAAAAAGAAAAGGGTGATTGTCCTGAAAGGACTAAATGTTTTTCTCTATAGATTGCTACAATCTCTCACTTTAAAATAATTTGTTTTGTACAGCCACTTGGATTTCCTAAAACCTTTTCCGCTAGGACTTGGTGTCCACTACAGATCACGTCTATTTAGGGATAGGTGAGGCAATAACAGAGCTCTGAGACTATGACTTTTCATGAAGTTTCCCTGGCTGCTAAAACTGCACCCTGGCCTACACCAATGTTTCCCAAATGGTGTTCCACGGAACCCTGGGGAATAATTTTTTTGAAAACAATTTTCATTTGCGTTTGCCACAATAAGTGTCCCTGTGTAATACCAGCTTAGCCAGAGAGTAGGGACAATGATGTCACTACTCAGCGCTACATGCGCAGTCAGTGGTGAAATCACCTGTTATATACCACCGTAAATTCCTGTACTCACTATCAGACAGCGTGGATCACATGGGTGACTCAATACAAATATATTAGCGCCGCATCAGACAAAGTCACAGCTTTAGCTGCCTACCAGTTGTTTTTATACGGGGTTCCGCAAAATTCTTTCGAGTTTAAAATGGTTCTGTGGCCAAATAAAATTGGGAAACACTGGCCTACACAATAATTAGAAAAAATAATGCATATCCAGAGCTAAAGATTGCTGCGTTTAGACTGTGTATGGTTGAAAGTTCACAGAATAGTTATGAAGAATATCATATATATAATTTACAACAGTGTAACTGAAATTATTTAAAATAATTCATAGATAATCTTTATATGTAACTATTAATGTGTGTCATGTCTCTTTTATTGCCATTTTTTAAAATTCAATTTGGATTTGAAAGGGATATAAACTTCAGGCCATAGTATTTCTGGACAGAATTTACTCACAGTTTATATTAACATCCTACATATGGAGATATACCGTTTAGAAGCCACTACTAAATTTGACAATATTAATATAACATTTTGACTGGAAATTAGACAAATCAAATTACAACTATAACTAGAGTTCCTTTCATATAATATATATGAGACTATTGGGCAAATAAGGGCTAGTACACAAGCCCCATAGCACCACATGTTCATTCATGCAACACTCAGAGTAAGCTATCAAAGTGATGCATACGGACTTAGCTGTGCAACTTCCATTAAGGCCAACTTATGGACAAATCCTACTTTAAACCATTTTGGTGTCAGCCTGTTGAATCACACTACTGCTCTTTAAAAGCTAAAGCAGAGCAGTGATTTAGTCTCTAAGCAGATGAACTTATGTTGTGAGGCCCTTTCCCTATATATAAATTACAAATTAATATGGGCTCTAAACTAGGGATGTAAGCAACTAGTCCATGATCTGATAATCAAAAGCTTATTGGATAGTCAACTGGTCCCTCAACTAGTCAACTCCTCTCTTGCTACCTTTACTAGCACTGTCTCCACAGGGGACAGAGGAGGCGGGGGGGTAATGGGGAATAGATTTTTAGCCATTAGGGAACTGGTATCCTAGCAAAACTGTAGAAAAGCATAAGGCATATTTTTCACAATAGGCTCTTCTCTGCATCTTTCCTCCATAAACTACAAATATCCTGTTCCAGTTTCAAAAGGGCTTAGTCGCTGGCTGATGGGAAGGGCTAATATCTGCATTTTCACATAAAAAACTATGAATGGGACACATCCAGCCTATTTAATTAGCCTCATTAACACGGGCCCTACAATTGACAGGTACTTCTTTTGCTGTTACATATATTGTGGAGTCTGTTATTTCCACTCCAACTCTTCTGAAGAAGTGGGTCTTATTCATGAAAGCTCATTATACTATATATTTGTGTTAGTCTCTGAAGTGCCACAGGACTACTCATTTTTAATATCTATATATGAATATATCTGAATACTAGATTTAAAAAAAAACTATACACAACTACCAAAAACCTAGAGATAGGAAATCAATGGACATGGCCCTACTTTCTTTGATGATGATAGGAGAATTGAGGTGGCTGGGGGAGTGTATCCCAAACTGGAAACAGCTTTGAAGAAAGTTCCACAAGTTCATCAACAGAGAATATGATCCCACCAATGGAAATGCACATAGGTCACTGAAGACAAATGATAGCTTAGAATGAAGAAGTGGTATAGAAAATTACTTCAAATAGCATGTTAAGAACCTTGTCTTTGCATCAGGAAGGTATAAATTCTATTAGCATACTTTTTTGATAACTAGTTCAGTAGTCAGTGAGAACTCAAATATCATTGGTGATAAATATATGATACATCAGGTAGCAGTTTGAAACCCACTTTTCTGTGTGATCTCATGCTCCTAGTACTGTGACCCTTGCCTAACCTTACTCAACTCTATTGTTTCTTCTCCCATCAAGTCTTTCTTAACCTAGGCTGTAAGTGCCTTAAGACAAAAACACTCACCAGCTCTCTATATTACAGCTTCAAGCACAATCAGGCTCCAATCTTGACTGTGCCCATGGGCTCTATACCAATACTAACAATTAATTATATTTCATAATAAAATATGTTTGAGGTGTCTGACTAAAAGAAAAAATAAATAACTGTCTTTTCTTAAGTACAGGCAGTCCCCGGGTTACGTACTAGATAGGGACTGTAGGTTTGTTCTTAAGTTGAATTTGTATGTAAGTCGGAACTGGTACATATAGTAGGGGAAACTCTAGCCAAACATTTTTTTTAGTTTTGGATAGCATAGGGAAAGGTTAACTCCCCTCTAATGTTTGTTTTGCTGTCTGTTCCCGTGTTCAAAAGATTTCACATCTATTTCTGTCCCTGTGACAAACTCAGGACTAAAGGAGTAACTCATCAAATACCAGACAGCTCTGCACCATGCTTTGAGCTAATAGCTTTATTTCCACACACCACCCAGGGTTCTAGGAGGAGGGTCCTTTTTTTGCTAACACAATGAGGCCAGCACTTTGTTTGTTTTGGTGGAGTCTTTGTTTGCCCAGGGAGCCCAGCATGTATAGGGGGAGGAGGGGCGGAGAGGCTGCTTTTGTCTGCTGCAGGCAGAGGCCAGTTGGAGCCGGCAGGCCGGAGGAGCCGGCCGAAGAGGAGGAGGAGGTAGATTCTAGGACCCAGGTGAGCGAGCCCCGGGGACGCTGCTGCGCTCCGGGAGCCCGGCATGTATAGAGGGGAGGAGGGGCAGAGAGGCTGCTTTTGTCTGCTGTTCGGCAGCCTGTTGCTCAGGGGAGGAGACAGCCTCTTGCTGGCAGGGGGGTGGGGGGGGGCAGCGGGTGTGGGGAGGCACTTTTCCTCTGCCCGGCAGCTCTGCGGGACCCCAGTCGGAGCCGGCCCGAGGAGGAGGAGGATCCTAGGACCCAGGTGAGCGAGCCCCGGGAATGCTGCTGCGCATGTGCGGGAGTTGCCTCACCCCGTTCGTATCTAGGGATCCGACGTAAGTCAGATCCACGTAAGTCGGGGACTGCCTGTACACTCTATTTTTAGCATAAGGCTCCTTGTTTATATATGGACACATTTATATTAATAATTCACTCAACATCATGGTATCTGAGCACGCTTGGTCATTTCCTGGAGTACAGATTTGGTATCACCGGAAGCCATATAAAAACTACCTTCCTATTAAATAAACTGATCAGAATTTCTTCCAGCTCAGATAGAGGAAGATTTATGTTCACCTCTCCTGAGCAAATGTAGATCATGGAGTCTTCATGGTTAAAATCTGATTGCTACTCATATAGCAACTCCAGTGACGAAGTTAACGACTCTTTTTTATCTAGCATGTTCCCAGCTATTCACAATGTAATCTTGCAGGAAAACATGCTTTCCCGTAACCTTCAACAGGTACTATTGGAAAGATATAAGAACAACTAACTTCTGCAGACAAGATGGTTATGAACAGCAGTGTCGATATATTATCTCAACTGGCATCCTATAAATAGCTAGAATATATAGATTAGATAGTTTAGAAAAAATAAAATGAGGGATTTATGCCAAATATACTAACCAGAATTTTAAATTTCAGTTAAATTCATTAATCCAAGGACTACATAATAGCTTTTTAAAATAACATCACCCTCATAGCTGTTCGTTCCTAAAACAGGTATCATAATAAAACAATAAAGATAATGTGATAAAAGTACACTTTCTTGAGTTTTGACCAAAACAGTGGAAGAATACTGTACAGGCAGTCCCCGACTTACGCGGATCCCACTTACGTTGGATCCGCACTTACGAACGGGGCTTTCTCGCCCCGGAGGTCGAGGTAGCGGATTGCTACCTGCGAGCTCCGGGGCGAGAAAGCCCCGTTCGTAAGCTGCTCCGGTGCCCCTGGTCTACTGGAGACCGTCTCCAGCAGACCAGGGGCACCGGGCGGGTTCCCGCGCTTCTGAGGCGGAACCGCCGCTGCTGCCGCTTGAGTCCCGGTGCCTGTGGTCTGCTGTTTTGGACCCTGGAGCAGAGCAGCTGGGGCGCTGCGGATTGGTCCTGCAGCACCCGCTCTGGGCACTACTGGACCAACCCGGCAGCACCCCAGCTGCTCTGCCCCAGGTCCTGATTCAGCCGCTGCTGGTCAGTTTCAGCAGTGGCTGAATCAGGATGCCTGGGGCAGAGCAGCTGGGGTGCTGCTGGGTTGGTCCAGTAGCGCCGAGGAGCGGTGCTACTGGAGCAACCCAGCAGCACCCCAGCTGCTCTGCCCCAGGCGTCCCCAAGTCAGCTTCTGCTGAAACTGACCAGCGCTGACTACAGGAAGCCCGAGGCAGAGTTGCTCTGCCCCAGGCTTCCTGGAATCAGCGCTCATCAGTTTCAGCAGCAGCTGACTTGGGGAAGCTTGGGGTTCTTAAGTTGAATCTGTATGTAAGTCAGAACTGGCGGTCAGTTTCAGCAGCGGCTGAATCTGGACGCCAGTTCCGACTTACATACAGATTCAACTTAAGAACAAACCTACAGTCCCTATCTTGTACGTAACCCGGGGACTGCCTGTAATTCAAAAACAGTTTCTATTTACCCTTCAGCAATTCTGTTTTCTGCAGGGAAAACAACTGCAAATTACAAGTGGGTAAAATGCTAATTTCCTGAAAATTAAAACTGGGAGAATGAATCCTGAATAAAACTGACCTGTTTAGAAAGATAGCATCATTCATTATTAATATCCTCTCAAAAAGCACTGTAATTCGTAGCATTTTTAAACTACAAAACAGATTAACTGAAATAAAGAAACCAGGTATGACCTTCTTGAGTAAAAGAGAATCTGAGTTATACTGTAGAAAAAACTACTTAGCATAATTTGTATTTTGTTACAGCAAGCATGATGGACCAGTCAGTGCTGCACTTCTTTAAATGTTTAAGACCTAGTCAGCAATGAGCTATCCAACTGATTTTCAATGTATAAACTAGAATGCTGCTCACACTTTCCTAAGCTAAAGGCCTATTCACTCCTTTTGTTCAATATTTAATTACGTGGCTGAAATGTCTACCTCAAAATGTTTCTGAAACACTAAAAATCTAATTACTATAGTTTCTGATCTAAAGTTATGTGACAAATGTACTCAATATAACTCCTACTACCACAGATATTTTAGACTTGGAATCCAACTGTACACAAAACAGAACAAGGCTACTGATAATTCTGCAGCCACTTCCTTTTATAGGATACTATAAAAATCATAGTGTCCACATAATGTTATTAATATTTATGTAGTTATTCCTTAACAAGAGAAAATAACTGATTATTTTTGTAAGGAATGTAGATATACAGGATGACCAGATTAAGCAGAAAAATCATTTAGAGGTCACTTCAAAGGAAAACAAGGAAATGGAAAAAAGCACAAAATTAATTATCCTTTAGGCATAAATTAATATAATTTCAGGGTACAATCAGCTGTACTCACAGTTGACATTGGTCTCCTTTGATTCCTTTAGTTGTGCAAAAACATTTTCCTGTTTGCATGTGACAAATATTTGCATGTCCACTGCATGTGCAAGCTACAAAATTAAAGGAGAAAAAGATTTAACTGACTATATTATAATTAATGACTAAATTTACTTTTATGGATATTAATAGTCTATCCTAAATGCATTACAGAGAAGGTGTGGTTAAGACATTAGTATTTCCATCATGGACCCCTTTAAAGCACATATCACTAATACGATCATTTAATTTATACACTGCAGCATTGGGAACTCAATAGTCTGAATATGCCTTTAGGGAGATTTTATCTAAAGATTACTGACATGAATAATAAAGGTTTTAGAGGAGTCTGTACAGTCTACCATTTTAATGTGATTTTGTATAAAGTATGGAAAATATGTTACTAAATATTAACAAAATATACCGTATGTATACAAGATAAAATCCTGAACTATTGAAGACAATGACAAAACTCCCATTGAGTTGAATGGTATCAGAATTTTTTCCTGATTCTAATGAAAGAAATACACAATGTATCAATTAAAGCTGTAAATCAATTACAGTTGACAAAAACATACTACATTTAAAGCTTTTAAGGTACGCATGAACAGGGGCTAATTTAATACAATACCATTTCTATGGTCCAAAATAGAAACATTCTAGAGGCAAAAATACAATTTCTACCTTTAAATGCCCCTGCATGTTAAATAACACAGTGCAGAAGATGTGAGAATTTCATTAAGAGGTATGCGAAAACCCAATGTAATGTCCTAGTAGGATGTCAAACAGCACAGCCCTCAGCAGACTGAATCCTACACTTTCTGATTGTGATTCAAGATAATATCTGCAGATAATACAATTGCCTCTTGGTAACCTGGTTTAGAGTGTCATGCAAAGTCAAAGTCATATAGGTAATGCACTGATGTAAAACAACAATCTATTGATATTCATAATACACTTAAAACTCCTTAAACACACCTCAGCAATTCCCTATCTAGAGATCAGATCCTGCTGTCACAGATGTTTTAATTACAGCCAAAATAAAAGATTTTATGCATGGTCTTTCTCCATGAGCATGGATATAATACTAAACAGTGACCTACATGTAATAAAAGTTTATTTGCCACTTTACAATCCTATTATAAAAGTGCTATTTTTCTACTTGGCAGAGGGAGTGGGTTTTAGTGCTCTTATTCTGTAGATAATGAACAACATAGAAAACTCATTTCTGTGATAGTGCTCCATAACACACATCCAAACAACCTATGTCCCCCTTAAACCAACTCACTAAAGAAAAGCATTAATATATTAGACAAATGGATCTCAAACTATTACACATAAAATGAAATTTACGTAATACACAATTTATACAACAGAAATTGCAAATGTTCACATCAAAGAAGCCTTTGCAATCTGGCCTTAGGACAAGGCAAGCAATGTGGTTGTTTTGGGCTTTGTGCTGTCAGGGCCCTGTGTGGCCTGGCACCCACCTGCCTGGGCACTCACTTGCTACTGTGGTTGGGAGCTACCTGGCTGTGGCACAGTCAACCACAGCATGCCACCTTGGGCCCTGCAAACTCTTTGTCTGGGCCTGAGCCTTTGCTAATGTTTACCTTGTTGATCTCAAGTTAGCAGGCCATCTGAAAGAAAGCAAGAGGAAGCAAATAGAGCTGAATACAGCTTGTGGTAGGGTGGAGTGGAGTGAATCTGACTGAAATAGCTGAGCCCCATCTGAAAAGTGGGTAGGAGAACAGCCCAAAATGGCTGAGATTCGTGAAGATGTGACCATAGTAGACAAGCTTTAATCAAAATGACACAAGCAGGAATTGAAAGAGAAGAACATGGTTAGGGAGAGGGAAGAGTACATCTCAATGTTTGGTTCAAAAAACACAACTCACAGTTAATAGTGATAAATACACTTAAAATTATGATGCCTTCAAAAATCAATTTACAATTTAAGGTCTCATCTTGCAAAACATACATATATTTAGCTGTAATCGTAAGTGCATGTACACACATTAAATGTATGCACATACATTTCGCAGGATCAGGGAATTAAACCCCACACAGCCTCTGACCAAATTTGACTTGGATGCTGCGATGATTTTGGGGATCTGTCTGTACAACTTATAAATTCTATGTGAGACTATAAAGTTGTTACTATGAAAACTGTTTTGTCATGAATGCACCTATTTCTGTATTCATCAGAATAAGCCAAGATTGTTTTATACCTCTATCCCACCATGGCCAATTGTGGACTGTTAAAACTCTGTGGCTGTTTCTTCAGAGTTAATCACCCTGGGGCAGTGGGAATGCTAAGCAAGTGGTCTGAAGCGGATTATCACCAATCTCATCAACAGGGGACGAGTGTCTGGAGAGTGGAAAATCCCAAATGAAGAATAAATAAATGACACCAAAGTATTGACACTAGCCTTAATAAAACCACAGAGGCTGGGTAGGTCAAGGTAACACAGAGAGATACAGACAGACTATATAGGCAGGAAAATGGAATGAAATGGACAGCCAAAGTTATAGTAGGTAAACTGAGAAGAAACAGTTCCATGTTTAAAAATCCAAGATGTGCTCTGCGCTATAAGATCTCTGTATGGCCTGACAGATGTTCTGGAATGGTGAGGAAAAATTGATGCATGAAATTGCACATAGAGATTTTTTTGGTAAAAAACTATATTTGTGCTATTAAAGAAAGACCTATAGGACCCCGTGCAAAGTTTATGTCCGTTATATGCATTATACCTACCATGTGGCCATTGAAGAGACAATCCCAAATCTCACATCTTGAGTGGGATTCTGGGAAAGGTTGTGTTGAAGCTACAAAAGTCTGAGGAGTGAGCACTAATTCTAAGTGTTCAGTCGGAGCTATGTGGTCTGAACTCTCAGGAAAGATTCCAACGAGTCTGCAGCCTGACTAATGTGCCTAGGGACCCTAATAGGGACTCTCTTCAGACGCCAGTGGGACTGGCCAGATCATTCCACTGCAGTCTAGTCAATTTCCAAGAAAGGGTTTTTGACCAGATCTATGAGAGATGTCAGCTAAAGGGCAACATCACAATAATAAAGGTATTTACCTTGGGGGGGGAAAAAAGAAGACCAGGAAAAGGTTAAACAGCAGAAATTCTCCCTTCCAACCTTTGAAAATTTCATTATGGGGAGCCCCTTTCTCTTTAAAAGCAAAATAAGATGCTATGCCAGATTTCATAAATGTGAATAAATTAATGAGATTTGACTGTTCATCTAATTTTTTTATTTTAGTTACTACTGCAAATAGCAACTTGACCATTGAAAAGTGCTCTCTTTCAGGCAAATTAACAGAAGAATGGAGATAAAAATATCTGTGACCCTTTCTAATTATGCTGCTAAATCATAGGCAATATACATTTGCATGGAAATGTAAAGATTTCAGTTACAATATATATTAAATAAAGGTACGTATCTGGTTAGAAGCACTTGCTTTTTACACCATCACTAATATTTTATTCCAGTATATGATGCTATGTTGAAGTCCCAGCTTATCTCACTATAACTTACATAGCTCAAGAGTATCACAGGGCATTCATATGTTTGTCAATAATTTGTTCAACTATTACTTAAATTAAGATGATACCATAATTAACAAATATTAGACCATCTGTTAACCTATGTGATAAAGTGCTAGATGAATAATAGAAGATACAATGGTTAAAGAAGACTGAAGCATTAAGAGAGATCTCGCACAATGAGGACTGCTGTTCTCGGGAACAGAAAACAAGAGGGGAGCAGTTCTTACCACTTTGAGCAGTTTCTAACCCATCATTTCCCCCTTACTGTATCTCTTGGCAGGCAGTATATAAATACAGTAATTCCTCATTTAACACATGCCCACTTAACACATTTTCGCGATAGTATGGGGTTTTTTTTAGGGAACGTTTTTTGAATTACACAACCGTCCCCAGAACAACACGATTTCCCCAGCCGGCCGGTTGCCGGCGGCTGCACAGGGCTTCCCCCGCCTCCCTGCAAAACAGTGGAGGATTCGCTGCTCCCTGCGCTGTTCCCCGCTGACTCCCCCTCGCCGGACGCCTTGCCCCCTGTCCTCCGCCCCCGCTTGCAGGCTGGCGTCTGAGTTTCCCCAGCTGGCCCGTCGCTGGCGGCTGCATGGGGCTTCCCCTGCCTCCCTGCAAAGCAACGGAGGGTTCGCCGCTCACCGCGCCATTCCCCAGCGACCCCCTCTTCCCCTCACCAGACGCAGTGCGGGTCCCGGCAGACCCATCACAGGGGCATACATACTCCCAACCCAATCCCTCTCTCCTCTCCTCCCCTTTCCTTCCCCAGAGCCAAACACCTCCCCTCCCTGCTATAACCCAGTCCCCTTTTTCCCCCAACCTTATGGCTCGGTCCCAACACACACCACCGCTTGCAATGCAACCCCCACCTTTTCCATTATTTTCAATGGGAAAATTGACCCCACATAACACGTTTTCACTTAACACGATCATTTTCTGAAACATATCTATAGTGTTAAATGAGGAATTACTGTAGAATAAAATGCAAAAGGGAACAATGAGCAGCAATTCTTCAGTAAACAAAATCTGATTATTTCAACTATCACAAAATGTCACTTACAGTATAAAATTTGTTGTCACAACTAACAGCAGAAATGTTTACAAAGTATGTGGTGATAAGAGAATATTTTCTTTTTTTCAAAATAAGACATAACCAGCACAGCCCCAAGTGATGCTTGCAATTCCCACCAAATGTTAATTTTTGCTATGATCTTGACTCTGCACAATAAAAGCTCACTGAAGATGTATTCCTCTGTAATAGATTAGGGTTCATGACTTAAGGGGATAAGCTGAGGGACCTGAGCTTATTTAGAATGCAGAAGAGAAGAGTGAGGGGGGATTTGATAGCAGCCTGAAAAGGGGAGGGGGTCCAAAGCAGATGGAGCCAAGCTATTCTCAGTAATGCAGATGACAGAACAAGGAACAATGGTCTCAAGTCGCAGTAGCATATTAGGAATGGGCATGGCTGGGGCAGCTAGCCCCCAGTGCTGCCTGCACTTTCAACCCGGGGTTGTCCAGAGTACACTGCTCAATGCTTTGAAGAGCAGTGCATGGGGCTTCAGCAATAATTTAAAGGGCCCAGGACTCCAACCACCAGGAGTCCTGGGACCCTTTGAATCACCGGGCTTTAGGGCAGTTGTCCCTTTTGCTCCCCTCTGCCTCCTCCCATCAGTGAGCCTGCTTCTAAGATAATCTTTTCCCCATATTCTCTCCAATACCCCATTCTTTGTCAACAGAACAACTGTTTAAGTACTTATAGCAAGAAAGGCCTCTTTTCAAATGTTAATTTTCACTATGTAAATCACTGCTATAATAATAGGAAGAAACAAATGAATATGTACACAATATATTCCTAGCAGCGTACTGTGCTTATTGTGCCTTATCAGTTAATAGTTTGTAACAGTGATGCTCCATTATAAGAAAGCACATAAACTGCAGGGCAACTAATAGGCTGCATTCTGGTTAATGTTCAAAAACTGTCAATTTATGAACATACATAAAATCTGAAAACCATCTAAAATTTAATTTATGACACAAGTACATGGAATTTCTCCAGCATTAAAAGTGCTCATTGCATACGAAAAACAACAATAAGAAAAGTCTTCACTGGTAGTGCAACTTCTTTTAGTTAAGAAGCTTCAAATTCAGTAAAAAAATCAGATACTATGTTCTTTACACTGGTGCTCTATCTACACTAGCACATATCTAGCATTGCTGGGCAAAGTGCTATGTTAGTGGGGTGGATTGATTAAGTCATCTTAGAGCGGCGATATTAAAACCCTGACAGTGGAACTGCTGAACTGGTGCAGCTGCTTTGCTGTAAGCGCTCTAGTGTAGCTATTTCCTAAATGTACTTCCTGGAAAAAATAGATTAAAATAAAGCACACAGAAAAAGTTAACACAACTGTGCATTCATAGTCACATTTTCAAAATTAGCCACTATCTGATGGCTTGTCAGCAATGGGGTAATAACATATTGCTAGTACAAGCTAATGCAATTACTCCTTTAGACTTAGTAGTAGAGGTCTGTGCTCTGGTGGTGAAGGCTCTAGGTTAAAACCCTACTAACACGGAGGCAATTAAAAAAGTGGAACAGGAAAAAGGGACTTAACTCCAGCAGAATTCAGACAAACAATATGAACATCCTCTAATTATTCAAGGGATGTACTAGCTACAACTCCAGCAGAATACAGATAAACAATAGGAACAGCCTCCAATTACTCAAGGGATGTACTAGCTACAATAGGTGCTACATCCCCCTCTAGTTGTTTCTCCTTTTCCTGATAGTTTTCTGTACCACAGTACTGAAAGTTAGAGATCGAAATCATGCAGATGATCCACAAATGGACTAAGTAGGTTAGCAAATATCAGATATTCACACACAAATAGTAATAACTATGCATGGTCCTCAACATAAACTGCTGGACTGCATTTCTTTTGCAATACAGGAGGCTGGTAGATTTGGGGAAAAGTTTAAAAGACTCTGTAAAACCCTCCTAAAACAAAGGCCTCTCTAGATATAATGCTATGATCAAAGAGGAAGCAGATTGTGGTGTAAAATTTTCTGGTCCCAACACAGAATGCTAGGGCTGGTTCTGGTTACACCAAATGCTGATTTTACAAGATAATCAAGAATGAATATTCACTTTACTCAATCATAATAATTCAATTATTCCCCAGGTAATAACTTGAAATCTACTGAAACCAAGTACACTATGTGTCAATCAATCTGACGTGAAAATCCTCTTTAATAGGCATATTTTGCATTAATATTTCTAATCAAAAAATATTTTAGAACCAAGCAAATTTCTGCTAAAACTGTACACATGTACATGGTGAATTATTCTACTGCTTAAAAATATTAATGCTTTTTTCGGATGCTACTAAAATATGCTTAAGTGTTAACAGATAAATGCAGTGGCAGTACTTCCATGTTATTATAGCACATTTAGGTAAAATATATATTATATTTTATTATCTTTGTACGCCTATTTATTTTTTCCACTTGTCTGATTGTGACAAATGTAAAAGAAATAATAAGCTTACAATATAAACTATGTTTACTGTTTTTATTTACTGAAACCTAAATCTTAAATGCCCGATTTCATAGTACGTGATTACTAAGCAAGTACAACAGCCATAGAATCTCAAACGGTAGCATTATTAATAGTGACAGTGAGCCACTAAATATATGCCTGTTCTTAATTCTCAGCTTTTGTACTAAAATAGGCAAGAAGGGATAATTGCATACTTGCAATTCTGATTCTCTGATGATATCATTTTACTAGAAAATGATGCTTGAGTCTCACCTCCCTAGTGAGAGGCAGGATGGAACTCTCCGAGGTTGTCAGTCCACTTGAGACATGATCCCATTCAGAGATCAAATTCTCATACCTGACTGGCTTCCCTTTGTATACTAGATCTCATCCATGCTCACGGGGGTTACTGAAAGAGCTCCCCCTTGGAACTACAACTATTTAGGCAGAAGCTAAAGTACAGGAAAGTAGAAGAAACTGGAACTAGCATAGATTCTGTTTCTATGCCATTTGTTTGATTTGCCCTCTAGTTCTCCTGTACCTCTGATAGGACTTTTGATAGTCATGCTCATGCGCATTCATGATTTGGTACACAGTGGATACTTTGTCTTGTAATTTCCCTCAGCGGTCTTCAATGTGTCAGTAGCCTCAATGCTATGCCGACTGTAATGTGTTCTCTGTCATGGTAATGCCATTCCAATTACTGATGTGGATGAGGTTGATTTTAAAGGAGAAACAGTGATTATAGGTCTAACCTTAAAAGGAGGAAACACACACACACACACACACACACACACCCCCCAAACAAAAACCAAAACACTACCCCGGTTAGATAAAGACAACCTCAGGAAGAAAAAATAGATAAAAATACTATTTCTAATGGATTTGTTTAGTTATCAGAGAACAAGAGAAGTAATCTTCCTGAGGTCTCACCAGAGGAGCTGAGACACACATATGCCTTAAATCATTGTGAGCAGACTTTTGCCATAACACCCTTTTTTTTCTTGAAAAGCTACTGAGACCTGATTGCATTCGAGTTGATGTTTTCCAACTGAGACAATAAAGGTTATAATTTTCTAATGAACTTAGGGTTGGTCTGACCCTACTCCCATTGAAGTCAATGATAAAACTCCACTGATTTAACTAAGAGTACAGGTAGGACAATGATGAATGCTTTTGAATACCCTACCTATACACTTAAAATATTTATGTTATTTAAACTAAGGATGACTTGAGGATTATGAATAAGGATGATTTGAGGATTATGAATAAAAGCACTAATCAGGGCACATCGGTTATTGATATGCTAAAGTAACCAAAGACTTCCCAGTTTACTGCTTTTCTTCAAAATGAATTCTAAAATCCCAATTCAATACGATTTCACACAAGCTGTTCTACAATAGGTCCAACAGTGTTTCTAAACCCAGAATTTTCTATAGTGAAAACTCTCTCAGAAGTCTAGAGGCAAGTAATGACCCCAATCTTTCTTCCATTTCCCACGCTTCTGGTGTGGTAGGACCATGGAAGGGTGGTACTGAGCATGGCATTAGACTCCCTATTGGGTGGCTCCGGATAGGACAATAGTGCTAGATTGTCATGAAAACGCACACATTGCAACTTCAAAAAGGTAATCCAGTTGCTCTTGCTATGTGTATTTCTCCAGTGTTCCCAGATACTTACAGCTCAAGCAAAATGATTTCAGAAACTGCTGATCATACTCACTCCTTGTTCACACCCTGCCCTACGTACAATGCAACGAACAGCTTAAAAATATTAGACTAACATTACAACATAACTAGTACATATTCAGATTCTGAAGTAGTATCACTAGTTACTAAATATCATTCATATAAAAATTGCATAAAACCTCTCTTTTTACTTTGACTTCTGCTCATGTTCAGTATTCTAAATGTACAGATGAATCTCTATAAATCAAGTGGACTGGCTCAACTAGGGATGTAAGTGACTAGTCGACTACTAGATAAGTATATGCTTATTGTCTAGTCGAGTAGTGGCTCGACTAGTCACTTCCCCACCCCAAACACCATTTCCATGGGGAACCAGGGAGAGCAGAGGTACAGCCTGGAAACAGCATGAGTGGGGCCTGAAATGGTCCTGCTCACGCCAGTCCAACTGCTGTGACTCTCCCTTTGAAATGTAGCAAGAAGCCCAAAGGTGGCTCCTTATCAACTAATTGAGTTGTTGACAGAAATTCCATCAACTACTAGATTAACTGATTAATTGAAATTTAACATCCCTAGACTGAACTGCCAGCATTGTCTTCCAATACTAAAATACACATTCCCCCAACACCACAGATTTTATACAATAGTGGTAAATTAATTCTAAGGGAAGTGTTCCCAATGGGATAATCACATCCTGAGGATATCATAAGGATTGATAGTATGTCATGATACCCTTACACTCATGGGCTAAAAACATGTCTGCCGTTTCCCATTTAAGAAATCACAGTGTTGATAGTTTCTAATTGTGAATCTTAAAATAAATGCCATTTTCTAAGAGAAGATTTCAGAATCTTGCATTAAATCAAAATAATGTAATATTCGCCTGATGTCTCCCCGTAACCCATGAAATAAGGGAAATCTTAATGCCAATTTCTCAGAGTAAATCTACTAAAATTAATTTGCTATTTTCTCTCAAACTCTAAAATACAGATTTTAAATATAGAAATTCAAAGGAAACTATAATTGTCAAGATACTCTAGCATAACATTCTATCAGAAATCTATTTCTTAATAAAAAATTTGCCCAAACCTGTACACATTCTGTCATTTCATGATCACTTCCATACAAATTAAATTTCATTTTTAAAAAGATTAGGTTCTCAACTTCTATTCCTTATATCTCTAGGCTGAAAGAGCATCCCCAGAAATACCAGTGAGTTAATTTTGATGCAGGAATACAGTATTAGTGTAATAGTCTGTTTTTTCTATAAGAACATGTAAACATTTGCAATGGTATAGAATCCTGAATGTGGCTAGCAACACAAGGTGAAGAATCAACTGAAAGTTGTTATTTAACAAAAGTGAACTTTCAGCAGTTTTATACCATGCTGCGTTTGGTAGGAACAATTTTATGTAAAATGTAATGTCCTCCTGCTTCAATCAACTGAAGGGAGTGAGAAGCTGAGGTAGCCCTCTTTGTAAGTGGGAAATTCTAAATAGAGGAGACTTTCAAAACCCTGAGATTAAAGCCTTGTGACTGAAATGACCTGAGCAACTCATAAACATGACCAGAACATTTAATATCCATTGGCTTCTATTGGAGTTGAAGATAATCTGCACATCTGGGAGCTGCCTAGTTTCTTGTTGTAAAGCAGCCAAAACAGGTATATATATAGTATTCATTTTATGGCTATGGAGTAAAAACCAGTACTTATGTAAATAAGACCACCTCACTCAAAATTAAGACATTTGCATAATTCAGAAAAAAACTCTATAACTGATGGATATAGTACATTTTCACTGACCAACACAATTCCATTCCAGTATGATGCACAATAATTCTGAATCTTTATTCAGCTATGAAGCTTCTACAAAGTGCTCAGTGTCAATATTATTTTGATGATAGCCCAAAGAGAAAGTACGGTTAGCTCTACTTGGAAAATCTTTTGACACTGTATTTTGGTCTAATGGATACTGATTTCCTCTATCACTACACTTTGTTATACTATCTTCCTCAAATGAAATATTTCAGAAATTTTCTTTTAAAAAGTAAATTGTAAAGTAAATAAGTAAAATTCAGTAATCACTGTAATTAGTCTGTTTCAAATATCCTAAATGTTGTTGCCAAATATCTGTATTTTTTATTACAATCAACACAAAATCCTTAAACAAAAGTAAAAAACGGTAACCTTGACTAGTTTATGCCATTTTAAAAATGGCATTTAGGCTAAGTTTAGTAATAACAATTCACATGGCTGTGTACAACATGTAGATTTCAAATAGAACAGAAAGAGTTTTTCAATAAAATATATTTTAGTACAGTAAACTCATGTAGTATATTTACCTCCATAGGGAATTTATTAAACAAGTCCATAGTGTAATTGTTTCTGAGCTGCTAACTCAGCACATATATGCAATTTCTGAAGCTGACAACAACAGAAAAACTACCACCATTTTCACAAAGTGCACATTTTAGACAATTGGGTTTAAAATGCATTTGCTATTTCCCCCTAAAGCCCCACTCTGAAGTATAGCACCAAGCGGGAATTGTCTCTCAAAATGGCTTGACTATAAATTGTACTTTAATATTTTGTATATTTTGGAGATTATTAAAGAAATGGTCACAAGCGGGGATAACTCTTAAGATTCATTACACATACAACTTCTATACAGATTTCTTTGAAGGATAAATAATAAACATGGCAACACTATTAAATATTTAGTGTATACTAGTTTGTTAATATCTTGAATATAAAAGTCAGTCACTATATCAAACAATGGAAACAGAAGCTGTCTAATGTCTCAGGGCACTACTGAAATATAGAAAGGGTACATATGTATAGATACAACTCTTTTGCATTAACTCTTCCATAATTACCATAGGTCTGAGAGGAACAGAAAGACTATTAATATAAATCCTGCATTAATTAACTTATAAGGCTTTCATCTCATCCTTTAAATCCATTATCAACCCTACTTCTACAGGCAGTCCCCGACTTACGTCAGATCCGCACTTACGAATGGGGCTTTCTCACCCCGGAGCTCACAGGCAGCGGTCAGCCACCTCGACCTCCGGGGCGAGAAAAGCTGCTCCCGGTGCCCCTGGTCTGCTGGGGACTGTCCCCAGCAGACCAGGGGCACCACAAGCAAACCCGCAGCAGCAGCGGGTTCCCGCGCTTCTGAGGCTTTGGGGACCGCGCTTTGGGGACCGCGCTTCTGAGGCTTTGGGTTCCCACGCTTCTGAGGCTTTGGGGACCGTCTCCAGCAGACCAGGGACACCGCGAGCAAACCTGCAGCCGCGGCGGGGTCCCCGCGCTTCTGAGGCTTTGCTCTGGCAAAGCCTCAGAAGCGCAGGGACCCCGCCGCGGCTGCGGATTTGCTCCCGGTGCCCCTGGTCTGCTGGGGACCGTCTCCAGCAAACCAGGGGCACCGGGAGCAAAGTGGTCCCGCGCCAGAGCAAAGCCTCAGAGGCGAGGCACCCCCTGCTGCCGCTTTGTTCCCTGTGTCCCTGGTCTGCTGGGGGGGGCGCAGCTAGTGTGCCCCCCCAGCAGACCAGGCTTTTGTTGTGGATCCTGGGGCAGAGCAGCTGGGGCGCTGCCGGTTGGTCCCGCAGCGCCACTCTGGGCACTACTGGACCAACCCGGCAGCACCCCAGCTGCTCTGCCCCAGGCGTCCTGATTCAGCTGCTGCTGGTCAGTTTCAGCAGCGGCTGAATCAGGACTCCTGGGGCAGAGCAGCTGGGGTGCTGCTGGGTTGGTCCAGTAGCGCCGAGGAGCGGTGCTACTGGAGCAACCCAGCAGCACCCCAGCTGCTCTGCCTCAGACGTCCCCAAGTCAGCTGTTGCTGAAACTGACCAGCGCTGACTACAGGAAGCCCGAGGCACAGCTGCTCTGCCCCGGGCTTCCTGGAATCAGCTGCTGATCAGTTTCAGCAGCAGCTGACTTGGGGTTCTTAAGTTGAATCTGTATGTAAGTCAGAACTGGCGGTCAGTTTCAGCAGCGGCTGAATCTGGACTCCAGTTCCGACTAACATACAGATTCAACTTAAGAACAAACCTACAGTCCCTATCTTGTACGTAACCCGGGGACTGCCTGTATTGTAACAGCTAAAATACAGCAGCCAACCAATAATATTTACGTGCAGCTGATTTTATTAAAAAGATTGAGTACAGTAACAGAATGATTTGGAACCATCAAGTTGTGCATTGTATGCAGTTATGTCATTTTCTTTTTTTTCCTTCATCCTCTTTCACTACTTTTCCTCACTTGTGTCTTCTTTCCAAATTAGATTAAAAGTGCTTAGCAGCTGTGCCCAAATCAGCACTCAAAATTTGTACATTACCTAAACACAATAGGAGCTTGGGGGCTTTATCCCAACACAAAATAATAATATGTACAATCCTCCACCCTGTCCCTGGCTGTCCTTTTCCCCTGCAAATCCTTGAGCCAACTGTTGCCAGCAAGAATAAATCTCAGGTCCGACACTAGGTTCTCAAAGTATAAAGGACGCTACACAGGTATCTGTCAAACACAAGTAGTTTATTTCCTGACAGCTAACTAGAAGGGCACCATAACAAAGAAGCGGCATATCTTACGGCTCTTCCAAGTCGGCTTTGGACGAACTAGGAGGTTGTCTCAGCTTCTGAGGCACCGGTACCCAAAGCCCATTGGTAAGGTCCAAATTGCTGTGCTTTGGTGCAGCCTTAAATACAGTGCTCTTGCCTTGTTTTGCAGTTTGGAAATTTCCAGGGGTTACTCATTATGTGCATTTGTAGGGCTTAGCTGTTAGTTATCGATCTGGTTCTGATCTAGTTCTACTTGTTCTTTGGCCTTGTTTACATGATCAGTACGTTAGGGTAAACAGAATTGTTTATGTGTTCTTGCTCTTTACCCTTATCTTATACTTGTTCTTGCTTGTCTTTGCTATGTTCCCAAAGACTTGCTTCTGACATCAGATAGGGGAAAGGGGGGAAAGAATGCAGGCCTCACCATCCCTAAACTTGCACGTACAAAGTTCTTCCGCAATTAACCCCAACATCAACAGTTGGGTTTCCAGTAAGAGATGAGGTTATGCTGTGTAGACAGCTGCCTCTCACCATCTCCACACGGAAATCAGTGGTATGCATGAAGTAGACCATGTAAGGTTATCTAGTACTGACCAAACAAAGGCAATAATTCTGTCTCCTCCAAAATCCTATTTACTTCATTGTGTGAGTCATTTTCTAAGCCTCTTGAGATCACATGAATTCATATCTAGTTATACTGAGCACTTACTTTTCTCTAAAAACAATGTTATGATCACAAAGTTAGCACATTTATTGACTGTTTATAAGTCTCAGAGGGGTAGCTGTAATAGTTGGTATCTGCCAAAACAACAAGGAATCCTGTGGCACTACAGCCCAGGTCTATACTAGGGAGTTATTTCGAAATAACAAGTATAGCATCCACACTACCTATGCCCATTATTTTGAAATAATAACTCCTGTCTTCCACGAGGAATAACACTTATTTCTAAACAGGTGTAAGTAGGTCATAGCTTGCTAAAAATTAATCTTCCCCTAAGGATAATTCCCATATCAAACAGAATTAAATTTCATCAACTAAGAAACACTTGAAGAAAAGCATCCACACAGGGGTTTAACATGCTTGAATTTATACACCTTGATTTCATTCCTTTCACTGATTCACCTTAATTTTCCTAATGTCCTCATGTAGGATGCCCCAACGCTATTTATTAAATAGCAAGAAAATATATCAGGCTACACATTTAACAATGCAAACAAGACAAGAAAGTAACTGGCTTCTGGTCAAGCAAGTAGCTGGCTTCTGTTCATGTAATAAAATTCAGTTCTCAGTTATACTGGCATAATCCTTAAATGATCCTCTCCATTAAAAGCAATATACTGATCTATACTCCATGTTAACATGAGTTAGCCTAGCACAGAATTTAATCACTGAATATATGAATACAGTTGTTTTTAAAATAACTTTACATCCTTGCTACTGAACTTTTGAACAGGAAACTTTTTACTTTTTATTGAAAAATATCCCTCTAAAACAGTCACGTTAATCATTGGTTACTAGTAGTATAAAAAGGGCTTGTAAAGATTAAGAACATGGAGGCATGCATCAGAATATTCAATAAACTAGTTATAACGTACTAAGGTATTTTTACTTTTATATAATTAGCTAATGAAAATGCAACACAAATGGGGGGAAAAAAACCCCAGAATATACTTAATACTTTCTTGGCCTGAACTGAACAATCTCAAGCCATGAAAAGGGATTTTGCTGTGAGTGTGTTTTTCTTACTGACATAAAATTATTAAACTCTTGACATGCTTGGTTCTTGCTTTATTTCAGGACCACAGTACTCTGTAAATACCACACTCTGCATATTACATTGTACAATATCAAATATCACATTAAGCAACACACAGTACCTGTACCAGAAAATAGTTACGTACTGTAATCATGTCTGTAAGAAAATACTGAACACGTTGTCCGGGAACATTTATTGTGAGACTAGTATAGTATCTTGTACACTTCAATATTTCCATCATTGGTGGGGGGTTTTAGATTAATTTTAATCAGTGCCTTTCAGTGTTATTATGACAAAGAAGTTATGTTAAATTCAGTAAGGTGCTGAGGTTTTGAGAACTCAGTACACATCATAGCATGGGGCTCTAAATTTCCAGTGCTAAGAACAAACACAAAAAAGGTAACGAACTCAATTTTGCTTCTTTTTTGCAGAGATTAAGCAAAGAAGCATCTGAAGAAAGATATTCTAAAAAAACATTTCTGAAAAATATAAAGGTTTACAACATTGAAATATATGTGTTATTTAAATCAGTTTGTTCTTTTCTGAAGAAGCCTTGTTCATTGAAGCATAACTTTTGATCAATAGTGACAGAAAGAGAGAACTTTTTTCAGATATGGCCGAAGGTGTGTCAAGTCATTCTGATGTAATGTACAACATGCCAATAAAGCCTGAGGCACGGAAGCAGTTTTGTTGGAAAGGCCAAGATTTAAAACAGTGAATAATAATTTTGAGTACCTCAGTTTTTGGATGTTCAAACTGAGCCACATTAATGAGTCTGCTTTTCAGAGGCCAGGTACCTGGTGCCTATTTTTAAAATCAGGCCCCCAAAAAGAGTTTCAAATGATTGCTGCACCCCAAATCATTACACTCCTGTGAAAATCTTGGTCAAAACTCCCTGGCTATGTCTACACTCGCAGCTTCTTGCGCCAGAAATATGCAAATGAGGCTAAGCATGGAATATTGCCAAGCCTCATTTGAATACCCAATGAGCCGCCATTTTTGCAGAAGAGGCTCTTGTGCCAGAAGTAGCTATCTACACTGCCCCTTCTTGCGCAACAAAAACCCTCTTGCGCGATGCCGTTCTTCCTGAAAAATAATCGGTGTAAGGGCATTGAGCAAGAGGGTTTTTGTTGCGCAAGAAGGGGCAGTGTAGACAGCTACTTCTGGTGCAAGAGCCTCTTCTGCAAAAATGGTGGCTCATTAGGTATGCAAATGAGGCTCAGCGATATTCCACGCTTAGCCTCATTTGCATATTTCTAGCGCAAGAAGCCGCAAGTGTAGACTTATCCCCTGTGTTTTATAAACAGATAATTTTGCTTCTCTAAAAATATGAATAAATTTTACCTCAATTATATCAATGAAAGATACAGAATGATATATGACGCTATGAACAGCAAAACACTTTAAACCATTCAATAACTATTCAGAAAAGAAACCTCAAGTGGAAGAAATATCTTGCATAATATAACTATTCCTTCCATTAAAGTAAAATATAAGAAAAGCAGCAAATCAACTCCATAATAACCGCATAAGGCACAAAATATCCCTGTTGCTTCTTATATTCATACTAGTCATTTGCATCCATATAATAAAATTTCCATATTTAGATGCAATGGAATTTAAACTTATTAATCTTTAAATGCTCACATAAGGTTCAAAGCCAACTGTGGTCATACAGAGCAGGGGTAGGCAATAAGTGGCAGTTCACCAAGGTTAGCTCCTAGCAGGTTGCCTCTGCTATATTTACTCGCACCTCTGGGTACCGGCAATTGCAGCTCACATTGGCTGCGGATCACTATGCCCGGCCAATGGGAGCTGCGGGAAGCAGCATGCATTAGGACTCCGCTTCCCAGAGCTTCCATTGGCCAGGAACGGCAATATGCAACCAACAGGAGCCGCAATCTCCCATATCTCTGGAGATGCAAGCAAACATAGAGGTGGCAGCTTGCCAGGGGCTAACTCTGGTGGGCCGGATCCAGTCCATGGGCTGTTATTTCCCTATCCCTGATTTAGAGATATTAATAGTTTTCCAAAAGGCCTCATTCTAGATGACAAACTTTTTACCTGCTATTCTTTAATGAGGTAATCTCATTAAAGAAGCTGACTACAACTCCCTGTGCATAACAATTAAAATGTCCTTATTGGATCTTCTTTATAGATCTGTTGACAAAAGCAAAATGAAAGCCTAACAATCTGAACAGCGAACAGCTACACCACATGGTATTATGTTGTGCAGTGTTAATGGCTGCCATCATATTCTTTGCTCTATAGTCAACCAGAGACCACACAAAAGTAGATTGGTCTGTTACAGTCACCTTTAATTTAAGCAAAATTAAAGAAACTACTATGTTCCTTCATGTAGTAAGGTAACTGGTAAAAATGAAGGCCACAACCAAAGGCACAAGCCACATACAAAGACAATCAGCAGCTAAACTATGCAGGCTAAGGAGTTTCCCTTGTAACTTATTGCAAATTCAGGTGCTGGGGCATTGATTGATTATAGCTCATGTGTTTGTGTGAAAGCAGTACAAAATCTGTCAGTCAGATATTTAGTCCTAAGTGCGGCCTTGAGCACTTGGGGCACAGGAGTAGTTGTAAAGGAAGACTTAGAAATTGTGAGGAACGAAACGCCCTGCTGTTTATTCCTACTGCATTCAGGGAAACAGGACTCTATGTACCTTCCTTGTAAATAACAAGGATTAAGAGAAAGAAATACCCAGTTCATATAATCAGTTTCTCCACCTAATAAAACAACCTGGCAATGCACTGAATATAGGCTAAACATTGAGTCATGGGGCAAGTCATATGTGGAAAGACGTAGCAGAGAAATGATTAACTGAATTCAAATGTTTAAATCACCTGAAAGACATGTCATATTTTAGGTGAACAGCTGTATACCATAAATTTACAGCTTCATAGAAAAATGTAATTCATTAATATATTTGAATATGTGTATTATATGTACATAAACAAATACATACACATACAGCATATAACCCTCCCCCCTTTTATTTTGAAATGGGTATAGAAAAATATGCCTTGCATGATTAATAAATATCAATGCCTGTTGCCCCTCTGCGAATTAGAAAAACTATCCCATCTCTGATAAGTATCAGAGGAGTAGTCATGTTAGTCTGTATCCACAAAAAAGAACGAGTCCTGTGTCATCTTTAAGACTAACAGATTTATTTGTGCATAAGCTTTGATGGGCAAAAATCTACTTTTTCCAATAACATCACCAGACAAAGTGGGTTTTTGCCCACGCAAGGTTATGACCAAATAAATCTGTTCGTCTTTAAGGTGCTATAGGATTCCTCTTTAACCCACCGCTGCTTATTCACCTAAGAAGTAAAGACAATCAGATAATGGCTCATCTCATGTAAGATACATTGTATAAGGACCCACTCAAGGTTGGGAGTTCTATTCTGTACAAAGGGAAACAAAAATGACTTCACAAGATTATTGTGCATCTTCTAAGCAAGGAACTCTCATAATTTGTGCAGGGATAAAATCTCTCTCTCCATCCCAGTCCAGATAAAACAAAAACCTCCAAATGGTTAACAAGCAGAGTAACATCCTACTTTCATACGCAAAGGAATCCATTGCCCATTGTGAGTCACTAGGGAAGACATGGGTGGGGAAGTTGTGAATTAACCAAACTACAAGTGACTTGTTGTAAGTGAAGGTTAAATAGGGCAAACTGCCTGCTACACCAAGAAATCAAAATGACACGATTTCAATGCAAATAATGAAATAAATATTGATTTGCATTGCAAGTCAAATATACTATGGTTAGTCTGTTTTGCCCAAGTAATAGTCTTTCATCTCAAATTAGAAGCTGCTTATTTGCTTGCTTTATGAATCAGCTCTCTCTCTCCTTATACTTGGACAGTGTCTCCTCTTCAGTTGCAAACCCTAAATATGAAATATTTATGTACAAAAATGTATGAAGAATGGCTGTTGAAATAAGAAGATAAGGGATTTTGTTGGCTTCCATTGTAAATAATCGTGGCATTTCAGAAGTCACAAGAGTTGTATGGACCAAGGAAGAAGAAATGTAGAAAGATATAACTTTGGATTATTACAAGCAATCATTTTAAAAGGGAACAACTCCAATTAATAATGTTGGCAAATACTGAAATCAAATCACTGAAATGAACCAAACATAAAAAGCCTCCAATAAGAAAAGATTTGAATAAATATAAGTTACACATCTGTGTCATCTACTGGATACTGATGGAAACATCAGAGAAAAAAAAGCACTGAAGTCTGAACACTCTGTTGGCATACGTCCAATAGATTCAAAGGGTGGCTTCTTCCAATAAGCCCTGAAGTGTACATATAAAACTGAGGTCAAAATGTGGGACCCTGGAGCTGACTGAACATAGCACCTCAGCCCTCCAGCCAGGTCACCATGTGAGTTTCTTTCTGGGGGAAGTGCAACAAAATCTGTCCAAGAGAAACTGTCCCGGGCAATCTTCTGCCTTATGTGTGGCCTGTGGCATGTCCCCAGTGACTGGGGCTGTGTCTAGACTGCAGGCTTCTTTCGAAAGAGGCTCTTTCGAAAGATCGCGTCTAGACTGCAGGCGGATCTTTCGAAAGAAAAATCCGCTTTTTCGAAAGAGAGCACCCAGCGAGTCTGGATGCTCTCTTTCGAAGATGGCCTCTTTACATTGAAGAACGCCTTCTTTCGAAAGAGGAACTTTCGAAAGAAGGCGTTCTTCCTCGTGAAATGAGGTTTACCGCCATCGAAAGAAAAGCCGCGTTCTTTCGAAATAATTTCGAAAGAACGCAGCTTGAGTCTGGACGCAGGGGAAGTTTTTTCGGGAAAAGGCTACTTTTCCCGAAAAAACCCCTGAGTCTGGACACGGCCTGAGAGAGGAACCTGGGCCCACCTTGTACTCTGGGTTCCAGCTGATGGGCCCTCTCACAAGCAGTAAAAGTCTGTTCCCTTCTAGACTATTGCCATGCTCTGAGCCCTGCCCTACCTTCCTAGCTTCCCCCCCCTTCTCTGAGTCAGAAAAAAAATCTTACGTTTTATGTTTGTGCAAGAAAAGGGAGCGGAAATCCCTGTTCCCAATCCTATAGAATATGCCTCACCATTTGGAAGGCAAAAAATGAAAGGATATTATAATCACATAGAGAAGGATGGTAACACTTAATCTACGCACATAACCAATTAATTTATTAGTGACCTGCTGCATGATTACTAGCATATTGAAAACATTATGGTTAAAAAGATATTTCTCCCCATTCCAGACAGATCACTGGAAAAATGTTCTCACAAACTGAGTGCTTCAGGCGGTCTCATTATTCTTGTCTTCCCTTTCTCTAGCCCCTCCCTCACCACTTAGCTCAATTAGGAAATTTCACTGCTCTCCTTTTATTCTTCTCATGTTTTGATGGGACAGTTGGCACCTTCGTGCTATAATAAGAATACCAAATGCTTCTAAACCAATGCTTGGACAAATTCTAGCCATTGCTTTTTGGATTAATGTATTTGGGAAATATTTAATACATATTTTTCAGGGAGGTTAGAATAGCAAATTATTTTCTGGTATTTTAGTGGAATTCACACTCACGAGGTACAAAAGTTACCGGTATTTCATTTCTAGATTATTGAGGCTTAATTTTTCAAATGTCACTATAAACAAAAAAGACAAAACACACACAAAACTGTTTTTAAAAATAGCCTTTACCCTGAATAACACCACAAGAAGTTGAAAACTACCAAAAGAAAAGATGCAGAGGAAGCTCATTTATCATTGTCAGAACTAGGGCCACAAAAGAACATGCAGAAAGACCATCACTAACATTAGTGAAAACAGTTATAAGATTATCATAAATTTTTGAGAAAGAAATAATGGGACATATATATAAACTGGATCTCTCCTGTACCAATGTAAGTAATAAGTAGTCATTAATAACAGGACACCTGAGATCCCTGTCTTTTTGTGCTGAGCTGCTGAAGAAGCACCACAAAAACACACTATTAACAGGGTATAGAGAGACTGTATTTCCAAAGAGTATAATATAAATGTTCCCAAGTATTATTCTTTCTAGTATTGCATAATAGACTTTTAAAAACAGTAATTTATTGATTAAATTAATTACATTTAAAATTAGGGATTATTTTTACAGTGTAGTACAATGTCAGAGCAGAACACCTTTGCCACATTTCTAGACAAAAATATGTCTTAAAACAGAGGAAGTGATTATCCTCTTGCTTTTACCAAAGTAAATAAGGTGTAACTGCTGACATATACAATGAATCAGGCTCAGACTAGCTTTCACAAAGTATTTATACTAGATAAACAATTATAAAATGAAATTTGTGCAGAATGAAGATAGAACCAAGTCTTACATAAGGGATCAAACAAGTGAAATCAACCTATTTTAATGAACCAGAGTTTTGATAAGCTATCAGTGGAAGAGGGCCAAAACGGAGGAGAAGGACGGGCTCCATGCTCAGCAGTTATGGAAGCAGTCTGAACCTCAAGCTGGGAATGTTACTATCTACTTTTTGATTATTCTGAAAATAAAATCAATGGTTATATAAATCCCTCCAAAATATCTTGTGACTGCAACTATTTTAATCCTAAACCATTTCAAAAATTCAAAAACATATTCTCAGTTGTACATCATAGGCCTCATTTAAGACAAGTGATAAACCACTGAATTCAACAGAGCTACACAAAGGCTGAATTTGGCCTCATATGCTTATATGTGAAATTCAAAGAAAGAGCTCTTCTGAACCAAAATACTTCCATAGTAAACCCAGCAAACAAAGAGAAGAATTCTACTTTAAATCTATAATGCACTGAGATTGTTTCATACCTACACTATGCTTTTTTTTTCCTAGAAGGGAATAGTACAAAAAGATTTGAAACTGCAGAGTGCGGGTAATGACTCTATAATACCTTGGCTTGAACAAAGACTTGAACTGGTTAACATATTATAACACTAGCTTTCCTTACATTCAACACCCTATTGACATTAAAAGCTAAATATAGCACACTTCCAGCCCATTCAATTAGACTCATTAGCACCAGGACTACAATTGGCAAATAATTTTTATCTCCCTCTCCCTTCTTATCCTGAGTGGTCCCCTTTTCTTCTCCACTCAAGGTCATCTCATTTGAAGAAGTGAGCTTTGTCCATGAAAGCTCATGATATTAATTATATTATACACATACATATATTAGTCTATAAGGTGCCACAGGACTACTTGTTTTAAAAGTTGTTTTATAATAAATACTTTTATTACATGGTAATGGAAACCATTGAACAGAGAAATGTAAGTAAGGGACAATGCATTGTCTGGGGCTGGGAAGTTATTAGAACTAAGACACATGTAATATTTTTGACCAACATATTTAAAGTGACATGCTGTATAGGATATTTCAATGTTTGGATGCTCAACTTCAAAGCTGTAAAGAGAAGAGATTTCCCGAAAATCCGAACAGCCACTTTCTGAAAACCAGCTCCTTTAAAGATGTTTCATCTTGCACACTTAAACTTGAGGAAACACAAATCCTTAGTTACTTCTGAAAGTCTTGTCTGTCATCACTATTATTAATTTGTAGTGTCATCGCTCCTGAGGGGCCTACATTACTAGGTATTTTACAAACTTAGATGCTGTGGCTGCTACAAAGATCTTACAGGCTAACATAGTTTAGAGAAGGAGGGAATAATTCTCTAGCAGCACCAATTTTACACTAATATGACTGTATAGTTAAAGTCATAGAATCAGAGGTTAAGGTCAGAGGGGAACAAGAGTTCATCTAGTCTGAGATCCTATATATCACAGCCTACCAACACCACTCAGGATCCACACACTGAACACCCAACAAGGGAAATGGGCCCACAGAAGAGTCTAACTATGACTTCAGGTGAATGGACGTGATCACCTCCAAGGTCCCTTCCAATTCTAATTTCTTTTCTATTCTATGATTCCATGTACCCCAGGCTAAGAACAAGAGACAAAGGCAGAGAAATGGTTAAATGAGTTATTCCCAGATAATTCTGGCAAGTAATCAGCATGCACATGCTGCAGAGAAAGGCAAAAAGACCCCAAAGTTACAGGCAGGTAAGATCAGACCTTCTGGATGGACATAAAACTAAAGCCTCTGGAAAAGTCAAGAAGAGAGATGGCAGAGAGTTCAGGGAGGAAGAGAGATGGCAGGAGGAAGTTTGTCTGCCTGCTTGAATCACACTATAGCCCTAGGAAAGAGAACAGAGGAATCCCTTAATGGGGGAGAAGAAAGGCTATGAAATCCTTATCGAGCAGAAAGGGTTTGTGCCTCAGGATTTTTATAAAAACATAATCAATTGGGCCTCACAAAGAAAAATATTACTTAAAGAGGAAAGAAACAAGTGGTAACTGAGAGCAATACACCTGTACAGCCATGCTATGTTAGAAGGGCATATGCTCTCGCTATGCCAGCCTATCATACATAGTTAAAACCATAAAGGAAAGTCACAACTCCTCAGGTAACCCAAAGCACTTAACTGGATTTTTTTCCAAACACATTCAACCACCGAAAATCACCTCTGTGTGGAGAAGAAGCATGTAAAATTTCTTGTTTAAAGGGTAAGATTTTTTTAGAAACCGATAAGCACCTATAAAACAGGGTGCTAGAATGAATTTTTCTCCTTGATAATTATCATAGGCTCTTTACTAAAATGCTAAACTATTTTGCAGATAAAAATGATTTATTGTACACAAAGAAACCTATACACATCTTCCTACTGTTTGGCTAAGTCTTCTCTGTTACTGTAGGAGTAAATTGTTATGGGAAATCACACTTATGTATAAATATAACTGGTCTAAAAGGAAGCAAGATTTTTTGAAAGCAGTGATACATCATATAGAGGGAGTCCAGAGCAGTAACTATCTGACTAACGGTTGTGTCATTGTGTTAACGACATCACTAGCAATTTATTAACCAGGTCTTTCAAAAGAAGTACTTTGTCATGTACTTCTACAGCAAGAATGTTCAATAATAAACTGGTTTAAAGAAAATGCTTTTACAAGAAAGAAAAAGGTACATTTCATAATTCAGAAAAAAGAGAAAAAAGGGTTTAACTTAATTTGTAGCTTTATCTTCTCAAAATTTCCTCAGCAAGCTTTCTCTGTTGCTAATTCACTTTCCTTCTGTTTCCCTCACTCCATACTAGACAGCTTCCTTAGTATCTGATTGGAGTCAACCTATCTGAAGTTAGTAAGTCAGGTCAAAGATGAACACTTTCTTCAATCAGGACGCTTATTTGCATGAAGGTACATAGAGATTCTTCCAAATATTTCGGAAGCCAGTAGAAACAAAGAATTAGCACATTGCATGCTAATTTTGTGTAGCGTCTATGCAACCTGACATGAACACCACTCAGTAAATAACATTCATTTCAGGAAAAAAATGAGATGTTCCCAACCCAAAAGATGACAACAGTTTTCAGAATAATGTATTTCACCAGTATGTTTATTATTTTTACTTTAAAGGTCTTTTGTAAGAAAAGCAACTAAGACAAAGATGTTCTAGAGAAAGAGAGAGTTCACTGCACCATCATCCTGAATTTCTAACTTCTAGTACACTTCATGTACCCATATATTTTAGAATTGTGTCTGTCTGTCTGTCCATGAGTCCATTTGTTCAAGAACTCCTAAACAGTAAGAAGTAGGACTACTAAATTTGGTATGCAACTTCCTCTTATCCTAACAAAGCATTGTCATGGTTTGGTTGCACCAGAAAACAAGATGTGATTGTAATCTCACTATTTTCCATAACATGGAAAGAGAAAGTGCTGATAGGAGGGACAGTCACACTGCAGAATGACCATAGAAGGGTGCCACAACAAGAACAGAGTGGACCAGCTGGGGCCAGGGCTGTCCACATTGCCAGCCACCAGCCACAGATAAACGGTCCCTCGTCCTAAACCTCTCCCTCCCAGACGCAGTATCAGATGGAGAGGAGCCCCAAAAGCCACCATCCAAGCCACACACCCCGAGATCATTCCTAGGGCCAGGCAGCACAGCCCCATCCCCACCAAGGAGATGCCAGAGCAAGGGGGCTGGGAATTACAGCCTGGCCCTGGCCCCCTACCACCTGTAAGGAGATACCAACGGGCCTGGGAATCACAGCCTAGCCACGCTCCCACAAGGAGATGCCAGGGGTCCAAGAATCTTGGCCTGGCCTCACCCCCTGGCTCTGTGAGGAGACAGTGGGAGGGCTGGGAACCACAGCCCAGCCGCACCCTACCTACTCTGTGAGGAGTCACTGGGGGGGAGGGGTACCAGGAACTGTGCCTCAGCGAGAACCACAGCCCAGCTCCATCCCTGCAAGGAGAGGACTGCATCTCCCAGCCACCTGCCCTGAGCCCCCCTCACCTCCTAGTTCCTGTCCTGATTGCCGCACTCCCCAACCCCTAACTCTAAGCCTCCACAAGTATCCAAGTAACACCAGGTAAATCTTCTAGTCTACTATGTATTTCAGAGAGTCTGTCTTTCTGTTCTAGAACTCCTAAACAACACCAAATCAGGTATACACTTTCCTTTTATCATAACTTAAAGAAAGCAAGGGTAGGGTTTGCTTGTGCCTGAAAAATGAGATGTACATGGAATGGGATTGCTTCTCCAAAAACAATACAGAGGAGAGACAATTACCAGACAGGTGAAGGGGGCTGGCTGGACCCCCCCCCCCCCCCCCAATCGGTGACTGTCCAAGCCTCCCACCCCCAAGGTGCTCTTTATGGTTTTAAAGGTTTTTTTTTGGTGACTAATTATGGCCACTCTAAACCACCAAATCCAGCATATAAGGACACATTTGAAGAAAACAGTTTGGATTTTATTCCATTTTTTTAGAAAATGTAAAAAAAATCTTTAATAAGTTTAACACTTCCAGTGATATTGAATTTTAAAAATTAGGCTGCTTTTTTGGTCTCCCCAACAATATTGCTTATTTCTGCTTTGTGATGAAACTGAACAATGCAAATTCATTTTTCTAGAACTGCATCCATGGATCAGTTTGTTATTAGAAAGCATCATTCTGAAGCAGGTAAAAGTACTAGTATTGAGTCAAATAATGCTGAAAACAACAAATCATCAGCAGAAACTACAGCAGAGAAAAAGAGAGATTGGAAGGACATCAAACGTAAATTTCAAGAGAAATGGGAATTGGAACATGCTGTCATTAAGGTGAATGAAAAGCCAACGTGTTTGCTGTATCATACAACAATTCTGGCAAATAAGACATACAACATAAGAAGGCATTTCCAACGGCGGCATAGTGATTTCAATCCAGTGTATCCTATTAGAAGCAAAAACTGAGCTGATAAAATTGGTCAGCGGAAATGGGATTTTGAAAGGCAGCTGACAGTTTAGAAGCTGTTTCTATCTTCAGCTGAACTGGTAATTTTGTCCAGCAGTGTGGATACTTGCTTCCAGCAAGAAGCCATTCTCAGATGGAAAATTGGTGAAGGAAATTATTCTCTGTGTCATGGAAACCTTGCTTGAAAATCATAATGAACAGACACAAAATAGCATCATGCAGAGCATTTGAAATGTGCAGCTGAGTCATCAAACAGTTGCACTTTAGTTGAAAGATTTGTCTATTGATCGCAAAACCCAGTTGCATGATGAACTTGATCAGCGTTTGGCCTATTCATTGGCACTGGATGAGTCACGTGACATCAGTGATACTCTTCAGCTCATTTTCTGGATTCGTTTTGCAACAGATTTCCAGATTCCTGAAGACCTGCTCTCAGTGTGTAGGTTCAGAGATCATACCTGTGGATCTGATATATTTGATGTTTTCAAAAGTGTCTCAAATGATTTTGACTTGGATTTAGCAAAATTGGCTTGTGTTACAACTCACAGTGCACCCACCAGTTATGATGGGAAACAATTCTGGATTTGTCTCTCTCTTGAAAGAGCATCTGCAATCTAATAAAATGAATAGCAAATTGCTTTCCTGCCACTGTATCATGCATCAAGAAAATCTGTGTGCTCAGATGTCGACAACCGAGTCTCTGAAAGACTTGATGGATACAGTAATCAAAATTGTGAATTTCATTCACAATAGTGCTCTGAACCATCACTAATTTGTGGAATTTTTGAAAGAAATCGAATCTGAGCATTCTGAAATCTTCTATTTTGGCAATGTGTGATAGCTGAGTCGTGGAAAGGTGCTTGAGTGGTTCCTTGCACTCTTATTCCAATCAGAGACTTTCTCGTCAAGAAAGGAAAGCTGGACAGTTTTGCTGCTACTGAAGATAAGCAGAGGCAATTTGATTTGCAGTTCCTGATTGATCTCACCTGTCATTTGAATGAACTCAATCTGAAACTTCAGGGAAAGGGGAAGCTGATTTGTGATATTGCCCAGCACATTTGGGAGTTCACTTTTAAGCTACAGCTATTCATCATTCAAATGAAAGCAGGAGAATTCACCCACTTTCCAAATTTGCAGAAAATTGCTGGAGATAGTGAACTTGAGTGTGATAACCTTGATTGTCAGATGGATTGAAAATTCAGTCAGTGTTTTGCAGTCATGTTGGCATTTTGATTCATGAAAACCCCATTTCAGTTCGAAATTGCTAATTCTCAAGACCTTGTAAATTTGCTTGGCCTGGACAAATGTTTCTTTGAAGATATGCTCACACTTCAAAGCCAGCTGGATGAAAATATGGAGGCTAAGTTGAGGTATGTTGTCAGTGAAATGTTTTGCCTGATTTCAGAGGTTTAGCAGTGAAACAAAATTGTCAAGTAGCCCATTGATTGAATTTCTGCAAAATGTGATGATTTCTGTTGATTAAAAACAATGTTGAAGCATTCTGTTGACATTAAAAGACAATAATTGATATATTTGGAGAGTCTTACAAAATTATTTACATTTTTAGAATAATGTGGCTAGTCTGCTTCAGAACTGGTTGGACACCACTGCTCTAACTCCTTGGGTTAATTTATTTTAGCACTGACAGTGGTTTGGTGTACGTTAGTAAGAAGTCAGATAACCCAACTCAACCAGTCTCAGAGGGATAGCCGTGTTAGTCTGTAACTTTAAAAACAACAAGTAGCCCTGACACCTTAGAGATATATAGATATATATAAAATCACCACTTCATCAGATGAGCTAGTCAGTTTTACCAACAAAAGTTCATAATTCTATATATTTTTGTTAGTCTCCAAGGTGCTACAAGAAGGGTGTGCAACATACCTTTCACAGGCGGGATCCGACACACCAAACCACCAGATCTGGCCCACGGACGCCCCTCCCGGGACCCTCAAGCACACACCAGCTGCTGTTTTAAATGCAAGGCTGCTCTGTATGACTTTCTACTCTGGAGGGAGGGGGAGGCTTCGGGTGATCTCCCCACACCCAGCCCAATCCTCAGTTCCTATCGGTTAGAAATAATCAGCAAATAGGAACCAACCCCAGCCAATCTCTCAGCTCCCACTAGCTAGAAACAACCAGCCAATAGGAGGTGAGAGATTGGCCTGGGGATGAGAGCAGCACTAGCCTCTCCCTGCTCCTGGAGTGGAGAGCCGCATGGAGGGAGGTCGCTGCATTTTCAATGATCTGGGGCTGCAATAGGCAGGGAGCCGAGCCTGCCTTGGGGGTGCGGCTGGACAGGAGATTCTTAGGTAAGTGCCTCCCAGCCGAAGACTGACTCTGGCACTCCTGCCCCTCTTGCTTCCCCAGGTCACCATCCAAACTCTCTGCACCCCACCTGCCCCTGGTCACAATTCTCTCCCAATTTTCCTCTCCCACACCCCTCCCCCAGGCCAGAATCCTCTCCTGTACCCCCAATCCCTCCCTGCAAGCTAATCCCCTAACCTAAGTCACAATTTCCTCCTTCACCCAAACTCCCTCTCAGACTTCAGTCTCCTGCACCTCAGTCCCTTACCCCATGTGCTCTTCTGCACCCAACTTCCATACTAGTCCCTGCAGCTCCTGCACAGAAAAGTATGACCCTTGATTTCTTTCCAAAATCTTGGAGTGGCCCCCCACCAGAAATTATTGCCCATCCCTGTGCTACACAACGAATACTTGTTTACAACTCAACCAGTTCATTAATCAAAGATATATCAGCACAAACAGAGAGGTTTTTACCTTACCAATCTTTGGGGAACAATCATGCAGCAACTAAGTATGAGCTTAATTTGACAATTTTGCTTCTCTGCTTGCTTACAGGTAGAAGATTAAAAACCTTACTCCCCTTTTCTTATCTAGTTTCATACCTTTTACAGGATAAGAAAACATCTGTACCAATCATACAACCATACATAACATTCAAGATGTCAGGACACTGTAAAGTACAAGCAGCTTTCGACCACAGAGACATAAAACTGTTTGTACTAATAGTGCCCACCACACAACTTATTTTAGCAAAATATATATTGTTATGTCTGAAAGATTACACACATACTAAAACATGTGTCAGAATTATTTAAGTATTAATACATTTTCACAATAGAGTTTAATATGAGTATAGAGAATTCTGGGAATCCAGTTCATAATTATACTATTTAGTTTAAATAAAAAGCATTTTGAAAATACGTCACATTCACTAACAGCAGTCTTAATTTGTTTGCAAGACATCCACATACACTCTATATTTCCAGAAGTAAAATATCTTACCAACTAGGTTTTCACTTCCAAATTAAGAAAATATCTTTCTATATTACCAAAAAAAATGTTCAGTTTAGGTTAGGGCATATTTTATGTCTTTGAATTAATAAACCCCTCCACTTCTGCATACCTTACAACGTCTCCTAATCATTACATGGCCAGAAATGAATCAGTGCTATAATCATTTGATCAGCATGCTTCTCAGTACATATCTCAAATTATATATATATTTTTTAAATTACAGAATTGATCACAAGTTGCAGAGTTTTAATAAGATAACGGATTTGTGAAAGTAGCACAAAAATGCAGGACAGAGAAAATAAGCCTTTTCCTCCTACATGCAACGAGGCTCCTCCACATACAAAGATCCCAACCCATTTTTCCCAGTTTCATTCCTCTTCTACTGTATCTTTAAGGCATTTTATCACAGTCATCTTTCCATCTGAGCAGCATTACATGAGATTCGACTAGCAACCAGTCAATCTTAAAGAATCAGCCAGAGGTAATGCTATACTACTAAACCCCAAGAATAAGGATACAACCTGGAGATAACATATTCCACCTTAAAACTGTCACAATATCCACATTTTATCAAAATATTACTATTATCTGTACACCTCACATTATTTAAAAATCCAACAAAAATGAGTATCACCCACACAGTTCTTAATCAAACAGCTTAGTAAATTATGAGGAAGATGATGTACACACATCTCCACTGATATCAGTGATGGCATGCAGAGATTATGAGGGGCTCATTCATCAGAAAATTCATATTTGCAAAATGACAAACACCCGATCAATACACTTTCTACTCAGCCTAATGTGGGCATGGCAAATATCTTCTTTTCCTCATAATTGTCCAAAGCAAACAGCCCTAACTATACCATATTTTACATTTTTATTTCTTACTTATATATAAAACTTATGAACTGTTTTAAAGACAGCTTGAAAGGAAGAAAACTAACCTCAATATTTTCAAAGTACAGGCAGTCCCCGAGTTACGCGGATCCGACTTATGTCGGATCCACAGTTACGAACAGGGCCCTTCCTCTCCCTGGTCTCCAGCAGACCAGGGAGAGGAAGCAAAGCGGCGGAACACGCAGCCAGCTGACAGCCCAGACGCGTCTGGGCTGTCAGCTGGCCGCGTGCTCCGCTCTGCTCCCCCTCCCCCTGGTCTGCACACCAGGGGGAGGGGGAGCAGAGCAGAGCAGAGCAGAGCGGCGGAACACGCGGCCAGCTGACAGCCCAGACGCGTCTGGGCTGTCAACTGGCCGCGTGCTCCGCTCTGCTCCCCCTCCCCCTCCCCCTGGTCTGCAGACCAGGGGGAGGGGGAGCAGAGCAGAGCAGAGCAGAGCAGAGCAAAGCCGTGGAGCCCGAGGGCAGCACGATAGCCACAGCGCGTCTGGGCTGTCCCGCTGCCCGCGTGTTCCGCCGCTTTGCTCCCGACGCCTGTGGTACAGCAGCTGGGGCGCTGTCAGTTGGTCCCGTAGCGCCGCTCTGGGCACCACTGGACCAACCCAGCAGCACCCCAGCTGCTCTGCCCCAGGTGTCCCCAAGTCAGCAGCTGCTGAAAATGACCAGTGGCTGACTACAGGAAGCCCCTGCCCCGGGCTTCCTGGAATCAGCCGCTGATCAGTTTCAGCAGCAGCTGACTTGGGGATGCCTGGGGTTCTTAAGTTTAATCTGTATGTAAGTCAGAACTGGCGTCCAGATTCAGCCACTGTTGAAACTGATCAGTTTCAGCAGCGGCTGAATCTGGACGCCAGTTCCGACTTACATACAGATTCAACTTAAGAACAAACCTATAGTCCCTATCTTGTATGTAACCCGGGGACTGCCTGTAGTGTATGTGGAATTAAGTGTGTCCTGGTTACAGGGCTAACTGCACCTTTGTTCCTTTTTTGACTTTTTTTCTGAGTGAGTCTGTTGCTCTCAAGTCTTGTGCCTTTAACTAGCCTGTGGTGGATTTTTGAAATTCTTTCTCTCGTAAACCAGGCCCTGGGCTTCAGTACTCTGTGTATCAACTATTTTTACCCAGTATGTACTACACTCCAGGCCGTGCCTCATTCTGCCTCTTCTCTCAACCCTCACCAAGTTCTGCCCCCTCTCAGCGGTGCATTCTATCCTACACACTGCAGAAGAGCTGATCTGAGGCAGATGGAAGGATCTAGGGGTACGGAGGGAGGGGAGCGTGGCCAGTGGGTGCTAAGCACCCCTTAATTTCTGATATATTGTGTTACCTGACATATGTTAAGCTAAAACAATAAAACAAATATCCCAATAACCATGTCCATTTAGAGAATGTAACAGTTACTGTATTGTCAAGTTATATAACACTCTTGATACACTTGCGACAGATGCGTTAAGTATGGTTTCTTTTGGTCAGCAGTATCTATTGGGCCCATTCCTGCACCGTGGATGTCCCTATGCTTCTTACCTGTGGGCACATATGGCAGAGCAACACAAAAAGAGCCTAATTTCCTTCACCAATACAGATCCATGTTATAATGAAATGCAAAATAACAGGGGAAAGTGGTAGGAATGTAGCTGTGTTAATCTGGTGTAGCTGAAACAAAAAACAGGACTATGTAGCACTTTAAAGACTAACAAGATGGTTTATTAGATGATGAGCTTTCGTGGGCCAGACCCACTTCCTCAGATCAAATAGTGGAAGAAAATAGTCACAACCATATATACCAAAGGATACAATTAAAAAAAAGAACACATATGAAAAGGACAAATCAAATTTCAGAACAGAAGGGGGATGCGGGGGGGGGGAGGTAAATGTCTGTGAGCTAATGGTATTAGAGGTGATAATTGGGGAAGCTATCTTTGTAATGGGTAAGATAGCCAGAGTCTTTGTTGAGACCCACGCATAGAGTGTCAAATTTTAGCATGAATGACAGTTCAGAGGATTCCCTTTCAAGTGCAGATTTAAAAGGCTTCTGAAGCAAGATGCAGGTAATTAAGTCATTGAGACTGTGTCCTTTCTGGTTGAAATGACAAGAAACTGTTTTTTCTTTGTGATCCTGTCTAATATCTGTTTTGTGGGCATTGATCCTTTGGCGAAGTGTCTGAGACGTTTGTCCAATGTACAAAGCAGACGGACACTTTCGGCACATGATAGCATAAATTATATTTCTGGATGCGCAGGAATATGTATTCTTGATCTTATAACTTACTTGGTTAGGTCCAATAATGGTATCAGCAGAGTGAATATGTGGACAAAGCTGGCAACGGGGTTTGTTGCAAGGGAAGGTACCATGGTTGGTATTAGTGTGGTATGTCCTGTGGTGGTTGGTAAGAATCATCTTGAGGTTAGGTGGTTGTCTATAGGAGACTATGGGTCTGTCTCCCAGAGCCTCTTTGAGTATGGTATCCTGTTCCAATATAGGCTGTAGTTTATTGATAATGTGTTGGACAGGTTTAAGTTGGGGGTTGTAGGTGATGACAAGTGGTGTTCTATTGTTGGTTTTCTTGGGTCTGTCTTGAAGTAGATGGTTTCTAGGTATTCATCTGGCTCTTTCAATTTGCTTTTTTATTTCTCCGGGTGGGTAGTTGAGGTTTATAAATGCTTGGTAGAGATCCTGAAGTTTCTGGTCTCTGTCAGTGGGATTAGAGCAGATGCGGTTGTATCGAAGGGCTTGGCTATAGATGATGGATCGCATGGTGTGTGCTGGATGGGAGCTGGAAGCATGTAGGTAATTATATGAGTCAGTGGATTTTCTGTAGAGGGTGGTGTCTAATATTCCATTGTTGATTTATACTGTGGTGTCCAGGAAATGGATCTCTCATGTAGAATGGTCCAGGCTGAGGTTGATGGTGGGGTGTAGGTTGTTGAAATCTCTGTGGAATGTCTCCAGTGTCTCTTAGACATGCGTCCAGATCATAAAGATGTCATCGATGTAGCGTAAGTAGAGAAGAGGTAAAAGGGGACGGGAGTTGAGGAAAAGTTGTTCTAGGTCAGCCATAAAGATATTAGCATACTGTGGGGCCATGCATGTACCCATGGCTGTGCTGCTGATCTGGAGGTATAAGTTGTTCTCAAACTGGAAATAATTGTGGGTGAGAACAAAGTTACATAGGTCTGCTATCAGGTTGGCAGTGATGTCCTCTGGGATAGTGTTTCTAATTGGGGAAAGTGGGGCATTCATGGAATATGTATTGACAACACATCTTTAAAACCAACAGTTACAATAATCCTTTATGCTTCTTTGAGTGTTTGTCCATATGTATAAACATTTGCCTTTTTACAAATCTTCTACCAGATGTTACTGCCACTAGAAAAATTGTCTTAAGGGATACCTCCAAAAGGGCCATGTAGCTAAGGGCTTGAAGTGTGGACTCATTATTCCCATTAGCTCTAGGTTAAGATCTCAAGGATATGGGAAACTCCCTAACGGGGGATATAAGCTCATAAAGACTTTATGAAATTTTTTTAATTGTATACAGCAAGAATAGTGAGAGATCTCAAATAGGAGGATGGTTTACCAATACTGCTGTCAGGTGTATCCTCAAGGATTTAATACAGTCCTGAATTGTTTAATGACATCAAGTCTCACAGTGTTTTGAACAGATTTTTGCCTTGCTCAAGAGGGTGAGAAATGGCAGGGGTGAAGGAAATGTACAACATCCTGGCTAGCAGTTGTGTTCTCTCCAAGCAACCACTAGTCGCATATGTGAAAAAACCTGTAGTGCAAACAATGGACTCCTCAGCCATTTTAAATCTCAAAAATGACTTTCACCCTTGGTGGATGGCATCCTCATATTGAGGGAAAGCCGCAGCTACTGACGCAGCAGAGGATTTGAAGGAAGCACTCTGGGACACACATCTCAACCGGTATTTGCAAATGGTTTGTTGGTTGATAGCAATCAATGTGTTTTGGATAGGACTATGGCTCAAGACTCTGGGGAATATTTCGTGAAAGTGCTCATTGGGGCTGGGCCAGGATTTTCCTATCTCTCATTGGTGTGAGTTCCTCAAGTGGCAATCAGAGATAGCATGACCCAGTTCACTACAGTACTACAAAGGTTAAAATGTCAATGGTGCTCCCTTTCCTGCAATACCATACAGAGCTGTGACACAGCATGACAGAGCTGTGAAACTGCCTATTTTCTTTCTGACCACTGTTCATGAAGCTGTCAATCTGGATGACAAGTTTAAGAATTGTGCAGAGTCTTGATTCCAGTCAACTCACTCTTGATCTTGTCCTACAGGCCTCATTGGAATTGAAACAGCTGGGCTGCCTCATTTCACCAAGATCAGATGGCAGAAGTGTGCAATATAGGAGGCAGCTGTGCCTAACCTCTGTCAGTGTTTCCATAAGACAGTCACTGAGGACAGTTGATATGGCCTCCTGGAAGAGTCCCAGCTAGACAGCATTGGACAGCTGGCCGCCAGCAGTGGAGAGATCCAGTCCAACACCTCCCCAGTAACTAAATTGACTAGCTAACCTACTTTGGTCTGGTGAGGTAACTATGTTTGAAGGCGCAAAGGAAGTTCAAAGGCAGCACTGGTTCATAAAGCCTTGACAATTGGAATGACTCTCATGGAGGCACTTTAAGAGGAAGATGACAGATCCTGACTTAAGGGCTGATGTAGCTTGTCATGCCAGGAGCACTGTTCTATGCACAGCCTTGCCAGACTTGCCCCCACTGTGTGATCTAGGCCTGCATGGCTTGGTTGTCCATCTGAAGGTAGATCATTTGCTAATGGAATGATGACATTCCTTTGGGATGAGGAGAGCTCTTCTGGGTCCCATGCCAGGCTCGGTCCATTCAGAGGGCTTAGTGGTCAGAGCATGGTCTGACTGTCATGGTCTAGGATGTACACAGTCATACTTCATGGTCACAAGAGTGATTATGCCTATGGTTGGTGTAGGAGTCAAGTGCTAGGAACCAGAAGAAAGGATCAAATGCAGAGTCAGGAGTCATGGGGCAGAGGCAGGAAGGGGGAGTAGAAAAAGAAGTTACAGGCAGTCCCCGGGTTACGTACAAGATAGGGACTGTAGGTTTGTTCTTAAGTTGAATTTGTATGTAAGTCGGAACTGGTACATATTGTAGGGGAAACTCTAGCCAAACATTTTTTTTAGTTTTGGATAGCATAGGGAAAGGTTAACTCCCCTCTAATGTTTGTTTTGCTGTCTGTTCCCCTGTTCAGAAGATTTCACATCTATTTCTGTCCCTGTGACAAACTCAGGACTAAAGGAGTAACTCATCAAATACCAAACAGCTCTGCACCATGCTTTGAGCTAATAGCTTTATTTCCACACCCCACCCAGGGCTCTAGGAGGAGGGTCCTTTTTTTGCTAACACAATGAGGCCAGCACTTTGTTTGTTTTGGTGGAGTCTTTGTTTGCCCAGGGAGCCCAGCATGTATAGGGGGAGGAGGGGCGGAGAGGCTGCTTTTGTCTGCTGCAGGCAGAGGCCAGTTGGAGCCGGCAGGCCGGAGGAGCCGGCCGAAGAGGAGGAGGAGGTAGATTCTAGGACCCAGGTGAGCGAGCCCCGGGGACGCTGCTGCGCTCCGGGAGCCCGGCATGTATAGAGGGGAGGAGGGGCAGAGAGGCTGCTTTTGTCTGCTGTTCGGCAGCCTGTTGCTCAGGGGAGGGGGCAGCCTGTTGCTGGCAGGGGGGAGGGGGGAGGCGTGCAGGATGCGAGGCCGCGGGGGACGGGCAGCGGGCATGGGGAGGCAGTTTTCCTCTGCCCGGCAGCTCTGCGGGATCCCTGTCCCTGTGGCCAGCTGCTGCAGGCAGAGGCCAGTTGGAGCCGGCCGAAGAGGAGGAGGAGGTGGATGCTAGGACCCAGGTGAGTGAGCCCCGGGGACGCTGCTGCGCTCCGGGAGCCCAGCATGTATAGAGGGGAGGAGGGGCAGAGAGGCTGCTTTTGTCTGTTCGGCAGCCTGTTGCTCAGGGGAGGGGGCAGCCTGTTGCTGGCAGGGGGGTGGGGGGGGCAGCGGGCGTGGGGAGGCACTTTTTCTCTGCCCGGCAGCTCTGCGGGACCCCAGTCGGAGCCGGCCCGAGGAGGAGGAGGATCCTAGGACCCAGGTGAGCGAGCCCCAGGAATGCTGCTGCGCATGTGCGGGAGTTGCCTCACCCCGTTCGTATCTAGGGATCCGATGTAAGTCGGATCCACGTAAGTCGGGGACTGCCTGTACTCACTTCCGTGCAGTAACGATGGTTCTTCGAGGTGTGTCCCCGTGGGTGCTCCACGTCTGGTGTCGGGCTGGTCCCGGCGCCACGAATCGGAGCTTGCCAGAGCTGTGTTCGGCCGGACCGCGCATGCTCGAGCCGGTTTCGCGCCTTTCATGTGCCGCGCGCGGTCCGGCGCCCGCCAGTTTCCTCTCACCGCCCCTCTGCAAGACAGAAAGAGAGGAGATTCCGTAGTGGGGAGGAGGGCGGGTCGTGGAGCACCCATGGGGACACACCTCGAAGAACCATCGTTACTGCACGGAAGTGAGTAACTTCTTTTTCTTCTTCGGGTAGTCCCCGTGGGTGCTCCACGTCTGGTGACTCCGGAGCAGTAATCTGAGTTAGACGTGGGCTGCGGAATCACGATTTTGGTGGCTAGGGAGTACTGCTAGAGCCACCGCTGAATCGGAAGCTAGCCGCTGCGTGATTGCATAGTGCCTTGAAAATGTGGTATTGGAAGACCAAGTGGCTGCCCTGCAGATGTCGCGTAAGGGGACTCCCCTAACTAATGCTGCTGACGTTGCCACTGCTCGCGTCGAGTGGGCCCTTGGCTGCAATGGGAGCGGCTTGTCGCGAATTGTGTAACAGATGGTAATGCAGGAGACGATGAGTTGCGAAATACTCTGGGCCGAGAGGGGTTGGCCCTTAAAGCGGCCTGACGTTGAAATAATAAGGCGATCTGTTTTCCGGATGTTGCGGGTTCTATCAATATAGAATGCCAATGCCCGACGGACATCCAGGGTATGCAGGAGTGCGTCCTGCTGAGAGATGTGAGGCTTTGGATAGAAGCATGGCAAAACGATCGGCTCATTAATATGAAATTCTGTGCAGACCTTCGGTAGGAAAGCCGGATGAGATCTCAATGTTACAGATTCCTTACTAAATACTGTATAGGGGGGCGATGCCATTAATGCTGCCAGCTCGCTGACCCTACGCGCTGATGTTATGGCCAAGAGGAAGAGTACTTTCATTGCCAGTATAGGCCAGGGTACCGTCGCCAAGGGTTCAAAGGGAGGACGCGTCAGAGTGTCCAACACAAGGTCTAGGCTCCATGCGGGTGGTGGGGGCCTGCGAGGTGGATTAAGGTTAGTGAGGCCTTTGAGAAATCTTGTGACCATGGGGTGAGAAAAGACTGACCTGCCCTCTACCGGGCCGTGAAAGGCCGCAATTGCTGCTACATGGACTCTGAGTGATGATATGGAGAGCCCGGCAACCTGTAACTGAAGGATATAGTCCAAGAGGACATGCAGTGGTGAGAGAAAAGGGTTTAAGCCCTTTGGAGCACACCAACGTGTGAACCTAGACCATTTGGACAGGTAGGTTTTCCTGGTAGAGTCTTTCCTGCTATGCAGCAATACCCATTTCACCTGGTCCGAGCAAAGACTCTCGGATGCGCTGAACCATCTATCATCCATGCAGTTAGATGCAGAGTGTTCAACTTCGGATGCAGAAGGGCACCGTTCTGCTGCGTCAGGAGGTCCGGTCGATGTGGGAAGCGGTATGGTGGTCGCGTGGACAGCTGCAGGAGAGTTGAGTACCATGGCTGTCTGGGCCAGGCCGGAGCTATGAGTAAGACTCTCGCCTTGTCCATGAGGATCTTCTCGAGCACTCTGGGAATGATCACAACAGGGGGGAATGCATATAACAGTGATGTTCCCCAGTGTCGGAGAAAGGCATCTCCCAAGGAACTGGTGCCTGCTCCTGCTCTGGAACAGTATGCTGTGCATTTCCTGTTGGCCCGAGTGGCGAAGAGATCTATCATCGGACGGCCCCAGCGACGGAAGAGAGGTAGGAGGACGTCCGTACTGATTTCCCACTCGTGATCGTGATGGAAGTATCTGCTCAATGCATCCGCAATGGTGTTGTTCGCACCGGGTAAGTATGATGCGACTATAGTGATGTCGTTTCGAATGCACCACGTCCATAAGCGGACTGCCTCCGTGCAGAGGGACCGGGACCGGGCGCCTCCTTGTCTGTTCACGTAATACATCGTGACGATGTTGTCGGTGAGAATTCTGGTTGTCGTGCCTCTTATATGCGTCCTGAACTGTCTGCAGGCATGGAACACCGCCTGCAACTCGAGAAGGTTGATATGTAACATCCGTTCTGATGCGGACCAGCGGCCCTGAGCTGTTTCCGTGCCGATGTGAGCACCCCATCCCATGAGAGAAGCGTCTGTTGTTATCTCTTTTGACGGCTGTGTCACATGGAAGGGGACTCCTGACAACATGTTGTTGGGGTTGACCCACCAACGGAGGGACTTCTTTACATGTACGGGTGAAGCCACGAGTTTTCGGGTGTTGTGTCTGACGGGGTTGTACACCGTGCTTAACCAATGTTGCAGGCACCGCAAATGCAACCTTGCATGCTGCACGATGATCGTAGTGGCTGCCATATGGCCTAGGAGCTGCAAATATACCCGTACTGGGAGTGTTGGAGCTTGTAAGACTGTGCCTATTAAGTCCTTTATGACTTGGAAGCGCTGGACCGGAAGATGAGCTCGCTCTGAGAGAGAGTCGAGTCGGGCTCCTATGAAGGTTAGAGTGTGTGTCGGTTGCAGACGCGATTTTTGCATGTTTACAATGAGGCCGAGGGAGTCGAATAGATCCCGCATCGCGGCTACCATGTAATGTGTCTCCGACTGCGTGTGACCCTTGATGAGGCAGTCGTCGAGATACGGGAAAATTGAGACCCCTGTTTTCGTAGATGGGCGGCCACCACCGTTAGTGTCTTTGAGAACACTCTTGGGGCCGATACCAGGCCGAAAGGGAGCACCCTGTATTGGAAGTGCTCGTCTCCCACTACAAACCGAAGAAAACGTCTGTGCGCTATGTGCATTGTGATATGAAAGTATGAGTCCTGTAAATCTAGGACTGCGAACCAGTCTCCCTTGTTTAGCACCGGTATGATCTTGGCCAGCGTGGTCATCTTGAAGCGCTGCTTTCGAATGTAGCGATTGAGGCCTCTCAGGTCGAGGATAGGCCTCCACCCCCCGGACTTCTTGGGGACTAGGAAATACCTGGAGTAGAAGCTTTTCCCCCGGAACTCCACGGGTACTCGTTCTATGGCCCCAATCTGTAGAAGGTGGTAGACCTCGTGCTGAAGAGCGACCCCGTGAGATGGGTCCCTGGGAAGGGACGGGGTGGGTGGGGTTCTGGGGGGAACTGAGGTAAAGGGAATCATGAGTCCTGATGATATCACTTCCAGGACCCATCGGTCCGAGGTAATGCTGGCCCATTGATGACGGTATGGCCTCAGCCGATGATGGAAGAGGTTGTTTGCAGGCTTCTGTGTGATGACGACGAGAGACTTGTTCGAGTCCTTGACATGGGAGTCAAACGTGCTGCTTAGAAGCCGGTCGAGCAGATGCTCGATTCTGTTGCTGGCGCTTGCACTGTGGACGCTGTCTAAATCTGGACTGGTCAGGTCCGCGTTGTTGCTGTTTGAAGGATGAATAGTCGTACCTCCTTTGAAAGGGGTAGTATTGTTTACGCTTGAACGGAGGGGTGTACATGCCCAAGGTTCGGAGGGTGGTACGAGAGTCCTTTCCCGAATGTAGAATCTCATCCGTCGTGGAGGCAAACAGCTTCTGTCGATCAAACGGCAGATCTTCGACCTTGGACTGCAATTCTCGAGGGGCTCCCGTTGACAGGAGCCAGGAGGTTCTCCGCATGGTAATGCCCGTTGCCATGGCTCGTGCGGCCGTATCCGCTACGTCTGCGGCGATTTTAAGTGATGTTCTACACGCGGTATACCCCTCCTGGACAACAGCCTTTAAAAGAGGTCTCTTGCTGTCGGGAAGGTGTTGCATCAGCTCCGGAAGCTTTGAATAGTTATCAAAGTTGTGGTTTGATAGGAGGACCGCGTAGTTGGCGATTCGGAGAAGTAATGTTGCGGAAGAATATATCTTACGGCCGAATAAGTCCAATTTTTTAGAGTCCTTATCCGGGAGGGAGGTCTTAAAATGGGGCATCTTAGCCTTGTGGCGGACAGCGTCCACTATTAAAGAATTAGGCTGTGGGTGATTGAAAAGAAAGTCTAGGCCTTTGGAGGGGACGAAATATTTTTTGTCCACCCTTTTATTCGTAGGTGGTATAGATGTTGGCGTCTGCCAAATCTCCTCAGCTACCTCCATGATAGCCTCGTCTATAGGGAGGGCGATCTTCAGTTGATGTTTAGGATGTAAGTTCTTAAACAGCTTATGCTGTTTCACCTCAGCCTCCGTGAGTTGTACCTCCTGAGATTGCGCCACTCGTTTAAAGAGGTCTTGGAACTCTTTAAGATCATCTGGGAGTGATGTTTCGGCCAAGGTTACCCCTTCTCCCAGCGCGAGTGTGGAAGAGCGAACACTAGGAGACATATCCGGTTCCGTTTCGGAGAGCTGGCCCTCTTCCATGTCTGATTGTGGATGAGGGGGGGAGAGTGGTGGTAACGTAGGTCGGGGTGGAGATTGATTCCGAGGTTCAGAATGCATCGAGCGCGGGCTGGTTGATCGACAGGAGCAAGGTGATCTGCGGCGAGATCGGGAGCGACTGTGATGGGGTGACCCATAATAATAGGATCTATAGTAATGCATGGAATGACGATCAGAGGCTGCTGGTGATGAACATCTAGAGGATCCCACGGTGCCATGCCTGACATAGTAAGTGCCGTGTGGCGCGCGAGTTGGGGAGTGGAATCGCCTTGACGGGGATCGAGATCTGGAATATCTATAATGTGAGCAGCTACGTTCCCTATAGTGATGGTGGCGAGAGGATAAGCTTTGCCTATGATGCCCCTTACGCCCCGCTGCATGGTGTGCAGACGTGGAGGGGTGAGGCGATGGCTACGGAGGGGGGACCGGGGAGGGGGAGAGGGAAATTTCACGGATGTTCATCCTTGGTGCTGCACTAGTAGAAGCTGCTTCTAGCTGCTCAGGGATTGCAGGCTGCAAGCTTGGAGGGCCAGGTGGCTGTGCTGACAGAGTCATTTGTTCAGTGCTGGGTACCATGGGTGCTGAGGGTGCTGAAGACAGCTCCCTGTGAGGGGAGGTGTGCACTGCATTCAAAGAGGCAGGCACCGTCGGTGCGGGGCAGGCTGTCTCTTTAAGGGGCCCCCCTGCCCTCTGCGGTGCCGGGGGCAGTCCGAGCCGGAAAGTGCTGGCTGACTTCTTTGAAGTGGCTGCACGGGCTGTCTTTGAAGTTGAAGTGCCCGGCTTATCACCTGCGCTCACCCGCTGCTGCGAGGCAATCTGCAGGGAATGAGCAGGACAGGCTTTCTTCCTCTTAGGGGAAGACATAGCCGGGGAGGGAGCCCTCCGTTTTCCTGCGGTCGGGTCCTATGCCGAGGAGCCTGGGGCGCTGGAAGGTAGGAGAGCCTTATCAAAGAGGATCTCCTTTAGCCATCTTTCCTGCTCCTTGCGGGCTCTCGTCGTGAGCTTGGCACAGTGACTACATTTTTGGGGGATATGTGCCTCCCCAAGGCAGCGGACACAAGCCGAATGTCCGTCAGAGACAGGCATTGAGTCCCTGCACATAGTGCACTTTTTGAAGCCGGGGGAGCCCGGCATCCCGGCTGTCTGAAGGGGGTCGATTGCCCCTTCCTCTCTCCTTTAGGAATTGTAACTATGTTTGAATAAAGGATCCGAGAACTACTGAACCTAGCTCAAGCGGAGCTAGCCGGGTAACAATGTAACTCTTCTTACTTTTATACTTTGTTTTTTAAACTAGAAGTTGAAACAGAAAAACGTCTGTAGAAGGCAACAATATAACTATATACAAATGGTAACTGTTTCTTTTGCTATCATTATGCTGCCTCTTCTCTTCTCTTTTTTTTTTTTTTTTTTTAAACCAGAGCCGCGGCTCTGAGAGCTGCGCGGCGGAGACAGCTGAAACCTTCAAATATAAGTATAAACAGCTGATAACTCTATAAAGGTATTAACTAAAATCAGGAACACACTAATGAACTGGAAATGTAGTGAAAACGAACAGAAGTTTAAATCATTTTGAACTTTCCCTCAGGAAACCTGAGGAGAGGAAGGAGAGCTCCGTCCGTGACCAGGGGCGGATTAGAGGAAACTGGCGGGCGCCGGACCGCGCGCGGCACATGAAAGGCGCGAAACCGGCTCGAGCATGCGCGGTCCGGCCGAACACAGCTCTGGCAAGCTCCAATTCGTGGTGCCGGGACCAGCCCGACACCAGACGTGGAGCACCCTCGGGGACTACCTGAAGAAGAAGTAGGGATCTGGAACAAGGCAGGAGGGCAAGGCTTAGGAGCAGGTGAAAAGGCAGGATCCAATGTAGCAACCAGCCAGACACTCCACCTACTTGCTTGGACAATTTCCTCTGCCTTCTTCTGGCTTACTTAGCAAATCAGAGAAGATGGATGTTTCCTCCAATCAGGAGTTTCATGAGCAGTGTTTCTGGTGAGCTAGGATCCAACAGTCCACACTCCCTATTTGTCCCAGTGAGCTGCCAGTAAGTGGCTTCATTCTAAAGCAGACATGGGCAATAATTTTTGATTGGGGGGGCCAACTACCAAGATTTTGGAAAGTGGTCAAGGGCCACACTCTTCCATGGTATTAATGGTGGAGGTGTGAGGTCTGGGATGGAGGTTGGGTGCAGAAGGGAGCTTGGGGTAAAGGATTAGGATGCAGGAGGGAGAATGGAGTTTGGGAGAGCATTTAGGTGAAGGAGGCAGTTGTGACCTAGGGCACATGGGTGCAGGGTTTTGGCATGTGACCTAGAGAAGGAGGAGACTGTGATCTCAGGCAGGAGACTGGGGTGCCAGATCAGAGAGGGGGCATGGGTGCATGTGGAGCAACAGGGGCAGGAGTTTAGGGCAGAGAGTTGGAGAAAGAAGGGGCTGAGGTGCTCGAGGCAGATTCTCACCAGGAGACTTACTAGCCTGCCTGCATAGCTAAAGGCTTGCAGAGTTTAAAATATTTCTGCCTGCTCGGCCATGTGCTTGAGTGAGTGAGTGAGTGAGCAGGAGGGTTGTGCTTTGTGGCTACCTGTTATTCAAACAGGCAGTTCCCACTGGCCAGTGTCTGTACAAAAAGAGAAAGCACCTCATAGCCGTGTTTTTAAGCATCATGCGGGGCAAGCAGGGGAGCCTGTCTGGGGCTCCCCATTGCCTCCGCATGCCAGATCCAGTGGCTTGGCGGGTTGGATGTGGCCCATGGGCCGTATTTTGCCTAGTCCTGTTCTAAAGACTGCCTGCAGACTTGTGGATGCACAGTCCCTCGCACTCACTGATGTCAAAAAAGCAAATGGCAGAGATCTCTATTGATAGTAGGAACTGGCCAACTGGAATCTCAGGTATTTCCTTTGAGCAGGATATATTCCTGTTTGAAAATAGGTATCTCACAGGTCAAGAACTGAGAGAGCTGTGCCCAGCATAAATCTGAATCCATGGATGAAAGTGTTCATCTTTTTCAATCCAAAACTGGCTGCCAGACACCTTTTTAGTTTGCTATTAGAAAGTAATTATTATAAAATCCCTTCATTCTATATTCTAATGTGCCTCTTTCACTACTGCACAAGTGAAAAGTGAGTCAACTTCTTGATATAATGTACTCTTATGAGATGGATCCCTGAAAGATACGGGGGGAAAGGAATGGGAAGGGTCTCAAATAACACATGCTTATGACCCAATAATCTGCTGTGACGAAGTTCCAAGTCTCATGAAAATAAAACAAATGGATTTGAAGGGAGGCAGAAGACTTGGAGGAAAAAGATCCTTTAGAAAATGTCCATGGCTCCTAGCTGAAGTTCCCTTCCACCCGCGATTTGTACAGAGATGTTTCTGGAAGTTTTTCTTCATCAAGGAGTGAGAGGAAAGTGCACAGTTTGCTGCATTCCTCTCTCTAGTTGGGGAGTGCAGGGGGCAGACAAACCTAGACCTGCCCCAGCTGAGGAACATGCACCCCCCTCCACCTGTGCACACTAGCGCTGCAGCAGCCATGGGGAGGGGCTTCTCACCTGGCTACAAACTGCTGCGCTGAGAGAGAGCTGAGGTGGTCCTCACACTGCAAGATAGACTGCATACTGAACCCATCATCCTCAGCACAACCCCAGGGCAATGATATAAATGAAACATGTACATTTTCATTTTATTTTCCAAGAAACAAAAGTTAATTGAGTTAAGGACCTGAGCAACATTAGGTAAATATTCTAGCCTTTTAATGAACACAGGGCCTTGCAACTTTTAGTGTTAAACTTATCACACTCCTCAAACGAAGAATCCTTTATTGTTGTTTGCACAGCTTTATGTATGAAAGGCTATTGTAGTAAAAAGTCATTACAAGTCACCCTGGAAAACAATGCAAGCAGAATTGCACAGAATTAACAGCAACAGAGATGAAGATGCCACCGATGCAAGTAACTAAAAAAGGAGTTTGGCTGGCTCTAGCACACTATCTTTTATTGGCATTGCAAGCTCTCCACACAGAGATGCATGTGAAATGTACAGGAATAGGTGGGATTTCTTCTGGACACCTTCCAACGAAATTTAAAAGTAGGAGAGTATTAATTTTTAAAAGTTTTTATATTCATCAGGCTGTGCATTTGATGAAGAGGAAACAATTGCCTCATCAGATGACTAGAAAGGAATGCTCACTATTATGATCTGTTAATCAAACTACAAATCATCTGCCATATTCTTGCAGCAGAAGGAACTGTTGAGCTGTACTTTTGCTCTCAGTGGAGCTCATTGCTGTCTTGATGAAGAGGGCTATAACATACCAATGTACAGGCCTGACCGGAATGGCTGTGTCACCCATCCTGCAACCTTGGGTTTCTTACAATGTTTGCTGAAGTAGCTGCCATCTGGGCCACTCACAAACATCCTTCCAGTACGCAAGCCACATCATGAGTGCCTGTGTGTAACTGCAGTCTGCTAGCCTCACTTAGGTTAATACTCTGACTCTCACCAGCTGGGTTACACTGCAGGGTGGCCCCAACACATCCCAGGTCTCAGATTTCCCCCACAAAAATATATGTCCTATAGTGCTATCCCATGTATTAGATAATACAAATATTTTAAGTCCATTATTCCTTTAAGGGAATGATATGCCATTTTATTATCTCAAATAGTTATCCAAACACTTCAATTTAAACACACTGGATTAGATAAAATACAAAAAAAAAAACCAAGTTATTAACAACAAGGAGATTTTAAGTTAGTACAAGTAATGAGGCATAAAAATCAGAAATGGTTATAAGAAAAATAAAGATAAAATGCCTAATTTAACAAACTTTATTTTAAAAAAAGCAAAATTACTCACCACATGTTCCAGAAGATACTGACAAAACTCTCAGGTCAGGACCTGTTCTGGATACTCAAATTAATGTTTCCTTTGTCTCCGTAGGTGGTGAATGTGATAGGCAAGGAGTTAGGGGAAGAGACCCTTTGGGTCTTTGCTTCTCCTTTTCCCAGTTTTAGTCCCCCTCAGGAAAAACATTTCCAGCTGAGAACTAGATGACAGAGTCTATATGAACGAATGTTCCCTGCTGTTTTTTCACCTGTTTGAATTTCCTTTGTCTTTCTTTCCTGCTTGATGACTCTGTTTACAGCTTAAATGCAAATTAAACAGAGTATTCATTCCTTTGTTTAGAACAGACATGTTTGCCAACTTCTTTTACAGCAGAGCTGTGGAGTTTGGAACATGAGATTATCTCAGAGGGAAATTTTATAATTTTACATACCATGTTGCAATACATTTTATCAGGACACTACTGATCAGACAATTTTAAGTTTTCAAATGATAGCTTACAGAGCGTATGTTGGACCAGAATTATTACAGCAGAATGAAGGGAGTGAATACAGGAACATATTCCTTCACAAGGACCTAATCATGGATGAAGCTGCAATAGCTGGCTTCCTGGCTGGCTATAAGACTCAAAACACCCAGAAGTGTTAAGGCTAATGATAGGGACATGGTTTAAGTAATAATGTGCCCTAGACTCCCTCCCAGACCCACAAGGATCAAGCGACTGAGATAGAGAGTATTTTGGAAACACGTTCCTGAAAAGCTCTGATGATAAAGAGGAGAAAGAGTATTCCTCTTCCAAAGGAAGGGTCATTGTAACTGGAGCCCCAGATAAACATTCAGAGTGTGTCCCCTGGTTGGGACTGTTGAAGCCCTTGACACCATAATGGGGATAATGACTGGTGTCAGTATGTTACCTCAGATAAAAGTAGTGGTGATTCAACTGGTGCCAAGATCTTAAGTACTAGAATACCAGTTCTGTGGGCAGGCACGTAGATACCAACATCTAAAGAAAGGTGGGCAACATATTGCTAGTATTGAGATCCTCAGTGCTGAAGGATCAGTGCCAGGCAATATCTAAACTCAGACTGAGCCAATTCAAAGGCATGGTGACCAGTGGTGAGGACATGCCAGACAGACCTGTCTTGGGCCTTGAACTACCCTTTAAAGAGGCAGGATGAGACAATCTCTGCTTTTTTTACTGGGACTCAATTAAGGTGAGCTAAATCTGTACTCCTTTAATGGAGCGATGCTTCTTCCTCTCCTGACCATAGATAATTTACACACAGGGAAGATGATTTCTTTGAGACATAAGTCACAAAACTGAACTGATGCCAGACTCGTAAGAGGACTACTTCAAAACAGGACAAGAACAGAAAACAACAGAATTCCACTTGTCGTCACCTACAGTCCACATCTTAAACCCCTGCAATGCATTATCGACAATCTAAAACCTATCCTGGAAAATGACCCCATACTCTCATAAGCCTTGGGGGAAAGGCCAGTCCTCGCCTACAGACCACCCCCTAATCTCAAACAAATTCTTTCCAGTAACCACACATCACACCTCCCTCATAATCATTGTGGAACCCACCCCTGCAATCAGCCCTGGTGCCAACTCTGTCCACGCATCTACACAAGCAATTTCTTCGCTGGATCCAACCACTTCAGCCACTACATCAGGGGCACATTTAACTGCACATCCACTAGTACAATCTATTCTATACCATCAAATGCCAGCAGTGCCCCACTGCCATGTATATTGGCCAAACTGAACAGTCTCTATGGGAAAGAATTAATGGACACAAATCAGATATCCGAAAAGGCAACATACAGAAATCTGCTGGAGAACATTTTAACCTTTCCAAGCACTCATTAATGGATCTCAAAGTCACCGTGTTGTTTCAGGCCAATTCTACAAGCCAAATACAGAGGGAGGGGGTTGGAACTTTTAACTTCATTTACAAGTTTGATTCCTATCAGAGAGGAATGAATAAAGACATTGGCTGTCTCTCACATTACCTTCCATATCCTAATAACTTAATAAACCAAACAGTGGGTACTTATAGAGGTGCAAATTGTTCTTATCAGCTTTTTGTAACTTGAACAATGTAATTCACTACCTTGTTCTCTTTTTCCCTTGCATACTCCCCCGCCCCTTTCCCTTATTTAATCTTGGATCTCGACTTTTAATACTCCAGTCATCTGAAGAAGTGGGTTGTGCCCAAGAAAGCTCATGCTATCATCTACATGTTTTGTTAGTCTTTAAGGTGCTGCTAGACTATTCATTGTTAAGTTTTTCCGGTTACAGGCTAACTCGGCTACCCCTCTGAAGCAAGAGGACTTTTGGAAGAGATTTTCTCAGACTTCTCAATCTTAGCCATTCCAGGAACTGAAGAAGGGCCCCAATAGAAAGTTTTCAATAAACCACTCCTACCTTTTTGAGTTCTCAAACAGAACAATCTGCAAATGGCACATTTTTCAGGAATGTGGCCCTCTTTGAGGCTCTTTGAGAGGAGGTAGGTGCACTTAACAATAAAAGACATCACTTTTCCTAAAAAGATAGCCTTTTTTTAATTCAAGAGACTTCTGCTCTCCATAGGAGCTGGACCAGATACCAGAAAATTCTCACAAGAAAATAAAGAAAAAAGTTAGCTTTATTTTCAAGGGGTATGAAGAGAGTAATAACTACAAATAAGTAACATTAAAACTACTAAGAATTATTTATACTTCAAATTATTTGCACAGTGACCAAGAAGCTGAGATGCTGCTCAACTTCTGATTTGTGATCACAGCCAGTAAGAATGAACTATAAGATGGCTGGGATCACCTGGCATTTTATGGCCTCTGCTGGGAAGCAAGAGGATATCTGGAGCAAATATGCAGCCTCCAACAGACACTATTAGCCAACAGAATTTAAGCTTGATTTCATGGACTGCATGTGCATCAGGAGTGGAATACATATGGAGAAACACAGGAATAACAATAAATTATAACAGAACAGTACCTGCTCTGTCACAAGGGGTATGACTCCTAATATTATTGAGTCATGCAACTGAACACAGCACACACTTCCCATTTTGAACATTTACAAACATAGGCACTGCAGCAAAAACACTGAAGAATGTGAGGCTTTTTAAAGAAGTCTTCAAATCATTATTTCTGTGCGAGATTGAATATTGCACTTCAGCTTGGCTATGTTACCTGAATAGAATAAGTAATTGCTCTTATATTATCTCCAGCCTTCACTGAAAGGAGAGACTGATGATTGTTTGGGAACCAGAATTTACATGTTCTATTTACCTTCCAGGAAAACTTGAACCTTCTGTGTATAATAATTTTACATAGAAACGCATTCTGTTATAGTAATCTGAACTATGAACATCTGTCTTTTGTTTTTTAAATAATCCATGATATATGGTTAGAACATTGGCTCATTACTCACTGATGATTAATAGCTTAGAATGGCATCTTTTGTAATTATTAAAACTTACTGTTGCTATGGGCAAATGAAAAACCTGCCCTTGGACCAATATCATCATAGTGAGATCAGATCAGTAGAAAGAGCTAGAACTCTGTGGCTAATAATAACAAAATAAAATTAAAGTTTAACTCAGCAGTATAATGAGTTCTATTTTTAATACATTCATTATGAGTAAAATGTACCAATATAAAGCACTTATTTGTAAGGAATAAATATTTAGGCCACTTTCTTTTCAAATGTGGCTTTATGAACTTCATAGAAGTCTGTTTCGGTGGATACCACAGCCCCCTAATTTGAACCCTACCAAATTCACAGTTCATTTGAATAAAATTCATGGTCAGACAATTTAAGAAATTCTGAGTTTCAGATATTTATATCTAAAAGTTCATGGTATTGTAACTATGTGGGTCTCGGCCCAAAAAGGGGTGATGCAGGAGGAATCACAACCTTATTGTGCGGGGTTGGGGGGAGGTACTTCTGTACTGCTGCTGGAATTGCTGCCTTCAGAGATTGGCCAGAAGTGACCAGTGGCATTTGGCTGGAAGCCTAGCTGTGAAGCCAATGCCACCAGCAGCATCAGAAAAAAAAAGAGTGGCATGATATGGTATTGTCACTCTTACTTTGGCACTACTATTGGCCATGGCAAAGAAGTAAGGGTGAAAATGCCATACTATGCCACCCTCGTGTCTGTGTTGCTGTTGGTGACACCAGTGCCAGCTCTTCTCCCAGCTGGCAACCACAGAGCTTCCTGCTGCCAAGGGATATTGCCAGAGGGCGGTTGACTCAGACCTGGGAGCAGCCTATGCAGGGGAAGAGGAAGTCCCATCCCTCCCGGTCTGTCTGGACTAGCAGCTGGAGCTCAGCTTATGGTAGGAGTGTTCTGCCTGGTGTCCCCAACACTCAGATGTTAAAGGGGCCTAAGGCTGGCTGTGTGTGCAATTGGAGGAGGTATCAATGGTACGCCTGCTCTGGACCAAAGCATCCTAAGCAGTCACTCAAGTCGCCCACCATAGGATGGCACTGTATTCCTCAAAAGTAATGGCCCCTCACTCCCATAACATGACTAGGATCCTTATTTTGATGCTGTTACCTTCTGAGCTGAGTGCCTAGCCAATAGCTGCCACTTTCTGGCCACCAAGCACAAAAGTGAGGGTGGCAATACCATAACTCCCTACAACAGCCAGATTCCACATGGAAGTCCAGATGGTGTGGTCTTGCTGTATTTGTGGCTTGCAATTCCCACTGAGTGATCTCCAGGCTGGGGGAGACAACCATTGTGAAAGGTGCCTGCTGGTGGAATCTCTCAGGCAGCAGGTGGGAGAGCTACAGGAGGAGGTGGCCAGGCTGAGGAGCATTCGAAGCCATGAGGAATTCCTGGACAGTATTCCTGTGGAGTCCACGGAGGTCACTGTCCTAGGATGTGGGATTGTTGACCAGCCACTTATGGAGGAGGCAGTGGTGCAGGGTGAGCACTGACAGCTGGTTACTTCCGGCAGCGGGCAGTGTTCCACCCCTGCTCCTAACCCTCCCACTGTGTTGTTACATAACCGTTACACTTTACTTTCTGCAGGAGACAAGAAGTCACCCCCCACAGTGGAGGAGACCAGGCCTTGCACCACCAAGGTTGAGCAGTCTCCTGCCACCACTGCGAGGAGGAAACGTAGGGTAGTGGTGGTTGGAGACTCTCTTCTGAGGGGAACGGAGGCACCCATCTGTCGCCCTGACAGCTCATCTCGAGAGGTAAGCTGTCTGCCAGGGGCCCGTATCCGAGATGTTACGGAGGCATTGTCGAGGATTATCCGGCCCTCTGACTACTACCCCATGCTACTCATCCACGTGGGCACAAATGATACTGCCAGGTGTGACATTGAGCGGATCAAGTGTGACTACAGGGCTTTGGGAGTACGGGTGAAGGAGTTTGGAGCGCAGGTGGTATTCTCTTCGATCCTTCCTGTCAAAGGTAGGGGCCCGGGCAGAGAGAGGTGCATCCTGGAGGTGAATGCCTGGCTGCGACGATGGTGTCGCCAGGAGGGATTCGGCTTCCTTCATCACGGGGTGCTCTTCCAGGAGGGACTGCTTGGCGGAGATGGAGTTCACCTTTCCAGGAGCGGGAAGGCCTTGTTTGGACACAGACTGGCTAACCTTGTGAGGAGGGCTTTAAACTAGGTTCGACGGGGGCAGGTGAGCAAAGCCCACAGGTAAGTGCTGCATGTGCGGGACTGGGAGATGGGTTGGAAATGGGGGGGGCTACGGCCTATAATGGCAAGGAGAAAGGAGGGTCAGGGCACAACAGGGAAGCAAGATCAAATCAGTATCTTAGATGCCTATATACAAATGCGAGACGTATGGGTAATAAGCAGGAAGAACTGGAATTGCTAACCAATAAATACAACTATGATATCATTGGTATTACAGAAACCTGGTGGGATGGGACACATGATTGGAATGTTGGTATGGAAGGGTACGGCTTGCTCAGGAAGGACAGACAGGGAAAAAAGGGAGGAGGGGTTGCCTTGTATATTAAAAATGTACACACTTGGACTAAAGTGGAGATGAACGTAGGAGATAGCTGTGTAGAGAGTCTCTGGGTTAAGCTAAAAGGAAAAAAAAACGAGGGTGATATCATGCTAGGAGTCTACTACAGGCCACCTAGCCAGGTGGAAGAGGTGGATGAGGCCTTTTTTAAACAATTAACAAAACTATCCAAAGCCCAAGATTTGGTGGTGATGGGGGACTTCAACTATCCAGACATATGTTGGGAAACTAACACAGAGAGGCACAGGCTATCCAATAAGTTTCTGGACTGCATTGGAGACAACTTTCTGTTTCAGAAGGTTGAAAAAGCTACCAGAGGAGAAGCTGTTCTGGATTTGGTTTTAACAAATAGGGAGGAACTAGTTGAGAACTTGAAAGTGGAAGACAGTATAGGGGACAGTGATCACGAAATAATAGAGTTCATGACCTTAAGGAAAGGTAGAAGGGAGACCAGCACAATTGAGGTAATGGATTTCAGGAAGGCAGATTTTGATAAGCTCAGAGAACTTGGAGGTAAGGTCCCATGGGAAGCAAGACTGAAGGGAAAAACAACTGAGGAGAGTTGGAAGTATTTCAAAGGGACGTTGTTAAGGGCCCAAAAGCAAACAATTCCGCTGTGTAGGAAAGATAGAAAATATGGCAAAAGACCAGCTTGGCTTAACAAGGAGATCTTGCATGATCTCAAAATAAAAAAGGAGTCATATAAAAAATGGAAACTAGGACAACTAACAAAGGATGAATATAAGCAAGCAACACGGGAATGCAGGGGCAAGATTAGAAAGGCAAAGGCACAAAATGAGATCAAACTAGCTACAGGCATAAAGGGAAACAAGAAGACCTTTTATAAATACATTAAAAGCAAGAGGAAGACCAAGGACAGGGTAGGCCCACTGCTTAGTGAGGAGGGAGAAGCAGTAACAGGAAACTTGGAAATGGCGGAGATGCTCAATGACTTCTTTGTTTCGGTCTTCACCGAGAAGTCTGGAAGAGTGCCTAACGTAGTGAATACAAGCAGAGAGAGGGTAAGTTTAGAAGATAGGATACACAAAGAACAAGTTAAAAATCACTTAGGAAAGTTAGATGTCAGCAAGTCACCAGGTCCTGATGAAATGCATCCCAGGATACTCAAGGAGCTGATAGAGGAGGTATCTGAGCCTTTAGCTATGATCTTTGAAAAATCATGGCAGACAGGGGAGATTCCAGAAGACTGGAAAAGGGCAAATATTGTGCCCATCTATAAAAAGGGGAATAAGAACAACCCAGGAAACTACAGACCGGTCAGTTTAACGTCTGTCCCAGGGAAGATAATGGAGCAAGTAATTAAGGAAATCCTATGCAAACACTTGGAAGGTAACAAAGTGATAGGGAATAGCCAGCATGGGTTTGTGAAGAACAAGTCATGCCAAACTAATCTGATAGCTTTCTTTGATAAGATAACGAACCTTGTGGATAAGGGAGAAGCGGTGGATGTCATATACCTAGACTTTAGTAAGGCATTTGATACGGTCTCGCATGATATTCTTATTGATAAACTAGGCAAATATAACTTAGATAGGGCCATGATAAGGTGGGTGCATAATTGGCTGGATAACCGTAGTCAGAGAGTTGTTGTTAACAGTTCTAAATCCTGCTGGAAAGGGATAGCAAGTGGAGTTCCTCAAGGGTCTGTTTTGGGACCCGTACTGTTCAATATCTTCATCAATGATGTAGATATTGGGATAGAGAGTACGCTTATTAAGTTTGCAGATGATACCAAACTGGGTGGGGTTGCAACTTCTTTGGAGGATAGGGACATAATTCAAAATGACCTTAGCAAGTTAGAGAAATGGTCACAGGTAAACAGGATGAGGTTTAATAAAGAGAAATGCAAAGTGCTCCTCTTAGGAAGGAACAATCAGTTCCATACATACAAGATGGGAAGCGACTGTCTAGGAAGGAACATGGCGGAAAGGGATCTAGGGGTCATAGTGGACCACAAGTTGAATATGAGTCAACAGTGTGATGCTGTTGCAAAAAAAGCAAATATGATTTTAGGTTGTATCAACAGGTATGTTGTAAGCAAAACTCGTGAAGTCATTCTGCCGCTCTACTCTGCACTAGTTAGGCCTCAGCTGGAGTACTGTGTCCAGTTCTGGGCGCCACATTTCAAGAAAGATGTGGAGAAATTGGAAAGGGTACAGAGAAGAGCGACAAGAATGATTAAAGGTTTAGAGAACATGACCTATAAAGCCAGGCTTCATGAACTGGGCTTGTTTAGTTTGGAAAAAAGAAGATTAAGGGGGGACATGATAGCGGTTTTCAAATATCTAAAAGGGTGTCACAAGGAGGAAGGAGAAAATTTGTTCCTCTTGGTTTCTGAGGACAGGACAAGGAGTAATGGGCTTAAAGTGCAGCAGGGGAGGTTTAGATTGGACATTAGGAAAAAATTCCTAACTGTCAGGGTGGTCAAATATTGGAATAAATTGCCAAGGGAGGTGGTGGAATCTCCCTCTCTGGAGATATTTAAGAACAGGTTAGATAGACATTTGTCAGGGATGGTGTAGACGGAGCGTGGTCCTGCCTTGAGGGCGGGGGGCTGGACTCGATGACCTCTTGAGGTCCCTTCCAGTTCTATTATTCTATGATTCTATGATTTCATTACATATTGTTCATGGCCATGAACATGGTATGACCTCACCCAGCCCTAACAATTCCAGCAACGTTGACACAATTTCACCACTGGGACAGCAGGGCATACTGTTCCTATAGAGATTTGCTACTGACAGATTAGAAGTGCTACCAGTGAAAGACACTGGGTGCTGGTAACGTTTCTAATGTCGATATCAGGGCTACTCAAAATTGGAAACCCAGGGGGCCACAAAGATACTCACAGCACATGCCGAGGGCCACAGCTTAAGTGCGGTTGCACATACATGCAAATATATATGCAAAAATATGCAGATTCTTTCACACAATGCCTCGGTGCTCCCAGCACTACCTGAGGACTAGAAACGCCGACAGCCTGTACCCATTTGTTCCAGTCATCCTGTCTGCTTGTTTTTTTCAATGCTCACCCCACCTGTGAGATGCCTTGCCATTGTACAGCTTGTTCAAGGATCCCACCGGTGGCCCGCATATTGAACCCTGTGTAAACCCAAAACACACCGTGGCTGCAAACAAACGGGCCATGTGTTGAGTAGCCCTGGTCTATACTATGGTATTTTCTGACATCTATTTGCTGGTAGCCCACGTAGTAATTATGATATATATATATCTCAGACAACTGAATGAATTTTTGAAGATGTTCTTAAAAATTATTACTGTGATTTAAGTAAAGTCCTAATCATAAATCTCAACTCTGTTTCCATCCAGGGATACAAGAAGCCGTACAAGCTGTTTGATATTTAAGAAGGTATTTCTGTAGGTATCAAAAAGAGATATTTCACTTTGGCTATTACTATAGGTAGACTTTTAAAAGTTTGTCCTTAATCACTGAATAATATTTAATTTTGTATTCAATTCAATGTGATACCTTGAATGAGGTGAGCATGATTGATACTCACAATCAGTTTTAGTCTGTCATACCCATTACAAGCCTGAATGAAGAAAAATATTAGTGAAACACACATTTCTATAGCTGCTTGCTGAACTTCCATTAGACTACCAGTCCTCATGGCACAAAATTTATAGTTCTGTAATTCCCCGAAATCATAGATTCCTTTTGCTTGTGATCTAAACAGGAATTAAGTAGTTTTCTTTTTCTTAGTCCTTAAAGGACATTTGCCAACACCATACCACCACTTTGCAAATTGTTATAAATATTATTCTCTTCTCCAGCTCACATGAATTATTCTGTTCACATAAGTAGGATGCAGGGCTCATTGGGATCAAATTATTGATTCTAACCTTGTCCAGGTACCTCCTATAAATCAGACATAACACAAATAGCTGAAACTTTACCATAATTATTTAACTGTCATTCAATATTATTAGAAATAAACCATCTTTACTGCTTTGTTAATTCACTTCTATCTCCTAATATATAGCAGCTCCTTCAGCCGTTACATGTTCAGGAAAAAGTTTTGAAGCATGTCTGGAAGTTTAACAAACCCAGGTTCTGATGGGCAAGGAGGAAAAGTGAAGTCAAAAGTGAAGGTAAAACAAAATACAGGACTATGTAGCACTTTAAAGACTAACAAGATGGTTTATTAGATGATGAGCTTTCGTGGGCCAGACCCACTTCCTCAGATCAAATAGTGGAAGAAAATAGTCACAGCCATATATACCAAAGGATACAATTAAAAAAAAGTGAACACATATGAAAAGGACTAATCACATTTCGTGGGTCTGGCCCACGAAAGTTCATCATCTAATAAACCATCTTGTTAGTCTTTAAAGTGCTACATAGTCCTGTATTTTGTTTTAGCTACACCAGACTAACACGGCTACATTTCTATTAAAAGTGAAGGGGCATTCCTAGATATCAGACTGCAGCACATCTTTAACAAGGGAGATGAGAAATGTACTGGCTGTTAGTGCAGATCTCAGAAAAGTAGTATATTCTACACCCCCCATGTTACCTCACTTAGTAAGTATGTGACCCCATTCTTCAGATTCTCATCAGTTGTTTGTGTGTGGTTGTTGTTGTTGGGTTTGTTTGTTTGTTTGTTTGGGGTTTTTTTGAGAACTGTACAACAGCCTAGTCAAGGTGACAAAGATATGAGTAACTGGCACAAAAAAAATTAACTTCACCCCTATCTCAGATCAGATGGGCGAAAAAAGTTCTTTTGGCTACTACTGCTGCCCAGCATCCAGAAGTTTATCATTGTCTAATAATGCACCTTAATATTGAATAAGACTTCAAATGGAAGAGTCATTTCTTAAAACATCAGTGAAGTAATCTTACACAACTTTTCTAGCTGTTTCCCCATCTACAAGCATTATCTCTGTCTTGTTTAAATTGAGCGATAGCCATCCTGCTGTCACACAAGCTCCAGTTCCACACAAGGATTGGATCATTCTATCAACTGCATGAGTTAGCTCAAATGGACGGAGATAGATCTGGGAGTCATCAAATTAATTACTAGACAGCAATAGGCCTCTTCATCTCCAAACTGAAGAGGAGATATGTGGTACCCTCTCAGAAATATCTCTTAGGTCAGTGCAGCAATTGCCATGAGCCTGCATATTACAAAATGGGCAGGGACAGTTGAACCACTGTTTGCAACTGCAAGGTACTTCAGATATATTAGTAAGACTTCATAACAAAGAAATCTAAAAGCAGTTGACAAATCTAGAAAAAATTGGCATGGGCTAATTCATCCATCACTCCCAATGCAGATTATATCCCATATCCAGGACTGTAACCAAATTTACTAGGACCAAGGAAAGGAAGTCTCATTTCTTGCTTAATGGTTTGTAGATGAACTACAATTTACTAAAAATGATAGTCACTATTTCTTCGATAGTTGTCAATTAGACAGTATTCTAAAATCCCACAAAACTGTCAAAAGAGTGGCCAGTTAGCTGAAGACCTCAGAAAATTCACAAAGTTCTCTGGAAAAATCACTATTTCGGTCAACCTCAAAATAGGGAACTAATATTTAACATCTTGGCTCTGAGCTTAGCTTACAACTCATTCCTGATATTGTCGTCTTATCTACAACAGAAAGAAAAGGATAAGCTCTCAAACACTATTTCCCCAGATCCTCCATATTTGAGCATCTCTAGCATTGTTTTTCATATCCTTTTGGCCTCCAAAATGTGGCCACTGAAGATCTGCAACTGCATGCTTAAACAGACGTCCATGCAGGCTGTATACTCAGTTCAAACACAAAACAAAAACGCCTCTGCCGTTTTCCTCAAACCACCAATCTGTTGACCTAAAATGCCTTCAGCTACATAACAGCACCATCTGCAAATGTATTTAAAGTACAGGATTATGTTGTTGAAAAGAAACATTTCTTTCATCAACAAGCACATTATGTGAAAACCTTGAAAGACAACCAATATCCCTTTTGTAAAATGTATCATTGTGTTGGACTTTTCCAGAGGTTTGTTTAGTACCTTCAGTTCCTGTTTTGGTAACAAGAGTTGAGACCACTCAAAACCATTAAAATGTTGTAGGGCCAGGCCTTAAAATTCTGGATAATTAAAAAACAAAATAATAGATTTTATTTCACAAAGAATGTGAAAGAAGTTGCTTGACAATGCTTAAAGAAATATACTCAGCTTCATTTATTTAAAGTACAGGCAGTCCCCGGGTTACGTACAAGATAGGGACTGTAGGTTTGTTCTTAAGTTGAATTTGTATGTAAGTCGTAACTGGCGTCCTGATTCAGCCGCTGTTGAAACTGACCAGCGGCAGACTACAGGAAGCCCGAGGCAGAGCTGCTCTGCTCTGCTCCCGGCTTCCTTGAATCAGCCGCTGATCAGTTTCAACAGCGGCTGTGGACTCCTGGGACAGAGCAGCTGGGGCGCTGCTGGGTAGGTCCCCATAGCGCCGCACCTCGGCGCTGCGGGGACCAACCCGGCAGCGCCCCAGCTGCTCTACCCCAGGCGTCGGCGGGAAAAGCCTGGTCTGCTGGGGAGAGGGCTAGCTAGTGCGCCTTCCCCCTCCCCCCCCCCCCAGCAGACCAGGCTTTTCTCGCCGCGAAGGACGCAGGCAGCGGGACCGCCCGCATCCTTCGCGGCAAGAAAAGCCTGGTCTGCTGGGGGGGGGGACGCACTAGCTGCACCCCCCCCCCCCAGCAGACCAGGGAGACGCGGAGCAGCTTTTCTCGCCGCGGAGGACGCGGGCGGCGGGACCGCCCGCATCCTTCGCGGAAAGAAAAGCCTGGTCTGCTGGGGGGGGGGGGACGCACTAGCTGCACCCCCCCCAGCAGACCAGGGAGACGCGGAGCAGCTTTTCTCGCCGCGGAGGATGCGGGCGGCGGGACCGCAGCGCGTCTGGGTGGTCCCACCGCCCCCGTCCTCCGCGGCGAGAAAAGCCCCGTTCGTATGTAGGGATCCGACATAAGTCGGATCCACGTAACTCGGGGACTGCCTGTACAGTAACTTCATACAATTCCTAAACAAAATACAGCAGACTCTAGTTGTTTTGAGAAAAGAAAAAATATTATTGTCATTGTACTGTGATATTACCCAAATTAGTTGATTCTTGAGGGAAACAGAATTTCCCTTGTTAAATTGCATAATTTGTCTGTTTCTAATATAGTTATAAAATATTTATATTCACAGTGCTGATGCTTCTCCACACCTGCTGTAAGTATCTCTAATACACAATTGTCTACAGAACCATCACTAATAGTTTTTGTATGCTATTTGAAAAAGGTAGAGAATTGCCTCCAGTTTTCATATTCTTTGAAATCTATAAAGGTATGAAAAAGCACACTATCACTCTGGAGGAGAGGAAACTAACAAGCTTTTCTGGGTTCATTCAGCCCTAGTAATGAGCTCGTGGAAGGCTTCCTTTGCCTACAGAAGCTTTTAAAAGGGAAAACCTGGCACAGAAAGGGAAGGTGAACTCCTTGTATATTGTCAATGACTGGAGCCAGAAAGATCTTTGCAACACCAAAGAAGAGCCCATGGTGCAAGCAGCACTTTCAGATGCCTCCAATGTAACTGACAGGAAAAGTTGGGGTGATCAGATGCCATTCGTACATGATCTATAATAAGTGACCTAACATAGGATGGGAAAAAAAGGACTCAAATCCCTGGGGATAGACTTGTCACATCTATCCACTATTTTGAATGTGGTCAGCACACACAGGAAACTCACAGTTTCTTCGTAGTTTTAAAAATCCCTCATTAATAGGCACATCAAGTCCATACAGCTCCTCCCTAATTCCCAATATAATATTGTGGAGAGGATGTAGAAACAACAGAAGGAGACTCCCTACTATGTAAATATGGAGAAAATGAAATGTAGTACATGTACACAGGGACAAATCTATCTTTTCTGGTGATCTAGTGCGCCCCAGGATCCTTTCTACCTGAGAAGTGAATGGAGTAGGTGCCAATGTCACAGTTCCTGCATTTGATATCATGCTGATAAACATTGGTACTGGGGTACCCCTGAGAGAACAAAGAGTCAGTGCCATAGAAGATAGAGTCATAGACGTAGCTGGTACTGCAGGCACTTTTTTATAGTCCCAGTTCAGGAATCAGAGAACCTTTAGTCATTGACCTTCTTTAACCGAGGAGCCTGAGATGGATCTGGCACACAGTGGCTTACGTTTTACTTGTGCAAGCACAAAAGAGGACAACCTATATTTTGGCTCTTGAGAAGGATATAAATGCTATCCTGGTTTTGGATGCTGACATCTCCTTTGAAAAGTGAGACAAAGAGCTTAAAGCTGAACTGCAGATCACAGGAACACTGAGAGATGAAGCCCATTTCCTCCAGATCTGAGAAGGCTTTCACAGACTGCTCCAAAAGGAAGATCTTAAGGTAATTTTTCTTCCCTTTTAAGTTATGTCTAGACAAGAAAAGCAAATCAATGGGTATGTGCCTTTCCCTCTGGTTAAAAAAAATGTATCCATTGCTTAGGAGAATAACCACATCAAAAGAAGGTAAATTTTGAACCCCAGGGATATAACTTCTCCCAGAGAAGCTAGAATTCCAGTACTGGAAAACCTTTAACACTCACAATTTTCTAATCCAATGGATGTAAAAATAATCTAGTATGTTCTATATAACTATACTAAAATAGACTTTTTACATATATAAAAGGGATTTAAAGATGCCCAGTGTGGAAGAGAATTAGAGACTGCCAACAGGTCCATCTCACAGCCATGAGTGCTTAGAAGGATCTGAAGAAAGGCTGGCCCCAGTTCAGCCTTTATACCCTTGCATGGGGGGGAAGGGAATAAGGATATGCAAGGCATAGCCATCCAAGAAAAAAATCTCCTCTCATGTATGTGGGGTGCACAGACATTACAATTACTCAATTATTTCTTCCAGAACCATTTATATCAATACTAGGATTTCTGATTTTAAAAATATCTTACTTACAAACATCTAGCTTATTATCAGTGACTTCAAATCTTAGGACACAAGGGGGGAAATGACTGTCTAATATATTTGCTGAGGCCAAATACATCTTTACTGGACTCTTTCTCTGAAAGAGGCAGTCCACCCTTGCAATGTCTGCATTTTTAAAAAAAAATCCTCACCATTGCAGCTCAGCTGATGGGAGTGCTAGTCTGAAATGATCACAGGCACTTTATACCCTTTGCCTCACCTGACTATGCTCAGAGTGCAGCTGTTGCTTAAACTGTGGTCTGCCTATGCTAGAATTCTCACCATTGCTACCATTGCTGAAGCTGCACCACTGCTAATGTAATGGCAGGAAATCTGAAGAAAAAGTTAGAACAAACATTGTCAAAATGCATGTCTTACATGTGCAAATACAGCAGAGTTTTTGCAGCAGATGGCAAAGAGTGTTTTGCTTTTGAGAATGCTTCTCTTTACTTTTTATTGCCTATGTAAATTTAGAAAAATATGAATATTCCCTATACATTATTTGAAATGTGCAGCACTAAGTGAAAAAATGGCAATTTAGCAAATAGCTTCAATTATCTGAGCTATAAGTGTATTATACACTTGCAGTCTGTGTTATATATTACCTTAAAGCATGTACTATTGGCTTCTAAAATGCATTTTTAAAATTATTTAAACTACCCTGCCTAGAAAAACAAGATGATACACAGCTAGAGACGAATTATATAACACTGACAACTAAGTAGATTATTAATTAGTTTGAAAATAATCCTAACATATTTTGCCAAGATGACACATCATTGTTTTCTGCAGTCGTCTTTATTTTCCAGATTTCTCCCATGACCATTATATTTTGCAGAATTCTTCTCAGAATTCTCGCTCTTCTTACTCTGCTTGTTCTAAATTTCATTTTAAACTGTCCCCCCTACAACAAATGGCAGAAGAAAATCCAAAAGAAAATGTAGCAGAGAGCACCAACAAAGCAAGTCAATATGAGTTCCCATTTCTTCATAGTAAGAGTTCCAGAATCTTTAATTTCCAGCTACTCCTTATCAGAAATGAAAGTAATTTAAATTTCTTACCGCTACTGCTGTACTGCATGTTGGGGGGAGGGGTCTGAGGATAGGGGGATTTGGTGGATGTTGGGAGGCTCAAGGCACAGGATTAGGGACATGGGAGTTGCAGGAGTCACAGCACAGGCCAGGGGGTGTGGGAGCTCAGGGCAGAGGGCTGGGGGGGTGAAGAGCTGCAGGTTTCAGGGTGGGGGAGAGTGAGAAGAACCTCTGGGCTGGGGGATGTGCATGGGGGTTGCAGAAATGTGGGTTGGGGAATGTGAGAAGAGGCTCATAGACGAGGTTGGAGTGTGGGGGGAAGGACTCAAGAGTCAGGGTTGAAGGTGCATGAAGGGACTATGACCAGAGGCTGAAGATATGAGGAGGAGCTCAGGTCAGGAGGCTTGGGCATGTGTGCGCAGGAGCAGTGCAGGTGGGAAAGCGCACTATTGGGGGGGGGGGGCTGAAACCACCCCCAAGGCTGCTTGCTGTTCCTCTTCATCCTTGTCAGGGAGCAAGAGGAAAGCACTCAGTGTGGCTCACTCACTACTCTACCCCATCCCCTTCACAGCCAGGACGGAGAGGAATGAACATATGCAGTGTGCTTTCATCTCGCTCCCTGACAGGAAGGGGAACAGCAAGCAGCATCCACATATGAATCTCAGGGCCCAGGTTGGGGGGGGGGTTCAGCCTCCCCTGCCCTTCCTAAATGGCACCCTGGGGCATCTCCAGACCAGTGGGGGAGCATGCCTCCAGCCAGGCCCTCTCAGAGAATGACAGAGGCCCAAGCCACTTGGAGTTTAGAGGCCCCATCCCGCCTCCAGGCTCCCAACTCATCTAACTTCTCATCCACAGGGTTATACTAAAACCAAAAGAATATATGAAAATGTACATGAGACATTTATTAACAATTAAGTCATTATACCAATAGCGTGGATATTAAAATTTGTCATTTTTGGAATGCTTTTCTGGCTTTCATGTGTACAAACTCGTTTATAATTGAAGAAAAATCTAATTTACATGCAACATCACCGCTGATATTAAGAATTGTGAGCCCATCAAATGCTCTTGTCCCATTGTAGAGTGATGATAGTCCTTTACTTGTTTTAACACGTTGAATGTGCATTCACCTGAAGCCACTGATGCAGGGAGACTGACAAAAATACATAATGCAATTGTGATATTAGGAAATACAGTTGACGGGCCAATATCAGATATTTTTTGAAGCAGTTATTTTGGCTCGCAGTCCAATTTAAAGTTGGTGGAATGTATAAGTTTCAGGAAAATGATCTTGTCACAGAGATCTTTTGAAATTTTATTGTTGTACCTTTGTTGAAACTGTTCAGCCACTGATTATAGATCTTCATCACTTAGTTCTCTGAACCCCCAAAGAAATCCAAAAAAGGTACAAATTTGTCACAGTGACTCAAATCGACATGTAAGACCAGATTTGATGGAGTCAATAATAACAAAAACATTGACTTGATAGTGCCTTTCTGCAGCAGATTGAGATGTTAGGCTGTGATTGGTGGAAAACTCAGATGAAATGTCAATATCCTGTGCTACTGATTTGGACTCAGAAATGACTGTGTCCCATTGATCATGAATCTTTTGAATATCTTTAAGAAGTCGTTCAATGTTATCCCTCTCAACAGCTAATGCAGCATTGCGTGCTTCAATTACAAGATTAGTTTCGTGGATCACGTTTAGTAGCTTCATCCACATCAGGGGTGGGCAATAATTTTTTGCTGGGGGCCACTTCAAAAAAGTGTGAAGTGGCCTCAGGCGGGACCAGAAGGGGAGGGGCTTCAAACAGAAGAGCCAGGGTCAGGATGCTTCTGGGTTTCCCCATGCACAGACCATGATTGGTTTGAAGGTGGGGGAGCTCCTTTGCCCTCCCTCACAGTTTCCCCTGGGCACCCTTGCCTCTGGTGATGGGAAGAGACTTCCCATACTCCTCCACCCCCAGGTCAATCAGGACCTGGGGGCGGGAGAGCACACAAAGCCTCCTCCTGCCCTGCCAGGAGCACAGGGCGCTTCTAAGGGCCGTGTGCTCCTCGCAGGGTGGGGGCAGGGGAGAGGAAACTTTGCGCACTCCCCTCATTCCCAGGCCAATCAGGGCTTGGGGGTGAGAGAGCACATGAAGACTCCTCCTGTCCTGCCCGGAGCACATGGCGCTTCTAAGTGCTGCAAGCTCCTCTCAGGGTGGGGGCAGGGCGGAGGAAACTTTGCGTGCTCCCCCTACCCCCAGGCTCTGATTGGCCTGGGGACAGGGGAGCATACGAAGCCTCTTCCCCACCCTGCCAGGAGAGCACACACTTCAAAGCACTGTGTACTCCTGGCAGGTCAGAGGAAATTTTGTGCACTTCCACCTGCCCCCAGACTCTAATTGGCCTGAGGGTTGGGGAGCATCAGGACCTCCATGGGCCAGATCAACCCACTTGGTGGGCCAGATCCAGCCCAAAGAGGCCCTTTTGCCCACCCCTGATCCACATGGATGCCATTAAAATGCATTCAAATTTAAATTTAGATGTATACTTCTGAATTGACTTACTCTCACAGCATAGGCTCGCACTGAGCCTAAGAGATTTAAGCTTACTTAAAGCCTTTCTCACAGAGTACAAATGCTGTGCAACAAGTTTCACGCCATCAGTTCACACTGACTATCTTGTTGTTGACATCCCGTGAAAGGAAACAGGCAGATGCTGCTTCAGAATTTTCCACTTTCGAGGATTTTGTTCAAGGAAGACTGCTGATACTTCACTGTACTTCCCAGCACTTCATAACACAGAATCACCAATGTCGCTACAGAAGCTACTCCAGTCACGCAGATGAAAACTCAAATGTCACTGAAAAATTGGGGCAGACCCGAGGTCCCACAATGATTTGAATACATTTTATGCAGGTATATAAACCTTCTTTTGTGGTCTCTCTTACAACTGCAAGGTGTATAATAAATGGAAATGATGTGGTAAAAAAAATGTCAAAATTTGATGCCCGTCTCCTAAGGCCTGGGTCAAATGGTTCTCCTGCCCCCCTTCCTCTCCCGACAGGGCCTGCCTCCAGCCAGCCCCTTTAAGCTGCCTGCCTACTGCTTACTGCAGCACCCTACAGAACATCTTCAAGAGCTTAGCTGGGAGGGCACCACACTTCCTCCTGCAGCCGAGTGCCCCAGTCTGCCAGATCTTATCAGAGCGGTGCACTGGCATACTTTCACCTATGCTCCTTATTTAAAGACTACTGTTGAATTAGCAATTTCCCATGTCCTTGAACTGACCCTTATTTGTATTCCCAAATATGTATCTTTTAACATCAAGACCTAATATGTCAGACTCTCAAATGCCACAGATATATAAACAATACAAAGATCACGCATTTGTTCAGATTGTACTCGATACAGATAATTTATCCCATGCTCATCACCAGTGTCTCTGAACACCTTCCAGTAGTACATTAAACCATGTGGCTAAAGTTTCATGTTTTTTCTTTCATCATCTCCTCAGCAGAAGTGTATACAGTGCAGTGTTTTGGTTTGGAGTTACACGCATCTGCTCTAATCCCACTGACAGAGACCAGAAACTTCAGGATCTCTACCAAGCTTTTATAAACCTCAACTACACACCCTGAGAAATAAAAAGACAAATTGAAAGAGCCAGACCAATACCTAGAAACCATCTACTTCAAGACAGACCCAAGAAAACCAACAATAGAACACCACTTGTCATCACCTACAGCCCCCAACTTAAACCTGTCCAACACGTTATCAATAAACTACAGCCTATACTGGAACAGGATACTAAACTCCAAGAGGCTCTGGGAGACAGACCCATAATCTCCTATAGACAACCACCTAACCTCAAGATGATTCTTACCAACCACCACAGGACATACCACACTAATACCAACCATGGTACCTTCCCTTGCAACAAACCCCGTTGCCAGCTTTGTCCACATATTCACTCTGCTGATACCATTATTGGACCTAACCAAGTGAGTTATAAGATCAAGAACACATATTCTTGCTCATCCAGAAATATAATTTATGCTATCATGTGCCACAAGTGTCCGTCTGCTATGTACATTGGACAAACGTCTCAGACACTTCGCCAAAGAATCAATGCCCACAAAACAGATTGACGTTTATTAGAGAATTTTTTAAAGACAAACAATACATAAATTATGATAGACAATTTTGAGTAACAAGTAAGACTGAGAGAATTGGTACATCCGGAAGCCGGCTTGAGGTACGGTGGTAGGGGGGATCTATGCCCTGGGGGCCTGGGTTTATGGCCCATGGTGGGGCGTTTGGGCCCCCCCGGGGGGCCCATTGGTGGGATGCCTTCCTTTAGACAGGATCACAAAGAAAAAACAGTTTCTTGTCATTTCAACCAGAAAGGACATTGTCTGAACGACTTGATTACCTGCATCCTGCTTCAAAGGCCTTTTCAGACCACACTTGAAAGAGAATCCTCTCAACTGTCATTCATGCTTAAATTCGACACTTTACGCCTAAATTTAAACAAAGACATTAATTATCTTACCCATTACAAAGATAGCTTCCCCAATTATCGCCTCTAATATCATTACTCACAGACATTTACCTTCCCCCCCCCATCCTCCTCCTGTTTTGAAATTTGATTTGTCCTTTTCATGTGTGTTCATTTTTTTTAAATTGTATCCTTTGGTATATATGGTTATGACAATTTTCTTCCACTATTTGATCTGAGGAAGTGGGTCTGGCCCACTAATAAACCATCTTGTTAGTCTTTAAAGTGCTACATAGTCCTGTTTTTTGTTTCAGCATAATATTATGTTTATGTTAAAAAATGGATGGTCAAAGAAATGCACCTTAAACTTAAAGTGGAAGGCAATGAGACTCATGATAGGTCACAGTTACTATAGCAATTCAATCCCCTCTTGTGGCAGCCTTCAAGAAAGCTCTGTCTGAAATAATATCTATACATTCAGTGTAACAAATATGTAAATGCTGTATTAGACTGCTAAGTTCCAGATTCACCTAAACAGAACATTCTGTGATAGTCACACGATTAATAATTGTTTGTGCACTGAATGAACCTGATCTTACAGCTCTTAATCACATGAGCAAGGACTGGATTTACTATTTTGTTTGTCCTGTACTGTTTATTTCATATAAATACTGCAAAGCACTCTTGGCAAGAGAGGAAAATTTATGTTGTCCTGAAGTATATAATAATAATTTCATATTTTGGTTACTAGTTAGTATCCTGGACATTTCAAAAAGGATTTAAATATCAATGCAGTTTTAAAAGAAATACATATTAAAGTTTTCAGCTATTACAAAGCCTGATACTGGCAATCAAAAATCCCAGGTCTTCATTAACTTAAAACTTGATTAAATGCCCTATCATTTACCACTGAACTTTTATATCAAAGTCAATTTAGTTTATATTAAATACCTAAATCGGTTACTAAAACATCCAAGCTATTTGTCTCCATGGTGATATGTAATAAGAAATTGAGGAAACACAAACGTATCAGAATCATATACAAAATACAAGAGAACACCACTTCTATCCCAAGAATAATATACAATCTTATTCTTGTGCTGCACTGAAGCAAGAACTTTTGATGAGTATTAACAGACTAAATAGACGAGGCACAAAGAGCGAGAGATATGATTAAAGCAAGTGATTGGCATTGGGCATAATTACTTTCCAAGCAAAGATTCTTCATGACAATTAATTAGAAAAAATTATGATCAATGTCAGACAACTACACATCAATTCCCAACAAATGACATGCCTAGTTTTCGACATGAAAACAAGTCGGAATGGATGCCAATCATTAAATGTGCATCAAAATGGTAATCTTCTCAAAGATACAAACAAAACTGCCAGAGATTCCAAATATATAATTTGTAAAATCAAATAGCACCTATAATAAGTGTTCATAGTATAGGAAAATATCAGTAGTGTTTTTTCTTGTAAACAGACCATTTGTTTGAGAGATTTAGGAACATATTACTCACGTCTACAATTCTTTCTCTGTAATCTAAATGTCAGATCCCATGAAATGTTTTAAGATGACTAGCAAGACTTCAGAATTTATTAGTTTTCAGGACATTATACACTTGAATGAAAGTCAACAATTCAAAAGAGAAAAATATCCCTAAAAATCAAATTATGTTGGTCCTTAATCCTGTATAAGCAAACTAATCTGTTGCTCCTTACATATATTTCCAGAAAATCTTCAGAAACATAATTTAAATAAAATATTTTTCATATAACAATTTATTCAGCCTACAGTAAACTAAAATCGGGTGATAAAATATATTCTTTTTAATAATGTATTGCTACTATTATGGTATCGCTACAGTTGTGTAAAACTAATTGTAAAACCACCAGAGTCCCTGAATAGGCACAGGGCAAATACTGTACAATGCCCCCTGCTTGCAGTCTCTCCTTAGCAGTAGAACTAGTATATTTCCTTTGTGCAAATTTGGGGATTCTGGCATGTCATACATGGCTCTGAAGCCACTTCCTTCCTTGCAAGGAGCCTTATGGGATACCTGCATAGATGTACGTACAGGACTGGGTCAGGTAAGGCTAACCAATCTTGGGAAAAAGTGGGAGATGGACAGAAGGGTTCCTCCTGCCTCTTTCCCTCTGAAATGCACAGGAGCTGCCTGCGGCTCTTGTATATTTCAAAGGGAGAGAGGCAATGGGTTTCTGCTGCCTCTCTGCTTTTGAAATGTACAAGAGCTGCAGGTGGTTCCCTGTATACTTCAGAGGAAGAGAGGCAGCGGAAACCCATGCCAGCAGGTTCCCCTCTGTGCCTCTTCCTTTGAAATGTACAAGTGCCGAAAGCGGCTCTTGTACATTCCAAAGGGAGAGGAGCAGCAGTGGGACCAACGCAAGGAGGACTGTTTCAATCCCCACTCGTGCTGTTTCCCTGCTGCTCTCTGCCTCCCGTGCCATCTGCAAAGACAATGCTGGGGTGGGGCGGGGGAGGAAATGGCTTTTAAGCCAGCTCTCCCCAGCACTGGCTCATGGTCCCTCCTTGCTGCTCCTCTCTATTAGAGGCAGCGGGATGGGGGGGCAGCGGCGACAGTAAGCGATTAGTCAAGTTCCTACTCAACTACTCAATAAGCATTTTGCTTATCAGATAGTTGACTAGTCACTTACATCCCTAAGCCAGACCAGAGAGGTACAACCTGTATAAGGATAATTGATCACTGGAACAGTTTATCTATAGAGGTTGTACAATCTCCATTATTGGAGGCTTTTAAAAACAGGTTACAAAACACCTATCCAGGACAGTCAAGACACACCTAAACCTGTCTCACTACTGGGGTGTGGACTAGATGACCTCTTGAGGTCCTTTCCCACCCTTTATTTCCATGATTCTGTGATTCTCAGGAAGACACTCCGCTATTCAGACAGGGTGCTGAACTCAGAATCTGCCCCAGAGTTCACACATAATACCAGCAGAATTTACTGTGGACACAAATGCTCTCACCCCTCTGGAAATAACTGATTTCTGTTATATGTCATAAATATCTTAAAGGTTCTTAAAATTGTTCAAGAGTAGACCACATACCTACACATTTGTGATCACCCAGCACAACCTCTTCTCCCACTCACAATTTCCCCTATTCATGTGGAGATTACAAGTAGTAAGGTAAGTTTTATCCTTTCTTTGAAAAGAGTCTGGATGCCCAGAGAAACAACTTGAAGAAAGAGCACCATCTCTCCAAGGATCCCTACACCTCAACCCAACCTGTTGGACTCAGGGACAAAAAACTGTTGGAAACAGCCAGCCAGGAACTCGGCAGACAGCAGCGAAGAAAAGCATGGATCTGCACCTTGTAAGGTCAGCTACATCTCACTGTTTTCTACAGTTTTTACCCAGGACATTTTTCCTCTCTGCTGATTGGCTGTTTAATCCCCTCCCTCCCTCAGTCGCTTTACTTCATCTTCTCACCACCAGCCTTCCAGGCACCTTTCCCCTACACATACACTTCCTCTTTTTTCCTTATCTCCCACTTTAATGTCCTTTCCACCATTCTTGCCTCTCTTTTCAACAGCCTCCCAATAAAGCCCTATAAAATGCTACATTAAAATAAGAGACAAACTAAACATCACATTTCAGTCATGAGATCTGCAAACTACCAGATTGTTCATCTTTTCACCCTTTTCTGTGTTGTCTATTTAGACTGTCAGGTCTTTGGAAACCTTTATTCTAGTATTGTATAAACATAGAATAAGAAATAGCCAATCTCAGCTGAGGTCCCTAGGCACTGGCACAAAATAAATATTAATATTTTTAGTAATTGAAAGGAGCCGTAGTCATAGATCAGGACAAATGTAGTATTTTGTCTGTTTTCTCTGGGAAGAAACACAGAGGCAGGAGCAAGAGAAGTTTTGAGGAGTGGGTCAAAAGTGGGGAAAATGGAGTCTGGGATTGTTTGTGTGGAGTTCAATAAAGTGGGGATGGTGAAGGTTTTATTTCTAGGAACTGCAAGGGGAGAGAATGAATTTGTAATGGTCATAGGATTTCAGTCACAGTCACTCAACAGTGCAACAAGAGCAAAGAAAGTACACAGTAAGAGTAAGTCAGGGCAGATTTTGTGATGGAAGAGAGGGGCAAATGAGTGAAGAACCAGAAAGAGTGAACCATGGAGAAAATCAACAAGCATGTCTATGGAAGAAAAGGAAGAAAAGAAAGTAAGAAAGGGCTGAGAAAAGACATGAAGTCACTGAAGCTCATGGACTGGACCTCAAAGAAAGGCGAAGTAACAGGATGGGTGGAAGTGCTAATGAACAATGGTGAAAGATACTAGATGACAGCCTAAATGGAGAAACTCGCCAAGAGAGAGTAAGTGCTTGGTGAAGTCCAAACAAACGAATGGTCCTCTCTGTGAATAGAAAAGGGCAGCAGGTCAAATGAAGAGGCAATGACAAGGAAATATTTAAGTCATCAACACGGAAGCTGAAGTTGACAAAGATGATAGTAGAAGATTACAAGAGAAAGAGGGAGATCCAAGAGTTTAGATCAGAGAGGAAGGCTGATGGTGAGGACTTGGATGGATGGCAGATGACAATGACATGGAGGGAGAGGAAAAAAATCAGAAGAGCTTTTCAAAAGAGGGAAAGTAGTGGGATGGGGAGGAACAAGAGAGAATTCCAATACCCCATCTCTTTCTGATCCATACTAGGCAGAGTAAGAGGCAGACACACGTCTGAAGAGTGTAAGGGTAAGAGATCCAGATATCTATGAAAGGTGAAAGTTGGAGGGTTTGAGATAAAAAGAGGTCATATCTGGCAGATATTTTCAGAGATGGAGTAAGCATTCTTGACACAGTGAGAGAGAGGAGGCAGGAAAGAGAAGGGGAGGCTGTGAAGTTAGGAATGATGACAAAAAAAAGGATAGTTCTGCTGGGGGTGGGAACTGGAGTGGGAAGTGCAGTTATTGACAGAAGAAGGGTGTAAGGCAGGTGAGGATTGAGGCAAATATCACCAGAGAACAGAAGGAAGCAAAGGAGGATGAGACATGGAATATGGATTTGTGCTGATGAAAGGATGGGAAGATATGGAGGGGGAAAAAAGAATAGGGAGAGCCAGTGGGAACTGTAGGGAGATGATAAAAAGGATTGGGAAATGGAGCAATGGTTGGAAGGTAAAAGTGGGATGGATATAAGGATATTGTTATACAGAAGGATGTTGTGATCGTTGTAGATGGACCAGGTTCCAAAAACAGTAAATCAAAATAATAAGCAATGCACCACCCTCTGTGATCACCAGTAAGTACTCTGCAGACTACCACTACAAAGTTTGGGAGCAGTTGCAATAAGGGGAAAAGGAAACCTCTCATAATATTGAAGGAAATCTAAAAGTATGTCAATGGATAGAATCATCAATAACACTTAAATATAGCTGCAGTTTTCGAGTTCTAATCTGGAAAAAACATAATATCTAACCCTGAAATCTATATAAATTCACATAACAACAATCATCTTCATTTTAAAGCATTCTGAAGCCTAAATAGCCATTTTAAAATCACGTCTACCAATAAAAAATTGGACTCTAATAGTAATACGTAACTAAGACTAAAGAAAGAAGTGGTAAAATTTATAATTTTACAGGTCTTATAAATTGATTTTAGCCATTATTACATTACACATAATTCACTGAAGGTGACGGAATGCTTATTTGGTTAGATAGCTAATGTATCCCTGAAGAATAAAAGCTACTTTAATACATCACATTGCCATAAAGGTGCTATAGACAGCAAAAAGAACATTTTGTCAACTTCAGGAAATAAGAGAACTATTAAGAATTATTTAAAGCTTCATAAAGCACCACGAAAATGTGTGACTGTCAATAAGGGTAGACATTAATCTTTCCATTCCTTTGAACACATTTTCGCTGTGCTTTAGCTTACCAGATGTGCAGTTTCATGTAGCTGGGAATGCATGTTAAATTGCTGAGTTAGAGGTGAGAGCTTTAGAGAACTAACATCCCTTGAGGGGCAAGGTTCCACTAAAAGAATCATCAATGTTACAGGAGAAAAATGTCACTTGCACCTTTCTATGCATTTTGCAGTTGCCAACCTGAGCTCCTTCCACCATCATAAAGACTGCTGAGGTTAAAACTATCCTCCTATTTCAGATATAGGGGAGGAGATGATATAGGCTTTAAAATCACTAGTGCAAGGAAGAAAACATCCCACAGGCAATATACAAATACCCTCTGAAATGAAAGATCTCTTTTTTTTCACTCCAACAGAAATCCTCCAAAGCAACAATTACAGAACTGAACAGACTCAGGACAGAGGATGACTTGTAACCGTTAGCAAATTAGACTCTTTTGATCAAGACAAGGATGAATAAGACAATAGAAGCTTGTTTCTGGCTTTTAACTGATATTTGAACCTGCATTTTTTCCATGACTACTAAATACTTTCAGTCTGGCTTTTTACAAAATCAGCCTACCAATGATGGTATAAAAAAGTCTGAAACCATATAAAAATCTGAAAACAAGATCATGTGAAATGTGCATGTGTGGAAAAGCAATAGATAAGGTATATGGGTTACCTCAAACAAATGATAACACCATCTTTATAACACACTATCATAGCAGCACATTACACAGGACAAGATCAAATCAGGTAGAGTCCTCAGGTAGGAGTATGAGGGTTAGTGCAACTACTTTTTCCAAACTTTATTCACTGAGAATAGACATTACACCATCAAAGTTGCCTGACAAAATGCCAACAGTGGTCTTAGCACTGTAAAAGACAAAGAGAATATAGCTTCTGCCCCAAGGAGTTTACAATCTAGATAGAAGGTTTAGCTGATGTTAGATAATGGTGTAAGGATTCATTTCCCTCTACCTGGAAATGTATCCCTATTTTTAAAGACAGAATTTCAAACAGCATGGGTAACACCCTTTAACTATGCTTATGTCAGATATGCTCAGTTCACAAATTAATTTATTTTCTTTGGTTGCAAGGCTTACAAATGAAGCTTTGAAAATTAAACTAGATCCTTTCATTCTTGCGAATCATCATGGATATTAAAGGTTTTACAGTAAAGTCCTTTGTAACTCCTGTGCAACTGTCGCTGTCTTCAAATTATGATCTCACTGACATTGCTGTAGCTCAATTACTTTCAAAAGGATTGCACAGATATAACTAACTGGAAAATAATAAATGATTATGTTATTTATGCACAGGAAGTAACAGAATACAGCCTCCTATCACTCTGAACTGTTCTGACTTCTAAAGCTAGTAAACATGACTGTGTACTGTGCAAAGATAGCTCCTTCACGTCACAGGGCTCAAGTTCCTCACCCCACTCTGTTGGTGGGATCCCGGAGTAAATCAGTTTCACTTCAGAGAGTTTCCAAGCCACTTGTGTCAAGTACTTACTCTTCAGCCAATCAAACATAACACAAAAAGGGAATACCTCTCCCTGCCACTGCTCTGTGGTGCTGATTTGTTATGCTAGCCTCTGGGTGCCAGTCATCCCCTAAACAGTCCATTAGTTATTTCCTCCGAAGGGATGAGAGCAGCCTTCATCCCAGAAGCAGGAGCACTGACGGGAGGCAGGCAAAGGGCACAAAGGCCCTGGGGCCCAGTGAGTCAAAGGGGCCCAGGGCTCCCAGTCACCGCTATGGCAGCAGCAGATGGAATCCAGGCCCTTTAAATGGCCGCTGAAGCCTCAGGCTGCACCCTCTAGATGGTGCTGGTGGAGGCGGAAGCATGGTCTGGGTGTTCGTGAGGCTTGGCTTCCCCAGCTCTGCCCATTCTGCCCAAAATCCCACCTCTTCTGGGAGCACAGAACCGACCTCCTCCCCCACACCTTACCTTGTCAACTTGCTTGCCCAGGAGAAGCCAAGTCTCTCATTTCTCTTCCTTCTCTCTAACCAGAAAAGGGGTTTTAAAAGGTCACACGCATCCCTTAATTGGACTCACGTAACCCTACACGACCTGAGATAACCTCTTTTCAGTTTACTGGGAAAAAATATTTACTAACCTTCTGTAACAGTTTTTTCTCTGAGATGCATTACACATGTCCATTCCACTACACTTCCCTTTCTAGTACAGTTTCAACAGCTGTTAGAAATTTCTCATTTAGTGGTAATAATTGGAGCAGCTGGAGTGCCCTCTGCTGCCATGCATCAATTGTGCCAATATAAAACACCCCAAAAAACTCAGCCCTCTCAGTTCTTTCTGGAAAACTCTTATGTGGAGAGGCAAGAGGGCAGATCATGGAATGGATACATGCCACACAACTCAAACAACAACAGTTACAGAAAGTTAGTAACCATTTTTCTTCTTTGAGTGACTGCACTTGTACATTTCACTGTAAGGGCTCATCTAGACTACAGGGAATGGTCAAAAGAAGATATGCAAATTCCGTGGGATCGGAAGTGGAGTTAAGGTGAGGCTTAGTAGTTAAGATGCGGCTTTTTCGGCAATCCCCTCCCTTTGTCGAAAAGCTGCGTAAACCTCTTTTTTTGAGGAAGTACGGCTTTTCGATGAAGGGGGAATTCGCCGAAAAAGCCGCGTCTTAACTACTTTCACTTTCGAAAGCTCCACTTTTGAGAGTGCGATCAGAAGAAGATATGCAAATTTCTGTGGAATTTGCATATCCTCTTTCAACCATTCCGCGTAGTCTAGATACGCTCTAAGGGTATGTCTACACTGCCACCCTACTTCAAACTAGGGTGGCTAATGTAGGCATTCAAACTTGCAAATGAAGCCCGGGATTTAAATATCCCAGGTTTTTATTTGCATGTTCCCGGGCACCGCCATTTTCAAATGCCCCGTAGTTCAAACTACCTGCCTGTGGCTACACGTGGCACAAACTAAGTAGTTTGAATTAAAGCTCCTAATTCGAACTACCATTACTCCTCCTGCAACAAGGAGTAACGGTAGTTCGAATTAGGAGCTTTAATTTGAACTACCTAGTCCATGCCGCGTGTAGCCGCGGGCAGATAGTTTGAACTATGGGGCATTTAAAAATGGCAGCGCCCGGAATATTTAAATCCCGGGCTTCATTTGCAAGTTCGAATGCCTACATTAGCCACCCTAGTTTGAACTATGTTGGCAGTGTAGACATACCCTAAGTGACTCCCTAAAGCAGTTAAATAGATGGAGGAATCAGAGTTCACGGACACACAGACTGAAGAACCACTGAACCAAATTTGGCATTATCTCTGGAATACTGAGTGATGGCATAATGGGAGGAGAACATGTGCACCCATCACCAGACTACTGCTTTACAAATGTCCTGCAAAGGAATCTGTGCTAGGAATTCTGCTGAGGATGCTTGCAACCTTGTGAAATGGGAAGTCAGGTTAACTGGTGGCAAAATACCTGTCTCGTAATAAGTGTGAATGCATTAAATAATCCAAGACTAAACGATGTGTGAAAAGACTGGGAGACCCTTCATTGTGTAAGCTACAGTTACAAATGATAAGTGTTCCTACAGAATAGTTTAGTTCCTTCTATGTAGAAAGCTAAAGCCTATACAACATTCAGTGAGTGAAGATGTTATTCATTCCTATTTTCCTGCAGTTTCAGGTAAAAGGCTGATAGATAGATTGCCTGATTGCTATAAAACTGAGATCAGGAGGAAACTGGTGTGAGGACATGAATACCCTTATCTTTAAAGAAGACTATGTCTGGAGAATCTTATGTAAAGGCTTGGAGGTCTCTCACCCTTCTGAATGAAGCAATGGTCACTACAAAAATTACTTTCCATGAGAGTCAGAATAAGGAGTAAGTTGTCAAAGGTTCAGAGATGTTCCCATAAGCTTCAATAAGACCAGATTCAAGTCCCAGGGAAAAAGTCTCTCTTACTTGATAGCAGTATTCCCTCTAAGATTTTCCATCCATGAGTGGAGTTAGTTTTATCTTGTGCACCAATATTGATGTCATGTGCACGTGTTTGAAGTTGTGTCACTGTGGCATCCACCAGCTACCAAGGGCGCATCTACATACCATCCTTAGCTCAAAATAAGATATGCAATTTGCACTACACAAATTGCGTAGCTTATTTCTATTTTGTTTCAAAATACCTTATTTTGTAATAACCTGCTATTTCAAAATTCCCCTTAACCCTCATGGAATGAGGATTACCGGGACATCGGAATATAAGCTGCCCATTATTTTGAAATCTATTTCAAAATAACGGACTGCTTCAATAGATGTAGAATAGCAATTTCGTCATACTTCCAGTGTCCCAAAATAGATGCGCAGTGTAGACGTACCCTAGCAAAATATATATTTAATTGTTATGGAAGAAAAATACTAAAACAAGGGATAATTAACAAGGCACATGCATGACCCTGAACTCACCCACCCATCCTGAAAACCACCCAGCTCTCAGTCTGTATGCAGAATTCCGCATTCCTCCTTTGAAATGTACAAGAGCCCCAGTAGGGACTCTTGTACATTTCAAAGGAGGAATACGGAAGTGCCTATCGATTAGTCGATGGAAATTCCATCGACTAGTCAATTAACCGCAATTTAACATTCTTAGCTCAGATGGAGGAGTCAATGCTGACTCCATGAACAAAAACTTCAGCCTGGCCTCCAGATTCCTCTTTGTGCAACGCTTAACATTCCTGCAGACCAATGTGCACCAATGTGCATTTCTCCCAAGTACTTCAGGCACCTTAAATGTTGGTTTCTGAGGGCCACAGCTGTGTTGTAGGAGGTGCAGGACTTAAAGCCCAGTGACCGAAGCATGTCTCGGCACTGGGGAATAGAAAAAAAATGTGTGCAACATGTAATTACTGAAGTTCACAAATTAGCTAAAAGTGAGCGAAACTGATTACAACTAATCAACTATGTACAGATAAAAGAAATGACCATTGAGAGAGATTGCAAAAGCAAGGAAAGCAGTTTCAGTAACTGGGTGTTAAGGACAAACGAAGTGGTGCAGTGTCAGGTTAATGCTTTCTACTGGTGCTACCAGAGCATGTCAGCAGCATTCTTACGCTCTCTGTTTATGTATATAAATGTTACACAATGTTTTTAATGTGAAGATTCTCTGAGAAAGCTAAATCTGCACTTTGAGTAACAATTTTGGCTCTCCAACACATCTTTCATACTATTGCAATATATATTTGAGTCACTGAAAGTTACTTTCACAATGGTAAAGTTGTCTTTTGATTCTGGTAGGATACTTACCTGTACATTGGCCTCCATTTGTTGGATCCCCATAATATCCGGGCATGCATGTTTCACACTGTTTTCCTGTAGTAAGGTTTTTACACTGATCACAAATATTGCCATTGATGCAGGTGCTGTGCCCATTACACTGGCAAGCTGCAATACAAAATTGAAAAAGATGTTACCTATTTGCTTCTGAGAATAAAATTATAGTGTGTAAAAATAATCAAGAGAAAAAATGAAATCATAAAAGTTCTGTCTACAAAAACACAGATGATTGCAGTTCTGAATATTTTGATGTTAATTGCTGAACATGTGTGTATAAAGATAAATTAACATAAAAGCTATTTAAAACTATTAAAAATGTTAAATACAAGCCGTAAGGTACCAATGTGATAATGTAGTCTGACCTCCTGTATAAAATTTCCCTAACATAAATCCCTAGAGCAGATCTTCAGGAAAATGTCCAATCTTGATTTCAAAACGGTCCCTAATGTAGGATTCACAACAACCCTGGAAACTGTTCCAATGATTAACTACCATCACTGATAAAAACTGACTCTATTTCCAGTCTGAATTCATCATTCATACACACACACACACACACACACACACACCATGTAGGTAGGTAATTGCAATATAATCAAGTCGGGCCTTAAACCTTCTTTTTGACAAACTAAACAGACTGAGCTCCTTGAATTTACCACTACATAGCAGGTTTTCTAATTCTTCAGTCAATCTCACAGGTCTTCAATTTTTCAACATTCTTCTTGAATTGGAGACACCAGAACTGACACAGTATTCCAGCAGCAGTCACAATAATGACTTGGCGGCATGAGGGACAGAGAATCTTTTGTCTCACAAATACTGACTAAATCCAGTCCTCAATCATATTTGAAAAAGTGTCCTTCTCCTCTGCCATAAACGCAACCAGTCACTCATGAAGACTTCAATACAGCGAATTCAGTTGACCAACTAAGATTTAACTAAATCCCAGACATGAGTGCCATTCACTGTAAAGAGCTCTCAGACTACTGTGTTGGGGAGAAAAAACAATAAAAGAAACAGATAAATACAAGTGGCTACATGGGAGAAAGGACAAATTTTAAAAATAGATTCAGGGTCATCCTCATTTCCATGCAAGGATTTGTCCCTATCACTGACGCAGAGATCTGAGATACATGAAGACCACCTTATGTGAAACCAACCCCTGCTCCCCAGACCTGGTGAAAATGAGAAGCACTGAATGCACCAATTACCAATATCATTAAACTCCCAAAGTGTGTTCTCAAAAAACCAACCCTACACACTAACAAGCTACTAACTATCACCCAATTGCTAACCTCCCTTTTATTAAGCAAACTTACAAAAAAAGAGTGGTTATGATCATGTAACAAAAGCACTTAATGCATTCTACTAACATACCTGCGCCCTCACAATTGGGACTCAGCATACAGAGGAATAGAGAGCCCTCTACCAGAACTGATAAAGGACCTCCTTATGGCTGATGACAGAAATGAAACCTCAATGCTCATGTTACTCAGCCCATTTACAGTCTTCAGCACAATCAATCAATCCCTGAATGTCACTGACCTATGTACAAGACTCAGCAGACCAGAACCTGTATTAAAAAATATTTAAGTCCTTCAATTCATACAGATACCAAACAGTGCTGATGGGAAACTATTGCTTTATTCTTGTTATTGATTTTTGTCCTCCTTTAAGGACTATCAACAAAATCAAGCGTATCTTGACTCCTTTGAAGTATACATAAGAACTCTGCAAGAAGCTGTGTTAGGATATGGCTTTTCCTGCCACCAACATTTTGACAACACCTAGTCATACATCTCTTCAGTCAATACAGCCAGTGCTATATCATAGATGATACAGTGGCTCCAAGGGAAAGGGCTGAAAGACCTATCAATTCAGGAAGATGGAAGTGATAGGAGCATGAAGAGTAAGGGGTGCTTACCAAGACCCTAGCAACAGAAAGTATCTATCACACAATTATGATGATAGCATGTTCTAAATTATTTTCTTCTGCTTCATTGAATGGCATCAACACTGCAAGAAATGCTACTGCCACCTCTGATTTATCGATAGACCTATATTCCTCTCCAAAGAGGACATGTCAGCTGAGATCCAGACAACTTATCACCTCAAGACTGGAAAAACTTTAACATCCTCTATTTAAAGCCAGTCAAAAATATACTTGCACAAAACACAGCAGCCTCCTCACAGGAGCTGGACTAGACACAAAAAGCAAATTATAAAATTTAATTGGAAAGGACAAGCTATAGATTAAGGATGAATTCAGCTCCTGGTTTCACTACAGACCTCCTCTGTGACCTTGAACAAAAGTCTACATTTCTGTTTCTCGGTTTGTCCACCTGGACATGAGAAAAACAAAACATCTCTAGCTCCAAAGGTGTTGTAAGGATACCTCTATAAATACCTAGGATTCAGGACAGAGGTGGAGGCCATGCAGCCAGAAACATCTAACACACTCCACCGGTCCCTGTTCACTTCTGGGTAAAATTCAAAATCCTGGTTCTAATTCTTAAGGATCTTAATTTGGTTTTTTTTAAGTAATTGCCTCTTGATAGATGACACACCAAGATACAAAATAGATGGGTAAATCTTTTGTAGAATCAGAAGCACACCATTTTTAGCTACTGGGAAGCAGGCTGTGGAGTACTCTACTGAAAGACTCAAAAAGCCCCTTATCAGGATGTTTTCAAAATCCAGCATAAAATATACTAATTTTGTATCAACCTATCCCCAATGACAAGAATTGAAGGAAAAAATAAATGAAAATGGGAGAAAGAGAGAAAAGAGGGGGGAAATGTGAATGAATTAAAGCAGCATAGCTGCACTCTAGGTTGACAAGAGCAAAGTCCGATTAAAATCCATTTAAAACCTTCTGTTTTTTTAATTTGGATTCAGCATCTGGAGGCTATGGTGACTGGTATTCATAAAGATCTTAGCTAGATAAATTACATAGATTCTCACTGCAAAGTTAACAGGTTTGCAAGGTAGGAATTTAGCAATTTACTGTGCAACAAACGCCACCACTCTTGGCTGTGAAGCTATGAAACCTCTTGAGTTTACAATTGCCTCCTGCTTCAGCAGCTGTGCCTGTAAATCCTTATAAGCAAATATCTGTGCAGTTAATTTCCTCAGTATGTATGTGCTCTGAATCTATTTTTAGGTGCTCGCTAACAAGTTTTTACAATTAATCATCAGTCTCATATTTTCATAATATTTTTAAAACAGATTTTGTTCAGATTTTAAAAGGGATGTCATTCATTTATGCCTAATTACATATGCAACTTGAAATTTCAAAGTTCTGTTGTTTCTTAGGTATTTCTGCATCTCAAAATGGCTCTTCTTTCCAAAAGAGAAAAGTTGTGTATTTTAATTCTTCTGAAAAGCTATAATTACATAATTAATTTTTCCTCAAATTTTCTGAAAATATGCACCTACGGGCAGAATTTCATAACTGAATTTTCTAAGCATATGAAAACAGGAAAGCTGAATAGAATCTTATCTTACAAGCTCTATTATAGAGAATACGCTTACTGTAGTTTGTTGTGTGACTGTTCAGAGCTAATTGATCATGACTAATTAGCATTAAGAATATATTGAACGTTTTCTTTGTTTAACTCTAAGTTGGCTACAGGAAGGCTGGAAGAAGCTGGCCCTAATCACAAGACAGGACCCAAGAAGGAAGACTGGTGGGAGAAAGGAAAAACAAAGTTTGGAATGGAGAGACCAAAGAATCTGTATTTACAAAAGATGTAATATATAAAACCCTTGTCTTTGAACAAATTATTCCAAAAACTGTAATGGAAGTGAGGGAGGGTACTTGCGAAATCCAACTGTACCACTATAAGGCAAGATCTAGGACCATTCTGTCTTCCTCCTCCCCTGCTTCACAGGGTGTAACATACTTTCATAAGAAAAATACAGCTGAATAACACTATAATGTAAACAAAGAATATTTGTATGTAGCGCCCCCTCTCCACCTGGTTACCTTCATTTAAAGCCAATCTCCTTTCAGGTTTGGATGGATAGGTCTGGATTCTTCTGTATCCCGCCACCCACTCAATTTTATTCTTTCTGATTGATGTACGTGGCGGTGCCTCCACCCCCCTTACTCCTTCCTAGCAGGGTCACCAGGGCAGCCTGGGAGGAAAATTCTAGCCCAGGATAATCCCCACGTATTTGCCAGATAGTTGGAGACTCCCAGAAAATAGCACAAACACATACACTATAATACACACAATTATATTAAACAGGAGACAATTATAACAGAACAGGGTAAAACACTATTTTTAAAGTCACCGGTGCCCAGCAACTTTGAGGTTAGTGTCCCGTTGGTACGCGTACTTTGTTGGGGCCCTTGATGACTGTTGACCACAAAATCCTTCTCTGCAGTGGTTTAGCAGTGGAGCTGACTAGGTCCAATATAGCCCAAAGGACTCACAAATGGGAGAAGGCAGTAAATCCCTCCACAGGTTTAATATGCTTCAGGTAATAAAATCCCCAAACAAATTCCCTGACTTACTGACTAAAAATTGGTGCACTCACACACTCCAGGAATGACCTCAGGTTGAGAGATGACTCAGTCTCTGCAAAGAGCTGCTCTCTTCTCACAGGGATCCTCTTCAAGCAGGAATCAGGCTGCTTCGGTCCCAGAATTTCCCCTCACCACGAAGGGGTGCAGGGCTCAAGATGCAGACCACACAACTGCACCAAAATTCGAAACTATAGCCTCCCAGCCCAGCATTCAGACCCACACAGCAGGCAGCAGCCCTCAACTTGCTGCTAGAGCCGAGCTGACCATGCGGTGACTCGTCTCACCCAGGAAGCTGGAGAGCCAACTCAGCCTGGCTGGGGAAGCCTCCCAGCAAACTCCACAACTGGGAATCAACAGTGGAGACATAAACCCAGCTGAGGGATCCTGCCTTCAGGTCCCTAAAGGCTAGTTCTCAGGAGGAACCCTGCATGCAGGCCTGGGGCTTACTAGCTCCCACACAGCCAGTCCTCCCCTTGCCCTGGCTGGCTCCAGACCCCCCTCAACAATGGTCTCTCCTTCCCCCTGGGAGGGGCATCTCACTCCCCATGGGTTGCTGGGCAGACTCTGGCCCTGGTAGGGAGGGGGAGCCAAGGCAAACTCAGAGTGCCTCTCCCTGAGCTGCCAGCAGACAAGGCCCCGGGAATCCAAGTAATCTCCTTGGGGGTTACATGTATATATGCAGATAAACAGAGTCATCAGTATAGCTGAACCGCACCTGAAAATAGATGCAGTGATCAGCGTCAGTCAGAAGGGTCCTCATCGATGCTGGCACTAACAATGTCAGAAAATGTTAAAGGACTCCTGGGTGCCAAACAAGGTTTTATAGCCAAAATGTGTGCTCACTACAACTGCCACCTGCCATATCTCCAGGAGATCACAAAAGTAACACTGCAGCACCATTTTCATTAAATCTTATCTTGTCATCAACACAGCATTTATGACTGATAAGAATTACACTGAGGTCTTGACTGTAGACATCGGTGACATTTTCATCATATCTGTCTACAAATCACTGTACAAAACATTCAAGTTCACGAGTCCACATAATTCATACATGACCAATTACAGGTGATCACTGACAAATTTAAAAGTCAAGCATCAAATTTGGCAATTGTGTAACTGACTAAAATGGTAAAGTAGGTGAATTGTGGACAGATACACATCACAAGAATAATCTGAAATTACAAACTTGTAACAGTAGCTGATGGAAATGGTGCTACAATCCTGATCAGGAATTTGGCAACAACAACATAGCAGGTTCATATAAAAAAGTTTAGATCTGATTCCATATTCTCAAAACTGGCCCCTTGCCACAGAGATCAACACAATCATAACACCAAACTCAGTGCCACTTTGGCACTATTTTAATCCGAAGAATGTGGAAATAGCTTTAATGCCATTGGAAGGATGACCAAACCAATAGCACAAAATTATGACCAGTTCATCACAGTGGTGTAACTGTCTCAAAGAAGCACTTTCCATGAGGCTGCAGAACAAATTACATGCCAAGACAAATGTCTGAGCTATAAAACTGGCACACAAAATATAAGCAAAAGTTTAAACCAGACACATTTTCTGAGGATGCCATTACAGCCAGTAAAGAATTGGTCTCTTCAATAACAAAGGAAAAACTAAAGTCTTACTGAGAGAGCATGGACATTACCCACAGCAACAAGGAAACACAGCTAGCTAGCTAGACAGATAGATAATCACTTCTTTATAGTTTTACTTACATGTTTATTATAATAGCTTACAGTAAAAGTTATATCCGTTTGGCTATAACATAAGAGACTTACAGGCCACATCCTGTATGTTGAGCTAAGACAAAGCTAGCATACACATGCCTGGCACCTTTTACCCAGATAGCAGTGTCAATGTGCATATATTCAGGATCCTTCATCTAGAAAAAACAACCTTCAATGGCAAAGAGGTTTCCTAGAATACCCTCAAACTTAGCAGGTACATCATTACTCAGAATAACTGGTTAAGATCAGACTAAATAACTGAGTGAAACAGACAGCAAATGTGATACATAACCACAAAAGGCTCATGGTAACTAATTCACGTATTTTATAATAAATTGAGATCAATGATATACTGACCTACAGGAAAAAGACATTTCACCATTAGTAGGGTGAGGAAATACAAATAAGGAGAAAGGGAAACATCGTTCATTGCAAAATTGACTCGTGTTGCAAAACTTTCTTGGTTGAATATCCTATCAATAAAAACTTTGACTGAGCAATGTCTGCAGAATCGGTTTTAAAAACATTAAGTTCATATCTTATAGCCCAGAAAGAGGATCCAAAATACTTTTATCTAGGAAGTGCAATGGATACAGTTATTTATTAAAAAAAAACAAATCCTGGGCTAGTAATACAAACTTATAATTCTAATTTGGTTAAGCAAGCTGTGTATTCATAACAAACTGATCAATAATAATATGGATTTAGGTGAATGTATATGTCTACAGTTAATATTGATGTACCCATATTTTAATCCACACATCGAATTAAATCACTGAGGCTTATCTTAAATATAATGACACTCTCTGGAAATGACTGGAAATATAAAAAGGTTAATAATTTCAATTACAGTTCCTGATTGTCTTGGGGCATTCAGTTTTAGCTTTTAAATTGTCCATGTGACAGTTTTCACTTGGTGTTAAACTTAACATTCTTACTTTAATTCCATCAGCAATTCCATTAATCTCTCTGTTCTATACTTTTGAACAGAAAGGATGCTAAAATATACAATACTCCGGGGTGGGCAATAAGCAGCTCACTGGCTGGATGGAATTTGCCAGTTAGACAATGGGACCAGGACACTGCTTCCCGCAGCTCCCATTATCCAGGAATGGTAATCCATAGCCAACAGAAGCTGCAAGCAGTTATATCTGCAGACAGGTAGGTAAAGAAAGCGCCAATGGCCCACCAGCTGCTTACTGCCCACCCCTAAAATATTCTGACTCTCAGATCTTTGAGAATTCTATTCTCTAAGATCTTTGAAAGGAAAACTGAAAACGAATCAATGACCTCTCTGATGCATATCTACATGTCGCTATGATCACAGATAATTTCAGAATTCCAGGTTTACTGATGGTGAGCAGCAACTGAAAAGTTACAGTTTTAGCAATAATACAGCCTTTGTTTTGAGAGCTCACATTTTTCATGCTGAGTCTTAAAAGAGCAACGCTTATTATAGGATAAATCATTTGGGGCCTGTCAGTTTCACTGGTGTGCTGTTAACCATGGTGAATGATATTGTCATTAGCTGTATCTGCAGCAGGGATGCATTACCAGAGTGATTTCTTTATTCTCATAATTTAATACAGTGGTTCCCAACCTGTGGTCTGCAGACCCCTGGGGGTCTGCAGCGGTACTATATGGAATCCACATGGAGCCTCTTGCAGCCAGCAGGTACTTCTGCTCACACTGCTTCCCCAGCGGGCCGAGGAATACTGCTTGGGAAGCAGCATGGGCTAAGGGGAAGTGCAGGCTGCAGGCACAGCTATATTATTGGGGGGCGGGGGGGTCAATAAAATTTTAATAGATTGAAAAAGGGTCCGTATCCTCAAAAAGGTTGGTAGCCACTGACTTAATACATCTTAAATCTGAGTTACAGCTACTTGATATTCTTCTTTAAGTTAGAAAAAATATGTTATTTACCTAAGGCCGTTGAGTGCAAAGCATCTTGCTGTCCTGTGACGCATTTCCACAACTCAATTGGATCATCACATTTCTAGCTAGGGTCAGCGTACACATTTAAACAGCTAACCAATGAACTGAGGCTCATCAGTTAACCTTCAAAGTTACACACAAGGACTTGCTCCGCTCTGCCGCCTTTGAATCAGGGGTGGCAGCATGGGAGGAGGAGCAGATGCTCACGGGGAGCTGGCTTTTAAGCAGGCCCTCCCACGAGCACCAGATTCTGGGGAGCTGCCTGTCTCCATGCGCTGCTACATCTGATACAGGGCAACAGCGTGGGAGAGAGGGGCAGGTAGCTCCAAGGGAGCCAGTGAGTCAGCTTAAAAGCTGGCTCCCTGCACATACTGGCTCTGGAAGAGTCACCCTCCACCACCAAATAAAAATGCAACAGCTAAAAACGTCAGCAGTTTCACATTTACCAAAAACAAAAAAAGCATTTTAACATCTCTAGCTGGGAGGCAGGAAGTTCCTACCCCCTAGTCAATGGAAGTTGCAATGGCTCTTAGCTTTTGACAGCCAGACAGTTTATAGTCTTTTGTTTCATGGAACAGCAGCTAATAGAGAAGGAAAACAGGACAGGTTGAGGAGAAATTGTTTGTAAATATGCAAATTCTCATTAAATTTGAAAAACACCCCTCATGTGTAACCACAGAAAATGTGGAAGCTATATATCAGTAACTGAAAAACAAACTAGTTCTTGCAGAGTAAATTGATGGAGTAGCTTTTTCACTTATTTTATCTCAAATAAATATGAATTATGTTATTTAAAATAATTCTGATGTTGTGTACCTATACACATAGAAAATTAATTAAAACCTTCCATTCTGTAGCTTTCTTTTGACATCCTAGATACTATTCAAATACAAAAATAAATAAATAAAAAAGAAACCATATAGAACAAATCAGAGCTTCTTACCTGGACAGTGAATGAAAGACCATTCATAATTTTTCTCTTTGGGGCAAAGAATAGTGTCAAGAACCATTTCACCAGAGTGCACTCCAACAGGCTTCATTGGACCTCTTGAAGAGCCCTCCACACAGTGCCCTTTTCCTGTATCGCTGGGATCATTGCACCATCCGCATCCAGGTTGTTCCAAACATTGCCCACAGGTCCTCAGTCCAGAGCAGTTTTGAGCTGTATTGTACAGAATATATTATTACAGGTAATGCAACTTTTGATGTGCACTGTATTAGGTTACTAGTATAGTTAAGAGAGTAAACAAAAGTATGATCCTCGTCTTGGACTAATAAAAATAACATTTCCATGCTTGCTTAGTAATAATGCTTTTTAAAATTTATATTTTGTGTGGCAGCAAAATAAATGTTATTATCAAACAAGATAATTACAAAAATCCCGAATGCTATACAACAACATAGCAAATTGAAATCATTTGTACAATAACCTTACTCCTCAAATTCTAAGTAATGATCAAAGGGCAAAAAATGTTGTAGACTAAAGAAGCTGGATTCAGAAAAAATAATAAAAGGTGCCCTTGCAGCAAGAGAAGAATTTATTTAATTTTAGGGTGACAGTAAGAGGCTATCAAATACTTTATCAAACCAGATGCTCATAGAAGCCACAGGAGGATTATGTCACTATGCAGTAAAAGACTTGCCGCTATCCAAAGAAAGAGAGACAGCAGATCAATTTTCAGCTCTCTAACAATACTCAATAGAGCTATACACACCCTTTGATCCAAATTCTGCAACCACTTACACAGATGCACCAATGACTACACATGTACATTGAGTTAAGCACATGCATTTTTGTAGGTATCAAAGTCTTAACTGAATAGGAAAACCACAGAATTGAATTTGTTACAAATTCAGGTTACTGATCCAAATCGGGAAGGGAAATATTAAAATTGTGACCATTCAAACTCAAACCCAGAAATTACTTTGGGCTTCAGTTATCAAATAACATTTAATAGTGACATTTCGGTTTTTTACTTGACACTGTGCCCAATCCTAATGATAATGAAATATTCCTAAACTGCAAATCATATTTGCATTTCATTTTAATGAAGTTCCATCTTATATCTTTTCTGTAACAAGAAGTCAGCTTTCATTTACTTGTGTACTAAAAATCAAATTTCTCTCCCCCTCATTGTCATCAACTGAGTTATTCAACTGTGTTGTTACCTATAAATCTTCACCGCTAAAATTTTTTCTACACAGAATCCTTTGATTTAATTTAAAATGAACATCTCCCACAAGCAGACTTCCTTAAATCTGGAAAGTTCATATAAAGAAGCTTTTGGCAATTTTTTGAGAAAAAAATCTCTCAGTGGGTACATCTACACACTAAAAACAAACAAAACACCTCCTGCAGCAACTCTCAGGGATAGCATCAACTGACTCGGGCTGTGTGGACTTTTGGCTTGGACTCTCCCCAAAGACTCTCCCCCTTTGATGGGTTTTCAAAGCCTTGGCTCTAGCGTAAGCCTAAATGTTTTGACTGCTATTTTTAGCTTCTCTGTGTGAGCACCACAAGCTTGAGTCAATCTGGGTTCTGAAATTTGTTGCTGTCAATTGTTTGTTTGGAGGGTTTTGCTGGGGGTTTGTCTGGAGGGATGTTGCTAAGAATTGTTTGGAGACATAGTTCATTATCCCAGTTTATTTTTTACCCTTGCAACAATTTACATCTTAAAAATATTAAAATGCTACAAGTGCCTCCTTTTGGTCTCTCCCTTTCCAATCATGAATCTATCCTGACTGAAAAGTTAAAAGTATCCATCACACAAATATACCTATTCAACCATACATTAGGACAGTATTTCTCAAAGTGCTCCAAGGCCCACTTTGGTAAAGCCACCAGCATGCCTGTGCCTCTTTAACTAAAGGGTCTGTGGTCATGGAGCCTTGTGGTTCCCACTGCCTCTGGTTCTCCATTCCCAGCCAAGGGGAGCCATACAAGTGGCATGGGCCCACTAGTGGGCTGTGTCTAGACTGGCTAGTTTTTCCGGAAAATCAGCCGCTTTTCTGGAAAAACTTGCCAGCTGTCTACACTGGCCGCTTGAATTTCCGCAAAAGCACTGACTTCCTACTGTAAAAAATCAGTGCTTTTTGCGGAAATACTATGCTGCTCCCGTTTGGGCAAAAGTCCCTTTTGCACAAAAGGACCAGTGTAGACAGCTCAGATTTGTTTTGAGCAAAAAAGCCCGGATCGCAAAAATGGCGATTGGGGCTTTTTTGTGCAAAAGTGCGTCTAGATTGGCCATGGATGCTTTTCCGCAAAAAGTGCTTTTGCGGAAAAGCGTCCATGCCAATCTAGACGCTCTTTTCCGAAAATGCTTTTAACGGAAAACTTTTCCGTTAAAAGCATTTCCAGAAAATCATGCCTGTCTAGACATAGCCATGGTGTAAAGGGAGCACAGGAGACATATGGAGTGCATTAGGGTGTAGTAATATTCTCCAAGGATAGAAATCAGATTTACGTTGTTGCACTCTTTCTTATCCAAATCCATCTCACTGGATTTCATATTGAAAAATGTCTTAAACTCTAACAATTATCTTCTGAAGAACACTTAGCTGTCTACTCTAAAATTCAGGAAGATTGTAAAACAGCTTTAGGACTCTAGATGTATGCTTACACTACCACATTGCAACCCAAAATTCATACCAACAAGAACAAATGAGATGGGCTATTAAAAAAAAACCTTAATTCTAGATTATGGAAAGGTAAAAATGGAAGCTAAAACAATATGTAGCTGTAATGGGGCTTTTGCCCTGTCCTAAGTTGTAAAGAGTTAAACCAGCCCTGGGAGATGGCTGGGACCACAGGCCAATCAGGAGGAGCCTGAAGACTGTCCCACAAGGTTCCAGCCATACCCTATAAAAGGGCTCCTAGACAGAAGGAGCTCACTCTCACTCCAGCTATGCAGTGAGAGGAACCTAACTGCCTGTTAGTGCTGGGGAAAGGGAGTGCAAGCCAGGGACCTAAGGCCTAAATAAACCCCAGGCCAAGGTCCAACGACAGAGGCCTTGGGAGATACTTGGGCTTCAGAGGGCAGCCAGAGCGAGATTAGACAGCAGATCCAAAACCACCTTGCCAATGATGAGTGGCCAATTCAGACTGCAGTTTGCCCCTGCGGGAAGGGGCTAGATGACAAATGGCAGTAGGTCACTGAAGGAAGGTGGGTTTAGGGGTAATTGGGTTGCCCATGAGGGAAGCAAACCTTGCGTGGGTATTACTAGGAGGGCAGTACCCAGGGCAAGAGGCACTATGGCCTGGTAGGGATATGGAGCCTGATGCAAGGTGGTGGAGGCATTAATAGGAGGCAAATAATGGGCAGGAAAGACACAAGTCAGCAAAGGGTGCTCAGAGGCTGAAGAGCTAATTACCAGACTGACAGCAGGAAGTGCCTAAGCAGCTAGAAGCTGCTACAATAGAATACTATTGTCACAAGCTGCTACAATAGCATATTTTATTTCATGCTGATTTTTAATATAGGACTTGAACTGAAGTGCCATAGTATAGAGAGTATTTTTTTATGAATTAGTTTACTGACATAAAATATGTAATATGGGAGTTATAATTACTCACCATTATAATTACTCTGCCAATTAATTGCACAAAGAGTATTTTGGAAGTAAATGGATTAATCTTGAGCATAATCTAATCTATAGAATGAAACATCTGTCCATCCTAATCCAGAGCTATTTATGAGTGCTATAAAACTTTTGAAGAAGTGGGTAAGTCAACACCATTTATCTTAACTTATGAGATGGAATCCTGTGATCGTTGTCACCTGTGGGGAGCATTGTCTCATGGATCAGAGGATTGGGACCTTTGAAATGCAGGTTGTGAATTGGTAGGGCAATTCCAGCAAAGGGTCTGGCCAGCCCTCAGGAGTTCTAACCTACCACATAGTGACCTGTTATCAGTTGCCAGAAATAAAGCTCAACTCCAACAGAGGGCTCTAGTCTTGGAATCTAACCGGTGGGACTCTGGGGTCCTGACTGGTTTTCCTGCTTCTATTTAAACCAGGAACAAAGAGTTATTCATGTAACTGGGTTTCCCCTACTTCAGACTGCTTCCCTGATGATACCAACTCCTAATATCTGACCTGGTATCGCCTGGTATCCTGCACTTGATATAATGACACCTTACTTTCACTCTGCCTTCTGGCATATCTCAAACTCTGATTTCCTGGTATCTGAGGGTATATCTACACTACCACCCTAGTTCGAACTAGGCACGGCACGGACTAGGTAGTTCGGACTAGGCTTCGTTTCATGAGGAGTAACGGTAGTTCGGACTAGGAAGCCTAGTCCGAACTACCTAGTCCGTGCCACGTGTAGCCACGTGGCACGGAGTCCGCACTAGCGGACATTTAAAAATGGCAGCGCCCGGCTTTACGCAAATGAAGCCCAGGAAATTCAAATCCCGGGCTTCATTTGCAACTCCTGTTGCCTACATTACCACCCTAGTTTGAACTAGGGTGGTAGTGTAGACATACCCTGAGTGAGCCTGGCTCCCAACTCCCACTCCAAACACTAATTCAGACTGCCCATGTCCATTTCATGACCCATGGAGAAATTTCACACCTTGGGGATACATTTCTGTAGCATAGAAACTGCCTGATATATTAACTGGACAGTTTATTGGTACCAGTTGGGGAAACTTCCTTACTCAGGGATCAATTTCTGTAGTGCAGTGGAGATGAGAACCTACACACTAAAGGCACCCTCATGGTATTCATTAGCAGCAATGTTGAGGCTGGTATGGTACTATATAACAACTGTGCTTAAATCACACATTCCATTTCTTTTATATACTCTTGTCAGGATGACTCCTACAAAAGTGGGAATGATCACTTATATTCCCTTAAGTAGGAGACAGTTGAGACCACTTTAGATTCCGAGGAGAGTATGGGTACACCAAAGCCTGGGGTGGAACAGTACCAGGTGGTGACAGAGACAGAGATTTGAATTGTGAACTACAATGGGTTTGCAGTATCAACAGCAACATCAGAGGATTTTCACCTATTGGTAATGTGTGCTGAGGAGGAGTGGTTGCCTTTGGTCTCAGACCTAGCACTAAGAAGGTGGGAAGCCATAACAGACCAGACTTTGCTTGTGCTTTAATAGACCCTTATGTGGAACTTATATGAGGAGGCCCCAACAAGGCACTGTTGGTCTGAATGACTATCAATGTGGTACAGAGAAGCACAGCAGATCCTTTGCAACAATGTAGGCCTCTGGTGTACCTGGTAATGTTATGGGTCTTTGCCTCAAGCAAGGCCACCAGCTCCACTATCTGCAACAAGAAATCAGCTAGCCTCAGTGGTCAGAGCATGGGAAGCAGAAAGTTTGCTGTCAGAGAGCCACTAGCATGTGCAACTGGGCAGCGGTGGGCTGAAGGCAGTTGAAGAGTTCTGTGCCAATAACTCTGGCACCCTGGAAACCATCCTCTTCTGAGCTTCAGAGATTGAGGTTTTCTGAGCACTTGTGCCCCTTTGTGTACTGCTGCAAAGAGAGAAATCTCCTTCTGTTGTCACAGATAAGGCAGAGGAGCACTGCTGGATGGCACAATTAAACAACTGCCTCTGACTAAGACAGTTTCAATACCAATAAATTGCAGCTGCCATGAGGATGTATCTGAGACACTCTTCTCTTTGTTTTCATCATGAAGCTCTTGCAAATCAGACACCTCTTCTCATGGGACCCTCACACAAGTGTACTTCAAGCTTGTGATACCCAGAGCAGAATATGAAGCTAGGGGACCTCTGCATAGGCTACCTCAGGACTGGGCAGAGCCCAAAGTCCACTAACTACTGATGGCTAGAACAACAATAGGAGAGAGACAGGACCTAAAATAAAATACAGGACTATGTAGCACTTTAAAGACTAACAAGATGGTTTATTAGATTATGAGCTTTCGTGGGCCAGACCCACTTCCTCAGATCAAATAGTGGAAGAAAATAGTCACAGCCATATTTTTCTTCCACTATTTGATCTGAGGAAGTGGGTCTGGCCCACGAAAGCTCATCATCTAATAAACCATCTTGTTAGTCTTTAAAGTGCTACATAGTCCTGTATTTTGTTTCAGCTACACCAGACTAACACGGCTACATTTCTATCGAGGCCTAAAATAAGCACTATTAATTTTTACTGACAACAACTGACTATAATAGTACAGCTGTAGAAGAAAGAAGCTGACAGAACACTCTGACCACCAATCATGGACAGTGAGAAAGAACTAGGGAGAGGACACTCCTTTGTAACTCTACTCTGAGCACTAGAGACATTAGTGCACAAGACACACACACATAGTATAATAGACATATGCAATCACCCAAAGACGAACCACAATTATCCTTTAAGACCTTGTGAACAAGAAATCCTTTATCAGTAGAAAAAAAACCCAGTTAACTGTTATAAACTTCAGAAGCATTCCTACAGATTTAGAAATCTGTTATAAGATTAAGATGATTAATTTTGAGTGAATAAAAATGATTAACTGTGAATGGAGGTATTTGAGCCACTTTTTCCTGGAAAAAGCAAAAGGAAAAGCAATAAATGACTAACAAAACTGGCAGTTCCAAAAACTAGAAAAAAAGGTAAAACAAATCACAAGAATCTGTCAGCATAATTTTGAGAGACAAGGAGGGTGAGGTAATAGCTTTTATTGCACCAACTTCAGTTGGTAACAGAGAAACACTTTTGAACTACACAGAACTCTTCTTCAGGTCACCTGAATCAACAGAAGTTGGTTCAAGATATTACTTCATCCACCTTGTGTGTCTGATATTCTGGGACGAACAAAACTAGAACACTGCAAAAAGCATAATTTTCAGTCTACTGAAGTCTATTTTAGTCATTTTGTTTTATCTATAATTAAAATGGAGACATAGTTTTCTACTTAGCTCTTCATATTAAACCACAACTATATTTGAGTAACATTAAGCACCTGACCTAATCCCCCCAGAGATTTTCATCCATAAGTTTTTAAAATCTATTTGCCTTCCTTATCAGAAGTAAATTTCAGAGGGGTAGTTGTGTTAGTATGTAACTGGAAAAAAAACAAACCCTTAAAAAACAACAAATAGTCATGCAGTACCTTAGAAACCAACAAAAAATGTAGATGGTGGTATGAGCTCTTGTGAGCCCAACCCACTTCTTCAAATGAACTAGTTAAGGGGTCCAAGGTACAAATAAATAGCAGAGAAAGAGAGGGGATGGGGAGAGAAAGAGAAGGAAAAATAGGAAAAAATATTTTCAGTGCTAAATGAGGCTAATACAGTGGGCTCTCAGTACCAGTGCTTAGCTTTTTATGTCATTAGGGTGTGGAATTTAGCTAGTTCAGGTCTTTGGTTCAGACCTCATTTCCAGGTGTCAAACATGTAAATGAAACCAAGTTGTATAGCTTCTCTCTCAAGCTAGTTTTTTTTTTAAATTGCTTTGTAATAATATAGACACTTTAGATCCATTATTGAGTGCTCAGGCAAGTTAAAATGTTCCCCAGCAGGTTTTTATGTGTTACCATTTCAAATATCTGATTTGTGTCCATTAATTCTTTGTTGTAGAGGCTGTCCAGTTTGGCCAATATATATGGCAGAGGGGAAATACTGGCATTTAATGGCATAGAACACATTAGTGGATGTGCCGTTATATGAGCCTCTGATATGGTGGCTCATGTGGTTAGATCCTGTGATGATGTCGCTTGTATAAATGTGGAGGCGCTGGAGTTACTGCTTATTTCAATATAGCACGTCTATACTGCAAATGCCCATCGAAATAGCACTGAGCCATTTTGAAAGCCATTTTGAAAGAGTGTCTGCACTGATTGGAGCCTCAATCGCATGGTCATGCAGGTATGACTCTCTTACTATGTTATTGGGAGGGCGGGTAAACTGTTGGAATAGGTGTAGAAGCTATTTTATGTTTAGCTAGAAGCCATCTTGTGTATCAGAAACCATTTCATCTTTTCTCTCAAGCACGTAGACCAGAATGAACTTTCTGTCACCCCGTGAGAAGAGGCCTACAGGATGGGCTATTGGTATGTGTTAATTGGGCTGGTTGGGACAGGAGATGTACTCCCTCGTACCTGTCCGCCATCTTGTTGATAAGGCTTTGTTTTTCCAAATTTAATTGAGGTTTTCTGTAATTAGATGCCCTGACATCAGACTGTTTGGCTAAGGGTATAAAGATACTAGGATTGATTGTATTAGCAGCTTTACTGGGCCCGACTTTGCTGGGACCACGTTTGGCTCACTTTGCTTTACTGATCAATAAAGCAAATCAGTTGTTAGCCGCCTAAACAGAGAGGAGCGTGTTTTTGCTTCGACATAGGGTTCCATAGGGAACGGGGTGTTTCCAGTCCTGCATTCACAAAGCCCTGCCAGGGGATGGGGTTTGTAGGGGTTGGATCTGGTGTGTGAAGGAATGGAGATTTGACTCAGGGACCTCCAGAGGGCTCTGGCAATCCTGTGATTCTCTGTTTCCTTCTCCAGGTGGTGAGGTCCATCAACACCATCCTGCTGTGCAGACTCCTCCTCCGGGGCAATGAGGAGATACAATAAAGCAAACTTTTTTGTTTGGAACAATGAACTGGTTTTTTTTATTTGGGGTACATAAAACTGGGGAGGGACTGGGGAAAGAACTTGGGGGGAGGAGGAGGAGGAAGGTAAAAGGGGGAGAAGTGTCTCAGGGACAGAGCTGGGGCTGGTGCATGCCTCGGATGTTCCACCACCTCTTGTGCAGGACCATAGGTTGCAATGGGGACAGGCTAAGGGGAGAAGCCAGAGGAGCAAGAGCATGAGCGGGAGGATGGCTGCTTGACTGCCCAATGGCAGCAACCATGCAGTCAACAGCCCCTGTCTATGCTGTGCACGTGCTGCAGGTCTCATGCCAGTTCCCTCCAGGTGGTGTAGCACAGTTCCTAGACCACTTTCCACCACTGGTCCTACCTCTCCAGAGACCACTGGAGGCCACACAGGTCCAGTTGTGAAGAACAAAGAGAAGGGCAGTCATCCCAGGAGACAGGATCCATAAAGATTTCTATCCCTGCCTGCCAGAGGAGAGGGGGAAGGGTATTGGGGGAGCTGTGTGGGAGTGGCAGATGCCACTTGCCAGGGAGGGTGCTACTGGGGTCCCCTCTGTTTCCTTCCCCTCCCAGCAGGCTCCCCTTGTAGGAGTTCAGTGTCCTCTGCTTTGCTGCACTTGCCCAGGACTGCATGCTACCCCAAGAGAGCAGGCATGCCCATGTGCTGTGTGCTGCACTGCAGTGTGTGTGTGTCCATGACCCCATCCTCCTTAGTGGTGGCTTGTGGTGGGAGGGTGTCCCACCATGGAGTTGGGAGTATGGCAAGCCTCTCAGAAACCCTGTGAGCAGGAGTATAAGGGTCTTCTGAGGCAGCCTCATTGCGTCCTTCTGCTTCAGACTGGTGCTGCATATACACAGGCTGCTACACAAACCCCAGCCTGACAAGGCTGAGTGAGGAGCATGCAGCCTCTCACTACCTCCCCCCATGTCTGTTTAGGGAAAGTAATGGGGCTCACCTGATGGGCCTTCCCCAACTTTGTCCAATCACTGGGCAACATCCTGGGAGGGTGGTACCAGCTCCAGACTGATCTCCTGGCTGGCGGGCATCATGCTGTCAGTGGCCTGTTCCTGCTCCTGCTCCTCCTCAGTCACAGTCCTGCCCTCTGGGAGGGTGACAATGGGCGTCTCCAACCCAGAGTCCACAACAAAAGCGGGGAGGAGGGACTGACTCCCTTCCCAGGATGAGGCAGAGCTGGTTGAAGTAGGGGCAGGTCTGGGGCCCTGAGTGAGAGCTGCACTACTTGGCTTTGGTATAGGCCTGCCTGAGATCTTTTAGTTTCATGCACACCTGCTCCTGGGTGTGAATGTGGCCTGTCTGGCCCAGGTTGTCAGCCATCTGGCTGTAGACATCAGCATTCCTAAACCTAGTGTGACGATCCTGGAGGTTTGCCTTGTCTCCCCAGATCTCAAAGAGGTCCAGGAAGGGACCTGCCTCCTCTGTCCCGGGCAGTGGCTTGGGAGCTCAAGTGGCATTCTTAGGTTTGCCATAGCAGCTGGGAAGTCAGAGCTGGCTGCTGCAGTGTGGTACGATGCTAGCAGGGTTTGTGTCATGCCACAAACTGTTACCCCTGAGGCTGCGGCTTTAAGGGCTACAGGGGAAGTGAACTATAGAATTCTGATGAGTGTGGACAGAGTGGCCACCAGGGCAGCTGTGAGAAGCACTGGAAGCCACTTATTTCAAAATAACCTCAGCTGCCCTGTCTACACATGCCCTATTTCGAAATAGGTGTTATTCCCCATAAAATGAGGGCTACAGAATTTGGAATAAGACGCCCGTTATTTTGAAATCATTTTGAAATAATGGGATTGCTGTGTAGACACTCACTTAGTTATTTTTATTTTGAAATAACTGCTGTGTAGACATGCCCTGAGACTGTGTGCAAGGACTAGGAGCCAAAAGCAATAGGGGAGTAATACTAGAAATAATGATGACTTGCTAGTGAGCTTTGGTTGGTTTCCTGAGAATTCAAAGTATTACAGACAAAATGTCAGCAGCCACATATTCTGATCAAGTTTAGATTCACTATGTGGTCCTGAAATTTCAGTTTTGGACAAAAAGAGGTTGACAGCCAGAATATCCTCAAGCAGGGAGTGCCCTTGACTCAGAATTACTTCTCACTGATGTCAACTTGGCCTGAATTTGCTGAACTTCAGGGCACACAGCAAGGTTAAGCTATTTATGCGGGCTTTTCCCTATCTGAAATTGCCTTCGTTTGTTTCACGTGCACTGACTTCTATCAGTTTGCTATTTTAGAAGCTATTTCTGGTAATAGTTCTCCATAGTCATAATGGGTTTATTTTAATAAGAAGATAATGTTTAAAAGATGGAAAAGCTGGGAGGCAGGGGGAAAGAAAGGATGGAGAATGAATACAACATGCATCGCTACGCAGTAAGTGCTACCATCTCTCGTCGATAATGAGAGGACGATGTAAAGAGACTAAAATAAAGAACTCATGTAAAAGAAAAAAAATCAATACAAGTGTTATAGGCATATGGAATATAGGTTCAGTTTAGAAAAATCTCTGAGAGACGCATAATACAGCTCTTACTAGAAAACAGCTGCTTAATCCTCTCATTTTTTACATTGAGTAACAATAAAAGTGGGAAAACAGTAATAGAGATTCCAAGGGATTTAAATAAATTTAATTTTTCATGGTAACTATGTACAATCCCCTTTTTAAGGGGAAAAACAGGGAGTCTTTAGGTTGAGATAAGGAAGTTACTCACCCTGTACAGTATCGACTTCTTCGAGGTGTGTCTCCCCATGGGTTCTCCACTGTAGGAGACAGCTCTTCCCCAGAGCTGCAGGATCGGAGATTTTTTCATAGCAGTTAGCAATCAGGCCACACATGCACAGCAAGCATCTTGTGCTGCTGGCGGTTTGACAGTTGAGTGCAGCCCAACTCTCCCCTCCCCCCCAGTTCCTCTTCTACCACAGAGCAATTGGACTGAGTAGTGGGGAGGAAGGGAGGGTTGTGGAGCACCCACGGGGGGACACACCTCAAAGAACAGTTGTTACTGCACAGAGTGAGTAACTTCCTTTTCTTCTTCAGGTGATGTCCCTGTGGGTGCTCCACTGTGGGGGACTATAAAGCAGCATTCGATGTGGCTGGTGGAGCTGCCTTAGCCATTGATGTGTCAGCTGCCAGTTGGGGCATGATGGCATAATGTTTTGAGAAAGTGTGGTCCAATGACCAGGTGGCTGCCCGATAATGTCTCTGAGAGGCACACAATTAAGGAATGCAATGGATGTTGTTATAGCATGGATGGAGTGTGCTCTTGGTGCTGTCTTTAGTGGTTTGTTACCAAGGGAATGGCATTGGAGAATGCAACCCACTATCAGCTTGGAAATGTGTTGTGTGGAAATTGGACTGCTCCTGGAATAGTTCGCAATAGAGACAGACAGACATGGGGACTTGCAAAATGTCTGAGTTCTGTCAATGTAAAATGCCAAAGCCCTTCTGACATCGAGTGTGTCAAGCATGGCATGTGCAGGTGATGTTATGTGGCTTTAAAAAAAACACAGGTAAGACTCAATGTGAAAACAGGTGTTGACTTTGGGTATAAAAGCTGAATGTGGTCTCAAAGTCACTTTATCTTTAACAAAGACCACGTATAGCTGCACCATTAGGGTTCCTAACTCACTGACTCTCCTTCCAGATGTGATTGCTACTCGAAAAAGCACCTTCATTGTGAGGAGTAATAGTGGGCATGTGGCCATAGTTCAAAGGGTAGGGAGGATCTCATAAGGTTTGACGGACTGGGCCATGTCTGGGGACCGCTGAAGGCATCAGCTCAGGGTAAATTGCTCAAAATCAGGGCTGCTTACAGCTCTCAACTAGAGATCTTCCCCAAATAATCCACAAACCAGTCACACAGAGTGCTTCAGCTGCCAATCTGGCCAGCAGGAAGCTTCACGAGAAAAATCCCCCAGATACCCCAGTTCTCCCTGTGCCACAATCAGCCCTGGGCCTTACACAGAGGTGAGAGGTTATAAAACCCTGATCTCACCAACTCTGAACAGATCCTCCCGGTCCCAAAGAACCAGCCACAGTCTCCGGACAATTCTTACTTTAGATCTTACCCACAAGAGCACGCTGAGCCAGTCCTTTAGAATCTAAAATCAAAAAGTTTATTAATAAAATAAAGAAAAGGTTGAGACTAAGATTGTTAAGGAGAATACATAACATACATCAATCGCCACGTTCTTGACGCAGACTTTTAGCAGAGATGTTACAAACCGCTAGCTTAGAAATCTCTGGTGTACATCCTGTATTAGGATGGGTCAGCAATCCTTCCCGGCTCTCTGTCCCTAGCATGGCTGCATTTGAAAGCAGGAGCAAGACTGAAAACAAGATGGAGACAGCTTCATGGCACTTTTATATTTCTTGTATCTCCCAAGCTGGAGCTGGAGCTGGTCACATGACCAAGCGACCTATCTGTGTTTCACATGCCAGCAGCTATGAGGCAGTGGCTAGTCTGCAGGCTTCTAGACACATTCCTCGGGTGTATATTGGCCACTCAGGAGAGCCATTGTCCATGAAACAGTTAGCATAGCCATTCACAATAGGCAGTCCAGGCCCATTGCTCACTCCCAGACAGAGAACATTTACAATACAAGAACAGAACTCATATTCATAACTTCACATACAAAAATTGGACAAGTACAGGAGTGTCATACATAGAATCAGTAGAGCATAAGCTTTCATTTGATACCTCATATGGCCCACTTTGTACAGAATTTGTGGCAAACACCACCTGTGGGTACAACAGTGATCTGCCTGCTCACTTTAAAATGCAATAAACCAAATTCAGGTCCCATGAGGGCATCAGTGTTGTATGAGGTGAGTAGAGGTTCTGAAGGCCTTTAAAGAATCTTTTCATCACGGGATGTGCAAACACTGATGACCCTTCAATGTGGTCGTGAAAGGCAGTAATGGCTGACAAGTGCACTTTTATGGAACACATTGATAGGCCTTCACTTTTTAAGCTGTATAAGTAGTCGAGTATCATATGGATCAGGGATTTGTCTGAACTGAGTTGTTTCTTATGACACCAGGATGTGAAGCATTTCCATGCTTCCCAGTAAGTTGTTCTAGTGGTTTGCCTCCTGCTCTGAGCAGGCAACTTCCGCGCCTCGGAACCAGATAAGAACCAGGCATGGAGATGAAGGGTGTCTGGGTCTGGCTGCAGTAGCTTGCCAGCATTCTGGAAGAGGAGATCGCACCGCTGAGGAAACGGGTGGGGTGGCTCAATGGACATGTATTGTAGGTATGGGAACCAGGTCTGTCTGGACCAGGATGGGGCCACAGAATGACTCAGGCTGTGTCCAAACATATCTTGCGCAGGATTCTGGGGATCAGTGGTATTGGCGGGATGGCACAGTAAATTGGTCCGTCCCATGGGATCAGGAATGCATCTCCCCTGGATCCCTTCCCCAGCCCTTAGAACAGGAAGTCTAAGTCTTTAGGAGGGACAAAATATTTCCTGTCCACCTTGCACATTGGCTGGGCCAATGCTTGTGTTTGCCAGATGTTCTCGGACATATCCATAATAACCTAATCTATGGGTAACGCAATGCTGCCCTGGGATGACAGACAAATATTCTTTAGAAGACAGTGTTGTTTCTCCTTGACCTCCTGTAATTTTATTTCTTGGGTAGCAGTGACCCCTTTAAAAAGATCCTGAAACTGTTTCAGGTCCACCATAGTATGTTCATCATCAGGGACTGTAGCCTCCTCAGGAGGGGGAAAAGAGTTGCCTTATGGTAACTGCATAAGTCAAAAATCATCCTCATCATCAAATAATTGGCTGTCCTCCTCTTCTGAGTCTGGTATGGTGCCCAGGGTGTTGGATGGTGAGTCTGGTGGTAACCTTTTCAGTGAAGGTGGTGGGCCAGAAGAGTTATACGTAGGCAGTGCCCAATAGTCCCAGGGTGCCCCGTGCAGCAGGTAATGTGGAGGCAGATAGCATCAGTTTGGATGCCACCAAGGATGGTATGGGCATACTGTACAGTGATGCCTTTGCTGAGAAGTGATGGGAGATGAATGAGGAGAGGAGAATGTACTCCTCTGATCATAGTTGGTCACCCTTATGCGCCTATGCCCATAGCATGGTGGTGAATACAATGGGTATGGTGCTGGGGACTGCTCCCTTGATGGGAGTGAGGAGAGTTGTCTGTGCTCACTCACACTCTCCCTGAATTCCTTGTTGTTTACCAGCATTTCTTTAGGTCCAGTCTGGTCGTCTCTGTAAGCTGAGAGTAGCCTGCACCAGGGGAGACATTTGGGAAGTCATTGCGCTGAGCAGTTGTACTGAAGATTTACAGCACTGTTTTGTGGCTGGTTCCACTCAGTTCGCCGGTGCCGCACATGTAGGCGCTTGCTTCAGTGCCGGGGCTTGTTTGTGTGCTTTCCCCAGTGCAGAATAGGAGCGTGCGGTTACCGGGCTCATGCTAAGTACCAAAGTGTGTGCTTCTGAGGCAGACCTTGACTCCACAGAGCTGGAGGTGGTTGCCACATCTTCCCTGGTCGTTCTGGGGAACGGAGTAGGCGGTAAGGATCTGGCACATGAAAATCTAGTCCTTTGATGTTCCTGAGGCGTTGGTGAGACTGATCTGCGTTTAGGAGGGTCTACTATTTGATCTAATGAAAGCTCTCCTGTCGACTGTAAAGCCTTCTCCAGAAAGGACACATGGAGCCTAAGCTCCTGATCTTTTCTTGCCCTGGCCGACAAGCTTTGACAGTGCTCACATTTTTGTGGGGTGTGTGACTCTCCCAAACATCTAATACAGCAGTTATGGCCATCGGAAGCTAGTATGGATTCATTACAGTTGTGGCATTTCTTAAACACCTGCGAGCCAGGCATATTGGAAGCCACTGGTGCTCAGGGCTGGGGGGGGGGGGTGTCTTATTGCAACCATCGATAAGCTCGTATATAAAGGATGCTGTTTTATGAGGTCTTGATTTTTCCCCGACGTTTCTTCTCTCTTTTTTTTCCTTGAGGTGTGTAGCATCTGGGACAGAAAGAAGCCACTGCCGCTGAAGCAGCTAGCACTGAGGGAACAGTGTGTTTCCCGGTTGGTTTTTTATTTTTTGAAGTGGGAAGACTATAACAAGATGATTTGTAATTCAATGAGGTAAAAAGGTGGTGAAAAGAGTGAAAATTTTCCCATAAGGAGAGAAGTGCCTGAAGAGGCAGGAGAGCTCCATCCATGATGAAGAGCAGTAGAAGAGGAACTGAGGGGAGGGAGTCAGGTCACACTCAACTGTCAAACCACCAGCAGGACGAGATGCTTGCTGCGCATGTCTGGCCCAACTGCTTACTACTATGAAAAAGTCTCCGATCCTGAGGCTCCAGGGAAGACCTGTCATCTAAAGTAGAGTACCCACGGGGACATCACCCGAAGAAGAACATGTAAGTTTCAAATGGTGGATGTAGTTACTATCCCTCAAAGCATGAACCTTCCACAACTCCAGACTCCAAAGGGTCAGGAATCTATATGTCAGGAGATGGAAAACAATAAGCAACATTAGATACTTATCCAAAGCCAACTCAAAAGGGAAACTGTTTAAATGATAATATGATGTGAGGAGGCTTCATCAACTTTTCAACAGAACCCCCACTATGCTGTGAATATGCATAAGGTAAAATGTCAATGAGATGTGTATGGATCAGAAATTCTCCTATAGTAATTTATTTTATTTCATTTCCTTTTTTGATAATCATTTTTTTTTAATTCTAAAATACATTTCTAAAATACATTAAGGAAAGCAGTGCTCACAGCGACATAATTACAGATGTCATATTTTGCACATAAAAGTAGGAATACACCCACTTCATTACATATAAAAATAGAGTCTATGAATTTAAATTATTTTAAAAATAGATATTTTTAAAGAATGAGGTGTCGTGTAACTATTTTTGGACCTGAAATTTCTTAACAATGAATCAATATTGTTGCTTCAGTTTCCTTTCTATTATAGCTAAAAAAATACTAACATTTTATGTATTGTCTGTATTTCAAAATAATGACTAATCATATTTTTCCATGATTCTTCATAACTAAGTTTCTCCTTCTACAAGTATACGGTTATATAATACAGAATTTCAAATCAAATTGCCATCTTTCAAAAGGGTACCATATCCCATTTATATTAATGGCATTGAGACCACTGATTGATAATAATTAAAAACATAATTAATATTTCATATTTGTAGTATGTCTGTTCTTAAATGTGGTCGGTGGCGTCATTCTCATTTTAAGTAATGGGAGGCAATGACCATCTTGAAAAAGTGTACTTTGTGAAGACAATAGGAAGTTGCAGACATTTTGAAAGAAGACAGCTTTTCTTGAGTTTCTCTGAAAGAAAAGATTTTCAGACACCTCCCTTTATTGAAAAATATACCTACAGTTATAAAAAAATAGTGTCCAATATTCCCATGATCTTATAATTTAATCTGCTCATTGTCTGGCAGTGGAGCAATCAAATGCATCTTTAAAAAAATCATTTTTCTATTCTGGGTCTACAAACACTAAACTACTTTAATCATAATCCTATAATTATTGCATTGCACTGGGTAGAGATCAGTGTTGTCTTCAAGTCATCATTGTCAATCTAAGTCACTACAGTTCAAGTCCCAAGTTGAGTCTCAAGTCTTAATTTTAAAAATGTCAAGTCACTTTTGTACAAGCCATCAATATCGGCATTTTCTGACAGTTTTTTCACCAAGTCGATTTAACAAAATTAGCAAGTCTCAAGTCGAGTCTCAAGTCACGAACAATGAACCCGAGTTGAGTCTTTAGTCGAGACACCTAGGCAATTTAAGTTGGACTTGAGTTCAAGTCATGGGACTCGAGTCAAAAACTCTTGTAGAGATATGGTTGTATAGATGCCCTACCTGTGCATTTCTATACATTAACATGTTTGCATTTCTTCTAAGTCTAACCTTAACTCTGAATGTCCTATGTTTACATTACCTAGTTTTGAGCTAAATAAAACACACATGTAATTTATATTACCCTAAATTTTTAATGTATGAGGGAATGCACATAATTTAACATTTTTATTAACTAATTCCATTTTAATATACTTATTCTGTATATGAATACAAAATTGTGCTAATAATCCCCTAAAAGTAGTCTATTCAGGGGAGTGACTCAATAAGTGTGTATACCTATAGTGCTGAGTACAAAGACTGTTACAGCCCTTATGGGGCCTCTGGATGCTATGATAATATAGTATCACTGACATTTCCAACAGAGGAGGGCCTGGCATTCAATCAAGATTTGATTGTTTAGCATGCTAGGTACTATACACACAAGCAACATGGGAGACAGTTTGCAATCTAGGTGTCAGGCAGGAGAAAACAGGTGAAGGGACAAGGAAATGGTGAGAGTTGGAGGGAAATAAACAGAATTTTAATGTAGAAATAGAATTTCTAGAGAAGACTGGCATAGTGCATGAAGAGTTTGAGAAATATTTCCTGTACAAAGGTATGTTTTAAGGCACTTCTTTTTAAGCAGACTCTGCTGTTTCATTCAGAGTTTTGTTTTTGTGGATGTTGGTTTATTTTGCCATTATTGACATGAAGAGGATACAGTGTTCTCAGAAATCAGCAGGAATGCTAAAAGTAATGCAAAGGCAAATATCAAGGAATGGCACCACACTCCACTAATATTAAATGAATACATTTCAAATCACTACTGACAGTAGAAAAGTTGTGTTCTCTTGTCTTGGAGAGAAGGACTAAAAAGCTGGCCATAAATTTGTTGGCAGACATCCAGTGTCTTCTATCCACAACTTCAGTAAGTGCTATTATAATTACAGGGGAAGAATCATACGTTATCTATGGAGAAGACAAGTAGCTGCCCTTCACCTTTTGGGGTCAAAGTAGTAAACCTGCATGCCCATTGAATAAAATGGGAGGGTTTTTTTTTCTCCTCTGACCAAAGGCTGCCAGAATGGCTCCCTTTTTACCTTTTAATGGAGGGAGGAATAACAGAAATCTACAGAAGTCTCTCATAAATGTTAGTAGAAGCAGGAATAACAGATTGTCTACTTTCAGGATTCCATTATGGGGGCAATACCGAACAAGAATCACTATGCTTTCAGGTTTTGGGTTCTGTGGGAGAGAAGGAAAGAGTCAACAATGAAAATCCCTAGATGTTGTACGTAGGTGTAGTAATTTGTAAAACTGAAAATGGTACTGCAGGTGGGAGAAGATTTATATTCAAGGATGGGGAATTCTTCTCTGGACATTTAGCAGTAGCTTATGAGTAATTTCCATCAGCAATCCCCTCTCAGATTGTAACGACTTGAAGTGGTAGTGACGAGTGGAATGATATTTTTGCCAAGCAGTTCTTAAAATGATTAAATGTCATCAATAAAACAGTGTTCTTCATTTCTTTTCCAAGCTGTGAAAATAAATATGCATTTTATAACCACTTTCTATGTGATATTTTCTGTCATTTAAACATGAATGCGTGTGTCAAGTAGCCTACTGATATACAACAGATAAAAATGTTCAAATATTCATCCATGACTCAGGACAAAAGTAATAAAATATGCTCTTCTTTTGTAAAGCTATTATTACATACCTTTCAGTGAAAAAATAAGCAACAAGATTAACGAAAAATAATGAGTGAATAAACGTATTAATATCTTATTAATAAAATGCATATTTAACATAATATTAAATAATCTATCTACCTGAAAATTCAGGTTAATTAGACTGAAAACAAAGATTCTCATAAAGGTCTGACTCAAATATTCATTCTCTTATTTTACAGTCAAACGATCAAATACTTTAAGTCTGATAAAATGTCTGCTTATGGAAATTGATTTTTTTTATTGGCTAGAGAGAAAACACAATTTCAGAGAAAGCTACTTCTACGTGATATTGAACTGATATGCAGCAAATCCCGTTACCTTTATTTAATTTTATATGCCTGCTGCGAATGATAACTAAATTAAACACAGTGCTTTTGTTGTCCCTCATAAACAGAAGTGGTATGTCTTTCAGATAAATGCAAAAAACTACACTTCAATAACATACAAATTAAGACACAAACCAACAAAAATCAGTAAGTGTGAAAATCAAGATCGACTTTTCATCCATAACTCGTGCCATTTTTAAAACAAAGGTAAAATTTGTGCAATGTCTATTTTTCCTCTGAATTTTCTGTCAATGGCTTACGGATTTTAATTAAATTTCTTGTTTTAAAAGAAAAATCTTTCCTGGATGCTTATAAGGTAGAAGTGTTTAGATAATGGAATTTTGCATATTTACAGCATTATCATACCTTAAAAGGCTACTCATGCATAAGTGATAACCAAATGTGCATTAATTTAGTTTCCTATTAAATCTTTGATAGCAAGGCCTAGTTGCCCACCCAAATAGCTGGAGATTGCAGGCCAGTGTCTCTTATTTGGAGGCCCTTTGCCTTATGCACTGGTTCCCATCACTTTCCTAACCCATTTCCTGCTTTGACAATATTATTTCAACTCTACAAAATCGTCATTAAAATGTACCAGCCCAGTACACTCCCTCACTATGAACATGGATAAGGAAAGAATGCCAGTTAAAATGGGAATGAACCCAGCAGCTGCCACAGCCTCGGATTTGAGCAAAATGAGCGACTCCATTGCTCCCTCCAAACTCTCTGCTGCTCTCAGGCAGCCATCAACTAGCTCGAAGACCCTGCCCCAGGACAGAAGAGAAGCATGCCTTTCTGTTCTGGTGCAGAGTTCCTGGACCTGATTAAAGTCTGGGACGAGGAGGCAAACCTCCAGGATCTCTGCACCAGATGCAGGAATGTGGATGTCTACAGCCAAATGGCCGATAGCCTGGCCACAAGGGACATTGCTGCACCGGAGCAGTAAACGTGGATGAAAGTAAAGGAGCCGAGGCAGGCCTATGTCAGGGTCAAGGAGCGCAGCTCTCTCTCCGGGGTGGCACCCCAGACCTGCCCCTACCATAATGAGCTCCACCACATCCTAGGGGGAAGGTCAGTCCATTCCCCTCCCCTTGTAGTGGACTCAGGGCTGAAAATGCCCATCATCACCCTTCTTGGGGGAGCTGCCGCTGAGGAGGATTAGCAGCTGGACGAGGCCAGCACCATCTCTGTGCACATGTGCCAAGACCTCATGCTCAGCCTGGACCCGGTACCCCACAGGATGACTCCCAGGAACCATCCAAAGCCAAGAAAGGCCCATCAAGTGAGTGTCATTACTTTCCCTACACACGAGTGGAGGTGACAGGCTGCGAGAGGCTGAGAGGCGCTCCTCGCTCGGCCTTATCTGCCTGTGGATCATGCTGCAGCCTGTGCACATGGGCCTACAAACACAGCACATGGGCATGCCCACGCTCTCAGGGAAGCATCTGCTCCCAGGAACAGCATGGCAAGGCATAGGAGAGTCTGCTGCTCACACACTCCTCTCCCCAATACCCTGCCATCTTCTCCTCCAGCAGGCAGTGATACAAGTCCTCTCCCTGTGGGACACTGCCAATGCCAGACCCGGTGCGTGGGTGGAATGGAGGAAGCCTAGCCACCCTGTGGCCCCGCTCCGCCCACAGGATCCCGGTCTGGCTGGCATGTTCCCATGCTTGCTTGTCTCCAGGATATGGTGGTAGCGAGGTTCCCCCCTGGGACATCTGTGCCCCTGAAGAAAAGGGCCCGCTGTCTAGGCCACAAATGGCCTTGCTCAAAACACAGGCATCATGCCCAGCCCCAGCCTCTCCTCCCCCTTCCAACTCTGTCTTCCTGCATACAAGGTTCTCTTCCCCCTCTCCAGGGTTCTTTCCCCAGTCCCTCCCCAGTTACATTTACCCCAATTAAAAAACAAAGAGTTTTTATTTTTTTTAAACAAACAGGGTAGTTTATTCTCTCTGCAGGTGAGAGGGAAGGGTATAGAAAAGGAAAGGTGTGGGAGGACAAAGAGGGGCAATACACAGGCTCCTTGTGGGGAAGCCCAGGGAAGAGCATCACTGAGGTCCTTTTGTGAAACTCTCCCTCAGGGCCCCCCGGATACACACAGCCCCTTGATGGTGCTGTTGGATGGCAGCCATGCACGGCTGCTCAAAGGCCCTGCTGATGCGGTCAGCCTCTGCCCCCCCACTTTGGGAAGAACGTCTCCCCCAGCTTTCACAAATCTTGTGAAGGACACAACATGCCACCACCACTTGGAGATGTTCCACACCCCAACATCCTGGCACCTTAGGCAGCAATGTAAGCTCCCCTTAAGACACCTGAAGACGCCCTCCACCAAATGAGGGCCCTGCTGAGCCTGGCATGGAAGCGGCCCTTGCTTTGGTCCAGGTGTCCAGTGTAGGACATCATTAGCCAGGGAGCAGAGGGCAGGCTGTGTCCCCCACACTACAGACTAGTATGTCCACATCGCCGACCCTGATGCTGATGTCAGGGTAAAAAGTGCCAGCATGCAGCTTTTGAAAGAGGCTACAGTTTTGGAAGACATGTGCATTGTGCGCCTTCCCCTACCACCCAATGTAGATGTCCATGATGGCCTGCAGGATCATTGAAAAGTACCCCTTGATGTTTTCAGCTTCCCAGTGGTTGGGGGCTCAGATGGGAATATGGGTGCTGTCAATAACCCCTCCACAGACAGCTAGGGAAGCCAATGGCGGCAAAGCCGGTGATGATGGGGTCCACATCACCCAGGTTGATGACCCTGTGCAGCAGAATGTTGTTGATGGACCTCACCACTTGTAGAAGGGAACAAACAAACAGAGAATCACAGGGTTGCCAGGGACCTCGGGAGGTCCACGAGCCCACCCACCCCCCTTTCACACACCAGGTACCCTCTACTTTCCCCATCCCGTCAGGGCTTTGTGAAGGTGGGACTCAAAAAGGTCTTCCACTACCACCAAACCCCTTCTCTACAAATCCCTATTTCAGCAATTCATCCCCCTCTTGGGACAATAGCTTGAGAGCACAATACATGTGTGAGCACAGCCCCAACGGTCGATCTTCCCACACCAAACTGGTTCCCGACAGATCAGTAGCTGTCTGGCATGGCAAGCTTCCAGAAGGCAATGGCGACCCTCTTCTGGAAGGGGATGGTGGTTCTCAGTCCCACCACCTCAGGGCAGGGGCAAGCCATTCATACAGCTCCAGAAAGGCGTCCTTCGGCATGCGGAAATTCTGGAGTTACTGCTGGTCTTCCTATCACTCCATAATGATCCAGTCCCACCAGTCGGAACTGGTGTCCACATGCTAGAAGCGGTAGTGCATGGTGTGCAGGGGAGGGTGGGTGGAGTTATACTGCATGAGCAGTGCCCGCAGAGAGATGAGGAAGTTCCCCACAATGAGCTAGGGGTTGTGTTCCTTCAGGGTGAGGAAGGCAGTCCACAGAAACTGCTGGAAGTGCTCCATGTCTAGAGAGCTGAAATGTCTACAGGGGCAACTACAGCAGGCAAAGGAAAGGCTTTTCTATCCCTCAAAGAAGTAGGTGAAGGTGAAGAACTTGACACATCACTGTACAGCGGGGTCCCTTTAAGCACAAGCCTCAGATAGCCTCAGGCAGCAGCTACGTGAAGTGACTGCTGTCCTGATGCCCTGCCAAAACTGCTTCCAGGGCCTCTATTTTGAAATAGCTCAGCGCTATTTCAGTGGGAATTTGCTGTGTAGATGTGCCATTTCGAAATAAGCTATTTCAGAGTATTTCTTCCGGAATAGTTCATTCCAAAATAAGCATGAAGTGTAGATGTAACCTTACTGTCCACAAAGATTATGGGCTCTGCTATCTGGACCCATCAAATAATAAAGCCACCCAGGGTCAGTCTCTGCTGCATTTAGCTGCTGATCCATGAAGAAGTTTTGACTGTTTGACACTGGGGCAAAGAAGGTCCACTGATAGAGCTTCTTCTGCCACTGGAGACATACCTGATTGACTCCTACTGAAATCATTGCCGGCACCATAAACTGAATGGAGCACCTTAGTGAGATCCTTTTTTCTTGACAAAGTAGGAAACCATATTCTTTTTATTCTCAAAAGCAAAGAGTGACTAATTTATAAACTAATGGGATTCAGACCCACCTATCATGCAGAGGGAAAGTTTTTTATGTCCCCTAGCCACCAATCTGCTATCTCATAGAATAACTCAAATACTTGGTGTTCTCATGTAGTGAGATGAAACAGAATTACCGAGGAGTCCACATTTGCAAGCAATACATGACAAAACAGAACCAATACAGTTTTTCAGGAATGTTTGGGATAGCCTTATTACTACAATTACTGAATAGCTGCACTCTCATTGGATACGAAAATTGACCTCTCTTGCTCTCTCTCTGTCTCTCTTTCTCTCTAAGAAAATACATCAGGGTCCTAAAAGTACCAGTTTAGAAATTCAACTAATTTTTTAAACAACCTGTTTTCTGATTAACTCAACCTTTATAACATTTTGGTCTTAATTATGCCAATATTTAATTTTCATCCTAAAACATCAGTTTAATTTGAACACCATAATATCTACTTATGTAAATAAAGTGAAAATAGGAATATTATTTTAAAGTAAAGACAAATATAAACTATTTATTAGCCCTTCAAAAATCTAAAGAGTATTACACCTGTCAAAACTTATTCATACAATCTGTCTCCATAAAACATGAACAAAGTATCCATTTCTGATATCAGTGGGCTCTGATATTAGCCAAAATGATTTATGCATTTATTCCTTTTCCAGTAAATTACTCAAATGTTTGCCCTTCTATTGCATGGAAAAATTAACCATGTTATTTTTAACACTGTTCATTCATTAAAATACTTACGAGAGCAGGTGGCAGTTTGCCACTCTAGGCACTGTCCATATGGAAAGGAGATTATATAGGCATTTGAGTCAACACATCGTTTTGTACTGCTGCACCACATACACTCCATGCCGTTGCTGGTACAGTTAGAACACGTCGTTCTCAGGGAACAGGGTTTTTTGCAGGGTCTAGCATTTTGATTAGGACTAACTGGAAAAAAAGCCAGAAAGAGTTTATATATTTAACACAAATTCAATCTCTATTGTTCTAACATTATGTAATATTAAAAAGACTGTTAAAATAAAAGTGATTGTATCCTGGTTTATTTATGAACCATTTCAGTAAGACTTATGGTACAAAATGCAAATGGACTTTCACAAAAAATATCCAAATTGTTCTCAGTATTCTTTTGTGTAATCATCTTATATCACATTATATCTTCATCTAAAAAGTTATTATAAGAATGTTACTTATATACCACATTAGTAAATGTAGTATTAGTTCTTCAATAGTCACGAGCACTTACATTATATAAAATATGACTGAAGCTAGAGTAATAAAAATAGTAGTATGTGATCTTTTGGTTCTGTTGCTTTTGTTAGTTAAATAGTGAATAACCACCAAAAAGTTGTTTACTTCACAGGTGATATATTTTTTCCTCTAAACATTCTGCATCTTATCTAAGAGTGTGACCTATCAAAAGATCATCTGCCCCCTGGTGTATACAATAAAATTCAACACAAATTCTAAGAGAAAATAAGGCAAACAATTTTACTGCAGACAATATTTTGTCGGTCTAGTCATGATATGTTTAATCTCTGAAAAGTTACATTCTAAAAACACTCACTTGTGTATTATTCTGTTGCATTTTCTTTTGATTACAAATAAAGCTGTAACATGTGCATCAACATGACCAGAGTAACTCTAAACCAGTACATAAAAATAGGCAGAGTAATATTTTTCTGTTATAAAAGGGACTTGTAGAAAATTCCTGTAAAAATTTTGACTAACAAATCTATTATTAGAAGCTTCAGGGGGTAGCCAAGTTAGTCTATCCTGTAAAAATTTTGACTAACAAAGTCATTATTAAAAGCTTCACAGGGTAACCAAGTTAGTCTATACAGGATAAACTTAAACAACAAATGGTCTGGTAGCACTTTAAGGACTAACAAAACATGTACTGTAGATGGTATCATGAGCTCTCATGATACCATCTACATGTTTTGTTAGTCTATAAAGTGCTACCAGACCATTTGTTGTATTTTACATCTATTATTATATGCATTGTGTATTATTGACTGTGCAGGTAAGTAGCTTTATAGAAAATAAGCTTAATCCTTCACGTCCTTCCTCTGCTCTTAAGATAGCAAAAACTCTCTGTGATTTGACTGAGTAATGGCAGGTAAAAACTGACTAAGGACTTGAGGATTTTTCTCACACAGTATAAATTAGGGGCATCACTTACAATAATCATAAACAATCTTTTAATGTATAAAAGAAAAAAACGTTATCAGAGTCAAAAAAAAGAATCCCAAAAAAGAAGCCAATATTCTCGACCTCCACAGCTGCTGTAACAGTTCAATAACAAATAAAATTGACACCAGTAACAGATGCAGATTTTGATGCTAAACTTGGAAAATACAAACTGTTTGTCATCTGCATTCTTCAGTTATTTAACACATCATTACACTGTGCCACATCTGTTTATTCTTTGATAGAGAGAACTATAACAGATTACCATATCTATTACTACAAAACAGCAGCAGCATGAGGGACAGAAACAATAGGAAACAGACTCAGTCAGCAGTAGCAACAAAATGCAAATTTATCTTGTAATTACACCACTATGTATATTACAACTTGTGCATATGACAGCAAGAGGATTGTTGGAATGCATGTTTTATTTATGGAAGTTAACCGATTTGAGAATTTTGACAGCAAAAACCTTTATACGTGAATACACAACAAAACATTACATACTTACAAATGTCTTTTATACTACTTTGTACACAAGGCCTTCTAGTACATTAGCAAATTCAAAAAGAGTGGAAAAGAGACAACATCAGAAAGAAACTACATTAAGATCACTTTCATCCTTATAAACTTTGTTCATTTGTAATCTTTAGGGCAATCTGTAAATTTAAACCATCTGGGAGGTTCAAAAAAATGAGAGTATTGTTCGTATGAAAAATGCTGAATTATATTTATTTCCTTTCCAAAAGACTAAGTGATCTCCCTCTACAAAGTTTCATATGACCACACATTACAAGATCACTAATCAACTTGGGGGCTCTTCCTCCCTTTGGTGGAGGACAGGGCTAAGAGAAGATTTTAATAATAACTATTAGGTAAGTGTTTGCAATATTGTTCTGTACCCTTACAGGCCTTTAGAGGGTTATTTTTTAAACACAAGGAATTAGTTTCCATGCAAATGTCTCCTATAAACTTAGCTTTAAGGTTTATATACCAACAATACTACTATTTGTGGATGCTGTGCTTTTTATTACATATACAGATCGTTTTGTTCTGAAAGCACTTCACAGTTTTTATACAATCCTCAAGTAGATACTATCATCTGCATCTGATAGATAAAAAAGCAGTGATTTAGACTCATAAACTTTAGGGTCATAAGGGACCAGTATGATCATCTAGTCTGACCCCCTGCACAATGCAGGCCACAGAATCTCACCCACCCCCTCCTAGATTTGCCCAAGACAACCATCAATCAGGGAGTTAGTAGGGGAGTCAGGGTTAGAATTTAGGAGATCCAGTCTCCCAATGTGTCACTCAAACCTCTTGGCCATGTGCCACAGTGGTAGTAAATAAATCGTTTCGCTCACATTTTTGGACTTTGTTTCTTGTAAAATAAGGAAAACCCTCTACTGTCACAAGGAAATTTTGGGATCAGTGACAAGCTAGTCAGCACTGCAGCAACTCCAGTAGAGTGCTGCACATTTATGTCCCAATCCAGAATTTTGAGATATGTGAGCTATCCCGCAGAAGACAAGAGGACTACTCATGGGCTTCCCATTAATAATCTGCAGAGCATTTCTATGTGGCATGATTTATTTACAAAAGCAAAATCACGAAGTACACTATGTTTCATCTTTCCCATAGATTCTCGGGGAAATAGAGAAAAAAATTGTGGTCACCTTATTAATTACAATTTCCTTCCCTCTTTCCTTCTTCCTTTTCACTACACTCAGACTGCAATTCGCAACTGTCATCCTTCCTATAATGTAAGAGAGGGGCCTGTAATTCACAACAGCTAGACCAGTCCTGTTAGCTTGCAAAAAACGGGATACCCAAGGATGATTATTAACCACTTGTCTTCTAACTTCTCAGCACAAGTCTATACACACTATTAAAAGAGCCTACTCTGAGCTATCTTCTACTTCCCTCACAGGAAAGGTAATGGTTCTTTTTAAAATGCCCAAAGAAAAAAATTAATAAAATCACTGTGTTAGTTAAACCTCTGTATTATTAAATTTAAACGGAGAATCTGTTATGAATCAGTAAGATTCATAAACAAAATATGCTTTAGTAGCATCACAAAAAACTGCACAGTATCAAACTACTAACTGCCTTAGAACTCACTGATGTAGCTACTGGCATGATATAGACTAGCCAGGAGGGGTGATAATCAAAGAAAAGCATGTTGCTTTTTAGAATGTCATTTGTGTTTCAAGATTAAAAGCTTCATTTGCTTTTAAAACATTAAAGGAAGACATTCCTGCAGTTATTTACTAGAACTTTCCTAACACTCCTTCTGTACAACATGAAAATGCCAACAGATTGTTCAACTATTTTAACAGCAGCATTTTGGTATGGGAGATTGCTCACCAACAGGTTTTTCACAGACAAGACCATCTGCTTTCGCGGTGCATGGATTCGCTTTCAGTCCAGCCACCTCTGCTCTTTCTAGATAGGCACAGAATCCAGAGTCATTTGGCTCTCCAGGAAGCCACTGTAGCGTCGTGTTTGTGAAAGGGGACATGTCATCCCATCCCCAGTAGGAGATGTTGATCTTGCGCAAACCTACCCAAGGTGATATTTTCTATAAAGCAGAATGAAAAGAAGATGAAACAATTAGTCAACAGTCAACTACAACATTGCTTTTTTTTCTTCTTTTGGCCTAAGATCAATAGTTTCATACTGCTGTCACATGGGGAGCTAACAGTGATTTCTCCACCATTCCTCATACTGTATTTGGTAACATTTAGTGACTGTCAAAACAACTTTCAATTAATTTTTCTGTCTTGCTGAAAGCTGAAGAAATCCATATGCTTCCATCCTGTTATAAATCTACATGATTCTGTTTGCTTAAACTCAGCTCTACTGTGTGGTATCTGATTGACAATTAAAGACTTATTAAAGCACTCCCTCTGGCTACTGTGATAGTCATTCACAGCCAGAGGGAAATGGATAATGTAAATGTAAGCAAATCAGTAGTGGCACATTAAAAAAAGGCTCAAAAGATAGAAAAAATAGAGATAGATATTCCCCCTGTAAATGGTACTATGCTAAAGCAAACAAGGTACCCTTTTGTTTGAGCCAGCAGTAGCCACATGGAGAAGTCAGAGCACAATGCTCTGAAGTTGATACGTCCACAGTGCACCCTGTGCTGCAGTGCAGACATAGTCGAGTGATGTAGACAATGTTACCCAATAAATTCTTGACAGAGCCAAAAATGAAACCCCCATACCCTGAATCCAGACACAGCATAGTTTTTTAACTACTAGTTCCTTTTTCCTTCAGATCATTTAGTGCTCTACCCAATTAGTCATTATGCTGAGGAGAAAACCTGAATCTCTCTCATATCTGTAAGATTATTTTTATAAAACAGACATCTCTGAGTTATTAAATAATTCTAAGTAAATGCTTTATATTGCTTAAACAATACCTTATTCAAAGGCTTTCAAAAAAGTCTCATTGTTCCACAGAACATTATACATTTTCCATATCAGCGTCTTAAAAATGCCTGACTTAAAAAGAATATATTCAGTAATCCATTCAAACTAATAGATATAAATAATAAAGTATGACTGAAAATACAGAAAGCCTAATTTATGGGGAAAATAGCCAACAAAACTCTATTAAATACCAGTAAATTTTTAGTATTTCATTAACTGTATGGGCTTTCATTAGCTATCTTAATTATACCACATACAGAATAGTAGGATATGATTGAAAATCAAACTTTTGGTGGGTAAGGAATGTGAATTTGGCACATAAAAATTTTATAGAGTCTCTAAGAGTTGGTGCAGGAATCAATTATAAAAGTGACTATGTATACTTTTCTATTCAGGTGGCCAAAATACATGATAGGGAAGGCCTTTATTCTCCACAACATCCCAGTTATACTAAAATGTAGGTGAGAAGGACACGCTGATTCAGAGCCACTCACTCCCTAGTCAAGGATACTCTTTCTCCTGCTGGCTTGAACAAAGCCCTCCTCCACCTCTGAAGCATCACAGATTGGCATTCTCCTTTGGCCAATTCCAACTACTTACATAGCACAAAGGTGGCTGGAGTATTCACCCCTAATGAATTTATTAATAGATTCAAGCCAAGGTTTTTATATTAAATATTTTTTCTTAGACACAAAATTCAATATTGTCATCATAATAGTTCTTAAACAAAATCAGCTGCTTTTAAAACTGATTTACTATAATGTACATCTGAGTGATTCAAACAGTAAATACATCAAAAATGATACAAATATTATAGTTAGAGATAGCAGAGTGCATCTTTGTTTAGTCATTTATAAACAAATCAATTATCCTCCAAAGTAACTTAGAGCCATTGAGATGACTTATGTTACATATGCTGCACCTCAGTGAAAATCAATTACATACTAATTTCACTTCTTAATACTTCCATTCAAAAGTTACTGCTGTTGAACAGAGGAAGGCTCTTCCAAAAATGCATATGTCATCCCCATATCAAACAGAACCAATTAACAATCACCAGCTTTGCCAAACTCATCATCAGAGGTAAGTTTTCCATTAGCACTAGGACACATCAACTGTGCAATGCATCTCAGCTGCTACAATGATCAATACCCCCATTATCACAATACACTTTTCAAGATCCATGTGCCCTTCACATGCCTATCACAACGTGCCCCAACAACAACTGTGCGTGAAAAGCCAGACAATCACTATGCTCTTGAATGAAAACATACTGAAAATTATAAAAGAGAAAAACACCCTATCACCCATTGATGAATGCATTTCACAAAGCAATCATTCTGTTACTGACCTCTCAGTACTCATCCTCAAAGTAAACCTACATAAGAACAGCCATACTGAGTCAGACCAATGATCCAGTAAGCCCAGTATCCTATCTTCCAACAGTGGTCAATGCCAGGTGCCCCAGAGGGTATGAATCAAGTGATCCATTCCCTGTCATCCATTCCCAGCTTCTGACAAACAGAAACTAGGGATACCATCCCTGACCACCCTGGCTAATAACCGTTGATAGATCTAAAATGCACAACACCTTTAAAAGATGAGCCTGCAAACTTACATTCATAACTTTGCTGGACTTGACTTAACAGAGAAAAAGGCTTTAGGGGTCATTTCAACAATTTAGAACATATCCTACTGCCTCTTAGCCCTTAAATGCCCACTTCTTTTTAAATGATGCCTCACCCTTATATTTAACAATCTATCCCACCTTGTATTTAGTCAAACTTTATGGTTACTTTCTTCAAACTTAAAGAGCTCTATGAAGCTCAAAACCTTGTCCCTGTCACAAAAAGAAGTTGGTCCACTAAAACAGGGGTTTTTAAAGTTGTGATCCTGTCCAGGTAAGCTGCTGGTGGGTCGCAAGACACTTTGTTTATCCAAGAGTCCATAGGCACAGAGCCTCACAGCTTCCAATGGCTGTGATTTGCCATTTCCAGCCAAGGGGAGCTGTGGGAAGCAGCATGGGCCAGAGCTGCGAGGCTCCATGCCTACGGATGCTTATATAAACAAAGCATCTCGCAGCCTGCCAACGGCTTACCCAGGAGGGCCGATGACCCAACTTTGAAAACCTCTGTATGAAAAGATATTACCTCTCCTACCTAAATCTCATAGTCTGCTACCAACACAGCACCAACAATGCAACAAACAACACGTATGATAATATCTTTGTTGCAGAAAGGTCAGAATTTGAATCCTGGAGATTGCACCTCTGTCATAAATAAGGTTATCCTGTGTTGGGGCACCTAACAAAGTTCCTCCTACTTTTCTTTTTCTGCCAACAGACTTAAAATAGAAATTTAACTATATGAATTATAACTAGAACACAAACTACAACTAAAAATGAGATGCCTCAACCACAGACAGTAAGAAGGAATTGAAAGCAATCTTGACCACTCTGCGGTATAATATACATGATGAAGGTGGAGCCCTAATAAACACTGCTATTTGAAAAGATTCCAATCTCGCATGCATGGTTTTGTATATGAACCAGGAGTAGAATGAATATGAACAATCATTAGTGTAAGAGATTGCACTTGCAACAAAAAGGGCTTCTGAATGTTATTTTATATTTCTTATTAATATCAAGACAAATCAATCATGGGTGAATTTGAGAAATGGATAATAACCAAGATCAACTCAACTGGTCAATGTTACATACCAGAAAGGATATTTATTGAAATAATGTGTTCTAGAAAATTCAATTAAGGTTTGTGTCTTAATTGCGCTATAAAACTTTTATGTGCTGAATTCACATTCTTTATCAACCAAACTCTAGTCTTAAACATTTAAAAGTTTCTGTAATTTAAAAAATAGCTTTGAAATTGCATAGCATCCAAGTACTTCTGCCTCTGATGTCAACACGAGATAAATGACAGATCTGTATGTCCTGCCACTGATTTCTATTCATAAGTAGTGGGAAATTACCATTTTGGGGGCAGATAATACCTGCTATTTACTCTGACAGCACAACTTGAACCTTTTTACTAAGGCTGCAAGTGCTTTGGAGTATAGGATTCCAACTCAAACTAATCTGGAGAGATGGTGTGAGGTAAATAGGATAAAATTGAATATGTACAAATGTAAAGTATTCCAGTTAAAAAGGAACAATCAGTTGCACATATGCAAAAAGGGAAATGACTAACTAAGAAGGAGTACTGTGCAAAGGAGTCCAGGGGTCATAGTGGACTATGAGTTAAAATATGAGTCAACAGTGTGACACTGTTGCAAAAAAGCAAACATCATTGTGGGATGAATTAACAAGAATGCAGTAGGCAAGACACGTGAAGTAATTCTTCCTTTCCACTATGTGCTGATTAGGCTTCAATTGGAGTACTGTGTCCAGTTCTGGACTTCACATTTCAGGAAAGAGGTGAACAAATTGGAAAAAGCGTAGAGAAAAGCAATACAAATTATAAAAGTCTAGAAGCATAACCTATGAGGGAAGAGTGAAGAACTGGGTTTTTTTTTAGTTTGGAACTAAGAAGGGATATGATAATAGCTTTCAAATACTTAAAGGCTACTACAAGAAGGAGGTTGAAAAAAAATACTCCCCAAGGCTTAGCCTCTGATGATAGAACAAGAAGCAATTAACTTATATTGCAATAACAGAGGTTTAGGTTGGACACTTCCTGTCAGAGTGGTTAAGCACTGGGATAAATTGCCTAGGGAGGCTGTTGAATCTCCATCACTGGACATTTTTAAGAGCAATTTGGACAAACACCTATGAAGGATGGTATACGTTTCTCATTCCTGCTATAAGTGCAGGGAACTGATCCAAAAGACCTGCAAACTCTAAAGGTGGTAACTAGAAATTCATAAGTAATCTTAGATCAGCCAACAGTTTAGAAGGGGTTAAATTATGCATTTGTCTGTGTGTATATATAGGTACTGTTACATATACACAAAGTCTCCAAACAAAGGCTGGTTTTTGACTACACAATACAGTTATCTTTTATAGCCCTTAGGCACTATTTTAGTGATGTGGTAAATTTCTGTGTCTAAGAATAATTTACACAACTTTTGCTTATGTTGCCAGGAGAGTAGGAGAATGGGGAAAATAAGCAAGTTTTGTAATACTTTTCCAATTTTATTTTTAAATAGAAAACTGTTTCAGGTGCATTCTCAAAAATACTACATTTATTAAAAAAATAGTGGGGAATTTTCTGTTCTCTATCTTCAATCCCAAAGCATTTTACAAATAAGATGTGTAGTGGGAACTCATCAATTATTTCATAATACACACCAATTCTACACAACATGTTAGGACAGGAAGTGAGGTATAATACAATATCTAATTGAAACTGCAGGTTAAGTGTAGGAGGGTAAAATTTAATAATCTCAGCTAAACTTTATTTAAAAATATTATATTTTCAGGTTCTTGGGACTCAAGTGAAAATTTTAGAAATTAATAAACAAAAGATACATATAAGTTACTATGTGGCAAAAAACACTACATGTGTTTCAATTTGATTTTTATGAGAGCTTTATGATCTTACAAAACACTCACTGACCTTGCAGGACACAACTTCATTAGAGCAGAGTTATCAAATATATCTTTACATATTCCATAACTGAACATACAGGCATCAGCTTTCCTTTACTTAGGCGTGTCAGATAGAGATGTTAGACTTTAACGAATTAATTGTTTAACTGATAAGCTGCCCACTCTGCTGCCAGGGAGGAAGTTTTGCTTCAGCACAAGGCCTACTTCCCAGAAGCACAGAAGATGACAAGGCAGTTGCAGGGAAGCTAAAAGAATTCTTTGCATTGATCTTCACTGCAAAGCATGTGAGGAGGAGTCCCATAACAGAGCCATTCTTTTGGGGTGGTAAATCTGAGGAACTGACTCAGATTAAGGAATGAATAGAGCAAGTATTGGAACAAATTAATAAACAGTAAGTCACCAGGACCAAAGGGTCATCACCCAAGAGTTCTGAAGGAACTGGCAGAACTATTAACTCTAGTATGTAACCCATTACTCTTTATTACATAAGCGTTAGGTAGCTAAGGTAGCACCAAGTTTTTAAAAAGGCCCAAGAAGTGATCTTCACTTACAGTATGGTAAGCCAACTTTCAACACCAGGCAAATAGTATGAATCTAAAGTAAAGAACAAATTATTAATAATATAAAAGTCTCAGAGGGATAGCCATGTTAGTCTGTAACTGAAAAAACTTTTTAAAAAAACAATGTATGGTCCTGCAGCACTTTAGAGACTAACAAAAAATTGAGATGATATCATGGGCTTTCGAGGGCACAACCCTCTTCTTCAAATGCATGGAGTAAGGGGTCCACGGCACAAATAAATAGCAGAAAAAGAGAGGGGATGGGGATCTGGGGAGGGAAAGAACAGGAAAAAAATAGGGAAAAAACATCTTGTCAATTAGAGTGTCCGTATTAAATGAGGATAATAGAGTGGACTTTGATTGCAACAACTTCCACCCCAGCATAAACCTTAGTCTGGACCAGTCCACACAAGAGAGCCACTTCCTTGATATTACAGTACAATTAAAAGACAACCACATTTCCAACATCTTAGACTAGAAATCTACCGACCATTACACTAACCTACATGCCTCTAGCTTCCATCCAAGACACATTTCCCAATCAATTGTTCACAGCCAGGCTCTAAAATACAGGATTTGCTCCAATTTCACAGACAGTGACAAACACCTACAGGATCTCCTTCAAGCATTCTTAAAACTTAAATACCCACCCAGAGAAGTAAAAAAACAGGTTGATAGATCCAGACGAGTACCTAGGCATCAGCTTCTTCAAGATAGGCCCACCAAATAAAACAACGGAACATCACTTGTTATCGTCTACAGACCCCAACTTAAACCCTTCCAGCACATCATTAACAATCTACAACTTATCCTGGAAAATAATCCCTCGCCCTCACAGGCCTTGTGGACAGGCCAATCCTTACTTATAGACAAACCCCTAACCTGAAACAAATTCCTTCCAGCAGCCACGCAGGACACCTCCATCATAATCACCCCTGCAATAAACTCCAGTGCCAACTCTGTCCACACATCTATGCAAGCGACATCATCACAAGACCTAACCACATACGCCACCACATCAAAGGCTCATACAACTGCACATCCACTAATGTGATCTCTGCCATCAAGTGTCAGCAATGGCATGTATAGTGGCCAACCTGGACTGTCTTAACGATAAAGGATTAATGGACACAAATCAGATATCATAAATAGTAACACTCAGAAATCTGTTGGGGAACATTTTAACTTGCTTGGGCACTCACTAATGGATATAAAAGTGTCTATACTATTAAAAAACATTTTCCAAAACCAGCTAGTGAGAGAAGCTGCGAAACTTGGTTCAATTACAAATTTGAAACCTCTAATCAAGGTTTGAACAAAGACTGATCTGGACGGGCTGCTCCATTTAACACACTAATGACATCAAAAGCTAACTTCCAGGCACTTACAGCCCACTCTATTAGCCTCATTTGGTATGGACACTCTAATTAAAAATATTTTTTTTCCTATTTTTTTCCTTCTCTTTCCCTCCCTCTCCACTCTCTCTCTCTGCTATTTATTTGTAGCTTAGACCCCTTACTCCAATCATCTGAAGAAGTGGGTTGTGCCCACAAAAGCTCATGATATCATCTACAGTTTTTGTTAGTCTCTAAGCTACTGAAGGACCATTCGTTGTTGTTTTTTAAAGTTTTTTCAACAATATAAATATAGCATGTTGGGAGAACATCAGTATGGTAAATCATGCCTCTTTAATCTGTTAGAATTTGTTGAGAGAGTCAAGAAACATTTGCAGAAGAATGATCCAACTGTTATAGTGCACTTGGACTTTCAGAAAGCCTTTGTCAACGTCTCTCACCAAAGGCAGTACGCAAAGTACGCAGTCATGGGATAAGAAAGAAGGTCTTTTCACGATAAGTAAGTGGTTAAACAAAGGAATAAATAAAAGGACAGGAATAAATGGTCAGTTTTCACAGTGGAGAAAAAAATTGGGCTCCTCAAGAATCTGTAGTAGGACCAGTGCTGTTCAACATACTCATAATTGAGCTGGAATAATGGAATAAACAGTGAAATACTAAAGATTGTAGAATACAAAATTACTGAAGATACTTAAATTCAAACTTGACTGAAGATGTACAAGGGGATCTTCCAATACAGGTTGACTGGGTTAATACAATGGCAGATTAAATATAATCCCAGCTATGCATACAAAATCACCCAGCAAAGATCTCACAGTCATTATGGATGGTTTTCTGAAAACATTTGCTCAATGTGCAACAGAAGTAACAAAAAAGTTACTATGTTAGGAACCATTAGGAAAGGGACAGATAAAATGACAAAAATATAATGCCAGAATACAACTCCATGATAAACCAACATCTTTAATATTGCATGCAGTTTTGGTCACTCTGCCTCAAAACCAGTGTATTAGGATTGGAAAAAATGTAGTGAAGGACAATAAAAATGGTTAGGAATATGGACAGTTTCCGTATTAAGAGATTAAAAGACTAGGACTTTTCAGCTTGGAAAAGAGATGACTTAAAGGTGAGTCTAGACTACAGGGTTTTTTGAAAAAAGTTGCCTTTTTTCGAAAAAACTTCACCTACATCTAAACTGCTGCCACGTTCTTTAGAAAATAAATCGAAAGAATTCGGCAGTTTATTCGAATGTGATAAACCTCATTTTACGAGGAATACCACCTTTTTTCGATCGGTGCCTCTGACCCACAGAAAAATCAGTGAGGCCAGGCTAATAGATTGTGTACTCCAGCCCCATCAGGAGTACAGCAGAATGGCTGGAAAGCCAGAATGGGCTCTCCTAAGTGGGAGCCCCCTGCCTCTGGGGCTGGATCCAGGCAAACCTTAGGTTCCCCACCCCTGCTATACATTTTCCTAGACCTGGAACTGGACTACAGGGATGGATCACTTGAAAAATTGCCACATTCTCATTACAGGCAGTCCCCGGGTTACATGGATCTGACTTACATCGGGGTGAGGCAACCCCGCACTAGCTGCTTCCCCCCAGCAGACCAGGGAGACACGGAGCAGCTTTTCTCAGCAGACACCTCAGCTTGAGAATAAAGGACTGAGGGAAGTGAGGTGTGGGAGAATAAAACTGAGCTCTGGAGAAATGTTTGGCTAGAGTTTCCCCTACAATATGTACCAGTTCCGACTTACATACAAATTCAACTTAAGAACGAACCTACAGTCCCTATCTTGTACGTAACCCGGGGACTGCCTGTACTCCCAATGAAGCATCTGGTACTGGCCATTGTCAGAAGACAGGATATTGGGCTTGATGGACCATTGTTCTGACTCAGTGTGGCCATTCTTATGTTTTTATCTTCCTGGAATGTATGTTTTAAAAGTAAAAAAAAAAAATTTTAATTTCAATAATGCTCTGATGATGTGATTCCATACAGATAAATCATTTCTTATAAACAAACAAGACACTGAAATTTTTATACATAGTTTCTGTGTTTTATACAATATGCCATGGCCTCAGAAGAAATTAGTTTTATAGTAACTTATGTTTAATAGACAGGGTGAAAAAAATACAATTATGTATAATAATTAAAATTTATATCAAGCTTGCAGCTGATTTACTAGGTCATTATGTTTCAAATAAACTAAGATTCCTACCTTGAAAATGGTAATGTAATTATTATGTCCTTTCAAATGTTTGTGCTGTATTATTTCTGAATGCAAGAATTCAATGCCATATACAATTTAAAACATCATTTTATATTATTTTTTTGTAAAATAGATTCAAATATAGATCATGTTGCTAGTTTTATTTATTTTTTTAGCAAAATAGGAAGCGAGCAATGTAAGCTGATTTATTTTCCCTTAAGATACACCAGTGGTGTTTTCCTATTTACTAAGGAAAGTAAATGCATTCCCTATATTTATAACATGTCGCTTGATTTCTATCTACTGTGGCCTTGAGGTATATTATATTTTACCAATTTTTTGACAAGCAGTAATGCTAAATTTGCAGAAAAACAGAATTACAAAATCAAAATAGGTCCATTAGAAATGACTCCTTGACTTTTTCCTGGACTTTTTCTGTTAGCTATCAAAATAGCACATACAAGTAAAATCTAAGACAAAACACGAGGGAGGGCATATCTATATTTATACCACTGCATCAGCGCATGAAGATGCTCTATGACGACGTGAAAGAACTCTCTTCTTGGTGTAGTTTATTCCACCTCCTGGAGAGGCAGTAGCTGTCCTGCTGACACAGTGCTGTCTATACAGGGGTTTAAATCAGTGTAAATACATTGCTGATCAGAACTGAGGTAACATCTTTTATTGAACCAACTTTTGTTGGGGAACCTCTGAGATTCCACAGGGCTCTTTCACATTACCTCACTTTCCAACAAAAGTTGGTCCAATGAAAGATATTACCTCTCCCACCTGGTCTCTGATATCCTGAAACCAACCAAGATACAATAACACTGCATGGAACAATATAAAATCTAAGAAAATTGCCTCTGACAGACTGTTGATTTGACAATTTACTGGGATACTTGTAATACAGATGAGAAATGACTTTTATTTCTTTGGAATGCCAGACTTTTGCTAGATTTCAAAGCTAAAAACTTCTAAAAGGTGACATGCTACCAAGAATATCTTAATTCAAATGAATTATGTCCTGAGCCACTGCAGTTACATATATTTGTGATAACCCACATGTGGCATATAACAAAGGTAGACAAATGTATTCTCTTTAAAGGAATATCTGGGGTTAAATGATCATTTACTTATCAGAAACTTCCAATGTAATGAAAAAGTGATTTATGCTGTGCCACAGTTAGGGTTTTTTGTTTTTTTAAGTAATTTCTCTTTTATACCTATCTTCCTGTCCAGTTCTATTTATTCGGTATAAGTCACTCTAAATGTGTATCAGCGGTCACAGAACTTCTGTGAAATTTTGCTTGATTTTCTTTTGTCTGCCTTTTTTCTCTACAACTCTAATCAAGATGATTTAGAAGGTGAGATTTCATTTTAGATGACTTGTCTTTGTTACAGACAGTGTTGCAGAGTTCACAAATGTAGTCAGAGCAGCTGTAAGGTGAGAAGCATTCCGTAATCTGAAATATCTATGCTTGAGTTTGACTTTTATTGTTGCTATCAAGACTTTAAAAATGTTTCTTTCATGTGAAACAAAAGCTTTTAGGATTAATGGATGCAGACGACACACATCTGAAAGCAAGAATATAGATCTGTTTCACTTGATATTTTTGTATTGAGAGGGAAAAAAAACTTTAGCAGTCTTTCATTTATAGCAGAGACAATTGAAAAAATCAGCATCTATTGTAACAGGTGCCACTTATAACAGTATAGAATTTTATAACTTGCTTTACAATACTCAGGGCCCATAGCTCTGCACTAATTCCAGCACCAATTACATATCAGGTTTAGAATGAATACATAACACAACATTTGTGAATTCCTTTAGAGAGTGAAGACAGCTTCCATTTCTCTAATCCCTTTAAAAATCCACTATTAGAATTTTAAAAAGTCTCTCTCAGATCACTAAAAAGGATCAAGAGCTACTAGTAGTCTTACACCTTAGAAAAAATCCTGTTTAGTCAAACTAGGGGCCTGTGCCCCGTGGTTGCTATGCTCACCAACCACCTGTACCTGGATATAGGCAGGCCCAGCTCGCTGCATAGCTGCCGGGGAGGGGAAGGTAGGTGCCACAGCCACCCTCCCCCAGACAGCCTCTTCCCCTTTCTCCCCCCGGCACAGCAGCAGCCAGCCTGGGTCTCTTGCCCCCACACAGCGGGCTACAGCCCAGGCCTCTTGCCCCCCTATGGCCTCACCCAGCCCGGGCCTCTCGACCCCCACTCCAGCGGCAGGCAGCCCAGGCTTCTTGGGCCTCCAACCCCTTCCCCACCATAGGCCCAGTCTCTCGGCCCCCCTCTGGCCACCAGAGGAGGATCAGGGAGGTGCAGACCATGGTTTCTCAGCCACCAAAGGAGGGCCACAACAGCTTGGGCTCTCCCTCAGCCATTGGGGAGGAAAGAGGAAGGCCGGCCAGGCCAGAACCACAGCTCCCAGGATAGGAGTGGGTAGGGCTTGTACCAGTGGATGGAGAGTGACGTGATAAAGTCACTCTGTCGTCCCATGGGAAAAGTTTTTTTTAGAGAGAGAGAGAGAAGGAAAGGCGCTAAACTAATGACAGCATTTATGTGTAGGGAAGTGATTAGGACTATTAAAATTTTCTGTGATTACATGTTTCCATGCAGGAAGCAGGCAGGAGCTGGTGCTCGTGAGGCTCTCTCTGAGCACTGGCTCCCACCTGGTCGCTCCCTCCTACACTGGTGCCTCTGTATCAGAAACAGTAATGTTCCCAGTCAATATGCAAATAATCATTAGTAATAGAAATGTAGCCGAGTTAGTCTGATCTTGCTGAAACAAAAGACAGGACTATGCAGCACTTTAAAGACTAATGAGATGGTTTATTAAGTGATGAGCTTTAGGTCTGGCCCACGAAAGCTCATCACCTAATAAACCATCTTGTTAGTCTTTAAAGTGCTGCATAGTCTTGTCTTTTGTTTCAAATAATCATTGACATTCCCAGTTATTACTAGATTTTCTGATTTGTAGCCCTTCTTATCTTCCTGAGTATTTCACAATCACCGTCACCATCCTGGTCAGGTGCTTCACAATACATTTGTACTATTACACACTTACTAGAAATTCCACAGCGTGGAATTTCTAACCATAAGATTCTATGGTAACTCTTTTCACTTATAATGGTGTACCCATCAGCTCGACATTCTGTCATATATATATATTGCACGTAAGAAAACTCTTTTATAGCTGACATGTTTGGAGAATGGGAATGCCAGTTAATCAAATATTCTGGTTAACTAAGAGTTCAGAGTGTGGGGGAAGGGTCATCTGAAGCAGGTGTATGGACTGTGTGGGAGGGGGATATGAGCTTTTGGCTGGGAGTGCAGACTCTAAGGTGGGCCCAGAAACAGGCCACTGGGAGCTAGGGAGCCAGCACTCAAGGCAGGACAGGGGCAGTGAACACCAGTTCCTCCACCTAGGAAAAGTAGGGAAATATCGCTGATTTCAAAGACCCATACGGAGTCAAGTAGGGAGCTTGCTGACACTGTGCCTACTGGACTATCAACTGGACTGTCAAGGTAGATCAGAAATGTTGGTTTGAGCTTTCCAGGTGGTGCAGTGCCAGAAAACATAGATTTTATTTTCTTACAATGTCCCATTGATGATCATTGTTCCACCAAGTTTCTGTGACGCCTATTCTATCAATAACCTCATTTCATATCTGGAATTCCAGTTCAACCAACTTAGTATTTAGACTTCTTGCATTTGTATACAAGCACTTACAAAATTTATCAATTTTTAATTCTCTGGCTTAATGTGATAACTGAATAATTACATAAGAAAGGCCATGCTGGGTCAAATCTAATGTCTATTTAAGCTCAGTATCTTGTCTTCCAATGCCAGATACTTCAGAGAGAATAAACAGAACAAGAAATTATCCAATGATCCATCCACTGTCACCCCTGCCCATAGGACTCTTCGGTTACTATCTGTACTTTATCAGCTTCTATCCTCTGCCCTTTAATAGGACAGAGTTCCCCTTTAATAAATCCTTCGTTCAGGATGCGTGTTTTAGAAATGTCTGCTCTTCTAAACCTGTTGACTTTCCACCAGCCCTTAGTTTAAAAGTTCCTCCATAGTGTCTTAATTTTTCATATCAGCAAACTGGTTTTATTTGTTTTATGTGGGTCCTATCTTCCCATACACACTTCTCCAAATAGGTTCCTCAGGTCCCAATAAACCTAAAATCCTCCTCACAATGCCATCATCTCATCCATACATTGAGACCCCGCATTTCTGCCCATCTAACTGGCCCTGCATATGGAATTGCAAAAATTTAAGAAAATGCTATAATGGAGGTATTGGGTTTAAATTTCTTTTCCATCAGCCTACATGTGCCATTGTGATGGGACATTCCATATTCTTTATGGGAAAATGCATATGAATATGCATAAATGGAATAAGTTTTATGTGAGATGTGTCATGTGACATATAATTGGAAAAGTTCTAATCTACTGAATGTGTTTACCCTATTTGTGTGCATGTAGCATTACTATATTTGAAATTAGAAATATGAAGTATAACCCTGTAGTCATACTGAGTGGCCATTAGTAATATTCAAGGAACTTAATGGCCGAATACTCAGGACAACGATCTGTGAACAGACTTGTTTTTCTGGTAAGCCAGGGAGGAAAGGCTCACTGTGACAAAGCTCCTATTCCAACTTTGTGGGTCTCGTACTTTCAGGTGGTTTGCTTGCCTCACAAACTCACAGCAGCCCTCAGTTTAGGCACCAAACCTAGGTTGCTGTTTGCTGACCTACTCTCATAGCTGGCCAGCATAAGATACAGAGGGAAAGCCCAACTCTACAGTCTCACTGGACCCCAAATTGATACAGGGCTGGATTGACCCATTTTTTCCCCCAGCCAGTCTTTTCCCCAAGTGGAAATGGGAACGTGGGGGGGGAGGGGAGAAACTGAGCCCACCCTCTACTCTGGGTTCAGCTCAGGGCCCTGTAGTAGCAGCTGCCTAAAAGAATCTTCAACAGCAGCTGTGTTATTCTCACTTGTTCTGGACTAGCCACTGCCAGTTTACCAAGGGAACAAAGATTTACTTAATCTGACATTATACTCTTGTATCCCTCTGGCCTGACCCTGTCACATAACCTATTTTGTTCTGTGCTATCTCTTATGACCCATTAAATCCTGCCCTTCAAACTTAACACAATAATTTCTTGTTTTTTAATAAATGCAGTGCAAATAATTGTTACTGGGGGCAAAGAGAATTGTTACATTGAGAAAGAGGGTGATTTTTTATGAGCTTTCTATGGATGGACTTTCATACAGCATACGCCAGATTTCTCTGGGGTTTAGCTTCCAGAGGAGAGATGGGAATGTGAGTGCTGAAGATAGGTATCCTACTGTGCTGTGTTCAGTTATGGTCTGCAGCTTTGGGCATGTGACTGGACCCTGTGTCTGTATTGAAGCAGGCTGGAGAGCTGGGCTCATGACAGGGTTACCCAGGTTGCCCAGGCTGTTGGGGAAAGCAGGCTAAGTGGAGTCTTGGTGCTTCAGGTAACAGTCCCTAGGGGGTCATGACCCATCACAACTTTGACCACTGGCTCCTCCCAAGCACTGCACATAAATCTGTCTAGATGTCTTAAGAGGACTGAAACATTCATATCCGGTAGACAATTCACAGTGAGGATCTCCTGGTCATCACAAAACCAACTATCTCTATTCCTAATAATTGAATTCCCAATTATTACATATCTCTTCCAAATCACTGAAATTCCCTCCCTTGGAACGGTATGCTCAGTGTAAGAAGATGCCATGAAATTAACTAGAAGGAGGGTCCAAACTATGGGATCATTTCCCTCTGCTCCAGCTTGATGTTCCACTTCCCAGAGATTTTCAGCCTCCTAGGGATGGGACTGCTCTGCTGTGTTCCAGCAAATCTTATCTATATAATTCTCTGCTCCTTTGGGTAACCCAGTTCAGCCATTCTGGTCTTTAGTGCCCATGCTCAGTCTCCAAGGGCTGTGATTTTGCATGCACCGAACGCACACACGTCATCTACCCACAAGGCAGATAAACCGTATATGCTGTATTCCATGGAATAAACAGAATATTGCCCCCACCCCCAGCCCCCACTGGCAAAATTCTAGGCATTTTTGCTCTTGCCAGGTTTTTGTTGCTTGTTCTTTATGATTTTTTTTTATTATTTTCCTTTGGGAAGTTATTGGTCTAAATTTAGAGAATGATTATTAAGTGCATCTGACTCTCACACTCCTATAAAGCCACCTGCAAAACTCCCCCTTTTGATGCTCCTACTTGATAGCCCCTCTGCTCCCTTACATGCTGGCTTTTTATAACTTCTGTTCTCCCTATGTTAGCTGCACCCACTGAGTTAGCCATTCATGATATAAGGAGGCCTTCCAACATTCAAAAGAACAAAATAATCAACTATTAGACTGAACTGCCAAAACCCTCAGCTGACCATGCATAAAATGGTAGTTTATTCCATTGTACAGCAATTATCAAACTAACACACAAGCCTTTCCCTCCTTCATCTCATTTCCTGCCCCAGGTGGTCACAAAGAAAAAAGACCTTGCAGCGCATGTCAGTCCCAACTGATCATAACAGGCCCTCTTCCCACAAAATGATCTGCTGAAAATGTTCTCTCTCCTAAATGTAATGAGCTTCAGCTCAGGAACCTTTGCAGATCACAACTTCAGCTATTTGAAGAGAGAGGAAAAGCTGTAACCTGGATATTTAGGGTTTAAAGTCCAAAATAAACAAGTATTTTGAATTCAAATTACCTGAACTGTATACTTCTGTATTTCATCCAGAACAAATTCCACTTCTTTTGAAGTGGTTAATGAGGCAAGATTCCCACTCAAGTTGTAGCAGTATAGTTTGGCATTATCATAGCTTTCACGACTTGAATTTATGCGGAGGCAGGCATCGCCAATGTGACTCCATCCTTCCCCACACAGATGAGCTTTTACAGAAATTACATTAAGATACAAGTTTACAAGGTGTAATAAAATCATGGAAATGCAAATGTAGAGAAGTTGGCTTTTATTATTTTCAAGTCACAGTCCAGTATATACTGTTAATGTTTCTTCATAATTTGTAAATGTAACATTAATAAATAATCTAGAAAATCAAGTTTTATATCATTTTGAATGTCACTGTAGTAAAAGTGTTAATTAACAAGAAAAAATACAACTATATAGCATTTCAGTAAATTATATTCTGAGTTACATTCTAATAACATGGCTAGTATAATTGTTCTGATATTTCTAAAAACTGAAATGTAAATAAGCATTCAAGGCTATACTATGCAAATAATATATACAAGTTTGACATTTTGGTATAATGGCCAATAAAGAAAAGTTATTTATTAGTTCCCTAAATAGAAGAACTAGAGGACACCAAATGAAATTAATGGGTAGCAGGTTTAAAACTAATAAAAGAAAGTTCTTCTTCACATAGCATGTAGTCAACCTGTGGAACTCCTTGCCAGAGGAGGCTGTGAAGGCTAGGACTATCATAGAGTTTAAAGAGAAGCTAGATAATTTCATGGAGGTTAGGTCCATAAAAGGCTATTAGCCAGGGGATAAAATGGCGTCCTTGGCGTCTGTTTGTCAGAGGCTGGAGAGGGATGGCAGGAGACAAATCGCTTGATCATTGTCTTCGGTCCAACCTCTCTGGGGCACCTGGTGCTGGCCATTGTCGGCAGACAGGATACTGGGCTAAATAGACCTTTGGTCTGACCCAGTACGGCCATTCTTATGTTCTTATGTCTCAGAAACATGAGTAAATTAGAGTTTATCTAAATCTCTTCCTTAAAAATATGTAGAAAAATGTATTAGAACCACAGGACCACAAATGCTTGTCCTCTTTTTTGTCATTTTTATAATCTTAAAATAAGAAGCAACCTATAACAGCATGATGGCTAGACACATAATGCTAAGTGTCAGTAAAATAAATTTCTGATATTTTAAAATTTTAGAGAAAGATATGTATTATTATTATTATTAAAATGTTAACCTTAGTAACATCCATTATTGTTAATAGGTGAGCAACTAATTGACAGAAGTTAATGTATTCTATTAAACTAGTGTCTTTGCAGATTGCTTACATGTAGTTTATGATTACATTAGATTTATTATTTAAAATTATTCAGTGAGCAGTTTCCACAAATGACTTTTGTTTGATAGATTGTTCAGAAGTTGTTTGTTACAAGAACTTGGTATCAAAGCTACATTTGGGGGCAGGGAGGGCGGAAGGGGGGACGGGGAGGAGGACTGTTTGTAAGTGTAAGGGGACTGTTACCCCTTACTAAAACTCTGTGGGAGTTTTTTGGTTTACCAGCTTCAGAAGGGGAAGGGTTCATGAGACTGACAGACCCCAGAGACAATGGAAAGCAGTCAACACTCCAGCTCAGCCTGACTGACAGGTTGTAAGTGGGGATTGTTCTGGCTCTGTCTCTGAACAAACAAGCTGTGTGCAGAAGAGGTCCTGCAAAGACAGAGAGCTGAAAGAGGAGTACAAGAAGAAGTCCTGCAGCGACAGAACCAGACACAGACAGGCCAAGCAGTGCAGACCCTGTGTTGAGCAGCAGACTGGCAGTGCTCAGAAAGCCAAAAGGAACAGAGAAACAACACAAGGAGCTGGAACTGGCCAAGCAGCACAGCCTGCAGCTGGATGTGGTGAGCTACTGGGACCTGCAAAGTGTGGGGAAAGGCTCTGGACTGGGAGAGGGGTCTGGCCACTTAGAGACTGAGGCTGTGTGGTCACTGCCAGTGCAAGCGTGTCCAGCCTGCAGCCCCTTGCAGCACATCCAGGGCTTCTAAGGAAGAGACTGTGAACTGTCCTTACACTCTGCAGACTGCTGTGTTGATGTCCCTGTGCTACAGAGCAGGGCTGTGTGTTCTCATTTAACCATTCTCATTGTTTCTTATTCTATTCTCTTTAATCAGTTGATGTTTAATAAACTGTATTTGCTTTGAACCTTATGAAGTGATCACTGGGCCAAGAAGGCCTGCAGTGTAAAGAGAGCACCTCGGAGTGGGGACACCCTAACTCCTGCCCCTAGTGACTACAAGGTCAGGGATTAAGCCCCAAGAAACCTGGGCCCACCCTTGTTGGGGTTTCAAGGGCTCTGCTACTCAGGAGAGTGGAGGGGGAGCCCTCAGGATCAGGGAGCCGTGGGGTAAAGGAAGTGGGAGCGGGGACTCAGATCCTTTCGCTGGTTCATTTCACTGGGGTGTATAGAAGCCAGGAAAGTTCCCCACAAGAGCGGGACCATTCCCCCGCTTACATAAGCTTTGATTACACACACAAATCACATTATTGTTTTATATTCCCTGGTTGGGCATGCATAATGTACTGAATCTTTTTTACAGTAAGAATATTGGGTGTTTAGAAAGTCAAAATTCCCTTTCTTGAAATATTGTATATTAGCATCTTAAAACACACTGTTATGAACATTCCTGCCAGTAAACTCAATCCCTAGATTCTCCTGGAAAGGGAGATCATATAGGGGAGTGAACACAAGCAAAACAAATACATTTTTTTCCTAATTCAGTAAATATTCATGGTTGTTGATTAGGGAGATTTACCCAGGTTTCAAAACAATTAAAAAGCAGAATATAAATTTTAAAACTTTTACCGGGTAAAGCCTGGCATTCTTGCTGCCGCTGATCCCACTGGCAGTTAAGATTTAGTGAGCAACTTTTACAGCTGGTCAGTTTATTACAGATCTGTTCATTTCTCACATGACATTTGGTGTAGTTTTTGACTGACTGTAAAAAAAAAACAGACACAAAGAATACCATTTGTTTAACTGCTCACAGATTAGAAATCAGAAGTAACGTGCATAAGACTCCCACCAATCCAGTTACATGTGGGTTAGGCAATCAAATGAATCTGAATTCTAAAGAAGTGGAAAAGGATTCTGGTGTGACTAGCTGGAGCTGACAAATAAAGGACTTCATCTGGCAACTTAAAAAGAGCTAGAGAAAGGAAAGCATAAAGGATAGAAAAGAAACATTTGTCAAGTAATTTCTACTTGAATTTTTTTAAAAAAACCTACTTTAAGTTTTGAAATACAGATTGCACCTCTGAAAACTGGTACTTTCTGATCCGGCAACATCCATGGTCCAGCAGGAGGGCCAGTCGCCCAGCCAGAGCCAGTGGGGCCAGAGGAGCAGGGATTGGAGAACTATGGCAATATGCGGCAGCATGGACCTGGGGGGTCTGAGGAACCCCAGGCGCCTATGGTAGCATGGGGCTGGCAGCTGTAGAAGCCCGGGTGCCCATGACAGCATGAAGCTGGGGGCTGAGGAACCCCAAGCGCCTGTGGAACTATGGGGAATCGTGACAGCAGTGTGGGGTCGGGGGCTGGAGAAACTGGGCCACCCATGGCAGTGCAGGGCTGGGGAAACCTGGCTGCATGCAGCAGCATCGGCCAGGGCCAGAGAACCAAGATATCCTGGGGTTAGGGCCAGCAGCAGCAGAGCAGGGCAGAGGATAGAGGGGCCCAGAGGCAGGGGTCCCCTGGAAGGGATACCTCCACAGGTCCAGCAAATTCTGCCATTCGGGACCAGTCAGGTCCTGACTGTGCTGGACCAAGGAGGTCCAACCTTTATAAAATTTAAAGAACCTGAAGATTGCCATTTTGGCAAGAGCAAAAGAACAGGACAGGAACAAAGAGAATTTTCTGTGCACTTCAGTGAATGGGAAACAGTAAATTTTTAGCTAAGATGCTTCAATAACTAAAGTATTGCTTTCTATGTAAGGCATTTTTCTTTTAAAGTATAAATACTTCCATCTTGGTTTATTTAACAAATCATATAGAAAAATGGCATTAACATACACTTATGACATCCTCAATTTGTTTAATTACTATACATTAAGGAATTCACAACTTAAGGCAACGTTTTAATAATAAAAAAACTCATATACACAAACTCCTCAAGTTCGCAACAAATTTCCTTTCAAGTCCAACACAAATGGTCACAATGTGCACACATGTAATTCCTCAGATTCAGACTCAAAAGACACAACCTAACTTCCAGCTCCAAACTCAAACTAAACTAAGATATATTTCCTACAAACATAGTAACCCCAGGCTGTAGGTGCAGATAGTGGTGATATTCAGTTCAGTCAAAATACAGGTCAGAAGGGCAAATTTCAAGCATTTAAAATTTTTTGAAATATTCAAGAAGAAGAAGAAAAGCAGGAGATCAGAGCATAGGTGAAGACAACAGGAGGGAAAGGAAAGAAGATTTCCAATTCTTTAACTCCTCCCTTTTTTCTTTTTAATGGCAAAAAGCATAAATTAGATGTACACCAGAAAGCCAAATTCAAGACTCAATCCAAGCATGAATCCACACAATTTAAACAGAGCTCTCTTTCTCAAGATGATCTTAACCTGGACAAATACATCTCATTCCCAATTTACTCCTATATTGGCATGTGTTGTGGTGCAGTTATACTGCTCTGATGGTCCTACAATGATGAATCAGAAAGACCTTCTGCTTTCAACTTGTCTACATGAGAAAAATTCTGAAAAATTAAGTATTTAATATTCATAAACTAAGGCTCATTAAATGTGTACATGGTCTCATTCAGCAATAAAGAGGACACAGTTTAGGGAAGATTAAACTACTGCTAATGAAGACCAATTTAATCCTGAATGACAATACCCACACAAATATCAGCTGGGTAGTGTCAGCCGACGGTCAGGGCAGTGTGTGTGTGTATGTTTCCGAGAAAAGGTTTAACGTCCGTGTCTTTACTGCTAGGACCGGGGTCCCATCGCAGACGGTGGCCAGCAGGCCAACAGACGCCCCGTTATATAGGAAGAGCTTATTACACCTTAGATTTTAGCTGCTAGAACACAGGGGTTCCTTCGCAGCGGGCAGCCTAGGAAAGGCTGAAAAGGTGCCCCAACGGATCTTGTCACCTGGGAGTGACACAGATCCAAACGCCCAAGCTCTCCCTATGTCTGTCCCTTTATGACCGGCTGAAGTTCTTTTAAATTGTGCTTGGTTCTATTACAGCAACTGAAGGAGTCAGGTTAAAACTTAAACAGTTACAGGTTTATTTGAGGAAGCTTATAATCATATGGTTGCAATGGCTATTGTTCTATTTCTTAACTACTAGCAAAATATAGATCTTAAAAATGGTTACAAAGAAGATAAAGATAGAAAAATAGAAATAATCATAGAATCATAGAATAATAGAATAATAGGACTGGAAGGGACCTCAAGAGGTCATCAAGTCCAGCCCCCCGCCCTCAAGGCAGGACCAAGCTCCACCTACACCATCCCTGACAGATGTCTATCCAACCTGTTCTTAAATATCTCCAGAGAGGGAGATTCCACCACCTCCCTTGGCAATTTATTCCAATATTTGACCACCCTGACAGTTAGGAATTTTTTCCTAATGTCCAATCTAAACCTCCCCTGCTGCACTTTAAGCCCATTACTCCTTGTCCTGTCCTCAGAAACCACGAGGAACAAATTTTCTCCTTCCTCCTTGTGACACCCTTTTAGATATTTGAAAACCGCTATCATGTCCCCCCTTAATCTTCTTTTTTCCAAACTAAACAAGCCCAGTTCATGAAGCCTGGCTTCATAGGTCATGTTCTCTAAACCTTTAATCATTCTTGTCGCTCTTCTCTGTACCCTTTCCAATTTCTCCACATCTTTCTTGAAATGTGGCGCCCAGAACTGGACACAGTACTCCAGCTGAGGCCTAACGAGCGCAGAGTAGAGTGGCAGAATGACTTCACGAGTTTTGCTTACAACACACCTGTTGATACCACAACACACCTGTTGATACAATGGTACCAAGTAACAGCTTACTCTTTCTATGTGTACACTTAAGACAGAGGACCACATCCAGGTACAATTTTTACCCCCTTCTGTGCCTCTCGACTCCAGCATGTCAGGCCAGGGCCGGTCCCTCAATTCCTAGGAAAGATGAAAATACGAGGTGGGCGTCCCCACAGAACCTCGGGAGGTCAAACACCTAACCCGACCAGCAGGTAGAGGGTAGAATGACACTCAAAGTGAGTGTGTGCTGGACCTATCTTATATACCCATGGGGTCACGTATTTCTCTTTCTTGTCTGTTATGCCAAATGGGGCTGGTCTGTCTTTTGAGAGACCAGTTCTTACAAGGGAGTTGTGAACTTAATTTACACTTGTAAGAGGGAATTGAGATGATTAAATAGGAAGTACTGGACATTCTTTTCTCAGTGGGAAATTCCTCTCCCAGGGACTGTGTGTGTGTTCGAATCAACATGGGTGCCAGCCGGGGGCAGTTCTCGCAGCCTCAAGGCCAGCTTATTGACTTAATCGCTCTCTCTCCACATATCTGTTTTTTTCAGCTTCTCAGGATCAGATGAGCCAGCATAGACTATGCTGATTTTACTGCTCCTTCTCTGCCCTGTATGCTTCAGAGAGGCAAATAAGATGGATGATATGGGGGTTAGTCTGGCTACAGGTAGCCATGTTAGTCTGAATCTGCAAAAGCGGCGAGGAGTCCTGTGGCACCTTATAAACTAACCAATGTGTTGGAGCATAAGCTTTCGTGTGCAAAGACCCACTTCATCAGATTCATATAGTGGAAATTTCCAGAGGCAGGTATAAATATGCAGGCCAGAATCAGGCTGGAGATGACGAGGTGGATCCAATCAGGGAGGATGAGTAGCTGAACTGGAGGTGTGAATTCCAAGAGAGAAGCTGCTTTTGTAGTTAGCTAGCCATTCACAGTCTTTGTTTAATCCTGAGTTGATTGTGTCAAACTTGAAGATGAACTGTAGCTCAGCAGTTTCTCTTTGAAGTCTGGTCTTGAAGTTTTTTTGCTGCAGGATGGCTACCTTTAGATCTGCAATTGCGTGTCCAGGGAGATTGAAGTGTTCCCCTACAGGTTTTTGTATGTTGCCATTCCTAATATCTGATTTGTGTCCATTGATTCTTTTACGTAGGGACTGTCCAGTTTGGCCGAAGTATATAGCAATGGGGCATTGTTGGCACATGATGGCATATATTACGTTAGTAGATGTGCAGGAGAATGAACCAGTGACAGTATGACTGATCTGGTTAGGTCCTGTGATGTTGCTGCTGGTGTGTATATGTGGGCAGAGTTGGCACCGAGAGTTGTTGAATGGATTGGTTCCTGAGTTAGAGTTATTATGGTGCGGTGTATAGTTGCTGGTGAGAATATGCTTCAGGTTGGCGGGTTGTCTGTGGGCAAGGACTGGCCTGCCTCCCAAGGCCTGTGAAAGCAGGAGATCATTGTCTAGGATGGGTTGTAGATCACTAATGATGCGTTGGAGAGGTTTTAGCTGAGGACTATAGGTGATGGCCAGTGATGTTCTGTGGGTTTCTTTCTTGGGCTTGTCCCATAGCAGGAGGCTTCTGGGTACACATCTGGCTCTGTCAATCTGTCTCCTTACTTCCTTGTGTGGGTATTGTAGTTTACAGAATGCTTGTTGAAGATCTTGTAGGTGTAGGCCTCTGTCTGAGGGGTTGGAGCATATGTGGTTGTACCTCAGTGCTTGGCTGTAAACAATGGATCATGTGGTGTGTCCGGGATGGAAGCTGGAGGCATGCAGGTAAGCATAGTGGTCAGTAGGCTTTCAGTATAGGGTGGTATTTATGTGACCATCACTTATTTGCACCGTGGTGTCCAGGAAATACCCACACAGGAGCTTAATAGACTTGAATATATGCACACAACTTTAGACCTTCAGTTGATTTGCATTAACCTTTCTGATGGTCACAATGTGGACATGGCCTAAGATAAAATGATAATTTTACTCAAGTGTTCCCTGATACTTTTCTGTTCTTATGATTTGAAAATGAAACTACAGAGGTTATATAAATCCAAATACTTTTTCATTTACGGCAACCATCCCAGACATGCACAAAGGGTTATGCATATCTAGCAAACACCTGTTCCGTTTAGATTTAATTTCTTTTGTAACTACCATGCTTACCAACCAGGAGCAGACTTTCGTTACCAGGTACCTTGTATACAGCCTATGTTGAGGAATGGACAAGACAGTAAGCCAGTGACACTATTCTACTTCATCAATAGGCTCACTACTTGAGTGACAGCAGGTATAGTCATTCTCCCTTCTGCCCCAACTTACCATCAGATTTCTTTACCCTTCTCTGTAACAAGGTAAAAGATCAGTTTTGTAGAAATTACACAAATAAGTAAACACTAAGACTCTCTGTTTTCACATTGCAGAAACATGTGGTGAAGTAATATCTTTTACTAGAACAGCTTCTGTTGGTGAAAGAGAAAAGCTACCAAGTTTGTGCAGAGCTCTTCTTCTGGTCTAGGCATCTTTTACAAGGAGTATGCAATCGTTAAAAAATAAATCTGAATCAATTTAGTTAGGCACTGCATTTGTCAAATCCATTTCACCTATAGAATAGTACAGGTATAGGATTCAAAGTCTATGTAATATACATTTCTTGCCATTTCACAAAACAAAATAACAGTACTATTATTAACAAAAGTCCCTACTCTCAGTCAAATATAGACAGGCTTAGTGCAACAATATGAAAAAGAACAAATTCCATACACAAAGAGCCCACATACTCAACAACAGATTAAAAACAAAGTTGAATTTGCTTCCTGCAGTACTGGCTTTATGACTATTCTGGGTCATAAAGCCATTTACGCTGTAGAACTAGAGAAAAAGAATCATAGGCATTGGGTATATTTACATAGGGATAAAAAACCCAGCCGCAGCCGGTCCAGGTCAGCGACTCTGTCTCATGGAGCTTGGGCAGTAGTAATAAAAATGGCTGTACAGACATTTGAGCTCTGGATGGAGATCTTCCACTCTTACAAGCTACCATTGTCCAGTCTCCACCCTAAGCCTGAATATCTACACAGAAGTTTTTAAACACTAGAGCTGGAGCCCCTGAATGCTGAGTTAGCTGACCCAGAGCAGCCATGGATTTTTATCACTGTGTAGAAATAATCATTCAGACCTCCTCATTAGCTCACCTTGCAACTGCTAGCAAGGCATGTAACTTCATTGTGGAGCACAGGATCTGGTCCAAGAAGTGAATATAGATGGATCACTTGGTGCTGTGATGCCAATTTTTTAAAAGGGCTCCAGAGGTGATCCCAGAAATTACAGGCCAGTTAGCCTGATTTCAGTACTGGGCAAGTTGATGGAAACTATAGCAAAGAACAATATTGTCAGAAATATAGATTAATGTAATTTTTGGGGAAGAATTAACATGGTATTTGTAATTTTGTAAAGGGAAATTATGCCTCATCAATCTGCTAGAATTGTTTGAGGGAAGTCAACAAACGTGTCAACTTCAACCACAAAAGGGGATTCAGTGGCTATAGTGTACTTAGATTTCCAGAAAGCCTTTGACAATATCCCTCACGAAAGGCTCATAAGCAAAATAAGCTATCATAAAATAAGGGAAACGTCCTCTCATTGATTGGTAACTGGCTATAAAATAGAAAACAAACGGTAGGTATAAATGGTCAGTTTTCAGAATGGAGAGAGGTAACTAGTGGTATCCCCAGGGGTCAGGTCTGGAACCTGTCCTAGTCAACATATTCACAAGCAATCTGTAAAAGGAGCCAAGGGTGAGGTGGGAAATTACTCTATAAAACTTAAGACCCGGGCAGACTGCAAAGAAGTACAACTCAGTGACTGGGCAACAAAATGGCAGATGAAAATTAATGTCGATAAATGCAAAGTAATGCTCATTGGAAAACATAATCCCTATTATGCATATAAAATGGTGGGGTCTAAGTTAGGGTATGTCTACACTACAAAGTTAGTTCATACTAACAGACGTTAGTTCGAACTAACTTTCATAGGCGCTATACTAGCGCTCCGTTAGTTCAAATTTAATTCGAACTAACGGAGCGCTTAGTTCGAACTAGGAAAACCTCATTTTACGAGGATTAAGCCTAGTTCGAACTAGCTAGGTCGAATTAAGGGCTGTGTAGCCCCTTAATTCAAACTAGTGGGAGGCTAGCCCTCCCCAGGTTTCCCTGGTGGCCACTCTGGCCAACACCAGAGAAACTCTTCTGCCCCCCTCCCGGCCCCGGACATCTTAAAGGAGCACGGGCTAGCTACGGTGCCCGTGCCAGGTGCAAGCCTGCCAGCACCCAGCCAGCAGACGGATCGAGCCACCCACCCGATGCCCCCCAGCCCTCCCCCTCTTCCCGGGACCAGGCTGGCAGCTCCCGGAAGCTTGCCCGGGACCGCAAGAGGCGGGCACCCGCCTGGGCTAGTGCAGACATCGTGGACCTCGTCCACGATCTCCGCACTAGGCACAGGAAAGTGGCCGGCTAGGGCAGGAGAGCTGCCAGCCTGGCCACCCAGGAGCAGGTGTGCAAGAGAATCAAGGGGGTCCAGTGAGACCCCCGACCCTGAGCTTACAATGGCCATCCTGGGTCAGACCAAGCCATTTGTCTCGTGCCATCCCTCTCCAGCCTTCCACAAGACTTGGGCAGGGACACCACTCCTACCCCCTGGCTAATACCACTCCATGGACCCAGCCTCCATCACTTTATCTCACTTCCCTTTAAACTCTGTTCCAGTTCTAGCCTTCACAGCCTCCTGCAGCAAAGAGTTCCACAGGTTGACTCTTTGCTTTGTGAAGAACAACTTTCTGTTACTAGTTTGAAGCCTGCTACCCATTCCTTTCCTTTGGTGTCCTCTTGTCCTCCTTTATGGGAACTAATGAAGAACTTTTCTGTATGCACCCTCTCCACCCCACTCATGCTTTTAGAGACCTCTATCCTGTCTGCCCTCCGTCTCCTCTTTTCTAAGCTGAAAAGTCCCAGTCTCTTTAGCCTCTCTTCATATGGGACCTGTTCCCAACCCCTGATCATTATAGTTGCCCTCTCCTCTCCCAGCCTCTCTCTTCCCCTCTCCCACCTCCTTTTCCCAGTCTCCCCCAGTTTTGTTCAATAAAGACAGATTCCATTTTGGAAGACACGTTATCTTTATTTTGTACATCAAGAAGAGGGGCTAGGGAAGGGTAAGTGGAAGGAGGTGAGGGAGGAATGGGGCACGAGCCCCCGATGGGGAGGACTGGGCTGGCTCTGCGGGCTTCTGGGGGTGGAAGCTCTCCTGCATCCCCCCAATTGCCCCTTCTCCCCAGATGGCAGCCTGCGGCAAGTGCAGCCGGGCTGATGGCCGAGTGATGTGATGTGCCCAGTGTGGGTAGTCCGGGCAATCCAAGCCAGGACTGCTTTGCAAGCGGGGCACCCCTGAGAACTGTCTGTCCGGGGTGGGGGTCGAGACCCTTTAAGCTCAGCCCTCGGATAGCCTGAGACAGCATCTCCACGCTCTAAGTCCTCCTCTGATGCCCTGCCGGCACTGTTTCCGGCCATCCTTAATCCCGGTTCAGGGTCCACTTAATGTGGACATGCTAGTTCGAATTAGCAAAACGCTAATTCGAACTAGTTTTTTTAGTCTGGATGCATTAGTTCAAATTAGCTTAGTTCGAATTAACTAATTCGAACTAAGTTAGTTCGAATTAACATTGTAGTGTATTGATATTAAGACAGAAAATATCATATTGCTTCTAGATAAATTCATAGTATGCCCACATTTTGAATACTGAGTGCAGATGTGATCTCCTCATCTCAAAAAAAAAAAAAAATACTGGAATTGAAAAAGGTTAGAAAAGAACAACAAAAATGATTAGAGAAATGGAACAGCTTCCATATGAGGAGAGATTAATATGACTGGGATTTTTCTGCTTGCAAAAGAGATGACTAAGGAGGGAATGTGACTGAGGTCTATAAAATCGTGACAGAGTATAGGGAAAATAGATAAAGACATGCTATTTATTCCCTCTCATAACACAAGAACTACGGCTCACCAAGGGAAATTAATAGTCTGCAAACAAACAAAAAGAAGTATTTCCTCACACAATGCACAATTAACCAGTGGAACTCCTTGCCAGAAAATTTTATGAAGACCAAGACTATAACAGGATTAAAAAAAAAAAGCTAGATATATTCATGAAGGATAGGTCCAACAATGGTTGTCATCCATGATCATCTAAAAATAAAAAAGGAATCTCATGAAAAATGGAAAGTAGGACAAATTACAAAGGATGAATATAGGCAAACAGCACAGGAAAACGGGCAAGGATTAAAAAGGCAAAGGCATAGAATGAGCTCAAACTAACTACGGGAATAAAGAGGAGAGGGTAGGCCCAGTGGTCAGTGAGGAGTGAGAAACAGTAACAGGAAACTTGGAAATGGCAGAGATGCTCAATGACTTCTTTGTTTCGGTCTTCACTGAGAAGTCTGAAGGAATGCCTAACATAGTGAATGCTAGTAGTTTTAGAAGGTAAAATAAAAAAGAACAAGTTAAAAATCATCTAGAAAAGTTAGATGCCTGCAAGTCACCAGGGCCTGATGAAGTGCATCCTAGAATACTCAAGGAGCTGATAGAGGACATATCTGAGCCTCTAGTTATCATCTTTGGAAAATCATGGGAGACAGGAGAGATTCCACAGGACTGGAAAAGGGCAAATATAGCACCCATCTATAAAAAGGGAAATATGAACAACCCAGGAAACTACAGACCAGTTAGTTTAACTTCTGTGCCAGGGAAGATAACGGAGCAAGTAATTAAAGAAATCATCTGTAAACACTTGGAAAGTGGCAAGGTGATAGGGAACGGCCAGCATGGATTTGTAAAGAACAAATTATGTCAAACCAATCTGATAGCTTTCTTTAATAGGATAACGAGTCTTGTGGATAAGGGAGAAGTGGTGGATGTGGTATATCTAGACTTTAGTAAGGCGTTTGATACGGTCTCGCATGATATTCTTATCAATAAACTAGGTAAATACAACTTAGATGGGGCTACTATAAGGTGGATGCATAACTTGCTGGATAACCATACTCAGAAAGTAGTTATTAAGGGTTCACAATCCTGTTCAATATCTTCGTCAACAATTTAGATATTGATATAGAAAGTATGCTTATTAAGTGTGCAGATGATACCAAGCTGGGAGGAATTGCAACTAATCTGCAGGAGAGGGTCATAATTCAAAATGACCTGGACAAATTGGAGAAATGGTCTGAGGTAAACAGGATGAAGTTTAATAAAGTCAAATGCAAAATGCTCCACTTCGGAAGGAACAATCAGTTTCATACATACAGAATGGGAAGCGACTGTCTGGGAAGGAGTACGGCAGAAAGGGATCTAGGGGTTATAGTGGACCACAAGTTGAATGAGTCAGCAGTGTGATGTTGTTGCAAAGAAAGCAAACATGATTCTGAGATGCATTAACAGGTGTGTTGTGAGCAAGACACGAGAAGTCATTCTTCCACTCTACTCTGCGCTGGTTAGGCCTCAATTGGAGTATTGTGTTCAGTTCTGGGCACCGCATTTCAAGAAAGATGTGGAGAAATTGGAGAGGGTCCAGAGAAGAGCAACGAGAATGATTAAAGGTCTAGAGAACATGACCTATGAGGGAAGGCTGAAGGAATTGGGTTTGTTTAGTTTAGAAAAGAGAAGATTGAGGGGGAACGTGACAGCCGTTTTCAGATATCTAAAAGGGTGTCATAAGGAAGAGGGAGAAAACTTGTTCATCTTGGCCTCTGGGGTTAGAACAAGAAGCAATGGGCTTAAACTGCAGCAAGGGAGGTTTAGGTTGGACATTAGGAAAAAGTTCCTAACTGTCAGGGTAATCAAACACTGGAATAAATTGCCCAGGGAGGTTGTGGAATCTCCATCTGTGGAGGTATTTAAGAGTAGGTTAGATAAATGTCTATCAGGGATGGTCTAGACAGTATTTGGTCCTGCTATGAGGGCAGGGGACTGGACTCAATGACCTCTCGAGGTCCCTTCCAGTCCTAGTATTCTGTGATTCTATGATTCTATTCAGGATGGATAGGGCCAGTTTCCTTAGTCTCTGTTTGCCAGATGATGGGAATGAGTGACAGCAAATGGATCACTTCATGTTTACCTGTTCTGTTCATTTCCTCTGGAGTTCATGGCACTGGTCACTGTCACAGGACAGGATACTGGGCTAAACAGACTTTTGGTCCAACCCAGTATAGCCATTCTTATGTTTTTATGTAAAATTTACACTAAACAATCTGTTCTTCTTTATATTTAGCTGTGACACTTTGAATACCTTCCCCAGACCTGAAGAAGAGCTCTGTGTAACTCAAAAGCTTGTCTCTTTCTACAACAGAATTTGCTCCAATAAAATATATTATCTCACTCACTTTATCTTTCTTACACAAGTTTTTCAGGTGCCACAAACATTGGTAAGGGTGAGAAACAGCATGTGTGATATTGTTGTGACTATAGTTGACAAATAATATTACAATACACATATACAACCAGAAAATGTTAACAACACTGTAAGAAGCGTATAATTAAAAAAAGCCTTTTGGAAACAGGATTTAGGTATTTTTCTTCCTTTATTCATGACCTCAGTGTGCTACAAACATCCTGTACAAGGAATTAATTTAATACCCATCAGCAAAAACAACTTTTATACTATTTATACCCTTTTAAAAATCAGTAAAAACTCTAAAATACTAGGCATTTTCATTTGTAATATGGGATACTTTTTAACCAAAACCACTAATATGAGAGCAAGGCCCCTTTTACTTTATGTCTCACAGCCAGAGGTAAACTAAAAAGGCTGTTGGAATAGCTCAGATGTATTAAGCAGCAAAGAAATTCATGTCATTAACTGAAATAGAAAGACAATCCCTTGAGATGGCTTTTTCAGAAAAAAGTCTGAGCTGAATCATCCATCAATGGCAGGTAGCTTAATAACAAACTTACACTGAGGCCTTCAAACATCATCTCAGTCTTCTCTGGACAGAGTCACTGCCAGCTAATTCTCAATTTCATCCTAGGCAGTGGGTAGTTAATTTCATTGTTCCAGTAGGGTCAGATGTATCGAAGACAGTAGGGTCAGATGTACAGGCAGTCCCCGACTTACGCGGATCCGACTTACGTCGGATCCGCACTTACGAACGGGGCTCTCGCCCCGGAGGTCGAGGTAGCGGATTGCTACCTGCGAGCTCCGGGGCGAGAAAGCCCCGTTCGTAAGCTGCTCCAGTGCCCCTGGTCTGCTGGAGACCGTCTCCAGCAGACCAGGGGCACCGGGCGGGTTCCCACGCTTCTGAGGCTTTGCCAGAGCAAAGCTTCAGGAGCGCGGGAACCGCCGCTGCTGCCGCTTGAGACCGGGTGCCTGTGGTCTGCTGGGGACGGTCCCCAGCAGACCACAGGCACCAGGACTGAAGCCGCAGCCGCGGGGGGGCAGGGGGGTCCCGCGCCTCTGAGACTTTGCCAGAGCAAAGCCTCAGAGGCGCGGCACCCCGCTGCCGCTGCTGCTCTGCTCCCCTTGTCCCTGGTCTGCTGGGGGGGGGGGGGGGCCGCGGATAGTGTGCCCCCCCCCCCCAGCAGACCAGGCTTTTGTTTTGGACCCTGGAGCAGAGCAGCTGGGGCGCTGCGGATTGGTCCTGCAGCACCCGCTCTGGGCACTACTGGACCAACCCTGCAGCACCCCAGCTGCTCTGCCCCAGGCGTCCTGATTCAGCCGCTGCTGGTCAGTTTCAGCAGCGGCTGAATCAGGACGCCTGGGGCAGAGCAGCTGGGGTGCTGCTGGGTTGGTCCAGTAGCGCCGAGGAGCGGTGCTACTGGAGCAACCCAGCAGCACCCCAGCTGCTCTGCCCCAGGCGTCCCCAAGTCAGCCGCTGCTGAAACTGACCAGCGCTGACTACAGGAAGCCCGAGGCAGAGTTGCTCTGCCCCAGGCTTCCTGGAATCAGCGCTGATCAGTTTCAGCAGCAGCTGACTTGGGGAAGCTTGGGATTCTTAAGTTGGATCTGTATGTAAGTCAGAACAGGCGGTCAGTTTCAGCAGCGGCTGAATCTGGACGCCAGTTCCGACTTACATACAGATTCAACTTAAGAACAAACCTACAGCCCCTATCTTGTACGTAACCCGGGGACTGCCTGTATCTACACAGCAAGGCTTAACTCGAAATAAGCTATGCAAATTGAGCTACGTCAATTGCATAGCTTTATTTTGAAATTGGGAGCATCTACAGAGCACTTATTTTGAAATAGAGCACTCTTCCTTCAACTTCCCTTACTCCTCATACAATGAGGGTTACAGGAGTCAGAGTAAGAAGTCCTTTGGCTTGATAGTATTTTGACATTATTTCGAAATAACTGCCTGCTGTGTAGATGCGGGCTAAGTTATTTTGAAATAATGTTGCTGTGTAGACGTACCATAGAGATCGATGTCACCAGTATACTGATACTGCAGGTTAAGTCTCCTGACTAACCCTCCAAGAAGCCAGGTATACACACTGAATAGTATTATAATAAGACATATGTAGCACGTATTTTCATGATTGAGTTTTTTAATGTGTAATGGTGTACTGATATAATATAAAATGTGAAAAAATTAGATGCAACATTAGGCTAATGCTGTATGTTAGTGCAGCACTAGTGATGTTATTGCATCAACATCCTGATCACTAAGGAAAACAAACCACTTGTAAATTGCTAGGTACTAAAGCAGTGCAATTGTTAAAATCAGATTTCAATTATATATAGCAGTGTTTTCCAAAAGGTGTTCCGTGGGTTAAATAAGGGTTCTGTGACAAAAGTTCCATTACAATAACATTTTATTGTTTTTTAAAAGTAATAATTAATATTTAAGCATTTATGAATTTTATTGAAAATAATTTTCATTTGTGTTTTCCACGATAAGTCTCCCTGGGTAATGCCAACTTAGCTAGAGTGTGGGGACGATGAAGTCACTACTCAGCGCTGCGTGCGTCCGTGGTGCGAACACCTGTTATAGACGACCGTAAATCCTTGTACTCACTCTCAGGGAGTGTGGATCACATGGGTGACTAAATACGAACATACTAGTGCTGCACTGGACAAAGTCAAAGCTTCAGCTATTAAACCAGTTGCTTGTATGGGAGTGCGCAAGCAGTGCTCTCGCGAATACTTTACTTCAGTATAGTTGCGTGATTTCTCGTATTTAAAAATTTAACAGTGACAAATATAAAATGACTAGGATAGATTAATCTATGTGCAATTAAACTAAATGTTGATCTCATGACCTTGTTTACCATTTGTTTATTATTATCCTTACTTATTTTGCTCTATTTTTTCAGCTCCATATACAGTAAAACTCCATTAGTCCGGCATCCAATGCTCCGGGACTCCTGATGGTCTGGCACCATCAGGAACCCGGAACTGCTGGGGCAGCCGGACAGGCTTCCCCCATTCAGCTGCTGCTGAAACTGACCAGCTGCTGCTGAAACTGAGGGGCGGCGCTACGGGACCAACCAGGCAGTACCCCAGCTGCTCTGTCCCAGGCGTCCCCAAGAGCAGCTGGAGTGCTGCTGGGTTGGTGCCATAGCGCCGCCCCTCGGCGCTGCGGGACCAACCCGGAAGCACCCCAGCCGCTCTATTGCAGGCATCCCCGATTCAGCTGCTGCTGAAACTGACCAGCAGTGGCTGAATCAGGGACGCCTGGGGCAGAGCCGGACTATGGTAAGGGGGGGCTATGAGGGATCTGGGGTGGCATCTCCTCCCAACCCACTCCAGACCCTTCATAGCCCCCTGTTCTGATAGTCTGACATATCTGATAATCCAGCACCCCCTGGATCCTAAAGGTGCCGGATAATCAGAAGGTTACTGTATAAGACTGTTATTAGGGATTCTGTAAAATTATTTCAAGTTTAAAAGTGCTCCATGGCCAAATAAAATTGAGAAACACTGATATATACAATCGGTTTAATTAATGTCGGAGAGAACTAACAATGGTTTCGGGGCTTTTTTGTGCTCTTTCTGAACCAAGTACCCATTAGTGAATACACTTGAAAGGTATCTCTTATTCTTCTGTTCCATAGCAGAGGCTACCGTGAAACAAATATGAGGGATATAGATAAATTGATCTTGAAGTAGGGATCTATGTAGTTGCATGCTACACAGTGATGATAAATGCAGCACAGTGACAGAATGTCTACATGTACAGTATGCACCCAAACTCCATAGAATCCCTGATATCAATTTGTATTTGGTTTGGCTTAATCACCATACATATTGACAAAACTGCCTGAGTCACACATTACAATGAATTTTTAATTACAAGTAAGCACCATCTGTTCTTACAAAGTGCCACCCCTCTCTCTTCCCATATTCCTTGTTAACACATCATTATCACAATATCAAAATCCCAAAGCACTTACGCTGTTTTAGAAAATGAATTCTTCTGGTAGTAACATTACACGTTAACACAATTTTAGGGTGTTTGTACCACTATTTTTTAATAGTAGCATCTATTGAACACAGAAAACCCATGGCTATTTAATAATGTAAGGAAATTCTAACTCTAGTGACTATTCTATTCTAATGTATTCTATTGCATTCCACAATTCCCAACTCCTATTTCCCTTAAATCCAATTTACACATTGCTTTCCTGAAAATCTCATTAGCTCAATGTAAATCTAAATCCAATATGTAATTCATATGAAACCCAGTATTAAGTTATAATCTGAGCTAACAAAACCAATGAAATTTAGATTTATGACAGCACATCTGTTACTCAAAGTTCACATACTGCTGTGGGACATTTGTAATATTTATGCATAAGAGTATGTGCAAACCATCTTACATTTTCATTTTCTTACTTATGTCTGATTTAGCTTCATTCTTGGATTCCATTCCTATTATTGATAAACACACGGGCAGACTTCTGCACCCACATTGTTTATCCACTGCAAGATCAGGGCCCTAATTCTATTTTATCTGAGAATTTCAGAAATTAGCAATAGAAAAGGCCTATTAAATCACCTATTTCATTCTCTTTTTACTTTCTGAATTTTCTGGATAATATATTGATTGGTTTATCTAGTATACTTCTAAATTATTCAAACAGGGCTTCCAGGATTTGCTTGGGTGACCACAGTTTTCTTCACTTTAATATATCCATTCAGCCAAATTTTTCCCTGCTCACTTTGACAATTCTAAGCCTATCTATATTTTTTCCAAGACATTTTAAATAAACAATATTTTCCCATCCTTGATGTCCCTGATGTTTAACTAAGTAGATGATTCTCTTTTCCTCCAGATCACTATTAAAGGTGTTATTTCTACCAAGGGTTACACTTATCACTGAAGCAAGCACCAATTATCCCTGTTCCTTAACCTGATATGCTGCTCCTTATCATCACTCCTCCTCCACGGCATACACTAGTCTTCAGTCCAAGCAAGAGTGCTCAAAACCAATCTGCAGCCTCTAATCTGGGTGTTCTGTCACTTAAAGTCTGGGTCACACTTCTCTTATGCTCCAGGAATGTAGCTTTCCCATGTGAAAATTCTGGGTGTATGGCTGGTCATCCCATGTTTCTACCATAGTGAAGTTCCATCACTCTGTGCTTGTGGTCCTTATACTACCATGAAAAATACCATCAACTCAGCTGATGCCTTCCTGGCCACATGGTCTCATTCTGTTACTGCTGTTGAGCATCTGCTTATAAATACAAACAGTTCCCTCTATCACCTCTTGAAACACCATCACAGTTTCTTGAGAACAGTTCCTGTAGAAGTTGTTCAACAAAACATTGCCTTGATAAAAACCAGTTTCTGTACATAACAGCACATCACCACACCAACCTGGGTTCTGCCAGGAAGTAAATTTTCCAGGTTTATATAATTTCCTCCCATAATCCCCTACAGTGGAAAGACTAGTCTCTCCAGAACACCTTGTGACTGTAAGAGTGACACAGTGAGCTTTGACACTGAGAATCATGGGATCCATACCCAGGTAGCTTTACTTTTTCTCATGGTTACGTACAGTAATCTTGCAGACAAGGCGCATGAAAGCAGTGTGCTGATATTCACAACGTATTTGCATTGTGTTAGGTGGGGCACTAACTCATTGATTAACATGCAATTGCATGCCCAAGGTTAGCATATAGAGAAGACCTCGCCTGAGAAAAAAAGATCACAATGTGCCCACGTTGATGTTGAATGTATAACCGTGTACACAGTTAACATATGAGCCTGGGTTCATTGATTAACATTCATGGTAATACACAAGCTCCCATTACGTACAGGGAGCTGGCTTAAAAGATGGCTTCCCGTGTGCATCAGCTCCTTGGGAACCGAATGCCAACCCACATATAACTGTGTAACTGCTGGAATTTTCAACAGTTACACGATCACTTAATTAAACACATTTTAACATCCCTAATTTCAATCAGCTCTTGGTAACCTGAAGATACCTAACTTGTCTACGGCAAGATCCACACAGTATGTGGGAAAGTTGGCTTAAGGTACATAATTCCAGCCTATGTAAACAATGTAGATGAGTCAACGTACCATAAGCTGAACTTCAGTGCTATCCTCAGAGCAGGAGCTCAAGGGGAAAAACACTCCCATCAACTTTCCCTGCTCCTTGGAAGAAATCGGAGTACCACAGCCCTCAGAGTTCGATTTAGCGGGTCTTTACTAGACTTGCTTAATCGAATGCCAGACGATTGATCGTCATAATGTTGGTCTTTCTGTAAGTGGAGATGTGGCCTACGTCATATTTTAACTTGGTCTTTCCCTATCTTAGCCTCAAATATTACCTCATTTTCACTATGTTACATGTCCAAGCTCTACTAAACTTTTGGTGGAAACTGAAACAAAAAAGGCACTTAGCACTTCTGCCATTTCAATGTTTAGCTCTTTCCATGTTATTCTATTATTGGTTTTCCCCACTCTTTATAGTAATTATCTGATGTAAAATATAATATATTCAATGCTGCTAAATGATAAGCTGCCCCCTAGCTAACTTGGATCCAGCCTGTGGAAAGCCCCCGGGATAACAGCATGTGTGCCAGCAGCCCCAAGCCTTGGTACTCTCCCTACTCTCTATTTTTTGGGGGTTGGGAGTTTTTGGGGTCAATGGGGTGTGGTGTTTTTGTTTTGCTTTTTTGCTTCTCACTTGTGTGTAGCCCCCTCCCCAACTAAAAAAGATTCCCCGCCCCTTCCGAATAAAGAAGCAATATTTATTATATATCCCATATATTCATATGCTCACCATACTGCAATTACTGTTTGCTGAAATGCACTTCTTATCATCACACCACTGGCAACCATTTGTATTGGCCGTACAACTAGCACAGTCTGCATATCTGTAACATCTGTCATCTGCAGCAGCTGTAGTACAAATGAGAAACAAAACAAATGATAAGATGAAAAACAAAGTTTCACATTTCTTAATTCACATATTTTTAACAGCGCTTGAGGTCATATCTGGTATTTTTGTTATTGTAAATATGACCTTCAATCTAAGATGAAAGTTACTTAATCGTAATATGTTGGAAAACAACCATATTAGGTTAATTTTAGTTACACTTATTTCCACCTGTTTTTTAAACACACATTATTTGAAGTTTTCGTAAGACCCTGACCTGTCAAACAGTCCTTGATTTGTAATCTATAGACTAGTACTAGGACAGTACATTGAGCAAAGAAACATGTTAATTGCCTTTTATTTTATCCATTGTTCATTAATTTAACAGAGCTTGACTTCTTTACAAAAAGTAAGCAGTCATCATGCAAGAAGATAGCAATAAAACAAGTAAAAACAAAATCCAACAGGATTGTTCTGTAAGGCTACGTCTAGACTGGCCCCTAATTCCGGAAAAGTCATGCAAAGCAGGTAAGTCAGAATATAAACATGTCCGCTGCTTCTTTTCCGGCTTGGGGAAAAGCTGGAAAAAAGCGTCTAGACTGGCGCAATCCTCCGGAATAAAGCCCTTTTCCGGAGGATCACTTATTCCTACTTTCAAGTAGGAATCTCTTACTTTCAAGTAGGAATAAGAGATCCTCTGGAAAAGGGCTTTATTCCAGAGGATCGCGCCAGTCTAGATGCTTTTTTCCGGCTTTTCCCCAAGCCGGAAAAAAAGCGGCGGACATGTTTATTTAAATCCCGTGGGGGATATTTAAATCCCCCGCGGACTTCCCTATTCTGACTTACCTGCTTTGCATGACTTTTTCGGAATTAGGGGCCAGTCTAGACGTAGCCTAACTGATAAGAATAGAGATGTAAGTGAGTAGTCGAGTGGTCTGTGCCCATGAAAGCTTATGCTCCAATAAATCTGTTAGTCTATAAGGTGCCACAGGATTTCTCATTGTTTATGCAATTTCAGACTAACACAGTTACCCCTCTGATATGTGGCATTTTGTGTATTTCTGCACAGCTATATTTAGCATGTTACATTTTAAAAATAGTTTTATACTGAGCTGCTAGCATGGCATTTACCATATTAAAAAGGTTGTTTTAAGATTTACATGAATATCAAAATAAATATAAAACATTTTTACAAATACATTATCCAAATCCTGTTTTAGTTTCACCTTAACTAAAATCATAAGAAAACTTAATATAGTCAGAAATTCAATGTGATTGCTCTTTATCCCCTCAGTGGAGTTATATTGGATCTTTTCACATGTAACTGACAGAAGTCTCGGAGATGACTTAAAAATGAATTCTAGATAACAGGATACAGACATTTGGATCCAAGCTACAAAGCTTTCCTCTGCTTTGTTGGAGTGAGGCTTCAGAAAGATTACCGGAAGTGGCATGGTTGGATTGAGGTAGACTACTGAAAATATCATGGGCATCAACTCAAGGTGTGAACCGAGAGAGACCTTTTCCTTAGAAGTGCCTGAAGTTCAGACACTCTTCTAGCAGAAGTAACCTTTACCAAAAACTGACAACATCAACAAAGATGATATTACTGAAAGTTTTTAAAGGACAATCCATTAAATTTGACAAGGCCAAGTTCAGAAACCATTAAGATGTGTTGTAGGTGTATTGTCCTCAGTGAAAACATCAAATCATTTATTTAGTAGGGCTATGTCTAGACTGCAAGCCTCTTTCGAAAGAGGCTCTTTCGAAAGATACTTTCGAAAGAGCCTCTTTCGAAAGAGAGCGTCTAGACTGCACGTTGAACTTTCAAAAAAGCGGCTTGCTTTTTCGAAAGAAAGCATCCAGTGAGTCTGGATGCTCTCTTTCGAAGAAGCCCTATTTACATTGAAGAACGCCTTCTTTCGAAAGAGGAACTTTCGAAAGAAGGCGTTCTTCCTCGTGAAATGAGGTTTACCGCCATCGAAAGAAAAGCCGTGTTCTTTCGATTTAATTTCGAAAGAACGCGGCTTGAGTCTGGACGCAGGGGAAGTTTTTTCGGAAAAAGGCTACTTTTCCCGAAAAAACCCCTGAGTCTGGACACAGCCTAGTTGGTGACATGGAATTGATGAAGCTGAATGCCTATGTCTAGGATGCCTACATCTCCATCCTGGACTCTTGGTTGGTAAAATGAAAGCCTATGGTGAGACCCCATTTAAATTGTTTCCCAGAGAGTAGAGTTGCTCAAGAGGGTTTGTTTGTTTTTTAACATTCATATGGCATCATCAGTTTGTGTGGGAGAGGTTGGGCAGGGAGGATTGTTCAGAACCTTCAAACAGAAGGTCTTTAATGAAAATATTTGCAGCCAGGGAATACAAAGCAGCGTCTGGTCCATCAATGGCCTCTTGAAGGGAAGTGCAGGCTGCGAGATGTCTTTCAGACATGATTGCCATGAACTCTCCCTGTATTGTTCAAAGAATTTGTTTGAAATTTTACTATCAATGGCCAATTAATAAACATGTACTTTGAAAGCATAGCCTGATCATTTGATACCCTCATTTAATGACTTGCAGTGGCATAGGCTTTCCTACTTTACAGGATTTATTAGCTACAATGAAGCAAGACACTGAAATGAGATGGGTTAAACAGCAGTCAAAAGTGCCACAACGCTCCATTTCCACACCCTCCCCCCCATTGCGGTATTATGAGGGGGTAATTCCACCTCTTCCCACAAGCCCCTTCCCCAGAGCGACCTGTCTGGGAGCCCATGGAGCAAAGCAAGCTGGGGCAGATTGCCTATTTCCCGTCATTGATGAGTGGAGGAGTATCCATTGCTAGGCCCCTCAGTAGTCCATAGGTCAACCTGGCAATGCAGGCTGAGCAATCCAATGGACAGGATGGCCCTGCCCACCAGCTCCTGGTCTCTGGCCCCTCCCTGTCACACATCACCCTTTGACTCATCCTTTGTAATTTGACTTAGTTTCCACTTTAAGGTTTTTTATGAATTTCAGATCATTGAAGATCTTCTGGAATGATTTATTCTTGTGCCCTTAAAAATGTCACTTCGAAAAAACTGCCAACTCTCTCAAACTGTTTTTTCCCTAAACTTGCCTCTACAGGATCTTACCTAGAAGAACTCTCTCGCCTCTCGTTATCCGAGTCAGGTTCTGAAGGACACATCGCTTTCTCAAGTGAACAAAACTTGAGGCACAATTCCAAGGACTTCTTTGTTCCTTCTGGTAAAGAGGCACATATGGGACATTTATCCCTAATATGTCCTGACTGTATCACAGATATTACAAACCTGCTAAGGGAACACTGCTTAAACCCTAGGGATCTCTGCCTGATGAAAAACATCAAGAAAACAAAAACCAAACCACCTAGCAGAACTACAGCTATGAAAACTATATACTGTTTTATTTTTAAAAGCTGGCCAGTAGAAAAAAACAAAATCAAAACAGCAGACTCCAAGTCCAACATGACCAGACAGAAGGAACTGAAAAGGAGACAGTAACTGGGACTCTTTTTATACCTTTGACTCTACATAAGGACTGCAGGGATGCATACACTACCCATTGGTACCACTGGCAAAAGTGCTGAACTTGAGTGCATTGTGCACTTATATACCTACACTGGAATCTGTACGTGAACAATCACTTGAAGAAGCTCAAATTATTTCAAAACTTTATACTACTTTATTCAAGGTGTGAGATTTCTCACTCTCAGACCTTGAATATGCTGATGATGTTGTTATCCTAGTACAGAGTCCTGATTGGTTTTGCGAGGCACTCCAGCAAATGCAGAAGTCAGTCAAGATCACCCTCCATGTTTCACAAAGACAAAGCTGAAAAATCTATAATCAGTTTCACCTATAATTCCAACCTCTGAATAATGAAACTGTCAAAATAGTCACCAGCTTTTGCAATTTGGGTTCTATGCACATTCTATAGAATACAGAATTAACATTATCTTAACATGGTAATCAAGTTTACAAGCTAGTCAAGCTGTATCTTCTGTGTACTACTGTACAGTTGTCAAACATCAGCACCAGTGCTCCCTCTAAGCTGAGCAGCAGTACAGCCTCACAGGTGATTAACTGGGTGAGACTGATTAATGATCTGTGAAGCTGTACTCCGACGCAGCATAGAGAACACTGATCAGCACCATGTCACTCAAACTGAGCAACAATTTTCACACAAAATGCCTACACATGTTATTGGGCATTAAGTGGAACAATCATTCGTAAAAAATATGTTTATGGTTGCCTGGGTCTACAGAATACTGGGACTATTATCTCAGCCAGCATCTTATGGTTTTCGCATACATCACCAAAACGCAGAAAGATGTTTTAATGAATGCCATTCTTTGGGTGGTTTGTAATATCAGAGATAAAATTCCACCAACCTAGGGCTAGAAGCACAGATGCTTTATTACGTGGGTGAATAAAGCCCATTTCAACATTGGACTTGTGGCAGCAGAGGAATGGACAAAATTGGAAATGATTGCTACAGCTAACCATTCAACTAAGCTTTGAAGAAGCAGATAAGGACAGAGTTGAGGAGATACTGAGCCACATCCTGCATACCTCGGATCTTCACAAAGGCCTGAAGGTTTACAGGACTTCTCCAGGATTGTAATGCAATTCTCTTGCCTTTTATACCAGGAATCAAACAACATCCCTCCTTCCTAATGGATGTTTCTGTGGAAATTCCACTGCCTTTTCTATTTATCTTTAGTTTCCTCATTATTTCTTTGTTTTTATTTTTATATATAAAAATAAAAAGGATGAGATTTGTTTTTTTATGATGATCAACCTATATCTTGTTGTTTTTGAAGTTAGAAGTTTTCAAGATTTGGAAGGAACAAAAAAAGAGAGAGGCTCTAAGCCTTCTCAACCACTTATGAAATGTATGAAAAATAAAAGAAAAATTCTTCGGAGGACAATTTTATGAGTTTGACATCTTTTCATACTATCAAGGATTTTTTTCAGCAAGCATCAAATCATGGATACTTTACATCCTGTTGGGAAATAGTTAAGGAAAAAATTGAGTGAAAGGTAAATTAGGTCACAGATTATATTAGTGGCACAACAAAAATGTAGAAAGTATAATGATTAAACATTTAAAATAGATCAGCCATTTAATACTGTAATATGGAGCTTATACATGTGCTGCGCAGTCACATTTTTAGTGAACTATTTTATATTATTCTCACAGAAAGATATACATGATGAGTATCAGATATCATGAGTTGTATTGTATATCCAAATTCATGTAAACTGCAACAAAATGTCTTTCCAAAGCAATTTAGCTCTCAGATTTTATATTTACCACATAGGAATGGTGCAACTGATAAAGATTTTGAATCAATTTGCTATTTGAATCAATACTGTTATCATTATACCAAATAGAAATTCATAAGATAGAAATTAATACACATTTTGACATGCTACAACATAAAGAATGCAAAAAGCCTGCTCAGGTTGGTGTTTTCTCAGATGACAGAATTATAACCCCGTACACAAGTCTTCAATTATACCTGTCAACTATCTGAGCCAATGACACTTCCTCTATCCACAACCTGTACACACAGACAATGACATTGTTAATTGTCATTTTTGGAGCCTGCTTTACTTGTTTCTAAGGCTCAGAACAATTTCAGTCATTTTTTTTAATATCGCAAAGCTGGGAAAAGTGAATAAAGAGGAAGGTTAATTCTGTGACTACATCGGAACCTACTGGACCATATTATTTTCTATTTTTTACTAGTGTAATTTCAGTATAACTCCACTTACACAAATGGAGTTTTTTTAGGTTAGTTCCAGTATAACTGACAGAAGAATTGACATCCTTTTATTTATTCCTATCAGTTATGGTTTGAGTATTTTCCCTTTCATTTACCGACCTGTACTCATGGTTCTGCAAATCTGGCACTACAAGGGCGGGCTAATCATAATCCCCACTAATATTTTGTTCCAGCAACTGAACAAACTTTCACCAGAACATAAGCAAGATGCTCCATTTCAACACATTATTAAATGTTTAGTGTTCTTCAATAACCATTATATTTTGTTACCATCTCATTATAATATTTTACCCTGGACAGGTGCAGGATATAAAGCATGCAGCTAGTAAGATTTATGAACAATAAATGTGAACTGCAATTAATTTAGAACATAGAACTGTGAAGGGGTATAACTGGTCTTTTGTGACTCTGCTATACTCTGCCTTAGGAAGGAGCAGTGAACATGGTTTCTCCAGGCCTACCTAGAAAGCCTGCACACCTCAAATTCAAGCTATTTCTTCATCTAGTAGACCTCTCATAATCTTGCAGCCACCTCAATCTGTTCTCATTTCCCTACTATGTCTAATTTTTCTGCCTTTTGCCTATCTTCCTTCTGTGATGCTTCCTGTATCTGGAACACTGTTCTTGTATTTGTGCAATAAGCCCCTTCTTTCTCTACCCTAAAATTCCTCTTTAATATCCACTATTTCAAGCAATGCCTGCTCTCTTTTCATAAGTAATCCCCTTCCTCCCTCTCTACAGCTCTTGAACCACATTTTTGCTAATGCTTTACTATCTTACATAGATGGGACTTTTTTGAGATTATAAACATCTCAAAGTTTCATTTTGAAAAACCAAATTTTTGGCATTATATAATACTGGAAGATTTCCTTGCGTCACTTGGGTCCTTACCTTAAGGGGGGGTGGGAGGAATTGAGAAAATATGAATACAGGCAGTCCCCGGGTTATGTACAAGATAGGGACTGTAGGTTTGTTCTTAAGTTGAATCTGTATGTAAGTCGGAACTGGCGTCCAGATTCAGCCGCTGCTGAAACTGACCACCAGTTCTGACTTACATACAGATTCAACTTAAGAACCCCAAGCGTCCCCAAGTCAGCTGCTGCTGAAACTGATCAGCAGCTGATTCCAGGAAGCCTGGGGCAGAGCAACTCTGCCTCGGGCTTCCTGTAGTCAGCGCTGGTCAGTTTCAGCAGTGGCTGAATCAGGACGCCTGGGGCAGAGCAGCTGGGGTGCTGCTGGGTTGCTCCAGTAGCACCGCTCCTCGCTCCTCGGCGCTACTGGACCAACCTAGCAGCACCCCAGCTGCTCTGCCCCAGGCGTCCTGATTCAGCCACTGCTGAAACTGACCAGCAGTGGCTGAATCAGGACTTGGGGCAGAGCAGCTGGGGTGCTGCCGGGTTGGTTCAGTAGTGCCCAGAGTGGCGCTGCAGGACCAATTGGCAGCGCCCCAGCTGCTCTGCCCCAGGGTCCACAACAAAAGCCTGGTCTGCTGGGGGGGGGGAGGGCACACTAGCTGCGCCCCCCCCCCCAGCAGACCAGGGACACGGGGAGCAGAGCCGCAGCGGCAGCGGGGTACCGCGCCTCTGAGGCTTTGCTCTGGCAAAGTCTCAGAGGCGCGGGACCCCGCCACGGCTGCAGCTTCAGTCCCGGTGCCTGTGGTCTGCTGGGGACCGTCCCCAGCAGACCAGGGGCACCGGGACTGAAGCCGCAGCCGCGACGGGTTCCCGCGCTTCTGAGGCTTTGCTGCTGCGGCTTCACTCCCGGTGCCTGTGGTCTGCTGGGGACCATCCCCAGCAGACCACAGGCACCGGGACTGAAGCCACAGTAGCGGCGGGTTCCCGCGCTTCTGAGGCTTTGCCAGAGCAAAGCCTCAGAAGCGCGGGAACCCGCCGCTGCTGCGGCTTCAGTCCCGGTGCCCCTGGTCTGCTGGAGATGGTCTCCAGCAGACCAGGGGTACCGGGAGCAGCTTACGAACGGGGCTTTCTCACCCTGGAGCTCACAGGTAGCAATCCACCACCTCGACCTCCGGGGCGAGAAAGCCCCGTTCATAAGTGCGGATCCGACATAAGTCGGATCCGCGTAAGTCGGGGACTGCCTGTAATTTAAATGTTTTTTTTTTTTTAATACAGTGTTATTTTGCTGAAGTTAATTTTTATTTCAGATTTCTTAAATAAAGGGATTGTTAAAGAATTTACATTCAATTGTTTTTTAGTAAATGTTTTTATTATAAAAACATATCTGTGGGCCAGCAATAACTCTGGTGTTTCTGATCTTAAAAAAAAAAAAAGTAGATGGGTCAATTTGCTGGATTTGTTTGATGAAAATATTTCTTAAAATTTAGTGATCCTAAATAGTTATATTGAGACCTCATCCCTTAGAACACTTAGAAGATATAAAATATTTTATTTATATTTCTTTCCCTTCTGACTTTGGTACCTTAATTATAAAATATTTATAGTACAGGAAGGACCTGTGAGTAAAATGAGATACATTCCTTTATTTACTATTATATTTCATATCTAAGAGTTTTTCATTACTGCACAGTCAATTGAGGGTGACAGATGTCAAACTTGAAGCACTGTAGGTTATACAACTGATGTTAAAATTAAAAACAAGCTGTATACAGTTATGGAAGCTTTACTACACTTGACACTATGTACAATTATAATTCAGTGAAGAAGTGTAGAGAAGTTAAAACACTCTTACCTGTTTTTCTGGGACACTTTGCTTCAAGGACATTGTTAGCGTGTCCAGATTCCCAGGATTCACAATGGTTTTTATTCCACAGACACCTTATCCCTGGACCAGCATTTTTACACAGTTCTTCCTGTCTGAATGCTTCACAGTCTGGAGGCTTGTACACAAGGATATCATTCAACAGAACACTTGAAAAACCTCCAAATATGTACATGGACCTAATGAGAAAAGCAAGGGAATATAATATAGCTGTTTTATAAATAAAGTATTATTTACACTATAGCCTCTTGTTTTTTACATATATTTGTACTGCCTTTACATATATTATGGCAGTATTTTCACAATAGTCGAATTAAGATTATACCAGTGTTTCCCTTAAAAATCTCAAAGTTTGGGGGAGGAGGGATTCAAAAACTTGCTTCAAGATGAAGCTTAAAGTATGCTTATATTCTGCTGAATTATATGTATTAGAAAAATACAGAGTACACAGAAAATGGGCGAGAAGAAGGAACAAATACTGTGCAGGGAACAGTATTATTTTTGGTGTAGGGTAATACAAATCTACCATAGGCCTAGATGGTCTGCAGTAAGAGACTGGGACGAAAGAGCATTTCTCTTTGAGACACAAGATTCCAAAGACAAGTAACAGCAGTTAGCAGTTGTTGACAGATCTCTTAGCAGTAAATTTCTGGACTTGAGGCCATAGTTTTCTCTCTTTTAATTTAAAACTACGAAGATCTGAAAAATTAATCTAGGTTTCTCCAGCATCGTATACTCTCAAAGGGACTTTGTGTTTAAAGAGCTATAGGTAGCAATGGGCTCCGAGACACCTCCAAACCAGTACAGAATATATTAAAGAGCTAAAATAATACAGAAAGATCTGCAGAACAGTTTGAGTATTTTGCCAAAATGTTAATACATTGTTAGCAGCAAATTCTTAATGCCTCAAACACAATTTAGATTAGAATCTGGATCTTTTGAATTACACTTATCAGTATTTGTAAGACAATACCAATAGCTACACTTTTTCATTACAAGCTTGGCCATCAAGTTATGCAAACCTCAGATGACCTGCCAAAGGCCAAAAACACTTGCACTGAGGCCATGCAGGCCATGCCAGCTTGAGGGCCCACAGCACTGACCTCTGGAGCTATGCTGGATTTTTTTTCTGTGGCCAGCAACCCTGACAAAAGGCTGAGAGACTGCAAAAAGTAATATAGCCTGGAGCTGGTAATTCTTGGTACATACTGGCTTTAGTAATGATCACTGCATGTAACTCTTTTTAATACAATAAGTAAATTTCTCCCAAAAGTTTATGGATTTTTTACACTAAGTCACCTAGGGTGTGCTAATGAATGAAAAAACATATATATTTTACATCCAAGTGATTACTATACTTGGTTTTGGATTTCAAACCCACTGCAAATCACTGAATGTCCTCAACACATATAAAGGAGGACCTTTGTTCAGGTGTACAGTGAAAGTGAACTGCCCCCTTTAACTGCAAAAATGGGGCTTATTCAGCAGACAGGTAGGAGCTGCCCCTTTATGCTGCCTCCCTACCAAAAGGATTTGTTCCAGATAAATATGCAGGAAGAAAACACAATTAAATGAAATCAATTGGGAGAGAAGACACTGTCCCTCCCCTACCAGCTAACTGAAAGTTTCAGGGAGTATTTATATCCTAGCCAGTTCCAGAAAAGCCCTCTTTAATATGAACCATGTTTCATCTTTATCTGCTGCAGTCATTATGTTAGTCATGCCTTTATTCAGAGGGGCTGGGAAGGAATTTTCTCTCACTGCCAGAAAGGCTAAAGCGAGATGGGTTTTTCACACGTTGAAGCAGGTTAAGCACCTGCTCGAGTGGGAAATGAGGATTGGACTGGTACAGCTACTCTATATGGAATGTATGGATGTTAAATATTGAGCAACTGACTAATCAAATAGTCCATGCATTTTGCATCGGACTATTCGATTAGTCGATAGGGCGCCACTGCCTTGGAAGTGTAGCAACAGCCTTAGGGTTGTTGCTACACTTCAAAGGCAAAAGCGACATGTGGAGCCCGAGGTCAGCTGGAGACTGACCCCGGGCTCCATGTGGTACTGCCACTTTGAAAAGCCATGGGGAGCCCAGCATCAGGCTCCTTGTGGCAAGTGGTAGCGCCATGCAGAGCCTGGGATCAGCTTGGGACTTCCTCATTGACCCCGGACTCCATGCAGCCCTGCTGCTTTGAAATGCTGCATAAAGCTGCACGCAGTGTTTCATAGCAGCAGCACCATGTGGAATCTGGACTCCCCCAGGGGACTCTCCCACTGACCCCAAACTCCGTGCAGGGGTGCCGCTTTGAAATGCTGCATGAAGCCTGAAATCAGGCTGCACTTGGCATTTCAAAGCTGTAGTGTCACATGGAACCTGGAGTCAGCTGGCACTGCCACTCTGAAATACCCCATGCAGCCTGGGGACACCCCAGCTGGCCCCAGGCTGCACGCGGCATTTCAAAGCAGCAGCGCCACATGGAGCCCCAGGCTCCATGTGGCGCTGCTGCTTCGAAGTACCTCATTTTTTCCCCCATACACTTGCGGCCTCTTTTGGATAGCAACTAGTTGACTAGCCTATCAACTATCCGATAAGCATTTGCTTATTGGATAGTTGACTAGTCATTCACATCCCTACTGGAACGCATATGGTGATCAGATAAAATTAGTCAAAGATTAAAAGAAGGCATCCTTTAAAGAAGCAGCAAGAGAGGGCTTGGTGTTCCTCAACTGGTATGGTGGGGAGTCAATCTACCACAATTTATAGCCCAATTAATACTCTCAAAAGGGCAGGGAGGGGAGTTCCACAAGCAGAATGGGTGGGACCAAAACTGTAAAGTGTTAGGGGGGGATTGATAGCAGCTCTCTGAATATATGACAATATATATGGTATGACCTGCACTGCACAATTATCTGTCAAATACTCCCAGATATTTAAGAATAAAGTTGCAGCATAATAAAAAACCACATCCAGTGTCTGCTGTCCTTCTGGCATAGCCAGACAAGCGTTCCGCCAACAGGTTTACATAAGCATTCTCTAAATCAACATGATTCACAACTACACCAAATAAATGATTTGATGTACTGATGACCAAGATTATGTAGAGCTGTTCTTGAGAGATACTATGCATGTTAATAAATAACATCAATTGTACATCATGGAATTGCACTTTATGTAAATGTAATTGTCATCATAGGGTTTTTTTCTTCGAGAAAAAATGATCATAGACAGACATTTAAAACATGCTTCATTTACCCATTACTGACAACTGCAGTATGCCCAAATCTGTTCACATCTCGATGCAGATTAGGTTTTGGTAAAATTTTCCATTCATCACAAGCTAAAACACAAAAGGAAAGCATTTAATTTCCTATAGTAAAGAGACTTCCACAAAATATATTATGTATGTAAAAAGCAAGATTAAATCAAAGCCATATGGGATATTTTTAGAGGAGAGAAATATTTTGAAGTATGTCTTTTTCAAATGACTTAATTGCCAATGCTATTATATGGTACCCACTTGAAAAAAATATTCTTTCTGTTCTACAATATATTTAAATATTTATATTATACAAACATATTTAAATATTTAATTAAAATAATTTTTATCCTCATGATAACTGATTTACCAAATGTTAAAGTAAAATTTTAAGAAATCCAAAGCACAAGTAATATAAACTTCAAGTCTTTGCATTATAAACTTTAGGTTGGTTATCTAAACAGCCTTTAAAAAAAAAAAAAAAAAAAAAAAAAAGCACCATACATTGTCCTTAACTTTAAAGCCAAGGGTGTTGTTGAGAAATAATATACAGGCAGTCCCCGGGTTACGTACAAGATAGGGACTATAGGTTTGTTCTTAAGTTGAATTTTTATGTAAGTCGGAACTGGCTCCAGATTCAGCTGCTGACACTGAAACTGACCAGGGGCTGACTACAGAAAGCCGGAGGCAGAGTTGCTCTGCCCCCAGCTTCCTGGAATCAGCCTGATGAGTTTCAACAGCTGCTGAATCTGGAGCCTGGGACAGAACAGCTGGGGCGCTGCCCGGTAGGTTCCCACAGGACCAACCCGGCAGCACCCCAGCTGCTCTACCCGAGGCATCCCGCAACAAAAGCCTGGTCTGCTATGGGGGGGGGCACACTGGCTGCGCCCCCTCCCCCCACAGCAGACCAGGGAGACCAGGAGAAGCTTTTCTCACCCCGGAGGACACAGGTGGCGACCCGCCGCCCGAGAGCTCCGGGGCGATAAAAGCCCCGTTCGTAAGTGCGGATCCGACATAAGTCGGATCCGCGTAAGTCGGGGACTGCCTGTAAAAGCAATATATTGCTGCAATGTAGTCTGTTTTATTCTGTCAAGCATGCTAACGGATATGAAATTTTGTATACTCTTTCCCCGCAATTAGCCTCAGGACATATTTATGTCACTAACATCTTGCTATAAATATTTTTTAAAACACAGAATATCAATAGGTGAGTAACTGTGAGATTTTAAAATATAGACCAAGGAATTCAATCCAGCAATAATATCTATTCCATAATATGAGCAAGCACCAAGGGTATCCTCAGAGAGAAATATTAACAAACACTGGAGGGTGAAAAGCACACAGGAAGCCAACTATTTAACAATGAGCAGCGCAAAACCTTTCTAATGTTGCAGAGATGCTCTGTATTTTAATATAACTTTACATTAATTTTATCAAGAGAGGATGTGCAAGAGCTGTTGCAAAACCATTTTGTAGGAAGAAATAGGATAGTTGTAGCCAATTCGTTAAGACTTTTGATAATCACAAGAAAATAGGTCTTCACACTGGACCAAAAAAAAACCCCATTTTGCAAAGATGGGACAACTCAAACAAAGGTCATAGAGGACGTCCCAGTTAAAAGTTGCCCTCGTGACGCTTGAAGGAACTGATGTGTTATAAGTCCTCCCATTCCCCGCTCTTAAGTCACACACACATGAAAATCCCAATCTGTGCACATGGAAATCCGCTGTGGGGAAAAAATTCCCCATTTAAGTTGTTTCGCTATAAGCCCAAGTTTTCTGGAATGTATCTTGGACTTATAGCAAGGATGGCCTATACTGCAAATATGCAGATTTGTTTTAAGTTATTCATTTTTGGTGCTAAGAAGTGTGCTAAATATTTAGAAAAGTCAATTTCACTGAAAAGTTTATAATCTGAAAAGATCACAGAGAAGATTGAGAATGATACACTTTCATTTTCATAGAACTCAGAGGGGGTTGCTATGTTGGTCTTGGGAGACAAGCCAATCCTCACCTACAAATAACCCCCTAACCTGAAGCAAATTCTTTCTAGTAGCCACACATCACACCTCAGATACACTCAACCCAGGAACCTACCCCTGCAATAAACCCTGTTGCCAACTCTGTCCACACATCTATATGAGTGGCACCATCACAGGACCTAACCACATAAGCCACCACAACAGAGGCTCATACGATTGCACATCTTCTAATGTGATCTATGCCATCAAGTGCCAGCCATGCTCCTCTGCCATGTATCTTGGCCAAACTGGACAGTGTCTACAACAAAGGATAAATGGAAACAAGTCTGACATCAGAAATGGTTACATACATAAACCTATAGGGGAACATTTTAACCTACCTGGGTACTCATTAATTGATTTATAAGTAGCCATTCTTCTACAAAGGAATGTCCCAAGCCAATTACGGCGGGGGGGGGGGGAGGGGAAAGAGCAGAATTTACCTTCATATGCAAATTTGACACTGTTTGACACTGGGCTTGAACAAAGACATTAACGGGATATTGCATTATAAAGTCTGCCTTCCATGCATTTAACATCTCATTTACATCAAAAGCTAAGTATGGGACACTTCCAGCCCACTCAGTTAGCCTCATTAGCACTGGTACTACGATTGACAGGTATCTTTCTCCCCGCTCCCTTCAGTTTCTGTTATAAATTCTGGGTTCCTGTTATTTCCATTCCATCTTCCCACTCATCTGAAGAAGTGGGTTTTGTCCATGAAAGTTCATTATACTATATATATTTTTGTTAGTCTCTAAAATGCCACAGAACTACTCATTTTCATTTTGATATAGTCCTCAGGGAATTAAAAAAAATATTTGAAAGATTACAAAAAACCCTCTCTTTTCTGTTTCCTTTATTAAGGAGAGATGCATCTAGAACAATAGAAGAAATCCCAACCCGAAGAAAGTCATGGTTACTTGTTACTCTGTTGAATCAAAATGATTTAAGATTGAGTAGTCTGAAAAATGTTTAATAAACACAAAGGCATAATTAAAATGAGTCAGGCAATTTTTTTGAAGTTCAAAGGCCTTTAATGAGAGCCAAATTCTCATATCAGAAATGTGAGGGCACAAAATATCTAGCATACAGATAACAAAATGGAATAATTTCAAAATCAGATGACTCAATTAACTTATCAGCATGAAAAGATGAGAAAGTAAAACAAATTTTCCTCCATGGAAAACTTAATTTATTCAAACCAACATATCCCACAATCTCTTTTCTTCCTTAATCCACGTATTAATGTACTACTTCTAAACCATCAAAAACAACTCCTCATGCTTTTTATTACTCAAGTTGAGTAGTAAAAAATATGTATTAGGGAGATGTTGTTCTGTAGTTATTCTGGAAACAATTTCAACAAAACAGATCAAAGAAGAGGAGGTTGCTTACACTGTATCATAACTGGAGTTTTTCTTTAAAACTACACGTGACCCTTTCACTTTCAATCAGAAATTTTTGGCAGCAATGCTCATTAAGGATGTTAAATATTGGTCTGCACATTAAGGATGTTAAATATTGGTTAATTGAATAGTCGAGTAGCCTCAGGAATTCTTATCGGTTAGTCAACTATTCTATAGTCCCTGAGGGCAGGGGCAGCAGCCAGTGGGCTCTGGCCTCACTCCCAAGGAGCCCCCTGCCACTCCCTCCTGTATCTTTCTATTATAATGGATAGAAATATTTTTCATCCATTTGCATCTGTGTTTGTGCACCGTGCAAATTTTATATTTACTGTCCTTTACCAATAAAAAAAATCAAATTCTTTGAAGCCTAACTCTGAAGCATGAATGGGATAACTAGTTAAATAAGCAGCATTGTTAAATGCACCTTCTTAGGCAAAGTTGGTTGAGATGGAACTGAGGGTAGTTCATCCATCACATCCTATGCACCCTCAAAACACAAGGCATCAGGATAACTTGGGAAACTAAATGGGCACTGTGAGCAAAAATCTCTAATCAAAGATACAAAGGGCATATGTGCATCCAAAGTAGAGCACCCATAGGCACAATATTTGAAGAAGAACTGCCAGTTCTAACACTAGGCCAACAATGTATCAGTTTTGATCGCACGTGTCAGAGCAAGGTGAGAATGATATTAAATACAAAGGTGTTTTTATGCCATATCCCTGTGGAACAGCAGTATTGAATGCAGTTATTGAATTTAAATTATACAAGAGCTTCAGACAGAGACTTATATTATTTACTGGAAAATAAAAGTGATGAACAATTATGAATTCAATTTTATTTCGGGAACATTTTTTCATTTGAACTATACAAGGCAGACATATTTTATCCTTAGAGTCTCTCAGCACTGTCTTTCAGTTATACTGTAAATTCAAGTTACTTCAGCTACAATTCAGTGCATGTTAGCAGAAGCAGTTTATTTGATTACATGGGAAGATTTATGTATTTGGTGACAGAAGAAAAATATTTAAAATAATCATCACATAATATTAAATTTTCATCTGATCTAGAAAAAATTAGAGTGATTTTTGTATGTATATTTTTAACAAAAGGTGAGATTTAACATTGAAGGAGAACCATAAAGCCATTATTAAAAGCTGGTTTTAAGATAAGAAACCTTTGCAGACTGGAGATATAATAATTTCTATCTTGCTGATGTTATTTGTCAAACTGGCAGGTCTTTTCAGTAGAGTAAAATGAAAAAAAAATTACAAATAGCCTTTTCTCTTATCTCTTCTAGCCTTCTCAATAACTACTGAACACTAAAGAGAGCACTGTGCTAGAAAATACTTTTGCTGAGCTTTAAATTCCTGATCAGGGCTTCTCTGTGAAGCAGAGATTAGTTCACATGAAATGCAGGAGTTACCAAATGACTACATACTTAGTGCAAAATATAATTTGTTGCTATTTACATTTTGTCTTGCTTATTGCAAAATGCCTGAATGTTTAGACTTACAGAGAAATGTAGTTCATTTTTAAAACTCTGATTTCATATAACACATTAGTACAAAAATTCTAAGGCCCATTGGAAAGGTGAGCAAGTTATAAGCATATCAGGAATTTTCAATGGTGTTAGCCCTTCTTCATTCTCCTTCCTGTATTAAATCTAATTTCAACTGTCAGCTCCTTGGAACAGGGAGCCATTTTTATTTCTCCATCTGTAAAGTGCCATCTATACCTATTGTATTATAAATAATATAGTTCTAAGGAAGATAGTAATATGATTACATTTCATTGTCTCAACCTATAAATGTATATACTGTATACAGTTAAGGTCTATTCCCCACAAAGAAACAAAGATAAGGAGATAACTAATCTTTGTTCACCATTTGTTTAGAGTAGAGCAGGGGTCTCCAACCTTTTTAACCACAAGATCACTTTTTCAATTTAAGTGCAATGTAAGATCTACCTCAAACCCAAATACTCTTGCCCCACTTCCTTCCTGTCCCTTCCTTCAGGTCCTGCCCCTGCTCCACCCCTTCTCCTGGGCCTCACCCTGCTCACTCCATACCCCTTTTTCCCCATCCCTCACACCAGGCTGGGGTAGGGCTTTGGGGTGCAGGCTCTGGTCTTGGGCCAAGGGATTCAGCATGTGAGAAGGGCTCGGGGCTTAGCCGAGGGTGGGGGATTGGGGTCTAGGAGGGAATTCATGGTGCAAGTTCTAGGAAGGAGTTTGGCATAGGAGGACTCACATCTGGGGCAGGAGGTTGGGTGTAGGAGGAGGTTCAGGGCTAGGACAAGGGTTCAGGAAGCAGGTTCTGGCTGGGCACTGTTTAACTGAGACAGGTGGTAGAGCAGTGGGGTTAAGGCAGACTTACTCCTGCACGGGTCCTGCACTACTTCTGAAAGCAGCAGGCATGTACAGCAATGGCTCCATAGTGCTATGTGCTGACCCTCATCTACAGGCACTGAGCACACAGCATCTACTGTCCACAGTTCCCTATTACTTATCAATGGGAGCTGCAGGAGTGGTATCTGCAGGCAAAGATAGCATGTGGAGAACCCCTGCTCTGCCTTTCTCAGGGGATGCAGGGACATGCCAGCCACTTCCAGGAGCAGCAATTACCATAGGGTTAGGCATTTTAAATAACACACTTTGCAAGCAGTAAAACATGTGACAACAAACCCCAGATATGTGTTGGGTCAGGAGTTAAGAGTGAAGGACAGGGTGTGTTTGTGAGAATGACAGAGACATACAGTGTGAGAGTGACAGAGATTTGTATTGCCAAGCTCTCTCCATCCCCTTCTCTCTGTGTGGAGATAGGATACAGAAGTGGGGGGGGGGAGCAGGGACACCCTGACGTCAGTGCCCCTACTCTTCTCTCTCCCCCATACTCTGCACAGCAGGAGACTCCCAGGGGGGCAGCTCTGAGGCAGAGGTCAGGGACAGTATGACAGTGGGTGGAGGGACAACTGAAGTGCCAGTGCTCTAGGCAGGAGTACTGCAGAAAGACATCTAGGGGTCATAGTGGATCACAAGCTTAATATGAGTTAACTATGAGGGAAGGGAAGATTGAAAGAAATGGGTTTGTTTAGTTTGGAAAAGAAAAGACTGAGAGGAGACATGATAGCAGTTTTCAAGTACTTAAAAGGGTGTTACAAGGAGGGAGAAAAATTGTTCTCCTTGACCGCTGATGATTGGACAAGAAGCAATGGGCTTAAAGCACAGCAAGGAAAATTTAGGTTGGACATTAGGAAAATAGTTCTGTCAGGGTGGTTAAAAACACTGGAATAAATTGCTGGGTGCAGGAGAAGGTAGTGATGTGTGGGAGGGGTGTGGAGTAGGGTCACAGGTGCAGGCAGGCGACGACTTGATGACCTCTGAAGGTCTTTCTAGTTCTAGTAATCTTTTCTCAGTTTAGGTTTTGAAATAAGGTATATATTTCTAACTATCAAAGCAAAGAAGTTCTGGAACAGCTGTTCCAGGAGAACAGTGGAAGCAAAAAAAAAAAAAAAATGACTGGCTTGTAAATTTATGGAAGGGATTGTATGACTGGACTGCCTAGGATGGTAGGTGGCCTATCGACAAGTGCCAGTAGCAAAACTCCTCAACACTCAGCGATAAGACACTAGATGGGGAGGGCTCTGAGTCACTACACAGATTTCTTTCCCAGGTTTCTGTGATGGCTTGGACCCTCTTGGGATATCACCTGATGAGTTAAGAGACCACCGAGTCAGACTATTCTGCCAGCCTGGATCCCCTTTACCTGGTCTGGTTGACCAAGGTCACAAGCTGCAGAATACTGAGATCAACTCTGGGAAGAATCAGTCGATGAAACTTGCCACAGCCCCAGTTATTCACCTCCCTTGGAGTACAAGCACAAAATTAAATGAATTTCGCATCCTCCCTCAACGTGGAGGAAGGAATGCATAACTTCCTGCCTACATGCTAGAAATTACATAAACTGGGTTATATTTTAAACAAGTGATAAGTTTAACAACTACAAAAGATGCATTTTAAGCGATTAAAGAGGGAGGAAACAGAACAAAAATGATTACTAAGAAAATACAACATACACAAACTAAGCTAGATTTACTAAAGAAATTAGTTACAAATAATAATTCCTCACCCTAAATATTGTTCTATGTGGAGTCCTTCACAGGCCAGTGGTGTCCAGCAGTTCCCCCCACCCCTTCAGTTTGAGTCCTTTTGTTTCCAGGTGGTTTCAAGTAGCTCTTTGGGTGGGGTGGGAGAGGAGAAGAAAACTGAAGATCCTGACTGTTTTCATCCTCTACCTTATACAGGATTTCCATAAGGCAGGAATCCTTTCTGTGATTCCCCTGCTTCCTAGTGGAACAGTTCAACAGTTCATGAAGCAGGTTAGTATCAGGTGACTGGGTCACCTGATTCTGTAGTGTCACAGTGTCCTTGAGTCAATGGCAATACAGAGGACCTTCATGAAGGCCAAGACCTTTCACAGTCCATTGTCTTCACTGATTGCCCACTAGCCCTGTCTAGTTTTTTCACTGAAGAATCTCAAGTGTTAGCAGAGGTTTCACCCAAAGTAGCATAGTTGAAAATACAGATACATTAGTCAATACTCCTAACTATAGACACAAAAATGATACACGCAAGAAAATAGGATAATCATATTCAGAAAAACATATTTCTATTGATACATTACATGAGTTCTCTTGCAAAGTACATCTCAGTTATGTCAATCATACCAAAAGCTTATTTTCATTAAGAAAATAGATATTGTGACATTACACTCCATTACTTGGATCTTGTACACATATTCGGAGTTTGGGATTGGGAAAGAATTTTCCCTTGGTTAGATTGGCAGAGACCATGGGGAGTTTTCACTTTCTTTTGCAGCAAGGGATTCGGATGTAAACTAGGGTACGTCTAGACTACAAGCCTCTTTCGAAAGAGAGCGTCTAGACTGCAATCTCTTCTTTTGAAAAAGTGAGCCGCTTTTTCGAAAGAGAGCACCCAGGCAGTCTCGATGCTCTGTTTCGAAAAAGCCCTGTTTGCATTCAAGAATGCCTTTTTTTGAAAGAACACTTTCGAAAAAAGACGTTCTTCCTCGTGAAATGAAGAGTACTGCCATTGAAAGAAAAGCCGCGTTCTTTTGATTTAATTTCGAAAGAACGCAGCTGTAGTCTAGACACAGGTGAAGTTTTTTCGAAAAGTCTACAGCCCTAATGTAAACTGTGAGTTGTCCGTAACCTGACATTTTTAAACCATGTTTTGAGGATTTCAGTGACTCAGACAGAGATCAGGGTCTATTTCAGGTGTTGGTGGGTGAAGGGTATCTCCCCCAAACAGCACACAAATTGGGAGTTACTACCCCCTCCCCCCAATACAGACACTGAACCAGTTCAACTCCTACAGGGTTCAGCTATAAGGGCTAAGCATCCAGTCTCCAAAAGGAACCAAAACTCCTAATTCATCTTACTTTGTGTAACAGTTTTATACAGGGAAGGCTTATAAGGATTTCCACCCCATTTACCAATGAAAGAGATATGCACAGTGTTTCTTCCTTCCTACACTTGATTTGATAATAAACCAAAGTGTTTTATTAAGTACAAAAAGTAAGATATAAGTGGCTGCAAGTGAAAATAATCAGATCAAAGTAAGTTACTAAATTAAAATGAACAAAAATGTTACATGAGCTATTTTGTTTAAAGCCTCTTTGAATTATGGATATTCAAAAGCCATTTTTCATAAAATATGGGTGAGAGCTTTTGACAATCGTGATGGTCCCTTCTAGTCTTAGGGTCTAAATGGTGTACAGTTTAAGAAAGCACAAGTTAAAAACTGCATTTCCTTCCCTCAAGGTCATAACAAGCATGTGAAGTAAATTAATGGAAGTAATTCAATACAATTATTTGCCAGCCCTCTGCTTCTCTCTTCTCCCAGTGTTTCTGTGAAACATGGGGATGCTCATGTTCTTTAATGTGTAAATGGGGCCTAATGGTGTCAGCAGAAGCCCCAGCAAAAAATAAAATTGACCCCATTATGATACATTGGTTCCTCCCCCTTCTCCCATAGTCTTGCAAGACTTGGGCAGCTATGTGGGTAATGCATTTAGGAAAAGTGAAAGATTTTTGCTTATTTTAGGCTTTTTAGGGCCATGTCAGGAAGGACAGATCATGAGAACTAATTTGCCAAGTACCCAATTAACTTTGGAGTTTAGTATACAAATGTAATTGGAATAATTAATAAAGTTGTAACCAGAGCTTTTTTAGCCACATTTACTTCTGTGAGAATCATTCTGGGACATTCAAAAGCAAGGCTGGCAACCAACCACATAAAATGCTCCTCTATTCCACTATCAAACCATTTTTCTTTCCCGATAAGATTTGGCTCGGATTTTCTCTCATTAAGAGTTACAAATAGTTTCAGCTCTTTCTAAAAGTGAATTATATAGTCAGGGCACCAAAAATTCAGTCTGGACTCCACATATCCCTTTTGTTTAGCTCAGTGTTTTAGGATTCTGAATTGACAGCAAATAAAATATCTTTAAAGTTTGGCACGAGATTAGCAAACTTATTTTCCAGTTTATTCCATATAGAACAAATCTTTTTTGGTATTCTGATAATAAATAAATCCCTACCATCAGCAAAACGTAAAGTTAGACCTGTTTGAAACAACATGAAATAAATTTTAACTACAGGTGGAACATCCACAACAGAGCCTACTACACAGTAACAAATCCCTAAACTGCATTAAAAAAACCAAGCCTCAGTTTTGACTACTAAATGAAGCAATTAGTGCATTATACTATGATTTTGCTTTTCTAATACTGCAGTGATAAATGGCTAATTGCTGCTACAGACTGTGCCAGAGCTACATTTATGACTTAAGTGCTCAAGAATACATAACATTTAATCCATTGCAGCTGCGGCTTTACATTCTCTTTGGGACAGCACACAGCTAATCCATTTGTAATTATAGATTTTTTTGTTCAAAGATATAACATCCCCTTTTTATTAAATACTGTTTTCTCAGATTTTCAAATTAACATGTACTATCTCTGTTGTTATCAAAGGCTGGAATTTGAGTATATCATTTAAAAAATAATTCATCTATGAACAATTTCTATTTGTTATTAGCAAATATAAACACCTGTTTGATTACAAGTGAAATGCAAGTTAGTCTCAGGAGTCCAGCAAAAGTGTTTTCCAGACAGGAAATAAAGCTTTAAATATTTATTTAGTAACATGCAAACAACTCAGTATTTTATTACTAGTACTATACCTGCCAGGCAACTGAATTTACATTTTAGTGTAATATTAATTTTGGAAATCTGTCAACAGAAATCTAGTTTCTATAGAGACCTGCCTGAGATGCACTGTGGAATATGATAGCTTTTTTAGTCTGTATTTCCTTTTTACTGAATGATCCCAAAACTCTTTTTACAGATGCACAGTCCTGAAATGCATCCACATTTGGGTAGCACATCAAGCAGCTGTTCTCCTCCACTCTTCCAGCAACACTACTCTTGTTTATACTATATACCTCTAGACACTCCCTGCCAGCCAATGAATCTATAATTACTTCTAATGCACCCAGATTCTTCAGTAAGTGGCATATTTGAAATAGAGTGAGAGAACTCCTTCATTTGCAACAAGAAATGATAACTTAGGTACATGGAATGGAGTTGTTGAAGTTAGAATTTGGCCAGGAAACCATAACTAACATCCTTATCCTTGCAAAAAGCACCAATCTCTCTTATATTAAATGTTGTTACAGACTCTGTTTTAAGATTCTTCAAGCTCAATGGGTTAACAGCTGTACTTACTGAATCACCAAATGAACATACCCACTCTCTGGAACATCTGTTTTCTTTTGCAAAGTTCCTATCAAAGAATTAATACAGGCAGTCCCCGACTTACGTGGATCCGACTTACGTCGGATCCCTAGATACGAACGGGGTGAGGCAACTCCCGCACATGCGCAGCAGCATTCCCGGGGCTCGCTCACCTGGGTCCTAGGATCCTCTTCCTCCTCGGGCCGGCTCCGACTGGGGTCCCGCAGAGCTGCCGGGCAGAGGAAAAGTGCCTCCCCACGCCCGCTGTCCCCCCACCCCCACCCCCCTGCCAGCAACAGGCTGCCCCCTCCCCTGAGCAACAGGCTGCCGAACAGCAGACAAAAGCAGCCTCTCTGCCCCTCCTCCCCCTATACATGCCGGGCTCCCGGAGCGCAGCAGCGTCCCCGGGGCTCGCTCACCTGGGTCCTAGAATCCACCTTCTCCTCCTCTTCGGCCGGCTCCTCCGGCCTGCCGGCTCCAACTGGCCTCTGCCTGCAGCAGCTGGCCACAGGGACAGGGATCCCGCAGAGCTACCGGGCAGAGGAAAAGTGCCCCCCCCCCCCCGCGGCCTCGCATCCTGCACGCCTCCTCCCTCCCCCTCTGCCAGCAACAGGCTGCCCCCTCCCCTGAGCAACAGGCTGCCGAACAGCAGACAAAAGCAGCCTCTCCGCCCCTCCTCCCCCTATACATGCTGGGCTCCCTGGGCAAACAAAGACTCCACCAAAACAAACAAAGTGCTGGCCTCATTGTGTTAGCAAAAAAAGGACCCTCCTCCTAGAACCCTGGGTGGTGTGTGGAAATAAAGCTATTAGCTCAAAGCATGGTGCAGAGCTGTTTGGTATTTGATGAGTTACTCCTTTAGTCCTGAGTTTGTCACAGGGACAGAAATAGATGTGAAATCTTCTGAACAGGGGAACAGACAGCAAAACAAACATTAGAGGGGAGTTAACCTTTCCCTATGCTATCCAAAACTAAAAAAAATGTTTAGCTAGAGTTTCCCCTACAATATGTACCAGTTCCGACTTACATACAAATTCAACTTAAGAACAAACCTACAGTCCCTATCTTGTACGTAACCCGGGGACTGCCTGTATAACCAAATCCATTCTGCTTTATAAACTCTGATGGCAATAAAATGAATGTGTTTAAAACTCTGATCATACTTCCAGGCCCTGTCTACACTGGAAGAAAAAAGTATATTCTGAACTACAGGTAAAATCTAAGTTAGGACAATTTAGAGACTAGGCTCCCCCATAGGAGGGATAGTTAAATACTAACTGATGTGAACACTACAAACTGCCTTGAGGTCACTAGGATTTTATCCCTTAGTTGACTCCAATTACCTCACAAGATAAGAAAATACTTTTTGTCCTAGTGAAGAAATAGCCTCAGGTACACAGTGAATTAATTTGTAAATATAGTCATAGTGGTGAAGAAAAACGTATATGTTGTCTTTAATCCCAGGCAAGTCATCTGCAGAATGAACCAAAATTGTTTGAATAGACCATAGGTGGAGTACCTTTTATGGGTTGTGGACCACTGATCTACTGAAAAATCTGTCAGGGCCCACACCCATGGGAGGAACAAAGAAAAAAAAAGAAAAAAACCTGACGTGGCCTCCGAGAAACAGAAAAAAAAAATCACACTCATCTCACTTGCACTCCAGCCCCACAGTGGGGAATGTCAAAGCTCAGGGCTTCCCCCCAGGGCCAGATTAACTTTTCTGGGGATCTGGGTTTAGTAGATTTAGAAGGCCTTCCCTGGGTTCTGAGGTGGGGTCAAAAATTAGAGGATCATTCAAATATGTGGGTGGGGGTTGTTATAAAGCAGGCTACAACTGGGCATATGGGATCTAGGCAGGAGGCAGGCAGTGAGTGCGGGGTCTGGGAAGGAGATAGGGTGCAGGAGCGGGGCTAAGGGTGGGAGTGCAGGATCTAGGCGGGAAGTAAGTGCAGCACCAGATTGAGGGTGCAGGGTGTGTGCAGGAGGTAGGGTGTAGGTGCAGGCTGGGGGTTTGAGGTCTGGGCAGGACGTAAGCTACAGGAGTGAACAGGGGTTGAATGGCTGAAGGACCAGTGCTATCTTGTCCCTGCTATGGGGATTAGGAGAGAATCCCATTACTCACAGGCCAGATCAAAGCCAGGCATGGTCTGAAGTAGGTTCCCCATCCCAGGAACAGACCAACAGAGTTTTCATTTAGATAACTCTTGCTGGCACCATTTTATGATTTGCCCTGCTAAATACATGCTATAATGTTTTTCCAAGCTTTTGAAAGCTGAGGTCCCCCACGGGGATGTTACAAATTGTTGAATATGGTAACCATTTAGCTGCTAAAAATCTTAGCAGTTATACAGGCTCCGGGCGCTGTAGCATAAAGCTCAGCTCAGCTGTTGCAGAGCCCACAGCAAAGCCTCCCCATGAGCAGGGCCGCCAACCCCAGACGGCCCAGCTACAGGGAAGAAGGCTTTGCTGCCCTGCCGCAAAGAAGCTCCTCTGCAGGAGCTGTCTGAATTTAACCAATATAATTAACCAATATGCATTAGTTTATCAGTTAAATGGTTAATCTAACATGGCTACTCCTCGTCAGAAAAATAACTCCAATACCACCTCCTGCCTTTAATCCCACCATTCACTACTAAAATGGGCCACATGTTTGAAGACTCTGCTTTAACGAATACAAACAACGTGCTACATTATATAACAGCAGATTTAGCCAGCATAGTTCAGGTCCCTCAGGACAGGTTCCTTAGGGTGAGGGCAGTGCAAAAGTCAGGACAGAAGGAGTTCTTGAACAAACAGATGGATGGACAGACAGACTCGCTTGCTCACAAACTAACACCCATTATTACTTACAAGCCTCCAATAATATTACAGAAAATTATCTCTTCTTTAGATATAACAGTCATCAATCCCATGAAGTGTGAACATCCCAAGAACCACAGATAGCGGCCTATCAGCAGCAGCACAAGTGAGTACAGGGCCATGATGTGACCTTTGGTTACTCATGACAACTAGAATAACTATGCCAGTGATCTGTAGAAAGAATACTACACCGGATAAAAACACGGCAAGGGGCCACTTCCCTATTGCCATGCAAGGAAGAAACTGAAAAAGCAGAGGGTGATTTTCTCAATCACAGTCTGCCTTTTGGTCTGCTCTAAAAGTAGTACAATAATGTATTACCTCTTACTTAGAGTTCATGACAAAGCCACAAATTAGCACAAGAACACAAGTGAAGAAGTGACTCTGTGACAGAAAAAAAATGTATAACAGATGTTCCTTTCGTGTTGGGTATGAGTCATACAAGAAATGTATGGTATGGAAGTAGATTTTTTTGCCCTGTGTTAGGACTTCTTTGTACCTTATTGTTAGCATACAGCAGTCCTAACACCAGCATGGCCATTCTTAGGGGGATCATCCAAATGTAAGGGAATCTTTCAATAGTTTTGTGCCTCTTCTACAATATATTTAAGAGAGTCTGTCTGATTATCTGTTTGACCAAAATCTCCCCCTAAATGGTAAGATCTAAGACTACCAAGTTTGATATGCAGCTTCCTCTTATTCTAACTTAAAGCAACAAAAGTGTTTTTTGTGCCAGCAAAACAGGATGTTCCTGGAATGGGATTGTTTCCATAAAAGCAAACAGACAAGAGACAGAATCATCAAAGCGAGTACAGTCCTCAACACTAACATAACTGAGTGAATGCTGAAAGAGACTGATGAGTCAAAATGAGCCAGAAAAATATACTGAACCTGTAATAGGATTGCTTCCCAATAAACCTTATAGAAAAGAGATAACACAGAGAAATTTGTAATAGTGTTCTGTTTTGGCACTACCTGGCAATGCCAGATAAAACTTCTATAACAATATAAAACAAAATCATTATCAACATTTAATGAAAGAGTTGCACATTTTCCACTACAATACAGTGTCCAAAAATAAACACAATAGTTGTGCTAACTTGTTTTCTTCCCATTGGCACTAAATTGGTAGAGGTCTGCTTTGTTTTTCATCCTCCCTGTACCATCCTGGGGGCATGGTCAGGTTGAACAATAATTGGTGGCAGTAACTGATATGGATATTAGTTCATCACAATTTGCAGCCAATTTCCAGTATGATTAAAAGACTAAAAGGGATGGGTCCCAGAAGTCCCTGGGATTCTGCGGATAGGCTTTTTGTCCAAAGAATAGGGGGAAAACTCATGGCCTTCATAAGCCAAAGTCCTCTCCCTCATTTTATTATTCTTTCTCCCCCACAAGGGAGGGAGGAGTGTATGAAAGAACTCTAGAAGTTATCCTTTTTCTCTTCCTTTGCACAACCTTGGAATTATTGTAGGTAACTTTTTTGGCAAGAAAAAGCCAAAAATCACCAATACCAATATTCCCTAAATCAGTGATTTTCAAAGTATAGGTTGAGACCCAGTCCTGGGTTGCGGGAATGCTAAGGCCAGCTTTCTGCCTGTTCTGACACTAAGGACAGTACTGTGCCCTGGAAACAGTCAGCTGCAGGTCCGGCTCCTTGGTGGAGGCAGGCGGCCAACTCTCACAAGAGAAAAAAGCAAAACAAGCCAAAAAATGAAGCCAATTTCAAAACTAGCCCCTTTATCCTTGGCAATGGCTGGTGACAAACCAGGTTCTGGCCAATATTCCCGCATGGCCTAAGGGATAGGGTGCTCACCTGGGGAGAACAGGGTTGTGGGTTTGAGTCCCGCCTCCCCCGGGTGCGTGGAGACAGAGTTTGGGGTTGGAGCATCCTGTGGATCTGGACATGCTGTTGGGCATTTTCAGGGTGCAATGCAGTCCACTGTGCCAGGACAGGCCTTATCATCCCACTGCATCACTGATGGCAAGACACCGGAGGTAAGCCTGTGCCCCAACAATCAAATGTGCCAGCCCTGAGCCCCTTGAAAACCAGAAACCCCTCATCCATGGCCCCATCCCATCTCCTGCACTTCCTAAACCCCACCTCCATTCCCCAACCCAGGGTCCCCACCTACATACTGAACCCCTCTGCCCCACCCCTCCAACCTGCACCCCTGTGCCCTCTGGCCCCGCCCACATGTCCAGGCAAAGCCATGACCTCCTGGAGCCTGCACTCTCTAGTCAAAATATATAATTATGCTAGATCACAGGCATCAACAATTTTCTTCAAGTGAGTCTCAAGAAAAAAAATATTGAAAACCATAGCCCTCAATATATAGAAATTTTTTTGAAAAATAAACAAGCTGTATAACAAGTATGAATAAACAAGCTGTATAACAAGTATGAAATGTGCACAAATAAAATTTAATTACTAATTTAATAATGTACCAAGACAACAAACGCTGAACAGTAACAAAGTTTGTGTGAATCCACATAAATGTGCAGAGTGATAAAAATTAAGGGTAAAAAGTAACTTCATATATAGAAGTCTTGATCCTGCAATGCACTAAATACTCGGGCCTTGATCTAGCAAAGGACATACAATCCGATTGGCTTCAGAGTCTTAAGGGTATATTGCCATTCTCCTGATTTTAAAAAAGGATAGGTGCATCTCACCAGGAAACTGGTAAAAATGGGAATGGAGTAAGCAAGCACCTATTTGGCTCTGCCCATTCTCTCCTGCCTCCTTGGGGTGAAGGGTAACAGATGCACAGCGTTCTTACCCCTGCACAACCAGATTCAAGTTTTGAGGTGGCTTCATAAGTTGCATAAGGTGTTCAGGGAACAAACCCCCTTATGCTCTGGATAAGTGAGCAGCTCAGCATACAGTCTGAGGTTTTTGTCTTGTGTATTTTAAACTATCAACTGCCTATTTCTGTCAAAATACAGATTTAATATACTTGTATCTTTGCTCCAGATCCTTAATATCTCTGAGATTTGGTCCAGGGAACAGATTTTGCCACAAAATAATAGTCTAACAATTCTGCACTTGCAGGATGACTACCACATACCTACCTGATAAAACTACCTGTTAAAATACAGAATGTGTGTATCTGGTTGGTCAGAGTAAATACAAACCTTATGGTGCTCAATTCCAAAAGAGTTAAACAATACCTAACATTTACATATCTTAATAATCAGTCTTATAGCAGTGTCAGAAATTAATTCTATTTCCATCTCAGAGTGATGTCTGTCATTACCAAAGGGTTATGATCACAAGTATGATCTTGAAGAAACTGAAGAGAGACATGTGACAAGTGTCAAATCAATGTGTCATCACCCTATTCAAAGTCACTAAAATGAAATCTTACTGTGTCCATAGTTTATAACCAAGTTGCTATGTTTAGTACCATATAAAACTCAGTGTTTTTAAAATAACCAAACGAATGTGTCCCAGAATATAACTTTCCTTTTAAAACAAAAATATTTCTCTCTATCCTTTACATTTGCAAAAAACGCCTCAAAAAATATCAATCTGGAAACAAACAATAGCTCTTAGAGATGTGATTCTATTTATCTCAGTGAGATAATTATATTGAAATCCCACAGTAACTTAAATATCACTAATTGCTTCACTGCTGAGTTTTAGTGCCAGAAACACCAGACTCATGTATTTGCTTGTCACTGTGGGATGTAGTGATTGATACTTGAGCAGGGTGCAATGGGGCAACACACAAAGACTGGTGAGCTGGGGAATAAGGAATTGAAACACCACATCTACCAAGTTTCAAACCACTACTGCTTCTATCCAAAAGGCAGAAGGGAAAAATTCCAAATATATTCCGGGGACCTCAACTGAGCACAACTTCTGAATAATTTCTCAGCTAGAGAGTACATTAACATATTACTAAAAGTATCAAAATAAACAGCACTGCTTTACTGAGATCCTTAACAAATTCATGGCCAAGAAAAACATGTCACAATTTGTGAACTCATCTCTCTCCCATAAAAAGTAGCCAGTGTAGGGAAAAGAAAAGGGCACAGCAGGCAGCACTCCCACCAAGGGCTCTTACCATTAACCAGGCTCCAGCTTCTAGTCCACTGGGTTGGGGAAGGTCTTCCTCCTCCTCTGCACAGCTACTCTTTGAGGGGAGTTGAGCTGCAGGGAGATATTTTCAAGCCAACTTCTGGTGGCCCTTCACCCCGCCCTCTCCACCCGAGATCCTGCCTCTTCCAGGAGCACAGAGTCATCTCCCTTCACCTTGCCAAGGGGCTCAGCATGTCTGTCGAACCACCTAACTCTACTTGTAACTCTTTTCCAACCTGGAAACTGGTCATCTAGCCATACCTTTTGTCCCTTACTCTTGAGTCAGTTGTCTATATCACTGTGATGGGGTATACAAACCTAACACTGAGACAGAATGGGTTATAAGACTATACTTGGTCCAGCTACCCTGGCCTCCCCAACCTTGAAGCACATGCTACAACTAGAGACAGGGTTGCAAAGAAAGCAACCCAGCTCAGAAAAGGGAGGCTGGGGAGACGTACAGACCTACCCTGCAGGTTCCTGCAAAAAATAGTCTGAGATGCCTCCTTGAGACATCAAAGACTGTATGCTGAGCCCTGTTAAGGTTATAGAAATACTCAACTTGAATTTCAATATCTTATCAAATTTTCTAACCAAACTTTTCTTTAAAATATTGAAACATAAAATTTTCACTAAAAGCCTTAATTAGCCATGTTTCACTTATACAAATAAAACAGACTTTGAATCATAGAATCATAGGGTTGGAAGAGGCTTCAAGAGGTCAACGAGTCCAATCCCCTGATAAAAGCAGGACCAATCCCAAATAAATCATCCCAGCCAGGGGTTTGTGAAGCTTGGACTTAGAAATCTCTAGGGATGGAGATTCCACCCCCTTCCTAGGGTAACCCATTCCAGTGCTTCACTACTCTCCTAGTGAAATAGGTTTTTTTCTAACATTCAACTTAGACTTCCCCTGCTGCAACTTGAGACCATTGGTCCTCATTCTGTCATCTGTCACCATTGACAACAGCCTCTCTCCATCCTTTTTGGAACCCCCCTTCAGGTAGATGAAGACTGCTATCAAATCCCTTCTCTCTTCTCTATACTAAATAAGCCCAAATCCCTCAGCCTCTCCTCATAAGTCATGTGCTCCAGTTCCCAAATCATTTTCGTTGTCCTCCACTGGATTTTCTCCAATGTGTCCACATCCTTTCTCTAAAGGGGGCCCAGAATTGGACACAATGTTCCAAATATGACCTCACCTGTAGTGAATAAAGGAGAATAATCACTTCCCTACATATTCTGGCAATGCTCTTACTAATGCACCCCAATATGCCATTAGCCTTTTTGACTAGGCGGGCACACTGTTGACTCATATCCAGCTTCTCATCCACTGTAGTTCCCATGTCCTTTCCTGCCAAACTGCTACTTAGCAAGTCGCACACAGCCCGTAGCAGTGCTCAATTAATAGGCTCAATACAGTGGTACATTATTTTAACATACCTTCACTACATACAGTATCTTGCTTGCCAGTGTAGAAATGCTTATATAAGTGAGTCTGTGGGTTGTAAGTATTAGCAAACAATTAGGGCAATTAACCATTAAATGTAGTCACATAACCAGCATATTCCTTTAATTTACTGTAGAGTTTAGCAAGGGCAGCTTATTACTTGAAATACGAAGCCAGGTTTAATTTTGTTTAAAAAAGGAGGTTTGTAGGCAATTTTTCACAGGTTCTTGAAAATGAACGGTCAATGTCTGCATTAGCACTTCATAGAGTGGGTGAGTAGCTTGATTATGTTTCTCAAGAATTTTTTTTATATTAATTAAGGATAGTTTTTGCAATTTAATTTTTATAAAATATAGTATCAGATACGCAAATAAAACTGTTCTAATAATCAGTACAGGAAATGATGATGGCAGATCTTCAAAGAGTTTAGATCAGAATGGACATAACTTGTGGGAGGGGAAATAAGAGGCAGAAGCTGCCTCTTTTCCCATAACCTTGTAAGGGACCAGTAACAATGTGAATTATAGGTTTAGGAAACTTAAGGATTACACATGGTGCATGCTACTGCAAGGGGCAAGGTCCACATATCCGTTACAAATGGTACTTCAGCCTACAGACATCACAGAGGCAAAACCAGACCTTTTAGTCACTGACAGCATAGGGAATGCTGTGCCTCAAAGTTCGCTTCAGCAGTCAGCATAATTTAAATCTACATTTCTTTAATTACAGATAGTTTTATTATAAAATATATGCTTTGAGGGAAAAACACAATATCTCCTACTGCAGAATATGTTAAATTTTACCCAGTGACAACAAACCCCATCCTTAGACTTCAATTTGTTTCTCTATTCTGGATGGCCCATTAGTTTCCCACTGTGGGACAGATCTGTGCACTTAATTACTCAAACAAATACAATTTTCAGAGAAGTCCAGAAAAGTTTTCCTATGTTTCTTCATGTTAAAACCCACAGATCCATTGCAATGGGATTTTCAAAGTAGTGTATAAGTTAAGTAACATAATCATTCTTTAAATATTGACATTCAAAATTAGGTAGATTATATTCATTTTCCATGTTCCCCCAGCATTAGGTCATAGAGAAGACTTCTATCAAATATATGAACTGGTTAGCACTGGATAACTACTACACAGAATTCAATGAGTTAATGGCTGTCTACAGATCTCAGTGAAGGAGACAACTACTCCACTGTGGGATCAGTGCTCTGAACTGGATTTTGATGTTTAAAGAACATTTTCTTTACTTAGGATGAATGCTATGACTGTTGTAAGAACTACCTGCCTGAATAAAAGAAGGGTCTCAGAGAAAGCTCCTAACTTCAAAAATAAAATGTTTCATCTGATTGGAGAGGATAGCCATTGGGAGACCTACTCTAACTAATAGGAAATATAACAACCCCTTCTGCAGTAGTTTCAATCTGGGAAGTGCTGAAATGAGCAGAGTGAGGTTCCAAGTAGGGATGTTGAATTTTGATTAATCAGCTAATTGAGTAGTTGATGGAATTTTCATCGACTACTCAATTAGTCGATAAGGGGGGCACTCACTATCCCACTGTGCCTCTTTCTTTAAAATGTACAAGAGCCTCCCATGGCTCCTGTACATTTCAAAGGTAGAGAGGCAGCAGGAACCCACACCAGCAGAGAACGAAGCAGTCCATGCTAGTGTGGATTTCCCTCTGTGCCTCTTCCTTTGAAGGGAAAAGAAGGGAAAAGTCAGAGTCTGCACTAGCACTTCATGGAGTGGATGAGTTTCTTTTCTTCTCCCATTCCAAAGGGAGAGAAACAGCAGCGGGACCAGCACATGCAGGACTGTTTCAATCCTCACTCGTGCTGTTTCCCCACTGCCCCCTGTGGAGATGGTGCTGAGGGGAGGAATTGGCTTTTAAGCCAGCTCCCCCCAATACTGGCTTGTGCTCCCTGATAGAGGCAGCAACGGGGGGAAGCAACTAGTTGGGTTCCTACTCGACTACCCAATAGGCATTTACTTATTGAGTAGTCAACTAGTCACTTACATCTCTAGTTCTGAGATCATGGTCTTTTACCTGGCAAGGTTGGAATATATTTAATGTCAGATAATCCAAATATTAATTTTAAATATGCCTGGTCCTTGAGGACAGATTTTGCAGCCTCAGACCTCCTCTGTGAGTTTGAGATCTTAAAAGATCTAACATTAGGTTAATCAAACCTGAGAGTCATAGCCTTTTCAACCAGAAAGACAAACAGAATCACTTCCACTCCCTCATTTTTATCTTTTGAATTTTCCTGGGAAAAGGAAAAGTTAGGACTATACATTAACTTGTAAGAGGACTCTCAGCTTCTAAACCCAAAGACCAAAAGTCCATATAACTGCATGAAAAAGAGCTGAATCGCACTTTATTTTTTTCTTTCCAGACAGAAACCCTTATACTATGGAGTTATTAGATTGAGAGGCACCATACTGCCAATACTGTCTACCCATGTTAGCATTCCTTGTGAAAACATATGAAGGTTGTTGGGTAACAATTCAGATTTGTTTTAATTTTTTTTTTACGTGAACTCATGTCACCGGAGAGTTTTCAAGGAAGAGGCTGAGATGATGCCTGCCTGGATTTCCCTGCCTGTGATGGATCTTGTTGTATAAAGCCTCTTCCCCGAGCACAGTAAAATGTAGATGTAAGTTTCAGTATAATGAGAATGTAACTTTTGTAACCTTTGGAGCGCTGTAACCTTCCATTATGTGAGAAAGAGATCTGAAGGATTCTTGTGATTCAGCATGATCATACTGTTGCTCTTAAAAGTAATTAGAATATAGATTGTGTTATAAAGAAAATCTGATGAATGATTAAAAGTTTGTACTAACAGAAGATTTGTATTGAAACGGATTGATACCTTCTGTATGGACAATTTTATCCCTTTTTTCCATGTGTGAAACAATTGTGTAGATCCTGGGGAGAGAGACTGAATGAGTTAGGAATGTGATTGTTTGGAGAGAGAACAATTTGAAGGCCCAGCAATTTCAGAGTCCAAATGGTGGAAGAAGGGAGAGAAAAGGCTGGAAAATTCAGAAGCATCGAGTTACCATAAATTGAGGCTCAAAACAAAGCAGAACGATGCAGGACATTATGGACAGCCTTGGAGTGTTAAGAGCAAGCATCCCTTACAAACAAGACAGCCTTGAAATAACACCGCGAAGGAAGCACCAACATACTGATGTCAGAGTAAAGAATAACTCCCAGATAAACAGATGTTAAACACAACCGACAGCAAAATGTATAGACTTGAATGGAAGAAAAGTCCTATAAAAGATGGGCTGTATTGTATGAATCTCTGGGTCTTGTCAAGATCGGAGTGTCAGTCCAGACTGGGAGACGTCCCTGCTCCTCCCTCTTGCATTAAACTTGCCTGGCCAGTGAGTTAATGTGAGTAGCAGACTGGTAACTTTAAGCAAAAGCAAGCCAGGGTTTGTTTGTATAGGAGTGTTTGGATCATAGAATACTAGAACTGGAAGGGACCTTGAAAGATCATTAAGTCCAGTCCTCTGCCCTCATGGCAGGACCAAGCACAATCTGTTGTAATCCCTGGCAGATGTCTGTCTAACCTGCTTTTAAATATCTCCAGTGATGGAGATTTCACAACCTCCCTGGGTAATTTATTCCAGTGTTTAAACATTCTGACAGGAAGTTTTTCTTATGTCCAACCTAAACCTTCCCTGCTGCAGTTTAAGCCCATTGCTTCTTGTCCTATCATCAGAAGCTAAGGAGAACAATTTCCCCTCCTCCTCGATGTATATGTGTGATCAGGTTCAACCCCTTCTCTATTTAATTCAACAGCAACATTTAATAAAAGCAGTGTAAGTGTAACCCTGGGTTGTAGGGTTGCCAGATAGTTTCACAAAAAAATACTGAATATGGCGGGGGCGGAGGGGCGAAATGGGGACCAAAGTTGTTACGCAAAACAAAACAAAAAGAAGTGCCCCCAAAAAAGTCACGGCACCTTTAAATCCCACACTCTCTACCCCCACCAAATGCAGCAGGGGAAGAATGTCTCAAGCGGCCTTTCGTCCGAGAAAAATAAAAAATACCGGATGTTTTAGATGTCTGGTATTTTCTGTTTTTTTACCGGATGGAAGCCACAAATACCGTACTGTCCAGGCCAATATCGGACACCTGGCAACCCTACGTGGTTGGTCTTTAGTGAAAATAATGTAACAGGGCTGTATAGTGAGCAGGCTACTCAGTCAGGTACAAATCTCCTGGAGTGACAAACTTGAGTGTCTGGTCACCAGAGAAAAAGCCACAACTATCTTTGGCAGTGACAACAGGTCAAATGTTGACTGGTGCACAAATACTGCAGTCACCTGAATTAACAGCTCAACCAGAGCCCTCTCTTACTAGGATAATGAGTAAAGAGGGGCAGAAGTTCAAGGGTCTTCCAGAGTTACCTGAACATCAATTGAGGTAAGATTCTAGAGCCAGGTAATACCATAGCAATTCCAATGTTTATAAATCTCATTCCATGCTACAGCCTTTTCATTCTTATATTCTGATACTCAGGATATTTGTTGCCATGTATGTAAACACGTAATGAATATTAAAATAAGAAATTGAGTACACTGCATTATGTGCATAAAATCTTGAGAGTTCTGAACCTTCACCCTTCATAAGTATGTGCATGTGCAAAAAGCATCTAAACTTTCTGAAAATTCATTTTTAACAATGATCATTGCAGAAGAATATAGAAAATAAATGGCTTTTGTGAGTAACATAGCTAGAACAAAATATATGTAACTATGCCAGACATAAAAAAGATATTATCAGCAATATCCTATAGGCCAGAATGTGACAAACAGTATAGGTCCTATCTCTAGAGTTCAGTTTATTTCTAGACAACACCCATTTAGCAGATGGAACTTGTAAGAAAACAATACTGCATCATTTGCATGGGGAACAGTAAGAAACATGATGTTGATAATAAAGCACCATTTGTCTTCAAAGCACTGTACAAAAACATATGATGCAGCTGAGGAAAATAAATATTTTAGAGCTGTGTTTATTTCACAACTAGGAAAATTTCAATAAAGCAAAAAGTAAGTGTTTGCTGTAGTTTCCTAAACAAAATATTTTCATGTCTGATGTGCACTATGAGATTGTGTTTTTAATTTGGTCCAATGAATGGCTTAGAAGATTAAGTTTGTATCTAATTAAGATTTACAAATTTTTCAAAATATAGGGATAAAATTACTACATCTGTTTCTTTTTTATTTTATCAGTTTAATGATGCATGGCAAGTGTGATTTGTAAGGAAACAGATACTGTGCTAACTGTAATAATTATCTTAAACAGGATAATGTACCATGAAAATTTTTAAAAAATCATAACATTTTCATGCAGAATAAAAATCGGGTGTAGTTCCTAAAATTACATTTACAAATATCCCAGAGCTTTTGCTATTTCTCAGGACCATGAGATCAAGTCTCTCAGCTCAACCTAATGTTTAGTTAGGTTAACCTTCAGGAAGGTTAATGGAGCCCAGCTGGGCTGCAGCCAAATGGCCTGATTGGCCAGTGTGCCAGATAGACTGAAAGAACCAAAAGGTCTACATTTACACTGAGCAGCAGTTCCTTGGTACTCACAGTTTATGCCCACAGCTGTGATTGCTCCAGTCCCTTGCTCTTGCCTTGTATTCAGCCTCATTCCTGTCTTGCTCCAATCCAGTCCTGCTCCCTGGCTTAACTTCTGACCATGACTCTTACCATTGGCTCCAGTAACTGACTTCTGACTCCAGTTCTAACCCATGGCTGTGCATAATGAATCCTAACTCCCTGCTCCTGTCTCTGTTTCTAATCACTATCCAACGCTTGGGCACTAACCACTAGATAAAACTGCACTCAGGTCCTGACACTTAATTTTCAATTGTAGGTGACAAAATATAACTACTGAAGATAATCAAATGAAATATCTGCTATTACAGTATTTAACATTGAGAACAGTTCAAATAACCGTGGATATTAACAGAATGCAACACTATGATTAAAAAGAGGCATCAAGGGGGGGTAACAGGAGCCAGTGTTGGGGGGAGCCAGCTTAAAAGCCAGTTCCCCCAGCACCTCTCCGTGGGGGGCATGGGAGGTAGAGGCACAGTGGGAAATGGCACAAGTGGGGACTGAAGTAGTCTCCACACACACCGCTTCTGCTGTGATTCTGCTTTTGAAATGTGCAAGAGTCCCAGCAGCTTTCAAAAGCAGAAGCCCTGCAGGGAGCATGGGGCCACCAGGGCTCTGACATTTCAAAGGCTCAGGGCTCCTGTACATTTCAAAGGCTCAGGTCCCTTGCTGACCCCATGCTTCCTGAGGGCTCTTGCTACCATTCAATGGTGAGGCACACTTATAGACTAATCGAATGCTTGATGAAAATCCCATCGACTATCTGATGAGTTTAATTAATCTAAATTTAACATCCCTACTTTCACTGAATGATACTGTAACCCCCAAGGAGATTGCTTGGATTCCCGGGGCTTTGTCTGCTGGCAGCTCAGGGAGAGGCACTCTGAGTTTGCCTTGGCTCCCCCTCCCTACCAGGGCCAGAGTCTGCCCGGCAACCCACAGGGAGTGAGATGCCCCTCCCAGGGGGAAGGAGAGACCATTGTTGAGGGGAGTCTGGAGCCAGCCAGGAAAAGGGGAGGACTGAGTGTGTGGGAGCTAGTAAGCCCCAGGCCTGCATGCAGGGTTCCCCCTGAGAGCTAGCCTCTAGGGACCTGAAGGCAGGATCCCTCAGCTGGGTTTATGTCTCCACTGTTGATTCCCAGTTGTGGAGTTTGCTGGGAGGCTTCCCCAGCCAGGCGGAGTTGACTCTCCAGCTCCCTGGGTGAGAGAGTCACTGCATGGTCAGCTGGGCTCTAGCAGCAAGTTCAGGGCTGCTGCCTGCTGTGTGGGTCTGGAGGCTGGCCTGGGAGGCTATAGTTTTGAATTTTGGTGCAGTTGTGTGGTCTGCATCTTGAGCCCTGCACCCCTTCACAGTGAGGGGAAATTCTGGGACCGAAGCAGCCTGGTTCCTGCTTGAAGAGGACCCCTGTGAGAAGAGAGCAGCCCTTTGCAGAGACTGAGTCATCTCTCAACCTGAGGCTCATTCATGGAGTGTGTGAGTGCACCAATTTTTAGTTAGTAAGTCAGGGAATTTGTTTGGGGATTTTATTACCTGCAGCCTATTAAACTGTGGAGGGATTTGCTGCCTTCTCCCATTTGTGAGTCCTTTGGGCTGTACTGGACCTAGTCAGCCCCACTGCTAAACCTCTGCAGAGAAGGATTGTGTGGTCAACAGTCATCAAGGGCCCCAACAAAGTACGCGTACCAACGGGACACTAACTTCACAGTTGCAGGGCACCGGTGACTCTAAAAATAATGTTTTACCCTGTTCTGTTATAATTGTCTCCTGTTTAATATAATTGTGTTTATTATAGTGTATGTGTTTGTGTTATTTTCTGGGAGTCTCCAACTATCTGGCGAATACGTGGGGATTATCCTGGGCTAGAATTTTCCTCCCAAGCTGCCCTGGCAACCCTGCTAGGAAGGAGTGAGGGGGGTGGAGGCACCGCCAAGTACATCAATCAGAAAGAATAAAATTGAGTAGGTGGCGGGATCCAGAAGAACCCAGACCTATCCATCCGAACCTGAAAGGAGATTGGCTCTAAAAGAAGGTAACCAGGTGGAGAGGGGGCGCTACAATACACATCGTCTATCATTCTCAATCTTTTTCTCTGAGCACCCCCCTTGACATTCCTTAAATACTCCTGGGCCCAGTGGGGCAGGAGTGGCCTCAGAGCAGAGCTCTTGGGCATAGGTGTAGTTTGACTTCTATTTGGGGTGGGCAAGGGCCACCTCCGCATGGCTGGGTCCAGGGAGGAAGTGCTACCTCCACCCCCCAAGTCACCTCAGCAGGCCACCCAGTCTTTCTGGGTCCGGAGGGGACAGAAGGAGAAGGGTAAAGACACACAACAGATAAATAACTCAAAGGTAGGGGACTTAGGTCAAAGTTTGAAAACAGCTCAGGATACAGGGAGGGATTGCCTAGGGGCTATGTATAGGCAAGGATTAGCTCAGGGTGCAGGAAGAGGGCTAGGTGGGGCAGTGTGTGGGCCGGGGGTAGCTTAAAGTGTAGGGAGGGCATAGCTCAGAGTGTCAATAGAGCAATAATAGGGCCTTGTGTTGGAAGGACTCCCCTACAGTCCCTGTTCCTAGAGAAATCTGCCAGACCAGAGCAGGTTCTCCCCACCAGGGGGGTTCTTACCAGCTGCTTTTGTGGGAGCACCAACAGAAGAGGAAAGGATGCTCTTACTGTCTGCTCCATGGCATCAGCCAGAGCAGCAACAGCCCTGCACTGTCTGTCTCTGTCTCCCCGCTTCCGACTAGGGGGAATGTGTGGAGTTGTTCCTGAAACTGCCATGCTTTGGGCTGCAATTTGAGGGTGGGGGAGGACAATGCCTTCCATGTCCCCAGCTGTGTCCATGAGCTCAGAGCTTCTGCCCCACAAGAGCACCAGAGTATGGGATTCTAGGATTCAGCCCCATTCCCCTCCTGGCACTATAGGATGTTCTGGGAGATCCAGAGATTCAACCCTATACCTCTTGGATTCAGCCCTATGGGTGGCCCAGGGATCAGGACTTCATCCCCACACTCCTGGCATCAGACTCATGGGGGAGGGGGAACTGAAATTGTGGCTTCAGTCGTGGGGCCTCCAAGCCACTGTAAAAGAGCTCACAGACCCCCAGTTGAGAACCGCTGATATACGAAAGAGCTGTAATCTCATTTGTACAAGGTGTCATTCACCTTAAGTACATAAAGGCCAGTTAAATGCAAATTCTATTGATCGACATTGTTTTTAAAGTGCAACATAATTGTGGTCTGAACAATTTGGTTTCTATCAATCTCACAGAGGCCCATTTTATTGTATTCCAGTTAATTATATCCTTTCTGCTTTCTTCCTCCCTCCCGCACCCCCTTCTTCTTTCTTTATCTTTATTCGTGTCATCCCTTGCCCTCTCAGTCTTTTTATTTCTTTTTCACCACTTTGAGCAGCTGCAGGTGAACAGTGGTTCTCAACCAGGGTTACGGGGTCATGGGGAATTGCAAGCAAGTTTCAGGGGATCTACCACTCAGGATCAATGGCAGGCTTGCTGGGGTTCATGGCAGAAATCCTATGCCTGCCACATAGGGCTGAAGCCGGGGGGCCTGGGCCTTGAACCTGGCTCTAAAGCAGAAGCCTGAGTAATTTTGCTTTCCAGGGTGCCCTGTAGTGTGAAGCCCTGGTCAACTGCCCTGTGTACTACCCCCTACTACTAGCCCTGGCTTTTATATGCAGAAAACAGTTGTTGTAGAGTTGTTGTGGAGTTTTATAGCATATCCTCAGAAAGAAAAAGGTTGAGAACCTGTGCAGTAGAAGGAATGAAAAATGTCTTACCCAATAATTTTCTGTTTGCAGCTTTTCTCATTTGTAATTAATGGGTTAAAACTCCCAAATTTAGAATTTGGAGGCAGCTCAATAGAGTTAATAAGAACAAGGAATAAGCCCCACCCTTCTGTTATAGCTGTAGAAATACTCCAGCAATAAATTATTCAGATTAAGACTACTTGGTATAATGTATTAATTAACCTTAAGAGAATTATATGTTTAAGTCTACCTCTAGAGAAAATTTTCAATTTGTATTCTGGTCATTTAGAAGACTACCGGGGTGGGTTGAATGAGGAGAGAAGCTGCTAACACAAAGAAAATTATCAGATAAAAAATTTCTCATTCTGTTTGCACAGCTTCCCGCCTCATTCATCACTAATGGGAAGGAGTGAGCAGTGAATCAAAGAAATGTGCATAGATGGGAGAAGGATAAGCCTACGCATGCCACCAGCAATTTTAGCTATTGAAATAATTGGATGACCATTGCCAGGAAATGGCTGATGCAAATGAGCTTGCAAATATTTACTAAGAGGTAAAATTATGGCCAGAGACACTTTCTTTAGAAATTCTTGATGTTAGGTTCAGGAGTTCTTCTTGATTTCCAAGAATCGGGGGTATGAATCCTTTCCAGCAACCTTTCTTAAGGCACTAAGAAAAATGTTTCTCTGGACAAGGCACTGATTGGGATGCTGTCCATGCATGTAGAAGTATAACTTGTGACGTGCTCCTTACTGAGATTACAGCTGTGTTTAAGACTCTATGTGAGGAGGATGCATCAAAGACTAGTTTTGTACAGTAATTGTGAGCCCTGGTTGAGGACTATAAACTTGAATTTAGGCATAAAATAAGGTGAAGGTTTCTAACCATCACAGGAGTGGCTTCAAAAGCTGGCTAAGCTTGATAAGGTTATGGAGGGATGGAATGATGGGACTGTTTATGATAGCTGGCGACAGACTGGAAACTGCTTGTAGCAAAAGGCCCCAACAGCCAGTGATGGGACACTATAGAGAGACAGCTCTGAGTTATCTGGGAAATACTTCTCTATAATAACTGCCTAGTGGTTCTTGCCCACATGTTTAGTGTCTGACTTTCTCCCATATTTGGAAACTACCCCCCCCATCTGGGTGGGGTAAGGCTGGGAGGGGTGAAATTGACAGAGACCCTGGTGGGGAGAGGGGGCAGTTCACCTTCCTCTGCAGCATGGTTCACGGGTCACTTGCAGGTTTTAACTAATGTAAATGAAGAATTCTTTGTACTCGAAGTCTCTAAACCATGATTTGAGGATGTCAGTAACAGCCAGGGTTGGGGTCTATTTCAGGAGTGGGTGTGGTTCTGTACCTTGCAATATGCAGATGGTCAGACTAGATCACAAGGGTCCCATCTAATTTATTTATTTATTTATTTATTTATTTATTAAATATTTTACCCCACCCTTCTATTTAAAATATTCAAAACTCTTAAAGTCTATGAGTCTTGTACACAAATGCTCTTTTCATCTTCATCGTTTTGTCGGATAGGGAGAATATTTACTAAGATTTCATCAAAAACGTCTACTCCCCAAGTGGAGAAAGTTTAAAAACCAGCACCACACGCAGACTGGCTGCCTGCCACCCCGCGGTGCTGCCTCTGATACAGAGGCTATTGGGGGAAGAGGGGAAGGAAGGCTGCTGCAAAGCAATCTCTGTCCAGTAGCAGATCCTGTCCATGGGGGGAGGGTCCAAGCTCTCTGCAGACATAGGCTGCTCTGCCTCCCACAGAGTAGCCTATGTCCACAGGGAGCTTGGACCCCACATGCATAGTGGCTCCTGCTAGATACAGGCAGTAGTGCAGGCAGGGGGCTTGCAACACCTCAGGCCTGGTGATGGGGGAGAACTGGCTTTTAAGGCAGGTTAAGATATCACCAACCTAAGGATAAAGATCATGTGTGCGCTTCAGAAAAGTTGTGAATTTCTGAGCTCTCTCCTGCTGTTATATATCTTTTGCAACTTACTTTATTACTATAAACCATCATTCCCACCCCTCCTAAATTGCCTAACTCAGACTGTATTGCCTAATACATTCACGTTACCTTCCTGTAAGAAAAAATAAATATGACCAAAATACCACTAAACGGTCCTTAATTTTACTTCCCAATAATAAGCCAATATTCCTTATCCTCCAGAGTGACAGTTTTTCTTTAGGTTACTTGTGACTATAACATTTTAGTTTGCATCTTTCCTAAAAGAATGGGAGCATACACATTATGTACATCTACTGAGCAATAGGCATGCCCCTTCATGGACAATGTACATGCTACACATTGTTAATCTTTTAATGTAGAATTTCTTGTGGTTCCATGCCTCATCTGAAGAGTCAAGGTACTGTTTGATTTGTTTTCTTTTATTCCTGTTACTCACTCAGTTCACTAAGCACTATCTGAAAAGTGTTACAAATTTTAGAGTGGTTAATATAGGCACAGACACATTTATTTCTGTTTTTGTCTTAAGGATAAATGAAACAGGAAATTTAACAGTTGACCTAAACATATTCTCTGTTCCAAGCCTACCAAACCTTTGACATCAGAAAGCCAATTCATATATAGCGACTTGAAAATGCACGTCTTCCTTTTTACACATGCTACTTGGCAAGTTCTTGGCAGATTACCCATAACAGGCAGGTCACTTCCATCATAAATCAAAGATTATCACTGCCTTCTGGAAGTCAGAAATGAGGTGATTCAAGATAGAGATCAGAATCTTAAAACTTTGGTCTGCTGCAAGCTCCCTAACGGACAAAATGCAGGGTAATAAAGCACATTTCTATCAATCTAGCAATTCTAGGTTTGAGATCTTATATGGAAAAATAATCTTTCATCATTTACACTATCCGATCCTGGGAGAAGAAACACATAAATCTGGTGAATACCAACCACTGGTGTCAATGGATTAATACATACTCTTTAACCTTAGTAAACTGTAAACTTATGTCACTCAGGAGTGTGAAAGAACACCTTCCTTCCTCACAACAACATAAATATTGCAGGCGTAAGTGGCAGTGTGTACATTTATATGTTAGCAGGAGAAGCTTCCACTGACATACCTACAGCTGCTCATTCAAAGTCATTTAATTAGGTCCAGAAGAGAGCTCTCCCCTTCCTCACAAAGGGACTACATGAACAATCTTTCAGCAGCACAGCTGCATTAGCGCAACTGTGCCACTTTAAGGTGTGTAGTGTAGACAGACCTTTGAGTAAAGGTACCCCTGTATTTCCTCATATAATCCTCAGATTCTAGTAGCTGTTTTGGCTGAAAAAGAAGCTGTTCATCTAAGTTAACTGTCGAGGGCAGTATTTCAGAATAGCAATTTGACAGTAACTTTAGGAGGCCGGAGAACGCAAGGGATTGTCAGTAGCCACAGAAGAGAATTTAATCATGTCTGGAAAAAAATGGAAACTGTTCTCTTCTAAGGTATTTTAGTATCCAGTTACTTCTCTATCTATGCCATTGCATTCTCCTGCAGAAGACTTACTTTGCATAAAGAGTCTTCAAAATGATCAAGTATTTCCTTAATTTGATAGGCTGCTTGTTTCCAGAGGAGTCCCAAGACAGCCAGTCTTTTCCAATGGAGTCAAAAGACAGTCAATGAATGACAAATTAAGACAATATAGCCCACTCTCTGTGACTCTAATGCTGAAATGCTGGCTGTTCCCTCTGGGCGGCACTGTTGCCTCCTGCTGTGGCGCTTGGCTGACTTCTGCGCCGCTCAGCCAGGCCACCGCACAAGAGCAAGCAGCACAAGCAGCTGTCTGGGGCCTGCGCTCCCCAGGCAGCACCTTCGTGCGGACTCCAAACAGCTGCTTGCGCTGCTTGCTCCTGTACGGCAACCCAGCTGAGTGGCACAGAAGTCAGCCGAGCACCACGGCAGAGGCAAAGGGAGACGGGGTGGTTATGTACACACCCATGAGGTAGGACCTGGATGAGCGTGCATCCCCAACGGACATAGGAGAGCAGAGAGAGAGTGAGAGGCAGGAGAGGAAGAAGAGAAAGAGAGAGACGGAGAGAGAGGCAGAAGGTGGAGGAGAGTTGAGAGAGAGGAGGAGAGGCAGTAGGAGGAGAGAGAGAGAGAGACAGAGCGAGAGACCGGAGGCTCAGGAGAGAAGACCGATGTGGAGGAGAGACCTAAAAATCCCGTCTTATGACGGGCTAATTGGCTAGTTAAGACAATATTCTCCTTAGGCAATTTTTTTATTTTCCCTTTTAGAGATTCAGAAATCTCACTGTAAGAGCTATTCACTGATCAGTAAAAGCGGAAAGGAGTCCTGTGGCATCTTATAGACTAACTGAAGTGCTGGAGAATAAGCTTTTGTGGGCAAAGACCCACTTCATCAGATGCGACACGCATCTGACAAAGTGGGTCTTTGCCCACGAAAGCTTATGCTCCAACACTTCGGTTAGTCTATAAGGTGCCACAGGACTCCTTGCTGCTTTTGCAGATTCAGACTAACACAGCTACCCCTCTGATCACTGATCAGTGACTATCAATAAGCATTCAGGTTTCTCATTAATCCATTGATGAAATAATCATAAGAGGAAGAAAACTCAGGTTGTTCTAGCTATGTTTAAAATCTTCCTCCAAAATTCACAGCTCTATTCAATGCCAAAATGGAAGGAAAGGTGTATTCCTTTAGTTTCATTTCCATATGTATTTAAGATGATGGGTATCATAATTTATGGGAAACCTTATACTGTATCAAAGATTCCCAGACATCAGTGTTCCTGTTTTATAAATGTTTCACGATTCACAGCAGTAGGCTCAATGTATTTACTCCAGTAATTCAAAGAACAAAAAATGTTGATTTTCAGCAATATTTAAATACACTAACATTCTGTATTTAGTATAATTGTTTTCTAAATCTATTTCACTATTGCAATTATTTTAACTACTTGCAACATCTTCAGAGCTATAAATTGTGAGTTCTATAAATGTCTTCAAGGCCCATCAATAGGGGGCAGGAAGGGTGCTTCTGCCTGCTCCGGAGCGAGCAATACAAAAAGTCCTGAAGCTCCCAGCCTCCATTGCTGCATAGCAGCAGCATCTCGAGCCCCAGGCCCTTTTCATCATTGTTGGGGCACGGCACTGTGCACTCCAGGCAGCACTGAAGGCACTGAAGGCAGCACTGGGTGGTTTGGGCAGTGCTGAGGGCTGGATGCCCCACCTCTTTCTGCCTGAGGCCTCAACCCTCCCTTCCATGGGCATGGAGCAGGGCCTCCCAGCTCCCTGCCTTGCCCAGAGGTCCAGCACGGCTATCAGCTCAGCTGAATATCTTCTACAATGAGAATGAACAGAGCTACCACTATCACAATTTCATTTAGTTTTGAACAGAAAATGAACATATTAGATCAGTTCCTCTAGTGTGCTCATAAAAAAAAAAATCTCAGAAATTCAGGGACTCCTTGTGCTTGACCATCCCTAATGGATATTTGTGGCAGATTTATGCCATACAGATACTGGCCCTCTAATCAGTTTAACTGACTTGAGTTAGTGTTATCCCATCCTAATGTAAATACAGTAGCGAACATCTGGTGCCTACTCTCAGCAGAGTGCTCTTGTACCTCTGTTGCTGGTATTGCAGGGGAAAGGAGGCATGTGGATGATGAAAAAGTAGATGTAACTGAAAAGCTGGTGTACTTAACTGATTAGCTATTGCACCTTTGGTTTCCTGTAGCCCTGCCCCTTACAAAAAGTGACAGCAGTCCCTCAAGTTACTGCCACAAAGTGGGAACAATGAGCAAAGAGCAGCAGAATTAGAGGATACAATATAGAAACAGATTAATATTAAGGGCATAAATATGTCAGATATTACATCCAGTGCCTTAGTCTAAATGTGCTGCTAAATAGTTCCTGTAAGATACTGAGTCCTCACAAGTGTCTTGAGAAAAAGGAGGAACTGAGTAAGTTCAGCATCATCCATTGGTTTACACTGCATTTCTTGAAAAGAACATAATTCATTTTTGCCAATTTGATTAAGATTTTTCTACTCATGATATAAGTTTGTCCACAAAAAGGCATTGATATTATGCCTACTATAATTCTATTGAAATTAAGTTTTCTGTTAAAAAAGAAGTCTATAGAGAAGAAAACAAAAAAAAAAATTCCAAACTTTGATATTGGCACAGAAATACAATCAATAACCCTGAGTTTTCGTGAAATACAGTAATAAGGCTACTGTAGTCTGAGTCAGGGGTCATTTGGCTTGGTCTTTGGCTGCCCCTTCTCCCAGCCACTAGAGAGCTCCAATAGCCAGTTTGGCCCCATGGTGGGAAAGGGGCAGGGGGGAATCTCCATATGCAGCTCCTTCCAAGCACCTTCCCAGCATCATTCATTGGCCAGGATTGGGGAACTCTGCTCAATGGGAGTCGTGGAGGCTGTGCTGACAGAAGCACAGAGCATGGAGCCACATATTCACTGCCTCCAGGAACAACAAGGGCATGTTTGCTCCTTCCAGGAGCAGCATGGGATCAGGGCAGGCAGGAAGCCTGCTGTAGTCATGCTGCACCTCCAGCTTTGGTAAGTGCTGCTTGGCAAGAAGCTGCATGTCAACCCCCATCCCTTTACTGGAAGTAGCATCACATATACCTTCCTACACCCAAGGCCCAACCCCTGAGCCCATTCCCAGAGCCAGAACCCTACATCTGCACCTACACCTCTGCTCCAGGCCTGAGCACCCTTCCAGACACTGGTGTGTTTGTGTGTGTGTTCAAGAAGCTTTACATATGATGCAGCTCAAAATATTTTAGTCTGGAACAAAAACAAAAAATTGGCTCTTCTTTGAAAGGCTGCAGACTCCTGGTCTGAATTATCTACCTTGACTACATCACTCCCCAAACTTTCTATGCCACTTTCAAAGAGTATCTGAAACAAAATCTGTATGTTCTGATTTATTCTAATGTGTCTATTATTTTATAAAGCTTTAATATCAGAAATAAACCATCAATATCTTATACATCACAATTAATAGTTTCTCTAGTTAAGCTAAGGTTTTAATAGCAATGAAATTCAGTGTTATAATATACCTGAAAATAGGTGTTGTGTACTACCTCATGGTGAGGTGAATGAGTACCTCCAGGGAACTTCTAAATAGTAATTAACATGAAGAGATAATAGTATACCATGGTGGTCTATATTTTTGAGGGAGAGGGTATTTTAAGCATTGAGAAATACAAGATATTTTTTGGCCAATTTTACCTATTTTTTTGGCATGGAAGCCACCTGTAAGAAACGCCACAAAATTATAATGGAGTCCAAAAAATGCTTGACAAAAAAAGATTATAAACTTTTATCTTTCAAATGTAAGAGATACATAGACATTTTGTGAATGAATTATTAATGAGGACATTTGCTGTTTTTTCATAAATTAAAGTTGTGATTCTTATACCTAACCTGATAATTCTTACATACAGTACTTACCTATGTCATATGCCAGAAAGTCAGCAGAAAAGCACTTTGCACCATTACTCAGAGAAGTATCATTATGGGTGTTTCCGCCAAAAATTAGCATAGCTCCATTTATTAAGACAGCTGAATGAAGATACCTTGCAAAACCACTCTCCTTCAAAATAGTCCTAGAAAATATAAAAATAAAATATTTCATGATAATGTATTAAAAGTCTATCCCTCTTGTAACAGACAGCAGTTATAGCTAGGGTTCCTATATAAAATGCAAGAAATCCAAAGTTAAATAGGGCAGTCAGTGAATGTATAAATATGATCATTTCTAAGATAATACATTTTTTCAGATTGTAATAAATGTTTCTAATTAAAAAAAGAATCAAAATCATAAGATGCATTTTATGGCCAAATGATTTATTACATCAGCTATGTGTTATTCGGAAAATATGGTTGCTTTAAAAAAAGATTAGCTTTTAACTCCAAATTTCTATTAATATGTGTGCACACAATTTTTTGGCTAGAAAAAGAACAGTTATTCACCTTTCATTATTATTGTTTGTTGAAATATGTTGCACATGTCCATTACTCTAGGCATGTGTGAATGTATCCCATCAGCACTGGTGCCAGGGACCAGTCTCTGGCAGTTCTCACAGAGGCAAACATGCTTTCACCATGGTGTCACTCGTGGTGCAAGCAAAAAGTAACAAAGGGTGGAGCTGCCATGTCCATCCATCAGTTCCTTCACATCAAGCTCTTAGATGAAAGACTCTAATGTGTAGATCATGGAATATGCATTATTTAAGTCTAGGACGGCATACCAATCTCCCAGGGCTAATGAAGGGATAAGAGTTGCAAGGGAGACATGTGGAACCAAAAATTCTTGATTTATTTATTAGGTACCAAAGGTCCAGATTAAGCCTGAGAGCTCCTTTTACTCTGGGTAATAGCAAGTACTAATTCCGAAAGGGTACTTTTGTGGCTCCCAGATCATGTAGGTGATCTACCTGCCTCAGAACTGACTTGAGAGATGAAAAGCTTCAGAAGGGTACCCAAGTTTGAAAAGGACCTGGGGGTTACAGTGGATGAGAAGCTAGATATGAGTCAACAGTGTGCCCTTGCAGCCAAGAAGGCTAATGGCATATTAGGATGCATTAAGAGGAGCATTGCCAGCAGATCCAGAGATGTCATTATTCCCCTTTATTCGGCTTTGGTGAGGCCACATCTGGAGTATTGTGTCCAGTTCTGGGCCCCCCACTACAAAAAGGATGCGGATGCATTGGAGAGGGTCCAGCGGAGGGCAACCAAAATGATTAGGGGTCTGGAGCATATGACCTACGAGGAGAGGCTGAGGGACTTGGGTCTGTTTAGTCTGCAGAAGCGAAGAGTGAGGGGGGACTTGATAGCAGCCTTCAACTTCCTGAAGGGAGGTTCCAAAGAGGATGGAGAGAGGCTGTTCTCAGTAGTGACAGATGGCAGAACAAGGAGCAATGGTCTCAAGTTGTGGTGGGAGAGGTCCAGATTGGATATTAGGAAAAACTATTTTACTAGGAGGGTAGTGAAGCATTGGAATGGGTTACCTAGGGAGGTAGTGGAGTCTCCATCCCTAGAGGTGTTTAAGTCTCGGCTTGACAAAGCCCTGGCCGGGTTGATTTAGATGGGATTGGTCCTGCCTAGAGCGGGGGGCTGGACTTGACGACCTTCTGAGGTCTCTTCCAGTTCTATGATTCTATGATAAGGGGATGGTTGGATGAAATAACATGATCTTGGTAACTAATTGACCATTCATTATCAGTTGGAAATAGGTCAATGGAGGGATGATAGGAGTTGCTATAGGGAACTTTCTGGGTGTCTGGCTGGTGAGTCTTGCCCACATGCTCAGGGTTTAGCTGATTGCCATATTTGGGGTCAGGAAGGAATTTTCCTCCAGGGTAGATTGGCAGAGGCCCTGGAGGTTTTTCACCTTCCTCTGTAGCATTGGGCACAGATCACAGCTGAAGGACTCTCTGCATGTTGGGGCCTTCAAAGTATTTGAGGGCTTCAATATCTGAGACATAGGTGAGAGGATTATTCTAAGAGGGGTGGGTGAGATTCTGTGGCCTGCACTGTGCAGGGGGTCAGACTAGATGATCATAATGGTCCCTTCTGACCTTAAAGTCTATGAGTCTATGAGTTAGTCTAACAGGAAAAACTCAAAAAATAACACATAGTCTGGTAGCACTTTAAAGACTAGCAAAGCATGTAGATATTATCTTGAGCTTTCGTGGGCACAACCCACTTGTTCAGATGACAGGAATGTTGGAAGTACAAATCCAAGAATAAATAGGGGAAGAAGGACGGAGGAAGAGAGGTAAGGAAAAAAAATTGAAGGGAAGGAAGGAAAAAAGACAGTTAGATAAGCTTCAGAGGGATAGCCGAGTGAGTCTGTAGCAGGAAAAACTTACAAAACAACAACTAGTCTAGTAGCATCTCAAAGACTAAATAGTTAAAAGAGGCTGATAAGAACCATCAGTTAGCACTTGGATAGGAAAATGACCAACACCAAATTCTACACAGACATCAAGAAGCATTAGCACCTTCATTGTTTGGTTGGTTGATGATGTGCGAGCCGTCTGATATCCCAATTCAAACCATTGGTATAAGAATTAAACTTGTGAATGAAGTTAAGCTCCAATGCTCCTTTGTGTATTTGGCTTGTAGAATTGGTCTGAAACAAAACAGCAACTTGGAGATCCATTAATGAGTTTCCAGGAAGATTAAAGTGTTCTCCAACAGATTTTTGTGTGTTGTCTTTTCGGATATCCGATTTGTGTCCATTAATTCTTTCCTGAAGAGACTGTCCAGTTTGGTTGATATACATTGCAGTGGGGCATTGCTGGCATTTGATGGCATCGATCACATTAGTGGATGTGCAGTTAAATGACTCTCTGATTTGGTGGCTGATAGGGTTGGGTCCAGTGATGAAAATGCTTGTGTAGATGTGTGGGTTGAGTTGGCACCGGGGCTGATTGCAGGGGTGGGTTCTTAGATGCTTATGTTGTATTTGTGCTGTGTGGCTACCAGAAAGAATTTGTTTCAGGTTAGGGGGCTGACTATAAGTGAGAATTGGCCTTTTCCCCAAGGCCAATGAGAGCAAGGAGTCCTTTTCCAGGACATGTTGTAGATTTCTGATAATGAGTTGGAGGGGTTTAAGTTGTGGACTATAGGTGATGACAAGTGGTGTCCTGTTGCTTTCTCTTTTGGGCCTGTCTTGGAGGAGTTCATGTCTGGGTACTTTTTTTGGCTCTGTTGATGTGTTTTTTCACTTCTCTGGGTGGGCATTTCAGTTTTAAGAATGCTCTATATAGATCCTTGTAGGTTTTTGCCTCTGTGGGAACAGAGTAAATCCGGTTGTATCTTAGGGCTTGGATGTATACAATAGACTGAGAAATTTGTCTGAGATGGAAGCTAGAGGCATGAAGGTAAGTGTAGCGGTTGGTGGGTTTCTGGTATATGGTGGTGGAAATTTGTCCATCATTTAATTGTACTGTAGTGTCAAGGAAGTGGATTTCTCATGTGGACTGATCCAGGCTGAGGTTGATGGTGGGGTGTGGAAGTTGTTGAAATCCTTGTGAAATTCTTCAAGGGTCTCTTTCCCATGGGTCCATATGATAAATTATGAAGAACACAAACTAGCAAAAAATACTAAATGGAAGTTTACAGAGGAACAACTGACAGCATGTTCTGACTGCTGAGCACAGACAGTGACAATAAGAAGGAATAAAAGGGTAGGTGTGGCACCTCTACGTTTATACCCTCAACTGTAGCTCCAGGGCCTTCTGAGGGAGGGGATAAGACTGCCAATAAAGAATTTCCTCTATATTACCTCCAATCCCACAAACTCTTATCTATGTGATTAGTTAAAGAGATTACAATGAATTACTATACTCCGCATAAATACATAATGAAGCCATTTTGCCATTAAACTTCACGTTAACATTGTTTTGAGCTAACACATTTTCTTTCTAATTACATAACATGGTTGACCTGGGTTCACTCATGTTTCTACTGTTATTTTACTTCATTGTGGTTCCCTTGTGTGACAGTCCGTCTTACCACATTGATGTCAGTTGACTAAAAAATGAGACATTATTAAAAAAGAATAAGAATTATTGTGAGTGAAGAAGCTGGGAGGTGAGTGTTATGAATACAGAATCTTGCTCATCAAAAACTTTTTTTGCAAAAATATCATAAAAGGAGTCAGTAATGACTACTAACTACCAATTTTTCTGTAATGCTAATAAAAGAGAATAAGTCAGCCCATCCATAAGTATAGCTATAACTTTCAAACTGCCTCTACTTTTAGCCTCCGTATTTTTTAAACTAGGTGTGGGTTGAATTTTTTTGTTTATATAGTGAATACGTTTTGCAGATAGAGCATGAAACACACCCAAGTGTGTTCTACCAACCTAAAATTAGCTTCACTTTTATATATTTTTGGCCCAACTTCTTCATATTTAATGGGTAACATTTTTCAATACAACATTCTTGCTTTTATAATTATTTTGAGAGTCCAAAATGTGCTAAATGTCTCAAAGCAACAAGTATATATATTATATATATACATGGAGGAGCATTCCTAGCCAGGGGGACATTCCATCTGAGAGGCAGAAACAAAGCAGGGTAATTGGTGGTTTCCACAATGATGCACGTGAGGTGTTCAACTCTAAGCATCTTGGCCTTTGTCTAGGAAACTCAGCAAACCAGACATCTGTCCAGACCACAAGAACATGCAATCACAGTTGCAACAAGGTTTACAAATAGGGTTATAAACATGCAAAAAAACAGGAAAGATAATAGAGGAACAAGGGTAACAATAATAAGACCACGTGTTTACTCAGCCCAAAGAAGCATGTCTGGATGGTCATATTCCTTTTATTTTCCCCCTATCCCTCCCTTCATTTTTCATATATAAGACAACAACAATTAGTTTTAGGAGGTATCTAATTGAAGTGAGAAGTGGCTAGGAGACAGATTTAGAGAAGGCATGATAAGCACAGGGTAGCATGGAAAAAGGTGCAAAGATGTCAGAGAAAAGATGATGAACAGAGTATTGTGGCTAAAAACACCAATGGACTGGAGCCAGGAATGCAGAAAATGACTGTCTACAGTAGATACTCAGTGTATGTTTACTCTAATATGGTCCATTATCTGTCCAGTATTCTGAAGACTGAGCTACCCTACCTATCTCTGAGCCCTCATGCTGCAAAGTCAGGGTATAAAGACTTGCCCAATACTCTCAAAAACAAGCTATGGAAAAGTAAGTAACCATTTCTTCTTTGAATGCTTCCATATGTCTGTTACATTGGTAAAAGCATGCAAAAGGAAACTGATGTGTGGTCTCAACTGCATCTTGCCCCTGAAGAAAACCATGTACAATGGATCAATGACCAGTGTATTTACCTTATCTCCCAAACCTTATAAGATGAAATCCATTAGAAAAGGCAACCTTCAATGACAAGTTTTAGGGATGTCAACACGTAGACTGCCTGGGTTAAACCACAACTACACAATTAACCAATAAACCTGGGCTATCAGAGGCAGTTGCACAGGGCTGCAGGCAGGAGCCGGTCAACATGGGAAGCCGGGTTTTTAAACAGGGTCCCCTCGCAGACCAGCTCCCACCTGCCACCCCTTGCTGCTGCCTGTGACAGAAATGCATGGATTAAGTGATGCCAGTAAAAGAGATAAAGACAGAAATAGTTACAAGCAAATAAAGTGAAAACATGCATCCTAAAGTCTAAAGTTTAATCTAGGAAGATATGATCTTTGTTTAAGATGGTTTGTCTCACCCACAGTCTCCAGTCCAGCCTTTTTTTAAGTGTCTAGCCAGGCCAGGACTCATCACAGAGGTCAAATTGTTTTGTTTCTTTGTCTCCTAAGGTGAAGGATAAAGCTGGAGTCTCTCTTTGTTCTTTATATTCCCAAAGAGATTGCCTTTGGATTACAAATCAGGAAGTTTGCTAGGGATTCGGTTTCCTATGTCTCTTAGAGGTGCTAAAGCCATATTTATTCTGTTTTTCAAATTTAGGAGCAGGAAAATCCCCACTGGTTTAGTTTGATAGTTTAGTTCATTGTTAATCTGGGTGAAATATGGCCACGGTGCCCAGTGTGCCGGCAATATCCAGAGCCCTACCCCCAACCAGCCAATTCTTTGTTCACAGAAGGCATCTGATATTGATTATTGCCTGTGAACAGCAACACAGAATAGCAGAGATGTTATAGGAAAATTTTTCTACCAATAAAGTCAAGCTTCTTGACATCTTTATTCTTATCCTTAGCTCTAACTTGTCAGCTCTTTTCACTCTTGTAGCCACCACTAATGATATAGGTGTAGGGTATACATAAAACAGCACAACACGAAGAGAGAAAACTTGATATTTTTGTTCCATTTTTGTAGCAATTAATGAAATGGAAGGATGGCTGCATACAGTCCTTATTTATGGGCAAGGCAACCTTCCTTTTCCCTATGGGATGGAGAATGTCAAAGAGTGTATGGGTACTTTCTTCTATTAGTGCTATTTGAATACCTAGGAAAGCTGCCACTCTTTTAAGGAGCTCCTGATGCACCTTAAAGTCATCTAGAACTGTGTTAGTTGCTTCTAGTACAGGGGTGGGCAAATATCGGCTCGTGGGCTGGATCCAGTCTGCTAGGATTAGTTTTTGACTGGCCCACATTGCTATAGTTACCTACATGGCTGCAGGTACCAGCAACTGCAGCTCCACTATACAAAATGCTCCAGCCCCCTGGGGAATAGTTAAATAGATTTGGATGTTGGTGACATCCTACAAGGCATCCAACAGGGCCACTGCAGTGGTAGGTACAATATTGGGCCCCAGGCACATCTGACCCAAGCCTCTCAATCTCTAGCAAAAGTTTTCTTGGAACCACATTCTGAGGGAACAGGAACAAAAAGAAGTTCTAGAATCTCAGAGCCAGGATACCTTAATTATCTCTAAATTTGACAAGGGTTCCGAATATTTCAAGAGTTAGGATGGTATGATTCTGGGAAGGTTCTTCAGAGACTGTAATCTGGACAAATACCCACATAAAGCATAAGAAGATTCTTGGTCACTGGTATCATTTGGTCTGGAGGGACTGGTTCTAACCAAAAGGTGAGTCAGATGAGTTGGCACCAGAGTTGAGGCGGAGAGTACTTCAGTAGAGTGCTCTAGTGCCTATGATCTTGGATGCTGCACCAAACTTGGATGAGAATCCTCAATTTACAACACAGGAGAAGGGTGGTATTTTCTGGCACAGTAAATCTCTGGCCACTGCACAGGCCTCCACCATAATCAGGATAGACATGGGCTGTTAAATTGTAGGAATTAAGAAAGACTGCTCTGTCACAACTGAACCAGATAGCATTTTTCCCTAATGTTTCTCTGGTAAGGGCTAAGAAGAAGGTGATACCAGTGACAGAGAACTCCTGTGACTCACAGGACTGGAGGAATCTCTGAGGAACGTCCCTTCAGTAACCAAAGAGGTTCTGATGCTGGTGTCAGGGAAGCCTCCCTTAGAATGTATTGGAGGCATGATGACACATAATGAAAAAAAATAAAGATTTTTGAGTGTAAAGGGGCAAAAGAGTAAGAGCTATGTAAATAGTTCACAAGAAACACTAATGCTCCAGCCACCAACTGCAGAAGGTAAAAATGAACTGAGAAAAAGGCAGGGAAACTGCCCTTTCTACCATCACTTCACAGCACAAGTTGCTCCACAATTGGCAGGGACATTTCCATTAGGAAAAGCTGTCTGGCATCAGATACCTGGTATAATTGACATATACAAGTACTCAAAAAACAAAATAACTTGTGCTTGCCTTCTGGACACATACACACAAAAAAGGAACAATGCATACAGATAAACTTAAAAAAATAAGCAGTAGCTAATTTCCCAAGATAATCCATGATGTACACAATGTATCACTCACTAAGATTAGCCCTTCACATTGTATTCTTTCCTAACTGCCATCAGTAGTGCCTGTAAAACTTTCAATAGTCCTATACACTTTAACAGAAATATACTGGGCGTATATATGAAATAGGGACTAAATACAAAGATAATTTTACAGAAGTGGAAATAAAAGGCAGTGCTGTATTACATTAACTAGTTAGGATAATTGTTTAGCATTATAATGGCCAAAATTATTATAATTTAACAAAAATAGCTGTAAGTCTTATTAAAAACTTCTCTCATCTGTATTTAAAAAAATCATTAATGCTTTCATTGTACTACTGGATGTTCCCTCAAATAAAGAGAGACTATGATATTATTTTCCTTTCATAAGCCAGTGGAAAATGCTTTAAGCTGTGGATGATTACAGTAAGATAGTATTATGAATTTGCTTGCTTAAAAATAGATAAAAAGAAGAAAAAATTCTTCTGTTAATGTTGCCAAATTGCCTTAAGCTAGTGGCATTTACAATACAGATTCAGCAGTCAAATCAAACTCACACGTTTCTTAACATTTCCAACAAGCTGACCTGAGAGCAAACCTTCTGTCCTTTAAATGAAGCCAGTAATGCCCAGGGCAAATATTAAATTGGAGGAATAAAACATTCTGATATGGAGCTTGATCTTAAAACAGCTCTGAGGTGAAAAATTCAAAGGTCAGTTTATGCATAGAACACATAAATAGCATTAATAAATTACAGTAAAAATGAGGGACAGAGTGACAAAAAAGTATGATGCTTAAAAACAGAATATTAATTTTACTGTGAGTACCTATTAAGCACGTGCTTAAGTGTTGCCCTGAATCAGGGCCACACTGTACACCACACCCATAACAGACAGAGCAGGATTTCACCTAACGTAATTACATAATTATTATATATGTAATTAATTTTAAATACTGTATAACTACCCTATCAATATGAATGTTTTTTAAAACAGAGTTGATATTTTCACCAGTATTGTAACTCCTTCAAACTGATCATTTTGCTGAATTAATTGATCAGGCTATGATTTACAGCCATGAAGGTTAGTAGACATTATTAAGCCATCAACTGGAGACTCAAAATCATACAACTATCAATAGTCTTGATATGGCCAAAGTCTTGATACTTTAAAAATAATACAGAGGTCAGTCCCAGCTGACCTCTCTCATTACAGCTCCACAGACATTTCTTTTCAACAGGAACATCAACCAGTGAGCCTCAAGTGGTAAAAGTAGTTCACTACAGCCATCTCACCCCTTCCCTCTAATTAGACATGAGGACCAGAGTTTACTAGTCCTTTGCAGCAGTCTTACAAAAAGGGGATCCTCAGAAAGAAGAAAAAATTCTCTCTGAGGATGATCACCTTTCACCTGCGTAAAGCTCCACTGAGCAGAAGGATATCGTGATGATCTAAGCTATCATCAATTGTGCTTCAGATGGAGTTACAGATGCAATCAACTGTGCTGTAGCCAACAGGCAGAGATGCAGTCAGTTGTTCTTTGAGAGAAAGATGAGTGTGGAAAAATGGATAAATAAACAACGTAAAAGGAAAGAAAGAGGGGGAGAAACTCCACACCACCACCACCCTCCCTACACTTTTACTCCAGAAAAGTGAAAAAGGAAGATATTGAGTGTGATTGAGTGCACGGGTGTCATCATCCTGAACCAACCATTATTAAAGGCCTTAACTAGGCATGGCAGGATTCTCTTAAAATCAATGTATGTCGATAAATGTCCCTGTCACCTGACATTCTGAAACTAAATGAAACAACATATTGCTCAGCAACAGCTGGCCTGAGTGCCTTGCTCCCATCCATCTTGCACCTTCAGGGATCTGGTATCACCAGCTCTGCAGCAACACAAAGAGTGCATCTACACTACAGAGCTCAACTCAAAATAAGCCACGCAAACCGAGCTACGTCAATTGCATAGCTTATTTCGAAATATCTTATTTTGAAATTGGGAGCGTCTACACAGCACTTATTTCAAAATAGAGCACTCTTCCTCCGACATCCCTTACTCCTCGTACAATGAGGGTTACAGGAGTTCAAGTCCTCCAGCTTGATAGTATTTTGAAATTATGTCAAAATAACTGCTTGCTGTGTAGATGCGGACTAAGTTATGTCGAAATAACACTGATTTCAAAATAATGTTGCTGTGTAGATGTACCCAAAGAGTCCTCTGCAGTCTCTCTCACTCACTTTTGTAACAGCAAGATTGCAGAGGGTTCCCTGCACTACTATAGAGCCAGTGATATCCCTTATGCTTGCAGGAATGGGGTAAGGAAGTATGTGGTCCTGGCAGAGCAGAGAAAATGGATAAGCTCAAAACCATTAAATCGTTTTTGTGGTGGGAATGGGAACGTTTTCTCAGCTATCACAGCCCCACTCGCTTACTCACCAGCCAGGACCATGGGAGTTGTCCATGGGCAGGAAGTATTTATCAGCACAGGGAGCTCATCTTTCTCCTTGCAGTCCTGGATGGAGGTCTCTGTTCCACTGGGCCACAACTGCAACCTCCCCTGTATTTTCTGCCCTGATGTCTCAACCCTTCAGCCATGCTGGGAACCCCCTGCAGCTCTGCTGTCAGAGTTGAGATCCTCCTGCAACCCCACTGTCTGTACTGATCTAAATCTAACTATCCCACATAATTTCCAACAACTGTAAAAATAAAAAGTTAAAAATTGAAAATAAAAACCTTTAAATGAAATGTTTATGAATTGTTGAATGTAGAAAAAAATATAAAATTCAGCAAAGCCCAGCCTTCATCAACACCGAGGCCTCTGCATGCTGAGCACTATATATATATATATATATACAGGTGTTTAGCACAGACATAGTCCCTGCCCCTAAGTGCTTACAATCTTATTAGATAAGAGTTGTAGATCTCTGGGCATCCCTCCAAGAAGGCAACAAGAAGTAGGAGAAGCCTGCTGAGGAATGAGAGTTTAGTAGGATATCCTTAAGTTCCAAAAAGACGTTCCATAACATTAAAGCTTCTGGATGTTTTTAAAATGATCAGACCTTTTAAAACATAAAACTAATATACTAAACATTCTAAAATTAATTACACAGTATGCTTTCTCTAATAAATCGTCAGTTTAGGTGGAAAACTGTCCCTGTATATTTTTTCTGAAAATTCCAACATTGAAAACTATGAAATCATTACAACAAAATACACAAACCTGAAAATCCTGGACAAACCATCATCTCAAGCATTGGCACACTTACAATAGGATTATCTGGCTAAACTAACTCTCTCCTCAGACCCTACGCTGCTAGCACACCTAGCTATCTTTGAGACACCACCGACTTCCTGAGGAAACTACAGAACATCGGTAATCTGCCTGAAAACACCATCCTAGCCATCACAGATGTAGAAACTCCAAAATTTCACACAACGATGGATTGTAGGCTGTCCCATACACCATTCCTGATGACTCCACTGCATACTTGGTTACAGAACTCTGCGACTTTGTCCTCACCCACAACTATTTCCAATTTGGAGACAATTTATATCTTCAAGTCAGTGGCACAGCCATGGGCAGCCACATGGTCCCACAATACGCCAACATCTTATGGCTGACCTTGAACAATGTTTCCTCAGCTCCCGCCCCGTAGCACCCTTATTCTACTTACGATACATTGATGACATCAATGGACCCACAGGAAAGAGACCCTTGAAGAATTTCACAGGGATTTCAACAACTTCCACCCACCATCAACCTCAGCCTGGATCAGTTCATATGAGAGCCACTTCCTTGACACTACAACTCAGCTGCTCTCTGAGTTATGAATGAGTTACAGACCAAATACTTGGCCGTAACTCGATTTGTTCGTAACTCGGACCCCATTGAGTTACAGCGGCTGCGCTGTTCGTAAGCGCGGGTTGAGTTTGTAACTCAGGGACCGCCTTTACAACTGCTCCATGGGAGCTTTGGTCATAAGTGCAAATGGTCGTAACTGGACCGTTCGCAACTCGGAGAGTGGCTGTACAATTACATGACGGACACATTTCTCCCACCATATACCAGAAACCTACTGACCGTTACACTTACCTACATGCCTCTAGCTTCCAACCAAGACACATTTCTTAACCTATTGTTTACAGCCACACCCTAACATAAACCAGATTTGCTCCAATCCCACAGACAGAGACAAACACCTACAGGATCTATATAGAGCATTCTTAAAATTGAAACACCCATCCCGCGAAGTGAAAAAACTGTTCAACAGAAGGTACCCAGACATCAGCTACTTCAAGACAAGCCCAGAAAAGAAGAAAACAGGACACTTGTCACGACCTAGAGACCACAACTTAAACCCCTCCAACACATTATTAATAATCTACTACCTATCTTAGAAAATGACCTCTCACTCTCACAGGCCTTGGAGGACAGGCCAATCCTTGTCTACAGACAACCCACTAACCTCAAACAAATTCTTTCCAGTAACCACGCAGAACATTTCCATCATACTCATCCAGGAACCCACCCCTACGCCAACTCTGTCTATACATCTATACAAGCGATATCATCATAGGACCTAAGCACATAAACCACTACATCAGAGGTTCATTTAATACACATCCACTAATGTGGTTTATGCCAACAAATGCAAGGAATGCCCCTCTGCCATGGATATTCACCAAACTGAACAGTCGCTACAAGAAATAATTAATGAACACAAATCAGATATCCAAAAAGGCAACACAAAGAAACCTGTTGGGGAACATTTTAACTTGCCCAGGCATTCATTAATTGATATCAAAGTCACCGTATTCAGGCCAATTTCACAGGCCAAATCCACAGGGAAGCCTTAGAACTTAAGTTCATTTATAAGTTTGATTCCTATAACAGAGTTATAAATACAGATATTGGCTGGATGGCCCGCTACATTCCAAATTTTAAAAAAAAAGCAATGGGTACTTATAGAATCATAGAATACTAGGACTAAAAGGGACCTTGAGAGGTCATCGAGTCCAGTCCCCTGCCCTCATGTCGGGACCAAATACTGTCTAGACCATCCCTGATAAACATTTATCTAATCTACTCTTAAATATCTCCAGAGATGGGGATTCCACAACCCCCCTGGGCAATTTATTCCAGTGTTTGACCATCCTGACAGTTAGGAACTTTTTCCTAATGTCCAACCTAAACCTCCTTTGCTGCAGTTTAAGCCCATTGCTTCTTGTTCTATCCTCAGAGGTCAAGATGAACAAGTTTTCTCCCTCCTCCTTATGACACCCTTTTAGATATCTGAAAACTGCTATCATGTCCCCCCTCAATCTTCTCTTTTCTAAACTAAACATACCCAATTCCTTCAGCCTTCCCTCATAAGTCATGTTCTCTAGACCTTTAATCATTCTTGTTGCTCTTCTCTGGACCCTCTCCAATTTTTCCACATCTTTCTTGAAATGCGGTGCCCAGAACTGGACACAATACTCCAATTGAGGCCTAACCAGCGCAGAGTTGAGCGGAAGAATGACTTCTCGTGTCTTGCTCACAACACACCTGTTAATATATCCCAGAATCATGTTTGCTTTCTTTGCAACAGCATCACACTGCTGACTCATATTTAACTTATGGTCCACTATAACCCCTAGATTCCTTTCTGCCGTACTCCTTCCCAGACGGTCGCTTCCCATTCTGTATGTGTGAAACTGATTGTTCCTTCCTAAGTGGAGCCTTTTGCATTTGTCTTTATTAAACTTCATCCTATTTATCTCAGATCATTTCTCCAATTTGTCCAGGTCATTTTGAATTATGACCCTATCCTCCAAAGCCCTTGCAACACCTCCCAGCTTGCTATCATCTGTAAAACTTGATAATTGTACTTTCTATACCAATAGCTAAATTGTTGATGAAGATATTGAACAGAGCCGGTCCCAAAACAGGCCCCTCCGAAACACCACTTGTTATGCCTTTCCAGCAGGATTGTAAACCATTAATAACTACTCTCTGACTACGGTTATCCAGCCAGTTATGCACCCACCTTATAGTAGCCCCATCTAAGTTGTATTTACCTAGTTTATTGATAAGAATATCATGCGAGACCGTATCAAACACCTTACTAAAGTCTAGGTATACCACATCCACCGCTTCTCCCTTATCCACAAGACTCATTAGCCTATTAAAGAAAGCTATCAGATTGATTTGACACGATTTGTTCTTTATAAATCCATGCTGGCCGTTCCCTATCATCTTGCCACTTTCCAAGTGTTCACAGATGATTTCCTTAATTACTTGCTCCATTGTCTTCCCTGGCACAGAAGTTAAACTAACTGGTCTGTAGTTTCCTGGGTTGTTCATATTTCCCTTTTTATAGATGGGCACTATATTTGCCCTTTTCCAGTCCTGTGGAATCTCTCCTGTCTCCCATGATTTTCCAAAGATGATAGCTAGAGGCTCAGATATGTCCTCTATCAGCTCCTTGAGTATTCTAGGATGCACTTCATCAGGCCCTGGTGACTTGCAGGCATCTAACTTTTCTAGGCGATTTTTAACTTGTTCTTTTTTTAATTTTACCTTCTAAAATTACCCCCTTTCCACTAGCATTCACTATATTAGGCATTCCTACAGACTTCTCGGTAAAGACCGAAACAAAGAAGTCATTGAGCATCTCTGCCATTTCCAAGTTTCCTGTTACTGTTTCTCCCTCTTCACTGACCAGTTAGTGGGAGAACAGTTAGTACCTTCTCTATCAGCTTCATGCAGCATGGACACTCTAATTTACCATTACTTTCCCCTTTTCTTCTTTTTTGTTTTCCTTTCTCCATCCTCTATTTATTTAAAAACAGGATTTTTAAGAAGTCCATTAATTTGAAGAAGTGGGTTGTGCCCACAAAAGTTCATTATACCATCTACATGTTTTGTTAGCCTCTAAGATGCTGCAAGACTATTTGTTGTTGTTTATGTTATTCCAACTAAATAATAAACATGAATAAAGAAAATACTGTAAATGTCTCATTATACAGTAAAACTCCGGTGGTCCGGCATCCAGTGGTCCGGTACGCCTGATAGTCTGGCACCAACTGCAACCCGGAAGTGCTCCGGCAGCTGCTTCAAGTTGTTAGAGTAATTGATTAACTGCGGCTGGATCCACAGCCGACACGCAATTAATGTAACTTTCCTCTCTACTGCTGGGAGGGGGGGGGACAGGGGAAGGTAGGGGTTGGTGGGAGAGGGAGAGGGAGAGGAAGAGGGGGCGAGGTTGTGCCAAAGCAGCCGCATTCAGGACGTTCTGGTCAGTTACAGTCACTCTGGCTGGATCCACAGCCGACACGCAGTTAATGTAATTTTCCTCTCTACTACCGGGGGGAGGGGGGGGAGCAGGGGAAGGTAGGGGTCGGTGGGAAAGGGGGAGGGGGAGGGGGAGGGGGAGGAGGAGGGGGCGAGGGTGTGCCAAAGCAGCCGCATTCAGGACGTTCTGGTCAGTTACAGTCACTCCTGCTGGATCCACATTAACTGCGTGTCGGCTGTGGATCCAGCCGGAGTGACTGTAACTGACCAGAACGTCCTGAATGCGGCTTCTTTGGCACATCCTTGCCCCCTCCTCCTCCCCCTCCCCCTCCCCCACCGACCCCTACCTTCCCCTGCCCCCCCCCCGGCAGTAGAGAGGAAAATTACATTAACTGCGTGTCGGCTGTGGATCCAGCTGGAGTGAGTGTAACTGACGAGAACGTCCTGAATGCAGCTGCCTGCCTGTCACCGCCTCTCCTCTTCCACCGCTCGCAGGCTCTGCCTCCCTGCAGCAGGAGGGAGGGTTTGGCACACCCTAGCCCCCTCCCCCGCTTGCCCTCCGACGAGACCCGCCCCTGCCAGAGTACCTCCTGATAGTCCAGCATTTCTGATAATCCGGCACCACCTGGGTCTCAAGGGTGCCGGATTATCGGAAGTCTACGGTAGTATGTTTAACTCAATTTCATGTTATTTTATGTAACCATCTTATGTTATTTTGATCTTAGTTTACCATACTCTCAATTCTACTTACCACGTCCTTGTATTAACTTCATATCTGTAAAGGTCATCCACCAGTCCATATTTATTTCCAGGTAATGCTTTGTATCCACCATGAACATAAATTGATTTTGTCATTTCATCATAGACGCTAGTATGGCCATATCCTCCTTGTACAATTGCTCCTTTTGTTTCTGGCACAAGCCATGAATTTGACCCTGAAAGAAATATATACGAGACATAAAATACTCCAATCTTGCAAGGAACTAATTCTGGAAGAAGTGCTTACTTCGCACGAGAAAGTCCCATTGAGATCAATTGTGAAATCAGGGATTAACAATTTACATCTTTAAGCAATTAAGTGTTTGATACATTATGCATATTTTTCAAGTTTTTAAATGGCCTTGGCTCATGTTAAAAACACCCTTATGTCATTATAAAACATTTAAACTCTATAATACAAGCAAGAAAGGATATTTAGACAGATATTTAATTTTTATAATGTCATAATCTGAAGATTAGGCTCATTCTTTCCCAACTGAAATAAATAACTTACACAAAGTAAAAGTAATTTTCATTGCCCTTCATCAGTTTACAATACACGCAAATGCACACAGTAATAAATCTGGCACCATATAATGTTTTGTTTGTTTTGTTACTACAGTTTGTAAATAGTAGCTGCACCTAAGATTAACTGTTGTTCAGACACAAGTTTAGGTGGAGAGTTTACAGCAATAAACAGTAACCAACCATTTACTGATCACTACTGGATCACAACTCAAAATAAGCATTTATCTAAGATTTAATTCCTCTACATTCATATGAGCAGAATTACCAAGGTCAATTGGCCATACTTCTGTATGATAATTACAAACAATTCTACATATTCTTCTACTTTTACTCAACATTTTACACAATCTTATTGTCATTACTTACTTCACCCAATGAAAATCTTAAATGTTATCTTTTGGTTAAATATGCTTTATAACAATCAGATAAAACTACAATTTATATTTAAAGAAATTCCATGCATCTGTATATCACATTTCTGACTAATGTGAACCGAACAGAATTAGACACTATATTTATAAGCAATTCATACAATTATTAAAACTGAAAGAAGTGGACAACAACAAAAAAATCCCCCAATTTGTTTATTCTGCGGATTTGGCTCTGTTCTGTGTAAAACCATTTCCAGTGCTTTGTTGATGGCCAATTGAGCTTCCTGTCTCATATACTAACTTGATGACCACATTCATTTCACCCTTCAAGGGAAGGTCACAAGTATGTTTTTTCCCTGGCTCTTCAAGTCTACGTTTATCAGTATCAACAGGAAAACTGAAACTAAAGAGATAGCATGCAGGCATGTGCACAAAATGGAAAAAGAACAAAAGACTGAATATGCTTACTGCTGTTGCTCTACATATTATTTTTTAATAAGACCTTATAAATATCGGCAGGGCAACAAAGGAATACACATAATTCTATGTACTTTATTTAAGCTATCAATTCTGTCAGGTACGTTAGTATGTACTTTAAGATTGTGAGTAAATCCATCCATACTCAGTAAATAATTTAAGCACATAATTTAACTTCAAGAATAAATTATCCTGCTGAAATCAATAGAACTTCTGCACATGCTTAAACTGAAGTACATACTTTTGCACTTAGATGAATTGATGTCCAAGCAGTGTTCTATCAAAAGATTTTTTTTAAAAATTAGTCAACTTTGAATATTCAAACTGACAGGATTTTTAAAAAACAAGAAGGTAATATTTATTCCAACATTCTAACAATGTTTATTATACTTGCATATTCAGGTCAATGTGGTTTAAACTGTAAAGTAATATATGATAGTAATATAATAAACTCAAATAAAATCTGGCAATAACTAGATGGTGAAAACAACTGTGGAAACATGAATATATGTCGTATCAGTTTCATTTTCAGAATAATTATAATAACCATTATTTCAGATTAAGTACATTTTACCAAAATTGTCCTTTGGCTCTTTCCCAATTTGGAAGAACTCCTTGATAGATATTTATAAGGACTTATTGATAGTGTGTCTGTTACCTTGTTTTAGAAAACTGACAGTTTAAAAACCTTTTCCTTAGAAAAATATAGCCTCACACCTACAACCTGGCAAATGTTATTTTTCACTGATCATTTCAGATTACCAGCCACCACTAAATTATTATACATATTATAAATATAAATTTATACACACACATGCATACAAAGATTTGAACAACATAGTTTGTGAAACTGTGCTGTGATAAAAATTATCACCAAATACCTATTCATCAAAAAATATTTTTATATGACAGTAATAAAATACAACCAAAGTCAGGTGGATTAGTTTAATATTCATATTGTTGTACTGAATTTAATCACATTACTGCATGTTTCAACTCATTTTTTTAAAAAAATGCAAAAACTGTTTGCTTGATTACTGTTCTAGAACGTAGATCATAAAATATTACTTGGTATTTTTGTTACAGGACCACAATGCAGAATGGACAGAATATATTTATAGGTCAACAGACACAATAACTTTTTATGAAGCACGCTAGATATAAATGGACAATTAGGCTTCAGAAGCTAATTAAGAGAGACTATTAAGCTAACGCCAATCCATCTGAATTTGCACCCACCCTTTGCTTATTAGTTATTTAATTGACAATGTTTCTGAACAGTTCAGCTGCTGAAACTCTCAAAATTAAGTCCATTAATAGCAAATATAAAAACACAACGTAAAAGCAAAGTCATGTTCAAATCCACTTTCCATGTCATATTAACCCCCAAAAAAGTCTCACTCATAATCCTTCACATTTACAGTTCAAATTCTTTTTATCCCTAATTCATGATGAATTGTCCTGATTGAGGTGGTTTGAGGACAAGCTTTCAATCCCCAGAAAATACTTCATGCAGCCAGCATAATATATAGTCTCTATCAGTTAAACTCCTACAACTTTTCATGGCAGAGGTGTTCTTAACTGAAAGTTGGGGTGTTTTATAACCAGACTGCTCCAGGCAGATGAGGTTCATAAGCCAGGGTAGGCACTCCATCTAGGAAAAGGGACTCAGATTTTAAACCAAGAACATCAGGTCTAGCCAGTCAGTTTGTAACAACTGTGCTAATCACAAATGCTTCAATGTGTCTTTGACTTCAGGGAGTATTTCAGTTCAAGGGCTAGGGCAACCTCCAGAAGAAACTCATGACCATTTCAACTGATGACTATGGGAAAAGGCTACATAACTCTTGGGCAAACCCAAGAATTACATTTGGATCCCCTACATGTGAGAACAATGACTGTGAAATCAAAAGAAGTAGTTGAGACTTGGAAGAGAAGAAGAATGTGCATTGTATGTAAGAGGCAAAATGGAAGGGATTGAAATTTACAAATATCAGGGAGGGTTACAAAATAAGTATCATAATTCAATAGTGAGGAGGAATGAAGTAAGAACAATCATAGCAGAAATATTAAAGAATAGGATAGCAGATAGACATTGAAAGGAACAGTGACTAGCTAGAACAGCACTGAGCAGACAGCATACATTTAATGTTATATGAAGTTATATGCTGTAGACTGGTTGTATGACTGAGTAAGAGGCAGTATTACAGACAGTGCTGGACAAGTGATACAAGAAATACCACAAGCTAAGTACTTAATTATTGAAGCAGATCTAAATGGACATTTAGAAGAACACAGTGAGGGATACGATGACTGTCATAGAGAATGAGGTTTAAAACCAGAGATAAAGGGAGTGTATTAGCCAGATCCTTTTGACTCGATTGTTACCAATATAAACTTTGTAAATGAGGAGTGGTGCCAACTGGATCAATTATGACAGGATCAATTATAATTGATAATTATGTCCTGTCAAAAGGAACAGATCTAAAAAACCTAAGAGACTGTAAAGTGATCCAAAGAGAGCAGACTGCAAACACAGATTGCTTGTAATAGATTTCTGGTTGAAAAGGCTGGGGATGGCAAAAGACAAGCTGTGGAACAAAGAATAAAATGGTGGAAGGTTGCCCGTAAGAAAATCAGTCAGATTTAAGGATGAAGAACTACAGCACCTGGACAATAACCAACCAACTATGATGATACCAAAATATCCAAACATATTACAGAAAATGCACAAAAGGCCTGTGGACAAATCACAGGAAGTGAATTTCATGGCAAAAAGATAGGGTAGTCCAGCAATGTTGCAAGAAGCAAGCAGTAAAGAAAATACAAAAACACAGTTTTGGAAGGTAGGAGTCAGGCATTTAAAGTTGTATATGAAGGACTACTAAAAAAAGGAGCGAGAAAAAAAAATGTAGAAGCATAGGTGTGCCCACAAAAGCTCACACTACCATCTACATGTTTTGTTAGTCTTTAAGGTGCTACTAGACTATTTGTTGTTTTTTAAGTTTTTCCATAAAAAGAGTAGATATTCTGAAAATCCTTCTTCGCCCATCCCTCTTCACTTGCCTGTCACATAATAGGCCCCAGAAAATGCTATTTAAGCATTTTTGTAGATAATGGATCAGATGCAGACAGAGTCATGCAAGGCTCTCCCCAAAAGTGGTGGCTGGCTTGCAGCGCCCAACTTGGGTACTCTGGGGGTGGGGAGGTGGGATGAAGGAATGTGCTCAGGGTCCAGTGGGTAGCAGCCACTGGCTAGGACTGGGCAACTGGTCCGAGACAGGGCTTTCCAACATCTGCTCAACACACCAGTTCCTGTCCAGCAACTCAGGCCCCTCGGTCAGCACTGGCCCCACTCTCAGCATGCCAGCTTCTGGGAAGCAGGGTCTGCCCCTGACTGCTGGGACTGAAGTGGGCATGTCCCAGTGCTACACCCCTCTGCCCTCAGAGAAGCATTTCATACAAAGTCTTTCCCACCCCAGACCCACCATCGCAGGCCAACTGGTACCAAAGGAAGGGTCTTGGCCCTCCATAAGACCCTTGGAGACCAGACTCATGGTGTTTTCTGGTGTTGGATCATTTATCTAAGCATCCGGTCTCTTTTCAGAAGTATTCCCAGAGTTTTCCAAAGGTTTATTCTTCTTGGGGGAAGCATATCCCAAGGTACATGGGCTGCTGGGTCCATCTGGGGACAGATGTACAGAATAGAGATGTTAAATTTTGATTAATCAGCTAATCAAGTAGTTGATGGAATTTCCATTGACTACTCAATTAGTCAATAAGGGAGGCTTGCTATTCTGCTGTGCCTCTTCCTTTGAAATGTAGAAGAGCCACTCACGGCTCTTCTACATTTCAAAGGAAGAGGCGCAGTGGGGAACCCACGTGAGTGGGACCAAAGCAGTCCCCACTTGCACAGAGTCCTGATTGCTGCGCCTCTACCTTTGAAAAGTATAGGGGCCATGGATGGCTCTTGCACATTTCAAAAGAAGAGGTGCAATAGTCAGGACCCAGCACAAGCAGGGACCACTTCGTTCCCCGCTCATGCCGTTTCCCCTGCTGTGCCTCTGCCTCTCATGCCCCACCCCATGACAATGCTGGAGGAAACCGGCTTTTAAGCTGGCTCCACCCTGAACTGGCTCCTGTTCCCTCCCTCTTGGTGCCTCTGATATATACACAGAAGATGGGGGGGGGGGGTAGGACAGCAACTAGTCGAGTAGTGACTCATGTACGCACTAAGCCTAGGCTTATTTGGTAGTCAACTAATCACTTACATTTCCTAGTACAGAAGGGTGAGGGTCCCCAGCCTGACTCAAAGTAAGGAATGGTCTGAGCTTTATATCCCTATTCTTCCTAGCAGTGGATTTAAGAGCTACAAAAAGGGAGCATTTTGTGAAGACAGGAGAGTCTCTTACTCAACAGTGACAGAAATGTAGCCGTGTTAGTCTGGGGTAGTTGAAGCAAAATGCAGGACTATGTAGCACTTTAAAGACTAACAAGATGGTTTATTAGATGATGAGCTTTCGTGGGCCAGACCCACTTCCTCAGATCAAATAGTGGAAGAAAGTAGTCACAACCATATATACCAAAGGATACAATTAAAAAAAATGAACAAATATGAAAAGGACAAATCACATTGCAGAACAGGAGGGGGATGCAGGGGGGGAGGAAGGAAGGTAAGTGTCTGTGAATTGATGATATTAGAGGTAGGGAGAGTGGGATGTTTGTGAGTTAATGGTATTAGAGGTGATAATTGGGGAAACTATCTTGGTAATGGGTGAGATGGTTCAAATGTTTCTTGAGTCCTTTTTGGAAAGTGTCGAATTTTAACATGAATGACAGTTCAGAGGATTCCCTTTCAAGTGCAGATGTAAAAGGTCTTTGTAGCAGAATGCAGGTGGTTAAGTCATTGAGAGAGTGTCCTTTCTGGTTAAAATGGCAAGAAACTGTTTTCTCTTTGTGATCTTGTCTGATATCTGTTTTGTGGGCATTAATCCACAATATCTGTTTTGTGGGCACAAAAACAGTCCCTAATTAATTATGCAAATGAAGTGCGGCTATATGCTAATCTGTGCTTCATTTGCATAGGCTTTTGCGCAAGAGAGGTGCAGTGTAGACGTAGCGAAGGAGACAACAAACTAGCAGGGGGGAAATAGAGAGGAAAGCAGATCTTTCACCTAAAATAATTAACTATGAGAACAACAAAACTAAACTAAACTGACTTCACAGAAGGAAAGAGAAAGGGTCAAGTACATCAAGGAAGCGACACTAGTGTATTATGTGGGGCTGAGGCAGTAGAGAAGGAACCGAGGACTGATGCCCACATCTTTCCTAAAGTATGGTGTCCAGAACTGGATACAGTACCAAGTAGACAAGGACAATTACTTCCGTCCTCTGTGTTCTATACATTACTCCCATTAATACACCTCAAAAACATACTAGCCTATTTTGCAACTGTATCACATTGACGACTCATATTCAATTTGTAAGTCCTAGGTCCTAGTGCTACCTCTTTGTAAGTCCTAGGTAGCAGTGCTACCTCTTAGCCAGTTTTTCTCCATTTTGTAGTTGTACAATAGATTTGTCTTTCGTAAGTGAAGTACTTGGAATTTGCCTTTATTGAATTTCATCTTGCCAGCTTCAGACTAATTTTCTAATTTGTCAAGCTCATTTTGAATTCTAAACCTATTATTCAAAGTGCTAGCAAACCCTTCCAGTTTGATGTCATATGAAAATATTTTAAGTATACTCTTTACTCCAGTGATCACCAACCAGTATATTGGGATCTACTGGTAGATCTTTGAACCTTTGATAGGTGATCCTGACAGGTTTGGCTGGGAGGCTATTAAATGCTTGTACTTCATCTGCCCCTCTCAGCTGTGCCGTGCTGCTCCTGCCATCTGCCATGGAGGGGGCACCTCATCCCTGGGAGCCTCCTGCTTGCTGTGCAGGGCCCAGGAAGAAAAACAGGGGGTGCTGATGTCAGGGTGCCCCTCTCTACACCCTGAACCACATCTCCCCACAGCAGACAGGGTTAGGGATTGAGAGAGTTTGCTGGCGGCTTTTGGGAGTGCTGCAGGGCCAGGATAGGGGTGAGCCTGCCTTAGCCACACTGCACCACCAGGCAAAAGTCACCTGTGGTAAGTAGTGCCCAGCTGGAGCCCGCATTCCGAACCCCGGCCCTAGTCCTGAAGCCCTCTTATACCCAAACCCCTACTCCCAGCCTGATTAAAGTAAGTGGGAATGGAGAAGGAAGGATGGAGTGAGAAAGGATGAGGCCTTGGAGAAGGGGCAGGAAGGAGGCAAGCAAGGGTGTTTGGGTTTGAAGTAAATCCTGGATTGCATTTAAATTCAAAAAGCAATCTCACACTTAAAAAGGTTTGAGACTACTGCTTTACTCCATTATCCATTAAATTCACCCCTTCCAGATTGACAGTGAGCCATTGATAGCTATTCTTTCAGAATGGTCTTTCAACCAATTGTGACAAATCATGCTAACTTTTATCTATCACCCTAATATCCTCAAGGTGCTCACCACTATCCCTGCACTGTTTAATAATTTGTTCCAGTACTTCTTCGGGTGTGCTATACCAGTCAGTCTAACTTCAATTCCCTGGGTCATTACTTTTTTTAAACACAGATAATATGTTTGCCCTTCTCTGGTCTGTTGGCGTCTCATCTTCCTCCAGAAGTTCCCAAAGTTAACTGCTAATGATTACAACATTGTTTCAGCTAGTTCTTGAGGTACCCGTCAATTTGAGTACTACTAATGTACTTAACTTTTAAGACTGCAGACTTGAAGTACTTCTAATTTTTCTAAATATTCTTACATCTGGTTTCTCCCACAGTTGTTAATATTAACTAGGGATGTGCAGGTTTAATCGGTTAATTGATAAGCCTCACCTTTAACCACTGAGACTTACTGGTTAAAGTTAATCGTGGGGGCTGGAGTAGCTCCCCACATGCTGGAGGCAGGCAATTGCTCCAGCCCCATGGAAGGGAAGGAGGGAGGAAGAGAGCTGTACCAGCCCAATGGTGGGCGGGGGTAGGCCGCTCCAGCTGGGCTGGAACACACCTCCCTTTCTCCCCTTTAGTCCGTTAACTGGTTAAACAATATGTTTAACCAGTTAACCAATTAAATGGCATTTTACACCTTCAATATTAACTGTGTTGAGTATCTAGTCAGAATTAACCTTTTCAGCGAAGACTCAAGGAAAATAGTTTTTAAATGCCTCAGCATCCTTGTGTCATCAATTATTATCTTTCCTTCTAAACCAGAGGACCTATACTACTTTCCCTTGTCATTCTCTTGTTCCTAAGGTATTTAAAGACCTCTCCCTTTTGTTTTTCAGTCCTTTGCTAGGTATAACTCATTTTGTGCCTTAGCCTGATTTTTCTCTGTACATGCTTGTTAGTGTTTTTTTTTGTTTTTTGTTTTGTTTTGGTTTTTTTGCACTTTTTCTTAGCAATTTGCCCATGTTTACACTTTTTGTAGGATTCCTTTTTGATTTTCAAGTCATTAAGAAGTTCCTACTAGAGCCGTAATGGCTTTTTACTATCCTTCCCATCTTTTCTTAGAAACGGGATGATTTGCAGATGTCTCTTTAGTATCGTCAGCTGTCCTGAACTCCTTCAACGCATAGATTTTCCCTCCCAAGAGGGCCTTACCTACCAGTTCCCTTGAGTTTGCTAAACTTGGCTTTTTTGAAGAATCACTTCATTCTTTAAAAAAAAAAAAAAAAAAAAGCAATCTCTTATCAACCAGACAAATCTGTCCTTTTTAAATGATTCCAAAATACTTAAGAAATTTCTTTAGATAGAAAGAGCTTTTTAAAACATCTGCTAAAGCAAAACAACAACATTATATTCACCTTGAGACTCACATTGAGATTCTAAGAAATTTATGAGGTATCACTAACCTAAGGCAAAATAAATTTCCCCGTGGACTAGCCCAGAAAAGCTTTATGGTGCAAGTTAGTAAAACCATCCACACAAGACTCCCCTTCTGAGATTTATAGGCTCCCAAAAAGCTATAACTCTAAGAACAGCAAGGAAGGGCAAAAGGAAGCTCCTTCGCTCCTGCAGTGAGCCCAAAGGCAATCACATCACCTCGAGAGCAAAGATATTCCCACACACTCACACCATGAAAATTTGAGTACACAACATGTCAAGATTCTTAAACACACAATTTATTCTATTTGAAAAGAAAATATTTTTTTCTCAGATATAACTAATTGTAGTTTATCCTAAGCATGGGTGTGTGCAGGAATTGATATTTGATTGTTTATGGAAAGGCACATTCTTTGCCACCACCATATCCCCAGAGGAGCTTGCTCTCCTCGCTGTGGCCCTGGGGCTAGAGAAGTTTTGTTTCCCAGTCGATTGCTGGGAGGAGATGCCCCTACTTGACCCTACATTATGTATGCCCCTGACTGGAAGGAGGGCACTCAAGCAGGAGGAATAGTGTATTTTTCAAAGAAAGTGCAAAAGTACATACTAACTTCATATTAACCTGATTTATGATAAACAGCTGCACAATACAGAAAGAAGCCAAGGGAGTCCCCAAATAATATCAGTTAAAAAGCACATGCTAAAGTCAGTTAACTAGACTTCCACATGATTCCTGATCCAAAGCCTAGAGAAGTCAGGGCCTTTGTACTTAAAGAGATATGCATACCAGAATCCCATATCTGATTACTACAATTTACAGAAAGATGAAGAGAGATAGAAATTGGGTAACTAATCCCTGGTCTATACTAGCAACTTATTTCAAAATAACTCCCCTTATTTTGAAATAACAAGCAGAGCACCCATACTACCACGCCCACTATTTCGAAATAAAGGGCTGGTTATTTCAGAGTAATAACTCTTGCTTTACATGAGGAACAACACTAATTCTGACATAGATATTTCAAAATAGTAGCAGCTATTTCAGAATACAGTAAAACTCCAATTGTCTGGCATCCAGTGGTGCAGCACTCCTGATAGTCCAGCACCAACTGGAACTCAGAAGTGCTCCAGACGGCCGGACAATTGGAGCTCCTGTGAGCCTGACACATGCTCATTGGCCAGGAAAGGGAAAGGGAGGAGAGGGAAAGGGGATTATACCCCTGTGACGGGTCTGCCAGAACCCGCACTGTGGCTGGCCGGGGAGCAGGGAACAGCCCAAGCTGGCCTGTTGCCAGTGGCTGCACAGGGCTATCCCCGCCTCCCTGGAAAATGGCAGAGGGTTCACCCCTCGCTGCATCATTCCCCACCGCCCCCACGCCCCTGCAGACCCATCACAGCCCCCCGCCGGAGTACCTCCAGCTACTCTGGCATATCCGATAATCTGGCACCCCCTGGGTCCCAAGGGTGCCAGATTATTGGAAATCTACTGTAACTATTTCCCAGAGCCATTCAAACTAGCTACTCCCCAGTGCTTCCTGGGGCTCTAAGTCAAGGTAGAGCATCCACATTAATGTAGCCTGCCTCAGACTAATTTGGAAGCTTCCCTGTAGCATAGACATGCTATTTTGAAATTATTATCTTGGGAGTTATTTCAAAATAATTTCCTAGTGTAGACATGCCCCGGGAATTTAAATCAAGACGGTCTAAAGTCAGGTCAATTTCATATTGGACCTGTTTATTTCAATATGAGTGTGTGTCAAGTGGTTGGAAAAGAGTTTGTTAAAAACACCAAGAGCCAGTGTCTGAGGAGAATATAGCATCCATTTGTAAGTGCTGGAACTAGGGCTACTGCCCCTGGCTTGAAGTAGTAATAATACCCAAATACATAGTTTACATCTCAGTATCCCCATTATAAAATGTATTTCAGTACCACTTTATCCACCCATCAATGAAAGCAGCACAATGTCAAATTCTAGAGCAACGTTTCTCAAAGGGTACATCTACATTGCATTCCTCTTTCAAGATAGGAATACAAATGCAGCTGAGCAAAACTGCAAATGAAGCATGGATTTGAATTTTCAAAATACTCTATTTAAAAAAAAAACGCTGGAGTAAGGGTTATTTCGAAAGAAGGGTTTTCTCTCTAAATAACCACATCTGGACAGCATTTCTTTTTTTGAAATAGGGTTTTTCGAAAAAGTGGATGGACGCGATTATGCAAATGAAGCCCGGGAAATTCAAATCTGCGCTTCATTTGCAATTTCACTCAGCTGTATCTGCATTCCTCTCTCAAAAGAGGAATGCAATGTAGACATTCCCAAAGAAGGTCCACAGCCCACTTTGGGTAGGTCACCAGTGGGCCCACACCACTTTGTTTACCTAAAGGGTCTGTAGCCATAGAGCCTCATGGCTCCCATTGGCTCTGGTTCACTTACCTCAATATATGTAAAATTGAGGATTCTTACCTTTATATTACTTTGAATACCCCACCCATGACTGGTCAAGCCTAGTCTACTCCAATATTTCCAATAAAGGAATCAAATTCCACCAGTTCAAAAAAACTGATTTTACAATTAAAAGAAAAAGAAAAAGAGAGAGACTTGGATCCCAAACTTAACAGCAGCAGAGCTTGCTAAATATATTTTATTCTTCTAAATCTAAGAAGTATGTTATCAGTTAAAAATCAAGAAACACAGCATTAATATAGGGCAAAAAGCAAGTATTTAAAAGAACTCACTGATATAGTACTCTTGCACACTGCTTGTGTAGCCATACACTGCAGAGTATCCAAAAATGATGATCATGACAACATCTCTGCTGTTCAAATCTACTATATGTGCTGAGTGACCCTCCACAGCATACTGTTGGCCATGTACAAGTATTGCAGGAATTCTGGAACTCCATGTTTGACTGTTTATGCTGAAGATCCACAGCTCATCAGTGACATTCCCATTATTTGTTTCTATTTTGCCTCCATACATGTAGATGTCTTCCTATTAAATTAGAGGGGGGGAAAGGTGAAGTTAAATATGATCCCATCCAAGCTGCATTATTGGTACACCAGATATACAAGTTTTAAGTGAACAATCTCTTATAAACACTGAAACACAGTCTATGTTCATCAGTCCTGTTTCGAGACGGAGCCTTTTAAGCTAAAGCACTTATGATGTTAAAAGAATAATTCACAAGAAGGAACCCTAATAGAGTGAAAAAATAAGACAAACAAATTTCAAACATGAACATTTCAAAGAAAAATCTTGAGTGTGAAAACTTTCTAGAACATTACAGCTCTCTCTTCAGAATTCTGAAAGATTTTTCAAAATATCTCTGGAAATTCCAACTTTCTTTCCTGTCCCCTGCAGCATAATGACAGGCTATGATTATACTACGACTTGAGGGGGTTGATGTATAGTTCCCATAGATAGCCTCCTGCTAAGTCTCATCTGCAGTAGCATTGGCAGCGGCAGCGCAATTACAGGTTAGTCACCCTGACTATGTACCCACAGGGTGTGGATGGATGTGTGCTTGAGGCAGCTAGCCTATTCTACCTCTGCAGCCACCCCATTATTTTTTCATGCTAGTCCAATGTTTGCTGGACAGTCACATCTGAGATGAGGTTGTTGGGAAAATTGATGGTTTAACTGGTGATCTTTCTGGATTTTGTTAGTGATTACTTCACTGGAAATGGTATTTGAACCATGTGAATACTAAGCTAGCAAATTCAGAATGTAAGTACAAATCTTAAAAAACTTGTGTGTAATGAAAGTAGGTATTACAGATCATTAGCTATTATTTGAAAATACAATATATTAACATTTCAATTTTCACTACATATTGTTCTATTATTTATTCAGAACACAACATATACAGATCTAACCAACCACTATTCCAAAGCTTGCGAACAGTCTAATCATTAATAATAATTAAACCAAACATGGGTCGAATAAACCAACATTTATAACCCTAAACCAAAAAAATCTATAGCATTTATGGTGGTTAGAATTTTCTATCTAGATCCTACAATGTCAGGTTTTCAAAACTAGATATTATTCCCATGAAGTCTGATTTACAACTCAGAGTAAATCATTAAAGGAAATAAATGCTTTTAAAAAATTTTCCAGTGCATAATTATCTAAAGAATTAATGCTGATTACACCTGTAAGGGAAGAGAGAAGAAATCCTTTCCAGTTCCCAAATTATGCAGGTTTCTTGCACAGTATGAAGAACTATCAGATTGAAAATAGATTTTTTTTATAATGGATTACTTGCAAAAGAAGTTTTACATTAAGAATTATCCTTACATTTTCCTGTTTGCCACCAAGACATGGAGGCATGCAAGTTAATTTATGCTATCTTCCTTTTCCCACCCCCAACTTAGAGGTTAGTGGTGGAAGTGCAGTTTATAGCCATCTTAAGGCTTTGTGGTACCAGAATGGAGACCAAACTTGGCATGTGATCTCAAGTTATTACGAATGCACAATGAAAAGTTCTAAAGAGGAAAACTACAAAATTATATTGATTTTGAAAATAAGATGCCCTTTTTGATGCTATACTACATAGTCTATAAAGAGAACTGCATGGAGAAATCAAATATTTTAACAGTACCCTCAAAGAATACCACTCCTTATATATGAGTGGTAGTCATGCACATAATGAAATACAATAGGAGAGGTTGCAGACACTTAACTGTACTCTTATAATTGTTGTCCTCATTCTTTAGCAATCAGAAACATGAATGAAACTGTGCACGTACAATATTATTTTTGTTATTACAGTAAAACTCCATTAGTCCGGCATCCAATGCTCCGGGACTCCTGATGGTCTGGCACCATCAGGAACCCGGAAGTGCTGGGGTAGCCAGACAGGCTTCCCCCATTCAGCTGCTGCTGAAACTGACCAGCAGCTGAATCGGGGAAGCCAGGAGCAGAGCAGCTGGGGTGCTGCTGGGTTGGTCTTGTAGCTCTGCCCCGGGCTTCCTGGAATCAGCCGCTGATCTGTTTCAGCAGCGGCTGAATCAGGGACCCCTGGGGCAGAGCAGCTGGGGTCCTGCCGCGTTGGTGTAGCCAGACAGGAACCCCACTGTAACATCCATTTTTGCTTGCCTGGAGCATACAGGGTACACAGAGCAGAAGGCCCAGGCTGTGTGACCGTGAATGGCTGTAAACAGAGATATGCCAATTGCTGACCAAGAGGCTGCCAAGGAGTGTCCTTGACTCAAACCCATATTGATACGAACACACAGCCACCCGCGGGGGGAGGAATCTCTCGCACAGTAAAAAAATGTCTAGTACTCACAATTTAGTTCTCTCTCTTGCAAGTGTAAATTAATTTGAAACTTGCTTGTAATAACTGGCGCCACAAAACGGACCAGTACAATTTGGCATCTTAAGATAAGAAAGAGGATACAGGCCCCCACGGGTATATAGATGGGTCCAGCAGCGCATTTTCTCTGAGTGTCAATCTACCATCTATCTGCTGGTCGGGTTAGGTGTTTGATCTCCCGAGGTTCCAGAGGGGACGCCCACCTCATATTCGTCTTTCCTAGGAATTGAGAGACCGGCCCTGGCCTGACACGCTGGAGTCGAGAGGCACAGAAAGGGGTAAAAATTGTACCTGGATGTGGTCCTTTGTCTTAAGTGTACACATAGACTTAGAGCTCTTTAAAGATTAAGCTGTCACTTGGTACCATTATTTCTATTTTCTATCTTTATTTTCTTTGTAACCATTTTTAAAATCTGTATTTGTTAACAGTTAAGAAAGAGAGCAATAGCCATTGTAACCATATGCTTTTATAAGTCTTTTAATAAACCTGTAACTGTTTAAGCTTTAACCTGACTCCTTCAGTTGCTGTAATAGAACCAAGCACAATTTAAAAGAACTTCAGCCGGTCATAAAGGGACAGGCATAGGAAGAGCTTGGGCGTTTGGATCTGTGTCACTCCCAGGTGACAAGATCCGTTGGGGCACCTTTTCAGCCTTTCCTAGGCTGCCCGCTGCGAAGGAACTCTTGTGTTCTAGCAGCTAAAATCTAAGGTGTGACAAGCTCTTCCTATATAACGGGGCGTATGTTGGCCTGCTGGCCACCCTCTGCGATGGGACCCCGGTCCTAGCAGTAAAGACACGGACGTTAAACCTTTTCTCGGAAACATACACACACACACTGCCCTGACCGTCGGCTGACAGTTGGTCCCGCAGCCCCGAGGGACAGCGCTACGGGACCAACCGGGCAGTACCCCAGCTGCTCTGTCCCAGGCGTCCCCAAGAGCAGCTGGAGTGCTGCTCTATTGCAGGCATCCCCTGCAATAGAGCAGCTGCTCTATTGCAGGCATCCCCGATTCAGCTGCTGCTGAAACTGACCAGCAGCGGCTGAATCAGGGACGCCTGGGGCAGAGCCGGACTATGGTAAGGGGGGGCTCTGAGGGATCTGGGGTGGCATCGCCTCCCACCCCACTCCAGACCCCTCATAGCCCCCCATTCTGATAGTCCGTCATATCTGATAATCCGGCACCCCGGGTCCTAAAGGTGCCGGATTATCGGAAGTTTACTGTACTATTAAAGATTCCATGAGAAACTGAAATAAAAAGATGTTTTAAAGGTTTTGTTAACAAATGCAACAAATTTAAATAAGTGATCTGCTCAAACAGTCATTCAAGAAATTATTACTCCTTCCAAAGAAGAGAAGTCTGGAATATAAATTTACACAATTTTTGATTTCCTTAAGCTATCTTTCCCATGTTTTAAATAGTATTTCAAATTCAGGAAAAAAGCTGATAAGCTAACCACCTGGAGTTTAGAAATGAAATATTTAGGTTATTTTCATAGTCAATAAACTATAGCAGCAAACATGAGGTAAAAATTTCGTTGGATAGCTATTGAAAGAAACACAGTCTTTGAGAAAAAGGAGTTCAGATAACTGTTAAAAGGGCAATGTTAGCAACCCCCCTCTGAATTATCTGGTGCCCAAATAAAAACAGAAAAAGATGAATTAAACCATCTTGCTCTTACATTTCCAAGTGCCATATATCTTGACTGTAAAGAGATTAACAGGTGGTATGATATTATCATCAGACAGGTAAGATAAAACCTGTTCAACACATTGAAAAATCAGTTCATGTGGAAAGTAAATGGCTATACTTGAAAAGAAGGCATATAGTAGCATCCTCTCAGGAGGAATCCTCTTGTTCTGTTCCCTGTCTTCTGGGCTGTTTTTCTTGTCAAATATGGAGGAAACAAAGCTTTCTGGAAGTTAGATAAAACTTTTATAAGGAAAAAGTCTATTATGAAAGCCATTTTCAAAGCAATTAATTGCTTCAAACAACACTGACTAAGAATCGCAAACATTCAAAGCTTAATCTTCCGGTATAAAATACTTCACTGTTGAGACAATGCTAGACTTGGGTATGCCCATAGCAACTTAATAAGAAACACTGAAATGTTATCAATCTACTTGCCTTTGAATATCAAAGAGAAATCTTAGATCAGCAATCATTAACGCATGTATTTGTAGTAATAAAAATCAAGAGTAGATGCTAAGTGCATTTGTCTATATTTACCTGTATCTTATAAGAATTTTAACAAAGAAATCAGATTTTCCTGCAGATGTTAATTTCCTTTCGTGTCTTAATAGCCCTATATTATGTATGCAGATGATTCCGTTAACCTTAAAATCTAAAATGTAAATTATGGCAGGAGCTAATAATATTATTGATGTTGTCTTCAGCTTAATTACCTATGCTATAATGAACTGTCTTAACAGTCTGAATGGCTAATTGCCTTATGTTAATAAATACAACTAATTTACCTGTGTGTGCATAGGAAATAAAAGATTAGTTTTAAAGCAACAATCTGCACCACCTATTCTTCATGGGGAAAGGTCCTGCTGTGACAACTGCTGTCAAGAGCCTTCTCAGCTTGTTAGAAGATTATAAAGAAAAAGCTCCAAGCTCGATTCTTTTTTTATCTCGGGTCTGCCTAAACTTTAACAGGAAAGGTCTAAGCCACAAGACTCGGGATTTACCCTGGAATTCTCATGGAAGAATTTGAACATCAAATTTGAAACACTGTATCTGGACTGCCTACTGGATTATAAACTTTAAAAGCTATTCCAGAAAGACTTTTTCAAATAAAGCAGCTCACCGTTTCTGCTATGAAACTTTTCACATCTGTATGTATATTGATCTCAGTCACTGCAACTCTCATCTTTTTTCCTTTTATTATTAAAACATTTATAGTTTAATTTATAAAGGACTGGAACCTGCATAATTATAGGGCATCATCTACAACTCATATTGACCTTAGGATAGTAGGGTGGAAATTGTTGAAATCCCAGGGGAATTCCTCAAGGACCTCTTGCCCATAGGTCCAGATGATGAAGATTGCAGCCAGCCAGAGTAAGTCTAAGGTCCGACACTGGGTTCCCAAAGTACAAAGGACGCTACACCGGTATCTGTCAAATACAAGGGCTACGTCTAGACTGGCCCCTAATTCCGGAAAAGTCATGCAAAGCAGGTAAGTCAGAATAGGGAAATCCGCGGGGGATTTAAATATCCCCCGCGGGATTTAAATAAACATGTCCGCCGCTTTTTTTCCGGCTTGGGGAAAAGCCGGAAAAAAGCGTCTAGACTGGCGCGATCCTCTGGAATAAAGCCCTTTTCCGGAGGATCTCTTATTCCTTTCAAGTAGGAATAAGAGATCCTCCGGAAAAGGGCTTTATTCCAGAGGATCGCGCCAGTCTAGACGCTTTTTTCCGGCTTTTCCCCAAGCCGGAAAAAAAGCGGCGGACATGTTTATTTAAATCCCGCGGGGGATATTTAAATCCCCCGCGGATTTCCCTATTCTGACTTACCTGCTTTGCATGACTTTTCCGGAATTTGGGGCCAGTCTAGACATAGCCCCGTAGTTTATTTCTTGGAAGCTAATAGCTGTGCCCCATAAATGGCAGAACAATATAACAAAGAAGCGGCATATCTTACGTCCCTTCCTGCAAGCCTGGGACTCTGGACAGGCTGTGGACGAAGTGGGAGGTTGTCTCAGCTTCCGAGGTGCCAGTATCCAAAGCCCATCGGTGAAGTCCAATTTGCTAGGCACTGAGGCAGCCTTAAATGCAGTTTCCCTGCTCTGTTTGGCAGTTTGGAAATTTCCAGGGCTTACTCATTAGTGCTGATGTAGAGCTTAGCTGTTAGTTATTGATCTGGTTCTGATCTGGATCTTCTTGTCCTTTGGCCCTGTTTACATGATCAGTACGTTAAGGTAAACAGAATTGTTTATGCTTTCTTGCCCTTTATCCTTATTTCATACTTGTTCTTGCTATACTGGCAACAATGCTTATCTTAAGTGGTGTATGTTCCCAAAGACTTGCTTCTGGCTCATCAGATACAGGGAAAAGGGAAAAGTGGGGAAAGAATGCAGGCCTCACCACTCCTAAGCTAGCACGTACAAAGTTCTTCCGCAATTGACCACTACAAAGATGTTATCAATACAGTGAACTTAAAAGAGGGGCACTAGCCTATGAACGCTGAAAAAGCATTGTTCTAAGTCAGCCATGAAAAGTTGGCATACAGTGGGGTCATGTCAGTGGCACTGCTATAGGTACCCACTTGAACATATAAATCATCCCTGATATGAAATGATTGTGGGTGAGGACAAAGTCATAAAGTTCAGCTACCAGCTTTGCAATGACATCGTTGAGAATGCAGTGCCTGACATCAAAGGGCATATCTACACCAGGAATTTATTTTGAAATAACTTTTTTCAAAATAATAACTCCTGAAATAATAGTTTCAAAATAGCGTGCGCACACTACGGGGAAGCCTCAAAATTAATCCAAGGCAGGCTCTATTAATGTGGATGCGATCCCTCGACTTAGAGTCTCAGGAAGCACTGAGGAATAATTAGTTTGAATTACTAATTCAAGTAGTTATTTTGAAATAGTGGCACTGGAGCGTTCACACTACCATTATTTTGAAATTAGCATTATTCCTTGTAGAAAGCAGGAGTTATTATTTTGAAATAAACAGCCAATTATTTCAAAATAATGGCCTTTGTAGTATGGATGTTCCACTCGTTATTTCAAAATAAGGGGAGTTATAAGACCAAGGCAAATAGTCCATCTCATATGGAATGTTGGTGTAGAGACCTTCTACATCCATAGTGCCCAGGATGGTATTTTCTGAACAATTACCAATGGATTCTAGTTTCCTCAGGAAATCAGTCATGTCTCAAAGATAGCTAGGAGTGCTAGCAGCATAGGGCCTGAGAGGAGAGCCTACATATCCAGCCAATCCTGCTGTAAGAATGCCAATGCCTGAGATGATGGGGCATACAAGATTTCTCGGTTTATGGATTTGGGGTAGCAGAGAAAATACCCCTGGTCAGGGCTGTAGGGGTGTGTCTGTGTAGATTCATTCCTATGTTTCTTCAGGGAGTTTCTTGTGTAGATAGAATCGTTTCTTTTGGTATTAGTCAGTAGGATCAGAGGATAGTGGCCTATTCAATAGGGTGTTGGACATTTGCCCAGCAGCTTCCTGTTCGTAATTTGACTTATTTATGATGACAATGGCACCTTCTTTGTCAGCCTTTTGTGATGGGATGCAGTCACAGAAGACCCTTTGGGGCTGCTTCCCCGTATACTGATAAAGCCACTGACACTTGCCACCTTGCTCTCTGGGGCTTCTCACCACCCTGTTCTGCTGGGTCAGATCTCCTAGTCTCCCATAGCCAAGACACAGAGATGAAATCGCTGTCCCTGCTCCCCAAATGCAGACTTCAAGTCTGAGGAGAATGCAGTTTCACGCACAGCATCCAGGAAATCCACTCTCCAAATGGGATCAGAACCCCAAATAAATCATTCAGGCAAGCCCCCTTTGACAATGAAAGGAGGATGTACACATTGATTGCTACCCCAGGTAACAATTATTTACACCAGGTTTGATAGTAAATAAGTGATTTATTAAGTACAAACAGTAGGATTTAAGTGGTAACAACTGAAAACAGACACACAGCAAAGTAAATTATAAATTTAAAATAACAGAAAACATGTAGCTAGTTCAAACACATTAAAGCTTATTGCAAACTTACCCTTAAACTTTTCTTATTTCAGATAAACCTCCAAGCCAGGGAAAATCTTTTTCCCCAGGGGTCCCGGAGTCTTTGGTTTATTCTCTCAGGAGTGTCATGCCGGCCAAAAACCAAGAAAACTTTGCATGTTAAATAGCCTTCCATTTGGGAATTTTTTGTTTCTACATTCTCCCCTTCAACGGAAAATTACCTGGTCAGACCCTACCATTCAGGGTTGTCATATGTCTTCCTAAGACCAACCACTGCTTAGACTTAAAGAATAAAGGAGATTGTTTATAGGTGATTACCCAGAGTTAGTGCACAGCTGGGCACTTTTGAAAACGACACCGTTTCTCTTTTAAAAAGCCTCCAATTATTAAATGTTGCATTTGACATTATGTCTAATATCCAACAAAGAAGGGATTGAACTTTCCTCCAAAAGTCAACATATTAAACAGAAAACAAAAATCTTCAGAAACTCATGAAATAGAAAGCATGCTTCAATATAACTTAACATACTTTAATACAGTCCCTACGAACAAAGCTGTCATTCCACACAAAATGGAAATGAAATTGACTTCATTATGAAATACCATAGCTATCACTAAAAAACAGTTGAATAATCCATGAATTAAATCTCAAGAAATATCCACTTTTAAAAAAATAGGTTATCCATGTTTTCAACATTTTCACTAGGACAGTATTAAAGTATCTGAGGTATTACCTACTTAAAACAATTTTAATTCCATAAAAGAAAGTAAAGTGAAAGATAAATCATAATTAGTTTTGTGGAACTAATAGCTACAACATTATTTTAATATTTTGGCTAACCACAAACCCACATTTCTGAAGAAAAATTCTTACTGAATTTCACTGATATGATATGTAAAGTTGACATTCGCTTACAGAGTAGTTGTATTTTGATTCTACATCATGGTTATAGACACTACATGCCGCCGCCACCACTGCATTATACCAATTTTCTCATATGCTTTAACAAGCATGAATATGATTCAAAAAATATTAGCACCCAAGAAAATCACAGATAGATATTAAAACTAGTGCTCCCTGATGCGATGAAATATACTATCACAAATCTCCTCACAAATTAATATTTCCTCACACATCACATCAATTACTTTTTACTGAATGACAAATTACTCCATTAAAAAAAACTATTCTGCGACACTAGCTTATGTGTACCTAAGATACCTATTATATGTATTTTGTGGATTCCAAAAATTCCAATTATTAACACAACATGTAAATTAATTACTTTCATTAGATGCATACTGTGATGGTTTTAATATTCTTCCTATACACATATGAAAGCACTTGATATTTGTTTTATTCTGTTCTATTTTTTTAATTTTCAATCTCATAGATGAATAATTTACTTAATATTTTTAAATGTTTGCTCTCAATGCTCAAAAGAAAGAATTGTACTTCCCTATTCTCTACCCCCTTAAGCAGCAAATAAGGATCAGAAAAAAAGCAATGTGACTTTTAATTTGTCAAACATTCTCTGAATCATTGCATGGAGACACGCACTAGAGAGATACTGAAATTACTATAAAAGACAAAATGATCAATTATATAAATCTCCTAACCTTGCACTGTGCTCACTCAGCAGACCTAATATTGATGAATGACATATGATTGGAGGAACAAAGTATTTTTAGAAGTGTCAGTTATGAAGTAAAGTTGTACAATCTGTCATTAGCTCTTGTTAATACCTCTGACATCACAAGGAAATGGCGCAAAGGTTAGCGTGCCGGGATGGTAAATGGAAAGGAAATAAGAAACTTTATTTTTTGTAGAACTCCCTTCACTATTCACGTTACCAACGGGTAACAAAATTTAGACTCAATGTTTTAGTTGATGTAATTCACATCACAGAAAATCAATTATTACTTAAAAATGAGTATACATACCACTCCATAATATTAAGTATTAGATCTCTATTCTAGTAGTTTTAAAAATATTGGGAATCTCAGTAAATAAATTGAAGGGCTATTGTTTTTTAATTGACCTATTAATTGAAAATAAAGCTGTCTCATTGAAATGCATCCAAAAATAATAAAAACACTGAAAACTATGTTTTTCTAGTTCTGGAAGACAAAATTTTGCTTTCAGGAACAGACATGTTGTGTCTTCTGTTTTGACCAGGAGATTGTTTTTAGCTGTTTGCCCCTATTTTCTTGTCTAGATGCTTCAATTTCCTGCTATGAAGAGGGGAAGAGACTCTGTCGGCTGTATATTTATAGATAAACAAGACCACTCTCTGCTAAACCTCTATAATTATGCTTCCAGCCAAGAAGATTCTGATACAGAGATGAAGCCTAGAGTGCATAGTTCACCAATCCACTTGTTACCATAAACTCAGCACAATGGCTACAATACTGGTCTCTATTCTAATCATCTCCACATGACTACAGAGGCCTATAAACAGAAACCAGGAGTCCTACAACAAGGACAAGAGTTCTCCTCTCTCAGCCAGGGAATAGCAGGTAGAAGGAACCACAGTGTCCCCCCTACTACTACCTTTATCCTGACATGATATGGATGACCAATTCATTCTGTGTCTTGTACACAGGGTTTGGATGTATGCAGTCTGGATAAAACTTCTGCTAAGTTAATACTGGTAGGTTTGGCAGAGGTGATATCCCTTAGCCATGGGAGACTGCACATCTTTATCATCTCAGACTCTGAATTTGGTAATCTTTCTGGTCCTCATTTGCTTCTGGATATCCAGAAAATTGCAGTGATCTTTTATCTTTATGTACTCTTGGCCAACATTTTTCTTCCAGATTCATAAATGTTATCCATCTTTTATTACCTCTCACTGGATTACGCCAATGTACTCTCTATGGGTGTGTCTAGACTACATGCCTCCTTCGACGGAGGCATGTAGATTAGCCAGATCGGAAGAGGGAAATGAAGCCGCGATTAAAATAATCGCGGCTTCATTTAAATTTAAATGGCTGCCCCGATCTGCTGATCAGCTGTTTGTCGGCAGATCGGGGCAGTCTGGACGCGACGCGCCGACAAAGAAGCCTTTCTTCATCGGCACAGGTAAACCTGGTTTCACGAGGCTTACCTGTGCCGATGAAGAAAGGCTTCTTTGTCGGCGCGTCGCGTCCAGACTGCCCCGATCTGCCGACAAACAGCTGATCGGCAGATCGGGGCAGCCATTTAAATTTAAATGAAGCCGCGATTATTTTAATCGCGGCTTCATTTCCCTCTTCCGATCTGGCTAATCTACATGCCTCCGTCGAAGGAGGCATGTAGTCTAGACACACCCTATGAGGCTGCACGTTGAGACCACTGAAACACCAGCTAGTGCAGAGCGTGGCTTCCTACTTAACAACTGATGTGTCTCATCAGTAAGGTTAGGATTTTGTCATGTTTATTTTTAGTAAAAGTGAAGGACAGGTCATTGGCAAGAAAGAAAAATACATGGAAATGGTGACCCATCTGTGACTTTTACTAAAAGTATCTGACAAAATGGGGAACTGAGGTACCCTATAGCTGCCTTGCGGCAGGTGCTATGGTAATCTCAGAGCTGCAAGGTCCCCAAACCACAGCTTGGGCATTGGACCTGCAAGGGCCCCAACCACCTGTGGCTCAGAGAGGTGGGGAGCCTCCATCTACAGCAGCTAGATGCTATGAGATACAGCTGCTATCTGCAATTCTAGGGCTCCCACTCCACATGCAGCAACTGGGAGTTGCTGAGTTCCCCCACCATCCATGGTGGCTTAGAGCTCTGGGGTACTTCCACACCCATGGTTGGGAATAGTAGGAGCGCCTAACCCTGCAGCAAGTGGGTGTTATGGGAGCTCCCCACTACCTTTGATTCTGGGGGTCCTCCAGTTCTCCAGCAGCCAGGAGCTACAGGATATCCCACCACCCACAGCAACCAGGAGCTCAGAGGCTCCCCCTGCTACCCATAGAGCCCAGGAGCAGTATTACCCCACAGCTCCCTGCCCCCACCGGCAGCAGGAGGCCCTGCATTTCCTTGCCACCACAGTCTGAAGTCATGGAGTCTATGACTTCCGCAACCTATGCTACTAAACTATAGCCTTCAGCATCCAATGCCCTCCACATTACTCTGACTTAAAATGTCAAGTGTTAGTTTTGCTTATACAAACCTAAATTAATTGAATCCTAAATATCTCAATAGGTTACATTTCACTTCATGAGATATTGTGGCAGGCGTGATGCAAACAGAAAGGAACTGGAGGGAGAACATATTAAGCAAGGCATCTCTTTGACCCTTAACTAGAAGAATGAATGGAGGGATGTGCTGCATGTGTCCATTCCATTACTGGTATTTGTGCCCCAAGCACAACTAGCAGAAATGTTTCCATTAACAGTATCCATTGGGTCGATTTTAGCAGTCTGGGCACTTATCTCATGATCTCAGTATAAGGGCCTGCCAACCTTTGATTTCTTCTTACCCACCAAAGAAGGGATGGAGAGAGGGTTTTGCAATGGATGTGGTGATGTTGCATCCAATGTTCTTTATGAAATTATGCTTATGAGTAGGAATATGATACAACTTGAATATACTTTCACCAAAACACTTCATGTAACATACTTTAAATAGTTATAATCTGCTAAATGTGTATTCTTTTTTGTGTGCATGTATCATTTCTGCATTTGAAATTGGAAATATGAAGTATAAATCTGTTTAATAATCTAGACATGCTAACTGAGGGCCATTGGTAGTCTTCAAGAAGCTTAATTGCTCAGTACTCAGGTCAATGATCTTGCTTTTCCTGTAAGCCTGAGCTATGGTGGGTCCTGCCAAGACACGTCACCAGGTCACCTGATGCTGCATCTCATTTTGGATGCTATCCACTGGAGGTGTGTAAAGCTTAAACTGAACACAAATGATGCCCACCTTTGGCAATAGGTATATAAAGGTGGGAAATCAAAAAATAGGGGTGGTGTCCAGACTCCAGGACATCCCTGTTTATCATCTTACACAGCAGTGTTATTTCATAAGTGATATTATTCTGAAATAATACAGTCTGCGTCTACCCTGCAAGCAGTCATTTTGACATAATGTCAAAATAATGTCAAGCTGGAGGACTTCTTACTCCGACTCCTGTAACCCTCATTTTACGAGGAGTAAGGGAAGAAGAGTGCTCACTCTCGGACTTCCTGCTGCATAGACAGTGCCAAAAGCCAAAATAAGCTCTGTTGATCTTAAGCTACACAATTGACTTAGCTCAATTTGTGTAATTTATTTCAGCTTAGCCCTGCTGTGTAGATGTACCCTATGATGGTTGCAGCAACCACCTGGAAATGAACATTAAGAAGGATTGAGCCCAAGTTGGGAAGGAGCTTGTAAACAGAGGGACACAATGAAAAAAGACAAACTGACAAATCAGCTACATAGAACTTTTATTTATGCTAAAATTCGACATGTTGTGAATGGGCCTTAATCGAGATGATAATTATCTTACACATTACAAAGATAGCCTCCACACCTTTTGATATTCATAGTGACCACAGATTACCACTTATCTGACTGTTACAGCAAGCAATTTCCTCCTTCCTTGTCACTCCTCTGCCCCTCGCCTCCACCTTCTGTTCTATATACTGATTTGTCAGTTTGTCTTTTTTCATTGTATCTGTCTGTTATATAATGGTCATGCCCAGGGCTCGTCGAACCGTGGCAAGCCCCACTCGCCAGCCACGCTGTCCGGCGATCTGCACATGCACAGATTGTTCTGCACACGCGCAGATCGCTCAAACCCGGCTCTTCCGGATTGCAATCTACTCGCCACAGGCGAGTAGATTGCATTATTTGTCGAGCCCTGGTCATGCCAATTCATTTTCAGAATATGATCTGAAGAAGTGAGTCTGCCCCACGAAAGCTCATCACCTAAAAAACTATCTTGATAGTCTTTTAAGTGTTATATAACTGCTTTTTTTTGTTTTACCGAGATCAGACTAACACGGCTACCTCTCTGTGACTATATATATTTTTGTTATCCTCTAAGGTGTCACAGGACTACTTGTTTTTAAGGTTACAGATTAACACGGATACCCCTCTGAGATTCTTTAAATAGGAAACATGTAAGCTTTGACAAGACTAAGTATAGCTACCAGAAAGAGACAGGATCTCTGATCTGGGGGTATACAGTCTCCAGACCCTTTAGGAACCTGATCACAATGTCACGGGGAGAAAAAAAGCAAATGGTTGTCAAGCATGGGATGAAAAGCTAATACGGCTGTCAGGTACACAATAAGCATGGAAAGGACAAGCCCCTGTTATCCCAAAAAGACTAGATAGTCCAGGATAAGTTTCTTAGAGGTTGCAGTAGCGAGACTCATCATCGTGAACACCAGGTGGACAATCTGTTCCATTTTGCTGGGGAAATGTATTTTATTTGATATTGGTGGGAGGGAGGCCAGGATTTGCCAGAGAGTTTTTAAGGGGCCACTCTGGGTTGGCCTGTTAAAGAGTAAGACCACCCAATTCAGAAGTTCTTGGTAAGGCCAGTGGTCATCCATTATCCTTGGGCTCTCCCCATGCATCACTATGGCCTCATTTGGAGAGGATGATGAGAAAACTAACAGCAGCTGGGGTGCCTCAATTGGTGCCTCAGTACTAGTCAGAATCCAATTTCTCTCTCATGGTTCTGTGCCATGCTCATGCCTTGCTCAGAACCTGAGTGCAGTTCTAGGGTGTCCCAGCACAATGCCTACAGTACCCTGGATTCCCAAGACAACTGAATAGAACCATCTAGAAGGGATCGCTTGTGATGATGAGAACACCCAGATTCTAGAACCACCACTGCATGGTGCCTCATGGTGCCTGCATGGTACCCGGAACCAGGAGGTGCTGATGAGCTGAGCACTGTAAATCAGTAGAAGTTGCCTGGAACAGCACGGTCATCTGCTTCAGTGCCAAGAACATGCTTCCTCCTTTGAATCAGATGAAGAAAGAGGAGTGCTGTGGTGACCAGGATGGGGCCACCTCACTGAGTGCCTGCAAAGTCCACCTGGAGTACCTCAGCGCTAACTTCCTCTTAGATAGCTAGCATGCTAATCTAGCCATAGGTGTCAACTCTCTGCCAGTTGGTAATAGCAAGTCTTGACCCTCTGGGGAGCCCAGGACCAGCAGAGACATAATGTCTCAAGTGGCTACAAATACTTCAGGTTTTGAGACACCATGAATAGCATGTTCTGGTCTTGGGGTAGTGTCATGGGATCTGCTGCACCAGTACTGTAGTCACTTCATGGTCTGGTGGTGAACAGGTGACCAACACAGGTCTCAGTCTGTCCCTGTGGCTTCTATCCTTTGGCTCCAGATATTTTTTTCTTCAATACCAGCATGGAACAACAGTGCCTGGGAGCTTGAGGATGCAAGTAGCTCAGTCCTTCTGGATATGCAGTTTAAATCTGGCAACAATCCTTCCTATGAACTTCCCCCAGAAACCTCAGGTAGCTCGAGTGCTGGTTGATCAATGGCACAGACCTGTTACATGCATTACAAGGTGTGAATTCTGGTAACTGGTGTGTGCGTTGGTATTGGGACTAAGGATGCTCCACTGTGTAAAATGGAATTGTCCTGTTTAAATTATCTAAAACTACTATAAAGTATCTAACAATTACTAAACTATTTACAGTGAACCCCAAATAGAGAACCAGTAAGGAAAGAGATTTCCTAAATTACCAATGTTCCAGCAACCATCAAAGGCAATAAGAAGGAAATGAAGGAATTTATACTGATGTTAAGAGTGAGCAACACAAGAGGGTGCTAGAGCTGACCCAACATATGCTCCTAAGGGAAAAAAATTCCAGCATTTGTACTTGGGAAGCGCAAACACCGACACTGGAATGAACACGTGCAAGCACTAGAAGAAGAACTAGTATTTGAATTGCATATATGTTAAATATATTGAAAGAAATAAAAAAACCAATTACATAGAAAAGTATTAACTATACATTACCTGCTTTAGGCCTCCTGGAAATGATTACCAAAACATTATACTAACAAACTAATAAGAATATAACAATGAACTGAATTTTGAAAAAAATCTCAGCCTTGTATAGCAAAAAACAAACTATCAACAATTGAGGTCTACTGACTTGATGAAAAACTTTTAATAAATCAGCTGTGTGCCAATAAGATACTTTTCTAACCTCTGTATTGTATGTCTGTGACAGTTCATTTATTTGGCTCTCAATCACTTCTGAGATACTGCATACAGGTTGCACCTCTAAAATCCAGGACTCTCTGGTCCAGCAACGTCCATGTTCCAGAAGGACCACGGATATTGCTGAAGCAAAGAGCCCCGGCTGGCTAGGTTCAGGTGCTGGGCTGGTGGTGGGGGGGCGCGGTACCAGTGGTATCAGAGCCAGTGTGGTGGGGAGCATAGCCCCACCTTTCAGCACAGCCCCGCCTTTGAGCACAGCCCCAGTGGCAGTGGGGAGTGCAGCCCAGAGGCAGCAGGGCTGGCAGGGAGCTGGCAGCACAGTTCCTGCCAGGCTGGCATAGCGGAGACCTGCTTAGGTCCCAGTGGTGTCAGACCAGGGAGGTCCCACCTGCAGATAAGAGAAGCCAGTTTGAAGATGTAACTGAAAGATGTGCAGAATTAAACCATGTGATTTGTGACTAAATCTTGCTGTCAGAGATTAATGTGAAAGTGAAAAAAGACCTTTGAAGCATCACTTAAGAGTTCTGAAGTAAGTATATTAGCTTCCATAAGTGTATGCATACATAAAATGGCTAGAATGAACCACATGATAAAATAATTTTGTCTAACTGATAGTAAAGTTAATGAAGAAACTACTTACTCCTTTTTTAATTCTAGGAAAAGCTCTTGATCATATCACTGAAACCATATTTGAAGAGTTATATGGGCTCAACATCGATAGCAACAAATAAGAACACAGCAATCAAGAGAATTAGCTTTCTCTGATAAAACCTTAGTTGGTAAATTAATATAATCTGGAGTGGAAGAGAGTGAAGAGAGTGTTTCTGCAAGTGTCAAATTGACTGACTTGGATGCTGAAGTTCTTGGTCTATACAAAGAGCAATATTACTATAATCAGCCTTACATCCCTCTACCAATGAGCTTCATCAGAATTCAATCAATGCCCATTCAGTCTTTGGCAGTCTTAAAAATGCCAACAGTAGTATCAATTATGATGGCAAATTTTGTAATGTGACTACCAGATCACCAGAAATTGAAGTCATATCACTAACCACATATTCATTTTCTGTGAAACTACATTTTATTTTATCCTTAGGGGGCATGCAATAAAATATTGTACTGTCTAGCTTTGTCCTCCAAAACCTCTCCCCTTTTTCATCATTTAGCAAAGCCGTGCACATTTATTTCTCTAGTGTCAGAAACTGTTACCTCAAGGCTCTTAATGATTTGTTTTTCTTCTAAGAATGCCTTCCAAATCTGCTGATTTTTTTCTAGTATTGAGATGCTTGGAACTATATTCAGTATTTTTTATGGTGATGTATTAAAGCCAGGCAGAGAGAGGCAAACAACTTTCCAATAGCCAGTTTGGTCGTAAGAAGAGGTGTTTAAGGTAATGCCATGTAACAATTTAAATGGGGCTAAAAGCAAGAATGCTTCTATGCTCTCTTTTCCTGCCTATAAATGCATAAAAGCGTCTAAGGCACTTTATATAACTAAACATCCATCAGAGTCTTCTGATATTTTTACCTCCAGAATGAAAATGTTCAGTACTTCAACTTTAACTAAAGTAGCTTTCTAAGAAACGGCATAGTAAGTTATTTCATTCTCCACAGAGTCAATTATATAGCTTCAATTTACTTTGCACCACAATCAAGCTACACTGGCTTCTATGCTCTCACTTTGGTCTCTAGTAAGACTTTAAAATCTCAGGAGTTCAAGTTTAAAACTTAATTTAATCTCTTCTCTGTGTGGATATTTTTGTTCTTAAATAAGAACTGTTATACAATGACCAGACCACAGCTCAAAGCTGCCACCTCTAGGTACTGTATTATGTTCTTTTGCAATAAAATATGTTCCTGTTCAATTTCTTGAAGGTCTCAAAAGGTAAAACATCAAACTTTGTCCTACAATAGTTTTAAAATGTTTTTTAAAATGTGTAATTTGTTAAGATTGTTCAATTGAAATTCTTTCATTTTGACACATGTGGATACTCTTTTGGCCCTTATTCCTTTCACAATTGATGGAATCACAACTGACTGTGCAATAATCTGTTTTATACTGCTGGTTCCCTGAATAATATCTTCTCAGATGTGTGCCGACAGCTCTCATGATCATCATCATGAGCTGTATGTTCATACTGGTGTTGAAAAGATCCCTAAATTATCTTTTATTACACTAATTATTAGGGGTGTTAAATATCAGGTAACTGAATAGTCATGTAACCACATGAATTCTTAATACATGACAATTTTTAGTCCCCGGGGGAGGGGCTGACAGCCATTGCACTCTGGCATCACTCCCAGGGAGCCCTGTGCCATCAGCGGGAGCCAGGCTGCAAGGGGAGACAGTTTAAAAAACAGCTCCCCGCACAGACTGGCTGCCTGCCGCCTCATGTTGCTACCTCTGATACAGGAGCAGCACCCTGGGGTGGCAGCTGCCCCTGTCTGAAGGGGTCCGAGCTCCCCCTGGTCAGAGGCTGCTGCAAGGGGCAGGAAGGAGGGAGATGGGGGGAAGCTGCTGTGAAGCAGCCTCTGTTTGCGGTGGCCCAGACTGGCTGTGGACAGAGGCTGGTTCAGCAGCAGCCCCTGTTTGCGATGGTCCAAGCAACCTGCGGACAGCAGCTGCTGCAATGGTAAGGGGAGGGAATGATTGAGGCAGCAGCACGGGGAGAGGCAGGAGGTATTGCGGAACCAGTGCTGAGGGAAAACAGTTCTTAAGTCAGCTGCTCCCAGCACTGCCTCCTGCTTTCTGCTTCTCGCCTCTGATACCGAGGCAGCAAGAGGGCAGAATACATGTAGTTGACAAGATTAACCGATAAGAGTAGGATTATTGATTAATCGTACAGTTGACTACACACTGACTTCCCTAGTAATTATTGCTTTCTAAAATTTTCTAATTATTGCTGGTAAAAGAATATTTAAAATAGATGCAGACTGCTCTGAAATACCCCAAGAAAAAGTATTCCTAGAGTGAAATTTAAAAGGTTTAAATTATTTAAGAATTTATTAAATCTCATATTACTAAAGTAGTCACTATTTAAAACAGTGGTGGACAAACGCACCCTCTCTCTGTTCCCTTCTCCTATGTCTCTTGGCCCTGGAGTCTGCCACTTACTACTACTCCTTCTCCCCCTCCCCCCCAAAATGTAGTGCAAATAAGTGGATTCATGGCACTCTGAAAGCACTGGGAGGGAGGGAAAGGAGAAGTAAGTGCAGGGCTCCAGTGCCCCAGTATATGAGAGGTATGGGGGAAGGGAGCAGAGAAGGAATACGCTGGTGGCATGCATGTTGCCCACTACTGGATTTCAATCTTGCAGCCCACTGACACAAAGGAAGGCTACTCACACAACCCACTCACTAGCCTTAGCTGCTCATTACTGATCTAAAAATTCACACTGGCCAACAGCAGTGATGATAGGGGATAATGGTTAGAAAGTTTTGACTTAAAAATAAAACATTTACTGAAGTTGTCTTATGCCAACTGAACTGGGAACACTTCTGTATATCAGGGCTAAATTCAAGGTTCTTTGTTTCCTCCTCAAGAGCCAATGAGACTGCGAACACTGAAAACTTTTCAGAATTACACTACATTCCCTAAGTACCATGATACTTTAAAAGCAGGAGATGTCTCAAACTACAGCCCAAGAAAAAATATTTTAAAATTGTGTTCATTTATAAGTAGCAACTGTGCATCTCTATTAATGTAAACATGAATTTGACTTCAAGAAATTACCACATCAGCTTTCATCTCTGGGACTTAGTTGATTTATTTCTCAGGGATTCTGACATTAAAGCAAGATTAACATTTCACCTATAAAATCTTACAGTTCATACTACTACTAAAATTGCACTTTTTGTTTGGCAATATAGTTATGGCCTGCACGTGCTAATAAAATTACAGTGACATCAAAATTAGTAAATGAACAAAAGTGTATTTCTCATGTTAACAGTTCAAATTGCACAAAACCATATGCTCATTTTCTGTACTACTTCACTCAGGGCCAGCTTGAAAACGGAGATATTCTCTACATTAAGAAATGTACAAGAGTCTTTCTAAGTAAGGCCTGAAGAAGCTTTTGACACAAGTGTGTAAAGAAACTAAAAATGAGATTATTCTCACAGTTTAATATTAGAGCTAATCATACTCGATTTCAGATTGTCATTTATACAATAGATGATCACTAACATTGAGTGCACAAGAATGAAATAAATATTAAAAGAATTCCAACCTGATATAAAGCAAGACTGTGTCCATATCTCTGGAGAGGTCCTTTTGATACAGGTACTACATTCCATATGTTGCTATCTAAATTATAGCTAAAATGCAAGCAGAAAAATAAACATTTTATTCTCTGGAATGAAATGTTGGCTTTGCATATTTTTGGACATGTAATTTTCTTGCATTATACTTACTAGACATAAAATCCCTATTTTTCAGAATGATTTACCTTGTTTTGGGCTTCAACATGCGGAATTGTGAAACTTAAATGTCATTTTATAGGCATATACCATATGCTGCAAGTAAAATTGTTAGGATCCATTTGGCCAACTCTAGATTTCATGATTCATATCCAGCTTATTAATGCATACAAATGTGTTTAATACTACGGTTACAGCAGAACAATTCCATTATTGTTACAATAGTTAACATATGGTTTAAAACATACAGCATGTCTATCAAAAAAGGTGGGGCAATGAGACTTCATTCTTTGTTTCCATCCAAAAGGAAAATTACCTGAAGTCACAGTTCCTTTCCTCATTTTACCAACCATGCCAGAACTTAATACAGTCTCCCACAGTATTCTTGCCAGAAAGTTTAAAAAATATGGATTGGATAAACTATAAAGTGGATAGAAAGCTGGCTAGATTGTCAGGTTCAACAACTCAATTGCTGGTTGGTGGTCAGTATCAAGCGGCGTGCCCCAAGGGTTGGTTCTGTGGCCAGTTTTGTTAAACATCTTTACTAATGACCTCGATGGTAAGATGGATTGCACCTTCAGCAAGTTCGCAGATGACACTAAGCTAGGGGAAGAGGTAGATACACTGGAGGGTAGGGATAGGGTCCAGACTGACCTAAACAAATTGGAGGACTGGCCCAAAATAAATCTGATGAGGTTGAACAAGGATGAGTGCAGAGTCTTGCACTTGGAAAAGAAGAATCCCAAGCACTTCTACAGGTTGGGGGCCAACTGGCTAAGCAGCAGTTTGGCGGAAAAGGACCTAGGAATTACAGTGGATGAGAAGCTGGATGAGTCAACAGTGTGGCCTTTATAACCAAGAAGGCTATTGGCATATTTGAGTGCAACCGTAAATGCATTGCCAGCAGATCTAGAGAAATGATTATTCCACTTTATTTGGCACTGGTAAGGCCATATCTGGAGTACTGCATCCAATTCTGCCCCCTCTCTATTACAGAAAGGATGTGGACACATTGGAGACAATCCAGTGGAGGGCAACAAAAATGATTAGGGGACTAGAGACTGAGGGATTTGGGCTTATTTAATATACAGAAGAGAAGAGTGAGGGAGGATTTGATAGCAGCCTTTAGTTACTTGAAGCAGGGTTCGAAAGAGAGTGGAGAGAGACTGTTCTCTGGGATGACAGAAAGAGAAGGAATGGTCTCAAGATGCAGTGAGGGAGGTTTAGGCTGGATATTAGGAAAAACTATTTCATTGGGAGGGTGCACTATTTCACTAGGTTATCTAGGGAAGGGGGTGGAATTTCCATCTCTAGAGGTTTTAAAGTCCCAGTTTGACAAAGCCTTGGCTGGGATGATTTAGTTGGGATCAGTCCTGCTTTTAGCAGGGCAGTTGGACTCAATGACTTCCTGAGGTCTCTTCCAACCCTATGATTCTAATGCAATCTCAATCTAAAACTGATGTGCAGTGCTGATGCGCACTATTAAATAGCTAAGGTATTCTACCTAAGAGGTATTTTTAGTAATGAAATGAAGCAATTACTTTGTCAGATTTTATGGTCCAGCCAATAAACTGTGGGAAATGAGGGAGACACTTGGAGGAGCAGCTTTAAGCCACTTTGCTTTCTAGCTTCTCTGCTAATGGTGACTAAATTTTATATCAGTTGCTGAAGGACCAATTTTAGGCTTACTTTGTGCCAACAGAGCAGAACAAAACAGTCACAGCACACTGAGTTATTGTGCCTATATTTTGTCAAAAGCTTTGGGATGAACACTATATTTTTACTCTATTTTCCAAATTCCCTTAATACGCTGCTTTTGCCAAGAAAATTCCTCTTTCTTGGTCAAACAGCTTTAATTTATTTCAAGAAATCCTGAACCATTGTTTTAAGCATATATATCTTGCTAAGACAGGCGAATAAAGTTATAATTTGATTCTAATTAGCACTGCCACCAGTTGTTAAGTAGTCTTTCCTTCTTTCCTGTGAAAACAGCAAAGAAATCACTTCCAATTTCAATTGTGGAACCACAATCCTCTTTTTATTATTTCAAGCAAACATCAGCATCAAGAAGCAGCAGCATCTGGAAAGCGATACGTTTTTACATATCCTTGTGATCAGTTCAAGTCATTCTTGGTAAACAATGAATTACAAAATATTATAAATATTCTAATTTAAACATATTAATCACCAATATCAATACTGAACAAACAAAAGGGACAAATTCTTCTCTAAGTGATGCATGCACAGAATAACCCTATCAACTTTATTTCCAAGGCAGAATTTGGACCACAGTATTTAACTTTAGTCCTAGAATCTCACATTGTTTATTTTAGTATTTTAATTTCTCTTCTTCATGCCCTCACTCTCTCCATCCCTAACCACGTTGTCCAATTGGATTAATACATTTCTATTTTTAATCCCAAAATCTTACTACTGAACTGTGAAATTCCCACTCTTGGTGAATTTCAAAATGTCTGATAAGCAAGTCAGAGTACATTCTGTATACCAGGAAGATAAGCTACACACATGAGTATCTGGTAGCCGAAGTAACAATTCCAGAGACTAATCACCTCTGCACATAATGCAGATGATTCTCACCCCTCCCTGTTTATTGATATAAAAAATCATAGTTGTTTTGTGTGACATGATGAGAACATTATCCATATGAAAGGGATGAAAGGACTGACATACTTTTCTGACAGCTTGAAGTTCCAGGCTGCTCTTCTATAGGGTGGGATCATCTCTGCCCACTGTGGCCATATGAAATTTGAATATGTAGTGGAAGCAACTGAGATGCCAGAGATTGAGGATTGGTTTCCACCCCATTTTCTTCTTGTAAATTAAGTTAAATCCTGTTCCCTGATATTCCAGGGGAACACATTCTTTCACTCTGTTCAAAATATTCCCTCATATCATAAGAAACAGAAGTTTCAGGTAAGGAATCAAATTTTAGTTTACTTCAAAAGTTTTGTTTACAAAGATGTATAGCATAATCATGGGTTAGGGTTAGCATTACCAGACACAAGCATTCATAAATCACACCACAGAAAAATAACGAGGTCTTAAAATTAGTAAATTAGGGATTCCTTTCCCTTGCTTTGGATTTTTGAGGCAATGGGATGACATTTTTAACCTTTTCCCTGCAGCCAGACAGGCCAGGAATGTATGTTTGTTTTGTTTTGTTTTGTTAAGCTGAATTTCTCACATAATCACTTGACTCAAGAAGTTAAGTTTTAAGAAAAACATCAAATATCACAAGACTTGAAATAAAATTATCAGAGTTAGTAAAATAGGTCTCTCTATAATTTCTTATTGGCTAATTACTTTTTTTCCCCTCATTAACATCTGATGTTGTAAACCACCGTTTCTTAGTCTAAGTAGTATCGGCTCCATCCTATGTAGTACTGAGAACTTTCTGTGTGGTTGGCCTTAATTAACATTAACTTTAGTGGAAATTGAGGGCAGTCAGCACTTAACATAATGAGTCTGCTGTGCGTGGAAAAGGGATAAGGAGAACAGAAAGACAGAACTTGGAAAGAAGGGATATAACACAAGATACTAAAAAGGCAGACAGGGATTTGGGATAGATTACAAAAGAGAGAAGAGGGCAAAGAAAGCCAGGCAAAATTGGTGAAAGGAGATATTTGCCAACTTAATTATTTTATTTGCATGTTATAGCTATCACTCCAGCCCAGGTCTGATTTTTTTCTTCAGAGAAGCAACTTATCTTTCTTTGAGTACTTTCGAAAGCTATATAAATAGTAAAATATCAAGTCAATTAACATTAATTATAAGAAGTCTAGTATAATATAACTAATATTGTAAAGAGCATTCCAGGTATAATATTTACAAACAATACATTCAAGTTTATTTGTCACACTGCAAGTATACATAGATATTTTATGCAAATGTAGGATAATAATTTAATAGAATGTTATTTACTTAGCAAAAATCAAGTCCACAAAGACTAACAAAGGGGGAAACCACTTACTTTAATACCATTTGGAATGAACTGTAGTTAAAGGTATATCCTCCAATCACCCACATAAATTTTCCATATAGAACAGCCTTATGAGACGCTCGGCCTACAGAAGGACTGAATGGCTTTACATTTGGTAGAATCCAGTAAGACTCCGTGGAAGGGACATTTAGAGAACAATCAGGGCCTGTTTACAAACAAATGTGTAAGTTGTACAGTGTGTTAGGCAAAGATATTAAAAGCTCTACAATGAAAAATTAGAAAGGTTTAATTACAGCTGTCACAAGATTGCTCATTTTGACAGTATGCTGATTTTTATGTTTCACATCAAGTTACAACATAGTTTAGATAACAAGGAAAGCCACTAACATTAAATCTGTTACATTTGCTCAAGTAATAAAAGAAAGAATTCGGCCCAAGTCACAAAATGAAAGGAAGACATCAATTTTTCAGATACTATTTAGTCATAAAAAGGTAGCAAAGGGTATACTTATACATTATAGGGATGTAAAATGTCATTTAATCAGTTAACCGTGTAAACTTTCCATTTAAACGGTTAACTGCTTAAACTGGATCCCATGGGTGGTTCCCCCACCCATGGCATGGTGCAGTGAGCCTGGCCAGACTAGAAACATCCCACTTCCACCTATGGTAATGTATTAGGGATGTCACCAGTTAATCTTTACTGGATGATGCTTACCAGTTACCGATAAACCATCAGCCTGGCCTTGCTGGAGCTCTCCCCTGCCTGACATGGGAGGAGGCCTGCTCCAGCCTGGCCAGTCCCAATGCACTGCAGGCTGCTCTGGCTAGGTTGGGGTGGCTACAGGCAGGGGATGATCGGTACGGACCAGGCTAGGCCAGTGTCACCGCGCTGCAGGCAGGGGTATACTCCAGCCAGGCTCACCACGCCAAGGACAGGTGGGGAACTACTCCAGCACTCCACATGCTTCATAGTGTGATGGGCCCCACCAGGCTGGAGCACCCTCAACCACAGTGTTGACATCCCTAATACATTACCATTGGAGAAAAATCATATTGCTATTTGGTCTAATCTGGATAATTTTATATTAAAGTGCATAACACTATGGTACATTATGACACTGTATATATTATAGTATGTGACATCTGGGGAAACAAAAGTTAGTGTTTGCCAATGCCAGATTGCACATGTTTTTGAGTGGAAAATGCAGCACAGAGTGCTTTATGAAAAGAACAGAGATGAATATAAAACATTTTATAGATCATTCTATAGAGCAGCCAAAAGCAACATTCAAAAACTTACTGTTTTTGCAGGAAAAAACACCTTACTCTAACATTTGGCAGCTGTTCATTGCAAAAGAAATTTGTTGTTGAATGACAAGCATTTTAAGACCACCCACAGGAAAAGATGTTTATAATCACAGATGTGGATTCATTTTTGTTGGATTTTTTTAAGATTTGATGTTCTATAGGCAAGAGGAAACTTTAAAATGTTAATGTTTCAAGACTAAGTATGATTAGGGCTTTGCTAGAAAGGTGACAGTATGAATTATTCACTTTATGTCAGCTATTGTCCATACTCAGTGACTTTGTTTTTCTTTTGGTATAGGGAACATTGAATTATTGGATGGTCCTGGGTGTCCTATTTTGGTGTTGGTGTTACCAGTCATGCAATACAACCTTTGTTGTAAAAAGTGATGTAGGTAGACATTTCAGGACAGTTAAATTATTAAACTGCTTGGACTCTAAAAGAAAAGTGATAAGTCTCTCTGAGATGGATAGTTTAGAGATAAAGCTTTATTCCAAACCATAAGAAATTACTGAACCCCTACCCAGAGCAAAGGCTGCTGAGGTTGCTTTGGTGTAGCTCTACTTCTATGAGAACAGATTTCTAGCTTTCTAAAGATTGGTCTGCATACAAAGTGACATACAACTGGAGGTTCACCAGTCTGTTAAGAGTTCGAATTAGAGGGGAGATGTAGTTAAACAAAAGCTCTACCAAGTAGACACCACTTCCTTGAAAAGGACTACTTTAAAGTACAGTCTATTAAACCAGGAAAATAAAACTAATGTATTTATATTCATTCTATTTCAATAAAGTGACTTCTTTTAGTTATGGAACAGAGCCTTAGTTACCCAGGACCTGGACAAGACCCATGAGAATTCTTGATAAGAGATAAGGGTAGACCACTGGCTACCGTCTCCAAAGCAGGCTGACTTTGCAGGAATTCAGTGCATTAATGCAAGACAGCCTGATTTGAAGTCAGCATTCAGGGATTTCCCTCCACTATAACACTTTCCGTGTCCCTAATTATTGCAGGTAATAGGGGTTCTATTGATTAAGAAATTAAATAAAAATCATTAGTGGCCTACAGAAAAATATATTCCAATACCACCTGCTTTTAACATAGAAAGTAACTTTACTTTTAAGATTGGTATCTTTAAATGTTTGAAAAATATTGATTCTAACAATTCTCTTTGGGTTCTTCCTTTTCTTTCACTTTAAGATGTTTTGAAATTCTAATTCAGTGAGCAATGTGTAGTTGTGATATAAATCTAGAAAAGGGGATTAATCATTCAATTCCAATTAGAGTTAGGAAACATATCCAATTACAAATATGAACAATAGTTTGGATAACAAAGACATTGAGCCTGTCATTTTTAATTGCTTACATTAAGCCATGACAAAAAAAAAATTCTACATTCTACCATACTTGCAGAGAAACACATGCTAAAATTTCAGGGCTTTATCTTGCAAATTGCAGTAAGTATTGTTTTACTAGCATGCATCCAGAATGGGATCCTCTCCTCCCACCAACTCCTTCCAGGCCCTGTGCTGCCTCATTTCTCCTGGCTGGGATTTGGACTGACGTGACTGAACCATCATTATAATCTACCATAATCAAATATATAAAGCTATGCACTTCTGAGAATCTTGTGTGTATATTAAAGAGTTGGTTCATAGGGGATGTTGCTTTATAAGTAAATGTTTGAGTTATTCTTACTCTAGAGGTCAGAAGAAAGCAACCTTCTACTACACATGAAACAGTCAACCTTTTGGCTTCACAACTCTGAATTTTACATGTGAGGAGTTTTCCCTTTACATAAACAAGTGTTCACTCTTTGCTATACCTAGACATTTCCAAATTAGATTATGTACTGTGATTTTGAAAGCGTTGTTTCTCTTGTACAACTTCCAAAATGGCTGAATGGATGGTTTCATGTTTTTTAAAGAGATGTTTTAAAAAAAAAAGTTGCTCTCAGGCTGGTTCCCTGTATGTCAAGTTTCAGCTTGAAGCCAATATTTTCCAGACAAGTTGCAAACTGTGGATTATAATAGAACTGCTACTAGGTGCCATTAAAATCAATAACTAAACATAGGCTACGTCCAGACTGCCGCTTTTTAATTGGAAAAAGGTACGCAAATTGTGCTCTGAAATTTGTGTACCTTTTTCTGATTATGTTTTCGAAAGAGGCTTTTCTGAAATTTGGCCCATCTACACTGGCCCAAATTTCAGAAAAACCTCCCGTTTCGAAAGAGCCCTTCTTCCTCATGACACGAGGAAGACTGGGCTTCCAAAAGAGCGCCTCTGCTCTTCCACAAAAAATGTTGGAAGAGCAGATGAATTCCCTGACATAGTCTAGACATAGTTCCGTAGTCTAGACTTAGCCATACAAATTAAACATACAGTAATAAAAGAATATGCTTTCATAGCAGAGGAAGTAACCCTTGCAAGAATATAATGTCTTTTCTGCTCTAGTACGTAAGTGTCAGAATGGTTAAGTCAATAACCTGTTTAGATCTAACTCTGAAGACTAGGGGTTCAAGCCTTACATAAAGAGTTCACCTTGTCCTGAAGCCATCACATCATCAATAATCTACTGTGTATATCTTTTTTATGGCAATATTAAGCAAAAATCACATGTCAAAATTCAATGCGTGTCCAGGTACAGAATTATTTCAGTCTTAACATTGTAACAGAATGTTTCCGGGATCCAACTTTCTGTCCCAAGGTGTGATGGAGTGACACAACCCCGCACTGATCGGGGCCCCCACTGATTGGGGCCCCCACCAGGGGGCAGAGAGGAATGGACCAGCTTTCCCTACCGCGGGGGAGGCCACGGAGGCAGCTGCGGCGCACCGCCCGGCTGGCGGCTTGGCTCGCATGCCAGCTGATGCACCGGGGGAGACCGCAGCGGTAGTGGGCACACGCCGCATGGTCAGCAGTTTGGCCGGCGCCCCCGCTGATGCCCTGGGGGAGGCTCCGACGAATGCGGGCGTTGATGCCAGGAAAGATGCTGAGGACGGGGTCAGCAGGAACGGGGGAGGAGCCAACTTGGCAGACGCTGGCGCAGGCGTGTTAAGAGAGGGCACTGCCGGACCCTGGGGAGCAAGGGGCAGCATCCTGTACAGCATAAAGAGGGCAGGGATACTGGTACAGGAGAGGCCGGCTGGAGCAATGGATGAAGGGGCTCTGGGCCTCTGGAAAGAAGCAGATGGGACACCCGGGTGAGCGGGGGTGAGGAAGTAGTTCAGGGTGGGTGCAAATCGGATGCCCGTGGGCTGATGAGTTGCGGCACGTAGCCCCAACAACCAGGTGAGGGGAGAGCGGATATTCTCCCCCCACCTTAGGGCCTTGGGATGGGGTCTGGAGAGAGGGAAGGCCTGGACCCCTCTCACTCCCTGCTTGGGGTAACCCCTGAGAAGCCAGGGAAAGGGACATCTATATACAAATACCTAAATCATGCTTTTACCATCAAAAGTCTATTCTGGGGTTTTGGTGGTGGTGTGAATGATTGCATTTTATGTTATTAAGTACTTGCATTTTTTCAGGTGAGTTGTCAAAATAACACACACAATTTATATTAAAAGAAGAGCATCAATTTGTGTAGGCCCAAATTCTAATGGCCCATAAAATTATTATGATCTAATGAGAAATGTCATAGATTTTAAGTATCAATTTTAATGTATACTTGAAATCCACAACTTGTTTGCAAATACATTTTAAAAACCAAAACTGTTTTCCTAGAATCACAAGAACATAATATATGTGAACTCCACTATCTACTGTAATTCTGTTCCCAAAGCCATTAATACTTATTGATAGCAGCAGCAATGTTCTCTCTCAGACAAAGGAATAAACAAAGATAAAAAGACTAATGCCAGACTAAAAACATAACAAGGTAAATCTTTGCCAGTTAGGGAAGGATCCATGGACAAGAGAGAAAAAGGATATTTTTCAGTCTAACTTGGTATTGTGCGTGCGTACACACACACACACACACACACACACACACACACACACCTTTCCACAGCGCGCACACACACACACACACACACACCCCTACACCTTTCCACAGAAGACAGAACAAGAAGCAATAGATTCAATCTACAGAATTGCAGATTTAGGTTTTGACTGCACTGCTAACAGAATGACAAAAATTTTGTCAAAATTAGACAAAGCCTAATTTCACTCTAAGAAAAACAGAATGCTAGGGAGCTCTTACTCTGGAGGTTTTCAAAGTATGGACAGTCAGCCTTGGTTGATTTTGACACAACAAATCCTCTATGTTGCCAGGGGATTAGGCTATATGACCTTTGAAGTCCCTTCTGACCCTATGATTCCATGAAAAATAGGACTCCCCAGTCCACCGACAGTCCCATCCCTCAGTCTCAGTAGCACCTTTCCCTTTAACACTTGCCAGGGAGAATGAAAAAGCAAACTGGAGTTGTTAACTCATGTTAACTTCAATTCTATCCAAAATTAATATTAACTATCTCTTAAAAACAACCTCATTGATATTTTATACAAGATAATTATGACAAGTAAATTATCTATACATATTATATTATCCTCTGTGGAAAAACTGGGGATAAGTTATTGAGACACTCATCAGGGTAAAAATTCACACACTATTGCAAGGGAATCGTCATCTGTATGGTCTCAGCTGAACATAAATTGTCAATTTTACTGCTAAACAACAAATGGATCATGTTTGCTCGTACACAAATTATACTCTATTTCTTAAATGCTGTACAAGTTAACTTACTATCTTTTCTTTTTCTTTGCAGCCAGAAAAGATTAATGAGTTCTAATGAAAGTGCGACCAATTCTAGTAAATTTTATTTTATGCATTAGTACATATACTGCAACAGAAGTTTGACCTCACCTGGATAGTTTCAGCAAAGAACTTAAGCCATGTTTAAATTTAAGATGGAAATTAATGGCACTACTCACGTGCTTAAAGTTAAACCTTGTTTAAGTGCATAATTGATTAGAGGAGGCCTTCCATGCTTACAGTTCAGTATCGGTTTAAGTGCTTTGCTGAGAAAAGGCCAAGAGTCAGATAACTAAAATACATTTACATCTTTATTAATTTTACCAACGTGCTCAGAAATATAGTGGTCAACAGTGACACCAAGTGGCAAACACTAACAAAAATACACAAAACATTACTGTGAAAACTAGTATAGTGGTCAACAGTGACACCAAGCGGCAAACACTAACAAAAATACACAAAACATTACTGTGAAAACTAATAGTTAACATATTTAAGAAAAATAAATTGTACTGCTCATAGCATGTTATGTACAATGAGATGTATGTACTCAAACGATCAAAGCTAGAAGTACATGAAGCCTACAATTATCCCATGATCAACAATTTTAAAAAAAAATCTCACGCACAATACCTTTTAAAAGCACATTTTATTAACCTAAATCTGAAGCCACAAATACAACATAGGTGTCAGACTGTATATATGAGGAATTTATAACAATAAAAAAATACAGAGATACAATTAAATGGATTTGTATTATAATATCACTTAAGGAACAGACGCTTTTGCATGGTAGAACAGTTTGTCCTACTTCCTTCCCCATACTTCGTAATCTGGGCCATAAAGGTAGTGATGACAAATGCCAAACATGGGTCTTATTTAAAAAGTATCTATGCTATGGAAACTTCAAAAAAAACCCAATATATTTATTTTGTCTGAAATATAGCACGATAGCTGCAAAATGATAAAAATACACATAATCTTTGTTCTTGTTTTTTTAATTAGATTTCTCTCCTATCCTTCTAACATATCACTTGATCCATGAAAAAGGAGATTTTTACTTTCTAAGGATGAACTGGAAATCAATTACATGATATTCATGGCAGAAAAATATTCCATATGTTTAAAATAGTAATTTACTCAAATATGCAACATTAGAGACGGAATCTAATTTCTATTTATTGAAAAAGTTTCATGAATTGCCAAAGTGGCAATCTGATTCCACAGTTCAAGTCCTCAAATCAATTTCCACCTAATGAGAAAACAGCTTCTATAGTCTTAGACCTTAATCTGTTCCTTAGGGACTACTGGGAAAACAAAAATATTGACTTGTTCAATATAGGTTTCTAAGCTCTGTTGTTCATATGAACAGTAGGAATAAATTTAGTTAATCCTTACATCCCAAAGGTTTTGTATTTATTAGTTTCTTATTGTTTTTCGTGTCATCTTACTGGAATCAAAATACATACATTTTATATTATGTATTTTGACACCACTAATTATAAATTATTACTGTATTTTCTAAGATTCTCAAATACATCACCCAATTATGTCATTATCAAAATGGGTAAAATAAAAGATATCATGCACCAGAATGAATTTGTCTACATAGCCACATCATTTCAAAACAACTAGTGTTATTTCGAAATAACTTAGTCTGCGTCTATACAGCAGGCAGATATTTTGAAATAATGTTGAAATACTGTCAAGCTGAAGGACTTCTTACTGCGACTCCTGTAACCCTCATCATACAAGGAGTAAGGGAAGTCGGAGGAAGAGTGCTCTATTTCAAAATTAGTGCTGTGTAGAGGCTCCCAATTTTGAAATAAGCTACACAATTGGCATAAGCTCAATTTGCAAAGCTCAATTTGCATAGCTTATTTTGAAAGCCCATACCTGCTTTTTTGTTGTAGGAACTGGGGTTTTATCTAAAGCTTCCGTTTTGTCTTGAAGGGGTTGTATCTTCCCATTCCCTAACAGATATTCCAGATACTTGGTCTGCTGCATGCCAAATTTGCATTTCTTGGGGTTTGCAGTGAGCCCCACTTCTCTCAGTGGCTGCAGAATGGTTATTTCGTGGGTCAGGTGTAACCTTCAGTCTTCACTAAAAATAACCACGTCATCTAAATAGGCTACTGAGAATCATCCACAATGTTGCAACACTTGGTCCATTAGGTGCTGGAAAGTGGTTGGTGCCCCATGGAGTCTGAAGGGCATAGTTACAAACTGAAAGAGTCCTAGTGGGGTGGTGAAGACTGTCTTCTCTTGCGAGTCCTCTGTAAAGGCCAATAGCCTTTAGTGAAGTCTAAAGTGGTGATATATCGTGCTTTCCCAAGCCGGTCCAAGAGTTCGTCCACCCATGGCATTGGATACGCATAAAACAGTGAGACCGCATTTACCACTCTGAAGTCGACACAGAAACAGATGGTGCCATCGGGTTTCAGTACAAGAAACACTGGACTGCACCAAGGGCTTTGGGATTCTTCAATAATCCCCAAATCTAACATGGCCTGAACGTCCTATTCTAGGGCCCCTCAGAGCTTTTCAGGAACTTGATAGGTCCTGTGTTGGGGTTTAGCTGCCTGAGTTGTCCGTATCCAGTGTGCTACCAGATGGGTTTTCCCCAGTCATGAGGAGAAGAGGTCTCTGAAATGTTCCAGTAGGTTCCTGGACTGCCACTGCAACCATGGAGGTAGGCAGTCTGCGATGGGTACATCAGCAGGGCCCGCTGAGGATTGCACGTCTGGGCCTAAATCCTCTGGTACTTCTTGGGGGACTATGAACCGGGCATCTTGTAGTCACCAGGGTTTTAATAGATTCACGTGAAAAATCTGTCTCTCCTTTTTCTTGTCGGGACAATGGATTTCATAGTCCACCTCTCCTACTTGGCGCATAACTTTATAAGGGCCCTGCCATTTGGCCAAGAGTTTATTCTCAGAGCTGGGTAACAGCAGCAAGACCCGGTCTCCTGGCTGATAGCGCCTTTCGTGGGCCCCTTTGTTATACTGACATGCCTGGGTTTGTTGGGCTTTCTCTAGATTTTCTTGGGCAAATCAGGTCCTCAAACCAGACGCTCCCGCTTCTCCATTACGTACTGGATTACATTTTGAGACTGGGAGGCTTGATCTTCCCAGGTTTCTTTGAGAAAATCCAACTTCCTTCTTGGTCATCAGCTCAAAGGGTGAAAAACCTGTGGAGGCTTCGGGTATCTCCCATAATGCAAACATCAAATACGGTAGTAGTTAGTCCCAATTACAAGGGTCCGTATCCACAAATTTTCTCAGCATGCTCTTTAGGGTTCTATTAAACCTCTCCATTAGGCCATCCATTTGAGGATGGTAGACTGAGGTTCAAAGGGGTTTTACTTTGAGGAGCGCCCAGACCTCTTTTAACAGTTGAGACAAAGTAAGTCCCCTGGTCGGTCAGGATTTCAGTGGGAAGGCCTACCTGAGAAAAGAGGTGTACCAGCTCTGTGGCCACGCTCTGTGCCCTTATTGTGCTCTTATTGTGCGTAAGGGGATCGATTCTGGGTAGCATGTAGAGTAATCTATGATGACTAATATATGTTGGTGGCCCTGGGCGCTTTTCTCTAGGGGACCCACATTATCAACCCCTATTCTTTCAAAGGGTGTACCTACAGGGGTAAGGGTACCAGGGGAGCCCATCTGAAACCTTTTGGTGCTACTAGTTAACAGACCGGACATGATGCACAGAAATCTGCAGGCTCCTTATAGACCCCTAGCCAGAAGAACCGAGCCAGTATGTGGGCTAAGGTCTTCTCCTGCCCCAAATGGCCAGCAGAGGGGACTGAGTGGGCCAAATGCAGAACTGCTCTCCTGGCCCCCTGAGGCACCAAGGGTTGGTAGTTGATCTCCCCCGTGATTGTGTCGTCAGCTCTATAGCCAGGTCTTTCCTGAGCTCAAAGTACGGGAACTGGGAGGCTGGGACTTCCTGGGCAATGACCCCATCAATGACCACGATCCGGGAATATGCCTCTCAGAGTTTCATTTTCTTTCCATCCTCAGACAAAATCATAGGAGCTAGTTAAATATTGTAAATCTACCTCAGGTAGGGGACCCTCTTGCGAAGGTTGCCCTGGGTCAGAGGGTGTGTTTCCTTCTTTGGTGGGGGCATTTCCTTGTTGAGACAGTTCCTCTTCTGGCTCAGTCTCCCCAGCCTAATGAGTTTGGAGCCATGCCCTATGCTCTTTTCAATGCCTCCGGTGTGATTTCCCAGCCTTCTCAAGGTCCTTCCCATATGTCTGAGGTCACTATGGGAAAAAGCTCCTCTAACATCTGGGGTGTAGGTTCCTCTGGAGTAGAGGAGCCATCTGGTGAACGGAGCAGTGAGGGAAACTATTGCTAATCTCTTCTAATTATGACCTTCCAGGGAAGGCATTTTGCTATGCCCAACCGAATCCTTGCCTTACTGTTCTTAACTTTCAATTGGATCCAGGCTGTGGGGTAGGGGTGCATGTCCCCATGTATACAGGTCACTCTCAGGACCACCATATTGAAGGGTACTAAGGTTCAGTACCGACTCCTGTTTCAGGGTTTGGGAACACCCTGAATCTACTAGTCCAAGCATCATGCATCCCCCTACAGTGACAGGCCCCAGATAGGCCTTATGGTGCCAGTCAGGCTCCAGGTCAAACCCACTATAAGTTTCAATATCCCCACAATCTAAAAAGTCACATTCCATGATGGGGCCCAAGCTGCTAAAATGTTCAGGCTTCCCACAGTGGAAGCATACCAATGGCCCCGGAGTGGCCCCCCCCCCCCCCCCAACTCTGCCCCCTTCAGTCACCTGGGACATGACTTAGTGATGGCCAGGACGAAAGGTGCCCCTGTGGGGTATGAGGATCCCTGTTGATATAATTTCTTCCTCGTTTGGGCCCCTTTTGTACCTCTTTCTGTGCCACGGCTGGGTCTTCAGAACCCTGGGTGGGCCAGCTCTCAGACTGAGGCCGGATACCCCCAGCCACAAAGAGAAAATCCTCGGTGCTCTGGACCGCAGCAGCCAGTGAGTCCAGGTTGTGCCGCTGTATCCAGGTTTGGATTAAGTTCGGCAAAATCTCCACATATTGCTCCAAAAGCATGGAGTCCATGATCTCAGAGGGTGTGCGGGCCCTGAGCCGTAGCCAACGGGATGCCCAGTCCTTGAGGCGTTGGGCCTCAGCCCTGGGACCCTATACATAGCAGTTACCTGCCAAGTTTCAAAGTCTATAATTATGGTCCCTGGGCCACTGCCCCGGGATGCCATTTCATCCAGTCTTCTCTAGGGCCTTGTTGCCCAAGTCCCCTTGTCCAGGGTTCCGCAGAGTTTTCACTGGCTAGCCTTTAGCCGCAGGATCTAGTTCCACTCAGTTACAAGGGCCCAGCTCCCACTCGGAGCTGCCCAAGGTTCTAGTGTTCCCCTGTCAACCCAGAGGTCTGCCTGGGTTGAGCTCCAGGAAGGAACTGACAGGCCTTACCTAGCAGCTCCTTATATAGCAGTCTGCCGCATCCTGATTGGCTGTTGTGAAGGCTGCCCCTTTACTCTGCTCGGAGGACCTCTCCATGCTCCTGCTGCTGGCCAGGGTGATGAAAGACTTCCAGTGGGGCATTCGGGCTTTGTCCACCCCATCACAAAGGGTCAGTCCCCTTCTAGTCAATATTTTCATTAATTACTTGCATAATGGAATTAAGAGTATTCTTATAAAATTTGCAGATGACACCAAACTGGGGGGGGGGGGGGGGGGGGGAAGGCTACAAGCACTGTGGAGGGCAGCATTAGAATTCAAAACAACCTTGCCAAAAATAAAATAAATGGTCTGAATCAAGAAGATTAAAATGTAATAAAGTACTTCACTTGGGAAGGAAAAAATCAAATGCTCAATTACAACATGGTAGTCATATTGCTGAAAAGGACCTGGGGTTATAATGGATAAACTGAATATGAATCAATAACGTAATGCAGTTGCAAAAAAGGGTTACTGTCATTCTGGGGTATATTAACAGGAGTGTCATATGTAAGACATGGGAGGTAACTGTCCCTGTCTTCTTGGCACTGGTGAGACTTCAGCTGGAGACCTGTGTCAATTCTGGGAGATACACTTTGGGAAAGATGTAGATAAACTGGAGAGTCTGGAGAAGAGCAACAAAAATGAAAGAAAAGAAAAAAGGTTTTGAAAACTTATGCAACATTAAAAATTCAAAGAACTAGGCTTGCTTATACTCAAGAAAAGACAACTGAATAGAGACTTTATAACAACAGAAATATATCTGAAGACTGTTATTAAGACTGGGATCAGTTGTTCTTTGTGTTCACGGAAGGTAAGACAAAAACGGGGCTTAATCTTCAGCAAGAGAGATTTAGGTTAGATGTCGGGGAAATTTTTCTAATTATAAAAGTAGTTAAGCTATGGTGTAGGCTTCCAAGTGAGGTTATGGAATCCTAGTCATTGGAAGTTTTCAAGAAAAGGTGGAACAAACACTGGTCAGAGATGATCTTGGTCTTGTGGTCCTGTCATAGCACATGGGGTTATGGACACATTTTTGTAGACAAAACAGCAAAGGAAAGAGTTTAAAGAAGGGATCTGAAAAAGGACAATGAATTGAGACTGTGTGGATGTATAAGTGCTCCCAACATGCCTGAGGGCTAGCAGGGAGGCAACCAAACAGTTCCCCTGCCTGTAGTCTTATTCTAGATTGTTCAAAAGGCCAAAAAACAAAGACACAAAATATTTTTTAAAATACAGGATTAAGTTGTACTTGTCCTGTATCCCCCAAGACACCAGGAACACAGCTTGCCCTCCAAGTCTCCCCCCTTCTGGAAAAAGGGTAAAATGTATATAACTTCTTGTCACTCAGTATGCACTGCACTAGGACTGTACCTCACAACCTGTTGTTCTCTTCTGATTCAGAGAGACCGGAAATGGTTGGACCTACCATGTCCCTCATCACAGAGGGAACAAGCACTATTTGGTTTCAGGTGAAACTACCACTTAATGCTATCTTCTCTCAGTGACACTCTTTTCACTTTACAGAGAGAAGAGACTGCTGAGCTCTGGCTAGTGCAATTGCTATAAACAAAGCTTAAGTTGTCCATTCTGTGAGGTATCCCCCTCCTAGAAGCACATGTTCAGCTACTGTAAGAAGAAACAAAGACACCAAATCTCTATACTCCATGTGGCCCTGACCTTAAATACCATGGATATCTGTGACCTAGGTTCCTTATATTATGACAAGTGTGCAGCTAGCGAAATAGGGTTAACTTTCAGGAAGTAACTGGTTTGTTGACACCAGAATCTCAACAACACAGGATGGAGTGATGTTGTTAACAGACCTACTTTAGAGTCATAGCATGTAAACAGAATTTTCAGCATACTTAATATAAACAAAGATCTCTCTCCTACAACACTGCATCCTAGCTGCATCACTTATATCTAATAAAATACAATGGCAGTGTTAAAACATCAACTATTCAGAGACACCAACACACTCATCAGAGTTTAATAATGATAGAGATGCCTCCATGTCTGGGAAGACAGTAACCCAGAGTCACAACCAAGTGTATTTTTTGGAAATATGCAGTGTGCTGAAGTTGCTATGTTGACCTAAATAAGAACGATCACAGTGAATTTCAAAACTGATGTATGATAAAAAAAAATAGAATTCATGCAACATGATGTCAGATTCTGCAATACAGAGTCCAATGGGACATTAAAATTTGCTAATTTCCAGTGTATATGTTGCACTTATTTTTCACTGAGATATGTTCTTACCATACTTAAATATAAAAGAATTTTATTCCTTTGCAATCATGATCAGAGTCATAAAACAATCTACAAGATTAATAAAACCACACAACCAAGTTGTTATCCACAGCAACAGTGCATGGCTTGGCCTGTAATGTTCCCAATTTAGAAAGGTGATAAGCCAGAACAAGATTTTTAATTAAAGAAATCTTAGAAGTCTTTTTACACTATAGTTTTCAGGGACCCTAAAATTAACAATGTAACTATTACTCATATATGGAAGACCTTATTCCTTAAGTAGACTTCATGGGCTTTGGCCTTTATTTCAGTGGAACTATTTGAAAAGGTGCTGCTTAGGGTGAACAAGGTACAGTAAAACTCCATTAGTCCGGCATCCAATTCTCCGGGACTCCTGATGGTCCGGCACCATCAGGAACCTGGAACTGCTGGGGCAGCCGGACAGGCTTCCCCCATTCAGCTGCTGCTGAAACTGACCAGCAGCTGAATCGGGGAAGCCGGGAGCAGAGCAGCTGGGGTGCTGCCGGGTTGGTCTCGTAGAGCTGCCCCTCGGGGCTGCGGGACCAACCCGGCAGCACCCTAGCTGCTCTAGGGGACGCCTGGGGCAGAGCAGCTAGAGTGCTGCCAGGTTGGTCCCGCAGCGCCAAAGGACAGCGCTGCGGGACCAACCCGGCAGGACCCCAGCTGCTCTGCCCCAGGGGTCCCCGATTTAGCTGCTGCTGAAACAGATCAGCGGCTGACTTGGGGACTCCTGGGGCAGAGCAGCTGGGGTGCTGCCGGGTTGGTCCCGCAGCGCAGAGGGGCGGCGCTACGGGACCAACCCGGCAGCACCCCAACTGCTTTGCCCCAGGCGTTGGTATTCAGCCGCTGCTGAAACTGACGCTGCTGGTCAGTTTCAGCAGCAGGCTGAATCTGGACAGCTGAGGCAGAGCAGCTGGGGTGCTGTGGGGTTGGTGCCGTAGCGCCGCCCCTCGGCACTGCGGGACCAACCCGGCAGCACCCCAGCTGCTCTATTGCAGGCATCCCCGATTCAGCTGCTGCTGAAACTGACCAGCAGCGGCTGAATCAGGGACGCCTGGGGCAGAGCCGGACTATCGTAAGGGGGGGGCTAAGAGGGGTCTGGGGTGGCATCCCCTCCCACCCCACTCTAGACCCCTCATAGCCCCCCCCTTCTGATAGTCTGGCATATTTGATAATCCGGCACCCCCTAAAGGTGCCGGATTATCGGAAGTTTTCTGTATTAGAATCTAGTCCAACATCTCTGAAGAGTGATTCAAGAAAACCCATTAAAACAACGTAAAAACATTATATTTTCAAGTGTGGTTTTCCATGTGAGAACTGTTAGTAAATACAGTGTTCCTTCAGTAAATACTGTACAGGAATTATCTAGTCAGCAAAATGAAGGTAGGAGGGGTAATTTTTAAATGTCCCATTTTTATTTTCATCAACCTTTCTTTCTCTTATGCACACTCTCCTTTTTAATAAATTAAAATATGAGGGTATACAAGCCAAAGATAAAATGTTTTGATCAAGTGAAGATCCTGTTTAGGATTGAAAAAATGAAAATAACCTTTTTTTCCCCTTATTAATATAACTTGGCATATTTAGGATCATTTTGCCTGAATATTTGACCTGAGTTAGTATGGAATATGATTTCACAAAGAAAAAAAAAAGAGACATGCCACTATATGCTTCTATATCTTACTGAAGAAATATTACTATAGGAATCAGTTAATCTTTTACTGAGAGAATGTTAGAATCTTTATTTGAAGAGAGAATATAAAAATAATTGCCTTATGAGGAAAAAGTTTGTAAAATTGTTGCAAATTTCAAAAACAAAAGATAGTATTGGAAAATTTAATTTTAATGTGTTAGTATTTTCTTACAGCTAAAGTGCATAAGTATGTTTGAGGCATCTGGACAACTCTAAACTTATTAATGAAAGGTAATATGATCTGATTAGCCAATTAAATATAGTTTAAACAGTCAGACCATTTACCTCTAGTGAGCTTCTTAATTATGTTTTTCAAATTTTATTAGGTTTTCCAATAATAAATGTACAGTTTGTTCACTGGGGATATCTTTCATAAGCATATCCTATTAAGTTACCTTATTAAAAGATCTAAACTCCTTAAAGCGGTTCAGAAAACATATCAATACTCTTGCCTCAGTCAGATTCTCTCAGTTCTTCTTTCCTGTGGTAGATTTAGGGAAGAACAGGAATTAAGTTGTTTAAAACTGTTTTGTGCCTCTCTAATTCTTGCCCCCAGTACAAGTTAAGAATACAGGAAACCATCACCGTTTGCAGTGGATGTGTTCCTGACACTTTCGCAAATGGCAAAATCCATGAATACTGGGGACTGCAGCTCCTGAACTCAACTCAGGGGCCAGGAGCTATGGGGAACTCAGCATGACTCCTGGAAGGTGCAGGGAATTCCCCGTGACTCCCCGCCCTCACAGTGAGTTCCCGCGGCTCCCGGCACTCGCTACTCCCCAGGGATGTCATATTAGTGGAGCTGAGGGAGAGGGAACAGAGTTTGAACCCCTGGATTTTATGCTTGAGGTCTGCTTAAATCTGCATGACCTGACTCCAGAGGCAGTTCTTACATGCAAGTTTGGGCTGCTTACTACAGCTTTGCCTTTGGTGTAGAGAATTTGTAATAAAAAGAGGGAGGGGCAGTGTGATTAAGAATAACAAAAGTCTGGTTATTCAGGTAATTGAAGGTTCCCCAGATCATCATGAAAACATTGCTGGGTACTCCACTTAAAACATAGAGGGGGAAAGTGTTGTGCTGCAGGTATCTGCATTTGGATCTCTGCTGTTATACTTTTCATAAATGTTCTTGAAAAAGGGGTAAACAATGACTAATCCAAAACTGACTGCAAAGAGTTACAAAGGGATCTCACAAAACTGGGTCATTCATTGGGCAACACAAGGGCAGATGGAATTCAGTGTTGATAAGAGCAAAGTACAGTAGACTTCTGATAATCTGGCACCTTTGGGACCCAGGAGGTGCCGGATTATCGGATATGCCGTAGTATCAGGAGGTACTCCACAGAGGGGCTGTGACAGGTCTGCGGGGGGGGAGGGGTGTCAGCAGGGAATAACACGGCGAGGGGCAAACCCTCCGCCGTTTTGCAGGGAGGTGGGGGAAGCCAACTGGGGCTACAAGCAGCAACAGCGAACTTGGGGAAGCAGCAGGGCAGAGCAGCTGGGGTGCTGCCGGATTGGTCCCTTAGCGCCGCCCCTCAACTGACGAGCGGCGGACTTGGGGAAGAGGCGGGGCAGAGCAGCTGGGGTGCTTGCCAGGTTGGTCCTGCTCGCCGCCCCTCGCCTCGCGCCCTCTCCTCCACCGCTGCTTGCAGTCGCAGCTGGCTTGTAGCAGGCAGCTGCGTGGGGCTTTCCCCTGCCTCCCTGCACAACGGTGGAAGGTTCGCCCCTCGTCGTGCCGTTCCCCGCCGCCCCTGCCCTCCGGCCGGCCATAGTGTGGGTCCCGGCAGACCCGTCACAGGGGTATAATCCCCTTCCTCTCTCTTCCCCTTCCCTTTCCCGGCCAGTGAGCGTGCGTGGGGCTCACAGAAGCTCTAATTTGTCTGGCTGACTGGAGCACTTCTGGGTTCCAGTTGGTGCCAGACTATCAGGAGTGCCGGACCACTGGATGCCAGACAATTGAAGTTTTACTGTAATTCACATGGGAAAATATAATCCCAACGATAGATACAAAAATGATGGGGTCTAAAATAATTGTTACCACTCAAGAAAGAGATATTGGAATCCTTGTGGATAGTATCCTGAAAACATCTTGCTCAATGGGCAGTGGCAGACTAAAAACTAAAAAGCTAATAGAATACTGGAAACCATTAAGAAAGGAATAGATAAGACAAAATACCATATTGCCTTTATATAAAGTCATGGTATGCCCACGTCTTAAACACTGCCTGCACACCTGGTCACTCCATCTAAAAAAGATGGATTTGGAAAAGGCAACAGAAATAATTAGGGATAAGGAACAGCTTCCATATGAGGAGAGATTAACAAGACTGGGACTTTTCAGCATGGAAAAGAAATGACTAAAGGATGGGGGATATGTTAGAGGTCTAGACTCTAGAAAATCATGAATGGTATGAAAAAATAAAATAAGGAAATGTTATTCATTCCTTCATAAACATAACACAACAATCTGAGCCAATTAAATTTATAAGTAGCAGATGTAAAACAAATAAAATATTTTTTCATGGTCAACTTGTGGAACTCTGCCAGGAGATGGTGGAAAAACCCAAACAATAACAGGGTTCCAATAAGAACAAAATAAGTTCAAGGAAGATTGGTTCTTCAATTAGCCAAAAGGAGCAGGGATGGTATCCCTAGCTTCTGTTTGCCAGAAGCTGGGAATGGGCGACAGGATGGATCATGATGATTGCCTGTTCTGTTTATTCCATCTGAAGCACCGGGCATTGGCCACTATTGGAAGACAGGGCTAGAAGGGCCTTTGATACGACCCAATATGTCCATTCTGATCTTCTTATACAGAGCTGAAATGTATGTGCACCCTTGTTGTAACCCACTAGACCCTACTCCCATTCCAGAGCTGACGAGGCTCTCTCCCCCCGAGAGTTAGGAACAAAGTAAGACTATACATTAAAATTTTAAGGTGACCTAACATTCCTTAAGTTACTTGCCACAAGATGGAAGAATATGTTAGTGTTAGAGCTAAGTAAATCTAATATTTATTTAACTTTCTTTTTTATATAGGAAGTAGAAGTAGTGCTCCTGTCAGCTAACTGCTAAGTTGTCTGCTAAAAAAAAAGCAGAGTTTTCCAGTGCCTTGGTAGCCCCTGCGCCTGGGGGGGAGGGCGGATGGGGTTGGTCATCCCCACACGTATTGCTTGGTTTGTACTGAGCATGCTCAGTAACACTGCTGAAGCTGCTGTCCTCTGTCTGCCTCCCCTGCTCTCAATCTCTCTCTCCCTTCCCCCATCACGGCATGAAAAGGTCAGGCACCCCCTACCAAAATTTGAAATGGCACCCCTGCCACTCCCCTAGGTCAGGTCAGGAAAGACCTGCACATCATGAAGGTCTACTGTAAACACACATCTGTTCAAAATGGCTTTGAGTGGTAATAGTGTGCTATGAACTGTAGTGCCAACAGAGGCTAGCTGAAGTGAAGTATGATCCAGTATAACCCCTTCCTTCTCACAGGTGATTCCAAGAAGGATCAGGAAGAAAACAGCATACATTTTCTCTATGACAACTATGGAGCCCTGTTATGACGTCAGTTTTCTTCCGTGACTTCTTAGTCTCCCTTTACACTTGCCTCTGTAAGGAAATCTTGGGGGGGGTTGTCTTTTCTATGGTAAAAAAATATGTACCTTCCATTAAAAATAAGGAGATAACTGTTTAAATTATTTTACTTTAAACAATAAACATTTCATTCAACTGCCACAGTACAACTCTATATTTTTATGAGCAGCTGCTGATTTTGAAAACATTTACACCGTAAGTTCCTTGTTCAACAAATGCATGGCTTTCAATCCCACATAAGCCCAAAGAATAATGGAAAACAGTTTTTTCAGATCTATCAGACTCATAATCAGAAGAGGTTTTCAAACAGGTATTATGTTCCAGTAAGTACCTTCATCTTTCCTCACAGTTCTTATCTTTACAATAATACCTAATATAAACACATAACTCTTATACAGCACCTTTTACCAGTAGAGGGGCATGTGTCACACTCTTTAATGTGTTTATCCTCACAACTTTCCTATGATGTAGATAGGTTTCTGAACATGAAAGGTTCCCCAAGATGCTTCTTCCATAATATCCACAAGATGTCACCATTGTTAAAAATATACCACACACAGTACATTGCATATTGCTTTTTTTTTTTTTTTTTTTTTTTTGTAGTCTCAACCAAGGAAAGATTTTTGTAATAATTTGACAACTTGGGCTAAATAATATAGCCCAACAGAATAACTTGCATATGGATTAAACAAACTAAACAAAGCAGGAGGTCCAAATAAGAGATAACAGGAAGTAATTTCTAAGAAGAGAAAGAAGAGATTTACAACAAATAAAACAATATCCTTTACAGATTTTCAGGATATTACTGAATATTTTAAGTACTTAGTAAAGCAGCAGGAACAGTAAGATATCAGACAACTTAAAGATGCCAACTTAGTTAGAAGGTAATTAAAAGTTTTATGCATTGTTGAAAAGAGCATTTAGAGTAAGAAACGATAAAACAAAAAATATAGTGGCATGATGCCTTTCAAATATTACTAGGATGAAGGAATGAAGGAAAGAACTGTTGGAGCATTAAAGAAAACCCATTTATCATCCACCTTAGGACCCTGTGAATATACAGAAAAAAAACTTCAAGGACTTTGCAAAAATAGTAATCATTGGACAAATTATCTTGTCGGTTAGCCTGTCTGTTGCAAGAAGGAACAGTTAAGTGAAATTTTGGGAACTCCTATTATTATTTATACTGACATAACCGATCTGGCTCAGATAGTCACTAAGGGACAGATGTCAAAGACAGCTAGAGATGGACCATGTGGCAGTTTTGGTTAAGACATGTGTGTCTTCACTCACGCAACAGAGGCCTATGCATTTGGCTCAAGAGCAGAGATGGGCAAACTACAGCCCATGGCCCGCATCTGGCACATCAGAGCTTATAATCTGGCCCTTGAGCTCCAATGCTCCAGCTCTATGGAGCTGAGTCAGGGTATTGCCCTACTCTGGTGCTCGGGAACCTGCTGAGGGCATTGCCCTGCTCTGCTCGCCTGGTACTCTAGCCAGAGAGTGGGGTCAGGGGTTTGCACTGCACTACGGCTTGCCATACAATTTCCACAGCCAGATGTAGTCCTCAGGCCAAAAAATTTGCCCACCTCTTCTCAAGAGGAACAGGTTTGACCCCTACTAATGCTGTTCAAATTGGTCTGCTTTACACTTAATTCCACAAGGTGAAAACTACTTCCTGAAGAAGGTTAGACTAGATAGTCTAAAAGGTCTTTTCAGTATAATCATCTTTCAATTTACAGAATACATCTGGATAAAGAAAATGCATCTAGATCAAGATACAATTCTCAAGCTCATTTGGAAAATGCATTTTTAAATTAACTGTTTATATTTAAAGATGTAAATTTTCACAGCAGGAATGATACATATTTGATTCTAAGGCATATGTATTAATAACAGCTTACCTTGCCAGCTATCATTGCACACACACAGCTTCTCGCCTGTCAGATCACAGTAGCCATGATCTGGGCTGCCACAGTTAGCTTTGCAGTATGGAATATCACAGGCTTCACCTTTCCAATACTTGTCACACTCACAGTACACTTGGCTTGGAATGGAGACACTAGTTGTACACTTCCCATGGCCTGAGCAATTGTTAGGACAGGAATTAATACTGTAAAAAATATATGTAAAGTAAGACAACAAAGAGGGGAGAGAGCTTGGTAGAACTTTTCATATGGCACATTATAATAATAATTTGTATTTGCTGTATACTGCTTCTATTATGTTAAAATTGCCAGTCATGGATAAAATTATGGTAAATATAACCACTATTTACAGACAGGGGATCTGAGATGCACGAAGGTTAAATTACTTACTCGGGCTTACACACATTCAGTGACAGAATCAGAACTGAGGCCTCCTTGTGCTGTACTATGCAGGACTGGCCCTGAACCAAGAACTCAATCTAAATTTCAGAATAAAAAATCCATTAAAAAGGGAAAATGCAAAGGCTAAAATTCTTTAGACACTGAACTAATGTTACCTGTTAATCACCAGTGGAGGTAATTCTTTCTAATAAAGATCCCTGCTGTGTGTACAGCCTCTGATTCTGTAATTTGCTGTCTGCTCTAATTCAGTTTTGGATCTTCTCTATATTTATTTTGTTAACAGTAAAAAGTACTGTCATCTTGTCTGTCACAATGGCTCTCATTTACTTTTCAAATGTAGTTCCTTATTTTTTTTCCCAAAATTGTACAGCCATGATACAAAGTCACAAAGAGAAAAAAGATCAGGAACAAAAGGAGCCTTTCATCTCCTGGCTGCTGTGGTAACTCTGAAAGCAGAAAGTCCTGCTCATTTTGTACTGCCAGGCTCAAAATAGTGACTAAATATCCAAACTGTTCACTGGCTCTTCTCTAGGTGGTTCAAAACGAGCAACATTATTTCTCTGTCCTCCCACTTGAGGAAGATTACTTGTAAACCAGAGAACAAGTGCATGGTGTAGACTAACCTATTTTCACCTCTAGAACTTAAGAGTTTGGAAAGATAGGGATTATTTACTTTATCAAAAAGATGACTGGGAAAGAATATGATTAAAATACATAAACTAATGAAAGCTACAGAGAAAGTGGGATCAGGAGCTTCTGCTCTCCCTGCCTCATAAAACAACAGCACATTCAATAAAAATAAAAATAATCAAAATAAAAACTGATCAAAGGAAATATTCTCACACAACATATAATGAGACTACGGAACTCATTACCACAGAAATTGTTGACGCAAACAATTTAAGATTGAAAAAAGGACTGGACATTAAATAACCAGAATATCTAGAGTTATTATCAACATCATAATCATTCTGAAAGGGATATTAAATGTGATTCAAGGCTTCAGATAATCTCTATTAAAGACCAGGATGAGACCTAAAATGAGAGGCAGATTATCCCACAACTAGTGTTCCCTCTAAACTGCACTAGAACACAGCTTCACGGGTGATTAATCAGCCCGGTCCTGTCAGTCAGCTCTGTGCCAGGAGCTTCTGATTAGGTTGGCTGATTAATCCCCCATGAAGCTGTGCTTTGCCCACAACTATCTGTTTTGAGGTCCTTGCACTTGGTACTGACCACTATCAGAAACTGCGTACAGTATTTGACTCAATGGGTATTCCTAGTGCATTACTGTGTCTTAGAAGACAGCAATCACTGGATGAAGAAAAAACAGGAAATGCTTAGTACAAAAATCTGCATATACAATTGGTGAGGCTATTACGAGAACACTGTGTCAAAATTCTGGTGTCCACATTTCAGAATGAAGTTGAAATTCTGGAAATGCTTCACAAAGAACCACAAAACTGATTCTACATCTGGAAAACATGACTTACAACACTGAGAGACAAAAGACTCTAAACATATTTAGTTTATGCAAGGAAAGCTGTGTGTGAAATTGTGTGCCTCTTATTTGCACAGCTTGTCTCACTAACTCCAACTACTCACAGTAGAGAACTCTTCACCATGAGCAAAGGTCAGTATTTGATCCTCACTGTCCCCACTGACAAAGTTTGGGACATTTCTATGCAGAAATATATTTCACCTTGTTTTACTGTTTCTAAAAATGTCTCTCGTTCACTTTCAAGCCATAAAAGACTTCTGGACTTCCTACAAGTGCTGGACTTCCTAAGTATGAAAAACTTGTTAGTGTGAATAATTCCTTGGCAAAATCAATACCTTAAATACAAAAGACAAATATACTGTACAAATATGTAATTCTCCTGAAGAACTTAAGCCCTAATTCATAAAATAACAATTATTTTAAAAAATGAATACTTACGAGTAAAATATGTTAAAACCAGTTAGGTTATAAGCAGCATCACTAAAAAAGTGCAGCAACACATAGCCAGATGTAGTAACTACTTCAGGAACAGTTTCATTTCCCCGCACCTCAGGGACAATTAGACCACTGGAAAAGAGAGATTTCATGAATGATTTTTATTAATGATAACAACAACATAATTTGGATTCAATCATGAATCATCCATCCAAGTTAATTTGAAAATCTTATGGAGCTTCTTTAAATTATAATGAATGAAGCAGAGCTCAAACCCATGGACACTTCAGAAAGATGGTTTCCTCATTGTTTTTGTAACAATACAAACTTCCACATGCCAGTAGAATGTTCAAAGCTAATTATTAAAGAGACCACTTTGGGAAAGATTTATTTTCAACAGTACTAGTGGCATTTAGATGCTCCACTCTCACTGACTTTCTGTGACAGCTGAGCATCTAAATGACACTTGTACCTTTGAAAATCTCCTCAACTACTAGAATAATTAGTTCATATGCAAAAAGCATGATTTTTAACAAAATCTATGGAAAATAAAATAATTTTAAGAAATTCAGAATGAGGTTTTTCATTACAAAACTTTAAAAAGGAAAACAGAATCATACATAACTGCTTTGAATCAGAGAATAAATGTACTGTGTGTAATAAACAGTGAATAACTACACAGCAAATTTAAAATACAATTTAAGTTAAGGAAAACTCAAATGGAAATTTTAAATATAATGTACAATATAGTGCAATATAGAGTATGTAATATAATAACATGTAACTAAAAGAAACAGGAAACAAAAAACCCTAAAAAAAGAAAATCCAGGAAGAACTTTTAGGTATTAAAGACTACAACAAGCAAGCAAACTTTCAAAAAATACTAAATATTTTAGTCACAAAGAAAAACTCAGGAAAGGGTATTAAAAAAGGAGAAATAAACAAATAACCAAGCAACCCCAAACTGACATCTACATTTTTTATTCATCTCTCCTCTTTAGTGCTCAATAACATCTCAACTTTCCTCCCATCTCAATGTAGACCAGGTATGATGCTCCTGAGGAACATCCAACAACTTGTGTACAGCACAGAAACTTGGGAGACTGGAAACAAAACCAGCAGTCAAGAGAGAAGACATCAAGAAGCTGAGATGATTGTCAGAGTTGGGTAGCAGCCCGGGATGGTTGAACAGGAAAGCTATGAACGAACAGGAAAGCTATGTTCTGCTAAAAGTAAGGTCCATTGGTGCTGTAACTATTATTTTTTTAGTACTACATGAGCAACACTTTAAAAGGTGCAATACAGAATAACATTCCTACTACAAGGAGATTATGAATTTTAAACCTATTCATTTTAGATATTCTTGAGAGAAATCCTGGTTCCACTGAAGTCAATGCCAAAACCCTCGTAGACTTCATTCACTCCATGTCTACATGTGGAATATTGGTAAGGCTGCATGTCTATCATGGATTCCATGATTTTCCATTACTTCTGCAGCAGCCAATATAGCAGGCTCTGGGGCTATCCACGCAAATCAAGGCAACCCGTGGGCCACCAGTACTGGCTCTTGCTGCGACAGTTTGTTGTGAGAGGAAGCTCAGTGCTGGGGCTCGAGTTGGGGTGTGTGGCAGCGCTTACCTGGGAAAAGGAAGGCCAGGGGGCTCTTCTGCACACTGCTCCTGCTACGGGTTTTACCCCCATAGCTCCTATTGGCTGTGGCTCTTGAGAGCTGCAGAGCAGGAGCTCATGGTAGAAGCAGCAGATGGAGGAGGCCCCCTGGCCTTCCCTCTTCCTAGAGGCTGCAGGGACATGCTGGACTCTTCTGGGGAGCTGCAGACTTGGAGCCAAGTGGAAAGCCTACCAGACCCACCAACCCTCCCCATCCCAGCACAAGTGGGAGAGCCAGGCTACCACCTATACACATTTCCCTCCCCTCTCCGCTCCCGTCCAGGACTGCATCTCAGATCACCCATCTAGCCAGTGTCCTTTTTAGTAGTCTTTCCTAAGCTCAAGTTCTGTGCTCAACCCTGTAGGCTCAGCCTGCCTGCATTGACCTTTTCAAGGACCTGCTCCTCTTCCCTCCAGTCAAACTCCTTGAACTGTATGCATCAACTAACCACTACTCTTTTAAACTGGGCCATAATTGGTTGCTTCCCCTGCAAAATTCTAGTCTGTCTGCAGAACCTCTTCACTGCTCTTTTCCTGGAATGGGTATGACAGAGCCCTGAGGTTTCTAGGAGGTGGCCTTTAGGGATCTAGTCTTTATTTCAGCTGGTAACTTCTATTACTATTTGCAAGGCAAATAATTGGACTCATAATACAGTAATAGATGTTAAATCTGTTACTTGCTAGGTACATGCTAGGTATATTTCAGAATTGTAATATAAAGTGATGAGGAATGCAAATAAACTAATACAACAAGCTTAATCACTGAGAGTTAGAATGGATCCTGTATAATCTTTTAGATAGGCAATTTTGTTACTGCAAAGGGCTTCTTTACACTGTGATCCTGGCTTTGGTACGGCTGTTGAACATACTGTATTTTCAGCAGTAATATTTTAGTCTGTCGTGAATTTTTAAAAATGCACGATATTTGCTTCTATAACACAGCAGATGAATTAGTATTGATCTGAAATTTATAGATTGTTTCTTGTAGTAAAAAGGGGATTTGTTTATATACTCTACTAAAAAAGAGATGGTCTTTAATACTGAAAATCACTTGTTGAATTCCAGGTTCGGAAATGTCAGACACCTAATTCTATTGTGGACAATATGTTTGGCCTAATAGAACTCTGTTTCATATCGACCATATTCCTGCAAACTATATAAGAACTAAATATGTTTGCTATCATATTCCAGTAAGCCTCATTCTTACCTTGGTAACTTTCTGATCACACTTTTGTTATTGAGAGACTGTGGTCAGAAAGCTATCAAATTCTGTTTTAGAAAACAATCCCATGAATTTGTGAGATTAGATAAACTACAGCCATCAATTCAGAACCAAATGTGTTTGCAAAACTTATAATAGTTCATCTTGTTGGAGAAAGGATTCAATATTAATGCAAAATGATATTAATAAAAATTATAATTGTATTATAACTTGCCTGTGGCTATAGTGGCTGGAGAAAAGTAACTTAAGTACAAATGTTTTATTTAATTATTTAAAGATATTCATGTTTATCAAGGAATTCCAGAAAGTTTCTACTTTATTCCCAAGGACTAGAAAATGTCAGAAAAATAAAAATGATTTCATGGTTGGGCAAGGGTTGTTATTGCTAAGGGGGCTATACAGACTCAGAATAGCTGCATTTAAAACTTGATCTTGCTTTAAAACTTTTATAGTATTTCCACTTGTCATTTCATGTTTAAAAGATGTATTGGTTACTGATATTTGTGATTTGTACAAAATACCTAATAGAAAATTTATTGCTATAACAAGCAGATTGCAACTCTATTGACCTTGACTCAAGAAATAATAAACCATGTAAAACACTAATGGTTTAGGGAAAACCTGGTCATGAAAAGGACTGTACAGTTCTTTTATTGGAGCAGGAATGTAAAAGTAAAATGGGCTTCTTTTACCAAGAAATCCTCACTGTCTGTGTCTTAATTTTAGAGAAAACATGCATAGTTGGAAATGTTTTAATTCTTTTGTTTATTTCTTAAATGTTGATCTGGTAAACACTTTTATGAAATCCATATTTGCAAGTACATTAGCTAAATGCCAAGCTTCTAATACAACTGTAAAATGTTACTACTATGTCCATAGTAAAATGCTTTATCTACCTACATGGAACTGAATGACCTTGCTCAACCAACTACTAATATAAGAAGCCATTGATGTATAGAATATTTATATTAACAGGAAATTTAACTAATACTGACAGTAACAAAGCAAATTCCTCTCCTAATTTAAGGCAGGAAATATTATCTTTCCAAAAATAGTTATAAAGTACCAACAAACTTCTTTAATTATTATTAAGTTAAAAGCATCTTAAAAACTACTGAATAATAAAAGACTTTTAAAAACTGTACACTTTTATATAAGAGGAGGAATATTTGGACTTTTAACAACAAAATTTAATTTCCTCTCAAATGCTAATAAAATGGCATGAATAAAAAGAGTTATAACCAACTTTAAAAGTTATCTGTTTTCCTGCCATAAGAATAAAGGAAATTAAAGAAATTCATATTCATTAGTCAGACTGAGTATTTTTAGTACAGGCATGAAGGCAATAAAATGAAAGTATTCAATTTGAGATCTAATCAAGCCTGAAATAGGTGTGTTTTACTATAATTTCCTAGAAATAGGAAGGAGTATAAAAAAGTCTGAAGTGAGCAACACACACACACACACACCTCTACCCTATTTCAACAGCAAGCACTACACAACTCATCCTGTGCATTTCTGCAAGAGAGTTACTATGAACAGGTAAAAAAAACAGGAGACTCAAAAAGAAGCCAACTCTCTCCAAGATTTCAATATGAATTAGTGTGATAAAAGTCTCAGAGCGGTACCCATGTTAGGCATTAAACTTTGGTAAACAGAGCAAAAGTTTGGTAAACAGACAGCATACAGGATGCCCTGAAGGTAGGGAGGTGGAGTGGGTTCTGGAGCGACTTAGGCTATTGGGCATTTGCCTGAGCAGTGCAGGGTGATGAGCTTGAGTCCTGTGTCCCCATCACCACCAGGTGCCCCAGATGTGGAGCTCGCTCCTGCACTAGGTAGGCAGCATACAGGATGTCCTGAAGGTAAGGAGGTTTTAATTTGCTTTAAGAGTCTTAGTTTGTAAATGGCTTATCTTAAAAACAGCTTCTGAAGTGGCTTTTGCTAAGTAGTTCATTTAAATATTTCTTTCAGTGTCATATGATTTAGTTAAGTCGGCTTAATTTGCCCAAAAAACTGAAAGATTATTAATAACCTCCACAGGAGCCACTTTTTCTTAAACCATATTATTTTGCCCATTTAAATATCTTCTTAGTTATCTGAGGATATATGATAGGTATTTCAATAATTTTGGAAAATATTATCTTGGGGTACGTCTAGACTACATGGCTCCATCGACGGAGCATGCATACTGGAGCAGTCGACAAAGGCTTCCCTTGTCAACCATGCCGCATCTAGATTGCCACGCTCTGCCGGATCAGCTGATCGTCGGCACAGCGCGGCAGCCATTTTTATTTTAATGAAGCAGGGACTATTTAAATCCCCGCTTCTTTGACTATGCCGAGTAAACTACTTTACATGGCTCCGTCGACGAAGCCATGTAGTCTAGACGTAGCCTTGGTGGCAACTTAATAAGAGAAAAGTGCCCCACCAAAGGCAAGCTCACTCTTAGAAATATACTCTACACTAAAAGCTCTCTATGGAGAGTCATACAGAGGGGAAAATGAAAAAGTAACCAGTTTATTGCTTATGTTATGTCATCTATATTGTTTTGTTCTTTTACTTTCTTTAATAACAAAATAGGCATAGTTAACAATTGTGATTATTTTGCTTGTTCTCAAGGATGGTGTGTCCTAAAGTATGTAAAGGAAACCTTGTCACTAAACTGGCATTAAGAGAAACAATAAGAGCACACCTATCATTTCTTCTTTCTCTGGACTAAATATTTTAGCAGTTTTTAAAACACATGTACTGTACTTTTAAAACACATGTACTGTGCCCAACAATTTAAAATCACCTCTTCTACCCCACATCCTGCTCAGTGAAATTGATATTGCAAGACTGCAAAACAAGTGTTTAAGTGTTTGCTGGATTAGGGCCATAAAGTAGAAAGATGGATTCACTAAGGGTGTGTCCAGACTACATCCCTTTTCTCGAAAAAAGGGATGTAAATTAGACACTTCGAAATTGCAAATGAAGCCAGGATTTAAATTTCCTGCGCTTCATTTGCATAATGGCAGCCGCGGTTTTTTTCGACGCAGGGCTTTTTGATAGAAAAATGGCAGTTTAGATTGGGATCTTTCAAAAATAAACCCTTTTTTGAAAGATCCTATAGACCTCATTTTTTGAAGAATACAGGATCTTTCAAAAAAGGGTTTTATTTTCAAAAGATTCCCCCCCCCAACTGCCATTTTTCTATCAAAAAGCCCCATGTCGAAAAAAACTGAAGCCACCATTATGCAAATGAAGCATGGGAAATTTAAATCCCGGCTTCATTTGCAATTTCAAAGTCTCTCATAACTGTTGTGACTACTTTCTTCCACTATTTGATCTGAGGAAGTGGGTCTGGCCCACAAAAGCTCATCATCTAATAAACCATCTTGTTAGTCTTTAAAGTGCTACATTGTCCTGCATTTTGCTTCAGCTACCCCAGACTAACACGGCTACATCTCTATCACTATGAAATATATCAGAACTTTTAGTCCTTTATAGTTTGCTGTGGCCTTTACAGGAGCCTGGATATAGTAAAATTTCTGTTGTCTGGCACTCAATTAACCAGAAAGCACAATTATCTGGCATTTCTGATATCTCTCAGTCAATCTAAATCTTCAGTTTAGTAACTGGGACTAGTATACTGCTTGGCACATGATGCAATTGCATATTCTGCACTCTACCTTTATGCAAAAAGGCAGAACACATGTAAGCAAGCTAAAATCAGGGATTCAGTCAAAAAAGTAGCTTTCAGGGTATATACAGGGTCTATACAGATTCAGCCCAATCTCCCATACCTTCTACATCTACAATGATAATTGTTGATAAGCCTGAGGCACTGCAAGATCCTGAAGCGCCTCCTGAATGAAAGAAAAATTAAATTATGTTCACTATAGCTTTTAGTGTTAAGTGTATTTGAGAGTGATCTAGGTGTACACTGTGTACTGCCCATAATGATATGCAGTGTCATAAGATACATTACTACATATAACATTTTACCTATATATACCAGCCAGACCACAGATGTTGATGGACCAAAAAGTCCCAGTGTAGGGGTGGTGGCTAGGAGCCTGGCAGGCTCCCGAGCTGCAGGGAGCTCCCCATGGTGGGGCTGCTTGTCAGGGCTGGGAGCTCACTCACTCCAGCTGGGCTGCCCAGCACACCACACCAGTAGCACTGGGAGCCCTGAGTATCCCAGCTGAGTTGCCTGGCGGGTCAAGAGGATGGCGCATTGGGAGGTAGGTTGCCTGGCGTGGCAGGGAAGTGGGGGTAGGGCAGCAGGACCTGCAGCCAGTGAAGGGCTCGAGGAGCCATTAGAAGGGGAGGGGCAAAATATGACCTCCCCCGGTCTGGCAAAATCCCTCGTGTGGGACTGGTCAGGTCCCGAGGGTGCCGGACCAGGGAGGTCCAACCTATATTGGATTGATAACTACCCTGTATACTATTTTACATTTTATTCATTTAATTGTATTCTAATTCTTTGAAAAATAGTGTTAAATTGGAAAGTACAACTCTCAGGCTACGTCTAGACTACAGACTTCCTTCAGAAGAAGCTTTTTTTTGGAAGAGATCTTCCAAAAAAACTTCTTCAGAAAGAGAGCATCCACTCTGCGAAAGTGCATCGAAAAACCAATCTGCTTTTTCAAAAGACAGTGTCTCTCTCATGTAAGCTGTGATTGCTATGGACGGAATGGCCACAAAGGCACCTGTGCTTTTCCTCTTTTCTCTTCTTCCAAAGAACTCCCTCTTCCCCATCCACACACACACACCTTTTTGCAAAAGAGCTCTTTCGCAAAAAGGCTTCTTCCTCGTAGAATGAGGATTACCAATGTCAGAAAAAAACCCTCTGTTCTTTCAATTTTCTTGCGGAAGAATGCAATTGTAGTGTTGACATTCCTCAAGTTTTGTTGGAAAAATGGCTGTTTTTCCAACAAAACTCTGTAGTGTAGACATACCCTCAGTTAACCAGAATGTGTGATTAACTGTTACTCCCATACCTCCAACATGCCAGATAACAGATTTTACTGTAACCTGGTAATTGACACGCTATACATATTTCACTCTGAGTTGATCCAATTATAATTATTCATATTATCTAATGATAACAATAGAACAATCAAGTGCTTTTGTGATTTTTGGTGTCAACAAGTATGAGGATGCTTTTGAGCTTTGAAATCTCAAAGGCCGGGTAGTTAAGTACAGCTGAAATATATTTTTATTCTTAGTCACAAAGCTTTGCATTCTGGTAGACAAAGAAAAGACCTTGTATAAATGGTACACCAATGTCCCTCAATAGATAGCTGCAGTTGTCCATTTGTAATGGGTTCAATGGATAATATTTATGTCTTGTAAGCAGTAAAATGTCTTTGTTGTGTAAGTCACAAATTCTGAGATTTTCCTTTAAGTGCATCAAGTAATTTTTCCTCTCCTTTGTTGGCCAGTCTCCCACTCCCATTAAAAACCCTTAATTTATATAAAGAATCTACTAGATACTCCCTCTATCTAGGAAGCCACTCTTATAATGCTTCACTGCAATGTCAGCACTGAGCATAAGCCAAGAAAGTAATTTTGTCTTACTCAAAGGCAAAAATTCTATTATGTTGTATTATCTGGCAACTTATTCTGCCATCAGTGTATATTTCCCACTAATATTAGTGAGAGATGGCAATTTACCAATAGCAAATTAAAACCTTTAGTGCTACTTTTCCCTCATATTAACAATATTTTATACTAATACTCTTACTAAAGAACTATTAAATAAAAATACTCACCTAAATACAGCTATTAAAGGTGCATATACTGAATCTCCATCATAAACATACATATGGTCCCAACTACATTCTGTGGCAAAATGATTAAACCTTAATCTTAATATTGCATTAGGACTGAAAGAAGAAGAAAACAATAAGATCAAATAACATTAATGTATTGTTTAACAAAAGCAGAGATTCGTAATGCTATTTTATAATAAAAATAACTTAGCAAATAATAAAGGTAACCACATCATAACATTACATTATTAAATAAAAATATTCTTTTTAACTCATGCAGGTGAAAGTTAGTATAAAACTAAATTTAAGCCAGCCAATTATTTAATTTTTTTTATCCTAAAGAATTTTAGAGGCCATGCTTATAATTATTAAAGTTGCCCATGGATTGTACTATCGTTTCTGAAAGGGCTAATGTCAATGTTTAAAACCCCAAATTTAGGCTTTGATATAAAGAGTTTTATAAAACCTGGTGCTAATAAAAATTTCAATACATTTTTTATTAAAATGTCAATACCTCGGGTTTTTGATATAACAATAGTTCACTTTTCAGTATAAAACACAGGAACATGTGATGACTTCAAAGAGAACACAACACAGCATCAGGTACTTTACAAGGACTTATCATGGAAGTAAGTATGACAACCTCCCTCACAGTCAATGCACCAGTCCTGAATTTTAACACTCTTGATACATTGCTGAGATAGTGATATAAAGCAAGGTTTACTACAATGTTCAGAGATTTAATTATGTGGGTTAATGCTAGGGATTATGGAGATTTCAACGCCGGATTCTTAAATCAGAGGCTACATTTTTAACAACATATGAAATGCCTTTATTAACATAATTGTAAAAGGAATGAATCCACTGTACACAAAGATTGTTTTGTAAGAGATTCTCTGGTATAATACATGTTCAAAATATCAGAGGTTTATATATACACATGTATAAAAACTGCTCAGAGGAATACTGCTGATTCTTTACTCTTCAAAGTAACTGACTCAGGCCATTCACCTTCAGATCCTTGGCACCTGCTGGACTTATTTCCAATTAAATGGCATTAATTTGGCCGCTGGATGTGTTCTGTGTTTTAAGCTACTCCTGATACAACGCTGAAAAGAACAGCAACATGCTAGTTGGCAGGATCTGTGACTATACCTGAAGCATATGACATATTTTAATAATCAAACAGGCAATAAAAATATTTTAGGGTTTGTTTTTTTAAATGCAATGTTGGCCTAACTCTCTTGCCATTGACTTCAGTTGGAACAAATCCCAACTCAGACCACTCTTGAAAATCCCACTCTAGCTTTTTTTAATTAAATAATTATCACTGTTAAAAAGGTTTTAAAATGTATCAATATGCTTCACATTTAGGCGACTGAAACAGAACATCTACCAAATTAGCTAGGTAAGGGCACTAGAATAAACATAACATATATATCAGGCAGTTAGATCAATTTAAAATACATACTTACTATCCTTCAATTAACCATGTGCATTTAGTTTTGTATTTGTAATTTATTGGTCCATCTGTTAAATATCCAGAGGGTTCTGTTAACCTAAAAAGGGGGGAAAATATTAATATAGTAAACCTTAAATATTTCCTGAAGCATAGTAGCATCATAATATCAACAGTACGCAATTACAGATTCTTTATGGATGGAGTGACAACAGGAATTTTTTATCTTTGAGGTGGTTTTTGTTTGCTTAATAAGCTCAGGTTTCATATCCTGTATCTTTTGTTTCAGTTTATTAGAAAAGTAGGAAAGCAGATAGTGTGTATCACCACCAGTTTATTTCCTTTTTCCCAAATATTACTAGAAGCTACTTTAACTTACACCTTCTTCTAACTGTGCAGTATGCAAACGTTACACACAACTTACATTGTCCCTCACACAGAGTTTGTATAGCATAGCAAAAGAATGGTTTAATTTGTGTCATCTTACATGCTGCTTCCGAGTTTAGCCCATAGCATCACTGCAGAGGATTATCATAGTTCATTTAAATAAATAATAATTTACACCAGCTATGTCTTACTTTATTATATTACAGCAGAAAGAATCAAAGTTGAAATTCAGAGTGGCGGTGGGCAACTAAATACACGGCCTCTGGAAATTTCCACTACATGCATCTGACGAAGTGGGTCTTTGCCCACGAAAGCTTATGCTCCTACACTTCAGTTAGTCTATAAGGTGCCACAGGACTCCTCGTCGCTAAATACACTGCATAAACATAAGTGGTGATTAATTAAAAGATCAGAAAAACACTCACATACATATTAATTTCTCTTGCTGCAACTATTCTTGAACCTCCTTAATCCGGGTGACTATGATCCAGGAACACCCATAGTTTGGATCCCCATATGGCCCTACCAGATGCTGCATTCCCACCCCTAGCATGTTCCTACATTCTTTGTCCCTCCCAGACCCCACACTCCACCCCCAATTATAATTTAAATACAGCTCACTAAGGTTTTATCTTATGACATGCTATACATGTACAATGCTCTATAATGCTTTGTACATACAAAAGCTTTAGTAATAGACTTTGTTTACTCTTCACTATGACTAACACCTATGGTCCAGAAAATTCCATAATCCAGCATGGTCTATTTCCCAAGGTTGTCGGATTAAAGAGTTTCAATTGTATATATCCATCCTCATCTTACATGCCACTGAGCCAGCACAAGGGGTAACTTGTATTTCCCGTACAAATTAGTACAGTGGATAGATGTAGATTTGAGGAAGCCCGGACTGGTTACAACTAGAGCGGGAGTGCCAACTAAATTTTCTTTTCAGCTGTGTAAATGCACAAGGATCTGTCTTATGTCACCATAACCATCATTTCCAAATGTGACCAAATATGTACATGTGCAAAAAGTATTATCTACAACTTTTACTAATAATGAATTAAATTAAAATTTGAATTGACCGCCAGAATTCAACTTGTAACTGCCTCCCTGCTATCCTATCACAGAGATCAATTATTCCAAATTTCAGGCTATAAACACCTGGAAGTACAGCTGAGATCAGAGATAAAGAATCCTTGTAATATAAAGGAGGTATTGCTGATAGGGATGTATAATGGGGACCATTACCTCTGAAATTTACTCCCTGCGTTGGCCCAATCTGAAATGTGTTAATTTGTAAGGCGCACTGCAACACTCATATGTCCTCCCTAGCTTTTAAAATGGAATTAAGAAGGTTGATGGTGACTCAGATTTTTTCATCCTTTTAAGCCAGGGTATTGTTGGTGAGCTGGGGTTGGTTGGAACTGATGTAATTGTAATAATTATTTTCAAAGACATCTAGGAGGTACTGACAGGTGCTTTTATCTTCACAAATGTAGAGGAAGTCAGAAAACCACTGAATCACTGAATACAGAGTAGCAAGATGGGTTGCCGACTTGGGAAAAATAAGCATACCTCACTTGCTGGTGCTATAAGAACCCCCTGGCCCAACAGCCAATTATTATACCTGTAACTGACCCCAGTGGAAGGAGTCACTATGGTAACCAATTCCCTAGATTATAGGGAGTGTGCTGAGTGTACAGTGTGCACAGAGACAAGTGCTGTGGGCAGTCTGAATTCTAGATCCTGCAGGTTCTAATCCCTGGTGATTTCCCATGAACACTCACAAAAGTATGATGAATAACAGAGGGCTGCTTTTCTAGAGCTGACAAATATTGTGATTACTTTAGGCGTGGTTGTTCTCAAGGATGGTGTGTCCTCTGACGACGCCGGCAGTGGGACAGCCGCGGGGCGTCTGGGCTGTCCGCTGCCCGCGTGCTCCGTGGCTTTGCTCCACGTCTCCCTGGTCTGCTGGAAGGGTGGGGGGTGCAGCTAGTACGCCGCTCCCCCCCCCCTCAGCAGACCAGGCTTTTCTCCGGACGCCTGTGGTAGAGCAGCTGGAGCGCTGCCGGTTGGTCCCACAGAGCCACTCTGAGCGCTACTGGACCAACCCGGCAGCACCCCAGCTGCTCTGCCCCAGGCGTCCTGATTCAGCCGCTGCTGGTCAGTTTCTGCAGCGGCTGAATCAGGACACCTGGGGCAGAGCAGCTGGGGTGCTGCTGGGTTGGTCCAGTAGCGCCGAGGAGCGGCACTACTGGAGCAACCCAGCAGCACCCCAGCTGCTCTGCCCCAGGCGTCCCCAAGTCAGCCGCTGCTGAAACTGACCAGCGCTGACTACAGGAAGCCCGAGGCAGAGTTGCTCTGCCCCGGGCTTCCTGGAATCAGCCGCTGATCAGTTTCAGCAGCAGCTGACTTGGGGACGCCTGGAGTTCTTAAGTTGAATCTGTATGTAAGTCGGAACTGGCATCCAGATTCAGCCTGTTGAAACTGATCAGAGGCTGATTCCTGTAGTCAGCCGCTGGTCAGTTTCAGCAGCGGCTGAATCTGGACGCCAGTTCCGACTTACATACAGATTCAACTTAAGAACAAACCTACAGTCCCTATCTTGTACGTAACCCAGGGACTGCCTGTAATTAATGTGGGGGTGGTCCAATGTTTGGAAAAGGGCCTGATTGCCATGTAATGTACTTACAAAAGACCTGCTTAACTATGAATGGAGGGAATAATTCACAGTATGGATTCAAATAAGGAAGTGACTGAAACATGAATTGCTCTACCTAACTTCATAGAGAAGCAGTGTTTGCTTATTAATTCCAAATTGATCCTGCTCATGTGTTTAGATTTATTTAAAATCAGAATTGTATGATGAGCTGCAGCTACAGCAACTGACTTTCTTAAAGACATAAAAGTCTTTCTATATAACCATGTGTAACAATAGTACAAAAGTCACCCATTACCAGGCAGGCTAACTGCCATATCAGTATATCAGTTTAAAAAAAAAAAGAAAAAAAAAACACTTTGGGTAAGTCTACACAGTAAACTTATTTCTAAATAATCTATTTCTGAATTTTTTTCCAAAATAGCTTATTTTGAAATAGCACGTCTACACTATAGGGAAGCCTCATAATTGGTCCGACGCAGACTTCCCAAATGTGGGTGCACTACATTGATTTAGAGCCCCAGGAGGCACTGGGGAGTCATTACTTTGAATGGCCATGGGGAGGAGTTATTTGGAAATAGCATCAATGGAGCATCCATACTACTGCTATTCCAAAATAGCTATTTCAGAATAGGCACTATTCCTCATGGAATGAGGTTTATAGAATTCAGAATAAGCCATCCATTATTTTGAAATTATTTCAAAAGAACTATGTTGTGTAGACACACCCTTTAAAAATAAGAGTGCATGAACCAGTGCAAACACAACAGAAACTCCTATCACTTTTGCCCCCCACCTCTATTCTCCTTTCCCTTCTTTCTCATTTGCCCTGCACTTGAAGGCAAGTGGAGGTAGTCACCAAAGAGAGGGTCAAGGGTGGAACCTTGTGCCAGTGCAAACCTTGTGCCAGTGCAAATCTTGTGGTTCTGAAACAGTCAATATAGAAAACTGGTAATGGCATACACTTCATAGGTTGTTTTCAGATAACCTGAGAAATACAGCCAATTTTCTACAAATATATTATATTTATATTATTTTTGTGTTTCAGAGTTCCGATTTGATCCAGCAGTCACACAATTAAGAGTGAGATTGGCCTAAGTATGCGATTGCCAAATCCACAACAGTCTACATCGGGGTGGGCAAGATACCTTTCGCAGGCAGGATGCGGCCCACAGACTACCCTGCCAGGACCCTCAGGCACACAACAGCCATGGTTTAAAGCGCAGCCCGTATGGCTCTCTTTTCTGGAGCCAGGGATGGCATCCCCACCTCCAGCCCAATCCTCAGCTCCTATTGGCCGGAAAAAAATAGCCAACAGGAACTGATAGATTGGCCTGTGGTATGGGGGCAGCGCAAGCCTCTTCCCCCACCTGGAGCTGAGAGCCTCATAGAAGGAGCAGCCATAGTTTTAAGCAGTCTGGGGGCCAGGGCTGCTTTGGGAGTGCTGTGGGCCAGGAGACTCTTCAGTAAGCACCTCCCATCCAAAGCCTGCCTCTGGAACCTTGCCCTTCCCGCACTCCATCTCCCTCCCCCAGGTCACCATCCAGATTCTCTGCACCTTTCTTCCTGTGTCCCAGGTTACAACTCCCTCCCAGACTCTATACCCCCTCCTACACTCTCCCCCAGGCCAGAATCCTCTCTTGCACCCAGCCCCCCTCCCTCTTACCCTGCACCCCAATGCCCTGGACCCAGGTCATAACCTCCTCCTTCACCCAACTCCCTCTCAGACCTCACACCATTTCCTGCACCCCAGTCCCTTATTCGGTGCACCCCAACCTCCATCCTAGACCCTGCACCCCCTCCACAGAAAATTGCTGCACTTGACCACTTTTCAAAATCTTGAAGTGGCCCCCAAACAAAAATTGTTGCCCACTCCTCATCTAGGTATTCTCAAATAAAACCATAATGAAGTATAACCTAAAATCAGAAGCAATAGGATCAAACTCCATAACACAAAACAGAGGCTGGACTCAGACTGTCGGTGTTAAGTCTTTGTACATTCTTTGGATGGTATGCAAAGAAAGATCTTAGCTGAGCAAAAACAAAACTGGTCTCTTTTCTTAAACAAATATTAACAACAGTGGTATAACAGTCCTATAACTCTAAAGTTCTGCTCCCAGATAAACATACTGCATACCAGAAAGTCTAAGTATAGGAGAAAATTCTTGTGCAATTACTTTTGGCTATTTTACCTGCAAGATAAACATTTATTCACTTGTTTGGGAAGTGGTAGAACTGCAATGGACATATAACTTATTGGTCTTGTCTCTATTTTAACATAAAGGTATAAATGCTGCATTATTGACCTTAAAATTGGGTCAGCACTATCAAGCTGAGCCACACTGAAGTTAATTGCTCTCTGCTTGGGTGGAACCTTGTGCCAGTGCAAATCTAATTACAGGATAGGAGCTTGTTTGGATGTGCGCTCTTTCTACACCTTTAAAACATTAACCCAATGGAAATAAAAGGCAGTATGATATCAAATGCCAATGTTAATAATCAAATGTTAGTATTACTGTAATATAATTCATTCATAGATTTTAGGTTTAATTATAGCGTAAGTGGCAACAAATTAATTTTTACTATAAATATTGTGAAATATCAGTGGCACTCATTTACACTCAAGGCCAGTGTTTTCTTGGTAGCTTTAGAAATTTAATCAAGATGGCATACAAAAACGGTTTCTCTTACAATCCAGTGCTCTGGCATTGGTAAATTGCAAATGATTTCCCATTCCACACAAAAGTTGATGAGTTTTTGATAAACAAGTTCCTGGAAAAGTGAGAGAGCCATTGATGAAGGCATTCCACCTCACTGTAAAAAATAGTCTGATACTATTTTCTAATAATGTCAGTGGAAATAAAGTAAAGGGTTTTTTGTTTCAAGTAAAATAAAACTACCCTGTTTTATCATGTGCTAGTATTTGTTTGTTGTGTTACCCTGAGAACTTCCTTGCATCTTTTTCCTTCCAAAATATTATCATATCCCAGACATGATTAGATTATTGCTCATTAGAGCAAGTTTTCTGCTTCAGCTTTCTAGAAGTTATGCATAACTTTCACATAAATATTAAACCACAGTAATTTTAGATTGCAAATCAGCATTCATGTATACAGACTCATAATTCATAATTAAACAGGAATATATACAAATTTAAAGCATTAAAAATTATCCAGGAGAAAAGTTAGGTAAGCAAATAAACCTTATTAGCCAACCTCTGGAGAAAAAGTGAATTGTATAACTAATTAAAACCATTCAGAAATAATCATTGATAGATGAATCAACCACAGAGCTAATCTGTAATTATCTACATGGAAAGAAGATATCTGACACTAGAAGGCTCTAGCAGAGAAAAAAAGATGCAGTAGCTGAAAACTGAAGTCAGCTAAAGTTCAAATTGAAAATAAAATACAAGCTTGTAAAAGTGTAATTAACCACTGGAACAGATTGCCAAGTGTTGTGGATAAAATTCTTCATCACTTGGCAAGACTTAAATCAAGACTGGATGTCTCTCCAAAAATATGCTATATAGCTCAAATCGCAAATTGTTGGACAAGATGCAAATATAACTAAGTGAAATATATGGCCTGAATTACAAGGGAGATCAGACTGGATGATTATAATAGTGTCTTCCAATTTTAATATCTATAAATCCAAGAAAATTATATAATCATACCTCCTGGATTCTTTTATGGGACAGAAGGTAGAGGCATAGCAGGAAACGGTACGAGCGCGGACTAAAATGTCTCTGCTAGCACTGCTTCTGCTGTGATTCTGCTTTTGAAATGTACAAGAGCAGAAGCCCTGCAGGGAGCATGGAGCCAGTCCTCTGCTGGCCTCACACTCCCTGTGGGGCTTTCTTTTGAAATGTACATTTCAAAGGATGAGGTTCTGCAAGGAGTGTGGGGCCCCAGCTAGCCTGCGCTCCCTGCTGGGCTTCTGCTTTTCAAACGTACAAGGGCCCTGACAGGGGTGCAGGGCTCTTGTACATTTTAAAGGCTCAGGTGCCGCAGGGTCAGCAGAGTCCCCCCGCCCCACCCAACCCACTGGCCCCATGCTCCCTACAGGGCTTCCGCTTTCAAACTGTACCAAGAGCAGGGCAGGGCTTTAGCTACAGTTCAAAGGCAGAGGTGCCCATATAAACTAATCAACTAGATGATGGAAATCCCATCAACCATTCGATTAGTTAATCAATCTAAATTTAACATCCCAATAGTACAGTGGTTTGAAGTAAAATTTACCTTCTAAACAAGTGTATGCATATATTGGTCTCAATTTCTATTTTACTATTATATACTATTAATTAGCTTTTTATAGTGACAAATTTTAGCCAGGAATAATTGGGGCAGCTCTTTGCTGAATTCATCCATAACTTTTGAATAGATGGGAGATACCTGTGGTATTATCATTTTGCAGTCTATCTGATTTTGAGAGCATTGAGTTTCACAGGTTGACTGTGTATTGTGTGAAGAAATACTTATTTCCCTTTTGTTTTAAACTTGCTACCTATTAATTTCATTTCATGGCTCCTAGTTCTTGTGTTATGGGAACCTATGTACCTTATTTATTTTCTCCACGCCAGTCATGATTTTATAGACATCCATCATATCTCCCCTTAGTCATTTTTTTCCCAAACTGAGAAGTCCCAGCCTTTTAATCTCTTCTCATATGGCAAACATTCCATACCCCTATTCATATTTATTGCCCTTTTATGAACGTCATTCAATGCCAAGATATCTTTTTTGAGATGAGCTGACCACATCTGTACACAGTAATCAAGATCTGGGAGTACCATGAATTTATATTGAGGCAAAAAGTTATTCTCTGCCTTATTCTCTATCCCTTTTTTCATGATTCCTCACATTGTTTGCTTTTTTGACTGCTGCTGCACACAGACTGGATGTTTTCAGAGAACTTTCTCTCGAGTGGTAACAACTAATTTAATCCCAATCATTTTATACACATCGTTAGTATTATGTTTTCCAATGTGCATTACTTTGCATTTATCAACATTAAAATTCATGCGCCATTTTGTTGCCCAGTCACCTAGTTTTGAGAGAGCTCTTCACAGTTTGCTTCGGACTTCATTATCTTGAGAAGTTTTGTATCATCTGCATAAAATCTGTGTTGCTAAAAAAAGTCAAGTAGTATAAACAGCGCTTGCAGGCAAATACTTCCAACCCCTAAGAGCAGTGTTTGCTTTGTCGGCACTCCTGTCAACAAAAGCACTGTTTACACTGGGGCAGGCAAAATGCAGCCACGGGCTGGATGCAACCCACCAAGCTGCCGGATCCAGCCCACAGGAGCCTCTTCCAGGTTCCCTGCCTGACCCACACCCATACGCTGCTCAGAGCAGCTATCTGAATGCTGCGAAACCAGGGGAGGGGAGAAGCAGCTTCATGTGCACCCCGCCTCCCAAGTACTCCTCTGGGCTCACAGCATTCAGAGCCAAACGTTACTAAAGAAAGGTACGTTTTCTCTGGCTGATAAAACATTAAAACACATTGAGTTACACTTAAATATAGCCTTTACACTAGTTTCTGTATATCTTTTTGCTACCTTGGAAGGGTCAACACTAATTTATATACATTTATTTAAACAATTATATGTCTAAATGTTTTCAGATTCTTATTAATTGTACATTTTCAGAATGTTAGAAAATGGTGAATGGCTTTTTAATGGATAGCTAATTTTTGTTTATGATTTGTGTCAAGCTGCATTAGGATGGTAACTGGATACTGGAATGTAAATACACAAAACAGTTATAAAATTTATATTTTCCCTGCTGGTTCTTCTTATAGAAAAAAGGCTTTAATGCAAAATTTTAGAAGTGGCTCGTGGATTTAGCTTATATTTTTATTTTGTATTAAATTCAGATTTGATTTGAAATCATTTTTTTAAATCAATAATATAATTTAAATAATAAATATCGTGTCTATATTTTTTATTATATTATTTTTTCCCCAGAAAACAAGAGTTTAATTAACTGTAACTGGAAATTCTTTGAGATGAGTGGTCCCTCTCTGAATTCCACATGCGGATATGCATGCACACCATGCACCTGAGACTGGAAGCATTTTCTTGCCATGTCTGTTGACCTGCACACACACACTGACTCTCTTCATGCTCCCAATTGAGAGCATTAAAGTGCATGTTGACGTTACTTCAGTTCCTTCTCTTACCATTGTGTAATCTAGTCTGAAGCAGAGGGAAAGGAGGACAGGCAGTGGAATATAAGTAGAGACCACAAATCTCAAAAACTTCTAGGTTCAGCTAAATAACATGATCTTCTTTAGTGCTGTTCCCTTGTGAAGAGCAGAGTTACAGGGTGTGTAAAAATGGAGATACCCTCCAATGGTGGGATGAAGGCACGAAGTACCACCAGATGTACTTGGACAAAAGTTGAGAGCTAGGCCTAATGTTCTGAGGTCAAGGTGATGGTCCAGGATGATGGACTCACGCTAGGAAGAGTCCCCTTTTAGCAGGATAGTAGGTTCTGGTCAACTCTCTCCTGCTAAAGCAAAGAAGAGCATTCACAATCTATGCCCAATGCCCATACCAGGCTGTGAGGGGAGGAGGGCCTGTGTTTGGATGTGAGTGTCTAGTCTACCTTAATCTTGTGTAGGGAGATCAGATGGGTCATCAGGCAGAGAGCTCTGGAGGTTGGTGAACCAGAACTTCCAGGGTTTGTAAGTTACTATTATGGAGACTCTTGCAAAGAACATACAGCAGAAGGGGAATGAAAGGAAAAAGTATAGCACAGGAGTCACCCATCCAGGAAAATGTATAAAGAGCACTTTCACAGATCTCACCACCACCCTCGGATCAAGGGCAAATTTCCAGTTCATTGCGAGGCAGAGAGGGGTGTCTCGCATCTTGCATCTTTGAGCAGTACACAGGAATGGGACAGGCAGGGAGCCTGCCCAAGATTCCTCCTGGAACACAGGCTTCATCCAGCCTGCAGGCCACATTTTTCCCACTACTGCCTGTAGCCAGACACGAACCCCATCTTGTTTCCCCCCCCCCCCAGAGAGCAAGAGAAAGGCAGTCAGCCTTTGATGCCCTGGGAACGCAGGTGTGCTGCCTGTCCCTGACTCTACCATAAACAGAAACCAGACAGTAAATGGGCTAGCTGACGACTGGGAGGCCTCCCGTCGCCGTGATGGCTAGTATCAGTAATTGACATGCCTGCACTGTCTCAGGAGAGGAATCTTCGCCCATCACATACCAGAGGTGCCCATTGTCTGCATTTTCCCAGGTGTGAATTATGCTTTGCACCCTTCGTGGGAAACTTGGTATTCAAAACCATTTTTCCTAATTGGTCACTTGAGACTAGGAAGAAGCCCATGTGACCCAAGGGGTATAAAGAGGGGTTTAGTTGCCTACCCCATTTGAGCTCCAATCACCTACACCTGCTGGCAGGTATTGATTGTCTCCCGAGGTCCGTGGGACGCCCAACCTCGCCCAACTTCTTCCCGAGGGATTGAGAGAAAGTCTCAGGCCACGCCAAGTCTGGAACGCAGGGGTGAGAATTGTACCTGCAATGTGTTTTCTTTATGTGTACACTTTAATTGTCACTCTGCTGTAAGTTTAGTTACTTTATTATAGTTTTCTTAAGTCAAGCTGCTTCATTTCTATTGTAAACTGCCTTTGGTAAGGTGATTTAGCTATAAACTTTGGGAATAAGTGGGATGCCCTCATTCACTTATAAATATATATATATATATATATACTGAACCAAGTTTCTTTATTTCTTTTCTCTTTCTTTCTCCTATAAATAAGCCAGTGTGTGTCAAGCTTCTGACTTGAACCCGTGCTGCTGTACCCGAACCGAACACAAACAAAAGAACTTCAGCCGGTCAAAAGGGACAGGTATAGGAAGAGCTTCGGCGTTTTGGATCGTGTAGCTTCCAGGGGACAGATCCATTGGAGCACCTCTCAGCCTCCCCAGGCTGCCCACTGCGAAGGGATTTCTGTATCCTAGCAGCTAAAATCTGAGGTGTAATAAGCTCTTCCTATAAACTCGGGGCGTCTGAGAGCCTGTTGGCTGCCCTCTGCGACGGGACCCCGGTCCTAGCAGTAAAGTCACAGACGTTAAACTATTTTTCAGGGTGCCCTCCAGCCTCCTAGGCTGCCCACTGCAACGAGACTTTGCATCTCAGCAGTTGAAGACTTGGGTGTAACACACACGCACACACTGCCCTGACCATTTCGGCTGACACTGCCTTAAAATCATTAACACTACCATTTCATTACTTTCACCCACGCCGCCTTCCCACTTTCAAGGTTTCAACCAGGTCCTCCCTGTTTGTCAAACTCAAATCTAGAACAGCCTCTCCCCCATGAGCCTTCTCTACCTCCTAAAATACAAATCTGTCTCTATTACAGTCCAAGAACTTGTTGGTTAATCTGTGCCTATGCACATTTTCCCAACATCAGCAGCTGAAATCCCTTGTTACCACCAAGTCCTGATTTTGCTGTTGGGGAAAAAAAGCCTCATGATACTTCTTCTTCCTGCTTAGGTGGTTTGTAGCAGACCCCGTCATGATATTAACCTTTTATCCTTACCCAATGATTTTCCAAACAGGTTTGTCATCTGTTTCGATTTCAGTCCAAGTATATACATTTTTAATATACGAGGCAACACCTCCTCCTTTTCTTTCTTGCCCGTACTTCCTGAACAAGCTGTATCCTTCCATAACAATTTTCAAGTCTGGCACATTATCACACCTAGTCTCTGAGATGCCAACTGTTAGAGCTGTGTTTATTAACCCACATTTCAAGTTATTCCTGCTTGTTCCTTTTATTTATTTATTTTATTTTAAAGAATGCAATTGTAGCGTGGATATAATTGAAGTTTTTTTGGAAAAACTACCATTTTTCCGTAAAAACTCTGTAGTGTAGATATACCTTCAGATACCAGTTTAAATTTCCCGATTTTCTCTTTTGTCTCTCCCTTATCCCTAATATCACAGTCCGTGTTCCCTCTCAGATTCAAATTGGAAAATATAGCTTTCCATTTAACACAAATTTAAAAGCAAATAATTAATTACTTTTATGTGGAACATTTGCATTTCACATATAGTGAACTGTGTTATTACCTACGTGTCAATGTTTTATTAATCACTGATATGCATATGACCAAATCCTGCAATCCTCCCTCTCTCCCCCTCTCCATCGCAATAATGTCAATAAAAAATTGCTCATGTAGGATCACGCACAGTACAGATTGAACCTCTCTGGTCCAGCACATTATGGTCCAGCAAGATACATGGTCCAGCAGGAATTTAGTTAGCTGGATGCCCATTTATTGTGAATGGGGCCAGGTTTCCCATGGTCGCATAAAGTTTATTAATAGCCACGTGTCCTGGCTCTCAGTGTTCTGTGTTATTTAGCTCTAATTTGCCTGTAAATGTCTTCCAATAAGCAGTAGAAATATTGGCAATGCTCTAGACAATATTGATCTCCTATGGTCCACCAAATTCTCTGGATCGGCATTGGTCACGTTCCCAGAATGCCACATTAGAAAGTTTCAACCTGTACAAGCTGAACTTCCCTAATATGGACTTCCTTAATCCAGCAACCCCTGTGGTCAGGCATCATCAGTGACCCAATAGGCGCTCTCGGTCTGGAGGAATCATGGGAAAAAACATCTGACTGGGGCCAGGAGAGTTAAAGCCCAGCAGGATGGGGGTGCCTAGAAGGCCAGGTGCCTCAGGGGCTGACAATGGAGCCCCAGCATCCGGGGGCTGGCAGCAGAGCCCTGGTATCCCGGGAGCCAGGAGCAGAGCCCCAGCCAGCCAGCCGAGTGGCCAGGAGCCTCAGTATGCCTGCGGTTGGCATCAGAGCCTCAGCACTGATGAGGGGAGGGGCAAGTGCCTTAGGGGCCAACAGCCAGGAGCACAGGGGCCAGAACGGACATCATCTGGTCTGGCAAATTCCCTGGTTTGGATACTGGACCAAAGAGGTTCAACTTGTACTACAGTATGTAGGTATAAGGGCATGACCTGCATAATTGCATAGGAATAGAGTTATGCAAAAAAAAAATTCAATAAAAACTTTTCCCTCTGGTTCAGACCCTTATTCTGGAGCAGGGACTGGAACCCAAATCTCTTCCCTCTTTGCTGAGTGCCCTTAACTAGCAGGTTACAGAGTACACTGGGGAAGCTCTCTCTCAGGTTCTATGGTAAACATCTTCGATGGTACAGACTGACACCCACCGCTAAATATTCTATGGCTTCCAGGTGGGTGGGGAGTGACCTCAGTTCAAGACCTTGCTCCAGGACCCAGCCTTCTTTATAACAGACTGGTTATGGCACTGATCTAGGATGTGGGAGCCCCAGTACAAATGTTTTCCTTAGCTTTTGTTAAGACAGTTAAGAGTACTTGAAATGAAAGTTTTAAGTAACCTGAAATTACATTTTCTTGACTGCAATTCAAGGTTTTTTTAAAAAACTGCCAGCTTACTGAAAAGAACAGTTATTCCCCAAGCTCCATATAGAAGACTTAATAGTATGAAAACGAATTTCTTTACCTACTATATGAAACACTTCAGACTACTAGGAGCAAATTAATTTTGAAAATCTAGTTTATACTTTTTATTTTCTTAAAATATGTCTGAACCCAGGGGATTCAATATGAGATCAGTTCTGTATTGTACCATTCTATTATAGCTGCAGAGACAACTGTGCAGTTCAGATATATTACTGTATCTGTCTTGTCTCTGGCTTTTATGTATCCCCTCTCCCCATCCCCCCAAAGTAAAAGAAAGTTAATGTGGGAAAACAAAGGAACAATATGTGCTAAAAGAGTTTCAATATGTTCCTGTTTTGAAATATTTATTAAAAAAGGAAATGTAATGCAGCACACTGAAAAGGCTATTAGATTGCAGCTGTACTGATACTAGAGGTTTATGACTAACAAATTGAAATAGAGATATTTGTAAAAGATAACTTGAAAAGCTCAGTTGCAGAATTAAATAGATAAACATATCAGACAGCTTAGAACAAAATTTTGACTGTATCTAGAAGAACCATCACTATAAAATAAATGTCTTGGATACTGAGCAAAAGTTAAATGAATTGTAATGAACCCATCTTTTGAAGAATATGTAACTTATAACTAAGAAAATATAACTAAGTAGTTATCCTCTCATTTACATCCCTAGTGTACCCCACACCAGTCCAGGATTGCTTAAACCACTGTTTCCCCCTCCCACAGCACCATTTTGGAAGGGCAGAAGGGGCTGACGCTTCTCCCTTGATTCCCTCCAATACTGCCTGTGTCTTGCATTTCTCCTTTCATCACTGCCACAGAGTGAGAGGATGCTCTTTCTAAGCCACAGGGAGCAGCTTTGCCTTGTCTTTCTTGCTGGAAAGTTCACTCCCCCTCCCTCACCCGGCCAGGCCCTGCCTCCTGCCTGAGCAGGAAGGCCTAAACCAGGGCTACTCAATACGCAGCCCGTGGGCCACATGCGGCACGCCGCCTGTTTGTTTGCGGCCCACAGTGTGATTTGTGTTTACATAGGGCTCAACATGCGACCCATCGGTGAGATCCTATCAATATGGCTTCCTCTGGGAATGCGCTCCACAATGGCGAGGTTTCTCCCAGGTGGTGTGAGCCCTGAAAGACGCAAGCGGACAGACTGGCGGGAAAGGATGGGTACAGGATGTTGACATTTCTAGCCCTCAGGGAGGAGGTGCTGGGAATACCAGGACATTATGAGAAGTGCTTTGTATTCATGCTCATCAGTGAGAAAGAAGCTATTTGCATATAGATTTGCATGCATATGCAACCATACTGAAGTTGTGGCCCTCAGCATGTGCTGTGAGTATCATTGTGGCCCCCGGGGCTTCCAAAGTTGAGTAGTCCTGGCCTAAACAATGGGAGGGTTTAAGGCTATAGCCTTATTAGCCTAATGGTTAATCTGGCCCTTGCTGCCTCTGACACAGGGAGGCCTGTGTGTAACCATGTAATAGCTGAAATTTTCAGTAGTTACATGGTTATTCAATTACACACATTTTAACATTTAAGATCTTATCTCTACAGATTACACTAGACATCCTTATGAATTATACACCTACACCTCTATATAGAAATTCAGGTTTATAAAACAAATTTATTTGTAAAATGGCTAAAAAAGTTAAAAATGGATGTTCACAAAGAATTCCTACACAAGTCAATGGAAAAATTAAAAAAAATCTGTATACTACACATTTGCAATAAAAACACATTAGTATATTCATGAATATTCATTCACCAAATCCAACGATATTTAGTCAATTCTTATGTTAAGATAAAAAGTTGAATATGATACTAGGGTACTTTACTGTACAAATGTCAACTCTAGTGTTTTCATGTGATGCTATGAAAATTAATTTACACATGTAAAATATAAATTGAATTTTTCTGCATACTTCAAGAGTGAACCAAAAATGTGTGTGCATGGAATGTTAATCAATGTCAATATGAATATATTGCTACTATAAAAGTTGATTAACCAAAGCAAAGTAATCATAATGGTGCTTGCAATGTAATATGTCAATAATTATTTGACAGGAATAATCATATATTCAGCTACTGTGACAGTCCAACTGGTCATGATTCACTCAAATCATTGTGAGAACAGGAGTGGGACCTTAATAACTATGGCCCACATTTAGCAAAGCACCTAAACATACAAGTGCTTTGCTGAAATAAAGCTAGGCCCACTTAAATGCTTTACTAATCAAGACCTAAAACCCAACAAATACTTGCTACATGCAAATCTCTTAGTTTAGGAAATATCTCTTTTTTTCCTAACAAAGTTATCTGAACTTCTCCCAGTTTTAATTTTTAAATAGCAAGTAATCATACGAATTTAAAATGCTTAACAAGAAGGCAAGATTCTAAAGTACACATTTTTAAACAGGTTGGTTTATGTTCAATACATTTATAGAAAGTTCTTTTGGATTTTAATAAGATTGAAACCAATAATTTACAAAATTTAAGAGAATTATACACTTTTTTATTGAGAGTTTCTAAATTTCAAATGTTTCATGTAACTATCAGCCCTCTTCATTGTACCTTTCAAAATCAGCCTCTTTAGATATGCTAAAAAAGAAGAGTACAGTACACTGACATCCTGACATTCCATTATTCACCAGTGTTATGTAATTAGGATACGTTTTGTACAAAGTATGTCTCTGAGAGGTATTCTAAAAGTCTTGGTGTGCAATACATTAAACTCTCATTGGATTGTATAGTGTTATTATTGTATGTGAAATTATGAAGTCTGGCAATGTATGTGTTACCAAAACATGTTGTAAGGCTGAAAACACCCACAAGCAACCTTTGAGGTACAATTTTAAAAAATCCCAAAAATGTTAATGATTTATTGAGGAGATGTACAAAAGAACAGGGATTACTCCAGAAACTGTACAACAGAAACCTCTCAAAGATAGCACTACACAATGGGGACTGAGACACAATGGGGGCAGGTCACAGCAAAAGAGCTTTCCAGCAAGTTAGATGAAGATATAAAAGGGGGACAGTGACATCATGGGGAGGGGACCTTACTCTTCCTACAACAACAACAACATCTGGAAACACCTGAGAAAGACTGATCTGTTTAAAGTAATGGTCCCAGACTGGAAGGGTTTTCAGCCTGCACATGAAAGCATGGGAAAGCCAAGGCAACTTATACCTTATAAATCTGTCAGCCTGTTTATAACTCAGGGTGAGAATTTACTAATGCATATCCTATCTATTGTAGTAAACTCAGTTTGCAGGTTTTGTTTATTTAGTAAGGTAATCTGACTTGTTCTGTCTGCTCTCCTTTAAAATTCATTAACCATAAAAGATACATTTTAAGTAACTTCTTGTTTATTTCAAAACCCAGCTTGTCCAAATCGTAATTTGGAGTGAGGCAAAAAGCTGTGGTTCTCTCTCTCCACACTGAGGGAGATGGCGCATTCTTATGAGCTGCTCTGTGCAGCAATCTGTACTGCACAAAAGAATATTATTTTGAGTTCACATTCTAAAATATATATGCACCAGAGTGCTGGGTAAACCCCAAACTCAACCTTCTCACACATCTCACTGCAATCTGTTTCTATAGCTTGGTGTGTTCCAGCCTGGATATGCGCTAGAAAGGAGCTTGGGTGCACAGTAACCCAATGCAAGGAAAACCCAGACTGCTAAGGGCAGCAGCCTCAGTGAGACCACATCATATCCAGTGGCACCCTAAAAGTGAGGTCCAACCCATAACACGTCTCACCACTTGACAATTTATTATTATTTATCATGGACAAGGACTCCATTGAAATAACAGATGGATACAGATAGACTGAGAAATACATTTAAACAATGAGATAATATTCATTACTATGATAGGCTGCAGTCACAGCATATCAGCAGTGTAACCATTGGTAGTATTTTTTTAGGAATTACAACAAAGGATGGTTTAAGTAGTATCAATTAAAATCTATAGCCAACTGATGACTACACCTGCAATTTGGTATTACAATTGTTCAAGAGACCAATCACTAAATTTAGCCATTTTATTGCCTAAAGTCAAAACAGCATAATACAAAAGAGAAATATATATACACCCCTTCTTTCAAGAAGCAATTTTTAACTCTTAGTATGTTCAATTTATAGAGTAGGTTTGTTTCAAAGCGACATTCTCAAAATTTCCTCCATTTGCAAGAGAACTGTTTATAAGATTAAAAGCTCTTTATACATCGCCCCAGAGACAACCCAACAGTTCATGCCAGGTCTTTAATAGGGACCAATAGGGATAAAGACACCTTCTAAGCTTGTACCAGGGCAAAAAAATATTTAGCTACCTTATCTTTGACAGGTTTTATATTCACTAATGCCAAAAGTCACATTTAGCTTTGCATTGTATTGTCCAATATACAATACAGAAGTGAACAAAAGTGTTAGCATAACTGCCCACATGCTGGATACAATTCAATATTAACATGGCAAGCTCTACTATACCTAACAAAAGTATTTGTATAGGAGGGTTTTTTAAGGGTGATGAGACTTAGTTTTGTAGATGTTTTATGAGCAGTGCATCCCGCATGTGAGGGGGAGAAAATGCGAAGATACTTGCTTGAAAATTTAACAAGTGGGCAATGGAGGCTTAATGAGAGATGATAGAAAGGGGGAGGGAACACCTTGAAGGACCTTAAAAGTGAAAACAAGTAGTTTACATTTGATATGATGCAGGTGAGAGAGCCAGAAAAGAGATTTGAAACAGACTTAATGACATGGTTGAAGCAATGGGCTGGGACAGCAGTTCTCAAATTGTTGGCTGGGACCCTAAAGTCAATCATGACTCAATTTTAATGGGGTCACCAGGCTTGACATTGCTGGGGTCTGGAGCCAAATCCAAAGCCCAAGCTTCACAGAAGTCCTTGGTTTTCTACTTTGGCTCCCCATATAGGGCAGTGGGGCTCAGGCATGCTTAGGCTTCGGTTCCCCAGCTGGGATTGCATAGTAATTTCTGTTGTTAGAAAGGGGCTGCCGTGCAATGAAGTTTAAGAACTGCTGGGCCAGGAAAACTCTCTTTGCTGCAGCATTCTGAATGAATATCAAGATAGAAGACTGCATTTGTCAAGATGAGAGAAAAGAATGCTGCAGTAATCAAGACACAAAATGGAGAGAGCCTGGACAAGAGTTTCAGATGTGTAGATACCATAACTTAGTGATATTACGTAGAAAGGATCTACATGACAATCTGGAAACACAAAGAAATCAGATCTCAGCTCCCTTTTCTAAACCAATCCTCATTTCTGATATTCCAGACTTTTAATACCACTAGTAAAGGGAAATTTTATTATAGCACCACCCACCATCAATATCTATTCTTGTTTATTGCTGTCATGCAAATTATGTCTACAAACTGGCTAATCTGTGTGCTTACTTGCTTCTTCTTTACAAACTCATTGGTTGTATCACATAACAGTTTGACTTCCTAGTAGCACTGTAACAAATGGACAGCATATATCACTGATATTTCTTGTTTACACCATTTACCTGTATAATAGATATGTTCTTTGTAATTACCCCTTTGAGCAATAGTTCTGAAACAATCCAAAAAATGCTGCCAGTTTACCTGAGAATTATACCTCAGGCACAGACACCTAAAGCCTGATTAAAATACTATTAAAAAAGTCATTACATCTATAAAATTCTACACCAATTTTTGGATAAGGACTAGACATCTCTTATATCGCTGACGTATTCATTGTGTTGTTTCAGATTTACTGTTCTTCTGCGTATTTGAAAGTCTAGTCTATGCAGCGTCAAATCACTAAAAAATTACCGAAAGGGCAGAGAGATGATAGAGGACGGTTCTCTTACTACTGAAGCACACATAATTGTTACAGAAAAAAACAACGAATGGTCTGGTAGCACTTTATAGACTAACAAAACATGTAGATGGTGTCATGAGCTTTCATGGGCACAGCCCACTTCTTCAGATAACCGAAGCTATGAGTAGGGGATATGAAAACTCAAAATAAATAGGAGAGGGGAAGGAGAGGGGGGAGAAAAAGGAAAAAAGGAAGGGGGGTGTGAGACAAGGCATCATTAGTATCTGAAGAATGGGTATAGTTACTGGGAATTACACATGAATCTTTCTCAGAGGAAAACTGGCCCCAAAATGGTCTGTGTTTGTGAGGTTACTTTTTATTAATTTTCATAAAGAAAACTAATACAAAAAGGTAAATGAACAGTAGCTTGTACAGGTCATCAAAATGCCACAGATTCACAGAATATCCAATAAAATGATGTAATTACACAACTTCACAACTTGTCAGAACTGCAAGATCAGACAGTACAAAGTCCCCCTTCCATGCCTTCACAAACAACTCCATGCCAACGGAGATCCTCTTCAATAGTAAACCACAAATAGTGGAAATGGGTTTAGGGAGTTTATGAAGTATTTTCAAAGTTCCCATGAAACCCTAGGGCCTCTGGTCTGGATGCCATGTGCCTTCCAAATCAATACATTAGCAAGTGGTTTTACTGTAACTGCTTCCACTCTGCTGTGTGGCTGGTCATATTGCGGCTTTAGTGTTCAAAAGGGAACTAAGTGCTCATTACTTATCAATTGGAAAATCCATATGATATCCTTGTTCAGACAATTTTTCCAAGTTATATTTGTGTTTCCCAATTTGAAAATCTTGATTACCCAAGGTAAGTGCTTTTGCTTGATGGCAAGGATGAAATTGGTATCACTTACTTAAGCTAGCCCAGACCTACAGACTCCAATATAGGCACTTAATTTTCCTTCATCAGACAAAAAGAGAAATCAACCAGATCCACGGGGGGAACTGGATGCATTAATACCAAGCCAATTTCCACCCATCAAGGTATATGTTATGATACTGGAACAAATTTCACATCTGACACGTTAAAGGCATTCTAATTTTCTAAGTCTGAGAGCCCAAAACCCTTGGACATAAGGAGCTGGAATTTAAGTGACAGTGTGGGCATTGACCAGAATCCCACAGAAAGGCTCTAATAATGTGATCCAATTTTCTAAGTAAAATTGCCAAACGTTACTTGTGCAAACGCAAAACACATACTAACTACAGAGACACCACAGCTGGGATAGGCAAAAGGGCCTCCATAGACTGGATATTCTAGACAAGCAATCCAGGAAGTTTTTGGAGAAAGTTGGGTATAACTTCTTGGTACAAGTGCTGAAGGATCCAACCAGGGGCTGTGCGCACCTTGACCTTCTGCTCACAAACAGGGAGGAACTAATAGGTGAAGTAGAGGTGGGTGACAACCTGGGAAGCAGTGATCATCAGATGGTAGATTTCAGAATCCTGACCAAAGGAAGAAAAGAGTAGTAAAATACACACCTTGGACTTCAAAAAAGCAGATTTTGACTCCCTCAGAGATCTGATGGGCAGAATCTCCTGGGATGCTAACATGAAGGGGAAAGGAGTCCAGGACAGCTGGCAGTATTTTAAAGAAGCCTTATTGAAGGCACAGAAAGAAACCATCCCGATGCATAGCATGAGAGGCAAACATGGTAGGAGACCGGATTGGCTTACAGGGGAACTCCTTGGTGAACTTAAGCACAAAAAAGGAAGCTCACAAAAAGTGGAAACGTGGACAAATGACCAGGGAGAGGTTTATATGTATAGCTCGAGAATGCCGGGGGGGTTATCAGGAAGGCGAAAGCGCAAATGGAATTGCGACTGGCTAAGGATGTGAAGGATAACAAGAAAGGTTTCTACAGGCATGTTAACAAAAAGAAGGTGATCAGAGAGGGTGATCCCTACTGGATGAAGGAGGTTAACCTAGTGACAGATGATGTGGGGAAAGCTGAAGTACTCAATGCTTTCTTTGGCTCTGTATTCATGGACAATGTGGGCTCCCGGAATAATGCGCTAAGTGACGCAAGAGGGGATGAAGATGGACAGCCCGTGGTGGGTAAAGAACAGGTTAGGAACTATTTCGAAAAGCTAAACATACACAAATCCATGGGTCCGGACTTAATGCATCCGAGGCTACTGAGGGAGTTGGCAAATGTTATTGAGGAGCCTTTGGCAATTATCTTTGAAAAGTCGTGGAGGTCGGGAGAAATCCCAGATGATTGGAAAAAGGCAAATGTAGTGCCCATCTTCAAAAAAGAGAAGAAGGATGATCCAGGGAACTATAGGCCAGTCAGTCTTACCTCGGTTCCTGGAAAAATCATGGAAGGGATCCTTAAGGAATCCATTTTGAGGCACTTGGAAGAGAGGAAAGTGATTAGGAATAGTCAGCATGGATTCACAAAGGGAAAGTCGTGCCTGACCAATCGGATTAGCTTCTGTGATGAGGTAACTGGCTCTGTGGACATGGGAAAGTCAGTGGATGGGATATACCTTGACTTTAGCAAGGCTTTTGATACGGTCTCCCACAATATTCTTGCCAACAAGTTAAGGGAATGTGGATTGGATAAATGGACAGTAAGATGGATAAAAAGATGGGTAGAAGGTGGGGCCCAGGGGGTAGTAATCAACAGCTTGATGTCAGGATGGCAGTCGTTTTCTAGCGGAGTGCCCCAAGGTTCGGTTCTAGGACCAATTTTTATCAATATCTTTATTAATGACCTGGATGAGGGGATGGACTGCACCCTCAGCAAGTTTGCAGATGACACTAAATTAGGGGGAGAGGTAGATACACTTGAGGGCAGAGATAGGGTCCATAGTGACTCAGACAAATTGGAGGATTGGGCCACAAGAAATCTGATGACGTTCAACATGTACAAGTGCAGAGTCCTGCACTTGGGACGGAAGAATCCCAAGCATTGTTACAGGCTGGGGACCAACCAGCTAAGTAGTAGTTCTGCAGAAAAGGACCTGGCGGTTACAGTGGATGAGAAGCCGGATATGAGTCAACAGTGTGCCCTTGTAACCAAGAAGGCTAATGGCATATTAGGTTGCATTAAGAGGAGCATTGCCAGCAGACCCAGAGATGTCATTATTCCCCTTTATTCAGCTCTGGTGAGGTCACATCTGGAGTATTGTGTCCATTTCTGGCCCCCCCACTACAAAAAGAATGTGGACGCATTGGGGAGGATCCAGCGGAGGGCTACCAAAATGATTAGGGGGCAGGAGCATATGACCTATGAGGAGAGGCTAAGGGAGTTGGGTCTGTTTAGTCCGCAGAAGCAAAGAGTGAGGGAGGATTTGATAGCAGCCTTCAACTTACTGAAGGGAGGTTCCAAAGAGGATGGAGAAAGGCTGTTCTCAGTAGTGACAGATGGCAGAACAAGGAGCAATGGTCTCAAGTTGTGGTGGGAAATGTCCAGGTTGGATATTAGGAAAAACTATTTCACTAGGAGGGTAGTGAAGCACTGGAATGGGTTACCTAGGGAAGTAGTGGAGTCTCCATCCCTAGAAGTATCTAAGTCACGCCTTGACAAAGGCCTGGCCAGGTTGATTTAGTTGGAATTGGTTCTGCCAAGAGCAGGGGGCTAGACTTGATGACCTTCTGAGGTCTCTTCCAGCTCTATGATTCTATGGATCCGGCTTACCAAGTGGGTTAATCTGGGCCTGTTATAATCAGGAGTGCTGACCAGCACCTGGTGACTAAGGAGTTAATTCCTGTACTTAACCAAGGTGTTGGGCAGTCAGCCAATATCAATGCAGGTAGAAATTTCAAACTGGAAAAAAAGGGGTGGTTTTTTTTCTCTCTCTCCTTTGTTTGAGACCAGAGCAGTTTCTCCCAAGTATTAAGGGAAATGGGAGACACTTCTCTTTCCAAGAACGGACCTCTTAAAATGTGTAAGTAGGGAAAAGTTTTAAATAGTCCATCAGGGTTTATTGTTTCCTTGTTTGAGGGTTCAGAAATCATGTCTGAGCTTCCTCTTCCACTCGCCTCACCTGTGCTTCCACTCCTGCTCGCTTCCACCTGTGCTTCCGCTTCGGCTTGTGCGTGCTTCAACTCGGCCTCCACTTGTTTGTGCTTCAACTTTATCTGTAGGAGAAACTCCATCTCTTCCCTAGTTAGAGATCAGCTGCCTTAAAAGCATTCTCCCACAAAGAAAAGGGTGGTAAGCGAAGAGGGGGGCTGCCCTCCGCTGCTCCTGCCCCCTCAAGGTTTCTTCCCACTGGACTCACAGGGACATGCTCCTGTCTCCCACTCTCGAGGTATGAATCTTCTCTGGAGCTGGACATCTTGCCCTAATCTGAGGCTGTTTCTACCTTAGAGTATCGCTTAGGAAGGATTGGTTGCCCTAGGGCTACTTTTCCCGACCACAAAAGCATGAACTGGGCTGTTTCCCTGCTCTATTCTAGCCTCGCTAGCCAGCTGCTCCGAAAGCTGGAGAAAAAAAAACTGTTTGGGTTGGACTGTCTGGCTTTAGGTTAACCTTCTGTATGCCTCTCCCCAAGACACCAACAGAAAATAAAAATAAAACTCCAAAGAAAGGTTGCAACTAGTCAAAAGAAAATCCTGTGTCTTTTCAAATTCTGGGTTCTCAAAATGATCCCACTGTTCTGCCACCATGTCAAGGCTGTTCCCCACTCTGGCATGATGAATGCAGAAGTTGGGGACCTGCAAGAGCACTCAAAAACCTTGCTTCTACAGGCTCAGGTACAAAAACTTCCCCCCACAAAATCCTAATACCCAGATTTTGGGGAACCATCATCACTTTGGACTGAAGTGGAGATGAATGTAGGAGATAGCTGTGTAGAGAGTCTCTGGGTTAAGCTAAAAGGGATAAAAAACGAGGGTGATATCATGCTAGGAGTCTACTACAGGCCACCTAGCCAGGTGGAAGAGGTGGATGAGGCCTTTTTTAAACAATTAACAAAACTATCCAAAGCCCAAGATTTGGTGGTGATGGGGGACTTCAACTATCCAGACATATGTTGGGACACTAACACAGCGAGGCACAGGCTATCCAATAAGTTTCTGGACTGCATTGGAGACAACTTTCTGTTTCAGAAGGTTGAAAAAGCTACCAGAGGAGAAGCTGTTCTGGATTTGGTTTTAACAAATAGGGAGGAACTAGTTGAGAACTTGAAAGTGGAAGACAGTATAGGGGACAGTGATCACGAAATAACAGAATTCATGATCTTAAGGAAAGGTAGAAGGGAGACCAGCACAATTGAGGTAATGGATTTCAGGAAGGCAGATTTTGATAAGCTCAGAGAACTTGTAGGTAAGGTCCCATGGGAAGTAAGACTGAAGGGAAAAACAACTGAGGAGAGTTGGAAGTATTTCAAAGGGACGTTGTTAAGGGCCCAAAAGCAAACAATTCCGCTGTGTAGGAAAGATAGAAAATATGGCAAAAGACCAGCTTGGCTTAACAAGGAGATCTTGCACGATCTCAAAATAAAAAAGGAGTCATATAAAAAATGGAAACTAGGACAAATAACAAAGGATGAATATAGGCAAGCAACACGGGAATGCAGGGGCAAGATTAGAAAGGCAAAGGCACAAAATGAGATCAAACTAGCTACAGGCATTAAGGGAAACAAGAAGACTTTTTATAAATACATTAAAAGCAAGAGGAAGACCAAGGACAGGGTAGGCCCACTGCTTAGTGAGGAGGGAGAAGCAGTAACTGGTAACTTGGAAATGGCGGAGATGCTCAATGACTTCTTTGTTTCGGTCTTCACCGAGAAGTCTGGAGGTGTGCCTAACGTAGTGAATACAAGCAGAGAGAGGGTAAGTTTAGAAGATAGGATACACAAAGAACAAGTTAAAAGTCACTTAGGAAAGTTAGATGTCAGCAAGTCACCAGGTCCTGATGAAATGCATCCCAGGATACTCAAGGAGCTGATAGAGGAGGTATCTGAGCCTTTAGCTATGATCTTTGAAAAATCATGGCAGATAGGGGAGATTCCAGAAGACTGGAAAAGGGCAAATATTGTGCCCATCTATAAAAAGGGGAATAAGAACAACCCAGGAAACTATAGACCGGTCAGTTTAACGTCTGTCCCAGGGAAGATAATGGAGCAGGTAATTAAGGAAATCCTATGCAAACACTTGGAAGGTAATAAAGTGATAGGGAATAGCCAGCATGGGTTTGTGAAGAACAAGTCATGCCAAACTAATCTGATAGCTTTCTTTGATAAGATAACGAGCCTTGTGGATAAGGGAGAAGCGGTGGATGTCATATACCTAGACTTTAGTAAGGCATTTGATACGGTCTCGCATGATATTCTTATTGATAAACTAGGCAAATATAACTTAGATAGGGCCACGATAAGGTGGGTGCATAATTGGCTGGATAACCGTAGTCAGAGAGTTGTTGTTAACGGTTCTAAATCCTGCTGGAAAGGGATAACAAGTGGAGTTCCTCAAGGGTCTGTTTTGGGACCCGTACTGTTTAATATCTTCATCAATGATGTAGATATTGGGATAGAGAGTACGCTTATTAAGTTTGCAGATGATACCAAACTGGGTGGGGTTGCGACTTCTTTGGAGGATAGGGACATAATTCAAAATGACCTTAGCAAGTTAGAGAAATGGTCAGAGGTAAACAGGATGAGGTTTAATAAAGAGAAATGCAAAGTGCTCCACTTAGGAAGGAACAATCAGTTCCATACATACAAGATGGGAAGCGACTGTCTAGGAAGGAGCATGGCGGAAAGGGATCTAGGGGTCATAGTGGACCACAAGTTGAATATGAGTCAACAGTGTGATGCTGTTGCAAAAAAAGCAAATATGATTCTAGGTTGTATCAACAGGTGTGTTGTAAGCAAAACTCGTGAAGTCATTCTGCCGCTCTACTCTGCACTAGTTAGGCCTCAGCTGGAGTACTGTGTCCAGTTCTGGGCGCCACATTTCAAGAAAGATGTGGAGAAATTGGAAAGGGTACAGAGAAGAGCGACAAGAATGATTAAAGGTCTAGAGAACATGACCTATGAAGCCAGGCTTCATGAACTAGGCTTGTTTAGTTTGGAAAAAAGAAGATTAAGGGGGGACATGATAGCGGTTTTCAAATATCTAAAAGGGTGTCACAAGGAGGAAGGAGAAAATTTGTTCCTCTTGGTTTCTGAGGACAGGACAAGGAGTAATGGGCTTAAAGTGCAGCAGGGGAGGTTTAGATTGGACATGAGGAAAAAATTCCTAACTGTCAGGGTGGTCAAATATTGGAATAAATTGCCAAGGGAGGTGGTGGAATCTCCCTCTCTGGAGATATTTAAGAACAGGTTAGATAGATATCTGTCAGGGATGGTATAGGTGGAACTTGGTCCTGCCTTGAGGGCGGGGGGCTGGACTCGATGACCTCTTGAGGTCCCTTCCAGTCCTATTATTCTATGATTCTATGAAGTCCTCTGCCACCATCAAGTACTTTGAACCCCAAATAAAACGAACAGGGTGGACACTTGAAACCAAGCCCAGAGGTATCCCAAGCACTTTTCCCTAAGGGCACGTCTAGACTACCCTCGGCTTCCGAAAGAAGATATGCAAATTCAGCACAAATTAGCATATCTTCTTCCGATCCCTTTTTCGGAAGAGGGTTCCCCCCCCCCCCAAAAAAAGCGCAGTCTAGACAGGTTTTTCAAACAAAACCCTCCCTTTTTCAAAAGAACCCTTATTCCTCAAAAATGAGGTTTACAGGGTTCTTCCCAAAAAGGGTTTTTTTGAGCGAAATGCCCCGTCTAGACTGCCTTTTTTTTTTCCTCCAAAAAAGCCTCTTTCAAAAAAGGGATCAGAAGAAGATATGCAAATTTGGCATGAATTTGCAGATCTTTTCAGAAGCTGAGGGTAGTCTAGACGTGCCCTCAAAGAGCTTAAAAAAGAAGAGAGAAAAACAAGCTGCAGTCTCTGGTAGATGACCCCTCAGTCAAAGGCATGCAGATCTACACAGACAGACCTTTCAGGACACAAAAATCAACCAATACCGGTTAATTAGAAAAAAGAAACAGTCTTTTATTATCAAAACAAAACTACAGTTGCTAGTAAATTGACTAGATGGAAAGAACCATATTTGGTATAGAGATTTAGGGGAAAACCCCTGGGCTGTAAAACAGTTGCAAAAGGGAAAAAAAAATTAGAAAACTCCTGCATGATTTTCAAACCCCCATGATTTTTATGACAGGGCCACAGAGGTCCTGCTGCTTCCTTCCCACTCCCTCTCCCCCCAAGCCAATCAGGGCCTAGGGTCTGGGTAGCACGCAGCAGTTGACTAAGCGTCATGTGCCAGAGAGCGGGATTGGGGCAGGGGAAGAAACTTTACGTGCTCCCCTCACCCCTAAGCCCCGACTGGCCTGGGAGCAGGGGGAGCACTCAAAGTCTCTTCCCGCCCTGCAAGGGGCTCAGCACTTAGAGTCAATCACCAGCTGCAGCCCAGCTGGTGGGTGACTAAGCATGGTATTCCCATGGAGGGTGGGGGCAGACTTCACATGCTCCCCCTACTCCCAGGCGCTGATTGACCTGGAGGCAAATACTCCTCCCACTGCCGGGGCACAGGCACCTAGAGGGAACAGCCAGCTGTTCAGAACAGCTGGCAGCTCTCTTGGGGGAATGGGGGCCAAGACTTCACATACTCCCCCACCCCCAGACCAATCAGGGTCTGCAGGCGGGGGGAAACAGAATTGTCCTGGTCCTGTCCTTTCCACTTGAGGCTCCACCCACTCCTGGTCAAAAATTATTGCCCACCTCTGCATTACAAGATGCTATTGCTTTCCTGGTTTTATACTCGAGAAATATTTATTATTTCATTTAGAAAAACCTGTATCTAAAGTCAGACCTCAGTGAATATTACTTTGGCTTTGTTGTTTTTGGTAATCATAGAATCATAGAATCATAGAATAATAGGACTGGAAGGGACCTCGAGAGGTCATCGAGTCCAGCCCCCCGCCCTCAAGGCAGGATCAAGCTCCGTCTACACCATCCCTGACAGATGTCTATCTAACCTGTTCTTAAATATCTCCAGAGAGGGAGATTCCACCACCTCCCTTGGCAATTTATTCCAATATTTGACCACCCTGACAGTTAGGAATTTTTTCCTAATGTCCAATCTAAACCTCCCCTGCTGCACTTTAAGCCCATTACTCCTTGTCCTGTCCTCAGAAACCAAGAGGAACAAATTTTCGCCTTCCTCCTTGTGACACCCTTTTAGATATTTGAAAACCGCTATCATGTCCCCCCTTAATCTTCTTTTTTCCAAACTAAACAAGCCCAGTTCATGAAGCCTGGCTTCATAGGTCATGTTCTCTAAACCTTTAATCATTCTTGTCGCTCTTCTCTGTACCCTTTCCAATTTCTCCACATCTTTCTTGAAATGTGGCGCCCAGAACTGGACACAGTACTCCAGCTGAGGCCTAACTAGTGCAGAATAGAGCGGCAGAATGACTTCACGAGTTTTGCTTACAACACACCTGTTGATACAACCTAGAATCATATTTGCTTTTTTTGCAACAGCATCACACTGTTGACTCATATTCAACTTGTGGTCCACTATGACCCCTAGATCCCTTTCCGCCATGCTCCTTCCTAGACAGTCGCTTCCCATCTTGTATGTATGGAACTGATTGTTCCTTCCTAAGTGGAGCACTCTGCATTTCTCCTTATTAAACCTCATCCTGTTTACCTCTGACCATTTCTCTAACTTGCTAAGGTCATTTTGAATTATGTCCCTATCCTCCAAAGAAGTTGCAACCCCACCCAGTTTGGTATCATCTGCAAACTTAATAAGAGTACTCTCTATCCCAATATCTACATCATTGATGAAGATATTGAATAGTACGGGTCCCAAAACAGACCCTTGAGGAACTCCACTTGTTATCCCTTTCCAGCAGGATTTAGAACCGTTAACAACAACTCTCTGACTACGGTTATCCAGCCAATTATGCACCCACCTTATCGTGGCCCTATCTAAGTTATATTTGCCTAGTTTATCAATAAGAATATCATGCGAGACCGTATCAAATGCCTTACTAAAGTCTAGGTATATGACATCCACCGCTTCTCCCTTATCCACAAGACTCGTTATCTTTTCAAAGAAAGCTATCAGATTAGTTTGGCATGACTTGTTCTTCACAAACCCATGCTGGCTATTCCCTATCACTTTATTACTTTCCAAGTGTTTGCATACGATTTCCTTAATTACCTGCTCCATTATCTTCCCTGGGACAGACGTTAAACTGACCGGTCTATAATTTCCTGGGTTGTTCTTATTCCCCTTTTTATAGATGGGCACAATATTTGCCCTTTTCCAGTCTTCTGGAATCTCCCCTGTCTGCCATGATTTTTCAAAGATCATAGCTAAAGGCTCAGATACCTCCTCTATCAGCTCCTTGAGTATCCTGGGATGCATTTCATCAGGACCTGGTGACTTGCTGACATCTAACTTTCCTAAGTGATTTTTAACTTGTTCTTTGTGTATCCTATCTTCTAAACTTACCCTCTCTCTGCTTGTATTCACTACGTTAGGCACACCTCCAGACTTCTCGGTGAAGACCGAAACAAAGAAGTCATTGAGCATCTCCGCCATTTCCAAGTTCCCTGTTACTGCTTCTCCCTCCTCGCTAAGCAGTGGGCCTACCCTGTCCTTGGTCTTCCTCTTGCTTTTAATGTATTTATAAAAGGTCTTCTTGTTTCCCTTTATGCCTGTAGCTAGTTTGATCTCATTTTGTGCCTTTGCCTTTCTAATCTTGCCCCTGCATTCCCGTGTTGCTTGCCTATATTCATCCTTTGTTAGTTGTCCTAGTTTCCATTTTTTATATGACTCCTTTTTTATTTTGAGATCATGCAAGATCTCCTTGTTAAGCCAAGCTGGTCTTTTGCCATATTTTCTATCTTTCCTACAAAGCAATATGAAACCTTATGTTACCACTGAAATAAAAGCTTAAATAGAAGCATGGAGTGATTTTCAGATTACCATAGGTAATTTCCCAGATACTTTCACCTCATGAGCCACATACACGCCAGTGTAATTAACACTCATGTCACACTTCCATCTCTATCGCTTTTTCTGTTTTCTTCACTCTTCAGCATCTGAGGAAGTGAGTTTTAGATCATGCCCTAATAAATGTGTTAGTCTTTAAAGTACCACCAGACTCCTTGTTTTTGCTGAAACAGACTAACATGGCCACCCCTCTGAAATATGTTGCCACTGTTTCTAAAATAAATTCCATGAGTCTGAATTCTAATGGGCAAAGCATTCTATTTACTCAATTACTAGATATATAAGTTCTGCTCAATTTCTATAAATAAGTGTCATACTTAAGTGTATCTTTTACTTAATTACACTTCATAGAATTTCCAGTTCTTCACTTCAGATTGAAGTGCTATTCTACACTGAATGAAGATCAAGTCAAAACAAATATACACTCTCAGCAAGGAGTAAAATGAATAGCAGACACTTTCTTTTGGATTCACTGTCATAACCAATATTTGAGAACAGAACAGAAGCTTTTATTGGAAGAGTTTAAAGGGATTAATGTAGTGTAAAAAATCCCACCCATATTTTATCTACTACATACTGGTATCTTAAGGTGCATGACAAGAAGCTTTGAGAGTCACATAGGCTCACCTAGTGACAAAAAGAAGATAAGATTCATTGTGCTAGTTTGGTTAAGTATAAACTCATTTTCACTTATGACCTAGTTTAGGGTTCTAACTTAAGCCTCCTGAGGTAACAAGCTAATGCTTTAATCCTCTGTCATCTAACCTAATGTTTGCATTTTTCTATTTAAGATGACAAGCTTATAATGAACACCTGCTCCCAAGAGGACATTGGATTTATTTTTACCATTCAGTAATCAAGTAACCTAGGTGGCTGACCACTAAGTTGCCTGTTTCGTCTCTGACCCATGTCTGCTGGCAGTAAGCTGCATGCTGCCACATACACTTCCAACACCAGGGGAGCTGGGTTTAAGATCATTTCAGAATTAGACTTTTGGATTCTCCCAGGAAACCAAACATAGCCAATTAAGTTTTGTTTTAACATACCTATTTTTAAAACTTCACAAATTACATTGACAAAATGTTCACTTCACTTTTATGTTTCTAAAGTTTGACATTTCTTAAATAAAATGTTCCTGTCAAGCATAATGTAGGCAATTATGCTTTTTCATTCATTTGTGTAGCAATCCTAGTTTCACAGATTTTTTTTCAGAATAAGCATGAAGTCTCAAACATCTTCTCCACTGTCGCCAAAGTTTTATTTTCAATAATTCATCATTAAATTCTTCAGTAAACCTTTTCCACTGAAAAAGTTAGACACTAAAGTTTTGCATCTACTGCCATCTGTGCAGCTGACTTCAACACATAGGAAAGGGGGCATAGGAAAGGATCCCAATATTATACAGTTTTAATATTCTTGATTTAATTAAAATAGCACAGCCAATATTTACCCTGTGTGGAAGCCAGTGCATTTTCATCAGCTTCAGTCAAGTTGCACCTGGTTACACCTAAGCCTGGTTTATCCAGCTACATCACTTCCTTTTCTAATTTTTCAGGTAAATATTTTTTTTTACTCCAGTAATTTTCCCAACTAAATACATGACATTAGAATATTGATTATAAAAATACCTCTCTCATTTTTTACAACCTGCTTTTCTCACTACCTCATTCTTCAGAAGCAACTAATAGGTACTCTCCAGAACACAGTTCCTATTTCCCTTAGTCTCAGGATTTTGTCTGGCTCCCCAATACCTGCTGAAAGCTTCTGGTTTGCATTGATATTTACAGTTTATCACTTTAGCCAACATCTCATCCTGATTCCTATTTAAAGTCCCAGAAAATGAAAGCTATGCTGGTTCTTTTGGATGCTATCAGTATAACTTTTAGATCACTGCTCTCAAGGGCCTCACCACTTCTTCCCTTAAATAGCAATTCCAGCACTCTTATCTTCATAATGTATTAGTCTTCATTGTGCATCATTAGATGCATCAAGATTTCAGTTTTGCAAAATAGGACACCACTTCCAGTACAAGCTGTCCTTGTATCTACTGAGGGTCTGCTGTGATTGTTTTGTCTACAGATTTACCCACAAGGCAAAAAGGAGGGCACAGCAAGAGGCAGTGCAAATCAGAGAGGATTTGAACGACAGTTTTATGGATAGCCAGTTTTGAGTCATGCATGTGTTATGCTTATAAGAAGAATGTGGGGCCTTTTTCAGGGGGAAAAGGCAATATGCCACATTTATTGCAAATACAGGATGTGTATTCACACACACACACACACACACACTGCTGTAGTTAGTGTTGCAGTTACCAGTCTTACTGGGGTTCCTGTCAGCCTATTGGTCAATTAGGCTGGGCATGATGAAGGAATCGAGTTCGGTTGGCCCTAGCCTGATGCTCCAAAGTTGTCCTCACAGGATTAACCCAAAGCTTCATGGCTATACACTCCACTTATGGTTGTAAGTCACAAATTTAATCAATGAGTTTTGCAGCATCATGCTGAAGTCATCTTGTTGTTTTATCTCAAAGCTGCTTCCACTGTCATGCTCCACTGGTACTTTCATGAATGTCCTGGGACTGAAAGCAGCTGGTTTCTCTCATTCACAGGCTTTAGCCCTTGTTTTAGAGAAGTCAATTGTGCCCCTCTTCCACCATCCTGAATTTGACCAATGCCTGAGTTTACACCATCTACTGATGAAGTTTTCTCTGTCTCTTGTCTTCCCACATTCTCTGAAAAGAACTGTCCTTTGTGTGAGCAAGGACAGCAATTTCTTTTACAAAGCAAGAGGTAGGATTTCTTACAGACTTACTAAGCTAATAAGACAATTTTAAAGAATTCCTTATTAACTTACAATATCGAATACTTAATACCTAGCAGTTACTATAAAACAAAGCTTATGAAACAAATCTATATAACTACATAAAAACAAAGCTATAAAATGAAGCCTATATAACTACTATGTGTCAAGTATACACGTGTTGCTCTCAATGAGGTGCCCCTGCATTTAGTGTGCTTGCCTGTAAGCCCTCTCCAACACAAGCAATAAAGAAACTTATTCAAAAATCATGTGTTTTTATTTAGGGAATACAGCAGAGACAGGAAACAAGTCCAGGATGGGAGCTTCGGGGTGAGGAAGTTATCACAATTGTGAGGACGACCGCCTTTCGCTTTGCAACACATGCCTGGGGGCGGAGTGTGAGTCTGCCCTTAACTGCCCACTAACCCTCCCACCCTGTGTTTTAGGGCCCCTGGGAGAAAAGGCTATGGAAATCAGTGAGGAGGGAACTTTGGTCCAGAAGAGGTAGGGGAAGGGGGCGGAGCGGGGTGCCTGTGCATGAAGGTGTCCTGGAAAGCCACCACACAGTAGTCCATCACAAATCTGCAACAATCACACATGGGTGTGCACACTAGGGATGTAAGTGACTAGTGAACTAATAAGCATAAGCTTATTGGATACTCAACTAGTCACTCTCCCCACCTCCCCCCACCCCGCTGCCTCGATTAGAGACACACAGACCAGGAGCCGATGCTGGGGGAAGCCAGCTTAAAAGCTGGTTCCGTTCAGCACCATCTCTGCCGGGGGCAGGGGAGATAGAAGCACAGTGGGAAACGGTGCGAGTGGGGACGGAAGCAATCTCTGCTCATGCCGCTTCTGCTCAGGCTCTGCAAGGAGCACAGGGCCAGTGAGAGAGTCCCCTACTTCCTGCAGGGCTGCCACTCCTGACAGGGCTCTTGCTATAGTTCAAAGGCAGAGGTGCACTTATAGAATAATCGAATAGTCAATGGAAATCCCATCGACTATTCAATTAATCTAAATTTAACATCCCTAGTGCACATACCTAGAATAGAATCAACATGAGCAAGCACTTGAAGAAAAATGAAATAAAAACATAAACATAAAAATGTTTATCTTGCTTCCGTGCAATACAGTGTCCCAGATCTTTGTTTGTTTTTATATATTTTAATCATAGAGGAAAATATACACCCATATAACACATGCTATTTTCTTCTAGGTGCTTTTGTTACATTTGTGTCTTTTTTAAATCTCACATTTTTCACCATACTGATAACAAGTCAAGATGCCAAAAACAAATCCTTCTGATGCCTCTTTCAGAGGCAGCTGGAAAGACAGCAAAACACCTTGAAGGAACCAAAACAGTCTGAGTCCTGTCAGATCCATCTGCCAGTTTATAGGGAGTAGTATACAGGTGTCTTAATTGCAAGCAGCAGTTGAGTGAAAAGCATACAGGGATACTGAAGAAAGCTTTTTAGGAAAGCTTGTCCCACCAGCTGAATGAAGTTAAAAAAAAAACCAAACTATGCAACAACTGACAACTAGTTGTTACTGCTTCAAGTAAGATATCACTCTTAATTGAATGTGACATAGAACAGAAATTTGTTAGGAGTGTAAAGATTCAAAACCCAGGAATGTTGAAAACAGAGGTTCACAATTATGTTACATTCACCAACTGCTCGTGTGGCAGACTTCACAGTTTTTTAAAAATAGTAAAAGGAGATGGAGTGTGTTGATTCATGTTTGTGGAGTTTTATTTGCAAATAGATAATAATGCAAATCCTCACTAATATAAAATGCATTTTCCACCTACTCATTTAGCGTAATCACATCTCCAGTTACTCAGAAGCATAGACAGTCAGTACCAGCTTTTTCACATGGAATATCTAATTTCACTAAAAGAGTCAGAATGTGAGACCATAGTTAAGCAGAAGAGACTAAACAGTAAAATAATTAGTTGAAATATCTGTGCAACTATCTCTAAACAACAAAGGTGATATGAAATGGCAGTCGAAGGAGGCAAGTAAGAACATAATTTGGTATTTAAAGAGCTTTAAAGCATTTATGGGTTATGTGCAAACCCATGAATGCATGTGTCATCTTCCTTTTAAATCCATTAGTGGTACACTTTTCCCCTTTTCTACCATAGAAATATAGCATCATTACATGTCCTTCCTACTAGTGTTTAGTCTCTTTCATAAAAAAATTAGGTATGACAAAGTAGCCACTCTTCTGTTACCCCATCAAAGAAAGCTATTAGGGTGGTATGACACAACTGACAAATCCATGCTGACTGCTACTAATCACCTTATTATGGTGTTTCCAAACTGAGCACTTAATTATTTGCTCCATTATTACAGTCCCTCCATTATCTTTCCGGGTATATTCAGGGTTTTATTCACCATAGCTCTGAGATCAACACTGCATAATCAATATTTTAAAGGGTGAAAAATGTAAGAGAAAGATGTTCCTCATTTGGTGCAGTAACGATGGTTCTTCGCGATATGGTCCCCTATGGATGCTGCACTGTAGGTGTCCCTGCATCCTGAGCTACTGATCGGAGAACTTCCGTAGCAATAGCCATTAAGCCTGCACATGTGCCAGTGGCATAGCTAAGGCAGGAAAAGTGGGTGAGCTCCAGCTTTCAGGTGCACTGGTTATGACTGGAGGCAGGGGAACAGAAAGGTGGGATGGAGGGCCCTGGAAAGGGGGTGAAGGGATCCAGTGCCCAGGGCAGGGACTCACCTTCTCCACTGCTCAACAGACACCAGGGACACAGGCTGCAGGGCACATCCATGGATTCTACCTCCATCCAGCCCTCCAACCCTATCTCAGCATCTGTCAGCCTGACTGCTTGCCCCTCCTGCTGCCACAACATGCTGCTGTCCCGGTTTTCAAGACCATTGATAGCTCTGCCTAGACCTGCCACCAATAGGCATACCCCACTGCAGAGCAAACTCTGGGGCCAGAGACCTGTGCAGCAGTGCACAGTGCCAAGAGAAGGGAGACACACATGAACTGGCAAACTCGAAGCCAAGTTTGGAAGTTCCAGCCAGTGGATTCACTTAGGCCCATCTGGGACTATGCCCTAGCATGCACTCCCTTGCCACACGCTGTGCCACAAGGCTAGCCATCATCCACAGGTTAATCTGCCTCAATTCCTTCTCTACTGCAGAGTCACTGACAAAAAATCTGAAGTAGAGGGGAAGGGTGGTTCTGGAGCACCCATAGCAGACATATCTTAAAGAACCACTGTTACAGCACAAGCTCAGTAACTACTGCTACTACTTTGAGAAATTTTAATATGGAGTCTTCCCTGTAGATGACTCCTGAGCAATACCTCTTCCAAAGGGCTAGAACTTTGGACTTAGATAAATTACAGAGGGCAACACTATGGAATCAAAGATGGCATCAGAGGCGGAGTTCCCACTAATCGCATAACATTTTATGAAAGTATGGGTTAATGCCCATGTCATCCTTCTGCAGATCTTCAAAGCAGGTATATTCTCGAAGAAGGCAACAGATGAGGAAATTAATTTTGTGGAGCGTGTACAGTCTCTCTCCGAGTTACGAACAAGTTACAGACCAAACACTTGGCTGTAACTTGACCTGTTCGTAACTCAGACCCCACGGAGTTACACGCCACCGCGCTGTTCGTAAGCGCGGGTTGCGTTCGTAACTCGGGGACTGCCTTTACGACCGCTCCATGGGAGCTTTGGTCGTAAGTGCGAACGGTTGTAACTCGACCGTTCGCAACTCGGGGAGCAGCTGTACAAGCACAATCTTGAGAGGTTATATTGCAAGCTTGGTAAAACTGTTTAACACAATTTGAGACACACTTGGAGAGTTGTTAAGCTGATATTGCTGACCCGTTGGATATTTCTGCAATGGAAAGGAAAATAGGGGGGCTTTCTGAAGGCCTTCATCCTATCCAGGTAGACGACCAAGGCACTCCTGCCATCCAAGTTACTATAGCCTCTCTCTTGTCTTGGTTAGGCTTGGAGTAAAAGATTAGAAGATGTTCATGGGCAAGCACTTATGTCATGATGCATGTCCCACTCTGAGTGATTGCTGGTGATAAGGCACAATGACAGTGACGTGTGCAAGTAGGGGATCCCATTGCAAATGTTGGCTTCATTAGGGATGTAAGCAAGCAATTAACTATCCAATAAGCTTAAGCTTATCAGGTAGTCTAGTCAACTACTCAATTCCCTCCCTCCCATTGCTGCCTCTATATCAGAGGCTGCAAGGAGGGAGACTGGCTTAAAAGCTGGTTCCCCTCACAACTGTTTCCATGGTGCTGCCTGTCCTTCCCCCCGCTGCCTCTTAGAGGCAGCAGCAAGAAGGAGAGAGGGGGATAGGGAAGGCTGCCACAAAGTAGTCCCTGTCCATGGCCAGTCCCACACAATGGCTTCTCAGTGGCCAGGGGTTGCTGGACCCATCATGAGTTGGGACTGAGCAAACCCGGCTCGGTCCCACTCGCACCACTGCAGGATCACTGTGGCTCTGCATTTTTAATGTAGTAAGAGCTGCTTGGCTCTTACTACATTTAAAATGCAGAACCACAGCAGGGTAGCTCCTTCTGAGTGCCTTCCCTTATCGACTAATCATGTAGTCGATGCAAATTGTCAGCTACCCACCTTTTAACATTCTTACCCCAAGCAGCGTTTCAGATTAACACTTTTATAGCCCTCAGCACTAGTGGGAAAGAAGTCATATTTCTCACCATTATTCCGTGTCAGCCTGTGGCTAGCAGCAAGGTGCCAGATACGTCTCAATTGTATTTGATGATGGAAGTGACCCCAAAAAAAACATGGGAGTTAATTAGTTAATAGTTGTACAATGCTTTGCAGATATAAAGCACCAAGTGGTACTATTGTCTGATAATATATACTGCATGTGCCTAAGAGATTCTTCAATGAGTAAATAACAGCTTTCCACATCAACTGCTAAAGAAACATTCTAAATAATAAATCCACATCTGGTATCATTAAGCTATATGCATGCACAAAGCTAGTTTAGCTCACACTGATTCCCTCGCTATAAATCCTTAATATCCTATTGAAGACTTCATTTATAGACTCATAGACTACGTCTAGACCGGCATGATTTTCCAGAAATGCTTTTAACGGAAAAGATTTCCGTTAAAAGCATTTTCGGAAAAGAGCATCTAGATTGGCAGGACGCTTTTCCGCAAAAGCACTTTTACGGAAAAGCGTCTGTGGCCAATCTAGACGCGCTTTTCCACAAAAAAGCCCTGATCGCCATTTTCGCGATTGGGGCTTTTTTGTGGAAAACAAATCTCTGCTGTCTACACTGGCCCTTTTGTGCAAAAGTTTTTCGGAAAAAGACTTTTGCCCGAACGGGAGCAGCATAGTATTTCCGCAAAAGCACTGACAATCTTATATGAGATTGTCAGTGCTGTTGCGGAAATTCAAGCGGCCAGTGCAGACAGCTGGCAAGTTTTTCCAGACAGCAGCTGCTTTTCCGGAAAAAAGGCCAGTCTAGACACAGCCATAGACTTTAAGGTCAGAAGGGACCATTATGATCATCTAGTCTGACCCCCTGCACAGTGCAGGCCACAGAATCCCACCCACCCCCTCCTAGAATAATCCTCTCACCTATATCAAAGTATTTGAAGGCTTCAATATCTGAGAAGACCCCAAGATGCAGAGAATCCTGCAGCTGTGATCTGTACCCCATGCTACAGAGGAAGGCAAAAAACCTCCAGGGCCTCTCCACTCCAGAGGAGGACAGAGGCTGCTGGCTCTGCTCCTGAGGAAGTGGCTTCACTGCCACAGCGAAGCAGCCTCTCCTCGAGTGTGGCAGAGTCTAACCAATACCATTAACAAATAAACATCAGCTTTTCAGTTAATTAGTTCAACTGACATCCCTACCTGATATAGACTGCTTTAAAGAAAACAAAACACAAATGCAACTGATAAAGATGAAGCCTAAGTTGGGCACTAGCAACAAACAAACAATAAATTGAACATATGTGACTAAAATATTTGAGACTGACAATTAAAAAAATAAACTAACAGGTGATAGAAGAGCATTGGAACATGGCAAAGAGCTGCTAGAATTGAGAACTAGCAAAATCTTTTACTGAGCCTATTATATGTGCATTTTAGTTTAACATTTTGAGATTCATGACTTCCTAAAGCTTTGGAAGATTTAAATGCAAAGGTAAAACCCAATCTTTCAGAATAAAACAGAGTGCGAGATTCACAATAAAGTAGGGAGCTGTGCCCCCTTCTCGATACGCTTGCCAAGCACCCACTCTCTGAGGGTAGGTGTTTGGCCGGGGGGAGGATGCAGGAGCAGGCTGGGGGCAGGGTGTCTGGCCAGGATGGAGGATTCAACAGCAGGAGAAAGGTGTGGGGTCTTGTTGGAAGGAGTGAGTAAGGGGACTGGGGCTGTGGGGTCTCAGCCGAGGAGTGAGAGCATGGGCTGGGGTTGCACGGAGGGGGAACGGTGCGCGGCTCGCAGGCTGCCAGAGTACTGGGGATGGGGGAGGCCACGGGCGGTTGAGGACAGAGGGTGGCAGAACACAGAGTGACATCATCACTGTTGTCCTTCAGGAAAAAAAATTTTATCTAGAGAAGGAGAAAAGCACAAAAGAGCAATATAAGTCACCAAACCACAAGACTGAAGTAAATTTCAAATCTATGATATCCTATTTCAACCTTCTTGCCACTTGTACAATTTTAAACATTTAGTAAGTCATTTGAATGATGGAATGGCAGAAAAAAATGGAAGTACAAATGATTTTCAACTAAATAAAAAGCAATTTTGTAAGGGGAAAAAAAATCATTCCTTGAAAAGCATTCCTAATTTATGAACATTCAAAGGTTCATTTTAATTACTCTAAATTTTTACCAACTAAAAAAAAACGCTTCACAGCATTTAACCTTGCTTCAGTGGAGAGAATAAACCATTATCCCTCAAAAGTAGGTGTTACAATGGGAGATCTAACTAATTAAGTATTGCAGACAAAGTGATAAAAGAATTCAAGTTAGAATCAAAATGTGGTTTAAATAAAAAAAAACTCACTAATGAAGCTAACTTACAATAAATGGAATAACCAAATTTCATTTTGAAAATATTACACTCTGGGATTGGACCAATAGTGAATTCCAAAGAATTTCTCTGGCATTATGGAAGGGTTTCATGATGACTATTACACTATGGCAGAGGTACCCAAACTTTTTGACACGGGGACCAGTAAATCCATTCACGAGCTTTTGGAGGACCGGTAACAGTCATTTGCATTTTTGTATATTCAATAAGCAAATGATGAATATTCAAATAAGTTGTTTCTGGTCCTCCAAAAGCCCCCAATGCCAGCATTAGCAAAGCTTTTGATACAGTCACCCACAATATTCTTGCCAGAAAGTTAAGGGAATATGGATTGGATAAATGGACTGTAAGATGGACTTTTTACTTTAGTTGGAACCCGTTTTTTTCAGTACGGTCTTTTGCAGCCCAAAAATATAAATGCATATTAAAAAAAAAACAATGAAAAATGAATACATTTTCAGTGTTTCACTCGGCTGCATCCTCCACCCAGCCTGGGCCAGGGCTTGGGGGACCTGGCACCACATGAGCACTTCAGGAGGTGGGAGCAGGAGCAGATTGGAGGTAGGGAATCTGGCTAAGAGGGAGGGTAGGTTCCCAGGTGTCCGGTTTTGTACTAGACAGTCCGGTTTTGTACTGGACAACCCGGTATTTGAAGGTTTTGTCTGGGAAAGAAATTGAGAAATTACCAGACATATAAAATGCCTGATATTTTCTAATTAGGTACGTTTTATTATAATTATGTGTATTAGTCCTTAGCTGCCTGGCTGTTAGATGTGCACATGCTGTCTGAGTGTGTCTACCTGCCAGGCAGTTTGCAACTACTCCAGGGAGGGTATGTGGGGGGAGGGGGAAGGGGGCAAAATGGAAACCCTGGCCAGACTCAGTTGTCTGCCAGGGTCTGCATGTGATGAGGTCAGTCCTGCTCCCCCCCTTTCTCTTCCCGATCTCCGCAGTCCAGCCCTGCTGCCCCCGTCCAGCCCTGCTTCCAGCAGCCGGTTACCCCCACCACCAACCAATCTCCCCCATCAGCCCTGCTCCACCGACGACTCCTCCCCCCACCAGCCCTGCTGCCCCCATCCAGCCCTGCTTCCAGCGGCCGGTTCCCACAGCCCCCCACCAATCTCCCCCGGTCAGCCCTGCTCCACCGACAACCCCCACCCCCCACAAGCCCCGCTGCCCCTGTCCAGCCCTGCTTCTGATAGCTGATTCTCCCGTCCTTCCCTTCCCCCAATGCAGCCCTGGTTCCGCCGCCTGCCCTCTCTGATCTCCGCCACCGGACAGCCCCACTACCCCCAACCCTGCTTCTGCCCCCATCTCTGCGGGACAGCCCCGATGCCCCCAACCCTGCTTCCACTGCCCGCCCACATGCCCGGAACTCTGCAGGACAGACCCGCCACTCTCAGCCCTGCTTTGGCCGCCCGCCCGCCTGCCTGCCTGCCCAGATCTCCACCGGGACAGCCCCGCTGCCTCCAGCACTGCTTCCTGGCGGCCGGTTCCTCCCAGCCCCCTGCTCTGCTCCCCTCCCAGCAGCCATGCTGAGGCCCGGTATTTTTTTCCTGCGGCCTGGTACCGGGCCACTGCCCATAGTTTGGGAAACGCTGCACTATGGAACATATGGATAGCTCTTTCAGAAGTGAAAACTAAGTTGAGTTGCAACTTCAGCTATCCATTACAATCTTTTACTCATGCATACTTTAAAACAATAAAAACACACAGCCTTTTGGGCCGAAGCTTCCAAGGCTTTGCCACAACCCAAAGGCTTTCTTTGTTTGAAAGTCTGACCAAAATAAATTCAGACATTTTTCAGTTTGTAATAGCAGAACAACATGCAGTGAAGCCTGTCTTAAGCATGGAGACCAAGGAAACTGTTAGATTCAGAGGCAGACTTTTAATAAAGTCGGAGTATAACTGTATTTAAAACACTCAGCATGGCTACCTCTAAGACAGGTAACCTTATAAAGGAGTTCTCTTGCTCAAAATGAGTTTATAGTGTGATGTGGACTTTATGAAGACCTTCAAAACTTTTCTGCACTCCAATACAGTAACTCAAAAACCACTGAACTTCAATACTTCAAACATCATGTGCTGTTAGTTATAAATGGGGTTAACTATTATGTAAAGTTGAAGAGAAACAATATAATACATTACAATCTTCCAACTAGCACAAATAACTCTAAAAACCAAACTCAAAGGGAACAAAAAAAAAAATCAAGAAAATGCATTATACAATGTTTTTGCTTTGACAATTATATTTTGTGATAGTAATTGAATCTTAACGAGACCTTACCACTATCTAAGTTGGTAAGTGGGGAGAGATCATTAGTCTGCATAATTATTATAGACTGATGAAGTCCAAAAATCAAAAGGTAACAAAAAACTATACTTGGTTCAGGTTTTTACTTTTGCTGCCTCAGAGCAATGCAATTTTCCAATTCTATGTGGCATAATGCCAAAGCCATCCATTTTTCTTTTTTTTGCATATATTTTCTTCAAGTAACAAGAAAAGTCTCTACAACTAGATTTTTCTATACTTATTTTATTTCAGATACTCTTGTGTACTTACATACAAATTGGCACTGGTTCAATTAACATGGCACAACCACCAGTTCAGACATTTACTCTGATTTACATGCTGCTTATTTTACCTTAGTTTAAACCAATTTAATAGCTTTAAGCTAAACCAAACTAAGCCTAGTTCAAATTAAAATGAGCATGACCAAGCAATTTTAAATTAAATTGATGCAACTTTACTTCTAAATGATTCCAATAATTGCGTTCTTCACCGTGAAAAAAAATCTACCAGTGGGAACTTTTCCTTCATTCGCATGTTCAGTAAATTTTAGGAAAGTATTAAATAGCCTTGTTTAGTAATATGAAAAAAGAAAACATTAACATATGTTTATCAGTAGGATTGTTTTTACATTTAAAAACCTACATATAAAAGAATGCTAAGATTGCAAAGTCACATTAGGGAAGTGTCAGAATTAAGGTTGTCTGTGCAGCCTTAATTCAGTCTCCTTGTGCACATCAGTTATGGCAGAAGTCTTTCATTATGTGTTTTTATTCCACAGGACCTCTCTTTTATTACACACATGGTTGATGATTACTGAATCAGTTATTCAACATTTCTTTTTATCCTTCTCATTCAATGTGTAACTCTAAGCCTTATTTACAATGCTCTAAATAAAAAACTATTGCTTCCTCATGGGCTTGTGTGCTTGGTGCTTTTGGAGCACAGGCCACAGAGATGAATATACAACAGTCATAGCACGGGCTACATCTTTGCTCCAAAAATATGCTAGTGGAGAAACCAAACAGTTAATATAATACTCAAGGCAAACCAAACTCATGTAAATAGATGCCATCTACATTAAATGAAATAAGGTTGCAATTTACAAACTTACAATGTTACTTCCATTAACATGGAATGTTGCAGTTACCTGTAAAAGAACTGGAATTAATATTGTGCTGTGGTGTATTGTATCTGTATGAAATCAAAAACCCACTTCCCCTTCCTCATTCCTTCCAGTTTAGGCGGAGGCTCTGTACCCACCCACCAAGGGGTCTTAGGAAGTCATTCCCCTTCCGAGTCAGCAGGAGGCCACACTGACTCCCTACAAGCCTATAACGTAATGATGATCCCATTAAGCTCATCAGGCATATCAGTACTACCACAATACATATAATAATAAAATACCGGAAGCATGACAATTGTTTATGTTTTAACTTTTTTCTCTCAAGGACTAACTGTTGATCACAGCCACACTTAGAAATCCTGGCAGTACTGACCGACCAGAGCATCTAACTAGAGTTGCCTAGTAAATGCCATGGAAACGCAGTTAAACCTCACTCTGGGTACGTCTACACTACAGCGCTAGTTCGAACTAACTTAGTTCGAATTAGTTAATTCGAACTAAGCTAGTTCGAACTAACGCATCTAGAACTAAAAACTAGTTCGAACTAGCGTTTTGCTAGTTCGAACTAGTAAGTCCACATTGAGTGGACTCTGAACAGGGCTTAAGGATGGCCGGAAGCAGTGCCGGCAGGGCATAAAAGGAGGACTTAGAGCATGGAGATGCTGTCTCAGGCTAGCCGAGGGCTGCGCTTAAAGGGTCCCGACCCCCACCCCGGACACACAGTTCTAAGGGGTGCCCCGCTTGCAAAGAAGTTCTGGCTTGGAGTGCCCTGAGTGCCCACACTGGGCACATCACACCACTCGGCCATCAGCCCGGCTGCACTTGCCGCAGGCTGCCATCTGGGGAGAGGGAGTAATTGGGGGGCTGCAGGAGAGCTTCCACCCCCAGAAGCCCGCAGAGCCAGCCCAGTCCTCCCCATCGGGGGCTCGTACCCCATTCCTCCCTCACCTCCTTCCACTTACCCTTCCCTAGCCCCTCTTCTTATTGATGTACAAAATAAAGATAACGTTTCTTCCAACATTGACTCTGTCTTTATTGAAAAAAACTGGGGGACACTGGGAAAAGGAGGTGGGAGAGGGGAAGAGAAAGGCTGGGAGAGGGGAGGGCAACTAACATGATCAGGGGTTGGGAACAGGTCCCAGATGAAGAAAGGCTACAGAGACTGGGACTGTTCAGCTTAGAAAAGAGGAGACGGAGTGGGGACAGGATAGAGGTCTCTAAAAGCAGGGGTTGGGTGGAGAGGGTGCATTCAGAAAAGTTCTTCCTGAGTTCCCATAAAGAAGGACTAGAGGACACCAAAGGAAAGGAATGGGTAGCAGGCTTGAAACTAGTAAGAGAAAGTTGTTGTTGTTGCCAAAGCAAATAGTTAACCTGTGGAACTCCTTGCTGCAGGAGGCTGTGAAGGCTACAACTAGAACAGAGTTTAAAGGGAAGTGAGATCAAGTCATGGAGGTTGGGTCCATGGAGTCCTATTAGCCAGAGGGTAGGAGTGGTGTCCCTGCCCAAAGTTTGTGGAAGGCTGGAGAGGGATGGCACGAGATAAATGGCTTGGTCATTGTCTTCGGTCCATCCCCTCCAGGGTCCCTAGGGTTGGCCGCTGTTGGCAGACAGGCTACTGGGCTAGATGGACCTTTGGTCTGACCCAGGACGGCCATTGTAAGCTCAGGGCTCAGTGTCGGGGGTCTCAGTGGACCCCCTTGATTTTCATGCACACCTGGTCCTGGGTGGCCAGGCTGGCAGCTCTCCTGCCCTAGACAGCCACTTTCCTGTGCCTAGTGCGGAGATCGTGGACGAGGTCCACGATGTCCGCACTAGCCCAGGAAGGTGCCCGCCTCTTGCGGTCCAGGGCAAGCTCCCGGGAGCCGCCAGCCTGGTCCCGGCAAGAGGGGGTGGGCTGGGGGGCATCGGGTGGGTGGCTCTGTGCCGTGCCAGGTGCAGGGTCTGCTAGCTGGGTGCTGGCAGGCTTGCACCTGGCACGGGCACCGTAGCCAGCCCGTGCCCCTTTAAGGGGTCCGGGGCCGGGAGGGGGGCATAGAGTTTCCCTGGTGTTGGCCAGAGTGGCCACCAGGGAAACCTGGGGAGGGCTAGCCTCCCACTAGTTCGAACTAAAGGGCTACACAGCCCTTAGTTCGAACTAGCTAGTTCGAACTAGGCGTTAGTCCTCGTAAAATGAGGTTTACCTAGTTCGAACTAAGCGCTCCGCTAGTTCGATTCAAATTCGAACTAGCGGAGCGCTAGTGTAGCACCTATTAAAGTTAGTTCGAACTAACGTCCGTTAGTTCGAACTAACTTTGTAGTGTAGACATACCCTCTGTACATCAGATAAGATAGAAAATGCACAGATATTAGCTATGTATGTGCTCCTCAATAAATGACAGGAAACAAAACTCATTCAGTATATCAAAAGAAAATATAATAGTAGAAAAGTAGGATACATAATCTGCTGTTCTCTGAAGTCGGAGGAACAGCATGCCGGGGGCTATATGTATAGTAAAGGACGAGGTTAATTGAAGCGTGACCACAAATGGGTGAGTAATGACAGACAGTGAGAGGACTGGAAAATAAGTCTGAATAAGGAGATTTAAGCTACTCAAGTGTCTGTATATAATGGGGAATATATTATATAATATGATGTCTGTAATAACTAAGTCACTGCATGACCTTATGTTCTTAACCTTCTTCAAATCTATCCATTCTATTTCTTCAGCTATTATTTGTAGCTATATGTTTTATAAAATGTAAACTTGTGGATAAATGTAGAAAATATTCCAGAATGTTTCAGAAGCAGGAAATGTACTAATATAGAATAGATCCTAAAAAACTGTTTGATAAAAATTGCACTATAATGCAATGGTAGGTATGCTTTGGAATCTATTAAGTTCCATATCTGAATTATTTTCAACAGGCTGCTATTAGGAATTTTTTCATTAAATACAGAGAATGTTAATACTACAGTTATATGCAGTTTACACAGAATAAAGCTTCAGTTCTAAAATACATCAGAATTCTGTTAATAAATCCATCAGAAAATGGAACGTAAGTAGTCTACCGTGCACTAGGTGCCTTAAATACAGAGCCCTCATTGGACTCAGTTGCTTTTGGATTAATACCACCACTGTGCTAAACTTGCTCAGAATCATTTTGACTAATGAAAATTTCCACATAATACATTATTATGGTTAAATAATATAGCACTGAGTTTTTCTAAAATATTTCAATTTTTATGTCTAGTTGTAGATTGACTTATGTCAATACTCAAGCGATGTGGCAAAAAAAATATCTGAATCATATGAGGCTCCTGTTTCTAAAAAGCTATTAATTATTCTTTACCACTTCAGAAGCCTCACATTCATTTTTATTTATTTGGGGGGAAAGGGTCCTAACACATGTAAGTTGTGAATTTAGCTCAAAAATTAATATAACACCTGTACCTAAGACAAGTAAAATACTGTGAACATGTCTTCTTCTGACAACCTTGGGCAAGGATAACAAACTACTACTCTTAAACTGACTCCCTTAAGATTAGGCGGGTAGTTTGTGAAGACTGCTTAAAACCTGCAAACATATTTTGTGGTTGTGCCCACTTCTTTTTTGGAGATGGACTAATTAACCTTAACAGATGGGAGGGGAGTATTTGTAGAAGGAAGATAGGTGGATATGTAGTTTTGGCTGGAGACATCTGGAAATCATTGGCATATATAGACGATCATTGAGTGCATGTGACTAAATTGGCTCAGAGACAAGCTACAGAACATCTGTAGTTATGATGTGAGATGGGAGAGGGAGCTGATGGAAGGCATGGAATTATACTTCTTGTAGATCAAGAGCCAAGAACCAATCTCTCCTGTCTAACACTAGAATAATGGTGGTAAAAGTCACCATCTTGAACCTGTAATTACATATAAATTTACTGAGTATCCTGAGAGAGTATTGGTCTCCAACTAATGGTTTTAGATGAGGAAAAGTTGGAATGGAAACATCTTCCCTGGTAGGGAGCTGGTATTTGTTCTACTACTCCAATTTGAAGTAGATGTTGCATCTAGATGTAGTAGGTGCTCATGGGAGGACCGTAAAGAGGGAGGTGGTGGGGGAGTGCGCTGGGAGGGATGGAAGTAAATGGGATTGAGTAACCCAATTGGATGATCTCTAAGATCAATGTGATGTTGGCCCATATGTGGGGAAAAAAAGGGAGAAAGCTATGGCCAAAAGGTTGTAAGAAAGATGACTATTCTTGGTGCTGGGGAGAGGTCATTCAAAACTGTCATTTAGCAAAGGAGAGTTGGCTGTGTGCACTGTGGCCTGTGTGTTTGAGGACGTTGCTTTGATCGAAAGTCAAAAGACCTGTGCTTTCGTCTGTTCCTGGCCTCTGGTATGAAATGCATCATTTATGCTTATTTGGTGGGAGGTAGATACCCAGTGCACTAGGCATGGCTCATGAGTCCTTCACCCTGTGAAGGGCTTCATCAATTTTGGAGGCAAAGAGGTGTCCTTTTTCAAAAGGGAGATCTTCCACCTTCATTGTAGGTCTTTTGGGATGCCTGAGGCTTGCAGCCAGGAGACCCTACACATAACCATGACTGTGGCAGTGATGCGAGCTGCAATGTCTACAACATTCATCGCCACTTGGAGGGCTATATGCAATATTGTTTGGCCCTCCTTCACAGTGGCCTGGAGCTGTGGGTGTTTAACCCCAGGGCTGTTGCTAAACTTCAAAGGCAAAAGCATTGCAGGGAGCACAAGGCCAGCAGTGAACTCAAGCAGTCCCCTGCTGGCCCTGTGCTCACCATGGTGTTTCAAAGTGGCAGCACCGCAGGCAGCCAAGGGTCAGTCCTCAGCTGACCCCGGGCTCCATGCAGTTTTGCTGCATTGAAACATCGTGGGGAACCTGGCATCACGCTCCACATAGTGTTTCAAAGCGGCAACACCACATGGAGCCCAAGGTCACCCAGGGAGTCCCCAGGCTCTATGCAGCGCTGCTGCTTTGAAACGCCAAAGGGAGCCTAGCGTCAGGCTCCACACAGTGTTTCAAAGCAACAGTGCTGCATAGAAGCCGGGGTCAGCTGGGGAGTCCCCATCTGACCTTGGGCTCCACACAGCGCTGCCACTTTGAAATGCCGCATGCAGCCCAGAGCCAGCTGAGGACACTGGGCTGCACCCAGTGTTTCAAAGCAGCAGCACCGCATGGAGCCAAGGGTCTGGCCTCAGGTTCCACGTGGCACTGCTGCTTTTGAAGCACCCCCTCCTCTTTTCACAACTCCCCCACCCCGCCGCCTTGCTTTCTCTTTCTGATAGTGACGGTGGAGGGAAGTGATGAGTCAACTAGCTTTTCAACTATCTGATAAGTATTTGCTTATCAGATCGTCGACTAGTCATTCATATCCCTACAGGTGACTTAAATCTTACTAAAATATGTAGAAATTGTTTGCCTACATGAGGTTGTGCTGAGATTTATGTGGTTCATCTGTGTATTATGGTTGGATTACTGTTTCTTAAGACACAGGCCTGTAGGTGCCTTGCATTACTGTTGAATTAAAAAAAAATGCTAAACCTAACTCTATAGTCAAGTAGAGAGAAGAAAAAGAAATGCCTGAAGTGAATGGTGAGGATAAGGATGCAGAGTGACCTGTGAACTTCATCCAAGAACTCATTTCCCACTTCACCATCAAGGATCACTACAGTGCTAACATCACTGCCACACCAATCTTCCACTTATCTCATGCTCCCACTTGCCATCACTCATGAACAAGACCTCTAGATATTTGCATTCATCCATTAAGGGCAGCTGCTCCCTCCTCATCTACAGTGAGCAATCCACTTTCTTCCAGGAGAGGACCATTACCAGTGTGAAGCAGCAGGAATGAGAATCAACACCTTCCCCTTTGATTGGGGGGTGTCAATTCTAATTCCAGCTGCTCCACACTCAACAGTGATTATATGCTATATACATCATATGATTGTAGCCTAAACTCTTTAAAAGATTATGCAGAGTAGCTGGAAATATCAAATAATTGTTTAAATACCACTAAATGACAGAGCTCTATAAATGATGACTACAAATTAACATAGCAAGGCTGTGTCCAGACTCCATGCCTCCGTCGACGGAGGCATGTAGATTAGCCAGATCGGAAGAGGGAAATGAAGCCGCGATTAAAATAATCGCGGCTTCATTTAAATTTAAATGGCTGCCCCGATCTGCCGATCAGCTGTTTGTCGGCAGATCGGGAGAGTCTGGACGCGATGCCCCGACAAAGAAGCCTTTCTTCATCGACACAGGTAAGCCTCGTGAAACCAGGTTTACCTGTGTCGATGAAGAAAGGCTTCTTTGTCGGGGCATCGCGTCCAGACTGCCCCGATCTGCCGACAAACAGCTGATCGGCAGATCGGGGCAGCCATTTAAATTTAAATGAAGCCGCGATTATTTTAATCGCGGCTTCATTTCCCTCTTCCGATCTGGCTAATCTACATGCCTCCGTCGACGGAGGCATGGAGTCTGGACACAGCCCAAGAGGTCACAATAATTCTGATTTATCTCAAAATAAATACAAAGCTAATTACCATATATGATTTCTAATGCAAGGCCTAGTAACAGTCTGGGAAAGTTGAATGAGTACCTGAACAAACAGAAAACTATCACAAAAAGTTAGTTTTGGGAACATTACAATGTTCTTTTCCCATCATTATAAATCAACTGAGGAGAAGCTGAGCTAGTATATTCAAACAAAAATTAGTTGTATCCTAAAGGCTCTGCAATAAGATATAATACATGAAGCTTGAATCACTGAAGTGTAATAACTATAGAGTTTTAATTTACATTTTGGGAAATGGGGAGAATTTCACAGGCACCTATTTCACCCACTTTAATCTGCCTGGACACTCATGAATGGATCTCCAAGTCACTGTGTTGTTTCAGGCCATTTCCACAAGCCAAATACACAGGAAAGGACTGGAACTTAACTTCATTTACAAGTTTAATTCTTATGCTAATAGTATGAACAGGGATATCTGGCACACTACCTTCCATGTCCTAATGACTTAACCAACCAACCAATGGAGGTGCTAATTGTTCTTATCAGTCTCTTTTAACTACTTGAACCATCTACTCACTGTGTGTCTCTTCCCCCCCCCCCCTCCCCTGCCCCCTACCTTCCCTTATTTATTCTTGGCTCTGGACTTCTAATACTCCAATCATCTGAACAAGTGGGTAGTACTCATGAAAGCTCATGATACCATCTCCATGTTTAGTTAGTCTTTAAGGTGCTACTAGGCTATTTGTTGTTTTTTAAGTTTTTCCTTTTTAAAAAAAATCCATCTTTCAGATTTATGGAGCAGGGATATTATGTTCGATCACTTTCTGTATGACATCCTCTAGATAAGGTCAAGGAAATGCTGAACAATAAAATAGCCACACCAAAATATATGAGATTTAAGTCAATAAAGGGACTGGGTGAGTTGTGTCAAAAATAAAGGGCTAAGCAAAAAGGAAACAAACGCAGAGTGGGGACATTTCAAGAGAGGAATCAACATGGATTATAAAAAGGAAGAAACTTCTACAACCCCTGACACATCATAACAGAGGTGCAATTACTTTCATTGTGGTAGTGGGATGTGGGATGAGTGTAGACTATCATGGCACAGCTGATGGAGAAAGTAACACTGTCGCCATGAATTCTCTGTATGTCACTATAGATGCTCACTATGGATCTAATCAAATGTTTTAATCCACTGGAACCAGAGGGAGTCTTTATATTAACTTTTATGAGAACTGGACTGAACCCTGTCTGTAATTACATTTTTGCTCACAGCTCACAAAATACAAGTTGAATAGTAATAGAGATGTAGCCGTGTTAGGCTGCTCTAGCTGAAACAAAAGACAGGACTATGCAGCACTTTAAAGACTAACAAGAAGGTTTATTAGGTGGTGAGCTTTCATGGGCCAGACCCACTTCCACAGATCAAATTGTGGAAGAAAATTGTCATGACCATATATACCAAAGGGATACAAACAAAAAAAAGTGAACACATATAAAATAGACAAATCAGATTTTAGAACAGAGGAGGGATTGGGGCAGGAGGTTAATGCAGAACAACTCTGAGTGTTATAAGAGATAAAATGAATGCCAATATTAACTTAGCCATCAATATTTTTTAATCATTCCAATATCCTCTCTCGTCACACCTATTTGTTAACTGAATGAGAATGTATTGCCACTAGGGCTGCTCTAGTAATGTACCAAAAACAATCCAATGAAAAATGGATTTTTAAGATGCGTTAATTTTTCCATCTTCTAATTAGGTCACCATAAACATATTAGATATCCACAAATACCAAAGAAAAATAAGCATATAATCAAATGGCAGTAAAATCTTCAAAAATTAGAAACATTAATTTCTATTATTCATTAGGCATTATTCCCCAGATTCAATACTTAGGTTTATAGAAAGGTTGCTGAAAGCCAATAGCTTAGGATGGTCTACAGTTGATCTGCACACAAAACAGCTTTCATTTACATCAAAGGGCACATAAAAATTAGCGTGAGTTGATTTCAGTATTTAAATCTTAAACTGTGATAAATAAAACCTCAAACCACAATATTATTCTATCTCTTGATGTCTGAGTCTCTAACCCCATTTCAGTTCAGAACATGTTTATCTTATGTCCCTGTTTTAAGCCTCTATTTGGCACACACTGAAGCTAAATAGGTTCAATATATCTTATGTTTGCAATAATGCTTCCATTACTACTGAAATATACTCTGCTTCTGGGAAATGTTTTCGCATGGGACTTCTCTATAAATATCTGTAAAACTACCTCATCCTCCTTAAAATTCTTTGGCCATGAAAGCCTACAAAAAACTTGAGGGACTTTGTGTCTGCTGAGCTAAAAACCACAGACCATCATGCTGGCCAATACCGTTTCATTGTTTCCTTGTTGTCTCTAGTCTTAGGGTATGTCTAGACTACAGGGTTTTGTCAACAGAAGTTTTGTCGACAGATACTGTCGACAAAGCTTCTGTCGACAAAGAGCGTCTAGACTACATTCAGTTCTGTCGACAAAGCAAGCTGCTTTGTCGACAAAACCCTGTAGTCTAGACACAACCCTACATGCAATAACACCTTCTGTCGACAGAACTCTGTCGACAGAACTCTGTCGACAGAAGGCGTTATGCCTCGTAAAATGAGGTTTACCAGCGTTGATAAAACTGCTGAGTTCTGTTGACGTTATGTCGACAGAACTCAGCGGTAGTGTAGACGCAGGTATAGTTTTGTCGACAAAAGTCCACTTTTGTCGACAAAACTCTGTAGTCTAGACACGCCCTTAGACTGCAAGCTTTTGGGCCAGGGACAGTCTTCTAAAATTTTCACAGCACCTAATAGAATGTGGACCTGGACCATGAATGAGGTTTCTCAGTGCTACACAATGTTAATTAAATTAGAACATTCTTTCTAGACCTATCAGGATCCAGCCATTTCTTATCCTAATTCTGATCAAAGGACATTCTGTTGCAACAGACCTCTAGGAATTTCATGCTACTGAACATTAGCAGAAAAAAAAGTCAAACAAATCAGTGATTTTGTATGATGACATAATAGGGTATTGACCAAAGTACTATCACACCTAGTATCCTGTCCTATCCCCTAGCTCTCTGACATGGGATAGACCTAATTTGATAGACATCAAATTCTTAACATGGAACTTTTTCATATGGAATTCAACACCACACAGTACTATTTTCTAGTCTAGACAAAAGCTTGACATGGACATGTAGCTACTAAAGCCAGCTGCTGGTATAGAACAAGCTTTTTAAGGGCTAGAGAATCAGTATTTCTTTAGTAACACTGATTAATAAATTATGGTAACAAAAGATAGTTTAGAAAATAGGGAAACAATTTTTTTTTCTTGACAACCACTGAAAAGTGCAGTAGGGTTATTTCTGCAGGAACACTACCTCATTTTTCAAGCAAAAAACCAGTGTCTACTTAGTATTTGATATTTAGTGCCTAGTAGAGTTATGAATTTAAGCTCATAGGCTTACGTTTGAGTGTTGTGCACTTCTCCTTTGAGAATGAGGACTGAAATATATTAACCAGTGTATCTTTCTCTAGCGACCTCTTCTTCTCATAAGATTGCACAATTAGGTCTAATGTGACATAAAAAACAGTTCTATAGCATTAGACTGATAGGAAGCAGATTCATGTAACTCCACTGAAGATTCAAATAGTAGCACTAGCTAGGCTACCAAGAAAGTTTTTCATTAGTAGCAAAGTTTAGTTCTGACTGACTAAACATCTTTTTATATAAATTGGTCATCATAGGTGTGCCACAATGTGAAAGTTCCTCTTTAAATCAAATCTGTTTCTTTAATCATAGAATCACAGGACTGAAAGAAACTTTGATGCTAGTCTAGTCCCCTGAACTCATGGCAGGCCCAAGCACCATATAGACCAGGGCTACTCAACATGCAACCCACAGACCGTTTGTTTGCAGTCCGCGGTGCAGTTTGGGTTTACACAGGGTTAAACACACGGCCCTGGGATGGGATCCTTTGAACATGGTGTCCACTGGAAACATGCTCCACAATAGCAAGGCGTCTCCCAGGTGGAGTGAGCACTGAACATCGCAAGCAGATGGGCTGGCTGGAACAAATGGATACAGGGTGTCGGCATTTCTAGACCCCAGGGAAGAGGTACTGGGAACGCCAGGACATTGTGAAAAAGAAGCTATTTACATATATTTGTATATACATTTGCATGTATATGCAGTCACACTTAAGTTGCAGCCCTCAGCATGTGCTGTGAGTATCATTGAGGCCCATAGTTTAGCAGCCCTGATATAGACCATCTCTGACAGGTGTACGTCTAACCTGCTCTTAAAAATCTCTATTGATGGAGATCTCACAACCTCCCTCAGCAATTTATTCCAATGGTTAACCATTAAAACAGAAAGATTTTCCTAGTGTCCAACCTTAACCTTCCTTGATGCATTTTAAGCCCATTGCTTCTTGTCCTATCAGATGTTAAGGAGTATAATTTTCTTCCTCCTCCGTGTATCAAACTTTTAGGTACTTGAAAAAGTTATCAGGTCATTTTATATCATAGCTGCTAAATGAAGTTATGATGGAAAACCACTTAACCTTGTTACACATATATTGTTTAGACACCGATGCCTTCAAATTTTCAAATGCCTCTAATCATTTAACATCTGTTCTGGGGATTTAATTATTTACATTCTAAATTCTCATCTGCTCTTCGCCACAATCAGTTTTCTGTAACTAAACAAAAAAAAAAGCCACTGGAATCTAAGGCTTTGTCTACACTTCTAAAAATGAAGTGCAACAATGGCAGCGCTTTAAAGTGAACGCGTGGCTACTATAGAAGCACTGGGAGATCTCCAGGCATTTCACATAAACCACTTCCACAAGGGGAGACTGATTACACTGGGGCTTTACAGTACTGTAACTTCCTCAGGAAGTTTTAAACCCTAGAGCCAGAAGATTGCAGCCCGCTTTATTCGGCACTGGCGAGGCCACATCTGGAGTATTGCGTCCAGTTCTAGGCTCCCCACTATACAAAAGGATGTGGACACATTGAAGAGGGTCCAGCAGAGGGCAACCAAAATGATTAGGGGGCTGGAGCACATGACCTACGAGGAGAGGCTGAGGGATTTGGGCTTATTTAGTCTGCAGAATAGAAGAGTGAGGGGCAGATTTGATTGCAGCCTTCAACTTCCTGAAGGGAGCTTCCAAAGAGGATGGAGAGAGGCTGTTCTCAGTAGTGACAGATGGCAGAACAAGGAGCAAGGGCTCAAGTTACAGTGGGGGAGGTCTAGGTTGGATATTAGGAAAAACTATTTCACTAGGAGGATGGTGAAGTACTGGAATGGGTTACCTGGGGAGCTGGTGGAATCTCTACCCCTAGAGGTTTTTTAAGTCCCGGCTTGACAAAGCCCTGGCTGGGATGATATAGTTGGTTGGTCCTGCTTTGGGCAGGGGGCTGGACTCGATAACCTCCTGAGGTCTCTTCCAGCCCTAGGATGCTATGATTTTAATGTGGAAGCATACACTTAGTTTAAATGTGAAATCCTGAGCTGCAATCCATCCAATTTACACACACTTCCAGTATCCCCACTCAGAAGTTATTTTAAAACAATAAAACCCTCTATTATAATCTATTAGTACAGCTATTGGCAGTACAGCGGACACTACATCTGCAAACAGCATACTCATAGACTCAATTTGACTAGCCTAAAACATTCAGTTCTACAAGATTTAAAAGCAAGAATGTAAAATTAATGCAAAAACAATAGGGAAGCCTTTTTCATAGTAAAGATGAGAATTCCAAACTACTATATATTTGAGATAATTTGTCTCTCCCTGGGTCTATCCCCGTGTTTATGTAAGATCGCCTCAAACAATGAGAGCTAAAATCACCAAATTCAATAAGCTTCCTCTTAGCATAACTTAAACCCAGTTAAGGGTTTGGTTGTGCCAGGAAAACAGGATGTGTCTGGAATGGAATTGCTTTTCATAAAACCATACAGAAAAGAGACAATCATCAGGCAAGTGGAAGAGGCTGGCTGGGGCTGCGACCCCCATCCCATCCAGAACTACACCAGCCCCAAGACTCCCACCCCTAATGCACTCTTTAGGGAAAATGGGGAGGGCTGCAGTTCCTCCTCCTGCCCTCACCCTAATTCCTTAGGAGACATTGCTGGTGGTTGGTTCCCCTTTGTCAGAGAGCCATTGGAAAGTACACAGTATAGTACATTCCTCACTCTGGCTGGGGAGCACAGTGGGTAGATAAACCTGGACCTGAAACTGCTGGAGAACATACCTCCCCACCCCCTAACTCTGCCCGCCGGAGCTGCTGCACCCATGGAGAGGCACTTATGACCTGGCCCCAAGGTGCTGCAGTGAGAGGGCTGAAGTACTTCTCATATTCAACCTCTTATCCCCAGCCCCAACCAAGAGCAATGATTTAAATGAAGAATAACAACAATTAAATTGAGTTTAGGACCTGAGCAATGCCAGGTAAATCTTCTAGTATAATATAAATAACCATAATCTCAAACTATGATTAGAAAATCTAAGTCACTATAAAGTTTTTTCATTGGCACCTTCCCTCTACAGCCAAAATTCGAATTATGCCAGTTCCACACTTACAAGCTAATAGAAGCATAGTTATACTAATACAGCTATGCCGCTGTAAGAGCACTTGTATATGCCCACAGGAGATAGCGACTCCGACTCATTTATCTCATTTTACTATGTTGACAGGAGAGTGTCTCCCACCAACACTGCTGTCAGTCTTCCTCAGTACACTGATGATCAGGGAAGCTACTTTGATTTTATCTGAATAGAAATAAATTGCAAAGTTATTTCAGGGTCATTCTTTCATAATTAGGTATGATTAATTTAAAAATAACTAATGGCTAATCTGTGGTTTTGATACAAGCCTCAAGCATGAGCCCTGAAAGCTCCTTGCAAGTGGGAGGTCACTTTTCTCTCCCTCTAGGCTTTATCCCAAACTTGCCCCTCTCTTCCCCTTAAGCAAGAGAAGAACAAAAGGCTATAGCCTTCCCACTTTGAAAAGCAATGAGGCCACTGCTCCCAGACCTCTTCCCCCCACCCTAGCCTCAAGCAAGAAATACATCAGCAGCAGCCTAGGAGATGTCAGTGCTGCAGCTGGAATGTGCTTGCTACTGCAGGCAGGTGCATGCTAGCTCTGCTTGAGCTAGTGCACTAAAAGTAGCACAGTAGCCATGGCTAGCATGAGCACCTTTTACTGAGACATGCTGGCTAAGTACTGTAGTTGCTAACCCAAGTGACCACCACCTGTGCTGCTCACAGCTAAATTGCTATTTTTAGCATGCTAGCTTAAGATGTAGCATATCTGTCTATTTGTGCTGCAAAGTATGTTCCCTTCTGCTTTGTAAATAAATCCAAAGATTCACAATGTTCCTTGTGTTTGTTTTCCTATTGCATCAAGAGTTGAGGCTCACCAGATCTATAGTGGTACAGCTTATGTTCATCAAGGATGCTTGCTGGCATTTGGAAGGGGACATGTGTGTGTTGCCCAGTCTTACCTATGTACACAGGAAGCATCACACAGCAGTACTACAAATGCAGCTCCATGGGAAGGGGCAGGCAGGGGCGCAGCAGCAGCAGCATTCCACCTTTGAAATGTACAAGAGTTCTGCTGGGGCTCTTGTACATTTCAAAGGCAGAACTCAGTGTAGCACTTCCACCTTTGAAATGTAGCAACAGCCAGGCTGGCTCTTGCTACATTTCAAAGTGGAACCGCCCTTATTAACTAATCGAATAGTCAATGGAAATTCTATCAACTATTCAATTAGTTGATAAATCCAATTTTAACATCCCTATTTGAGAGACACCTAATCACCTGCTTTTAGCAAGTAGCAGTCTCTGCCTACAAGTTTCAGGAAGCTGATCCACAACAGCTTCCAGCAGCACACACACTAACTTCCTGGCCTCCACAGGCCTTGCTTTCTATAAAAAAATAAAAAACAATGAATAGTCTTTCAGCACTTTAAAGATCAATAAAACATGCAGATGGTATCATGAGCTTTCGTGGGTCAGATGAAGTGGGCTGTGCCCACGAGAGCTCATGATACCATCTGCATGTTCTGTTGGTCTTTAAAGTCCTAGAAGACTATTCACTGGTTTAAGTTTTTCCACTTACAGACTAACCCACTACCCCTCTAAAGCTTTGGTCTTTCCATAGGTAGTGATGGCCACACACCAACCCCATGGTTCTTAGAGCATTCCCTGCAGTATCCAGACCCTTATCCATTGAATACTTGCAGAATTATTAGGCCTGCCATTCCCAAGAGAATAAAACACACCAACATTTAAGATTCAACCCAAGACCAATATTTTTAACAGCACAGCACTTAGATATAGAATAAGTTAATTAACAAAGATTAGATTCTAATAATAACGAGTAAAATATTATAAAGTGTTACACACAAAATAAATCACACCATACTTTCTAGAGATTAAAGTAAAAAGTTAATTTTTTTTTAAGACAAGAGTGTCTCACCCAAAGTTCTCTGCAGCATTTTCAAAGAAGTCTGCTAAGACTTTTTCCTATAAAGCAAAAATGCTGTCCTTTTCTTCCTCAGTGGGGGCAGGGTATTCTCAGTTTCCAAATACAGTCAAACTTTTGAAATGCACCCACCAGATAGCGTTCCCTTCATTGTCCACAGATGTGAAACCCATTATGAAGGAGGTAACACTCAAGTTACACAGACATCACCTGGCAAAAAATTCTCTTCACCTTTGCACATGACTAGTCCCTCACTACAGACCATCTTCCTCTGGACCATACCCAGAGGTTGGATGGGTCACTGTACAACGAATCCATTGTACAAGCTGATGACTCTTGATGGGTCAAACAAGCTAGGCAGTGCTGATGCCAATCTGTCTGGGGGCATCACAGAAAAATATCAGTTCAAAAACCACAACAAGGTCTTCTGAGGCTACAAGTTTATAATTGCCAGATTTAGAACCAGAATCCACTGGATGATTTAGTCTTTCCTTTACAAAACTTGGGCCTTTGATCTTGGTCCCAATGTAACTTGTGATAAGGAGACAATGGCCCATTCTTCAAGATATGCCTTCAGAAGGCTGGGGTTTTGCATAACTGGAGATGGGGAATTTACATTTACACCTCTATCTCTGTTTTCCAAGAAAACCACTTCACACTTTGTCCCAAAAATACATTCTTGTCTGGAACATTTTTTCAATGTAGACCTTTGAACCTGCAGGTCTCACATATGTACTGCCCCCTCGTATGTACTGTCCCCAGTTTTTTCGGGATCGTCTCAAATTTAAATGCTCTGTCCCGGTGTCCCATCAAGTAGGGAAATGTCCCAGAAAGCCTCACTGGATCCGGCTACAAATGGTTCCACCATTTCCCTCCCCGACTGGGACAGCCTCGCAGACAGTAGCACAGCACAACAGCAAATCCCCTTCTTCGTCCCTCCCCCGGCACGTAGGCAGCTCCCTGGATGCTTTGCCAGCTGGCAGCCAGAGCCGCTCCTGGTGGCACACAGTTTCCGGGTTGCATTCTCTGAGCTCCAGTGTGGTGCATGCTGCTACTCAGCAACTCCCTGCCAGCCCCTGCCCCACTACTGCTTGGTGACCTCCTGTGTCCCGTCCCGCACAGGATACCTCCTCCTCCATCCCCAGGTGGCCACTCACTCTTGGTAGAGTGGCTGCTGCGAGGGGCACTGGGCAGGTCCAAGAACACGCCTTGTGTGGCTGCCGCTTGACTCCAGCTGGAGCTGGGGCCGCCTGTGGTGCTATTTTTAATACCGCGGACTGGGTCCCCACAGGAGGCCCTGGCTCCAGCTGGAGTCAAACAGCAGCCTCATCAGACTGGACCTCATGCAGCTGCCTCTTGACTCCAGCTGGAGCCGGGGCTGCCACTGGGACCAGGATTGCAGTACTAACAATAGTACCACAGGTGGCTTCTGCTCCAGTCCCAACACACAGTCCCACCCCAGGAGCAGCTAGGGCCAGGGCTGCAGGAGGCTTCTGGTGCCAGGACTGGCATACTAAAATGAGCACTGTGGCTCCAGCTCCAGCCCCGCAAACTGCTTTCCACATTGAAGGCAGAAGGTGAGGGAAGTAGCATGCAGAGAACTAACGAGAAGGTGGGGGTGAAGAGACAAATGGGCTTGTGCTGAGGGGAAAGGAGGTGGCCGGGGCAGAAGACGAAAGGGGCAGGCACCAGGGGGCAGGTTGGAGGAGAGACAAATGCCAAGGGGCCAAGAGGAGACAATGAGGTGAAGGGCAGGATGGGGAAGGGAGGGAAGGTGTCAGTGATGGTGCGAGAAAGGAGAGGACAGGGTGATGTTGGGAGAGGAGAGGAAAGGGGGGGGACAATGGAAGAGGGTGAGGGGTGGGTGGCAGCAGCAAGCACCAGGGTAGGGTGGGAGACATGGCAGCAGAGGTGAAAGGGAGAGGTTTATAAGGTATTTATTAATAACTTGGGTGCCACAGTGGCACACATCCAAACAAGTACACATGAATGCCATTCTGGTGCACAAGACAAAATTCACTCCGCTCGTGGGTGGAAAATATTAGAGGGAACACTGCCCCCAGCCTCTCCCCCAGAGTTAATGCAATGCAGGTTGGGTTAATGCACTTGCAGGCTACTTGCATGGCGGTGTCCTGCGGGGGCCAAACCCATCCCTACTGGTAGAGGACAGAGGGAGGAGTGGGAGGTGGGACGGTGGAAGGGATCACATGACACTCTTTACTTCCAGTCATGTGTCCATCTTGACCCCTGGAGCACTACCTCCAGGAGTGGGATTTCTTGTGGCAGGGGGCGTAGCCAACATGTCTCCAATTTTGGTTCAGAAAATATGGTCACCATACATATATGCCACATGGCCTGGTTTCCCATCTCCATGGAAGTCCAGCAAGGCTATGTTCCATCACATTGACTGGATGATGGATAACCCTGAGAAGACAGCTGTTGGTGACATTTTGCTGATCACCATATGATTTCAGGATTTCAAACTCAGATGACACTGTCTTGGTTGGCTCTGTTTGGTGGAATCACTGCAGCTGATGACTGATCTAACTGGGCGAGAGGCACCATACATTAGTCTGTTTATTAATCCAGACAATATTAAGTATCAAAGAGCTTCCAGCTCCAGATTATAACCAACACAAAATTAACCTATCAGGTTAAGGAACTGAGCAGCTGGCAGCTATCAAATATTTGGCCAGCACAGACACTACTGGAAGATGCTTGAAAGATGGGGACACTCATAGCAGCAGCTGCTGCCAGGTTCCAGGCCTGTCAGCCTTCTCTGTGTGAACGTCATGCTTTCAAGTTTGATAAGATGCTGTGGATCTAGAGAACTACAGTTGTACCAACTGTTGCACATGGTGCCGGAGGTAGCCCTCACTGAAAATGCCAATGTCAGAGCCATCTACAAAAGAGAGAGCAAACACTCCCAAAACTGGTGGTTAACATTCAAGTTCCACTCACCAACCACTACTTCTGATCTCCTACACTAGTTATTAAGAAGTTAAAAAGGAAATCATACAGTCCCTTTATTGGGAGCCAGAGAATGCGAATGCAATCAGCACTTAGGTCCAGTTCAGTGAGAAATTTATAAAGGCCTTCTCACTACACAAAAAATTCTTCTGAGCCCAAAAGGACTAGAACAATATTAGGTGGGAATTTACTCAAAATGCCATGCTGCCAACCAATCCTTTAGTGCCTAAAATTAAGGTTTATTGAAAAGAAAAGAGTTGTTCAATGGTAAAGCTATCAAAAATTAAGACTGAAAAGTCCATATATCAGGTTCCTTGAAGTACTTGTAAGTTTGCTGGCTTGAAAATGCCTTCTTAGGGGTTAGGTCTTTTGGTTCTATGATCTTCCTCCAGGAGCACTGGTGTGCACCAAGACAACCCAGTTTCCCTCCTCAGGTCTAAACCATCTGGCCAGTGAACTAGCACGAAGCTGGTATTGTATCTCATTCGTACAACTGTGTTGGGATGTGTTTGTGTATCATGGATAATCTTAGCTAGGGCAGTAAATGATTTCTCCATTAACAATCAATGGGGCTGTAAACCCAATTGGCTCAGTCCTGGGGCTCAGGCCACAATCTACCCCATTCCGAGTCTACATAAGCCTGGTCCTTGGGGCCAGACAAACACCACAGGGTTCCCTTTAAACCCAGGCCCTTAGGCAAAATCACAGTCTGTGGGCTAGGCCCAACCCCTGGGGTAGGACAGGGCCAACACAGTAACGCAGGTAGCAGGAGTTTTAAGCCCTGGTCCTAGCGCAGGGCGAGACAGACAATCAAATACAGTTTGTAATCTCTAGGGATGCGTCTACACAGCAGTGTTATTTTCAGAATAATGGCCATTATTCCAAAATAACAGTGCAAGTGTCAGCACAGCAATTACATTTCTTTTTAATAATGGGTGGCTTATTCCAACTTCTGTAAACCTAATTCCATGAGGAATAATGTCTCTTCTGAAATTGCTATTCTGAAATAGCTGTAATATGGACGGTCTACTGCTGCTATTTCAAAATAGCTCCTCGCCAGAGCCATTCAAAGTATTTACTCCCTAGTGCTTCTCTAAATTGGGATAGCGCATCCACATTAGGGGAGCCTGCCTCAGACTAATTTTGAGGCTTCCCTGGAGTGTAAATGCGCTATTTTGAAATAAGTGTGCAGAGTAGATGTACCCTAGGTGAGTCCAGACCCTAGCACAGGGCAAGGCAGACAGTCAAACACAATTTGTAGTGGTGAGGGAGAGACTGCCAGCAAGGACTAGGGCGGAAGGGGAGACACAGGCCCTCCTACTCCACCACATCCTGGCCCAGGACGTAGGCAGCAGCAGGGCAGACTGCCATTAGGGTCAGTGGGAATCCAGCCCTGCAACACACTGACTCACTTATGCCGACATAATTGTGCTATACTCTCGTTGGCTGTCCTGGCCCACTTCCAGACTCCTCCTCGAGGTATACCTGGCCCACGGCAGGTCCTTGGGGTCTTCAGGGTCCAAACCCTCATGTAAGGTTAGCAGGGTTTCCTCATCAGTTTCAAGTCCCGGTGGTCCGAGCCAGTCCTCAGCATCCACCATGTCTCTGCTGCCTCTGATGGCTGGGGCCAGACTGAACTCCTGGCCTGGGCTTTTATACAGGTAGTGCCACCCCGACTTCCGGTCATGTAAGGGGACGGGGCTAGGCTCAGCCCACCAGGGTTTGGAGAGGGGTTATTCCACCTCTTGGTCTGTAAGCGGCGACCCCTGTTCACTATACAGGCATATTGCCTTATCCCCCAAATAAGATTCTGTTCGTTCTATTTCTCTAAGTGTAACATTTTGGTTTCATTACAGCAATTTCACTACACGTTTACAGAGTCATATTGGTAGATAATTCATTATTATGAATTATCTTCTTGGCCTCTGAGGATAGAACAAGAAGCAATGGGCTTAAACTGCAACAAGGGAGGTTTAGGTTGGACATTAGGAAAAAGTTTCTAACTGTCAAAGTAGTTAAACACTGGAATAAACTGCCCAGGGAGGTTGTGGAATCCCCATCTCTGGAGATATTTAAGAGTAGGTTAGATAAATGTCTATCAGGGATGGTCTAGACAGTATTTGGTCCTGCCATGGGGGCAGGGGACGGGACTCGATGATCTCTCGAGGTCCCTTCCAGTCCTAGGATTCTGTGACAGTGGAAGTCAATGAAGTAAGTTCCTCTTGCAGTACTCAGTGCTGCAATATTTACATTTCAGAGCCGGGAAGGGAAATCTCTCTTTAAAATTATATTTTCAGAATGAATTTTTGAATTGGATATCATGACTGACAATCACACCAGGACTGTAAACACAATTCATCATACTGAAATATTTGTTGTTGTACTTAAAGCCAAGTTCCTGAAGTCATATGAGAATTTTAGTTTTCATTTAAAAAAAATAAAGGAAGGAAGTCTCTAGCTTCCATGGTTGTGGAGAAAACCCTGAAGAAAGCCAGAAAGCAAGCACACTATCTCTCTCTCGCACCTCCTTTTTGTGCTGATATATATTGCCAACCATTGTAAAAGTTTAACCATTTGTGAAATTGAGAAAGTAAGATAATGAAAATGTTTTTATCAGATTGACTACATTACTCATGTGGTGAAACCACAGCTCTCCCAAGAATCAGTCAACAAAAGTGTTATGGCACAAATAAAATGTATTATGATGTGAGGTACCCCCTGGGTTCTCCATTTTTATTATACGAGTTTACCTTTAAGGCTTTTTAACATTTCAAGTACAATAGTAGCAAGAATATAATTTTAAATCAGCAACATAGGGAAACCTCAAGCCTCAATTTTCCAAGTGTCAATGGGAGTTCTGTGCAATGGAACACAGAGGGAGACATTGGGGAAAAGAAAATCATTTTACAAAAGTGTTTAAAAACATTGGGAAGTACAGAACTTTATGCAGTGAAATCTGTCACATGCGGATACCCTTCAAAATGCACATCTGGCCTATCTAGAGAACATACTTATATGGCTCCAATTATTGTACATCAGCACTTCACAATCTTTAATGCTTCAGAGGGGTAGCTGAGTTAGTCTGTAACTAGAAAAACTTAAAACAACAACAACAACAACAATCTAGTAGTACACCTTAAAGACTAACAAAACATGTAGATAGCATCAAGAACTTTCGTGAGCATAATACTCCAGTCATCTGGAGAAGTGGGTTAAAAGTCCAGATTCAAGAATAAACAAGGGAAGGGGGAGAAAGGAGGGGGGAAAAAAAGACAGTGAATAGATTGTTTAAATAGTTACAAGAGGCTGATAAGAACAATTAGCACCTCCATTGTTTGGTTGGTTAAATCATTAGGATGTGGAAGGTAGTGTGCAAGCCAGCAGATGTCTCTGTTCATTCCATTAGCATAAGAATTAAACTTGTAAATGAAGTCAAGTTCCAACCCTTCCCTTGTATTTGGCTTGTGGAATTGGCCTGAAACAAGACGGTGACTTAGAGATCCATTAATGAGTGCCCGGGCAGGTTAAAGTGTTCTCCAATAGGCTTCTGTGTGTTGCCTTTTTGGTTATCTGGTTTGCATCCATTAATTCTTTCCCGTAGAGACTGTCCAGTTTGGCCAATATACATGGCAGAGACACATTGCTGGCATAGATCACATTAGGTGGATGTGCAGTTAAATGAGCCCTTGATGTAGTGTCTGAAGTTGTTGGGTCCAGTGATGACATCACTTGTGGGGATGTGTGGGCAGAGTTGGTACCAGGGGATTGCAGCGGTGGGTTCCTGGATGATTCTGATGGAGGTATGTTGCATGGTTACTGGAAAAATTAGTATGAGATTAGGGGGTTCTCTGTAGGCAAGGACTGACCTTTCCTCCAAGGTCTGTTAGAGTGAAGGATCATTTTCCAGGATAGGTTGTAGATTGTTAATAATGAGTTGGAGGGGTTTAAGTTGTGGGCTGTAGGTATGGTGACCATATTTTCTGAACCAAAATTAGGTACACATTAGCCACGCACCCTGACCCCTGTTAGCCACACCCCTGATCCCTGTTAGCCATGCCTCTGGAGGTAACACTCTCGGGGTCAAGATGGACACATTACCGGAAGTAAAAGGTATCACGTGACCTTCTCTAAGAACTTTTCCCACCATCCTCCTACCAATAGGGATGAGTTTGGCCCCCACCGAACACCCCTCATGCAACTATCCTGCAATTGCATTAACCCAATTTGTGTCACATTAACTCAGGGGGCGGGGGAAGCAGAGAGGCTGGGTGAAGTGTTCCCTCTAAGAGTTTCCTCCCATGAGCAGAATGAATTTTGTGTTGTGCACCAGTACTGAGTTCATGTGGCTTGTTTGGATGTGCCACTGTAGCACCCATGTCTCCTCCGCTTGCTCCATCATCTCCCCTGGTGCCTGCTGTCCCCCAACCCCTCATTCTCCTCTGCTGTCCTGACTCCTGCTCTTCTCACTTCCCTCAGCTCTCCTGGGATCTGCCCCCCTGCATCAGCCCTTCTTGCCCCCCTGTGCCCACTCCTCCAGTAGCCCCACTTTGATCATGTGAACTACACCTCCTCATCCCTTCTCCTAACACCTCCCTTGCCTCTCTCCTCTGGTTCTAGTCCCTCCCCTGCAGGTGTCTATCCTTCTACTTCACCCCCAGAATCCTCTGGCACCTGCACCTTCCCTCACCCTGCACCCTCCAGGTGCCTCCACCTTCCCTCACTGCCCTTGCCCCCTTTCTCCCTGATGCTCACCCCCTCATCACCCTCTGCCCCAGTTCCCCTCATGCCGCTCTATGCCCTTACATGACTTGCTCCATCTCCGCCTTCCTCATGCCCACTCCTCCTTTCAGGCCTTCTCCCAGCACCTCCCTCTCGCCCACAATGTCCTTCCCTTCTCCTCTCCTCTCCCAGCTTCACCCTGTCCCCTCCACCCTTCCACTGATACCTCCCCTCCTGCCTTCTGCCCTTTTTCTCATTCTCTCCACTTGGCCCCTGGCATTTGTCCCTCCTCCACCCTGTCCCTTGGTGCCTTTCCCTTTCTTCTCTTGCCCTGCTCCGCCCCCTCCCCTCAGCACAAGTCCCTTCCTCTCCCACATGCCTTCCCCCTACTTTTTCCCCTGCTCCTCCCCCACCTTCTGCCTTCCAGTTTGCAGGGCTGGAGTCTGTGGTCATGCCCCACAAGTCCCCGCAGCCCTGGCCCCAGCTGCTTCCAGGGCAGGACCACTTGCTGGGCCTGGAGCTGGGCCCAGCACCAGCTTTGGCTCACATTAGCAGGAGCACGGAGGGAGACAGGGGGAGCCCCCACCCTCCCAGACCCACCATGCAGGGTGGGAAGGAGCGGGGGGAGAAAGAGCCGTGCAGAAAGCACTGGCAGAGCCCGAACATACCCTGCTCTGAAGCGCTCCAGCCGGGCTCTGCGTGGTCTCTGACGGGACTCCAGTGGCAGCTCCCAGGAGCGGATTGCCAGGTTTATCCCCCTCTCCCTCCCTCTTTTTCCTCCAGCCGCGCAGCGGCTGCCTCCTGTGGATAAAGGAGGAAGAGACGTGGCCAGGCCAGCCGTCCCACAGCAGGAAGGAAGGGTTCCCGGGGGGGGGGGGGGGAACATGCCGGACAGCGGTGCATGCTGCAGGGGAGTTTGGCACGCCACCGGCAGCGGCCCTGGGTACCCATGCAAAGCACCAAGAGAGCCACTTACATGCTGGGTGGAGGTGGGGCGTTGCTGCTGCACCACACTAGTGCTGGGTGTCCTGGGGGAGGGGGGGAATGGCAGTGCCGTTTGTAGCTGGATCCCAATGGGTTTTCCAGGACATTTGCCCCCTTTATCGGGACATAACCTTTAAACCCAGGACTGTCCCAGAAAAAAAAAAAAAAGGGTGTATGGTCACTGTAGCTGTACATGATTACAAGTAGAATTCTGTGTTCTCTTTTTGACCTGTCTTGAAATAGTTCATGTCTGGGTACTCTTTTGGCTCGGTCAATCTATTTTTTTCACTTCTCTGGGTGGATATTTCAGTTTTAAGACTGCTCTATGTAGATCCTGTAGGTCAGTGTTTCTCACACTGTGCTCTGCAGAGCTACAGGGCTCCATGAGACATCTCCAGGGGCTCTGCGAGGTTGACAAACTGGAAACATTGATAGATACAACACATACAATCAGTGGACCTCTGGGGCTCCGCATAAATTTTTACGTATGTAAAGGGCTCCGGAGCCCAAAAAGTTTGAGAACTGTTGCTGTAGGTGTTTGTCTCTGTCTGTGGGAATGGATCAAATCTGGTTGCTGTATACAATAGACTGAGAAATGTGTCTGGGATGGAAGCTAGAAGCATGTAGGTAAGTGTAGAAGTTGGTAGGTTTCTGCTTTAGGGTGGTGGAAGTTTGTCCATCATTTAATTGTACTGTAGTGTTAAGGAAGTGGATCTCTCATGTGGGGATTGATCCAGGCTGAGGTGGATGGGGGAGGGAGGTGGAAGTTGTTGACATGCTTGACATGATGGGTCATCTGGGATTTCCAGGTTTGTGTATCTCGGGTAGCAGATAGAAAACTCCTGGTCGGGGACTGGGGTTAGTGTAAATTTGGTCCTGAGCAGCATCAGGGAGCTTCATGAGCAGCAGTTTTAGGGGTTTTTTGGTATTCTTCAATGGGATCACAGGATAGAAGCTTGTAGAATCTGCTGTTGGTGAATAGTCTGGTTGCCTCCTGTTCATAATATGTTCTCTTCATGATGACTACAGTGCCCCCTTTGTCAGCCTCTTTGATTATGCATTTGTCCTCAACAGCTCAAAGGCAAAGTACTACTCTACCCATTTTATAGATAGGGAATTAAGGCTACAATACCAAGTTTTGTCCCAAGTTACCCTGCTCTAATTTTTATTTACTTTAACCAGCACAGATTCCTCCAGGGAAAAAGGAACTGTTTTGATGTTATATGTAGCATTGCTGCTACCTACTGCTGTGAACTATCTGGTCATGCTCCTCCTGCCAGAAACTCACCAGACTGCTGTGAGGGGATTCACACACTGAAGTCCCATCTACACCAGTAAACTGGAACACTGTTTTCTCCCTTGGCCTGTCTGACACACTTCCTGCACAATTGCTCAGCATGTTATCCGTTATGAAATTTCACCTTCAAGAAACAATTAAGTAAGGAAGCCATTCGGGATGGGATGGGATGGGGCAAGTGCACGGGCAAGCAGTAAAGAATGTAAGTACACTGAAGTACTTATAGTGGCATAAATTAAATTGCATTATCTACCCCATTTTTAGAAACATCAACTAAGGTAATGACTTCTAAAAATACAATCATGCAAAGAACATACAATTTGCAGTATACAAGTAGTGAAAGGTAAGCTCACCAATATTGTACTATACAGTGGAAACCTCTACTGATTCCCAAATATGCAGTCAGCCATTGGGGTTATAGGTACAAATCTTTTCCCTATAGCTAGTGCATAAGATTTATAAACATGAAATTCTATATAGTGTTGATAATGTATCTTTTCCAGTCTATTACTGTGTCAAAGAATAAACACCCTGCATAAACATGTTTGATAAATACTTTATTTTTTTAATTTTATGCAGACATTAGTGATGTAAGTCAACACAGACATCACCAGAATGAGGCTAAAATGAAGGCAGCCATTTGTAAGTGACAGGTTTTAAAAAGTGTAGCCAGACACAAACCCCATCTTGGTTTTCCACGAACCCCATCTTGTTTCCCCCCCCCCCCAGAGAGCAAGAGAAAGGCAGTCAGCCTTTGATGCCCTGGGAACGCAGGTGTGCTGCCTGTCCCTGACACTACCATAAACAGAAACCAGACAGTAAATGGGCTAGCTGACGACCCGGGGCCTCCCGTCGCCCTGATGGCTAGTACCAGTAATTGACACGCCTGCACTGTCCCAGGAAAGGAATCTTCGCCCATCACATACCAGAGGTGCCCATTGTCTGCATTTTCCCAGGTGTAAATTATGCTTTGCACCCTTCGTGGGAAACCTGGCATTCAAAGCCATTTTTCCTAATTGGCCACTTGAGACCAGGAAGAAGCCTACATGACCCAAGGGGTATAAAAGAGGTTCAGCAGCCCACCCCATTTGAGCTCCAATCATCTATACTTGCTGGCAGGTATTGATTGTCTCCCGAGGTCTGTGGGATGCCCAACCTCGCCCTACTTCTTCCCGAGGGATTGAGAGAAAGACGCTGGCCACGCCAAGTCTGGAACGCAGGGGTGAGAATATATACCTGCTATGTGTATTTTGCATGCATTTAATAAGAGCTCAGAGAACCAAAGGGGTTTCATGGTACCTGTAAGTGACTTATTAGTGTAATTTCTGTCCTGTCCTTTGTAGTGGCTGTGTTATCTGTAACACAGCAGTAGCATTTAACAACTAAGTTTTCCCTGTAACAATAAAATAGTAACTGTTTAAGCTTTAACCTGACTCCTTCAGTTGCTGTAACAGAACCAAGCACAATTTAAAAGAACTTCAGCCGGTCATAAGGGACTCACTGCCCTGACCGTCGGCTGACAGAATGGCAAGTGGATTTCACTATATTTTGGTTACCTGTTTTAAAAAAAGTTATAATATGCTATAAACTTTCTTAGATTACTTGCAATTAATTTTTTCCAAAGATAAAGATAAATACAATATAGTCACTAAATTAAATGAAAGCCAAATACTGAACACTGGGATAAGGGATTGGATGACAAAAAAATTCTTTCAAAAATACAGTTAATCTTATTAAGCTATAAAAAAAAAAATGTATGTATCTATATAGTGTCCAGGGCAACCAAATATGTTTTGATATCATATGAAGAGTGAGAATTGGTACAGGGGGAGAGAGACAAAGAGGAAAGCCAACCATCTGTTCTATACATCTTGCTTTGCAATTGAGAATGCTAAGCAACCAAAAAAAAAACCAAAAAAACATAACAATGTTAAAGTTTGAGGGCTCTTGAAAGAAATCACTTCTGTGCAATGTCAAATCCACATACCCGTTAAACTAGTAGAAAGCTTAGGGGCCCTATGTGTTAGTGGGTGGAATGATTAACTCCCAATACTAGTTCAACTGAAATCATTGGGACTTCTCACCATTCCAAGAAGCTGGTGCCCCATATCAATCAGCTTACAGCAAAACCACAGTTAACATAAGAGCTTTGCCTAATCAGGGTCTTATATCAGTAATGGCAGTAGAAATGTGTTCTGAACAAGCAAACATAAAAATCAGTATCTATAATTTATTTTCTCTAGAAATACTTAAATGTAAAGGTATATAGCTAGGAACAAAGAATGCACGACAGACTAAAAGAATGGAGGACTCTGAAAAAGACATAGGTCAAAGTGGTTGAACACTATCTACCAGTGCAACACTGCAGCCAAGACATCCAATACAATCCTTGGATATATAAACATGGGAACATTGAGCAGGAGTGGTGTATTTGGCACCAGTGCAACAGCTATTGGATAACTATGTCCATCTCCAGTCCACAATTCAAGAGGGATGTTGATAAAATGAAGAGGGCTCAGAAAAGAGCCCTAAGGTTTATTAACATAAGTCCATTTAGCAGACAAAGGTATAGGATGATCCAAAGGCTGGATGTTGGCAAATTCAAACTCAAAAAGACATCATTTTAAAAGAACAAAAAAAGTGTGAAGGTAATTAACCATTGGAACAACTTACTTACTAAAGGTTGTGAAGGATCCTAAGGGCTGGGGGAAAGCTGATGGGGTGGTGAGTACATGGATGGGACAGAAACATCTCTTAGGAGAGAATTTATTAATACAAATTCTGTATGTTCCAATAAGGAGAAGAGAATGGAAAAAATGATAAAAGATGGTAAGATCAGATGAGAAAATCAAATGAAAAAAAGAGTCATCTGGAAATAGCAGACATAACTAGTGACAAATTGTTAAAGTGCTTATACACAAATGCTAGAAGTCTAAATAAGATGGGTGAACTAGAGTGTCTTGTATTAAAGGAGGATATTGATATAATAGGCATCATAGAAACTTGGTGGAATGAGGACAATCAACGGGACACAGTCATACCAGGGTACAAAATATATTGGAAGAACAGAACAGGTCGTGCTAGTGGTGAAATGGCACTATATATGAAAGAAAATGTAGAATCAAATCAAGTAAAAATCTTAAATGAACCAAAATGTTCCATAGAATCTCTATTGATAGTAATTGCATTCTCTAATAAGAATATAATGGTAGGGATATTACTGACCACCTAACCTGGATAGTGATACAAACTATGAAACGCTAAGAGACATTAGAGAGGCTATCAAAATAAAAAAATTCAGTAACAGTAGGGGATTTCAACTGTCCCCATATTGATAGAGTACATGTCACCTCAGGACAAAATTTCTTGATACCTTAAAGGACCGCAACTTGGACCAGCTGGTTCTGGAACCCACAAGGGGAAAGGCAATTCTTGATTTAGTCCTAAGTGGAGCACAGGATCTGGTCCAAGAGATAAATATAACGACTGCTTGGAAACAGTGACCATAACGTAAAAAAATTTAACATCCCTGTGGTGGGAAAAAACACATCAGCAGACCAACACTGTGGCATTTAATTTCAGAAAGGGTCATCTGAAGAAGTGGGCTGTGCCCACGAAAGCCCATGATACCATCTACATCTTTTATTAGTCTTCAAAGTGTTACCAGACTTAGTAATTCCTCATTTAACACTATAAACGCGTTTCTGAAAATGTTCATGCTAAGTGAAAATGTGCTATGCAGGTCATTTGCCAAGAAAATAAATGAATTCTTTGCTTCACTCTTCACAGCTGAGGATGTTAGGGAGATTGGCCATACTGAGTCAGTCCAGCGTTGGCATTCTTATGTTCTTCTTCTCCATCACTGCAATTTTAAAAGCAAGACTGGATGTTTTCCTAAAGATACACTGCAGTTTGAACAGGACTTTGCTGAATTAATCCCTGTGTCTTGCATTTTGCAGGAGGTCCGATATAACCACAATAAGTCTCTTCTGATCTTATCTATGGGTATCAAGAGAAGCCACAAACATCTGTGTCCACATGCAACTGAAATGTTACCGCTAGGGCGGTCAAAAAATTTAAAAATTCATCACGATTAATAGTGCCAATTAATCATACTGTTAAGCAATAATGAATACCAATTAAATATTTTGGAGGTTTTCTACATTTTCAAGTATATTTATTTCAATTATAAAAGAATACAAAGTGTATGGCACACACTTTGTATTTTTGATTAAATATTTTCACAGTAAAAAATAAAATATTTTTTCTATTCAACAACATAAGGACTAAAGTGCAATCTTTTTATCATGAAAGCTGAATTTACATATGTATATATAATTATGGTATGTACAAAAAATGCATTCAAAAATAAAACAAAGTCCACTCGGTCCTATTTCTTGTTCAGCCAATCGCTCAAACAAACAAGTTTCCATTTGCAGTGCTGCACAGTACCCAGAACTACAGTGGTGATTTAAAGGACTCAAGCCACAGCAGCAGCAGCTGCCACTAGGAGCCCACTGGACATTGAAGCATTAGCCCTTTTTGCCCCACAGCAGTAACCCTGTTAGTGGCAGCACCTTAATATCACTATCCCTTCCCTACCCTCCAGGGCCACGAACAGGGTTAGGGGGAAGAGAAAAAAGGGGCAGCACTTTAAAGTCAGCTGTGTGCAGGGTGATACCGACAGCCACTTCTTACTGATATACTCTACCGGTCCACTTTTATCTCTAGGCTACACTATTGATAATATACCAGCATGGTTCTGTCACCTAGCCCCTACTGAAGATGCATCGTACACTGACAGAAGCAAGGTTTGCAGTGAATGAAAAAAAAATACTACCTACCCAAATTACAGTAGCTATATCAACAGAAGTATTCTTCTACACACTACAGTTATGTCAGCACACACCGCTGCTATAATTTTCATTGGTACAAAGCTTTAAAAAATGGGAAAGCTGTTTTTACCATAGTGAGAAGAAAGATAATCTTCCTCAGAAACAACTGAAAGAATTTTAACTTTCACACACACTGATTCACAGAAACAGCACCCAACTGCAATAAGGACCTGACACATATAGCTAAAGATGTGCATGCGTTTATAACTTGCCAAAAAATGTATTTGTAAGCACAGAACTCATTTAATGCCAAACACAATTAACTATAACCTCTTGAGTCTGTGGATATTGTCCGGTATCACATCACAGCATTTTTGCAACCATAACCAGAGCCAATGACCAGAGCAAAGAAAGTTTTGTAATTTTCAATCCGTATTCCTATGAGTCACTCTTGTTACAATATATTGGGACATTTGGAGTTCACCAAGAGAAATGCAAGCGCTAGAACTGAAGCTCCTACCTCAGAGATGGTCAACCTATGCTAGTGAGTGGGCTGCATGAGTTGCCCTCTCCATCTCAGTAGCCTGCAAGATTTTTGCATCCAAGATGGTCTCCTGGGATAGGGTAGTTTCGCTAATTAGACTTGCATACCTAGAATGTATAGTGTACTGACTGAACCAGTCAATGTTGTGTGCAATCAGCATGCACCTCACTTCACATGTGTCACTTTAATAATTCTGGTAAAAAGAAAAAAAAAATCTATGTGGATGGAAGCCAGAAGAGTGTAGCAACCCTGCATGTGGGCAACAGTAAATAAATTGTCTCATGGGCCACACATAGAACCCCAATGGCCCACATGTGACCCCTGGATTGCAGGTTGCCCATTACTGTTGCAGATTATACTTCATTCTACCATTTAAAAAAAATCCTGCGTAAGTAGGTGACAATCCCCAGACTTCAGGAGTAACAAGAGAGCTCTCTATTAAACAAGCTATTTAAAGCTTTAAACACACACACACACACACACACACACACACACACACACACACACACACACACACTAATGTTCAAGCCAGAAGACAGCAAATTCTCAGTACCTGCTCATAAAGTGGAACCTCTTATTTTCACTCCTCTAAGGGTTGACATATGGTTTCAACAAAAATACCGGACACACTTGACATTACATCACAAACTACATTACATCTTATTTAAAAAATACCGGACATTTATATTTTCTCAATTTGTTTCCCGAATAGAAAGCTCAAATACTGGACTGTCCGGTTCAAAACCGGACACGTGGCAACCCTACTCCCTCTAGTAGGGATTATCCCAGAAAAATCTAACTTGTCTTTTCCATCAGTTTTAGACAAGACAGTAACAGATTCTAGAAACACTAACTAACAAGATATGGGGGCTGTCCAGCACACAGAATAACTTGCAAACCAATACACAAAAACCTTGCGTGAAACCACACAATCCCAATTGCACAATTGGTAACCTTTAGAGAAGATAATATTTGTGTGCTGCTGGATTAGATCAACAGCAATGAGTCCATGTTACAAGACAGATGCTACTAGACTCTTGGGGGGATGAGAAAGAAGATGATTGCAGTATTGCTACCTTCTCCTTCATGCTCCTCCCTCTCTCAACAATTTTGTTTCACCACATATGTACTTTTGAAAAGTTGATATAATAGTCAGCCTCACTAATTTTCAGGATGTGGAGTGGGTCCACTGAAAGCCAATAAAAATATTAAAATATATTAATTCAATGAAACTAGAAAATTCATTAAGTGTTTGAGGAGTCTTGCTGCTCAAATTAGTACAGATACTGTTGATAGATAAAATATTTATATCTGCTTCTATGATCTTTTAAATGAACCTCTTAACGTATGGTATAATGTATGGTAACAAGAGTTAGGTTATTTTTTAGTAGTTTGTGCTATTACTGAAGAAAGAAAATTGAACAATGACTCCAAAATGAAACCGGGGGAGAAGATGAAACTGACCATTGTACATTCATTCTCTATATTTCAATATATACTTACCCTACAAACTGTGCAATTACAAGCTCTCTGTAATAACCTGCATCTCTCTGGCTTGTTGCCTGTCTCCCTAAAAACAATAGACTTTATTCCCTTCCTGATTACCTGATACAGTGTTTGTTTCTTATGGGACTAGATAGCCCACTTGTTTTGTGATGTGGACAATTTGATATTGGGCTCGTCTACATTGGCCCCTTTTCCGGAAGGGGCATGGTAATTTTTGAAATCGCAATAGGGAAATGCGCGGGGATGTAAATATCCCCCGCGGCATTTAAATACAAATGTCCGCCGCTTTTTTCCGGCTTTTAGAAAAGCCGGAAAAGAGCGTCTACACTGGCCCCGATCCTCCGGAAAAAGCGCCCTTTTCCGGAGGATCTTATTCCTACTGCCTTGTCTAAAACATGCTCCTTCAAAGTAGGAATAAGATCCTCCGGAAAAGGGCACTTTTTCCGGAGGATCAGGGCCAGTGTAGACGCTCTTTTCCGGCTTTTCTAAAAGCCGGAAAAAAGCGGCGGACATTTTTATTTAAATGCCGCGGGGGATATTTAAATCCCCCACGCATTTCCCTATTGCGATTTCAAAAATTACCATGCTCCTTCCGGAAAAGGGGCCAATGTAGACGTAGCCATTGTGTTTTGCTGAATACTGGAAAACAGCAACATGAAAAAGAACAAGCAAAGAATATATCTGAACTTAACTGCAGTTTACTGTAAAAACAATCAAATTAAAAGTTCACTAAGAAGCAGAGAATAGGTTTGGAAAATGCCAACTCTGAGGTGAAAAATTATAAGCATGTTAATTTAGTGTTATAATGGGGACTGCTTTATTACCATTGACTGTAATGGATGCTATCATACACACAAGGAGTAAACCCTAAAGCCTACAAGAATTTGATACATTTAAAACATCCCACAAAGATTGAATTAAAAACGTAAGGGGAAAAAATTAATCCCCCCAGAATTTTAGCACAGATCTTAACTATTCAAACAAGTGTTAAAATCACACTTACACAGTCTTTCAGATATCATATTGTAGCAGACTAGCCCCCTATATTTGATATCAAGTGTAGATCCTTCTAAGAAAGGAGTTAAGTGAGTTTTGCTGACTTGCTGGTCTACATCACTCACTGTGGACAGAGCTTTCTACAAAGGCCATCCAGTGAGCAGAGGAGTCCACAGATAAAAGCCTATGGCACAGAAAAGCCTGCAGAAAAGGCTGAGTTAAATGTTGTCAGCATTAATTTCAAACTTTATTAAAACCAAACCCACTGCAAGTTTGGTCTGAATTAGCATGTGGACTGTGACAGTAGGCAGGAATATAAGAACAGACATAATAGGTCAGACCAAAGGTCCATCAAGCCCAGTATTCGGTCTTCCGGCAGTGGCCAATGCCAAATGCCCCAGAGGGAGTGAACCAAAAAGGTAATCATCAAGTAATCCCCCTCCTGTCATCCATTTCCAAACCCTGACAAACAGAGGCTAGGTACACCATTTCTACTCATTCTGGTTAATAAGAATTGATGAACCTATCCTTCATGAATTCTTTTTTGAACCCCGTTCAAGTTCTGGTCTTCACAACATCCTCTGGCGAGGAATTCCACAAGTTGACCATGTACTGAGTGGAAAAAAAAACCCTTCCTTTTGTTTATTTTTAAACCTGCTACCTACTAATTTTATTTGTATCAGAGGGGTAGCCGTGTTAGTCTGAATCTGCAAAAGCGACGAGGAGTCCTGTGGCACCTTATAGACTAACTGAAGTGTAGGAGCATAAGCTTTCGTGGGCAAAGACCCACTTCGTCAGATGCATGTAGTGGAAATTTCCAGAGGCAGGAATAAATATGCAGGCCAGGATCAGGCTGGAGATGACCAGGTGGATCCAATCAAGGAGGATGAGGTCCACTTCTAGCAGCTGATCTGGAGGTGTGAATTCCAAGAGAATAGAAGCTGCTTTTGTAGTTAGCAAGCCATTCACAGTCTTTGTTTAATCCAGAGTTGATTGTGTCAAACTTAAAGATGAACTGTAGCTCAGCAGTTTCTCTTTGAAGTCTGGTCTTGAAGTTTTTTTTTCACAATGGAATCAATGGACACAAATCTGATATTAGGAATGGCAAAATACAAAAACCTGTAGGGGAACACTTCAATCTTCCTGGACACACAATTGCAGATCTAAAAGTAGCCATCCTGCAGCAAAAAAACTTCAGGACCAGACTTCAAAGAGAAACTGCTGAGCTACAGTTCATCTTTAAGTTTGACACAATCAACTCTGGATTAAACAAAGACTGTGAATGGCTTGCTAACTACAAAAGCAGCTTCTATTCTCTTGGAATTCACACCTCCAGATCAGCTGCTAGAAGTGGACCTCATCCTCCTTGATTGGATCCACCTGGTCATCTCCAGCCTGATCCTGGCCTGCATATTTATTCCTGCCTCTGGAAATTTCCACTACATGCATCTGACGAAGTGGGTCTTTGCCCACGAAAGCTTATGCTCCTACACTTCAGTTAGTCTATAAGGTGCCACAGGACTCCTCGTTAATTTTATTTGGTGTGCCCTAATTTTTATGTTATGGGAACAAGTTAATTACTTTTCTTTATTTATTTTCTCCATACCTGTCGTGACTTTATAGACCTCTCTCCATGCCTGTCCTAATTTTATAGGAAATGGCACTTAAGATCTGAAAGCCTGTTAGGTACTTTATAGACATGGAGAGATGTCTTTCCATAAACTTCCATGGGCAAGGTCTATTGGATTCAAAAGCCCAAGATTCTCACCTTGTTCTAGTTTGTGCTGTAGGTCAGTACTTACTCTGATTCATGTTTGTGTTCTGTGTACAGTTCTCTTTGTTTAGGAGAAAACTATGGTGTTAATGTATGAAGAGGAAGCAAATAATATACTTTAACAAAGCTTTTGCTACTATTTTCACCTGTTCACTTTTCCTTTACCCATCTATCTTTCACCCATTGCAAAGCAACATTTAAAGCCTAATCTTACTTCTGTAACAGATTCCCTATAGGGGAAAAGCTAGGTTACCATGGAATCAGTCAATTAATTTTGACACCTGCTTACTAAGATTGATCAATCATCTTTGATGTCTTTCTACTAGGTTTCTATTCTGCAATTTAGAAAAAAAAAAAAAAAAAAAAAAAAAAAACTTGCATGAGAATTAATGGGCCCCAAGACTCCTTATGTCTTTCCCTTGTGTTAATGCTTTCAGTGTTTGCTAATGCATGTCACTCACTCCCAGAACACAACTAATTACAGATCCTTTTCTGTTAAAGAAAGATCTATTTTTTGTGTATTACAACTCACCTTAAAATCACAACATGCTTTTCACCTGTACTAGTCAGGCTGAAATTGTACTCATACACACTCTTCAAATTGTTGAAACATAGATTTCACTTTAGAACAATATAGACACGCTCACAGTCAGAATTCTATAGTCTATAAACTTTTGTATACATTCTGTACATTAATTTTAGTTTCATGTACAATAATCCAACATTCTTGTCAATAATAACTTCTCTGCACTTATTGTAAGATTATCTACAATGCATTTTTATTAATTGGAGCAACAAGTGTCAGTGAGGTCACAGTTGTCATCTACATCACTGTGAAAAATCTAGCCCTGGGCAGCTCTTGTCTGCAGCAAACTGGCTCTGCTTCATAATCTATCCTTTTCTCATTTGCCTAGTTCCATTCTAACAAGAACCTCCCCACCCCATATTCTGCACAAGTCAAAAAGGCTGCAAGACAGAGTACGATACCACTTTCCCTCTTCTGCACCCATATTTCAGATGCTTTCTATGTGTTTATAATATGCTAATCACCACAATGTTAAGCAGATTGTTAAAATTTCATGGCTTGTAAGTAACCCACTAAGGGTGAAGATTTATTGCCAGTGTCCTAGCAAATAATGGCATACTTCATGCAGCCCTAGCTTGCAGTAATAGTCAAGTTGTGCAAATCTTTACAATACTACAACACTAACAGAGTACATTTTCCTTCTCAAAGGAAAGCTTTATGGGCCCAATCTCAAGAACTTTTCCAAAACAGTATATCTTTAAAAGAAGTTCTCCTAAAGAAACAAAAAGCTAGCTCTGTAACAAAATCATAATGTTGGCAGCAATGATTAAAGATATGTACTCTTGAATAGAGTGGCTAACCACAAATGTATTTTGATTTTACCAGAACCACTTAAGAGCCAAGTCTTAAATATTGTTCACTTAACTAGGGAAATTTTACCTTTTTAACATGCAGCTAAACCTTCCTGGAAGTGGAGAGGGAGTATTAGCATTCTACTGGAATTGAGCAGAATGCCCCAAGGCAAAATGTAACTGTCATGCTTCTTCCCATCAAGTTCACCTGATAAATTCAACTAATGTAAACAAACAAATGCTTCATTACCTCCCCCCCAAAATATATATCAAGGAAATCCCTTTAAAGGCTAATGCCTAAAGGCATTCTAATGTCATTGGCTTTAGTAACCCATCAGAGAATATATTCATTGATTACATACTTTGAAATTTAATCAAAAGATTAAAGTTTGACCTAGCCCTTGTACTATTAGGATATGCTGTGACTGGCATCAAGCTACAAGATATACATAACCCCTTTGAAGTAAAGCATTCCTGGCTCAACAAGGATGTCTACTGCTGATCATTGTGCACAAAGACGACGCAGAAAGGCTACCCCTCCTGTTATTCAAAATCCTCCTGACAATTAGCCCACTGTTCCAAGGTTACTGACCAGTTACAAAACCCCAATTCCTTCACACACGCTTAACATATCGATTTTAACTGTAGTTTGCATGAAGATGCGATGGCTTAATATCTCCAACTGTTGTACTTACCCTCATTCTCAAATCAGTCAAAAATTCACAAATGGAACAACAAGAGCATCAAGTTCTCAGGTAAACTCTGCTCTTCCCAGAGCAGGTGCTTGATCTTAGCTAAAAGGCCAGGAAGAATCGACTAGAGCTGTGTGACTTTAGTCAACATTTCTTGCAAATGTCCTTAAATGAACTATAGTAACTTGTTTGACTGGGAAGTTGGTTCCTTTATCTCACACGCACCCAGAAATCAAATATTTTTAATATTCATAACTGTTAAAGATGCCATCCTGTTTAGCTTATATTTGCCATGTACCCAACACTAAATAGGTTTTAAATAATTTAGATCACAGTATTCTCTTTAAACTCCTCTTTAAGATATAGTTTGTGATGTTGCCTTTTACAGATTTCAAACACACAGTTATTAACTATGTATTATATCACATTTTCTGCTATATATCTCAAAGTGCTTCATAAGGAAGGGTAAGTACAGTTTAGCTATATTTGATATGAAACAAAACAAAGGATAAGTGATTTGTCAAAGGTCATGCCACAGATTAGTGGTAAACTGGAAGCAGAACATTGTTCATCTCACCTCCAGTCTAGTAGCTTATCCACTGAGCTATGCTAACTTCTTTTTAAGAAGCAAAATTGGAAGAAGCAAGATTGACAGCACTAGAAACTCAGTCTTCCCTGATTTATGTATTTGGGGCATACAATGAGCCATACCAGGATAGGCTTGCTCCACACTGTCCAGTCAGCATGAATTGGTCCACTTTCAGGTATGAAAGTATAGTTCAGTTTCTTTGGTTCATTTAGCCCTTGCAGGTAGATTTCATAGTTAAGCATCACCACACCAACACCACTTCCTCTTCTAGCAAAACTATGGTTGACCTACATTATATTTTTTTAATAATGGATGGGAGGCATATGTATAGGATGCTAGATGTATGCTAATTAAGGCCTGTCTTGGTAAAGGACTTGAAAGAAAACTGGTGGGAAAAGAAGTGGATTGAGAGAAAGATTTTCATTCCCTGAAGGAAAGTCAAATGGATTTCCCCCCTTTAGTGAGGCAGCCGCTTGAGATACATATCAATTTCATAAGAGTTCCAGAGGGGACAGCAGTCACACAGCCTTAGTTAATTCTTCCTGATCTTTTGGCCAAAATCAAGTGTAACCAATAATTTTAACATTAGCTTTAATCATTTTTACATTGTATTCATCAGTTCAACATCTGATCTGTACTGGGGGGGGACTTCTGAAGGGCGGGCCTATTCCATCTCTAACTTCTGTAACCTACTTCAGTCTCACACCCACAAAACCATGCCAGGCACAAGCCAACACAGCAGGCATCCGCACAGGAAAACCGATCATACTAAGCAGAGACTTACTTGAACCTGCCCTGGCAATGCTGGCACTGGTCTCCTACCCAGCCCTGGTCACAGAGGCAGGTGGCGTTGACACACCGCCCGGAGAAGCAGGAGGTCCTCTCGCAGGGCTTGGACTGGGACACCTGGGCATAGAGCACCAAGTAGAGGACGCCGTAGAAGAGCAGCCAGCTGTTCGCATCCAGCAGCGAGGCGGAGCAGCAGGAGGAAGCACAAGGTCTCCAGAGTCCGTGGGGCGCAGGAGGGGAGCCTGACGCCCTCCGCCAGGCGGCCCCCACATCCATCGTCGCCGCCCGCAGCGGGGCGCGGAACCCTCCACGCCCAGCGCCTCCAGCCGGGAAAGCGGCCACCCTGCCCCGCAGGACGGGAGGGAAGCTGCGGGCGCCCCCCCGCTGAGAGACGGTCCTGGCGAGAATTAATCCAGTCCGGGCGAGCTCGCCCCGCTTCCCTCCTCCACAGACAGGGGGGCTCGTGACCGTGCGGGGCTGCCTCCCTCGGCCCGATAACGGGACCCCCCGCCACACACCCACCCCCGCGCCGCGCCGCCGTTCCCCTCAGCTGGGGCCAGCGGGCTCCCTACAGCATCCCCCACCCGGGGGGGGGGGGAGGGGGATCGAGGCGCGAAGAGGCTGGGTTAGCGGCCAGCGGCTGTCCCGCCTGACAGTTCCCAAGCAGCCATTTTCCAAGGGCTCGGTGGTAATCTCCGCTCAGCGCCGCCTGGCCGGTCGGATGCCTGCCCACCCCCTTCCTGCCTGGCGCGGCGCGGCTCGCTCGCTCCGCCAGGCCCGTCGCGTGAGCGCGGCGGTTGCTCCCTGGAGGCTGAAGTCCCCCCTCCGCCTTCCCTCAGCCCGGCGGGCGCGCGCGGCTCCAGCACCAGCCCAGGATGCCGCTGCTGTTGCCCTGGCAAGGATGCGGACTCACAGCCTCCCGCTCTCTGCACGGCTGGGGGACTGGGGATTATTTCACAGTAGCCTTCGGCCAGCTCCCTTACCCCGTGCACTTCTCCCCCCTTCCCTACTAAATAAATAAACCTGTGCAGGGGGCTTAGCGGTCAATAGAAATCCCTCCCCTCCATGCTAAGGAAAGGGCTGAGATTGCAACGCGCTCTCCCCATCCATCCATCCACCCACCCTCCTCCCGCTACTGCTGCAGCTGCTCCACAGGAGAGACAATCAAACTACCCCACAAAGAGAGCTGAGCATGTGCAGCGGAGAAGCCCCTTAAAGGCGCAGCGCCTTGCTCGGTTTGCACGGGGGGGAGGCAGCATGCACTGCACACGCCGGTTGGTCGGCTTCTTAAACAAGAAATGAAACGACGAATGGGGCTGCAGCACCTTAGAGATTAACAAAAAAAATGTAGACGGTGTCATCAGCTTTCGTGGGCACATTTCGTGGATTGTGCTCACGAACGCTCATGACACATCTACATGTTTTGTTAGTCTCCAAGGTGCTGCAGCACCATTCGTTGTTTAAGTTTTTTCAGTAACAAACTAACACAGCCACCCTTATAAGAAGTGAAACAGTTCTTCCAACCCTTCAGGGACCGTGGGAGAAGGATTTTAAAAATATTTCCATCTGCTATGCCCTGCTGAAGGGAAAATCACAGCCTGGCTGGTTTGTGTTTCAGAGTGCCCTGCCTTGTTCAGGGATGACTTTCCTTCTTTCCTACAGGAAAAATCGCAGGATAGGAGGAAAGCCCTTCCTGATCCAACGCTAGGCTTTAAAAAAACACATTAACAATAATACGAAATAGCAATAGTAGATACCATGACTCTCAGAATCCATGTAATTTTACTGCATTCTTCTTAACCCACATTTCCTAGAAGACACTCAAAATATCCAACAACTGCAGAGCAGCCATAATTTATCACATGCTATTCACCAGCACTCCTTCTACTAGCCATCTCTCTTCACTATTCCAAACTTATGAGTTGCTACAACAGTTGCTTTTTATTGATTTATTTAAAGCAACCCAACTTCTTTGCACTCCCATCCTTGTATAATGTCTTACTGGAAGTTTCCCCATCCTGAAGCATGGGGAAGGCCATGTTAATCACTGAGGTAAGGACTGATTTAAAGTGTGATATTTCTCCCATCCTGCAGAGCTCAGAATGGACTTTCATGCCATTTCTCCTTTCTGAAAAGTTTCAGCATTTACTTCCATCAGTGAAAATTCTCCAGCTAGTAGAACTATAAAATTGGAAGTAATCTTGAGAGGTCACCAAGTCCAGTCCCCTGCACTCAGGACCAAGCACCATTCTAGACCATCCCTGACAGATGTTTATCTAACCTGCTCTTAATCTCCAATCATGTAGATTTCACAATCCCCTAGGCAGTTTATCCCAGTACTTAACCACCCTGACAGCTAGGAATGTTTTTCCTAATGTCCAACCTAAATCTCTTTTGCTGCAATTTAAGCCCATTGATTCTTGTCCTGTCACCAGAAATTTAAAAATAATACCATAAAATCTCAAATATAATGTGCACCCTGATTTAAGATAGTTTCATTATGATAAAATTCAATATTCCTATAACTTAATGGAGATTGCCTTTCTCCTGGAATGGACCTTGAAAGGTCAGTGAGTCCAATCCCCTGCCTTCACAGCAGGACCAAGTACCATCCCTGACAAATTTTTGCCCTAAATAGCCTCTACAAGGATTGAGCTCATAACCCTGGGTTTAGCAGGCCAATGCTCAAACCACTGAGCTATCCCTCCCCCCTCTATATAATGTGCACCCCGATGATTGATTTACTTGCTTTTTTGAAACTCTATGGCTGTGTCTAGACTGGCAAGTTTTTCCGCAAAATCGAATGATTTTGCGGAAAAACTTGCCAGCTGTCTACACTGGCCATTTGAATTTCCGCAAGAACATTGACAATCTCATATAAGATCGTCAGTGTTCTTGCGGAAATACTGTGCTGCTCCCGTTCCGGCAAAAGTCCTCTTGTGCAAATCATTTGCGCAAGAGGGCCAGTGTAAACAGCACAGTACTGTTTTCCGCAAAAAAGCCCCGATCGCAAAAATGGCGATCGGGGCTTTTTTGTGGAAAACCACGTCTAGATTGGCCACGGACGCTTTTCCACAAAAAGTGCTTTTGCAGAAAAGCATCCTGCCAATCTAGACATGCTTTTCCGAAAATGCTTTTAACGGAAAACTTTTCCGTTAAAAGCATTTGCGGAAAATCATGCCAGTGTAGACGTAGCCACCATGATTGCTACTCTATGGGAATAAAATTCAATTTCACATCCGGTGCCCATGTTTATAACTTAATTTCATAAATGTCAGCAATTAATTAACTATAAACTATTTCATACAACAAGTAAGATGTAAATTTCATATTATTTATTGTTTTTAAATATTTTAAAGCATTCTAGGAATCTCTGCCATTTCAGTTGATGTTGATTTCATGTTTACTGCTGCCTTAGCGTGGTGTCAGCATAGCAGAGGTTCGTTGTCTTCTGACATGGAACTGCCAAAATAAAACTTTAAACAAAAACTCCTATATATAATGCGCACCTCGACTTTTACCCAAAAAATCTTGGAAAAAAGTGTGCATTATATCTGAGATTTTACGGTAATTTTTCTCTCTTCCTTTTAACAACCTTTTAGCTACAATAGGAGGATTATCTTTTATCTAAAAGATTGTTACAATAGGAAGATTATGATCCTATCCTCCAAAGCAGTTGCAACCCCTCCCACATTGGTATCATCAGCAAACTTAGTAAGCGTACTCTCTATGCCAATATCTAAATTGTTGATAAAGATATTTAACAGAACCGTTCCCAAAACAGATCCCTGTAGAACTCCACTTGTTATGCCCTTCCAGCATGATTGTGAACCATTAATAACTATTCTCTGAGAATGGTTATCCAGCCACTTATGCACACACCTTATAGTAGCCCCAGCTAAGTTGTATTTGCCTAATTTACTATGAAGATGATCATGAGAGAGCATATCAAATGTCTTACCAAAGTCTAGGTATGCCACATCCATCACTTCTCCCTTATCCATAAGACTTGTTATTTTATCAAAGAAAGCTATCAGATTCGTTTGACACAATCTGGGCTTTACAAATCCATGCTGGCTGTTACCAATCACCTTATTTTCTTCCAAATGTTTGCAGATGAATTCCTTAATTACTTGATCCACTATCTTTCCTGGCACAGAAGTTAAACTGACTGGTCTGTAGTTTCCTGGGTTGTTCTTATTTCCCTTTTTATAGATGGTTATACTGTTGACTCATATTTAGCTTGTGGTCCATACCCCAAGGGTACGTCTAGACTACATTCCTCTGGCGACAGAGGCATGTAGATTAGACTACCAGGCATAGGAAAATGAAGCGGCGATTTTAATAATCGCTGCTTCATTTAAATTTACATGGCTGCCGCGCTGAGCCGATCAGCTGTTTGTCGGCTTAGTGCGGTAGTCTGGACGCGCAGGGGTCGAAATCAAAGGCATTTGTCGACCTCCCAGGTATGCCTCCTTTCTCCTTTCTCTAGTATTCCTTCCTAGAAAATCATTTCCCATTTTGTGGTGAAACTGATCTTTCTTTCCTAAGTGGGGTGATTTGCATTTGCCCTGGCTGAATTTCATCCTACAGGTAGGATCTCCCTGGTCTGGCACCCTTGGGACCTGACCGGGCCTGGATGAGGCAATTTGCTGGACAAGGGAAGGTCACCTCACATCAGCCCTCCAGCCGGCTGTCCCTCCTCACTGTTGGCTCCTTCAGCCGACCAGGCTGCTGGCTGACCAGTCCCAGCCCCTGCTCCACTTCCTGCCAGCCAGGTGGCCCATGGCCCTGGCTGCGCTGCTTCTGCCAGGCTGCCATGGATACAGCCCAGCTTCCTCTCCTGGGCTGCTAAAGCCAGATTTTCCTTCCCTGAGCTGCTGAGACCACAGCCCCATCCTCACTGCTGGGTGGCACATGGCCCTGGCTGTGCTGTTTCTACCAGGCTATCAGGTCCCTAGCCTGGCTTCCCCTTCCAGGCTGCTGTGGCCTCACTGCCGCTGCTCAGGATACTACTGCCCTGCTGCCTCCCAGCTGATGCGTTCCTGGCCGGGCTTCCCCTCCTGTGCTGCCATAGTCCCAGCCCTGCTGCTATATGGTAGGTAGCCCTGATTGTAGTCTACTGCCCCCTGGCCCTGCTGCTGCTGTCGCTACTGTGGCCCCACTGTTACCTGACTCGCAGGGCTCCCAGATGCTGTCCCTGGGCCCACAGATATTGCCAGATGAGAATGTCGGGGTTAAGGGAGGTACAACCTGTATTTACCTCAGACCATTTCCCTAGTTTGAATTATAATCATTAAGCCATTTATGTCTCTGGCTAGAGTGGGCTCTTTTTGGCCTTTCTAATTTTGCTCCTACCTACTTTTGTTATTTGTACTCCCTTCTTTGTAATATGACCTCGTTTCCACTTTTTGTAAGACTTTTTTTGATTTTCAGATCATTCAAGATCTCCTGGTTAAGCCAGGGTGGTTTTTGCTATACGTCTATCCTTCCCACGCAGTGGAATAGTTTGCTCTTACACCATTAATAATGTCTCTTTGAAAAGCTGCCAACTGTCTTTAATTGTTTTTCTTCTTAGACATACTTCCCATGGAACCTTGCCCACCAGTTCCCTGAGTTGGCTCGAGTCTGCCTTTTCGAAATCCATTGTCTTTATTTTGCTGTTTTCTCTCCTAACATGCCTTAGAATCATGAACTCTGTCATTTCATGATCACTATCACTCAAGCTGCTTTCCTCTTTCAAATTCTCAAGCAGTTCCTCCCTATTTGTTAAAATCAAATCTGTAACACCCTTCTCCCCAGTAGCTTTCTCCACCTTTTGAAAATAAAATTTGTCCCCATACCATACATGGTGGAACACACTGATGCACCATCAGGTTCCCAGCTTAGCTGTTCATTGGAGAAACAATTCCCCATACATCCAATCCCATTCCCTGAGACTGCAGGGAAAGGCACAGGCAGGGACAAAGGCTACACTATAGCTTCACTCCCCCAGGCACACTTGCCTACAGTCCACATAGACATTCACAGGCTTTGCTGGTTGGGACACAGGCAGCATGTGCCTCAAGATCGTTTGCCAAAAGCTGTGCTCTATAGCCAACTTAAAAACTTCCTGCAATGAAGAGAAAGGCCAAAGCTCTAATACAGCGACAAGGCCAAGCAAGGCCTCGAGAAATTCAGCATTCCGGCTGACAACTGGACAAATCCTGCCCACAATCATTCAGGCTGGAGAAGCTGAGTCAAGACTGGTTCAGTCACCATCGACATGTTTTAGAGATTCCACGCTGACGCCCACAGGTGAGCCAGGAAATGGCAACTTCTGTTTGGTGAGTGGACCTGTAGTCTCTGTGAGAATGTTTGCCACTAGCACATTGGGCTCATTTCCCATACCACTGCTAAGCACCACTGACAGGCTGCCTTTGTTGCATTTCCTTTCATCTGTCAAACAGGGTGGTCAAACAGGGGCCCCAACCAAGATCAGGGTCTCATTGTGTTAAGCACATATAGGTAATTAAAGACAGTCCCTTTATTGAAAAGTTTATTGTCTTAATAGACAAGACAAATAAAGTGTGGGCAGGGAAACAGAGGCTGAGACAAAGTGTTTTGCCCAAGGTCACACAAGCAGGGCAGAGCCATGAATAAAACCCCGACCCTCTGGACTAAGTCTGCCCCCCGCTGCCCCATTAACCAAGCCTAGATAGATTATTTCATTTTTCTGATTCAGGTCCATTTCTCCATTATTAAACATCTTTCTTTGTATGGTTTTTGTAATGAATTAGAGAGTTCATGCAATGTGTGAGGAAATGGAAATTATGCCATTCTTTATGCTTTCTGAAAAAAGCTCAGTCCTGAATGTATGCTGAACAATCTGTTAATTGTGCCAAATTAAATGTCATTAAGCCTTCTGAACAACTGTCTTCTGTTAAGGAGTGATACGAGACCAACAACTGAGTTAATTTAAGATCAAGTATCAAGATACAACTGTAGTTCAAAGATCAGTTATTCATTTCAGACCATATTAATTTTTTTTCAATGCAGAAGGAAGAGACCTTCATAAATAATCTTCAGCTCATATTCAGCATTCTCTCCTGATTTTTCCTTACTCTCCTTATAATAAGGACCAAAGAAGGAAAAAATGCTCCATCTTTCTCTAATCTGATGTAGATTTTGTTTCAGACTAATGGAAGCCAGCCAAGTTTTTAAAGCAGTCATTCAAAGCAAAGGTAATTGCAAAGGGGCACTGCAGCCCTTTAAGCACCAAGAGCTCTGTTCAATAGCTCAATTATCAATATTTTAGCAGTATGTTTGTTCATTAAACTCTAATTTTCCCTCGCAAGTATAAATATGAAAAGTACATAGAAATGAAAACAAAGGAAAGATTATGAAAAGAAATATCAGGATGTTATTTTTGATGGTCATCTAGCAGGCTGAGAATTGAGACACATACTGAAATAAAAATATATTGGGAGTCATAGAACTTAGAAGATTATGAAGAAGTAGATGTATTCCTACTGACTAAAGCAATCATGAGTTCTATGGCTAAAATAACTGAAGACCTCTTTACAGATTTCTGGGTGCAAGAGAAGAGCAAGGAGGAAAAATGCATTTGCTAATTGGGCAAGTCTGACAGCTGTCTCGTTAGCTGAATAGTAACTGGCAATCCATGTAAATGAAGGAGTACAAACTTCTTGATGTTCTGTATCACACCAGTTCAGTTCATTATAGTTTTCATAATCCTAGTGAATGAGAGATATGCAGACACTAGTACTGGTTCACTGGTACTCTAATTTGATGAGGGTTTTTTTTATTAGTAAGAGTTAACAGATGCTTCTGTTCAGGGGGGAAACAGGTCTGTCAATTCTTTTCATCCATACATGTAAGGCTGTAAGAAATTCCACTTTTCTTGGCTGTGCAATACTCTGAATCACTCCTTGCTCAGGTGCTTGATATGGAAATAGTCTGCACTATTAAAATTCCCACTTAAAAGCAAATAAGTATGTAACTGACTAATTTGCAGGAAAAGGTTTTACGTTACTGAATGAGAGAGAATAGTTTAAACTTAGATAAATGAGATAATAATAGTCAGACATTATGATATGGTAGTGGACAGGGTAACCCACACAATAACAAGCTGAAGCACTACAATAGAGAGAAAAAGCCAAGGGTATACAAAGCTAGGGCACCAGTACAATAAGAGGAAAAACTTATTGAGATATTTGTGGCCATATAGCAGAAGAGCTAAAAATGCTGAGCTTCTACCTACATACAGGGCTATATTGTGCCCCTTGAGCCACAGACCTCATTGTGGAATGGTGTGAAGTAGGTGCCAGACAGTAGGAGCCAAAAGGCCAGACAACTTTTTGATACCATCTGGATGGGCAAGTTTCCATCTTTTTTTTTTTTTTTTTTTTGAAAGGTCCATGCATATGTGGTGGACTTTTCTGCAGGGTAACTTAAAGGTGGAATCAGGCCTGTTTCCATGGAAACCACATATGTAAGAGTAAGCATACTGGGTGAAAAATGGACATGGGCCATCATTTGACTCAACAGGAACGCATTTTCACCCAATTTTACTTTTTCATTAAGATAATGGAAACCTATGCAAATATGATAAATTTGCCTAACCATTGCAGTGGCAGTTGCCAGCACCATCACAACATGCTTCACATGAAAAATATTTTGATTTGACAGGCATTAGCATTAATTTGCAACTTAAAATCAACTTTTAGTTGATAATATGCAATAAGGCAATGTAACCTAAGATTTATGGGTTTGTCCCTTTATTTGCTTCACAACTGTGATGCAGTTGTGATTAGTAAGTTTATTAAATCTGATTCAGAGGTTCCCAAAAGGCATCCACAACACAGTATAAGTTTAGACATGTCATATGTGATGTGGAGGCTTCTTTCACAGATCTGACCAAGTCAAGACACCTGGAATCAAGTAAGAATTTTTTAAGAGCCAAGAGATCCAAAAAAAAAAAGGTGTTGCCATTATGCAACATAAACGACTCCAAAGAAGTACCTAACATTTTATTACCTAAGTTGTAGAAAGATTTTTACACACAAGAAAACTCTGCCACAGCTTGAAAAACAAGCACAACTTTCCAGCTGTGGTGAAAAAAATTTGCTATGAATCACACAAATCAATAAGGTCAATAGGATCATCAACCACAAGGATATATAATAGTGTGTATGTTTTTATGATAAAGTATCTAATTACATGAAAGGAACCTAGTCCTGAAAGCCACTGTGTCAGGCAGTAGATCTTAGTTCAGATAGGACCATATGGAAAAGAGCGGAAGAAAAGATAGACGGAAAGATATAGGCTGTCACATCAAGGGAGCAGGTAGCAGCAGAAGCATGGTATCATAGATCTTATTATAGAACCTACAAAGCTAGACCAATAGAAAAGCATGAGTGTTGTCAAAGTAAAAATGATATCATGCGCTTTATGAAAGAAAAACAAACATATTATAGGCTATTCAATTAGATCTGCACTGATTTGCCTTCAAAGCCTTATGTCAATAATGAAGCTCTCACAGAAATTGGTGGCAAGTATGAGCAAGCTTGGTATTAAAAAAAATCAAGACACAAATGAAGAAACATGTTTGGAGAAAACTGGAAGCAGAATTCAGTAATAGCCTGGAGGTTATATCAAATAATAATGTCAAACATGTTGATACCAGATACCTTTTTGGGGGGCAATGCTAATCAAGGAGAATCTAAGAATAGCCTGGGGGAGGTGCACATTGGTCAGAAGATCCTGATCAGGTCTTGAAGCAGATGTACAGTGCTCATGTGACTCGTCATGTGGCTTAATGGTGTAATATCTCTGCCAAATTCTCTCAGACTTCCTCAAGGTATTGGCATGGGACACAAAAAAGACTGCTTCGTTCTCATGAATTCAAAGGTACATACAATCTTTCTCCGAATATTATATATATATATGCTATTTTTGGAGGCGGGCAGAAATCTGCTGAGCACAAAGCTAGGACCCTGAAATCTCTCATTGGCAATGTGGAGTTGATTAAGATACTCAGTTGACTAAGTCATGGGATGTCCTATAGTCAGCAGGAGGAAATGGACACTGCCTTCAGTGACAGTCAGAATCCAGACAGCCTAAGGGGAGAACAGAGTATCTGAACACCGAAGAAAAAGCAATTAAGTCAACTGATTCATAGTACAACAAGGTTGTATAGAAAATGTATCAAGTACCATAAAATCTCGAGTAGAATGCGCACTTAAGTATAATGCGCATCTGCCTTTTAAACGTCAGAATTCTTGAATAAATTAAACTCTTATCTATAATGCGCACCCCCATTATACTCGAGATTTTACGGTATCCTATTTGCCCCCATATTCCTCCTGCTAATTCTTCTAACACCATATAAGCAACTCCAAAGCACAACAAATCTACAAAGTCAGATTAGGAAGCTCCTCACAACTCAAAGGCACAACTGCAAACACAAACCGAGCTTGCGCCTGCCAGGGGAGTGTCCCCCACTCTGCTTCCAGTGGGCTGAGCTCGGGGTGGGGAGCCTCCCCCGCCCAGCTGCCGGTTCGCCGAGCTCGCGCCTGCCGGGGAGCCTCCCCCACCCAGCCGCCGGTGCGCTGAGCTCGTGCCTGCCATCCCCCGCCTCCCGCCCCTCCGGCCCAGCTCGTGCCTGCCGAAGGTGAGTTTAAAACTGTGTAGGCAGCTTTATTTTCCTGAGCTAATCTCTTTGTGGGGACAGTGAACTTTATAATTGTTGTGAATGTCCTGTGAGAGGGATTGGAGGAGACTGCACTGCAATATCTCTGAGGTACTCAGGAAAAAGGAGTTCACTGAATGTTACCTGCAGGGCAAGGTTTAGACTGGCAGAATCTCAAGGAGTTTGTTAGTGAGGCAAACAGAGAGGTGTAACAGACACAGTCTAATCTCTAGCAAAGCTCTCGCTGATGCATAAAGGTAATACAATGGCTTATGGTTCTGGGTTCCCTAAGAAGAGCATCACACCCTCCGCTGGCTCATTCTGTCCAGCATGCCCACAATTGGTGTATGATAGCATCAACAGATTTGAGGACATGCATCTGACGAAGTGGGTCTTTGCCCACGAAAGCTTATGCTCCTACACTTCAGTTAGTCTATAAGGTGCCACAGGACTCTTCGTCGCTTTTGCAGATTCAGACTAACACGGCTACCCCTCTGATACAGATTTGAGGAGACATTCAGTGCTGCAGGGACATCACATAGAACAAACGGTATGGAAGTGAAGTCTCAAGACAACCCAATAAAGCTCCACATGCATAGCAAGTTAAAATATGCACCAACACTCTTCCACAATTACTGCTTCCTCTTTGTAATGTTGGTAACTAAGATGGCCCTCCTGTGATGGAACCAATGAAGAGGTCATTCACAATGCTCAAGTTAAGAATCAAGTAGGGTCTCCGGTGAGGCAAACGGATGTAAATAACCAGATGGCCAGCTTCTGAACTGGCTTGAACATCCAGGCATGCAACAAGGTCAGCATGACTCAAGACAATATAGGGCATTGGCCAATCACCAATGCACCAACAATAGAGATGTCTATGGTCTATGAAATCCTTAATCAGACTCAAAATATGGGGAAAAAAAATCTCAATTTGAAAGAGATAATGTGTCTTTGATGAGGCACATATGCTTGAAAAGTGCTGAGAGAGAATGACAAAAAAATTCAATACATAATTATCAGTATGGGTGCAGAAGTAGCTTTATACTACCTTGATAACATCCAGACTCCACGTTGCTGTGGAGTCTGAAATGGGCCCTAGTATAAGTTGGTTGACTTCCAATGTCTGTTCTAATTTACCTTGACTGGGTTGCCTATAGGCTCTCCAGAATCCCTCTATTTCTTTCCTCTTCAAGCACAACCCTGATCCATGACATGTCATTCTCTGCCCTTCTACCTATGTCAGGGCCTGCAGGGATAGCAGAGCTACAGAAGGCTAACTAACCAGACTATCTGCTGTTCCTCCACAGGATGAACTTGTGTCTGCTACACCATTCTGTATCACCCTTTGTGACCAGAAATGAGTCTCTTTCATTTGGCAGAAAGACACTTTGCTACAGTAGACACAAACTCACTGCACATGCATTACATACACATTACTAGATTTACTAGTATCCACGCTGGTAAATTTTGCAACTTTAGTATGTTCACATTTGTTCCATCTAACAGGGCAAATCCTGAAGGAGGTTTTTTTTGCCATCTTATATTTGTTTAAATTGGAAGAGCCTTCCCTGCAGTATCTTACTTTTCCCTAGAAGAATTCACTTCTTTCTATAAATAAACCCAAACTAGTACTCGATTTCAATTCAGAAATGTTCAAAGTGCACAAAAGTCTCTGTACCATATTGAACTACTGTCACCATCAGCAATCCCTTGAAGTCGAGGATGGTCTCTTTCACATGTTTTATTTTTCATGGGTCTCTGGATGAGTGAGTAGTCCAATCCTTGAGCCACAGTCTTTGGCAGACATTGCGGGTGGTATTGGAAGACAGAGTTGGCCACAATCGCTGCATGATGTTGTCTTTCTTTTCTGGTGTTTTTCTGTGACAAGGGCAAGGTAATTTTCTTCAAAAGTGGATGCTCCTTCACTGACAAGCCTTCACCAGTTATTTCTATCCTGGGCTGCTGTCTCCAAGTGTGTGGTGTGAATGCCACATCTCTTGATGGATATTTAGAGGGAATCTTAAAAGCATTTCTTTTGACCTGCCCTTTTCCTTTCTTCTTTTGGTGAATTGGGTATACAGCACTTGTTTCAGTAAGCATACTTCGGGCATGGGCACACAGTGCCTGCTTAACCTCAGCTGGTGTTGGAGAATCTGTGCCTTAACTCTGAAGTTGGTTTCTGTGAGGACACTGACATTAGAGTAATAATCCTCTCAATTTATATTGAGAATCTTCAAAAAAAAAACATCTGTATGTGTTTTTCTGTAGGTCCCCAAATCTCACAGTCATAAAGGAGAGTTGTGAATACCACTACTTTATAAACTAAAAGTCTAGTATGTGTTCTGAGGTTGTGATTCTTGAACAGTTGACAAGAAAGGCTGTCAAAAGCAAGGCTGGCACAGAAAATTCTGTGATGAATCTCAACATCTGTGTCTACCCTCTTTGAAAGATGGCTGTAAAGGTGGGCAAAATATTCTACATTTTCCAGTTCCAGTTCCAGTTCGTCAATGTAGATCTTCCTTGCTGGGTTGAATGATTGACTAGGGACTGGCTGGTAGAGAACTTTTGTTTTGTTGATGTTCAGAATTAGCCCTAGATTTTTATACATTTCAGAAAAGCAAAAAAAGGCTATGTGTAGATTCTTTTTTGAGTGTGCAGCTGCAGCACAATCATCCGTGTATTGGAGTTTGGTTATTGTTGCTAATATTACTTAAGTTCTGTTATGGAGATGAGAAAGGTTGAAGAGCTTGCCATAAGTCCAGTACTGGATGCCAATGCCCTGTGGTAAACAGTCTTGGGTTAATGTTTTCATAGTTGCTAAGAAAACAAGGAAAAGGGTGGATGCCAGTTCACAACCTTGATTTACAACAGTTAAGATGACAAAGGATCAGAGGAAGAGTCACTGCATAAGGTGGAGGTATCTTGCAATGGTGATCATTTTGCTTTGGTAGACAAACTTTGACATGATTTTCCACAGAGCCTCACAGTTGACAATCAAAAGGTTTAGTCAGTCAGTATATGTTTGGACTTCTTTTGCTTTGTTTCCCCACCTTTTGTTTTTGATTTCTTGCATCCTCCTTTGAAATTCAGTTTTGGGCTGATGGAAGGAGCTCTGCCTCTTACTGGATTGTTGTTGGTTTTGCCAGTCTCAGAAAGCTTTTTTCTTCTGGTCCAAAAAGAACAACGATGTTGTTGTCCAACTAGTCCTGATGGCAGTGGGTAACAAGGCCTATGGATTCCTCTCAAGCCCATTGATGGTCGGTTTTGGGACTTCCCAGTCTGCTTTGACACTTGGGCTATCATTTCTATATTGCCAGTTTTTAACTGAGGAGTACTTGGATGTTCTCTTAGTGTACTGAGGACTGAAGTCTTTGGATGTTGCATTGCCCTCTGTGTGGTTTGGATCACTGTTTTGTGCAGGAAAGTTGCCAAATTCTTTTATACCGCCTGCTTTGTCAGAAGAGTGTGTTTGTGATCACAAGACCATGCTTCGCACATTTGCTGAGTAGAAGGATGCAATTGGGATTGGTCTTGTCCATTCCTTCCGTCTGAATGATACTACTCTATATATTAGAATCTTGACCAACCTTTGTGATAAATTCCCCTACAAGGATTATTTTATCTGTCTTTTGAAGAGATGACAAAATTTTATCAAGGCCAGTGTGGAGGGGTTCTTCTTTAGCATCAAGTGTTGATGCATATGCACTGATGGTAGTGGCAAATGGCTTATTGACCAATTGGATGCAGAGGGTCATACTGTTTGTTTGCCTGTTGTTTGCTTGTTTAAACTTTCCAGAAGGAAGTGTAACCACTGTCCTCTTCCCTCAAATGGCCTTCATCTACATGTCTAAAAGCCGCAATATCAATGTTGTATCTCAAGAGTTCATGGGCAACAACTGCTGTTCTGTGTTTGGGTCTTTCATTTCTATTAGGGTACAGACATTCCACATTGCAAAAATCATTTGGTTTTTTTACTACATTAGGAGCGATCCCTCTGGATGTTGTTATCTAGTCAGGTATAGTGGGATAACTTATGTCTGAGGCAGCTTTTCTAACACCCATTCCCATAGACGGTGAGCAGATGGGTTCCTAAAAAGGCCCGTTCAGTCATGACTGCTGCTGCTGCTGTTGCTGAAAATGCCCCTCCTCCCATCCCACATATCCAGGTAACTTATCTGTAGCGTAAACCTAAAAAACTTTTGAGAAGCCCAGAGAAGGATTTTATGTTAGTGAGTACACACAAATACTTTACACTGGCTTTAAGACCTAGTCTATTGCGGCCAAATCCAATAACTATTGTTGAGTAAACAAAAATACAATAAAGGTCTTACAATGAGGAAATCCAGAAGGATCTTAAGCACAAAGAAAAAAAAAGCCAAGTGCAAAGAATGCAGAGTGAACCTATATTTAAAACCAAAATCTTCAGTGCAAACAAAGAAATCATACACAAACAGTATTTCATTGATTTTTTTATATAAATTTGCTGAATTTCTAGCCCTGAAAGCAAAAGGGAGGGATTGTATTTTTCCTTATTTATTAAAAATATTGTGGACTTTGAATCAAGAATAATGAAGCCTGTTATAATCAAGACAAAGAGGTCTGCAAAGTGTTTTTGAAAGCATTTAAAAATTAAAGAGACTTGAATACAGCAGCGAAGCCATTCTGGCAGATGAAACCCAGACTCCATCAATATTGATAAGATGACATGCTAGATATTAGAATCATCAGTACTGCTGTCTTGGAAAAGTCTATCTGACTAGTAAAATCACACTCAACTTTTTAAAAGGTAGTAAGCACGGAGACAAATGTGAAGACTATGCAGTCAGTGTCTTTATGGATCAGTTCTGGAAGAATAATGTATGTGCAGGTATGGTACAAAGATAATTATAAGGGAAACAGGCATAGTGGGCATTAGTGGCCCAGCAGCAGTGGCAAGTGGGTGGCACAGTAAAAGCAAGGCAGATAACCAGGGAAGAGGCAGATTCATGATGGTCCTTTAAGACAAAGACCAATTTAAACTCAAGGGCTGTGTCTAGACTGGCATGATTTTGCGCAAATACTTTTAATGGAAAAGTTTTTCCGTTAAAAGTATTTGCGCAAAAGAGCATCTAGACTGGCACGGATGCTTTTGAGCAAAAGCATCCGTGCCAGTCTACATGCTCTCTTGCGCAAGAAAGCTCCGATGGCCATTTTAGCCATCGGGCTTTCTTGCGCAAGAAATTAACTTGCCTGTCTACACTGGCCCTCTTGCGCAAGAATACTTGCGCAAGAGGGTGTTTTCCTGAGCGGGAGTATCAGAGTATTTGCGCAAGAAGCACTGATTTCATACATTAGAATGTCAGTGTTCTTGCGCAAATTCTCGCGGCCAGTGTAGACAGGCAGCAAGTTTTTGCGCAAAAGTGACTGCTTTTGCGCAAAATCTTGCCAGTCTAGACGCATCCGGTAAGTAATAATGTGGAAGGCACTAGAGAGACTTTAAGGAGTGTATGGGGATGACTGTCAAAATGAGATCCAAGGAAGTTATAAAGCTGTATCAATTTTTATTGAATATTTTTCTGTAATCTTAGGAGGCACATACATGCCTTATCACCACTGTGGAAACAATCCAGCATCTCCACCACTAAAGAGACAAATGTAGTCCACCTCAAGTAGATTACTTCTTCTGTCACTGAGTTCACAGCATGCTCTTATCCACTGTTAGAACAACTTGAAAAGAGAGGAAAATGTGAAACTTGTTGCCATTTTCCTCCCAAATGGGAAACAATTACCCACTTAGCCATGCGTGAAACCTGTCAACTGTATATTGAAGATGCATGTGGGTTCTACTTCCCTTTTCTTAGTTCCTGCACGTCATAAAACAATGTAGTATAGAGCGAGGGACATATAGCATAACACCATACAAAAAATAAGGAGAATTCTTCTATTGACTACCCTGAGGGTTGCTTTTTAATTCATGTACAATGCCTCAGTGATAAGCATTTATCAAATGTTAATAGATTGATTTTGACATTGGCTCATGGAAAAGGCAAGTTTTGAAGAGTGGGAAAATGTTTCAGAAATTCCCATTATATGAAGGTTTAATATGATTCTCTCTCACTGACACTGAAAATAAGCTCATTACCAAACTTGATCTGTTCTATTAAACAAAGCTTTTCAGTTTAGAAATTCATTTGCCCATCTGGCTGCTGCTGTTCATTCTGCAGACATCTTCATTTTGGTGTCTATATTGCTACATTGGTGCTTTCTGTTAATGATTAAAATTGATTTGGAAAATCTCTATATTTACCAGTTTTAAAATGTTCTTTCAGGTTTATATTTTTCTGTATACATTTCCCCTGCCTTTAATTGGCACAATTAATTCCTTTGGAGTCTCCCCACAATCTCCTTAGTCTTGACTAATAAGTAATTTTCTTCTTGTCAGCAAACTTCCACATCACAATTGCCCCTTTAGTCCATATCACTGAGGCTATGTTTACACTGCACATTTATTTCAAAATAGCCCATGTTATCTGTTATCAAAATAACAGAGTGCACATCTACACAACAAACCTATTATTTTGAAATAATCATATATATAGTAGCCCAATGTCTGAGACTCTGTAACGCTGAAATGCTGGCTGTTCCCTCTGGGCAGCGCTGTTGCCTCCCTGGCTGTTCCCTCTGGGTGGTGCTGTTGCCTGAGTCAAGTCCTTTGCCTCACGCCATGGCTCTCAGACAGTGCCCAAACGCTGCTTGCTCCCCCCCGGTGGCCCGGTTGAGCAGTGCAGAAGTCAGCCAAGTGCCACGGTGGGAGGGGAAGAGGGTGGGGCAGTGACGTACATGGCCAGGGGGTGGGGCCTGGCTGTGTATGTCACTGCCCCACCCCTCCTCTGCACCCCTCTTCGCCTCCCATCGTGGCACTCAGCTGACTTCTGCGCCGCTCAGCTGGGTCGCCATGAAGGAGCCCAAACAGCCGCTTGCTCTGCTTGCTCCCCTGTGGGGGCCCGGCTGAGCGGCGCAGAAGTCAGCCGAGCGCCACGGCAGGAGGCGAAGGGGGGCGGGCGGTGACTTACACGGTGAGAGGGCGGGGCCTGGATGAGCATGCATTCCCAATGGAGACAGAGGAGAGCGGAGAGAGAGTGAGAGGCAGGAGGGGGAGAATAGAAAGAGAGAGACGGAGTGAAGGGAGAGAGAGAGGCAGGAGGGGAAGAAGAGAAAGAGGGAGACGGAGAGAGAGGCAGAAGGCGGAGGAGAGCTAAGGGGGGGGGACGCAGTAGGAGGAGGAGAGATAGAGAGAGAGACTGAGGGAGAGACCAGAGGCTCAGGAGAGAAGACCAATGTGGAGGAGAGAGACCTGAAAATCCCGTCTTATGACAGGCTTATTGGCTAGTTTCTAAATAATGGGCTTCTTACTCCAACTTCTGTAATTCTCATTTCACAAGGAGTAAGGAGTAAGAGAAGTCAACGGAAGAATGTTAGACATACCCTAAGTATATCAAACTACTTCAATTCCTGCAATAATCCTTAGAATATACCACTATCTATTAGCTACTTTCTACATTAAGGGGAAACCATTTATTCCTTCTTTCCCTCTCTCTCTCTCTCACTCATCTGGAACAAAGCTTTGTATCTCATCTAATTCTTACAAGTTTCTTTACTAACTGAGGCCCCAAATCAGTAAAGCATTCTACTGAGCTTAATGTGATTAAAACATGTACTTAAATGCTGTATTGAATCAGGAGAGAGTTTTCTGAATTTTGAGAAGGACTTAATTACAAGCTCTCGGAAGTCAAAATAATTCATATCCACCAATTTTCTATTATCTACTGATTTCTTATCTCTTTTCAAATTCAGGGAGTACTTATGTACTAATACAAAAAGTTCATCTCTATCATATTATGCATATGGAATTAGTTTATATCCCTTCTAGAAGATTTACTCGGCGTTGCTCAGGTCCTGTAGCCAGACACAAAACCCCATCTTGTTTTTACCCGGGGCCTCCCATCGCCCTGATGGCTAGTACCAGTAATTGACACGCCTGCACTGTCCCAGGAGAGGAATCTTCGCCCATCACATACCAGAGGTGCCCATTGTCTGCATTTTCCCAGGTGTAAATTATGCTTTGCACCCTTCGTGGGAAACTTGGCATTCAAAGCCATTTTTCCTAATTGGCCACTTGAAACCAGGAAGAAGCCTACATGACCCAAGGGGTATAAAAAGAGGTTCAGCAGCCCGCCCAATGGGAGCTCCAATCATCTATACCTGCTGGCAGGTATTGATTGTCTCCCGAGGTCTGTGGGACGCCCAACCTCGCCCTACTTCTTCCCGAGGGATTGAGAGAAAGACGCTGGCCACGCCAAGTCTGGAACGCAGGGGTGAGAATATATACCTGCTATGTGTCTATTTTGCATGCATTTAATAAGAGCTCAGAGAACCAAAGGGTTTCATGGTACCTGTAAGTGACTTATTAGTGTAATTTCTGTCCTGTCCTTTGTAGTGTCTGTGTTATCTGTAACACAGTAGTAGCATTTAACAACTAAGTTTACCCTGTAACAATAAAATAGTAACTGTTTAAGCTTTAACCTGACTCCTTCAGTTGCTGTAACAGAACCAAGCACAATTTAAAAGAACTTCAGCCGGTCTTAAGGGACTCACTGCCCTGACCGTCGGCTGACAGGTCCTCAACTCAAATAAGTTTTGTTTTTCTTACTTTAAATCATTGCTCTGGGGCAGGGCTAGAGATGAAGGATTCAGTATTCTGGCTGCCCCTGGGAGAGAGGAAAACCCCAGCCTTCTCTCACTGCAGCAGGTTGGGACCAGGTGAGATGGGTCTATCCATGGCCACTGCAGCCGCAATGGGCAGTGCTGAGAGAAGGATGCATGTCCCCTGGTTGAGGATAGGCAGACACACAGACAGACACACAAAGCAGGGAGAGGGACAGCTCAGTGGTTTGAGCATTGGGCTGCTAAACCCAGGGTTGTGAGTTCAATCATTGTGGAAGCCATTTGGGGCAAAAAATTTATCAGGGATGGTACTTGGTCCTGCTATGAAGGCAAGTGACTGGACTCAATGACCTTTCAAGGTCCCTTCCAGCTCTAAGAGATAGGCAGTCTCCATTAATTTAAAATATATGGTACATAGCTGTCCCTTTCTCCACCCCTAGTCCCTGCTGTCCCAATGGATTTATAGTTGTTCTGGTCACCATTTCTGATCCCTTGCTGACTCTGTGACTCTGTGGTCATTCTACAGAATAACTTCCTCCTACTAGACCTCTCCCTTTCCATTTTATGAGAAACAACCGAATTCCAGGCACATCCCATTGTCCTGGTACATCAAACACTTACCTTGTTTTAAGTTTTGATAAGAGGGAGCTGCCTACCAAATTTGGTGGTTCTAACTCTTATCATTTAAGAGGAGTTATTGAGCAAACAGATTCATGCACAGATGGCTAGACAGACAGACAGATACATATTTCTAAATTATATAGTAAGACATTTAAGAATTGCACCAATTACTTCTCCTAGTATTAAAGGAAGATTTCTTAGGACACAATGATGCAACTTTGGCCACCCTTTAGTTCTGCAGTCTTAGTCATTGGTCTAAATGATAAATCAAATATGAATGTAATTACAACTGTACTGTAATTCAGCTCTTTTGGTGTTTAGTGATTTGGAGCAATGCCTCCTGATTTCATTGAGTACATTGCAATTTAATTTTTCCAGTTGTTTCACTACATTTGAAAAAAAAAGATACCTCTATCCTCAACTCCTGTTATGCTTGGTTATTCATTTAGAATAACCCACAGAATACATATTGTAAAGAATGAACCTAAGAACTTACTTAATTGTTCTAAGGTCTTCTTCTTTTTTATTACTACTTCCATGGACTTCCTATGTCGTATGTACATTTAAAAAGTCTCATTATTTGTCTTTATACTTTCAGTTATTTGTTTTTGAAATTTACTCTTAATCCCCATTTTCCATTGATTCCATCCTCTTGATATCACTTGGGGTGGATTTCCTTTTTTGTTACCTTAAAAAATTTGTCACCTTAAAAAATTTCCTTTTTCATCCCATATCAACTCTCATACATTGTCATTTTGGTATAAATTTTTCCGTGGATTCTGTCATATGAAAGAATCCTTTCTGTAGCTCAAATTATTAAGCAGCTTCAGTGCTGCTTTTAAGGAAACTGCAATACAAATTTTGTCTTATTAAATTAAAATCACTCCTCCTCCTCTGCTCCATCCCCTTTTTTAAAAAAAATCTTCCTTTCTGAAGCTAACTGTCAGTACTAGAACCAGGCAACTAGAACTATTCAGTTTTAGGAAGCATCTGATCTGGGACCCATCTATGGCCTGGTCTATACTAGACCAGAAAGGTCAGCTTAAGGTATGCAACTTTAGCTATGCAAAATTCATGACTGGAGTTGGCTTATCTTATGCTGTGCCTTGGCGGCGTCCACAGAGCGGGAGGCCAACGGGAACAAACGTTTCTGTCAGCTTCCCTTACTCCTCGCAAAAGGGAGGAGTACCAGATGCTGGTGGGGGCTGCCCTCAGCGTTCAACCTTCTAAATCAAATGCTAGAAGATTGACCTCTGGAGCATGGATCTTGCAGCAAGGAGTGTCATATGTGATTTCCTGCACATCCACTCTTGCATATGTCCCTGTAAAAATGTTTCACTAAAAATTATACATATATTATAATTTGCTGTAACTGAACTTTTTACATCAATAGATGTATATAATTACTGAAGACTAACTCAAGAGTAGCCTAGCCTTAATGTGTAGAGCCAAAAAGATCTGAGTCATCAGCAGGTGGTATTGAACCTGTGTCCTGAAGGGCTAAAGCCATGAGTCTCTACCAACTGACCCTTACCTAAGATGGTAGAGCAGACTTCACTCTCCCTTGTCTCAGTGCCTCTGGGTTACATACTTCCCTTAGCTGAGGCAGCACGTCCTGAGATGAGACCCCCAACAGTTCATCCCAGACGATCCCCTACTTGTAAAGCGAATGGACCCTGGTTATCTGCAGGTGAGATTTTACCTTAGGGACTAAAGCTGTGTGCTCTCAGCTAAGTCTGTAGAGCAAACTTCACTCTCCGTTGTCATGGTCTCAGGGCCTCTGAATTAAATATGGTTCAGACTGAGAAGCTCAAATAAACTATTATTCACAATATTGAGAATTTCTCCTAGACATTTCCCAAACTGAAATTCAGCCAGATTATGTTTGATATCTGAAGAAAGAAAATATGCCCAGGAGTAAAATGTATGCTTTTGGGATCTACTGCCAAGAGAAAATTAAGAGAGATGCTTCAGGCTTCAGTCATGCAAATATAGCCTTTGCAGGATTTGAGGGTATTATGTTGGAAGCATGAAAGCAATATTCAAGCTGTAGACAAGTGATTCAATATACCAAAAGTCAGACTGAGATGCCATCTGTTCAGAGTTGTTGTTTTAAGACCAATGTCAATTTTTACAGCTCCTTTAAAAAAATAATCTGCCACTGAAGTAGATGCTAAGACAATGAAATAGGTTTAAAGTTATTTTAAAAAATCCCTTGGGTAATCCATTGGGGTCCACAGCCCTTGAACCACATGATAGTTCTGACATATGTTCCAAGACATAAGCCAATATTTAAGGTTTTGTATTTAAAGAGCTCACAGAAACTAATGTGTGTAGGCACATTACTGTATATGGAACCAGGGAGACTACCAAGAAAGGTAAAGATGAGGGAGGGGTTTCATGAGATTTAGTCGAGTTGAATAGATAATGGGTATGCTGCTGCAATAGCTGTAAGGATTAATTCATTAACTCTTGTTAAGACTGTGGAAATCCTTACAGCTGATATAAAAAAAGACAATGTATTATTTTTGCCATCATTCTACATTCACCCATTGATTGAATTTTTCAGAGTAGTGATTCTTTTTTCTTCTCAAATCTATTATATCCTTGTGCCTGGGAACTGTGATGCAGGTTGTATGGGAACATTTCCCAGGCTGGACAACTTACTAGCTGGAGCTGCACAGGATAAAATTGATAAACAGATATTTAAAACTGGGGCAAGAGGGAAGGGTAGGTTCTGAAGAGAATGACAATACAATTCAATTATCTGGGATGCTTGAGAAGTCATGACATTTGATTTTCAAGGTAGGGCTTGCAAAGCAGGGGAACATGAGTGAATTATAAGAGCAGAAAAATAGCATAGTGAAATAAAACACTGCTCATTTTTTTGCTCTTCAGCTTTTGTTAAATTGAGAAATTGGGGGATTGTACATAAATAGGATTGCTAGCTTGTGTAACTAATTTTCTAAGCCACATATTTCAAATAATGGACTTAGTAAGTTAACATTTTGTACTGAAAGTTATTTTTTATAATTCCAACTCAATGCTATATAATAAGGACCTAAATGAGAAATTAAATAGCCATGTGTGATTATTGAAGTGAGGCAAATGCTTTTAGCTGTTCATTAATTCTGTTGGTTATGAAGGTTCTTTCATTTCAATAAGAGAAGTAAATTCTCAGGAATTAATACAACATTTTGACAGACAAAGAAGCCATCATTTAATTGCTTCTCAAGAAGTTAAACTTCAGAAAAATATAAAAATCACTTCCATATTTTCTACAATTATTTATTTTATAGTCAGTACTAGGAATTGTTCAATTCCTGCAGTAGTGCATTTCACATAGACAATTGTTTATCATTTCAAAATATCCAAAAAAAGTTATCTTTACCTTATCTATCATTTGTTGATATGGTAATTACATTATTAATATACACTTTTAACAATGCCCTCCTCTGGATAGAGAGTTACTTAACTATGTGTCTTAACTCTATATTGTAATTCCCCCTTGATACAAAAGGTAGATGCCATTGCTTGAAGAACTTCAGGGGGTAGCCGAGTTAGTCTGTTACAGAAAAAAACAACAAATGGTCTGGTAGCACTTTATAGACTAACAAAACATGTGGAGGGTATCATGAGCTTTCATGGGCACAGCCCACTTCTTCAGATGACCGGATTTATGAGTAGGGGATTTGAGTTTTCAAATCCCCTACTCATAAATCCGGTCATCTGAAGAAGTGGGTTGTGCCCATGAAAGCTCATGTTCCCATCTACATGTTTTGTTAGTCTACAAATTGCTTGAAGAAGCAATTGTTCCTGTGCTGTCACTTCATGTGCTCTGGGAATTATGCTGCACAAAGTGGCTTCTACAAGGTGGCTTGACACCTTCTGCACCAGAAGGCTCCCTTCTCAAACTATAGACATGCAGTGTTCAATACTGCATAGGGACTATGCAAGCTTGAGGCAAAGTCAGCATATGGTGGAATCTCAGTTCTTCTTCCTTTCCCAGACATATTGGCTTTATTTGTCTTCCATCACTACAAATGTGGGTGAGCACCTGGTCCACTGAAATTAATTTAATGTAACACACCTTACTTTTCTGTCAAAGCTTCATGTCATCATACTATGAAATAATAACTATTATCATGAAATTCTAAATAATGCTATAAAACACTGGGAACCAGATGTACATCCTCTTCATCACCAAGAAAAGTTACTAGTTGTAGGGCAGCATCAAAACAAACAGCCACATGACTAAAAGTAACATTTCAAATCAATTACATTACTGAGTACAGAGAAGGCATTTTCTTATTCCACACAAACAGATGTCACAAACTACATAAAAAGGGGTTCAGAGGACTTAGAAGGCTTACTAAAATGACATTGATGTACTAGCTTTAATGGGCGCTTATTCTCTTTATTTTATTTTTGTAACAAGAGTTTCCACATGCAATATAATTGTGATAGTTTATTATATTCTGTCCACCCTACCATTCTTCCAGGGTAGGACAAACTATTTTATTTGTCATTTATGAAAAAAGTCATAATTTGGGCTGAGACAAGTTCCATTTGTTTAAATAACCCAAGTGCCTAATTACACTTCCAAAAATACTTTGTCATAAGCAGAGACACCATTCATTATGACATCATTTACTAATTAAGGAACTACCATGGTGTAAGTTAAAATCATTTTCTTAATTTTTCATCCTGACTTATCAGTTAGATTTATTTATTAGTTTAAGCAACTTTGGTACCACTTTCCAGTTAAACATTAGTGTCCATATAATGCACAGTGTTAATCACTTTGCATATGTTATATGCAAATGTTTTTGCTTATTGAACATAGAAAACAGCCAGATATTTTGACAAATCTGAAGCAGAAGAAGAGTTCTCCTGGATTGTGAATAAGTACGTAAAATCATTATTTCAAAATACAACGGCTCATTTTTATTTTAAGGTATTTTAGAGTTGTACGCTTATATGGAATAGATAGCATAACAAGCAGAGATTTCGTCAATAAAATGAATAGTCATGTTTTAAGAGTCTCTTTACCACACCTTTATACATGAAATATTCTGTTCTATTTGGGAAAAATATTTGCTTATAAGTTTGTAAGAAGGTAACTTTAATGGAATAAACTGTAACTATTTTATACCCGATAAACTCCTGTCCTGGGTGGTCTAGATGGTGCTTATTCCTGAAATGAGGGCAGGGGATTAGACTTGATGACATCTCAAGGTTCCTTCCTGTTCTAGTATTTATTTTTGTATATCATCAGTGTTTTGAAATAGTTATTTCCCCATCCACCTAATCTGTGTTTGAGTTATTTGAAAAGACACTCAAAATTGATATATTGTTGATAAATAAATAATTACATTCTTAAGATGAATGAGTTGCTGGCCCTTTAACCTCAACGAGAAAGTTATAGGATCAAGATCCCATAACAGGACTTGAGTTCATTCTTCATGTTGACTGTGCTACACAAAATAATATTGTTAAACTCATCTTCCGTCAATGGCTATGTTAATATGATACTCTTCTAAAGTATATTACAACCGTTTGTATGAAAATGAGAGCTTGTCTAGCAGGTCAAAGGGTATCTTCTGTTTCAGGGTTGGAGACACATACTCACACATTCCCTCTCTCTCATATGATAGGCTCAGTCCTGTAAGACACTGAGTGCTCTGTCCCTGTTTTGGATGAGCACTTAAGTAGCCAAATAGCTACAATAATTGTTACCTTACAGGAGTGTGCTTAAAACAATATTATTTTTTGTTGTTGGCCTCCTTGTTTTTCTTTAAAAGAAAAAACCTCTCTCTGCTGCCTAAGTGAAAAATAAGGCTCCTCACACACTTTCCCACTAAGATTATCGCCAATCAATTCACCAACCTTACCTCATATAAAAAACTGATGTCCAGTGCTGTGTATAAACGTAATGGATGCTGCATCTGTATAGAAATAATTATTGTAATAGATCTAACATCTGTGGATATACTGAGTATAAAATTACATCTATCTGAAGAATGACAAAAATCAGCAGCAGGAGAGGGATGATAAGAGACTATATGAATGCATTTAGGTCCCGAGACTCCATGACAAGAACCACCCGAAGGAAGACAAAATTTCCAGGCATTTTGAGCTAGTCAACCAATGTGAAAAAATACTTTAAAGGGCTTAAATACCAGAAAATGCTACCAATATATATTCAGGAATGCATAGGAAAGAAAAAAAGTCTCTGTGAGATAGTATTGCTAGTGTACATGTGTGGGTCACTAGTAAAACAACATAAAATTCAATAATAGCTATTTCCACTACACCCATTATTGGTTGGGCCTTCAGTGTAAGCATAAAAGCAGAGGTGATAAAATGAAATTGGAAGAAAATGTGTTGGTAGTATCTAGCTATCTAGAAAGGAAGATTAAAATCAAGAAATATCCTCTCTGAATGGAGGAATGCTATGACATTCATTTTTACCATGAATTCACTGAAATGCTTGTCTCAGGTTGGCATGCTTCCAAGAGAAGTACTTTCACACACAAAAATGAATTTGTAAAGTCTTTCATGAAAAAAACCCCAAAGCACTAAAATGTTCATATTGTCTAAAGGGTGCATTTGAAGAGTTTTGTCAGGAAATGCCTTGTAAGTGTACATCTGAGTGTGTGCTCAGAACCTGGATAAGGCATCCACAGTGGAGAGGGCGCAAGAACTCACAAACACTGTTTTAGACCCTAGTCTAGAAAACAAGCTATCATCTCTCTGCTCCTCACAGCATAGAGTTTGGGAGCAGCAAATCTCCATAACTGCTGAGCATACCCTAGCGCAGTGTTTCTTAAACTTAATTTTTTTTTTATGAGGAGCACCAAGGATTTTTTGTTGAGAAAGAAAAAAAAAAGGTTGAGGGGGGAAGGGGGAGGGAAGTTATTGAGGAAAAAAGGGTCAGGGGAAGTTATTGGGGGGGGGATCATTTTTGAGTACAGGATCTTTCAAAAAAGCCTGCCGTTTTTGACAGAATTGTGTCTAAACTGTGATTTTACTTTCGAAATGGCGCTTCTTTCAAAGAGCGCCATTATGCAATTATGCAAATGAAGCACGGGATATTTAAATCCCTGCTTCATTTGCAATTTAAGTGTCTAATTTGCATGCCTCTGTCGAAAGAGGGATGTAGTCTAGACACAACAACAGTTATAATGGGTATAGGCCCTGCTGAATAATTTTTTGTGCTTGTGATGCAGCAAGTCTGGGCCATAAACCACAGCAATACTACTCCTTGGGGGAGGGGAGAGAGACCTGCCACTGCCCTTACCACCATGGGTGAATTTCACATCTGCACAGAAACAGAAGAGCAATTTAGATGGCTTGTCAAGGGGAACAGAACTAAATTATCACTACGGCCCAGTGAAACGGTGAAATTATGAGTAACTTGGAATTGAATGAAAAGCCTAATCGGATTAAAGTGTTCAGATTTCTTAGTTTCAGATACATGGAACACCTTTGAAATTAAGCTGTCACTCTGCCCTTATCACAAGCTGAAGTCTTTGCTGACTCAGGCAGTACAAAAGAAGCCAGCCTCGACTCCAGCTCATTTCAGCGCTGGTTTTCAAATAAACCGTATTTTTTTCTTCATTATATTGGAGTTATTACAGCTGGTCCCCAGGTTGCAAACAGTTGACTTATGACTATTCGCATTTACGACTGAAGCTGTCGTAAATGGCGGACCCCCAGTTACGAACACGATCCGCGCTTACAAATAGCGCGGTCGTGTGTAACTATGAGGTCCAACTTATGAACAAACTGAGTTACGGACCAATTGCTTGGTCCGTAACTGGTTCGTAAGTCAGGGAGAGGCTGTATTTTTAATTTATAGGCAATCAAAACATCCATTGGAAAGGCCAAAAAATAAATACCTACAACACTTATGTCCCAACAATTTCTCTCTCCCAGGTCCCTTTAAAGGTGCTTTTGGAAAGCGCAGAGATGGATACCCCCAGAAGGAAGGGAGTTCCAGTTTCTAAGCCATCCTACCTCCACATCAAAAAGGCAGACCTCTTAAAGAAGTGGATGGTGTCAGAGTGTGAAGTGCATCTAGGAAAAGGCTAAGGCAAGAGACCATCACCTATGATCAGGATTATATAAATAGTACAGGTTGGACCTCCCTGGCCTGGCTCTAGGAGTTTGCTCCACCAGGGGAGGCCAATTTTGGCCCTTCTGCCACCAAACTCCTCACCAGCCCCCCACTCCTAGCCTCTGGTGTTCTTTGAGCCAGAGAATCATGGACCAAAGAGGTGCAATTACTACTTGGTATTATTTTTTGTAAAGCACTTGGAGCCTCTGCAATGGACAAGTGATACCGTATGTTATCATTATTGCACAAACATTTTCCCATTAGCACTAGGGGACTTTTTAAATATCAGGGAAATTTCCTCAATAAGTATGTTTAATTTAAATATAAAATATCTAAATCAGTGTTTCAAATATGCTCCTTCTGCCATCAAGATATTACTCTGATATAGTTAAACTTCCCTTTAGCTTTAGGTTTGGAGTCTATGGAGCTGAATATTCCATTTCAAATATATGTATGCTAGTTCAATGATTTACACCTCATCTAATTCTGCTAGACATAAGTTACCAAAACCCCTTTTAATGAATACTTGGAGGATTGTCTGGGCATTATGTTTCCAAAAAAGCTGATGCTGCACATTTTTTCAAATAAAAAAATGTAGTTGGCTAGCAGCCAGTGCTCATACATTCATGTATTCTTTAGACAACCCGATTCTGTGTAGTGGCTAAGTAACTCTGGAGTTAAAATATACAAATTAGAACCAACTTGCTTGATATATACAATGGATCTGCACAACAATTGTCTTGTAATCACTATGTATTGGTATTGTTTTTCTAAAAGGAAATATGTTACCTGCAGAATATTGCTTTTTATGAGCAACTGGAATCACTAACAATTCTGTCTCCATGGTATTTTTGCTGTGCTCTGAAAATAAGTTAAAATGTTCCAGGAGTGCCTATCGAGTAGAACCCCCAGGAGAACTTGACACCGATAAAGATGGGGAGGAAATAGACTGAACAGAAACATACAAAGTAGGCGGACGCTACACCAGTTCAATACCCTGAAAGAGTAAATGGATACAGCCAAGAGAAGTACCACTGGATCAACACTTTGGAGGTAGTGTAGTCTAGTGGATAGGGCATTGGACTGGGAGACAAGAGACCTGATTCTATTCCCAATTCTGCTATATATTTGCTATGTGTGACCTGGGGCTATTCATGTCTCAGTCTTTACCCAGACTTTTTGTGCAAGTCCCCCAGGGCACAGAATGTGCTTTGGCATGGTGCATGTACACAGCTAATAAAACAAGCCCTCTAGGTGTTGCTGTAATACAAACAACAATAAATACAAATAACATAATTTCCATGGTTGGGAATCTCTGCACAGGGGCTGTGGAGAGCCTCTATTAGTTTAAGGCCAGAAGGGACCACTAGATCATTTTAGCCTGACCTCCTGCAAATCACCCAACACCTATACAGTGACTGAAATTAGACCAAAGTATTACAGCCCACAGGAGACTAGACTATTATGTGCAGGCCTGAGGCCCCTGGATAGCAGAAGAATGATTATGTGAGGTACACCCAGACTATGCTGACAAGGAACTGGCACCCACACACTGCTGGGGAAGGCAAAAAACAAAACAAGGTTACAACATGACATGGAGGAAAATTCCTTCCAGACTCCACCTATGGTGATTAGGTGGACCCTGAAAAGGTGGGAAAGAATCAGCCAACAAAGCACTTGAGTGAAAGAACTTTCAGTACCACCTCAGACCACTGTCTGACCCCGTCCAATGTCCAGTCCAGCAGTGGCCTTCTCTGATATTTCAGATGAAGAAAATAAATACATAATAAAAACCCCAGAATACACTGGGAAAGGAGGAGGAATCCTTTCCTGATCTCTGCAGGTAGCTGGCTGAAGGCCTGAAGGGTGAGCACAAATGCATGAACTCAAAGTGAGCCATACAGGTATTGAGCCCTGCCCTGATCATTACAATCAATTCCATCATCAAATCAATGTCCAATTCTCTCTAAAAAATAATTAGGTTTTTTGTCCCTGCAATGACTATGGGGAGGTTGTTCCAGAACTTCTGCCCTCCGATGGTTAGAAGCTGACTTCTAATCTGTAGCCTGAATTTGTTCATGGCCACTTTATAATAATTTGTTCTTATGCCAACATTGCGGTTTAGCTTAAATGTATTTTTAGAGAGAAATCATATGATAGGTTCTCATTTCCCTGATCATCCTCATTTCTCTTCTCTGCATTTGTTCTAGTCTGAATTAACCTTTTTTGAACATGGATTACCAGAATTGCACACAGTAGTCCAAATGAGGTCTCAGTGTTGTGTACAATGGCATTAATACCCCTTCCTCTGCCTCTCCACATATATATATATACACACACACACACACACACACACACACACACCCAGAAAGGCCTCCTTACAGGAATAGCAATCTCCTGTGCCAGTTCAGTATTCTGGGGTGGAAATGATCTGATTCCCCCATATTTGAGCATAATAAATTGTTCAAGTTTTAATTCCTTCTCAGATGTTATAATTTCTATTCTATACACACATTCCATCAGCTCCCCTGCCTCTAAGCCCACGTTCCATATTATCATAGAATGATGTAAATGTAGGGTTGAAAGGGACCTTGAGAGGTCACCAATATAAAATTGACAAATGTGTTCACTTTTTTTTATTGTATCCTTTTGGTATATATGGTCATGCCAATTTTCTTCCACAATTTGATCTAAGGAAGTGGGTCTGGCCCACGAAAGCTCATCACCTAATAAACTATCTTGTTAGTCTTTAAAGTGCTGTCTAGTCCTGTCTTTTGTTTCAGCAAGACCAGACTAACACGGCTACATCTCTATTCATATTTGAAACAGACTCCTACTAGATTTCCACATTTTCCAGAGTCTCATTTACAAGCCTTCCCCAAGTGATTTTGTCCCAGATTGTTTTGTCCATACTATCATTGCTTATTTATTTAGTCTGCTGCTTCCTTGATGTAGTATGCTAGTCCATCACCTTGACCTTTATTTATATTTCTCCTAAACAGCATGTACCCTTCAAAACCTGTTTGCCAGTTTAAGTGCTATTCCACTGTTTCTGTAATTCCTATATCTGGTTTGACCTCTTGTGCTCACAGTTCCAATTTCTCCATTTTATTATACAGACTCCTTTTATTCATGTACAAACATTTCGATTTTTGACTTCAGACCTCACCCTAGTTTTCTAGGCTGTTAGGTATAGTCCTTTCATTAACTGTATTACCTACTGACTACCCCTCCAATCAATATTTATACTTCCTTTCACCTTACTGTCTATGCTCTGTTAGATTTTCATTATCCCTTATAGTATCTTCAGCTATCTGATTTTCTTCCTCCGGGACATAATTGGTCTTCAGAACTGATTTACACCCTGTGTACAGCTATAGGATAGGGCTTCTCTCTCTTCCCCTTTGTTCTGGGCTTTGTGCAAGTGTGCTGCTGCAGTGAGTTCTGTGATAGGGCATACCATATGTTTTATGAAAATATGCTCATGAATATGAATGACATAAGAGGAATATGCTTTATGCAAGATACTTCATGTGTCTTCATGCGGAAAGGTTACAACCCACTGAATGTGTGCGTCCTATTTGTATGCATGTATCATTCCTGTATTTGAAATTAGATTCAGCATCTGTTTTATACTACAGGGGACTGGGATCCTATCTCTGTGCCACGGCTGGAGGAGACCTGAGGATAGGACAGAGTTGAGGGACACTTAGCAGAGCAAGAAGGTGGGCTCAGTGGTATTTCTGCACTTCACTATGACATTCCCAAGGGGGTTCCAGTTACCATACCTACCACAATTCCATGCAAGAATCAATTATTTTACAGATCTACACATCATAAACAGTTACCCCAAATATTTAAAGTAAGATGGCAATATATAAAAAGCTTCTGGGGGGAGCTTCTGGGGAAAGCAGAGGATGCACGTTTTACTGGTTCTATAAAACCAGTACTCTGTTGCATATTTTTAGTGCTATCTAAGCTATTTATAGAAAAAACTCATGTAACACTGGGAGCAGAATCCATTTTCCGCTCTTCCCATCACACACACGGGTGCGTGCGCAAAACTTAACTCCATCCAAGCTGCTTTCCCTTGCATGCTGGGAATAAGGGGGTAAAAAAAGCCCATTTACTTCCCTCCTTATGTCTATTGGATGGGCTACAGTCTGGCTTTAACAAGAACTACTTTTGTATATCCTAAATGCAGGGTCATGTCTTGAGATACTCCTGATCCTCATCTAATTCCTTTCATGTTTTACAGTTTATCTTCAACCTATCGCTTCTAAAAGTCATTTTCACAAGCATTCTCCCTGAATCAAAGGATGTTGATTCAAAAGGAAAGAAAAAAATATTTTATTTTTTCCTTTATCATTACCATTTTATAGCCAGTCATGACAAATACACCCATAGTAAGAGATGTTTCAGAATTAAAATATCCATATGTATGAAAGATTTTCCTCCTCTATTGTTAAGTGCCCTCATTATTCCCCCATAAATCCACAGTTTGCTACCATTATATTCTAATAACAGACCACTATTTTAACATTCATAAACACACCAAAAGAAAGAACTTAGGAACACCAAGAACTGCTATTCTTTCCATAATTATTAATGTGCACTTGCTTATTCATTTAGCCTTGGAACTCCCAGTGGCATAGAACATTTTGTAAAGAAAGTCTTTGTGTTACATAGTGTACAGACTTTCTATTAGACTACAGAAGACAGAACTGAATGATACAATTTTTATTTTTAGATAAGCAGTGTACACAAATCTTGGGTTTTGTTTGAAGAGAATAAAGTGTTGAATTAGTAAATATAATCATCAACCTCGAAACCATAGTAAACACCCAGAACTTAAACCCAAACCAGTGCATCTCTCTTGGGCTACAACTACACAGTAGCTTTCTTCCAGAAAAGCTTATGCAAATGAAGCGCAGCATGGAATACTGTGCTTCATTTGCATAATTAATTAGCCGCCGCTTTTGCATAATAGGCTTTTGCGCAAAAAGGAGCTATATAGATGGCTCCTTTTTGCGCAAAAAACCCCACTTGTGCGAGAGCTGTTCTTCCTCATTTTTTCTACACAGCTCCTTTTTACACAAAAGCCTCTTGCACAAAAGCAGCTGCTAATTAATTATGTAAATGATATTCCATGCTGTGCTTCATTTGCGTAAGTTTTTCTGGAAGAAGGCTACAGTGTAGCCGTAGCCTTGCTGTGGCCATTTCAGTGGAAAGATGGATCTCTGAATTCATCACCTCTTTGGAATGTTACCGTGAAGGGGCTCGCCCTCTTGTGAACACCCCTTTGCGGCCCAGGATGTATCTGCAACTTCTCTGCCCAGCTGTTTTCTAGGGCTGTCTACACTCGTGGCTTCTTCCACGAGAAATATGCAAATGAGGCAAAGCATGGAATATCACCAAACCTCATTTGCATACCTAATGAGCCGCCATTTTGCAAAAGAGGCTCTTGCGCCAAAAAGAGTGGTCTATACTGCCCCTCTTGTGCAAGAAAACCCCTCTTGTGCAATGCCATTATTCCTGAAAATAATCAGCATAGCAGCATTGCACAAGAGCCTAGGAGTGGAGCTTCTTTTATATCCGCCTGCTGGGCCCTGATAGGGCTGTGTGATGAGGCGAATAAGCCACACACTAAAGGGCTGAGAGTAGCCCAGGCCCAGGCTGGCTGAAAGGGCCCTGCCCTTACAGCCCTGCTGGGCATGCTCCCAGCTGGGCCAGTATATAAAGCAGGCAGTGACCCAGCAGGGAGGAGAACAGCTAGAGATTAGGAGGAGCCAGGCTGCAAATCCAGTGTTCCTGCGGCATCTTGGATCCAACTGAAGGCTAGCGTGGGACCCCGGGAGTGAAGCCGACCCCAACCCCGCAGAGTAACAGGCACACCTACCCTGCCAACTCCAGCCCCAGCAAGGACCGCTGCCCAGACAGACAGGCTAGGAGAGGGGGGTGCCAGGGTGGAAGGAAGCAGCCCAGGGCAGAGGTTTCCTAATCCAGCTTGGTGCGTAGCAGCTGGATTCCCCACCAAGCCGGCAGGACCTAGAGTCCCTACCCACAGGGCCCTGGGCCGGGACCTGGTGAAGAGGGAGGGCCCGGGTCCCCCTACCACCCTTTGCCGCACCTGGGGAGTCACTCGGGCCAGGAGAGGCTTTTTCCCCAGAACTAGGCCAGGGTACCGTATATGCCCTGAGAGAGGGGCCGAGACTTTTGGAATTTTGGGTACTGTATATGCCCTGAGAGAAGGGCCTGAACCAAGACACGAGCCAGTAGAAGGGGCCGCAACCCCTGTCAAGGGCATCCCCCCTGACAGGCTGCTTCTAGTATAGCCATCTATTCAGCTTGGAGGACCTATTTTTTGCTCTTCTCCCTGGGGCAGGGTGCAGCAAGTAAAGTTGTTAAGAGGTATGTACAGGCAGTCCCCGGGTTACGTACAAGATAGGGACTGTAGGTTTGTTCTTAAGTTGAATCTGTATGCAAGTCGGAACTGGCGTCAGCCGCTGCTGAAACTGACCGCCAGTTCTGACTTACATACAGAATCAACTTAAGAACTCCAGGTGTCCCCAAGTCAGCTGCTGCTGAAACTGATCAGCAGCTGATTCCAGGAAGCCCGGGGCAGAGCAACTCTTCCTCGGGTTTCCTGTAGTCAGCGCTGGTCAGTTTCAGCAGAAGCTGACTTGGGGACGCCTGGGGCAGAGCAGCACCCCAGCTGCTCTGCCCCAGGCGTCCTGATTCAGCCGCTGCTGAAACTGACCAGCAGCGGCTGAATCAGGACGCCTGGGGCAGAGCAGCTGGGGTGCTGCCGGGTTGGTCCAGTAGTGCCCAGAGCGGCGCTGCGGGACCAACCGGCAGCGCCCCAGCTGCTCTGCCACAGGCGTCTGGAGAAAAGCCTAGTCTGCTGGGGGGGGAGGGCGTACTAGCTGCACCCCCCCACCCCAGCAGACCAGGAAGATGCGGGCGGCGGACCGAGACGCACCACGGTCCCGCCACCTGGGTCCTCCGCGGCTTTGCTCCCAGTCTCCCTGGTCTGCCAGGGAGACGGGGAGCAAAGCCTCTGAGAATGCCAGCAGTGGGACAGCCGCGGGGAGTCTGGGCTGTCCCGCTGCCGGCTTCCCCGAGGCTTTTCAAAGCCTCGGGGAAGCCGGCAGCGGAGCAGCCCAGACGCGCCTGGGCTGCCTCGCTGCCCGAGCCCCCCCGCGGCTTTGCAAAGCCTCGGGGAAGCTGGCAGCGAGGCAGCCCAGGTGCGCCTGGGCTGCCTCACTGCCCGAGCCCCCCCGTGGCTCTGCAGACCAGGGAGACGCGGAGAAAGCCCCAGAGTACACGGGTGGCAGGACCGCGAGGTCCCGCAGTCCGTGTCCTCCGGGGCAGCCCCGTTCGTAAGTGCAGATCCGACATAAGTCAGATCCGCGTAAGTCGGGGACTGCCTGTAATTGACTAATGGTGTGGTCAATACAATTTGCATCAACCACATGTTTAGTCGATAAGGGAAGGTGCTCTGTCCCAGCTCACGCCAGTCCAGGAGCTACCCCAGCGGTGGCTCTGCAGGCAGTTAGCCTCCTACTACATTTAAAGTGCAGAGGTGCAGCAGGGGTAGGTCCTGGACCAGTGTGAGCCAGAACAGAGCTGGGACCACGGTGGCTCTTCATTTAAAATGTAGTAAGAGCTGCTTGGCTCTAACTATGTTTAAAATGGAGAGGCGCAGCAGTCCCGGACTAGCACAAGCCAAGACTGAGCCAGCCTTGCTCAGTCCCTACTTGCGCTGGGTCCAACAGTCTCTTTCCATGGCCAGCCCCTGCCACTGCAAACAGAGGCTGCTCCTGCAGCAGCCCCTGTTCATGGTAGCTGGGGCTGGCTGCGGACAGGGGCTGCTGGACCCAGAGGCAGCACTGTGGAGAAGGGGGAGGAAGAAGTGCATTGGGGGAAGGGGCACCATGGAGATAGTGCTGGGGGAAAACAATTTTTAAGATGGTTTCCCCCAGCACCAGCTCCTGTCCCCGCCCCCCACCACTACCACCACCTTGCTGTCTCTGATACAGAGGCAGCAAGGGTGGTGGGAAGAGAGTAGTTGACTCGACTAGTTACTTACATCCCTAAGTGGCAAGGCCTCCAGCTTCCAGGAGGGGTATCGTGCCTATCACAGTTACCTAGAAATCTCATTATTATGGCCATGGATTCCTAAACTGTATCTCTTATAAAGACACTAAGGATTGATGTAACAATACCTGTATTGACCTCTTGCTTTAGTGAATGTCAAAATCTATTGTCCCCTGAAAAAAAGAATTGATCTTGGTTTCTCCTAAATCAATATGTACATATGGGGTCAATACATTTTGTTAATCCCCTCTGTTTAAGTCAATATTAACTTATTACCCTTTTCCTCATGGTTACTCTTTAGCCTAATAGAAACACTAACATCTCTGTGTTAAGTATGATACTGCATGCAAACTGCATAAAAACAATGCACAGTTTAATTTGTTTCATTTGTTCAATTGGGTACATTCTACTGCTGACTATTTTGGATTTAAATACAAGCAGGCAGTTTACAGACATTTTCATAGCGCTCTTCTGATTTACGTCTTTTTTTTAGTTGCAATCTCTCCTGCTGTTCCAGTTCTGGTCCCTTCCTGAAAAGAAGCTCAGTTGTACCAGACAGTGCATATGTGTTTTTAATGTACATTTACATCTCCTAGAGAGAGAGGTGTTTGAAAGAGCAACAAGGAGCTAAAGAAGCCCTCCTGTTACTTCAGATTCAGAATGGAACAAACAAGGAAAATAATTATTTGTAAGACCTACTAGTTCCTGGAAATGCATATCTTGATTCTGTATGACACTGTTCCAAATAGACAAGCATCACATTATTCTTATTTTTTACCTAGGGAAATGTAAAAGCCCTACTAAAGGACTGACAGGGACTCCTGGTATAGGTCATGGCTTTAAATCCGTCTCAGTTTACTAGTGGTCAGAGTTTGCTCTCAACTGATAGTTGCTGGGTAGCCTCTGTGAAATAGGTCTCAGTCTAATTCCCAGGAGACCTCAATCCATGTGAGAAAATCACCACCATAATTGACACAAAACAGGCAATCTCAGAAAAAAGAACTAAGGTTTTGATGGGTCTTGCAGACAACTAGCCTTTTATGCTTACAGCGGGTGATGCACAGTGAAGATTTGTATTGCTACTGCTGCAGACCGCTGTATGGCTAAACGATTGCAGGTTCTGTGGCTGTTAAGTGTATTTCAACACTCTGGCCATTCGCCCTGTTCAAAATAATGTTATAATATATTTTTAAATAATGGAAATATTTTTCTCTTCTCACTCAAGAAAAGTTTAAGCTCTCCCTCTTTCAAGTCACCTTTTGACTGGGTAAATGGGTCTTGGAAGATTTCATCCTAAAAGGTATTTGTTTAACAAAACTGGATGACAATGGAAAGTGGTTTTCAACTTTAACTAAAGCCATCATGCTACAGTATAAAAAAATACAGTAAATGGTTGCATTATTTCACATAGACAACACTAGAGTTTGGAACAAAACAGCACTTCAGATATAGAATTATAGCAAAACCTCTCTTGGCAGCCTCTGTATTTTGACCGTTCTGGATAGCAGGGTGTTTTGTTTTTTTTCCAGTGCTGCAGAGTCCTGACACTTTTCATCAGAATAAATGATGTGATCCAGTCACACACAATTTTTGTCAGAAGGTAAAGGAGAAAGGGAAACATGTGAAAGAAGTTTAAGTTTAGAAATACTAAGAATAGTTCCTCTTCCCCCTGCCCTGATCATTCCTCACTGTGCACGAGCCTACTCCACAGTTTACTCAAATTGACGGTCTTCGGTGCTGCAGGATCAGGTCCATTGTATTCCAGATGTGAGGCCAATGGGATAGAATGGGAATGGATTCTTTGATTTTGAAAGCTAAAATTGTAATACGGCTTCTTTAAGTTACTTCATGAGCTGGTCCTTTTTCACTGTGGCTTAAAACTAAACATTCAGAGCAGAACCTGTAGAATTAGACCTCTGCTTTCTGGCCACTCAAGTCTACAAACACTCAAAATGAGCTCATATAGAATCAGGCACAACTAGCACATCTGTAGATTTATCCTTCCATGACATTCTGTGTGTGTATTTCTAAAGCTGCTGCATCAACAACTTTAAAACCAAGATTGTGGAACAAAACTTGGCCTGGTAATTTGGCTGTAAGTTGTGCTAGGCTGTAAATCGTGCATAGGAAAGATAGGAAATATAGCAAGAGACTAATCTAGCTTAACAAGGAGATCTTGAATGGTCTTAAAAAAAAAGTACCACAAAAATTGGAAATTAGGTCAATTTGCAAATGATGAATATAAACAACACAATTATGTAGGGGCAAAATTAGAAAGACCTAGGTGCAAAACAAGATCAAACTAGCTAGAGACATAAAGGGTAACAAAGCATTTTATAAATATATTAGAAGCAAGAGGAAGACCAAGGACAGGGTAGGTCCATTACTCAGTGAAGAGGGAAAAACAATAACCGTAAATGTGGAAATGGCAGAGGTACTTAATGATTTCTTTGTTTCGGCTTTCATTAAGGTTAGTGCTGATTGAACACCTAATATAGCAAATTCCAGTGAAGAAGCTAAAATAGGGAAAGAATATATTAAAAATAACTTAATAATGTCTTCAAGTTACCAGGAGGGCCTGATGAAATGCATCACAGAATACTCAAGGAGCTAATGAGGAGGTATCTGAATGATTAGGTGGTATTTTTTGAAGTCATGGAAGATGAGAGAGATTCCAGAAGAATGGAAAAGGGAAATATAGTGACCATCTATAAAAAGGGAAATAAGAACAACATAAAGAATTACAGACCAATCAGCTTAATTTCTGTACCTGGAAAGATAATGGAGCAAATAATTAAGGAATCCATTTGCAAACATCTAGGAGATAAGGTAATAAATAACAGCATAGATTTATCAAAACCAAATCATGTCAAACCATGATAGCTTTTTTTTTTTTTACAGGGTATCATGGGCGCCAGGTATGTAACGCAGGGGAAGGCTCTGCCTTCCCAAATCACCAGGCATAGTTCCACCCACATTCTGCCCCCAGTGCTCGCCCTCATGCTACTGGAGAGTCTGGGCAGCATGGCACGCCCTCTTTCCTCCCCCGGTGCTCCGGGACTGGGGAGAGTGGGGCCACACCGTGTACCCTCCACCCTTCTCCAGGCTGGGCTTGGCCGGGCTGCACAGCACGCTCTCCTCTCTCACCCAGTGCTCCTGGGCTGGAGCCATGCTGCATGGTGCAGCATGCCCTGCCTCCTCCCTCCCTCAAGGCTGGGCTGGTCTCAGCTAGGCAGTGCAGCACAGTGCACCTTCATCCGGGGCTGAGGAGGCTGTGGCCAGTGTGCGACCCCTCCCCTTCCCTGGTTGAAGGGGGGAGCATGTGTGCAGCACACTGCTCAGGCTCTTGGGAGGCAGGGAAGGGGCAGAGCCTCACAGAAGGGGCAGGGCTGGAGGCTTGCCTCCCCCAGCCCTGCCTTCACCAACCACCCATGCAGAGTAACAAGCCTTGTGGATAGGGGGAAGTGGTAGATGTAGTATATCTAGACTTTAGTATGGAATTTCATACAGACTTGCATGAACTTCTCATTAAGAAGCTAAGGAAATACAACCTAAATAGAACTACTATAAAGAGGAAGCATAACTGGTTGGACACCCATTTCCAGAGAATAGTTGTCAATGTTTCACAGCCATGCTGAAAAGGGGCTCTGCAGGGGTCAGTTCTGGGTCTGGTTCTGTCCAGTATCTTCCACAGTGATTTAGATAATGGCATAGAGAGTACACTTAGGCTATGTCTACACTGCAAGGTTTATGTGCAAACTCATGGAGCGTCCTCACCTCGAATGCGCTTTTGCGCAAGGAAATCAAGAGTAAAAACGGCAGAAGAGGGGGCTTTTTCCACCGTAGGTAAACATCCTTTTACAAGACATAACTCCCTTTTGCGCAAGAGTTCTTGCACAAAAAGGCAAGTGTGGATGCTCCAGAGGGATTTAATGGGTAAAAAACTCCATGGGAAAAAGCACAGGTGCTCTGATGGCCATTCTGTGAATGGCCATCAGAGCTTTCTTGTGCAAGAGCATCCATGCAGTGTAGATGCTCTCTTGCGCAAAAGCACATTGCTTTTGCGGTATGCTTTGAGGTGTGGACATGCTCTTGTGCAAGAAGTTTTTGTGCAAAAACTCTTGCACAAAAGGCTTCTTGCGCAAGAAGCCTCCAGTGTAGACGTAGCCTTGTGGATGATATCAAGCTGGCGGGGGGTACAAGTGCTTTGAAAGATAGGAGTATAATTCAAAATAATCTGGACAAACTAGAGAAATGGTCTTCAGTAAATAGAATGAAATTCAATAAGGAGAAATGCAAATTACTTCACCTAGGAAGGAACAATCAGTTACATGCATTAAAAACGGTAAATGACTGTTCAGGAAAGAGTACTGCATAAAGGGATTTAGGGGTCATCAGTGGACATTTTTAAGAGCAGATAGACAACACCTATCTAGGATGGTAAAGATGGTGCTTAGTCCTGCCATGAGTGCAGGTGATGGGACTCGATTATCTCTAGAAGTTTCTTCCAGTGTAGTGAGTCTAAGACCCTGGGAACATTTTAGCTCGGCAACCACGAGCAACCTATTAAGCATTATCAGAAGCCTGAACAATATTCCCAGTTTTGAATTGTGCGGTTTCATTTCTAGTTTGAACATCAGTCTTCCAAAAATATGCTACATCTCTATGGCTGTTGCACCCACTACCTATCAGCATTCATTACCTATCATACAATTGCTTCTTATCGCCAGTTTGGCCCATGATGCCAGCCTCTCTGGCCCATTATCTAAATTTTCAAACAAGTTCTTTTCTGCACTCCCTCAGGTTGTCCCACATGCTTGGAAGGCACTTCCTGCAAACATTGCAGTATTTGATGTAGCTTCCTTACTAAAGAACCTGTGATTGGTGTACTTTGCACCAATCCTCTTTGGGGCTTTCATGTTTTAATCCTTACAGGACCACTCCTGTGTTAGTTCTTTCTAGAAGACTTACCCAGCCTTGCTAGGGTTCTTCAAGGCAGGGGACTGGTGGTCTGGGGAGAGGAGTTCAGGAGTCAGGGCAGAGATTGAAGGCTCAGGACATGTAGCAGAGGGTGCAGGACTCAGGACAGAGGGCTGGGAGGTATGGGGTAACTCAGAAGTAAGAGGGTGGGGATGAAGGACTCAGGGCAGGGGCCTGGAAGATGTAGGGGGCTCAGAGCAGTTGGGTGCTAGATTTGGGGTGGAGGTGGGGGGCTCAAGTCAGGGGGCACAAGGCAGGGGCTGGGATGTCTGGGAGGGCTCACTGGGGTTTCCTGCATCAGCAAGAATGATGCTGCAGCTGATGACCCCCAGCTCCTCCTGGGGGCAGGGGCTATGCGGCCCAGCTGTGGCCCTGACAGTGCTCCTCGGGAGAGTGGGGAGGCTCTGGAGGTAAGGGCAAGGACTGCACTATCTAGCCCCTGTGGTGCTCCCAGGGGGCCACTAGCCGGAGGGGCTACCCCCACCGTCCAGTGCTGTGGATGAGGGCCAGGGAGAGAGGGATTTGAGACGGGGGCCACTTACCCATGGCCAGAAATATGAAGAGCCCTGGCCCCATCTGACCATTCTCTTCCAGGTGTGGCTGCTCTCCTGTGGTCACTCTGCAGTATAACTGTTCCCCGCACTCATTGCCCACAGTGGTCATTGTGGAACATAACTGTCCCTTCTAGCAGACCCCTCCCTTTCCAAGTTATGGAAACAATCCAGTTCCAGGCACATCTAAAACCTGATCTTGCTTTAATTTAGGATAAGAGGAAGCTGCATATCAAATTAGGTGATCCTAGCTTTTACCATTTCTGAGAGGTTCTTGACAAAAAAAAAAGACATCATGGATGGAATCTCAGACAACAGACAAATTCTCTAAAATAGATACATAGGTAGATAAGGCTTGTGTTGAGTGTTTCTCCAGTTGCTCAATAAATCTCCAGTCTATGTATCCGGACACCAATATTTAAACACTGTAATTTTTGCTGTCTCCATTTAATTGGTAACTAAATTTGTCACGAAAAATCATGCAATAGCAAAAAGAGCGCAATTTTTCTCATACCTCCATAGTAGTAAATTCTGAGAAGACAGAAAACACAGGTCATTATATTTATTTTATATATGTCAAATCAACTAGTACTATAGTCAAGCATTTCACAGTATGTCTGAAGATTATATTTCTTGTAACAGTGGTAGAATAGGTATAATTGAGACTAAGTTTAAGAGTGAGCTAGCGGGAGGAGGAGGCATGGGGGAGAACTATTCCAATAAAAGTGCGCCAGAACTGAATGCTCTCAGTAGTGGTGTATTGTCTGGATAGATGCTTTAAGTGATAATATCACCCTTAACAAGGGTCCAAATACTTCAATCTCTGTGCTCATTGCAGAATCAAGGATAAAATTTATGGACTTGAACATTCTGGCTCCAATCAGGAAAGCTCTCAAGAATCATACTTAATTTTCAGTACTTCTTTAGTCCACATTCAAGTCAATAGATTACTCCCATATTTAAAGATTAGCGCACCCTGTGACACTCTGCTAGATCAGGGCCAAGGAGCTCTGAACCTTGTAGAATTGAGCCATACAGTTCCATGTATAATCCTATTACTTACCAAATGATGAATATTTTTCAATAGCTAGAAACATTTTATGGGTTTTCAAGGCTGTTCCCCACTCTGGCATGACAAATGCAGAAGTGGGGGCCTGCAAGAACACCCCAAAACCTTCTCTACAGGCTTTGGTACAAAAACTTCCCTACTCCCCGGACTTTGGGGAATATCCACTGCCACCACCCAAGTATTCCAAGAAAACCAGGGACGAGATCACTTGGGAAACCTCCTCCCGAAAACCTCAGGGGTACCCCAAGCTCTTTTCCCCCAAAAGAGCTTGGAAAAGAGAAAACAAGCTGCAGTCTGTGGTAGGTGACTCCTTAGACAGAAAGAAAGACCTTCCAGGACACAGAAATGAACCAATACCAGTTAATTAGAAAAAGAAAAAACTTTTATCATCAAAACAAAATTACCATTGCAAGCATAGTTGAGGGGGCTAGATGGTAGGAGCCACCAACTGATACACTCAGAGAAAATTCCCTGGGTTAGAAAGCTTCATTACAAAAGAGAAAAAACACACTTTTTAAGAAAGAAAAAACATTTTTAACAGCACAGACCTCAGTTCCAAATTCCCAGACCAGAAAACAATAAAACCTGATAGACTAGTTAAACTTTTCCCTACTTACACCTTAAGTCTGTGCTTGGAGGGAAATGGACCTCCCATCTCCCTATTACTTGGAAGAAAACCGCTCTGACTCAGACAAAGGAGGGAAAAGATAAAAATTCCTTTGTCACAGTTTGAAATCCCTACCTACATTATTATTGGCTAACCAGATACCTGTTAGGGACAGGAGGCATAGTTAAGCCCTTAGTCCCCAGGTGCTGGCCAGTTCTCCTGGTTATGATATGGGTAAAGACTAAAATTCCCCAAAACACTTAAGTTAGGTTGGAGCTTATATCCTACTGGCTTTCAATGCAACAAAGGCTCCTAAGTATCTACAGCAGAACTGCAGAGTTACAGACACCTCGGGAATGGAGGTTTTTCAGAACTCTGAACAAGAGGTTACAGACTTCAGGAACTGGGAGGCTGCAGGGGTGGGGAAATCAGGACTCAAGGTAAGGGAGAGTCAGAGGTTCTGACCCTTGGGGCATCAGGGCTCCAGGCTGGGGATTCTCACCTCCTACCCCATGGGCACACGAACTCAGGGCTTTTCATCTGGGGGAATGCTCCCAGTTTCAGCCTTACATGGGGTACCATGGCTCTGGGGCTTCTGCCCCACAGCTCTGCTCCCATAGGGGGCACCGGGCCTCCATTCCCACCTTCAGGAGGGGAGGGCACCAGGATTCAGGGACTGAAACCAGCACACCCCTTGTAACTAAAGCCCCGAGCCCCAGGGCCTCCTACAGATAAATAAATAAAAGTCCAGGAAAAAAAGATTTTTCAGGTGACACACTATACACTGTAATATTAAGACAACAAACATCAAATGAATGTATGCACTGAGTAGTGAGACATTTTGATATCATGGTGCTGAATGGGGATAAGAATCTGAATAACAGGAATGTCAAACAATACTTTTTCTGAGTTAATATCATAGAACCCTATAGCTGGAAGAGACTTCAGGAGGTCAAGTCCAGCCCTCTGCTCAAAGCAGGACCAATCCCAACTATATCATCCCAGCCAGGGCTTTGTCAAGCCGAGACTTAAAAACCTCTAGGGATAGGGATTCTACTTATTCCTACTTTCAAGTACTTGAATGGGAAGGCAGGAATGGGAGTGAGCTTGAAAGTAGGAATAAGGGATCTTCCGGAAAAGGGCTTATTTTCCGCAAGATCCCGTCTAGACTGGCGCTTTTCTCCGGCAAAACCCCGAGCCGGAAAAAAGCGGCAGCCAGGTTCATGCAAATGCAGCGGGGGATATTTAAACCCCCCATGGAATTTGCAATTCCGAAGTGTCTCATTAGCATCCCTTTTCCGGAAAGCGGTGCCAATGTAGACACAGCCTTAGGGTATTTCCATACAGCAACATTATTTCAAAATAACTAGTGTTATTTCAAAATAACTTAGCCCGTATCCACACAATAGGCAGCTATTTTGAAATAATGTTGAAATACTGTCAAGCTGGAGGACTTCTTACGCCGACTCCTGTAACCCTCATTGTACGAGGAGTAAGGGAAGTCAGAGGAAGAGTGCTCTATTTCAAAATAAGTGCTGAGTAGGCAGTCCCAATTTCAAAATAAGCTATTTTTAAATAAGGTACGCAATTGACGTAGCTCAATTTGCATTGCTTATTTTGAGTTAAGCCCTGCTGTGTAGATGCACTCAGAGTACATTTATTTACATCTCATTACGCTATCGTCGTCTACTCTGAAAGATTAAAAGGGTCTGCGGGAATTTTCCTGAAACTTAAAACTTAATTGTTTCACCATCTCTGCCCTTGCCAAATAAAGGCCATTTCCATAAATAAAGTAACATATCAGATTATGGTAATGTACAAATCACTAAAGATTCACCTGAGAAAATGATTATCTGAAACTTTTCTTTGGAATTATGAAAGATTTCCCGCCTAAAGAGACATAATTGTGGAAGTTTTCATGTGCATTTGATTTTCTGTTGGATAGCACTTCCATGTACAAGGAAAACTAAAACAGGTTACTGTTTCCACCACTTTGGATTTTTTAAATGTAACTACCACTTGCTTCAAGTTTTCTTGCCTTCCTCAAATTCATTGTATTCAATAAGAAAAAAAAAATAATTATTGACTTTGGTAAAAAGTAATGTGTGCAAACCAGATAAAATTACAAATCCAACTGTTAACTTGTTATAGGTTACCCCTTGTCTACAAAATAATAAAGAACACACACACACACACACACACACACACACACACACACAGATCTGTTTTAAGAGACTGAAAGACCTTAAAGGCCTAATTCAAAGCCCAATGAAGTCAGAGAAGTCTTTCTATTGACTCCTCTGACTTCAGGAAAGCTTTTCTGTCAGGCCCTAAATAAGCCTGGTTTATGTCTCAATAGATAATACAGAAGGCTTAAAGGGACATATTGTTTTGGACTGACAGACAGACACATTTGATACCTTTACAATAGATAAGGAATTCATAAACTTAAATGGGGTTTTACAATCTCCATTTTTTATTTTTTATGTAAAACTGGACTCTCGGTCTTTTAGGCCTTTCATTCAACAGTAGCAGAAATGAAAGAGAGCCTTGCTGTGTATAAAGGGAATAAAATATGTTCAAGAAGAACCACAAAGAGAGATCCAGGTTAAAACAGTAGTCAGTCTGATTCTAGGTGATATTTTGCAGAGTTCTCAAAGAGAAGTGGAAAAGGCTTTAATCTTCAATGCTGTTGGCCTTTAGGTTAAGAGGAGTTACAATCCAAACAGGAATGTTCTAACCATGGTAAGAATTAGATCAATTGATGTTAGATTTCAAAACTGCTACCTAAAATGCTGAATTCTGTACTATAATATTTCTGAGACCGATACAAATTCAGGCTTTTATATTGTGCTCCCTGAATTTTATGTTCAAAAATTAATGATAAAGCTATTTATACCACACCAGGAGAAGGAAAAAAAGAGACAGACCCAAATAGTCCAGGCAATACAATATATCTCCTGTAGATTATCAGTGTCACTCTTCCCCTTAGGCAGCAGAATCAGGAATGGAGCACGAGTAAGGAGCACCACATGGTGGACCTCCCCTTTCTAGAGAGAGAGGATAGAACAGTTCTCTGTAAGATTGTCTTTCCAGCAGACTTATTACCTTCATATAACAGCAGGTTAGTATCCAGAACAATGGATAATTGTTCCTGAATTGCATTGAACCTCCTCATTCTGGGTTTCCTCCCACAGATCTGTTATTGCACTGACCATAACATTGGATCTTTAGACTGTTCTTCCCAGGGGTTGTCTCTTCAGAAGACCAAGCTGAGTCTACTCTGACTCTCACCTGGTCAAAAGCATCCCCCCACCACCACCTTTTGCTTTCCGAGGTTATGTTGAACCAGGAATATACATTCAGAGAATTTGTGAATTCACTTCTATAGGCACCTTTCTGGGCTGTGCTTTGGAAGTAGCTGCTATCAGGTGTGGTAGTCTATGTATAGAGTTCTGTACCTAGTAAATTGAGACAATAGACTTTGAGAGCCTCCATGACAGCTGGATGTCTCAGCTCTGCAGCTGGATATTTCTGGTGTAGCTCTATCCCGAGAAAGTTACCCTTACTCAGCAGATATAATAATGCCATTCATTTGGCTTTTTTTTAATACCAATGTCCTGTAGAATCCACAAAGGTCTTCATGCCACTTTACTTCCTCTGAGTTTGTATGACCATTCCAATCCTTTATAACATTCAGTTTCTGGGCTGTTCTCACTAGCTGTCCTAGGGCAGCGATGCTAACCATTTGCAAACCATTTGTTTTCTGCACATTTAAACTGTGACTTCTTAAAAAGCCTTTAGAATCTTTCCTACTCTGACCAGATGTTCCTCATGTTTTCTGGGGGGGAAAAAATGAAGTCATCTAAGACTGCGAGAAGCCTTCAATTCTCAAAACCTGGGTCAGATCATTTACTATCCTCTGCAAAAATCCCTGGTACAGTCACATTTTGTAGAACTGAAACAACCCACTCGGTGTCACAGAAACAATTCCTTCTTGAGCCTCAGCTTCCATTTTAACCTGATAGTATCCAGATACCAAATCAAAACTACTAAAATATTTTCCTCCTGACATTTTATCCAGGGCATCTATTGATGTGGGGAAGTGAATAGCTATCCTGAGCTGTCTGCATATTAAGTCTCCCAGGGTACGTCTAGACTACAGGCTTTTGTCAACAGAGGCTTTGTCTACAGATACTGTTGACAAAGCTTCTGTCAACAAAGAGCGTCTAGACTACATCCAGTTCTGTCGACAAAGCAAGCTGCTTTGTTGACATGAGAGTATAGACTCAAAGGACAGTGTAAATGCAATAACGCTTTCTGTCGACAGAACTCTGTCAACAAAAAGCGTTATGCCTTGTAGAATGAAGTTTACCGCCATCAACAAAACTGCCGAGTTCTGTCGACGTTATGTCGACAGAACTCGGCGGTAGTGTAGATGCAGGTATCGTTTTGTTGGCAAAAGACCACTTTTGTCGACAAAACCCTGTAGTCTAAACACACTCCCATAGTCAACACATATCTTCAAGTCTCCATTGTGCTTTTCCACAGTTACAATTGGGGATGCCCAAAGTGTTATATATTGCTCAGTCAGGCCATCCTCTAACATACAGATTATCTTGTCTTTCACAATAATCTGATATGCCACAAGAATCCAAGGTGGGGGCTGCCTCACAGGAACCCCCCTAGATTAAATGCAAGATAGTGTTTCACTCAAGCACATCTCCCAAGCGCTTTGTTATTCTTGGAGAACATACTTTGCATGGCATGAGACCAGCTGTTCTATTTGCTTCCTTTCCCTGCCTTCTGTGGCTGTATGTGTCAAGCCAACCCCCAGCTCTTCTGTTGACTGGGCTACTTCACAGCTCTTGATCTCTGCCCTGTGAGAGACTGAGAGATGAGCTACAATTTGATTTTTCACTAGCTGCACTCCTTGGACAATCACATTACCAGAAGTTACTTTTGGTCCAACTCAAAATAAAGTTTTGCCTATACACCAATCCTGACTGGATATTGGTAGCTTCAAACACTCTTACAGATTCGCTGAAGCAGTCCTTTATGCTTTAGAGTATTATTGCATAATGATCTGGCTTCACCACAACTTTATTCCAAGCCAGCACAAGGAGCAGTTCCTTTCTGTCCTCCTGTCAGTATGGTAGAAGCACCTCTAAGGTCCCAAGAGTTGCCCTCCAACGTCTACAATTCCTCCTACCTACAACCAGCAGGGGCCTCGGAATATTGTGCAGAAACAGGTTCTTTCTTTTAATACTCTGGGAGCTTCTGTAATTCCCATAGTTGAAACCCACTCCCAATACAACAGCACCAGAAATATTGGTCACCACAACAAAAGTCCATTTAGCATTCCTAGAAGACTTCAAGTTCAGAGGGATCTTGATTTCCCATGGTGTCTGCAGTTGCTGATGATTAATGGGCATTGATTTAACTCCTGCAATACAGGCAGTCCCTGGGTTATGTACAAGATAGGGACTGTAGGTTTGTTCTTAAGTTGAATTTGTATGTAAGTCGGTAAGCTTCCTGGAATCAGCCGCTGATCAGTTTCAGCAGCAGCTGACTTGGGGACACCTGGGGTAGAGCAGCTGGGGTGCTGCCAGGTTGGTCCCCGCAGTGCTGCACCTCAGCGCTGCAGGGACCAACTCGGCAGCGCCCCAGCTGCTCTGTCCCAGGCGTCCAGATTCAGGCGCTGTTGAAACTGACCAGCAGCGGCTGAATCGGACACGCCTGTGGCAGAGCAGCTGGAGTGCTGCTGGGTTGGTCCCGCAGCGCCGCACCTCGGCGCTGTGGGGACCAACCCAGCAGCCTCCCAGCTGCTCTACCCCAGGTGTCCCCAAGTCAGCTGCTGCTGAAACTGATCAGCGGCTGATTCCAGGAAGCCCAGGGCAGAGCAGCCCTGCCTCGGGCTTCCTGTAGTCAGCCGCTGGTCAGTTTCAGCAGCGGATGACTTGGGGACGCCTGGGGCAGAGCAGCTGGGGTGCTGCTGGGTTGGTCCAGTAGCGCCGCACCTCGGCACTGTGGGACCAACCCGGCAGCCCCCCAGCTGCTCTACCCCAGGCGTCCTGATTCAGCCGCTGCTGAAACTGACCAGCGGCGAGAAAAGCCTGGTCTGCTGGGGGGGGGGGGAGCGCACTAGCTGTGCCTCCCCCCCGCAGCAGACCAGGCTTTTCTTGACGCGGAGGACAGGGGCGGCGGGACCGCGGCGCATCTCGGCAGTCCCGCCGCCCGCGTCCTCCGTGGCGAGAAAAGCCTGGTCTGCTGGGGGGGGGGCGGGGCGCGCACTAGCTGCGCCCCCCCCCCCAGCAGATCAGGGAGACGCAGGCGGTGGGACCGCCGAGATGCGCTGCGGTCCCGCCGCCCGCGTCCTCTGCAGCTTTGCTCCACGTTTCCCTGGTCTGCTGGGGGGGGGGGGGCGCAGCTAGAGCAGCCCCCCCCCCAGCAGACCAGGGAGACGCGGAGCAGCTTTTCTCGCCATGGAGGACGCGGGCGGTGGGACCGCGGCACGTCTGGGCGGTCCCGCTGCCCGCGTCCTCCGTGGTGAGAAAAGCCCCGTTCGTAAGTAGGGATCCGACATAAGTCGGATCCACGTAACTCGGGGACTGCCTGTAAAAGTTTTCTCCATGGGTCTTACTTATTTTGATCCTCCCTCAGTCCAACAGCATTGTTGTTTTCCACCCACTAATAGGTAGCTAAGCATCTGTTTACATGGGCCATTCTAATACTTGCTGATAGTGGCTGTACTGCATCAGCAACTTCTGCTTTCCCTTGCCAAGGCTTCCTTCTGCTTGGGCAATTCTGTCTCCAATGGTCTTTGCCTGCATCTTGCCACTTAATCAACTTTTTTTCATTTGACCGACAGGGCCTCGATCAATAGCTTGCAGCTGGACTGCCTCCAATTTTGTAGCCACTTCCCTAGCAATCTTTTCTCAATGAACTGCAAAGCAGTCATGCTGGGTTTGGAATTAACAGCTGATACCTTTAAAGAAACACTAATTTCTGGTGTCACATTTTGAATTGTGCCCGTAATCTGGTCTGCAGGTTTATTCTGTATGGTGTGGTCCTTTACCAGCTGATTATGAAGTTCCCTTAATAAACTGATTATAAACTGACTTTTCACACGGGAGTCTCTCATAGCTTGCTGCTGGGTATAGGCCTCTCTCTGAACTACCAATGCCAGATTTAGTATTGTAATTTCTGCTTCTCTTGTCCATCTTCTGATCAGAGTGGTACACAGAGCATCCTATCAAAGATTCTGCAATGCACATGCATGGCTATGCAGGGGTTCCCTTCCCTGCCATCTACTGCCATGACATTCCTTCTGCTATTTCAAAAGGGCCAATCCACCCACAGAGATCATTAAGTCTCCACATCTGGAAACTGCTGCTAAAAATGCTTTGGCATCACCATCCACTGCTATATACTGTGCTGCTCTCTCATTCACACAGAGCTCAAAGTCTGTCAAGCACTAACAGAGGCTAGTCTTATCAGCATGTCCAATAAGTTTCTTCTAAAGGCAAAAATGTTTTGCCATCTTAAAGCTGCTGCCTGCCTCCTCCCCCTTCTTCCCTCCTGTTGTGTAATTCTCATAGAATCACAGGGATTTATTGGAACACTGTAAACACCAACTCCAGCACACACAAGCAGGACTGAACATGCTGCTAAACAACAACAACTAGAGGTTGAACCTCTCTAGTCTGGCACCTTTGGAACCGGATCGCTGCCGAACCAGAGAATTTGCCAAACTATGGGAGGCCAAAATTGTCCAGCAGCATTACCAGCACTCCCTCTGCTTACTGGACATTTAAAAGATATTTAGGGGTAAATTAGAGCTAAACAACAGCTCAGAATACTGAGAACCAGGGCTGGGGGCTGTAAACAAACTTTATGGAACCATGGGAAACTTGGCCTCACCCATGTTAAGTGGGCATCTAGCTAACAAAAATCATGCCAGACCAGAGAGTCACAGACTAGAGAAGGTTAACCTGTACTTAACTCTAAAATAAAGATGCATCACTTTACACAAACTGCAGCACACAAACCACAGACTCCATGCTGAACTACACACACACTAATCATTTTGTAAGGGAAGAAAATGGGTGGGGGGGGGGGGGGGGAATACCCAGTAATTTTCTTTATGCACTGATCATTACAGCATTTAAGCACCTAACTCTAATTGAAATCAAAGGAATTAAGCCCTTAAATATTTCTGTGGGTCTGTGTCTTAATTGCTCCCAGGCCTCAGTTCCCTATCTGTAAAATGGAAATAATATCCTTACAACACCTCTGTGAGACAGGGAAGTTATAAGTACATTAAAGACTGGGAGGTTCTCAGATGCTATGGTAAAGGGGGGCAGTATAAGTACCTTAGTTAAATGTCCAAGAGTTGAAGAAAACCTTACTGAAGTCTGGCATTTTGCTTTTATTGGCAGAAAGACAGGGATACCTACTGCATGCTTCTCCCTACTGCTGTATCGCTGCAGTGCATGAAACATGCTACAGAGCTGCTAAGAGTGTCAGCCATTTTTAGCTGTAGGCTTAATTCAAAGAAGTGCAAAAGCTTAGAATTTATTTTTTAGATGGAGAAAGTTCTCCCCCTTCCAACTTGAAGGTAGCTGGAAGGGTTTTGTTTAAGTCAACATTGGGTCCAAACAAACATTTTCAGTCCAAAAAGAATTTTTATTCCTTAGAACAATGGTTCTCAGATGGTGGGTTGCAACCCCAGAGTGTATCACAGCCCCCATTTGAATGGGGTCTCCAGGCCAGGTATTAGACTTGATGGGAATCCAGAGCTAAAGCCCCAGGCTGAGCCCCACTGCCTGGAGCAGCAGCATATGCATGAGGGCTTCAGCGCTGGGTGGAGGAATCCAGGTTACAAACCTCCTGCTCAGGGATGAAGCCCTTCAGCTTTGCCTTTGGTCCCCTTGGTCAGAACAGCAAGGCTCATATGTGACACCCCCCCCCCCAGGAGGTGGGACTGAAACTGTGATTTTTGCTGTCAGAAGGGGGAAGTTTGCGAATCGCTGCCTTAGAAAACAATGAGTATGAGAAAACAAAGTTAGCATGGAAACAGTTCTCAACTTCAGCAGTGATTGAGATTTTAAATTTTAAAAACCACGTTTCTGAAATGCCTATATTTTATGTATCCACATCACTTACACAATTACTTCTGCTTCTCAGGAGTATAGCCAGTCAATTACAAGGGCTTCTATTTATACTCATCAAAGCTGAGAGTAAACTTTTCCAATAACACTACATTAGCATAGCTCATTAGCAGAGAGGAAAGGAGTGAGAATTGCCTCCTCTCTCTAGCCATCTTACCCTCCTCTCCCCCCCAAAAAAGTGTTATGAACAGAATTAAGAGAGGAATAAGCAATCAAATACATCTATCTTTTCAGGTGTGCAAGCAACTAAAAAAGGATATATAGGATATGAAGTTTATTATTGTACTGAAAATGTTAGAGGCATTGTTGGCTTTTCTGTTTCTACCATTCTCGGTATGTGGAGAAAGAGGACACAGACAGACTAGCTGTGTCATCACTGCATATGAAAGCACACATTTCCCCACTATTAAAGCCTCTCTACATAGATCTCTATAGCTGGAGGCATGTTTTATCTTTTGATCCCTCTGTCAGTCACCTAGATGAGTCCCATGTCACATTGGTGCACACGGGATAAGAGCCTAGGAGAAAGAGTTAACTTTTTCTGAGCCCTATACATTTTAGGTCAAGTTATAGGAAAGGCTCACAGGGAGCTTGCTTCGAAAAGAACAATATTTCTTGCCATCCCCTTGAATATTTTGCTACAGGAACAAATCCTTAAGAATAGATCTGCTGAGTTTAGCAGTGATTTCTCTTTTCTCCAAGCCCCCCTGTCAGGTTCATCTTGAATTTTTTATTTCATCTCCTTCTTTGTTTAGGCAATGGGAGAGGGATCATATGCGAGTGTAGTGCTACTCCTTTCTTTCCTGCACTGTTGTCTTTCTTTACATCTCCCCAGAGCAGAAAATATGCCATTTTTCTGTTATTTCCTTATTTTAGGAGTTAACTGAATAGCTGAGTGAAGCAGAGCGTCTGCAATTTAGCTGTAATTGAAAGGACAGATTAGAACCTCCAAAAGAAAGGGAAAAGCCTTCCATTAGGGGATTCTTCTCTTTTCCAGCTCATAAAGATAGTAGTTCCTACCTGATGGAGTGGAAATCACTGCAGCTTAATCCAGAAAGCAAGAGTGAACCTCTCTGCTACTGTCTCATAATTGGCTATCATTACCTCCCAGCCAGCTCAGCTGTGGTTAATTGAAGGCATCACAGGTGCAACAATAACCAGGCAACCCACACTGAGAAAGTATGGATAGTTGTGCTGTAGCCAAGCCCTGCTACAGGTGCAGCAGCTTCTGCTTTCTCTTCCAGTTCATGCAGGTAGAAGAATTCAAAGGGAAATCCTGGTAGGCTACGTGTAGACTGGCATGATTTTTCGGAAATGCTTTTAACGGAAAACTTTTCCATTAAAAGCATTTTTGGAAAAGAGCATCTAGATTGGCACGGACGCTTTTCCACACTAGACGCGCTTTTCTGCAAAAAAGCCCTGATCGCCATTTTTGCCATCGGGGCTTTTTTGCAGAAAACAAATCTGAGCTATCTACACTGGCCCTTTTGCGCAAAAGGACTTTTGCCCGAACAGGAGCAGCATAGTATTTCCGCAAGAAGCACTGATTTCTTACAATAGGAAGTCAGTGCTTTTGCGGAAATTCAAGCGGCCAGTGTAGACAGCTGGCAAGTTCTTCCGGAAAAGTGTCTGATTTTCCGGAAAAACTGGCCAATCTAGACACAGCCGTAGTGTTAAGAGTCTAGTAAAAATCTAACTCCTCCAAGGAGCTGTATGTCTGCACGAAGCACTATGGAAGTCAATAGAACTTTGCATGAGAGCAAGGCTCAATGTAGTATGGGAGACCATATGGTAGGTCTGTTTTGACATTCACCCATGCTTACTCCCTGTTTCTATTGTCAGTATCTTACCTCAGCTTGCTTTCTTCATACTTCACAATACTACTCCAGTTATGAACCAAGGTGAGTGGAAATTTAGATGTCTGGAAGGTTTCACAGTAGCATTCTATTACAGTTTAGAGAAAGTGACATTTATTTGAAAAAACAACTTCTTATCTCCCTGGGAACAAGCTTTAAATATCAAATTTCTGGTTTAATGCCTCTAATCCTCAGTTTAGGCTCTTTATTCTAATCTACTGAATATTTTTGCATCAGAAGTCTGTGCTACACAAAGACGACAGTATCAATATAAGCTCCCCCTTATTCTTAAATCCTTCTGTTTGGAACCTAGGTGCAGACTTTTTCCTTCCTTGGGAATGAAAGTGCAATTGATCAGTTATGTTATTCAGTCACTAGTCCTCAAAGCTGACAAGACCTTGTTTGTGAAAGATTTTACAATATTTTCCAAGCAGCATAGTTACTGAATGATTAAAGAAATTCTTAATGTTTATATACAGAACATTTTCATATGATAGTATATAGGAACATAAATAGTGATGTTAGATGACCATAGATAATTGCTAAATATATATATATATATATAAAGCCCAACTACTATTGGTCACATCCACCCCATCTTCAGACTTAAAAGCACAGATGCTCTTTCACAAAGTGTGCATAACTTCTGTGTCCTTGTGTTGCCTCTCTCTGGAAAATTGCATCTGGTGATAGCATGTAAGAAGGGTATAGTCTGCCAAATTCACAAGTTCTGATGATCCTCATAAACAATGGACCAGAACCAAATCCACACACCAATCCGTCTTGCCAGAAATGGCAGCACTTCTGATTCTCCTGCCACTCTGCACACAATGGTTGTGTTCATGTGACAACTCTGATGGGAACCATGGGGAAGGCAGTGGCCAGCTGTCCAGTCCAGCAGTAACATACTCATATCTGCCACATGTTTTGCTGTGGGAATGTACTTGTAGAATTGCGAGTCACTATTAACTTCCCTCTCTTCCATATCTGGATGCTGCAGAAAAGATACAGCTACATCCTACTATCTGGCAGATGGGTTTTTGGCTGCAGAGGGAATGTTGCCTAGACATGTTTGCCCATGCATGAAGTACTGGTCACATTTCATAGACAGTCACTACAAAGTATCAGTCATGAGGTGGGCTGGCTCCCCATGGACTCAGACAGGGAGGAGCTCATCTCTGCATCCTGGTGGATGGAGCTGTGCCCCACTCCTGAGGGGCACTGGAAGTATAAAGGGCAGAGTAGAAAGCTAGTTGAAGCTCAGCTACAAAAGGGGACAGATCCTGTGGCAGGAGGTTGCAGTAGGAAAAAGTGGACGACTGGCCTGGACCACTTTAGCTGACTTCACCCTGGAAGAGCTGCTAGTGGTGACAGAGGCCATTGCTGCTCAGGATACCTCTCTGAACAAACAGGTAGACCCAGAGATACCCCTGTGACAGCAACACTGAAGGGAGTGAGTCAGTGTGTCATGGCCTGGATCCCTGGTGACTCAGTGGCAGACCCCCTCTGCTACCAGTGGGGTCCTGGGCTGGGATGCTGTGGAGTGGGTGAGCCTGTGTATCTGCTGCCAGCCAACTTGTGAGTGGCAGCCCCCTCCTCTCCAGGCCACCTGGATGTAAGCCTGGGATGATGCTTTAATTGCAGCTCCCCCTGAGTATAAGCCAAAGCTGATAGACTCTCTGGGCTATCCTGCTGAAATCAAGAGCCAGGACTGATAAGTTAAGCTGCAGCTCACCTGGAGTACAGGTTCAGGCTAATGGACTCCTGGAGTTGCCTGTTCTGTACTCCTGACTGGGTTAATAGCTTAACTGTAGCTCAGCCGGGAGTGGGCCCAACCTAAGTGATGCTTGTGCTGTCATGCCACAAAGCTCAGGCCGCAGATAATAAGTGGTAACGTTCCTAGGGCCTCTGCTAGTGGCCCCAATTATTGTCCCTCCAAGCATTGCTAGTCCTCCGTAACAGCGATGGCCCAGAGATGGAGGCGGGCTGAGGCCCCATGGATTCAAAGGAGGGTAAAACACTGCAGTACTCCTTTCCTCGCTGTGCTATGAAAAAGAGGATAATCTGTCACTTAGCATTGAGATCCTCTAGTTCAAGTCCCTAGAGCAATGCAAGGTGTCAGTGTGTGGGTATTTATCTAAGGATTGTATAGATTTACAAATGTGACACCAGAACACCTAAGTAAAAAAACAAATGTGAATGGCTGTTTGCAAGCAAGAGAAAACTAGTCATCAGGGGAAATCCCCCAACTATCCTTATTATCGTGTCTGGAACTTGTTAGCAGAGCAAATAATAGGTCGCTTGCATGCCTGGGTCATGAGAGAAATTGCTAAAGGCATAAGCGTTTATATATTAGTAAATCAGTAGTGCTTGAATTATATCCATTTACAAACCAGAACAAACAAACTGACAAAGCAAAAGGAGGAGAGCTTAGAAAAAACAAGTGATACAAAATAACAAGGAAAATTTTATCCAGAATATCTGGGGAGTTGGTCTTATTATATACATAAAGATTCATTCCAGAAAAATAGGTTTTATTGTAGTATTCCATTTTAAGGAAAAAAAGATAAATTTGTCAAACTCGTTTTGTAAAAAACTCCGGGCATCTGAAGAAGCGGGCTGTGCCCACAAAAGCTTATAATACCGTCAACATGTTTTGTTAGTCTATAAAGTGCTACCAGATCATTTGTTAGAATCATAGAATCATAGAATAATAGGACTGGAAGGGACCTCGAGAGGTCATCGAGTCCAGCCCCCCGCCCTCAAGGCAGGACCAAGCTCCGTCTACACCATCCCTGACAGATGTCTATCTAACCTGTTCTTAAATATCTCCAGAGAGGGAGATTCCACCACCTCCCTTGGCAATTTATTCCAATATTTGACCACCCTGACAGTTAGGAATTTTTTCCTAATGTCCAATCTAAACCTCCCCTGCTGCACTTTAAGCCCATTACTCCTTGTCCTGTCCTCAGTAACCAAGAGGAACAAATTTTCTCCTTCCTCCTTGTGACACCCTTTTAGATATTTGAAAACCGCTATCATGTCCCCCCTTAATCTTCTTTTTTCCAAACTAAACAAGCCCAGTTCATGAAGCCTGGCTTCATAGGTCATGTTCTCTAGACCTTTAATCATTCTTGTCGCTCTTCTCTGTACCCTTTCCAATTTCTCCACATCTTTCTTGAAATGTGGCGCCCAGAACTGGACACAGTACTCCAGCTGAGGCCTAACTAGTGCAGAGTAGAGCGGCAGAATGACTTCACGAGTTTTGCTTACAACACACCTGTTGATACAACCTAGAATCACATTTGCTTTTTTTGCAACAGCATCACACTGTTGACTCATATTCAACTTGTGGTCCACTATGACCCCTAGATCCCTTTCCGCCATGCTCCTTCCTAGACAGTCGCTTCCCATCTTGTATGCATGGAACTGATTGTTCCTTCCCAAGTGGAGCACTTTGCATTTCTCTTTATTAAACTTCATCCTGTTTACCTCTGACCATTTCTCTAACTTGCTAAGGTCATTTTGAATTATGTCCCTATCCTCCAAAGAAGTCGCAACCCCACCCAGTTTGGTATCATCTGCAAACTTAATAAGCGTACTCTGTATCCCAATATCTACATCATTGATGAAGATATTGAACAGTACGGGTCCCAAAACAGACCCTTGAGGAACTCCACTTGTTATCCCTTTCCGCAGGATTTAGCACCGTTAACAACAACTCTCTGACTACAGTTATCCAGCCAATTATGCACCCACCTTATCGTGGCCCTATCTAAGTTATATTTGCCTAGTTTATCAATAAGAATATCATGCGAGACCGTATCAAATGCCTTACTAAAGTCTAGGTATATGACATCCACCGCTTCTCCCTTATCCACAAGGCTCGTTATCCTATCAAAGAAAGCTATCAGATTAGTTTGGCATGACTTGTTCTTCACAAACCCATGCTGGCTATTCCCTATCACTTTATTACCTTCCAAGTGTTTGCATATGATTTCCTTAATTACCTGCTCCATTATCTTCCCTGGGACAGACGTTAAACTGACCGGTCTGTAGTTTCCTGGGTTGTTCTTATTCCCCTTTTTATAGATGGGCACAATATTTGCCCTTTTCCAGTCTTCTGGAATCTCCCCTGTCTGCCATGATTTTTCAAAGATCATAGCTAAAGGCTCAGATACCTCCTCTATCAGCTCCTTGAGTATCCTGGGATGCATTTCATCAGGACCTGGTGACTTGCTGACATCTAACTTTCCTAAGTGATTTTTAACTTGTTCTTTGTGTATCCTATCTTCTAAACTTACGCTCTCTCTGCTTGTATTCACTACGTTAGGCACACCTCCAGACTTCTCGGTGAAGACCGAAACAAAGAAGTCATTGAGCATCTCTGCCATTTCCATGTTTCCTGTTACTGCTTCTCCCTCCTCACTAAGCAGTGGGCCTACCCTGTCCTTGGTCTTCCTCTTGCTTTTAATGTATTTATAAAAGGTCTTCTTGTTTCCCTTTATGCCTGTAGCTAGTTTGATCTCATTTTGTGCCTTTGCCTTTCTAATCTTGCCCCTGCATTCCCGTGTTGCTTGCCTATATTCATCCTTTGTTATTTGTCCTAGTTTCCATTGTTTATATGACTCCTTTTTTATTTTGAGATCATGCAAGATCTCCTTGTTAAGCCAAGCTGGTCTTTTGCCATATTTTCTATCTTTCCTTCACAGCGGAATTGTTTGCTTTGGGCCCTTAACAACGTCCCTTTGAAATACTTCCAACTCTCCTCAGTTGTTTTTCCCTTCAGTCTTGCTTCCCATGGGACCTTACCTACAAGTTCTCTGAGCTTATCAAAATCTGCCTTCCTGAAATCCATTACCTCAATTGTGCTGGTCTCCGTTCTACCTTTCCTTAAGATCATGAACTCTTATTTCATGATCACTGTCCCCTATACTGTCTTCCACTTCCAAGTTCTCAACTAGTTCCTCCCTATTTGTTAAAACCAAATCCAGAACAGCTTCTCCTCTGGTAGCTTTTTCAACCTTCTGAAACAGAAAGTTGTCTCCAATGCAGTCCAGAAACTTATTGGACAGCCTGTGCCCCGCTGTGTTAGTTTCCCAACATATGTCTGGATAGTTGAAGTCCCCCATCACCACCAAATCTTGGGCTTTGGATAGTTTTGTTAATTGTTTAAAAAAGGCCTCATCCACCTCTTCCACCTGGCTAGGTGGCCTGTAGTAGACTCCTAGCATGATATCACCCTCGTTTTTTACCCCTTTTAGCTTAACCCAGAGACTCGCTACACAGCTATCTCCTACGTTCATCTCCACTTCAGTCCAAGTGTGTACATTTTTAATATACAAGGCAACCCCTCCTCCCTTTTTTCCCTGTCTGTCCTTCCTGAGCAAGCCGTACCCTTCCATTCCAACATTCCAATCATGCGTCCCATCCCACCAGGTTTCTGTAATACCAATGATATCATAGTTGTATTTATTGGTTAGCAATTCCAGTTCTTCCTGCTTATTACCCATACTTCTTGCATTTGTATATAGGCATCTAAGATACTGATTTGATCTTGCCTCCCTGTTGTTTAAGTTTATCCTGTACAAACTAACTCAGCTACCTCCTGAAGCTAGTTTTGTAATATATGCCACATAGCACTCAAAAGAACAAAATACAGGATGTCTTGTTAAGTGTATCTGCTAATTGTACTGGTCTTACATATTTTAGATGACACAGATCATCACTTTAGGAGGCATCCTGGTAACTTAAAACATCCTCCTCCTTTTCAGCTGATTTGCAGTCTTCGCCTCTTCCCACTGCTGTGCCCGTTTTAAAAAGAAATGCTTTATTACCATTCACTGATTCAGCATGATGCCCAACAAATCACCATGGACAAATGTTAGCTGCATCAATGCCATCAGGAAATAGACGTGTGATGGGTGACATAAAAAATAGTTCCCTATGGACGTCAATGGGTCTCAGAAGTTCACATAATTGAGTCTTTATAATTTTGGAACTTGGTCTGTCTTTTTGTTCTGCATTTTTACAGTGCCTAGCACAAGTAGGTCCAATTCCATTAATAGGGTTCCTATGACAAAGCAAATATCCAGACTATTCTTATTTTAGAGGCAGATTATTTTTTTCCATCAAGATTTTTCAGCTCAATGGCCCTGTTCCTTCCCATTTGTAAGTAACGCTTCCTCCTCCTGTTGGGAAGACAGACAAGCTTTCAAGCTTGCTGAGACAGAACTCTTGCCAACAGAAGTTGGCCTAATAAAAGATATTACTCCCCTACCTTGTCTCTAATATCCTGGCACTAGCATGGTTACAACCCTGCATACATTCAAGCATATTGATATTACTGCTGACTGACTTTCACATGCTAACTTGGCAGCCGACTTGAATCCTTTGGCTAGGACTGGTAGACCAATCACTATCATGCTGTGCAGTGTTATGGATGTGCTCTCATCCTTTATTTCCTTTCTAATGCTCAGCTAGTTAGCCATTCAGTCATAGAATACATGCTGTTTAAGCAAAGAGCTGGGTGGCTTGTTGAACTTAATAAAGATTAGATTTTGACCACTCATTGAAAAGGTCTGTGTGAAGTAATTAGTAGAGTATTTATTAAATGACTAACCCTACATCACCTTTGAACTGTCATTCATGCCAAAATTCAACACTCTATGCGTCGGTCTCAACAAAGACCCTAACTATCTTACCCATTACAAAGATAACTTCCCCAATTATCACCTCTAATACCATTAGCTCCCAGACATTTACCTTTCCCCACCTCTAATAACATTAGCTCACAGACATTTACCTCCCCCCCCCCGCATCCCGCTTCTGTTCTGAAATGTGATTTGTCCTTTTCATATGTGTTCATTTTTTAAATTGTATCCTTTGGTATATATGGTTGTGACTATTTTCTTCCACTATTTGATCTGAGGAAGTGGGTCTGGCCCACGAAAGCTCATCATCTAATAAACCATCTTGTTAGTCTTTAAAGTGCTACATAGTCCTGTATTTTGTTTCATCTACATCACCTTGGTTGCTGCAGAAGAAGGTAGATCCAGGCCACAAAGCATTGTAGGTGTGTTAATTTTGGTCCACATCTTGTACAAATGACTGCACTACACACTTCTACTTTTGAGAGGTTCGAGGCTTACTATGTGGTGTGAGGGGGCAAAATGGGTAGCTGAGGACAAACGAAAGATCCCAAACCAGCTGCATTCGTGTCACAGACCTGCCAGCATCCTCAGAGGAATAGGCTGCCATTTACTTGTGCATGAATCTTTCCCACAGTAATATCACATTTTTGTATTTATAAAATGTCTAAGCAGTGGTTTTCACTTCTTTTCTCCCCGCATTGATTTTTTTATCCTGAGCCATATAGCAATAATGCAATGTCTAAAACATTAGCATAATTGAACAAAATCCCACATCCTTTCATTTGTACTTATTATACTTTAACCTTTAAAGGACAGGTTTATCAGCAATGCTCCTTTCTTACTGCCCAGAATGGACACAATTGTATTAAGTAGGAGATTTTATCAGCAGGATAATCTCAAAGAATGAAAAAAAAATATTGGTAATCAGGAACAAATGCTCACAAACATTTTAAGTGTTAGAAGTGTAATTTTCATTACTTCAGATGCTCTTTTAATTGTGTTTCTATAGCACCTTCTAAAAGATCTGACACAGTTTACGCACCCAGTACAGCCTCACACCTCCTGACTGAGATAGGGAAGCAGTAATAGTCTCATTTTTCAGATGAAGGAAGGAAGGCCTAAAGTTTAAGACCACAATTGCGAAAGGTGGCCACTGAGGTTTGAGTATCTCTGTTCAGATGTCCCACATGATATATTTAGGATCCGATTTTCAGAGTCCCCGCAACTTCATGTGAAAATCAGCAGGAGTCTGAGTTCACAATCTCTGGCATCCCAAATCAGTAGCCACTTCTGAGACTTTGTTCCCAAATGACTTGTTAATGACAGAGCTGGTAAAAGAACCACAGTTTAACACACTGGCTGGGTCAGGTCTCCTTGCTGGCAGGGGTTTTGCCCCACAGGGGGAAGAATGCACACCCGTTCAACTGTATCCCAGCCCAAGGCCCTGACAGCAGCAGTACAGCAGCCACTGGGTTGATGGGGATCCGGACCGAACATGCCAACCAGGTCTGTGGGGATCCAAGCTGCAACACGCTGCCCAACAGACCTCAATCTCTTCAGCTGTCCCTGGGCCACTTCCCAGTTCCTCCTGGGGGCCTACCTGGTTCAGGCACTGCTCCTCAGGGTCAGTTGGGGATGGAGGTGCTGGCAGCATGACCATAGTTTCTGGCTCTGGACCGGTCCACCTGGGCCTCTGCCAGTCATCGGGGCCTGATGAAGGTCCCAGAGGTCTCGGCAAATCTTCGGGCCGTGGCAGCAGTTTCAGCAGCCCTGGCCAGTCATCGGGGACTGACAGGAGCCCTGGTAGACCAACCCAGTCCTCCCACTGGGCACAGCATGGCTAGGCCCATCACTGTGGGAGCTGGGGTTAAGCATCTGGCCTGTTCAGCCACCAGATGCCAACTGACCTCTAAGCTCTTATAATCCTGGTCTCACCTTCCTGCTTCCTGTGGGTGGGGCTAGGTGAGGCTGGACCAAGGGGTCTTAGAGGGCCCTTCCTCTTCCGGGTGAGAGGGAGGCTATGTTGGGGTCCTAGACTCATTACATGGAATAATTTCCTAGTGTAGATGTGCCATAAGTGAGCACATTTTATAATTGTTTGTAATCTCTGTCTCACAAACTGAATAAGCACCATATTAACTGATAAGATTTACAAGTTTTTGTTTTATTTTTCTGAAGACTGGTGATACAGTCTAGGGCTACGTCTACATTGGCAAGATTTTGTGCAAAAGCGGCCACTTTTGTGCAAAATCTTGCCACCTGTCTACACTGGCCACGAGTACTTGCACAAGAACACTGACGTTCTAATGTATAAAATCAGTGCTTCTTGCGCAAATACTCTGACGACCCCACTCAGGGATAAGCCCTCTTGCGCAACTGTTTCTTGCGCAAGAAAGCCGGATGTTTAAAATAGCCATCGGAGCTTTCTTGCGCAAGAGAGCGTCTACACTGTCACGGATGCTCTTGCACAAAAGCACATCTTTTGCACAAAGGCACATGCCAGTGTAGATGCTTTCTTACTCAAATACTCTAACGCAAAAACTCTTGCATTAAAGAGTATTTGCGCAAAATCTTGCCAATATAGATGTAGCCTAGTAGTTCCTAGGGATATAAAAGAGTAGTCAAGTACCTGATAAGCCTAGGTTTATCAGGTAGTCAAGTTGACTTCTCGCATTTCCTCTCCCCCCTCCTCCCCTCCACGCTACATCAGAAGCAGCAAGGGGGGGGGGAGCAGGAGTTGGTGCCACTTGCCCTCCCCTGCCCCCGCGCTGCTACTGGTATCAGAGGCAGTGGTGTGGGAGAGCCAGGGGAAGCTGCTTTGGCAGCAGCTGCTGTCTGCTGGGGGTCCCAGCGGGGAGCTGGGACCCTCCCATGGACAGGAGCTGCTGGACCCAGCCCTTACTGCATTAAAACTGCAGAACTGTAGCGGGGGTAGTTCCTTCTGAGCGCCTTCCCTTATCAAGTAATTGTGTAGTCAATACAAATTGTATGGACCACACGATTATCTACCTCTTAACATCCTTAGAAGTTACATCTGAGGGTAGAAAGGGCTAAGAATCAGGTTTCGTTCCTAGTCTGACATTTGGTGACTGTGGGAAAACTGCAAGCTCTCTTACCCTAATTTAGCCAACACACTTGAGTCCAGGCCTGATCAGCAAAGCCCTTGAACACATACTTAACTTGAATCATGTGCTTAAGTACTTTCCTGAATAGGCATCAGTGATTGAACTGAGGGCTCCGTGCACAAGTTTATTTCAATTATATAGGTATAATACTTTTATTGTTAGCACGATTCCATGGTTGCATAGACTTTAGTATTGCACTGTTGGAAGGAATATCATTCAGGATACTCTAATGCAAAATGTACCATCCACTAGCACTTGAGCTCAAAGGAAAACCTCTCCCTTATAGTAGTATTAGGTCTTTATATTATCTGTAGCTCAGCCACTTTTAAACATATCCCATCCATTGAGTAGGTCTGACTACCCATCTTGTAGAGGACAGCACTGCACAGTTACATTTCTCTACCTTATACAGGGCTGCCAACGGAGGGCAAAGAGGACAGTTCAAAGAGTCCAGGGCTCCTGGACACTGCTACTACGGCGGTGGCTGGAGCCTTGGGCCAGTTAAATCGCCATGAAAGCATCATTCTGCATGACTCCGAGGGCCAGAAGGGGCAGTGCAGATGACTGGGCTGCCTGGAGAGCCACATAAGTTGTCGGCCCCTCTGAGCTCATAGAGGGGCATACTGAGATTTAATTAAAAGTTTGTAAATTGGTCCCAAACCTTGCAATGATAGTACTACATATCAGCAATTTCATTTCTACTAATAATGAAAAATCTGGGTAACTAGAGGCTTTCATTATTGCCAGTCTGGCCTTGAATTCACTTGCAAAATTAGAATGATTACACCTGAATTTAATGTGTTTAATTTTTTTTTAATGACAACTTTCATTTTAATACTGAACTGCCGTGTGATTTTTTTGTTTGTTTGTTATGAGCTTACTATTCCTAAATAAAAATGGGCAAATAATCCTGTTTTTTTAGGCAGACAGATACATTACTAAAAAAAAAAAGCCCAATAGGTCAATAAGGATGGGAAATACAATATAATTGTCATGGAGCAATAAAGCCAATAAATCTCCCCTGACCAAATTATGGTTTTATGAAGTCAAATTTAAATATTTATTTCATTATTTTCTGAAATCCAGATTCTTGCTTTGGTAACAAGGATATTAAAAATTAATTCCCATTTCTCATAAAAGATCTGGTAGTATTAGGGAAGAACTGCAAGCCTGGAACTCCTTGGCTGTAGTTTTGATTCAAACACAGACTAGCTCTGTGGGTCTCAAACTAATTGTTTAACTTCACTCACCTGTCTGCAAAAAAGAAATACTGCTCATCTGCTTTAAAGGAATATTAGAAGGATGCATACAATGTTTGTACAGTACTGTGAAAACTTGAAACACCCTATAAATGTAAGTAATATAATCTATTCAAGAGGTGGAAAAGAATTTCTCTCTTTTTTTTTATTACCAATTTTCGGTTTCTAGTGGGACTGATTTTTTACTTTCAGTAAATTTGATTAGTTCCCTGTCAGTCTGGCTGGCCAGATATCCCCCAGCTAAATGTGGGGAGACTTGATTGTGATGCCGGTGAAAAGGGGTCAGAGAAAGGTTTACTTCAATTGAGCTGTGAACTCTGTCTGGAAGGAGACCTGGGAGAGCGGGATCAAGAAGAGTTCATTGTCTGGGAAGAGCTTGGGGCAATCCGGTTGGAACAGACCTACAGGAAGCAGGTTAAGCTTCATGCAGATAGGATGTGAGATGGGATTGTAAGGAGAAGGGAGATCCTGCCAAAGAGGCAGCATAGGAGAAACTGTGCAGAACCTAGGAGAATGGGCCAAGAAGCACAGGATTTCAGTGTAGCCTAAGGGAGTCTGAAGAATTATTAATCTAGATATTTATTTGGACATTGCTTTTACCCAAAAAAAGGGGGCAGACTAGCTGTGTCTCAAGGCTCAGAGGAATGCAAAGACAGACTTCAGGAGGCTCCAGAGATAAAAACATCTGCAACATCTCACTGACCCATCAGGGTGCACTGATGCTGGGTGTGCCCCATTGTACCTCATTATTCTTAGAGGTATGATTTAATTCTCCTTCAGCAGGTCTGTCACCATTAAGATGGGTGGCTTTTTTTTCTGTTTAGTCAGCTCTTCCTAAAAATAATGGGATGTATTTGCCCTCTGGAGCTACAGACAGATAATCATCTGCAACCACCGCATGTCTCCAACAACATAGGTTTGGGGCTCAAAACTAGGATTTTTAATGATGCCTGCTTGTAGGGAGAAAGCAATTCCTCCTACCCCCCTGGGAATTAAAAGCATGGAACAGAAATCACTGAAGTGATGAGGAAAGGATATTTAAAAATCTCTAGCTTTCACGGTATGCATGAATAGACACATTTTCAGTTCAAGTGAATTAATAAAATGCCTCTCTTTTTTTCTTCTTCTTCTTCTTCCTGAATGTCTTGAGCATTGCTTAAAACAGAGGCATTTGCATCATTAAGTTTGATGGCAATCGCACTTAAGAGGATTAAAATCATCCTGTTTGATTTTTCATAAAATAGTCTCCAATTTTAACCACACTAACCCTTCACAAGATAGCTGATTTCCATAACTATCTTTCTACTCACAGACTTGTTGGCTGCGTCTAGACTGGCATGATTTTGCAGAAATACTTTTAACAGAAAAGTTTTTCCATTAAAAGTATTTCCACAAAAGCGCGTCTAGATTGGCATGGATGCTTTTGCGCAAAAAGTGCTTTTGCGCAAAAGCATCTGTGGCGAGTCTAGATGCGATTTTGCGCAAGAAAGCCCTGATCCCCATTTTAGCCATCGGGGCTTTTTTGCTCAAAACAGTTCTTCCCTGTCTACACTGGCCCTCTTTCGCAAGTGTTCTTGCGCAAGAGGGCTTTTTCCCGAGTGGGAGCGTGAAAGTAGTTGTGCAAGAAGCACTGATTTTGTACATTACAAAGTCAGTGCTCTTGGGCAAATTCAAGCGACCAGTGTAGACAGCTGGCAAGGTTTTGCGCAAAAGCAATTGCTTTTGCGCAAAATCTTGCCAGTCTAGACGTACCTGTTGTGTTTAACTTTTATGGCAACATATACATATCTCACTGAAGTAATAATTTATCAGCATTTTTCTCAAGATACAGTACGTCTAGTGACACTTCCTGCAGCTGGAAAGTATAAAAAAACCCTCTAATGATATTATAGGCTCATGGAGTCCAAGGCCAGAAGGAACCATTGTCATCTAACCTGATGTCCTTTATGACACAGGTCACAAACTTTCTAAAAAGAATTCCAAGAGCATAGGTTTTAGAAAAACATAATGTGTTGATTTTAAAAACGATAAGTGTTGGAGAATCCACCATGGCCCTTGTTACTGTCACAGTGAAGAGAGAGACAAAAACCTGACACATTTCCAATCTGAATTCATCCAGCTTCAACTTCCCACCATTGGAACATATTATACCTCTCTATGCTAGACTGAAGAGTTCGTTATCCAATATTTGTTCCCAGTTTAAGTACTAACAGACTAACCAGCTTTACCTTCTCTTTGTTAAGCAACCTCCTGGGAGTGCGTCACAATAAGGCAGCTTTTTTTTAACCCTTTGATTGTTTTTGTGGTTGTTCTCTAAACTCTTTTCAATTTATCGATCTCATTCTTGATTTGTGAGCACTAGAACTGGACACATTAATCCAGCAGTGGTTACAACCTGTGCCAACTACAGAGGTTAAAAACCTTCCTACTGGAACCCCTCCTGTTCACTAGTCCAGTGTGAGATTATTCAACATAGGGGAAGCCTTGTGGGAGGCTAGGCCTGAGGCTGCTTGGTGTGCTCTGCTTTGTGTATTGTGTATGTGTGTGTGCACCTCAGACCTGACCCACTCAGATAAACCACCAGGAACAGGCTTTATTCTGTAAAAAACATAAAACAGGATCACAGTTCAGCAGCCCCTTCTCTCAGCATGCAGCCTGTGTACTGCATCTAGCACAGTCCTTGCTGAGACCCTGCTGGGGGCAGAGGGCACATCCTTGCAGGAACCAGGAAGTTTTCCCAACACGTTGCGGTTTGTAGTCCACGACTTGTAGTTCCCAGGGCTGCTTCTGAAACACACTGGACCTTGGGCTTCACTACTCCTACTTGAATACAGTCGGTCCCCAAGTTGCGAACAGTCGAGTTATGACTGTTCACATTTACAACCAAAGCTCCCATTGAGCGGTCCCTGAGTTGCGAACGCGACCCGCGCTTACGAACAGCGCGGTCGCTGTGTAACTCAGGGGTGTCCGAGTTACGAACAGATCAAGTTACGGCCAAGTGTTTGGTCCGTAACTCGTTCGTAACTCGGGGAGAGGCTGTATATGCGTCCAAGGATCACTTTTTAGCCCTTTTAGCCACACATCAAACTCAGAGTGATAGGCACTGACTCCATAGATGCTCCAGGAGCATCCACAGAGAAAAATTAGTGGGCGCTCACTGCTATAATTGGATTACAAACAGACTTTCCTATAGTGTAACTTACCTGTTTTAACTTATCAGTAATTCATTTCTTTTTCATAGCTACTAAATCTTTAGTTGGAGAAATTGGCTACAGCATTGTCTTTGAGATGAAGAGTATACATTGACCTGAACAAGTAACTGGTTCATTGGGGTCAAGAGTAATGTAACATATGGTCTATTTTTTAATTTTAATAACCTTTCATAATAAAATGAAATTTTGTTGGATGGCTAAGAGTGACGTTCTGTGACTGCATGGCAAGACTAGTATAGACTGTTTTCTGAGAGTCCAACCTGGTACTAGCACTCTCAGCTATAAGCCAAATCAGATACAATGAATCTGAGATTTATAGATGACAATCAAGTCACCTCTTAGGCTACTCTATACTGCCTCCCTCTTGCGCAAAAGCCTATGCAAATGAAGCACGGATTAGCATATTGCTGCACTTCATTTGCATAATTAATTAGGGGGCATTTTTGCGCAAGAGGCTTTTGCACAAAAAGCAGCTGTATAGAAAATATATTTTCTATTTAAAAAGGAAAAAAATTGTTCCTCATCTGAAATAGATTTTTATAGCTGTATCATTGATTCTGGTTTGTTGAAGTTGAAAGTCATTGTTTCTAAAAGCAGCATGAATGGTAGCTATAAAATATGCCTCATGCAATTTAAACAAGATGTTCCTAGTAATTTTATCCAGTGCTACATTCTTCTGGGGGCTTTGCTTGTTGACATTTTATATTTACATATATGTAAATTAAAGCACAAAGGAATGGATTGCGCAATTTCATGTTAATAAGGATTTACCTTCAGTGTAACTCTTCCTGTGAATTAGAGCTCAGTAACATGAATAAGGATTGCACAATCTAGCCCAAAAATATTGCTTCTGGAGCTGAGCTATTACGGGCTGTCTATTGTACTTCCAAGAGACAAGTAAAGAGCTCTTGGTTGAGAACACATGTCAGAAAAATGACATGTTTTTATCACTTCCAGCACTGGTTATAAGACTCTGAATACATTATCTAACATTCAGGTTTTGAATCAAAGTGGGAATCAGCAAATGCAAGTTGCAATGTAATTTTAACAGGGATTTCAACCATTCTGCATTTAAAAAACCCTGGTGATTCTTCCCCTTTAAAATTAATTAAAAAAAATTCAATAGTGCAATACAGATACATAGATAGGGATTGTAGCATAGCAAGAGAAATATAGTATTGCTCATTCTTTAGCCCTTTGAGGCCAGATGCTGCATGCCAATCAAAGAAATGTTGGTTGGGCAGAGTGGACGGGATTGGACCCTCAATGGCAGTTGGTGTATTAGAGTTAATGGTCTTAATTAGAATAAGTGCTCTGCTCCTGCATCCAGAGCAACCAGTTTGAAAAGGATCTAGTTACTAAGCTGATTTCTCTGAAGGATCTGCTCAAGTAGAGCCCTGCACAGATACAAAATTTGTATCCCCATCTGTGTCTGCGGATATCCACATCTGCAGATGCCAATGTGGGTATCTGCAGAATTGCAGGGCTCTACTAACTTATACTAGATATAGGGCTATTTTAATAGCTTCCAATTATGATTGATATTTCTTCTAGGGATGTTAGATATAATTTAATTCAATAATTGTGTAACCACACAAAATTTTAGCAGTTACATGATTATTCGTTGATTTCTGGGGGTCGAGTTGGCAGCCAGTGCATTCCTGGCCCCACTGCCATCCCATGCTGCTGCCTCTATCAGAGGCAGCAGCACAGGGTAAAAGCAGCTTCTGTTCGTGGGGGACCTGAGCTCCTTACGGACAGGGGCTGCTCTGGTGTCCCACCTGCCTCCGTCCCCCTGTGTTGCTGCCTCTGATAAAGAGTCAGCAGTGCAGGGGGATTGGAGGTAGCTCTGTGAAGCCAGTGCTTGTGGGGAGCTGGCTTTTAAGTCATTTCCTCCCGGGCATCAGTTCCTGTCTGCCCCCCTGCCCCTCCCGACTACGTCTGTGGGTGGCAGCAAGGTGGGGCAGGTGGTTCTGCAGAGCCAGCACTTGTGGAGCAATAGCTTAAAAGCCAGCTTCCCATGTGTGCCAGCTCCTGCCTACCCCCCTCACCCTCCGGGCTGCTGCCTCTCTATCAGAGATAGCGGTGTGGAGGGCGGAAAGGGTGCATGTGGTTCCACCAGATCTATTGCTCATGGGGAGACAGCTTAAAAGCCAGCTCCCCACAGGCACTGGCTCCTGTCATCCCCTCCCCCTTTGCTGCCTCTGATACAGGGAGGGAATGAAGGGAGTGTGTGTAGTCAATAAGATTGACCCATAAGCCGCAACTATACACTAATATCCCTAATTTCTTTTTCCAAGCAGAATTAATTATCCCAGGAAACACCTCCAGAATTCGTATGGTGGGGACTGAACAATTAAAAACACAGAAAACCCAAGTACCATCCTCTCTAAATAGAAATGCTACTTAGAATCTTAAATAAGATGGTTCTTGCTTTCATGCAAAGATTTGAACTGAACACAATATTTGGTGTCATGAAAGGAATTTGCCTTCCTTGGCACACAGGAAATTGGGAATTAGGTCCCTCGATATCTTTATAAATCTTACTGTAAAACCACTCTGCAATCCAGATTTGTCTTTAGTCCATCAGAATGGTTTTATTGCAAACCAGGGGCCTGAAAATATTTCTATACCAGTATGGATTTCCAGCAAGCTGCTCTGGACCTACTCCAATCCTTATTGATTCTTATCCTTGTCTCATGACTCTAGCTTTATGTACCTACTTCCTCTCACAGCATCTGCACTTTCAGCATGGCATATGAAAAGAAGCATAGTTTAGTGATTCAAATATAGGACTGGAGTTGAAAGAACTTGTTTCTATTCTTTATTCTGACATTAGGGAAATCATCTAGCCTTCCTGGGCTTCAGCCCCATACATAAAATGGAGATGACAATATTCCCCAGTCCATATGGCTGATATGAGGCTACATTCATTAGTGTTTACAAACTCTTAAGAAATTTGAATTGAAAGAAGCTACAAGATGTGCAAAAATAATTAGCAGTTGTGCCTAGAATTGCTATCATATTTAGCTTGTTTTTGCTTGTATGAAAGATAAAGATTTCCCTCCACATTATTTCTTCCCAAAAAAGGAGGGGAAAAAGTTTCCTCACTTGTCAAGGTCTGTGATGATATTAGTCATACTGCATTGTCACCAAAGAAGTTTTGGCATTTTTTTTCTCAGGTCTAAGAAGGATTCTGCACCGTTTCACAAGAAGATCTTGGCAGCCACTGGGAACCTGGTGATGATGGTTATTATTTATCATTTCTACCTTGTCATAGGAGTTTTGGCTGTAAAATGCCACAGTGAAGAGAGTTTCCATCTCAAGACGCATAAATACCTACGCCCTGGTCTACACTAGGGAGTAGGGGAACCCAGTAACACTTTCTCCAGCACCTCCCCCAATATCCTCCAGAGGGCAGGGATAGACGTTCTCTTTCTGTGAGAGGCCGCAGAACATAGAAGGAAGCCAAGCCACCTGGTTTCCCTGCTCCACTCCCCTGCAGGATCCTGTTGTGATACTCCCCTAGGACATCTGTGCCCCTGCTGGAAAGTGCCTGCTATGTAGGCAACATTTGGCCTTACTCAAAGCACATCTCCATCGTCTGAGCCAAGACCTTCAGTGTCAGTTCAGAGATTAGGGTTCGGCTTCACTGTCTCCTGGGATGATTGCACTTTTAACTTTACAGCTGGGCCAGCTGCACACTTGGTGCATCTTCCACCTCGCATGTCATCTACATGACTCAGAGGGATCCACCAGAGGAAATGTACTTGTGAGGACCTGATGCAGAAGCAGGGAGCCTGCCTACAGTGCTTGCTGAGGTCCAGACGGGTGAAGAGACTCCTGAACCTCCCCTTTAAAATGGCTGAATGCACATTACAGCACCTGCTCAGCCTGGCATTGAAGTGCTCCTTGCTGAGATCCGCGCTGACCTTGTAAGGCTTGAAGGGGTAGGCATGCCCAGGATGAGGATGGGCATGTCCATCTCCCTGACTCTGATGGTGCGGTCAGGTACATGCCGGTGTGCATCTTTGGAACAGGCAGGAGTTCCCGCAGGTGTGGGCATTGCGCACCTTTCCTGACACTGATGTCGGTGAAGCGGCCCTTGTGATCCACAAGGCCCTGCAGCACCATGGAGAAGTACCCCTCTGTGTTGATATAGTCCGAGGCACAGTGATCGGAGCCAGGATGGGGATGTGCATGCCATCTATGACTCCCCCAGATTTGGGAAAGCTCATGGCGGGAAAGCCATCAACAATGGTGTCCATACTGCCTAGCATGACGACCCTGTGTAGTACTACCTGGTCAATGGCCTTCCCTATTTGCAGGAGCACGGCCCTGACTGTGGAATTCCCCATGCCGAACAGGTTCCCGATGGAATGGTAGCTGTCCGGCATGATGAGGTTCCAGAGTGCAGTGGCCACGCACTTCTGCACGGGGATGGCAAGTCACGTGCAAGTGTCCTGTCACCTGAAGGCGGGGCAAGCCACCCGCAGAGCTTGAGAAGGTGGTCTTCTGCATGTGGAAGTTCTGTGTCCACTGCTGGTCGTCCCATCCCTGCAGGACAATGCAGTCCCACCAGTCTGCGCTCATCTTCTGCCACCAGAAGCAGTGTTCTGTGGTGTCCGGGTGATTGAGGAGCATGTACAACTGCAGGAGCACCAGGACCTGGAGCATACTGGGGTTTGTCCTACAGGTCCTGGTCCTTGTCTTGCTGGAGCAACATGTTGACAGTCTGGATATACTGCGCTATGAGGCATAGGACGAGGTCTGTGTGCCTAAGCACTGCTTTGCAGCAGCTCTGGCTCCAGGCTGAGAGTGCTGTGGTGTCTGCAAGGGCAACCAGAGCGCACCATGTCTCTTTCGTGTCCTGTGAGAGGGTAGTCAGTGGAGGAGTGGCGTGTGAGACGCAGCTGTAGAGAGGAGCCCCTGAAAGCACACATCACAAGTTGCCTGACCACGCAGCTACAGGAGGTCTCTACCCTCCCAGACTGCTTCCGGGGGCTCTAAATCCGAAGCAGGTTCCCATCAATGTGGACGCACTGGTTCAAAATAATTCTAACTAATTTTGATGCTTCCCCATAGTGGGAACATGCTATTTTGATTTTGTTAAATCGTGAGTTTTGTTGATTTTAGCTATTTCAGAATAATTTCCTAGTGTAGACCTGCCCTAAGACTGTTTACCTGACTGTTTTAGCAGTCGTTGTCTTGCACCACTTTTAAGTTGCTTTTGCTCCTTTTCAGAAATGTGGACAAACTCTTTTAAAAGGTGGTTTTCCTTTTTTCAAGTAAAGCCTTGTTTCTTTAGCTCAGAACTGATAACGTTTTCCAGTTTTACTTTCTGCAGATCCTCTCCTGTTTTAGACATTGACAAAGCACGTGACGGACTCTGTTGATGTTGAACAGGTTGCTCTAGATAGCTACATGACTGACTATATGCTTTCTTTTCCATACATTTCCAGTGCCTCAGGATGGCAAAAGATAACAGATTTTTTTCCAGAATGCCAAACCAAAGTTGTCTTTGAGAAAGCCATTAAGTTATTATAAAATGTATTTAAGTCAATGAAAAGATTCCTTGGCTTCAATCCAGAAAAAGTTTCACACCTTTTTCAGCCTATCTAGAATGTGAAACCCTCTGGTAGGTCAACATATCCACATTAAAGCCAAGAAGCTGTCATTTGATCTATAAATGCAAAAGGAGGTTTAGCTATTTATTTATATTTCACTCTCTCATTGCTCTCATTATAATTCTCATCCCTATCTAGGCAAAAGTTCTGAAATTTTTTATTGTACTTGAGCAAATAAAATTTTGAACTGTTTTATGATAATGTATTATTATAATATTCAAGGCATCTTTCAAAGTAAAAGAGTTTGTTTTCTAGTAGGGGCATAAGAAACTGTCAAGAAAGCTGCCCGTAGCAGCCATGTTCAATAATTATGTATGCATGACACCATGCAAGAGAGGGGTATAAGTAAATGTTTCTTTGCATCCACACCAAACTTTGTTCTTCATATGAGAACCTACATGTACCATATATAATATTGTAATGAGATAGCCATTACAATAGTTAATATTCCCCTTTAGATACTTTCACCTAGCCACATCGACCCTGACTGAATTAGCCTCCTTAACACTGGTGTAACACTCCTATCTCTGTATGTATGTATGTATGTATTCTGATACCTTCACTTCATGCATCTGATGAAGTGAGCTGCAACTCACAATAGCTTATGTCCCCTAATAAACTTGTTAGTCTTTAAGGTGCCACAGGACTCCTTGTTTTTGTCAGGTAAATAGACCATTTATTTGACACATCTAATGGATAATTGCTCTATGTGAGTGTTTGTTTTCTTTCTTGCATTCCAAGGAGATGTTTCTCTTTAGTTAGCCACTTGTAGAGGGCTTCCACACTGCTTAACTTCATTTGGCTTTGCCTGGGGGTGGTAATGATTTTTATTCACATACATACTTAGTTCTCAGCAATGGCTGTGATGTCTGGGCCCTGTAGTGCAGAGGTTCTCATACTGGGGAATGGAATGTATTTGGGGAGAAGAAGGGGGAAGCTTGGAGTGTGGTATGAAGTCACAGCACACACTTTACCTACAGCACTGAATAACTAGCAAAGCTCATTACTCCAGCCATCTCAGGTCCTCAGGCATTTGGATGGATTTCTGCTAAGCTTGCATAGCGTTGAACAGAGTGGTTGCCATCTGTACATTAATCTGTTTGCTACGATACAGTATGCACAATTTTAAGCATGGATCACACTTGCAATTTTGCTTTTGCTCTTATTACAGTGGATTGTTGGCTCATCCATGCAACAAAAAAAAATTACTCAAGTGAAAAAACAAAAGCTGAAATTCGTGAAGTACCCCTGCTGCCTATATTGGCGTACATATATCTGTGGCAGGGAGGGTCATGTAAACTACTACAGCCACAAAGAAAGAAGGGTGCTCAAGCATATTTGAGAACCATTGCAGTAGAGCTTTAAAAAAATAATAACAATAATTTTGATGGGGGGGGACAATAATTTTGATGGGGGGGGGGAAATTCCAAGCTTTTGGTAAGTGGTCAAGGGCTGCACTTTTCTATAGAGGGAGTAAGGGGTCTGGGACAGAGGTTGGCTGCAGAAGGGAGCTCAGGATAGAGGACTGGGGTGCAGGAGAGGGTGAGAAGTCTGTGAAGGAGTTTTGTTGAAGGAATTAGTTGTGATATGGGGCAGGGGCTTAGGGAGCAGGGTCTGGGAGGGGGTATGGGTGCAGGAGAGGATTCTGGTCTGAGGGAAGGATGTAGAAGGGGAAACAGGGTCTGGGTGGGAGCTGTGAGCTGAGGCAGGAGAGGGGGGTGGAAAAGGTTTGGGTGATGGCCTGGGGCAGGAAGTTGGGGGGAGGCATGGAGTGGGAGGTACCAGAGGAAGGCTCTGGCTGGGAAATGCTTACTTAGGCAGCTCCCTGCCTGCAGCCCTATAGGATCCTAGCTGTTCTCTGCTCCAGGCAGGGGGGTGGGGGGGAAGGCTTTGCTTGCTGCCTCCTCCGCCCCCTCCCCCCGCCAACAAAATCCCTCCAATCCTATTAGCTGATGGGACCTGAGAGAGTTTGCTGGGGGTGGAGCAGCTTACAAAGCCTCCCCCAGAGCAGAGAGCCACAGCTGCTAGTTGTGGTGTGAACCCCTCTGCGCCTGAGGGTCCCACCAGAGCAGCTGGCCATGAGCAGGCGCTGGGGTGTGGCTCAGAAGCAGTAGGAGCCGCTTTTCCTTAATTGAACAGCCGCATGCCACTTAAGAGCCACGAGCTGGCCACCCCGCTCTAGGGGATATGTTAGAGTAGGACTGGGGCCAGGACAGATTGAGGGCACAAGAGGATGTGCCTATATTATCAGTGCTCCAGGAATTCTGGGCTATTGAAATAGCCCATAGTCAGTCATAGAATTGGAAGGAACCACTGGAGGCCTTCATGTCCAGTCCCTTCGTCAAGACTGTTTCCCTTGAAGGCTGTTCCCGATGAATACAGAAGTGGGGGCCCACAAAAGCAACCCCAAAATCTGATCTCTACAGGCTTTGGTACAAAAACTCCCCCCAAAATCCTAATACCCGGATTTTGGGGAATCCGCTACCATCATCAAGTGCTTTTGAATCCACAAACAGGGGTGGACACTTGAAACCAACTGCAGAGCACCCCAAGCTCTTTTCTTTAAAGAGCGTGGGAAAAAAAGGAAGAGAAAATACAAATTGCAGTCTGTGATTGCTGTCCCCTCATCAGAGGCATGCAGATCCCACACAGGGACACAGAAATGAACCAATACCAGGTTAGTTAAAAAAACCCTTTTATTATTAAAACAATACTACCATTGCAAGCATAATGACTAGATGGAAAAAGTCACCAATTAACATACTCATGGGGGATCCCCATGGGCTCAGGACTTAGTTACAAAAGAGAGGAAAACCCATTTCTAACAGCACAGACATCGGATCCAAATTCTCAAAACAGAAAACAATAAAACCTGATGGATTTCTCTAGACTTTACCCTACTTGCACATTATGAAGAGTTTTTTTCTTGGAGAGAGACATGTCTTCTGTCTCCCTCAGTATCTAGAGAGCAAACTAGCTCAGAGACAAAGGAGGGGAAAACCCAGAAATTCCTTTGTCTCAGTTTGAAATGCCTAACTTCATTTCTATTGGCTGAGCAGATACCTGGCTAGGTACAGGGACATAGTTAACCCCTTAGGATGTGTCTAGACTACGGGGTTTTTTAGAAAAAAGTGGCCTTTTTTTCGAAAAAAACTTCCCCTGCGTCTAGACTGCTGCTCTGTTCTTTCGAAAGTACAGTAAATCGAAAGAACGTGGCAGTTTTTTTGACTGCAGAAAACCTCATTTTATGAGGAATAACGCCTTTTTTTGAAAGTGCTCTTTCAAAAAAAGATGCTATGTAATGCAAACTGTGCTCTTTCAAAAGAGAGCATCCAGACTGCATGTGCGCTCTTTTGAAAAAGCAGCTTACTTTTTTGAAAGTATTCATTGTAGTCTAGACCAGTGGTTCTCAACCGTGGGCCATATGGCTCCCCGGGGGCCACGCCCTACTTCTAGGGGGCCACATGGAAAAAATGGAACATTAGGTAAATTATGTACCTTTTTTCCAACTAACAGCAGTTATGAGGGGATCACAGATGTAAACGAGGCTCAGAAGGGGGTCATGAGCAAAAAAAGGTTGAGAAACACTGGTCTAGATGCTCTTTTTCGAAAGAGGTGTTTTCGAAAGTATCTTTTGAAAAAGCCTCTTTTGAAAGAGGCTTGCAGTCTCGACGTAGCCTTAGTCCCCAGGTTGCTAACCATCCTTTATGGCCATGAGATCCCTGTACTTATGGCAGGACCAAGCACCATCTAGACCAGGGGTAGAGAACCTAAGGCCTGGAGCCCTGATGTGGTCCCCAGCTAGCCTGGATTTGGCTCCTGGGGCTTAGTGCTCCTCCCTAGCATTGGGGAGCCTGTGCTAGTGCTCCAGACTCTCCACCATACTCCTAGGGGGTTGGAGCACACAAAATCTACTAGCCTTCCCCTCCTCCCCCTCCCCAGCTCTGGTGTGTGAGGGGAATGTGAGACATGTCTTTCTCCTTCTCAGTAGGGGGCCATGTCAGCGAGAGTTTGGGTGTATTTTTGCGGGGGAGGGTTCTCACTTATGTGCAGCCCCTGATTTTTCTGTGGGTCAGCAGCCCCCGGCCCAAAAAGTGTTCCCCACCCCGATCTAGACCATCCCTGAAAGGTGTGTGTCTAACCTGCTCTTAAAAATCTCCGATGATGGAGATTCCATAATATCCCTAGGCAATTATTCCAGTGCCATCTACCGTTAAACACTACCCACAGTGGTGAAGAAATGCAGGCAAATCGCCCCTATTTACCAGAGAGAAGAGCCCCTGGATACAGCTCTCCAAAAGAAGAAAATGCCTGGTCAGAGGTGAGCCTTGCCTTTAGTTCCAAATGCTGCCAAATCCTCACTCTCATTAATGAGTGCATTTCACACCATCTTAATGTTACTGCATATTTTTTTCCTGTCTCTTTTGTTATAACCCCAATGGCTCAGCAAGAAAATGAGGCAGATGTAATGTACCTATTAAGTCCTCAAATGTGATGGTGATGAGTACTATAGCAAACTTTTGTGTGTGTGTGTGTGTGTGTGTGTGTGTGTGTGTGTGTGTGTGTGTATGAATTATTAGAGGATAAAGCAGGGAACTGACTTTCAAGAGACCATAGTTCTAACTCGTAACTCTGTGACAGACTACACAGTTTGATCTTCAGCAAATTGCTGATGCTTTTCTACCTCAGCTTCTCTCTTTGTAAATCTGAAACACTAATAGGTAGTGTTTGGGGGAGCCACACGTTACAAGTGTAATGTGGGTCCAATGTATTATGTCACACTAATTTATTTTAATCTTATTGCTAGTAACACACTCAAAAGGATTTCATTTAGAACACAGATTTCTCCCCCCCTCCCCCATTTTCATTTCAAATACTGGTATATTTGGCTTCAGACTTATCCTGAGGCATCCCACTTCCTCCTACTGCAGTATCAAAAATGAAGTCATTGTCCTCTGAGAATAAAATAGCTGCAGTGTTACAGAATACAACATCTGCATTGTCTCTCTCTAGAGTAGAAGAGGAACACATGAGTCTGGAGAAATAAATACCATATTTTTCAAATAAAACTCAATGTTATACCACCAGTGTTGAAAGAAAACTATTCATTAATACATGGACTAGTAACTGAACTATATTGCAACTTATTTTTCTTAGATGAGAGGAAACCGAGGTCATCCTCCTGTCCATTTGTGGACATTGGGAATTTATAGAACTTTTTACAAGACAGGGATGCTACACCCAATGTCATGGGTATATTTCAAGTGGACAACCACATACTGCCTTCCTAAATTCCTCCTCTAGTTCCAAGTGCATAGTCAGAACTGTCCTTATCCTTATACAGCTACATATCCTGCGTATGCACCCAAAAATTTGGGGTACCACTGGGTCTTAATGTCTACCCACCTACTTCTTTCTATGCCTGTTCTGTGGCTCTGCTTTATCCGTGGAGGATCTGGTTAATTTAAAAGTGGAAGAGCCTGCCAGAACCATTAGCAGGCATTGAAACTATGAAAAAGCCATTCAGGTGGTAATGAAGACTGCCAGTGCCAGATACATCCTGCCAGTTTCTGAATTTACTGAGTTAGTTGACAGGCCCTTAGTTTGAAATTTGGTTTAAAAGTATTTCATTAGTGTGTTGCTAAAGATTATAAAAATCACAGCTCTAAAACAAGTGTCATTCCCCTTCCTCGATCTGCAGTGGGCACAGAGACACCAGCCTCATGAATCCTAAGGACATCCCTGTAGTAAGTTGAGGGTCAGTAACATGGAGTCAGCAAGCCTCAATAGAGGCCTGTAACATGAAAACAACAACAGGCCTGCAATCTGGTGAGCAAGACTTTGGTTCAGTAACACAGGAGCCAAGAAAGAGGCCCTTGTTACGGGGTCCATGAGCCCACCCCGTCCTGGGCAGTCACACTCCCACGGTTGCCGTCCCGGAAGGTCCCAGTCTCGGTGCCGCGGCGCCGGGTCGGCCCTCCCGGTGGTTGCCCCGAGGATCCCGCGAGCGAGGAGGTGAGGGGGGTCCGGGCCCTCCCTCTCTCCAGACCCCAGCCCAGGGCCCTAAGGCGGGGGAGATGCTCTTCTCTCCCCCGACCTGGCTGATGGGGCACAGAGCCGCAACGCATCAACCCTCGGGCTCCAGTACACCCGCCCTGGGCTGCTTCCTCACGCCCTCGCTCGTCCGCTCACCAGCTGGCTGGTCTCGCCGCCTCCTCAGTGTCTCTCAGTCTCTGACTCCAGCGTCCTCCTTCTCCTCCTCCCCTGCTTCTGCCTCTCCTGACTTTATACCTGGGGAAGGTGCCGCCCCGCCCCTCCAGAACACTCACACCTGTGCTCATCCACGGCCCCAGCTTCTCCTCCCCAGCTGTTTCTCCTCACCCCCCAGCGTTCTCTCCCTCTCCTGCAGCTGTGGGGCATAGGGCCGGCTGGGGCGCCCGCGGGGCTGCCCGCCCCGAGGCTGGTGGGGTGCCGTCCCTGCCCGGTTGTCCCCACTAACCTTGCCGGGGGGGGGGGTTCTTCCCCCGCGCTGTCCCGGGCTGCGTCCCTGGAGCCGCCAGCCTGGCGGCATGTCCCGGCTGCCCTGCTGCCTGCGTCCCCGGCGGCAGCAGGTCCAGCCGTGGCGTCTCTTCCTGCCCCGCTGGGGGGGGGCCCTCCTCGGTGCGGGGTTGCTTCACCCCGTCACCGCCCTCCCCTGTGCTGCTCGGGGTCCCGCCCGCTCGCCCGCCTGCCGAGCGGCGCGTCCCGGTTACCCCACCGGACGCGTCCTCAGCGGCGGCGAGACAAGCCGCGCCGCTTTCCCCTGCCTCGCTGGGGGGGGCCCTTCCAGTGCGGGGTTGCCTCACCCCGTCACACACCTCCCCCCGTAAGTCGAGCTCTGGGGGTCCTTTCGTCCCCTCAGCCTCCTTTATACTTCGCGATAGGAAGTCCGCGTTCTGGTGCGCCGCCCCCGGGCGGTGTACCACTTGGAAACAGTATGGTTGGAGAGCTAAATACCACCGCATTATTCGTGCATTAGTCTCTTTCATCGACTGGATCCACTTCAACGGTGCGTGGTCTGTGATCAACAGGAACCGGTCCCCTAGAAGGTAATAACGTAAAGCCTCAATGGCCCATTTAACTGCCAGGGCCTCTTTCTCAATAGTCGCATAGTTCTTTTCCCGATCGAACAGTTTGCGACTCAGGTATAGTATGGGATGCTCCCCCCCTTCGACTTCCTGCGCTAACACTGCCCCGAGCCCCACCTCTGAGGCGTCCGTCTGCAGGATGAATGGTCTTGAAAAGTCGGGTTGTCGTAATATAGGGGCGGACACCAGGCGTCGTTTGATCGTGTCAAATGCCTGCCTGCCCCTTTCGGTCCATCTTACTTTTTGGGGTTGGTTGTTCCGCGTCATGTCTGTCAACGGGGCCGCTAGGGTGGCGAAGTCGGCTATAAATCGTCTGTAGTACCCCGCTAACCCCAGGAACTGACGTATCTGTCTCTTGGTTGTGGGTAAAGGCCAATCCCGTACCGCACTCACCTTGTCGACTAAGGGCTTTAGGCGCCCTCCCCCCACGGTGTAGCCTAGATATGACACTTCCCGGCGTCCGAATTTGCATTTCTTTGGGTTTGCTGTTAAACCCGCCTCCGCTAAGGTTTTGAGGATGGCCTGCACATGTTTCAGGTGTTGCTCCCAGGTTGTGCTAAATATGACGATGTCGTCAATATACGCGACGGCGAAGGCCTGGTGCTGCCGCAGTATTCGGTCCATGAGCCGTTGGAATGTTGCCGCGGCGCCATGGAGCCCGAATGGCATCGTCACAAATTGGTACAGCCCAAAGGGAGTGGCAAAGGCGGTCTTTTCCCTGGCTCCGGGGGTCAGAGGAATTTGCCAGTAGCCTTTCGTGAGGTCAATCGTGGAGAGGTACTGGGCTTCTCCAATACGCTCGAGCAACTCCTCCACCCGGGGCATGGGGTAGGCGTCGAAGCGCGAGATCGCATTCACCCCCCGGAAGTCTATACAGAACCGTAATGTCTTGTCTGCCTTTGGAACCAGCACTATCGGGCTCCGCCAGTCACTATGCGATTCTTCTACCACCCCCCACTGTAACATCAGCTGTAACTCCTGTTTCACGGGCTCCCATAACTTCCGTGGTAATGGCCTGAGCGGGTTGCGGACTCTCTTCCCGGGCTCCGTGTCTATCTCATGGGCGGCGAGGGTCGTCTTACCTGGATGGCTTGTTAGTACGTGTGGAAACGTCTGTAGCAGCTGTTCCATCTCTTTCCTCTGCGCGGGCGCCAGTTCTCCCTCTATCCAGGGTTTTTCCTCTGGCTCACACCAAGGGCCGAGGTCTAACTCGAGGGGCCGCGGATCCACCAATAGTGCTTCTCGGGGCTTCCACCTCTTTAAGAGGTTTACATGGTATATCTGGGTGTCCTTCCTTTTCCCTTGTAACCTCAGTTCATAGTCCACCTTCCCAACCCTCCGGAGAACCTCAAATGGGCCCTGCCACCTCGCCATCAGCTTGGAATCTCGGTCTGGCAATAGCAACAGGACCCGATCTCCTGGTGCGAATTCCCTCAAACGGGCCCCCTGGTTGTAGCGTCTTTCCTGGTGCTCCTGCGCCTTTTCTAGATTGTTTTTCGCTAACTCCCCCAGTGCTCTCAACCTTTCCCGGAGTTGCAGCACGTAGTGGACTGTCCCCCGGGCCCTCGACTCTTGCTCCTCCCAGTTCTCTTTCACCAGGTCTAATATTCCCCGTGGTTGCCGCCCGTACAACAATTCAAATGGGGAATACCCCGAGGAGGCCTGGGGCACTTCCCTGACAGCAAACAACAGGGCCGGCAACATCTTATCCCATTCCCGGGGGTCGTCATGTATAAACCGTCTTATCATTGCTTTCAGCGTCTTGTTAAATCGTTCTACGAGGCCATCCGTTTGGGGGTGGTACACGGAGGTGCGTAAGGTTTTAATCCGCAGCATCCGACAGAGTTCGCTCATTACCCGGGATGTGACATTTGGGCCCTGGTCCGTTAACACCTCCCGAGGGAGCCCTACCCTCGCGAAGATTTTTACCAGCTCTCCCGCGATCACGGACGCCGTGGTGGACCGCAATGGGACGGCCTCGGGATACCGAGTTGCGTAGTCTATTAAAACCAATATAAATTGGTGCCCCCGTCCTGACTTCTCGACCGGCCCTACCAGGTCGAAAGCCACCCGCTCGAAAGGGACACCCACCACCGGGAGTGGGATGAGCGGGGCCCTCGGGATCCCTGCTGGGGCCGTCAGCTGGCACTGTGGGCAGGAGTCACAAAAGTCCCGGACAGCCCGATATACCCCTGGCCAGAAGAACCTTTGCAGCACGCGCTGTTGGGTCTTCTCCCGCCCCAGGTGCCCGGCCCAGGGGTGGGCGTGCGCCAATTCCAAGACCCGCCACCTATACCTGGTGGGGACTAATAGCTGGCGGACCGTCTCACGCCCCTCCCTCTCCTGGGTCACCCGGTATAATCGATCCCCGCGTACCTCAAATCGGGGATTCTGGCCATAGGTCTCCTGAGGCCCGTCTCCTTCACCCGGGGCCGTAGCTTGGTCCCAGGCTCGCTGAAGCGAGGGGTCTTCCCGCTGAAGCTGGATGAAGTCCCCTTCGTCTACCTCCAGATTAGACAGCTGGGTATCCTCTCCGGTACCGGCCGGCGTAGCCCCTCCCGTAGGGTGCCCGCTAGTCGGGGCCTGGGCTTCTTCCCCCTGCGCCACCTCCGGCACCCTTTCCCCGGGGTCGTCCTCGGGTGATGTCACGGCCTGCCCCCATTGTCGGAGCAAGGGGCCCAGGCCCGGCCAGTCGTATCCCAGCAGGGCGGGGTACGCCAGGTTTGGGGCTAACGCCACTCGCCACGTCTCGGTATGCCGTCCGTCCTCTATCTGGACCCAAGCCGTCGGATAAGGGCGGACGTCCCCGTGGACACACTGCATCCAGATGGGCCCTCCCGTAGCTGCTCCCCCTTCGACCAGGTCTGCCCGTACCATCGTCTGTCCGCAGCCGGAGTCCACCAGCGCCTCCACAATACGGCCCCCCACTTTTACCCTGGCCATCACCTTACTCGGCAGGGGTTTCGCCTTCTGGGCCTCCGAGGTCATCACCCTTCCGAAAGTACAGTCCATTACAGGGCACTCCCGGCGGAAGTGGCCCTCCTGCCCGCACTGGAAGCAGACCAGCTTATTAGGTGGCCCCACCTTCCGTCCGTTGTCTCCCTCGGGGGCGAGCCCCCTCTTCTCCGCCCTGGGTTCTTCTGCTGGGTTCCGCCATACGGGTGCTAACTTCCGTCCCCAGACTGGCCCCGGTTCCGCCGACTGCCTTCGCTCTCCCCTCCCGGCGGGGCCCTTACTTGCAATTGACGCTCTCCCGGGCGGACCACTCACCGGATTCTTCCCGCGCTCCTCCGTTCCTTCTGCGGCCACAAAATCCTCCATCAACGTCACTGCTTCAGCTAACGTGGAGGGCCGGTGACGCCGAACCCACCTCTGTCCTTCCCCCGGGAGCACCTGTATAAACTGTTCCAAAATGACAAGCTCCGCCACCTGCATCCCCGTCTTGGGCTCGGGTTCCAGCCACCGCATCCCGGACTCTTTCAGGCGATGGGCCACTGCGCGGGGCCGGTCTCCTGGCCGGTATCGTTCTTGCCGGAACCGCTGGCGGTACGTTTCGGGGGTTATCCCTACCTGGTCTAATATGGCCTCCTTCACTTTATAGTAGTGGAGCGCCTCCCTCGCGGGCAACCCCCGATATGCCATCTGGGCCGGTCCGGACAAGTAGGGAGCTACTATAGTCGCCCAGTGTTCTTCCGGCCATCTTGCCGCCGTGGCCACTCGCTCAAAGGTTACGAGGAAGGCCTCCACGTCATCCGCCGGGCCTAACTTAGCTAAACGAACGGGCGGCTGGACTCCTCCCGCTGTGTCTTCTTCCCCTGGCCAGGGGGCTTCCCCTCTCCCTCGGCGGGCCCCTACCGCCTGTTGGTGTTCCGTGAGCTCTCTAACCAGTTGCCGTTGTTGCTCTTGAAACTGCGCCGCCAGCTGTTGCACGATCTGCGTCTGTTGTTGCTGCTGCTGCCGCTGGTTTTCCATCACCCACTCCAACACCTTTGCCGGCTCCATCTGGGCGGCCCCCTTAGAGAGAAGACCACAAACCTCCACCCTTATCTGTGCCCAAGAGCCACCCCTGCTCCGCTAGCGCCCCCCTTCCGTTCGGGGGCCCCCTACCCACATTCTCCACCACGTGTTACGGGGTCCATGAGCCCACCCCGTCCTGGGCAGTCACACTCCCACGGTTGCCGTCCCGGAAGGTCCCAGTCTCGGTGCCGCGGCGCCGGGTCGGCCCTCCCGGTGGTTGCCCCGAGGATCCCGCGAGCGAGGAGGTGAGGGGGGTCCGGGCCCTCCCTCTCTCCAGACCCCAGCCCAGGGCCCTAAGGCGGGGGAGATGCTCTTCTCTCCCCCGACCTGGCTGATGGGGCACAGAGCCGCAACGCATCAACCCTCGGGCTCCAGTACACCCGCCCTGGGCTGCTTCCTCACGCCCTCGCTCGTCCGCTCACCAGCTGGCTGGTCTCGCCGCCTCCTCAGTGTCTCTCAGTCTCTGACTCCAGCGTCCTCCTTCTCCTCCTCCCCTGCTTCTGCCTCTCCTGACTTTATACCTGGGGAAGGTGCCGCCCCGCCCCTCCAGAACACTCACACCTGTGCTCATCCACGGCCCCAGCTTCTCCTCCCCAGCTGTTTCTCCTCACCCCCCAGCGTTCTCTCCCTCTCCTGCAGCTGTGGGGCATAGGGCCGGCTGGGGCGCCCGCGGGGCTGCCCGCCCCGAGGCTGGTGGGGTGCCGTCCCTGCCCGGTTGTCCCCACTAACCTTGCCGGGGGGGGGGGTTCTTCCCCCGCGCTGTCCCGGGCTGCGTCCCTGGAGCCGCCAGCCTGGCGGCATGTCCCGGCTGCCCTGCTGCCTGCGTCCCCGGCGGCAGCAGGTCCAGCCGTGGCGTCTCTTCCTGCCCCGCTGGGGGGGGGCCCTCCTCGGTGCGGGGTTGCTTCACCCCGTCACCGCCCTCCCCTGTGCTGCTCGGGGTCCCGCCCGCTCGCCCGCCTGCCGAGCGGCGCGTCCCGGTTACCCCACCGGACGCGTCCTCGGCGGCGGCGAGACAAGCCGCGCCGCTTTCCCCTGCCTCGCTGGGGGGGGCCCTTCCAGTGCGGGGTTGCCTCACCCCGTCACAGCCCTACTGATAACTGTAATTGTGTAAGTTAGGTCGAGCATGGAAGGACACAGGAAGGCACTGGGTACAGACTGTAAGCCAAAGGGGAGTAGCGGAACATCTTAATAAATGTCTTGGTACAAAGACTCCCCAAAAACTAATGTACATACCAACCTAGGTTCAGGACTGGATCAATATTGACAGCATGAAGGATAGTAAGTAAGCCCCCCTTCCGTAAGGTGAGGGGTGGTAACTAGGCAACAGAGGGTGGCAACCTGGTATATAAAGAAGTGATGTAAGTTTTTTGTACCTGTCTATAAAAGGACACCACAAAGGGTGCTCTCCGGCCGACCTTGGGGATCGGGGGGGGGGGAGCGGGGAGGGGTAGAGGCGCACTAGGTACCTGAACAGCAGGTGTCATTGCCTAAATTTACAGAAGGCACAGTAGCTTAACTCTGACTGACTGCTGTTAATATCTGTTCTATACCAATAGGCCTGCTCGGTGTTGGTACCTTGTCAACACAGGCCATAGTGCCCAGTGGTGTAACATTGTACTGATCTCTGGTAAAGCTTTGCATTTGACAATAAACCTGCTCAATTGATTTCAAACCTTGCCTGCATCTGTCATTTTCGGGGCCTCTCAGAGATCTCCTGTGTTGACCCAAGTGCACGGGGTCTAACACTCTAGATACCGATTGTTATGCACACAGCCGGAAGCTTATCATCACCGACGGAGTAGAGGTCCTGTCAGGAGCGCGCCAGGATGACCCGGGCCAGACAACGCTGACACTGACAGTCCAGATCACCAAAGGTACCAAGGTACAGAACACCAAGGTACGACAGTCCCAATGTATAGTGTATGCTTCTGTTATTCCTATCCTCTACTATCCTGTCACCTTCAAGTGCAGTGTTAAATCACTCACTAATTTCTCACCAGTGGTGGCTGCATTTCATTGACAGATGAAGCCACCTGCTCCAAGCACAGCTTGTAAAGCACTTTGGGAACATCTGGAGCAAAGAGCATTGCATGAATGTAAGATGGTGCAATGTGACTTGCCATAAGTCGTGCCTGTATATGCACATACAAAAAATGTTAATTGTGAGCTGCAAAGGAAAAAGGGGGGCTTGTTCCCCTCTCCTTTTCCTTGTGAGGTGTAAAGAAAGCCTTAAAGTTTTGGGAGCATGCGGATATGTGTGTGAGGGTGTTTGTGTGCGGTGAAGATTCTGCTTTAATTTTACATTAGTGGCACAGGGTGGGCACTCATCCTCTTGGCACCTCCTGCTGGACACTCTGGGAATTAGCTCTTCAGCCCTGGAGCGCCCCCTTGTCGGCTGCTGTCACAGCTGCTGTTATTCTCCATCACCTAGTGTCAGAACTCATGTCCCTCCTAGACTGTGGCATCCTCCCTTCTGGGTACTGCCCTGCCACAGTGCCCCCACACTCTGGGGTCCTCTGCCTCTGGGAACCCACTCTGCCCACCTTGCCTCAGTGACCCACTGCCAGTCTTCATCTAGCCCCTGCCACAGGGACAAACTGCAGTCTGAAATGGCCACTCATCATTGGCAGGGTGGAGTGGACCTGCTGCCTTTGCCTACCCTGGCTGTCCCCCTGCAGCCCTAGTACTCTCGGCCTTGCAGCCTGGGAGCGTGTCTGGCCAGAACTTCCCCAGCTCTGCCTGCCTTTCCCCAACTCTGCTGTAAGTCAGGAAGCCTCTAGCTTCCCTGGCAACAAGGTCCCTCCTGCTCCCTAGATACAGCGAGTGTCTGAGTCTCTTTTCCCCTCCTGGAGCCTGTATTTATACTGCCCTTGGCTGGGCCCAATTGGCTATTACCTGCCTCAGCTGCTGGCTCCACCGCTCCAGTCCTCTCCTGGGCTGGGTTTTGAACCTTAAAGGGCAAGTGGGGGGCAGATGCCCTCTCACAATTAGAAATTGTAATTACCAACCCTCTTTTACGTGGAAGATAACCTCATTACATCAAGTCTCTAGAGTACAGCCACAGTTATGATAGGTCATTGAGTTCTTTGCTTAGAGCTTCAGTTTGTAGCAAAGATCTTCCAGGGATGAGAAGCAGGAATTTCCAGCGCCCTTTATATATCCTTGCTGTGCAGAGGGGATCCCATTGTTCTCGCTGTGAAAAAGTACAGCTACAAGATGGAGTTTGTCACATGAGCAAGTCACCTATCCATGTGCGACTCAGTTATTTGCAGGTGGAAGACATTGCTCACATTCCAGATTAAAGGTTCGAATGAATGCTCATTCAGTGTAGTTGGGTGCATTCCATGCTTCGTTGTCCATTGATGGGTCAATCCATCTGAATAGACTTTCCCAGACGTGCTAGCTAGCAAGCCATCTTGTGGATGTTATTCCAGGAGCTAACACTTGAAATACAGATACACTGGTGATATTCATATATTCAAGTACAAAGATGATAGTTGCACACAAATGGCATAATCCTAGCTAGCAAATCGTAACTCTTTTCCAATGATATCTCACTCAACAGCATTGGTACAGGATGTAGAACAGTAGTTGCAACAATGATCTATAAGATCACATCGCAGTCCAATAACATCACAAAATGTTGAATTAATTAATCAATATCTGTAGTACAGTGCTGAGAGCTGGGGGGATTTGACTCTGGTGCCTTACTCTTAGAGATTCATGAGTAGCTCAGGGAGCATTTATGGACTCTGGCTGGGTGCTGGGCTTCATGTGTGGTTGTGTGATAACAGCAACTGAAAGGTTTGCTGATGATCAAGGCATTGTGAGAGACAGCCCAGGCTGGAGAGAATTGAGGTAGGCATCACAGTCCTAGGCTTTATCCCAAGGGGGATCCCATCACAACCACCTCTGCCCTTTTACCCAAAAGGACAGACAAGTTTCCCTACAATCCACCGGAAAAATAACACAGCACCCCTCAGCTTCCTGCAGCAGTAAGAGCCATGGGCCTTGACCCCAGAAATTTGGGGAACACACATGATCGCAGCAACAAATGCAATTATGCTGCTTGGCTACTCTCACTCAAGATAGGTTATTGTAAAAAGTAATTTGTGGGTCAACGCTGCAGAGCATACTCAGCCTGCTTAAAATGTTGTTTGCTTATCTCTATGACAGGAATGTGTGCAGGGGAAAAAAATCTCATTTTTAATGATTCACACGCATACCTCTGCTTTGAATAAAGGCCTAGAAAACATCTGTTCCATTGATCTAGTCCTCCCACAAGATCCACAGCAAAATAAGGGACACTAGTCTTATCTCCACAGGGAAATTTACCAGCATAACTTTGCCAATATAATTATACCACTATAACAAAAGTGGTAAATCTTCCATTAATAGTCAGGCCATTTCTGAGGTTAAAAAATCCTCAGGAAACAAAGTGTTTTTAAAAATCCCACAGACTTTAAGAGTCTGTTTTTAAATCATGAAGTAAAGGAAGAGGCTATTGATCTGCACCTTTGTTCCTTTATGGAATGTCAACCCTATTTGTGAATTGCTGTGTAGCAGCCACTGACAGTAATAATATCTAAATTAGAAAGTCTCAGAAATGGACTGTAGCAGAAGAGAGATGATGCACTAAAAACAGAGAGGAAAAGCTGTTGGGTAATTGCATTCGTTTTCACGCTGCAAATGTCAGACTAGTGGGTAAGTCTCCAAGAATATGAATTCTCTCATTAGAGTACAGATACTTACGGGCTTAATATTTAAATCTGGTTTACTCGCTAGAGCTATAATGAGCACCCTCTTCCATGCTTTTAGGCCTCTTGCATTTGATTTTGCGATGTATGCGATCCACATTCTACATTGTCAGCATGACAACTTTGAGCCGTGTTTGACACTAGAAGTCTAATTCAGCTGTCGCCCTGAGCCACCTCGGCATGAAAACAGCTGAACTGCTAACATGGACAAGGGCCTCTGTCTTCAACGCTGAGGCTGTGTCTAGACTGCCAAGTTTTTCCGCAAAATCATCTGCTTTTGCGGAAAAACTTGCCAGCTGTCTACACTAGCCGCTTGAATTTCCGCAAAAGCACTGACGATCTCATGTAAGATTGTCAGTGCTTTTGCAGAAATACTATGCTGCTCCTGTTCGGGCAAAAGTCTTTTTCCGAAAAACTTTTGCGCAAAATGGCCAGTGTAGACAGCAGAGATTTGTTTTCCGCAAAAAAGCCCCGATCGTGAAAATGGCGATCGAGGCTTTTTTTGCGGAAAAGCGCGTCTAGATTGGCCACGGACGCTTTTCCGCAAAAAGTGCTTTTGCGGAAAAGCGTCCTGCCAATCTAGACGCGCTTTTCCGAAAATGCTTTTAACGGAAAACTTTTCTGTTAAAAGCATTTCCAGAAAATCATGCTAGTCTAGATGTAGCCTGACTATCCTATAATGCAAGGCCAGTCAATCTATAAGGGAGGTAATTCTCTATTGCCTTAAGGCCAGAACAGGAGCCCTCAGGAATATCTCCTAAATCCACAAGACTTGCCAGAGAACCTTGGTACCTGCCTGTTCCCAGGGCCTTTAGAGGGGAGGCCATTAGAGTTGGGCATGGCCTCTTCCTATTTTCTTATTCCTTTTGCGAGGGTCAATTATAGGGCTCCTGTGACTCACAACAGAGACCAGAGCAAAGCTGGCTTCAAGCTGCCCCCTCATCCCACACATCTGTGATCAATGGGACAATGAGCATGACTGTCCCCCATGGATGCTGACCCCCATGGGTGGCTTCCGCCAATTATGGATGCTCAGCACCCACCAGCATCCCCACTGATGAGCTCCTCCACCTGCTGATAAGCCCCTCTTGGCACTGGCCATGCTCTTCTGATCTTGTTCAGTGGAACGCAAGCGGTTGCATTGGTGTGGCCAGACAGCCTGCCTCCATATTATCCATCTTATTTGCCTCTCTGAAGCATACAGGACAGAGAAGGAGCAATAATATCAGCATAGTCTATGCTGGCTCATCTGATCCTGAGAAGCTGAAACATAGATATGAGGAGAGATCAGGATATGTGAGACTGCCACCGGCTGGCACCTATGTTGATTCGAACACACAGTCCCAGGAAGAGGAATTTCCCACTGAGAAAACAATGTCCTGTACTTCAAAATTTAATCATCTCAAATCTCTCTTACAAGTGTAAATTAAGTTCACAACTCCCTTGTAAGAACTGGTCTCACAGCAGACAGACCAGCATCAATTGGCATTACAGATAAGAAAGAGAAATACGTGATCCCATGATTATAAAAGTTGGGCCCAGCACACACTCACTTTGAGTGTCATTCTACCCTCTACCTGCTGGTCGGGTTAGGTGTTTGACCTCCCGAGGTTCTATGGGGACGCCCACCTCGTATTTTCGTCTTTCCTAGGAATTGAGGGACCGGCCCTGGCCTGACATGCTGGAGTCGAGAGGCACAGAAGGGGGTAAAAATGGTACCTGGATGTGGTCCTCTGTCTTAAGTGTACACATAGAAAGAGTAAGCTGTTACTTGGTACCATTATTTCTATTTTTCTATCTTTATCTTCTTTGTAACCATTTTTAAGACCTATATTTTGCTAATAGTTAAGAAATAGAGCAATAGCCATTGCAACCATATGATTTATAAGCTTCCTCAATAAACCTGTAACTGTTTAAGCTTTAACCTGACTCCTTCAGTTGCTGTAACAGAACCAAGCACAATTTAAAAGAACTTCAGCCGGTCTAAAGGGACAGTTATAGGAAGAGCTTGGGCGTTTGGATCTGTGTCACTCCCAGGTGACAGGACCCACTGGGGCATCTTTCAGTCTTTCCTCAAGGCTGCCCGCTGCGAAGGAATTATGAAATTCTAGCAGCTGAAATCTAAGATGTAATAAGCTCTTCCTATATAACGGGGCGTCTGTTGGCCTGCTGGCCACCCTCTGCGATGGGACCCCGGTCCTAGCAGTAAAGGCACGGACGTTAAACCTTTTCTCGGAAACATACACACACACACTGCCCTGACCGTCGGCTGACAATTGGGCAGAGTGGGTAAGGTGAGGGTGGAACATGCTTGGGCAAGATTGAGAGGCTGGAAAGAGATGAGGGGGACAGGTCCCGTGGCAGAGCAGGGGTTGAGTACCCCTTCCCCCAGCACAGAAAGTTGGCACCCCGGGTAGTGCACTGTCACAAGAAACAAGAACAATGTGAGAAGGAAACAGATTTTTAAAATCAGGGGCTACATCTACACTGGCAGCTTCTTGTGAAAGAACAGCCGTTCTTCTGCAAAAATTTGCCGGCTGTCTACACTGCACGAGCGTTCTTCCAGAAGTAAATTTACAGTATAGCGTTGTAAAACAGGGCTTCTTCCGGAAGAGTTATTCCTCTCCCCACGAGGAATAAGCCCTCTTGCGCAAGAGCTCTTCCAGAAGAGGGCAGTGTAGACAGGCAACATGAATTTCTTGTGCAAAAAACCCCTATGGTTAAAATGGCCATCAGAGCTTTCTTGCAGAAGAGAGTGTCTACACTGCCATGGATGCTCTTGCGCAAAAGCACATGGCAGTGTAGACGCTCTCTTGTGGAAGAGTTTTTGCACAAGAAGCTGCCAGTGTAGATGTAGCCAGGCTGTTTAAAACTCTGGGCTTTAGTTTGTTTTCATTAACACCTGATAGGATCAATCCCTTGACAAAGATTTGGGAGGAAAACTGTTCTCAGAGATTCACTCTCCATCCCGATCCCACTCTGGATCTTGGGTCCTTTGCTGGCAACCTCAGAAAGAACAAAGGGAAGATGATCCTTGATATTCCCAACCTTTCAGAGGAAAAGGTAAAAGAAAGATGGGGTGGGGGAGCAGGGAAGAGAGTCTTCTTTATACATTCCAGATCATCAAGGAAAAGAGGGACCAAATCCAATGTGTGTTCCTTTCTCTTTAAGGCCCAAAGAACAGAGAAGGATGGAGATCCTCAGATGGTGTGAATTATCACAAAGCATTAATAGTGAAGCATTTTGAAGAGGATTGAAGGCAATTTCCTTCCCTTCCACACAGAAGTGCGGGGAATAATTTGTTCCCTTGAATTTTTTGTTTACAGCCATAATGGAGGTGATAGAAGTTTGCAAGTTGATACAAATAATCCTTGTCTATAAACATCAAAATAAAAAGGAAAGAGCCAAGAGATTAGCCTAATATGTCTTATTAGCATTATCTTCATGCTTTGCTCCACTGAATGGTTTCTTCTCTTATCTATTACCAGCCACTTTTGCCATATTTAATTTTAAGACACGCTGGAGAATTTGTATTAACCTCTCTCATTCAAGTGTGAGGGTTTAATGCTGGAGATAATATCTGTGTTTAACCTTTGGATATATCCTTTTTAAGCAGGGGATGAGCCAACAGTGAAAGAAGCTCTTCTCCAGCTCTAAAAGTGAGATTCTATTTCTGAAGTTTTGGATGAGAATTTTCCTATTATCCCTCTATTTGTGTTTTCTTTTTATTTGGGCAGAGAAACAGGGTACAGGTTGAAGTGAGGGAAGTGGCACTTAATACAGACCTAGTGACTTCTGCCAGGAAACCTCTCTCAAATAGTAGGAGATTGAGATAAATTACCATTTCAAGTCACATGATTATGTTTATAAATTGTAAACAACAAACTTCAGGGAAAATAAAGGCTACTTCAGAAATGTGGGGTAAAAAGATCATGAGAGTTTCTTGTGTCCACAGAGATATTAGTTTTAATCCTCCTATGGACCTCAAACAGTATTGGCTTTAAGCCCAGGCAACCAATTCAGTAGCAAAGGACATGATTGTTAAAAGGGCCCATGAGCATAGCCATATTCTTCACTGTGAAAGGGAACCCTGACCTTACTACTGAAAGCAGACTTCTCGGTCGTCCCTCATTTAAGACCCAACTTTCTCTTCATTCTGCAAAACCACAGAATGTGCGGGTTAGCAGTACAGTTGTTGTGAGAAATTATTTACAACAGGAATGCTAATTCAGGAAACAGAAGTTAAAGCGCACACAATGTTATCAGTGAATCCTGCATCAAATTAGGATTCTTGCATTGGCTTTTATGTCTTCAACGTGTGTCTCTGTACCACCTAATTTCCCACATTTCAGCTTTTGCAGACACCAGTGGATTGATATAAAAGAAAACTAAAATAAATGAATAAATAGAAATATAGTGGGGCATGAGATGGAACTTAAATATTGTAAACATCCACTTTCCCCAATTCAGAGGATTCTGAGTCAACCTCACCTAAGCCACATCTTGGCTTTTGGAGGTAGGGATGAGATCCAGACCCATGCTGCTTATTTTTTGGATACAATCTGTAGGTGTCCGAGAAGGCAGAAATGCCATAAGAGTCACTGACTTGAGTCAATTTCAGTGTTTGGGGCTAAAAATCTTGTTAAGTCAGCTTGCTGAGATTTGGTACCATTTGGTTGCCTCATTTGAACCTCAGAACTAGAGTTGGTCAAAGAATACCAATTACCAAAGTTAAACGCTTCATGCTTTGGAGCTTCAGTGGGTAGCTGAGTTAGTCTGTACAGGATCAACTTAAAAAACAACAAATGGTCTGGTAGCACTTTATAGACGAACAAAACATGTAGATGGTATCATGAGCTTTTGTGGGCACAGCCCATTGTCAGGTTGCTGAAATGTTTAGTTTTGACTTCAACAGGAATAAAAGACACTAAGAATGTTGTAGGAATCAGTTCTTTAGTTATTATTTCTAGCTCCACTAATACAGAGGAGAGTTTTAAACAAAATATATTACACACTTTATCTGGAGCATTGAAATATATAGTTGCCCTGAGAACCATTGTGAGGAAGTGGGGAGTATGGAGCGCAGCGCCTCATTATATAAAAAAAAATTGGGATCTTTTATTCTTCTCACCAAAAGCATCAACACTGAGAATGTGTGAAAAGCCAACTTACATATAGAAGTGAAGCCCATGCTGCTGGGGTGGGTAAGTGGCTATCAGGCATTCCCTGTAGTCTTCACAGACACAAGCTTTTTTGGTCCCTTCCCTCCCCGCCCCACCTCCCACCGCCCCACTGACAGTGCTAGAGATATCCATCAACTGTGTCCCCCTTTACTTCTCCTTCACGGGGAAAGTCTGTCACTGCACATTCTGTATTTTATTGGAAAATGGGCACGTGGATCATTTCAAAACCACTTAAAATACTATTATCAATGTATGTGTGACTGACAGGCTGGGACTCCTGGCATGACCGACGTACTGAGATACCACTGACTCAGCCTATTCTGCCAGCCTGAGCCCCCCTAAAAGCTTGCCTTGCTCAGCTAGCCATAGGAAGGGCCACCCCCCGATGCAGCAGTACAGGCACAGAGATCAGCTCTAAGAAGACTCATCTTAAGGGACTTGCCCCAGCACCGAGATATCCAACCCCCATTGGGACACAAACGAAAAGTTATAGGAAGTTTGCCTCCTCCCTCAATATGAAGGCAGGTATACACAGCCTCCTCCCAACCCTGTTAGAAATTACATAAACTGGATTATATTATAAGCCACAAATAAATTTACTAATTATGAAAAGGTGTGTTTTAAGTGGTTAAAGAGGTAGCAAAAAGAACAAAACCGAGTACTAAAATAAAAAAGCACGCAACACAAGCTAGAGTCATTAAAAACAACTGTTTACAATTAATAATTTTTCACCCTAGATATTGTTTAGGTACAGTCCTTCACAGGCTAGATGTCTCTTAGCCTGGGTCCAGCAGTTCTTCATTCACCCTTTCAACTACACTTGCTTCCAGGTGTTTTCAAGTATCTCTTTGCAGTGGGGAGGCAGAGGTAAAGCAACCTGAAAACAATCAGGCTGTCTACACTGCAGGCTTTTTGCGCAAGAACAACTGTTCTTGCACGAAAACTTGCAGAGCATCTAAACTGCACGCGTGTTCTTGTGTAAGTAAATTTACAGTAAAATATTGGAAAACAGGGCTTCTTGTGCAAGAGTTATTCCTCTCCCCACAAGGAATAAGCCCTCTTGTGCAAGAGCTCTTCCACAAAACAGGCAACAGGGGTTTCTTGCACAAGTAAGTCCTATGGCTAAAATGGCTATCAGAGCTTTCTTGCACAAGACAGCGTGCACACTGCCATGGACACTCTTTTGCAAAAGCACATCTCTTCCAGAAAAGCACATGGCAGTGCGGACGCTCTCTTGTGGAAGATCTTTTGCACAAAAACTCTTGCATAAAAGAGTGCTTGCTCAAGAAGCCTGCAATGTAGACGTAGCCTCATTGTTTTCCTTCCCTGCCTTCTATAGATTTCCAGAAGGTGGGAAAACCTTTGTTTGATTCCTCTACCTCCTGTGGAACAGTTTATCAAACCCAAGAGTTGGCTAGTATCAAGTGACTAGGTCACTTGACTCCGTCCTTCATGAGTCAATAGCAGTATGGAAGGTCCCCAGGAAGGCCAAACCAATTCACAATCCATTATACTGGCTGACAGGCTATTAAGCCCTGACCGGCTTTTCCATTCTAGTCCCTGAAGTATCAGCAATGGGATAGATCCAAAGCAGCAAATATGAAATACAGAACCACAGGTCAATATTCCTAACTTCAGAATATAAAAGTGATACCAGGATACAAATGTAGATCCTTTCGAATGATACCTTCCAAAGAGACATTTTGAATCAAGCATCTCAGTTATGTCCTATTCATATCACAAGAATATTTTGATAAAGTATAAGGAATGGCACATCATGATGTTCAACTGGGCATAACAGAGAATGTATTTCTTTATTTCAGAGACTTTTGATGGCAAAGTTTTGATAAAACTTAAAAAACAACCAATAGTTCTACAGCACCTTAGGGTATGTCTACACTACCACCCTAGTTCGAACTAGGGTGGTTAATGTAGGCAACCAAAGTTGCAAATGAAGCCCGGGATTTAAATATCCCGGGCTTCATTTGCATCTTACCGGGCGCCGCCATTTTTAAAGCCCCGGTAGTTCGGACTCTGTGCCCGCAGCTACACGCGGCATGGAGTAGGTAGTTCGGATTAGGCTCTCTAATCCGAACTACCGGTACACCTTATTCCATGAGGAGTAACAGTAGTTCGGATTAGAGAGTCTAATCCGAACTACCTACTCCGTGCCGCGTGTAGCTGCGGGCACGGAGTCCGAACTACTGGGGCTTTAAAAATGGCAGCGCCCAGTAAGATGCAAATGAAGCCCGGGATACTTAAATCCCGGGCTTCATTTGCAACTTCGGTTGCCTACATTAACCACCCTGGTTTGAACTAGGGTCGTAGTGTAGACATACCCTTAGGGTACGTCTAAACTACATGCCTCCGTCGACGGAGGCATGTAGATTAGACAGATCGACAGAGGGAAATGAAGCCGCGATTAAAATAATCACGGCTTCATTTAAATTTAAATGGCTGCCCCGCTCTGCCGATCAGCTGTTTGTCGGCAGATCGGGGCAGTCTGGACGCGCCGCGTCGACAAAGAAGCCTTTCTTGATCGGCACAGGTAAACCTGGTTTCACGAGGCATACCTGTGCCGATCAAGAAAGGCTTCTTTGTCAACGCGGCGCATCCAGACTGCCCCGATCTGCCGACAAACAGCTGATCGGCAGAGCGGGGCAGCCATTTAAATTTAAATGAAGCCACGATTATTTTAATCGCGGCTTCATTTCCCTCTGCCGATCTGTCTAATCTACATGCCTCTGCCGACAGAGGCATGTAGTCTAGACACAGCCTTAGAGACTAACAGAGCATGTAGATGGTATCATGAGTTTTCGTGGGCACAACCCACTTCTTCAGATGAAAGATTTGATAGTCAAGGGCACTATATTCTAGTGTCAATTAATCACAGTTAAGTCACCCAATTAACTCAAAAATTAACTGTAATTAAAAAATTAAATCACAGTGTTAAAAAATAGAACACCAATTGAAATAAAATGTTTTGGATATTTTTCTACATTTTCAAATAAATTGATTTTGATTAAACCAGGCCCACTGACAGGGTGGGCAAAGGGGGCAGCTGCCCTGGGGCCCGACGATTGAAAAAGGCTTAGGGCTTGTGGAAGTGGCTGAGTGTCAGTCCCTTTAAATCACCGCAGGAGCCCTCATGGTGTGCTCTGGACTGTTTTGAGGGCTGGCGAGGGGGACACAGCACAATGCAATCCTGGCGGCAGAGCAGTCCCATCCATTGGGCAATTCAGGGTGGCTGCTCCCTTTCCTGCTCTTTTGGGGGCCCCACAGCAGCTGTCCCATCTGTCCTCTGGATAGGAAGGACATAGGGGATCATGGGGACCTGGCATGGCAGCAGCAGGGGTATCCCCCACTCTACACACTGCAGCAACAGGAGCCAGAGCAGCCTGCTCTGCGTGGTCATATCCTAGCCTGCTGCCCTTGGCTTCTCAGCAGCAGCAGGAAGCAGAGCGCCCCGGCCCCAGGACACTCAGCTTTCCACTGCCATGGAGAAGTGGAGTGCAGCAGGCCAGGAGGGTGACATGGCGGGACTAAGTGCAGGAGGCCTCCAGGTTTCTCTGGCTCCCGCTGCCCATGTAGTAAGTGGGGGGTAGCCCCTGTTGCTGCTGCACCAGGCCTCTCTGTAATTCCTCTGGCCATATTGCTGGGGACTGGGGGCAAGGGGTCGAAGTGGGGGTGGGATTTGGGGAAGGACTAGAGCAGGAGCAGGGTGGGGCCTGCAGTACGGGGGCGCCTGGGGCCTCACACCTAAGACACTGGGTGGATTGCTCCAGGCTCCATGCCCACCTCGGGATGGCTCCGCCAGGTGGTGCTGAGGCCTGGATGCCCCCAACCCTGCCCCTTCCACCTGAAGACCTGCCCCTTTGAAGCATACAAAGCCCCGGCCCAAAACACACACCTTGGTCAGGAGCCTGGCATGTCTGTTGGGTTATCACACAGAATACACAGTATACTAAGTATACTTTATATTATTTAATTATTTATTTAATTTATATTAAATAATATAAATAATGTAATATTTAAATAGAAAGTGAAATAATTAAAAATATTCACACTGTATAAAACAAAGAAATAGCATTTTTCAATACACTTCATACAAGGACAGTAGTGTCATGTCTTTCTTGTGCAAGTGTAGCTTGCAAATGTAAGGGGTTGGGCTTTTTTGGTTACATAACTACACTCCAGTGGTGCAAGCACATGACAATTCTTACCAGTTCTGGAAGGGAGACCATGTGAGTCCCCCCCGTCTCCCCACGACTCTGCCCCACCCTCAGCCCAGGATCCCCATGCTTTTCCCTTCCTAATACCACATGACTTGGGGGGAGACAGGGCGGGAGGAGCTGCTGGACGTTCTGTTCCTTTCCCTACTCCCCCTCCCAGCAGGGAAAGGAGCAGAACTCAGCCCTGCCTCTCCACAGAGCTGCTGCATCTCTGGGAACAGGCCTGAGGAAAGTGCTTCTTTCCCCACTGGGAAGGGCAGCTCCTGCAGCTGACAGCTCCTGCCTGCAGCCCCCGCTCCCAGGGAGCTGGCAGCCACCCCCATGCTGCTGCCTCTGCATCCCTACTCTTATGTCTGATTGCAGAGTAGACACATCCACCCTGACTAAATTAGCTTCATTAACACTGGTCCTACAATTGCTGGGTCACTTCTTTTGCTCCTATATATACTCCGGATTAGGTAATTTCCACTCCAAGTGATCTGATGGATATTTCAAAATAATGCTGTAGTGTAGACATACCCTAAGGCTACGTCTACACTGGCCCCTAATTCCGGAAAAGTCATGCAAAGCAGGTAAGTCAGAATAGGGAAATCTGCGGGGGATTTAAATATCCCCCGCGTATTTAAATAAACATGTCCGCCGCTTTTTTTCCGGCTTGGGGAAAAGCCAGAAAAAAGCGTCTAGACTGGCGCGATCCTCCGGAATAAAGCCCTTTTCCGGAGGATCTCTTATTCCTACTTGAAAGTAGCCTAAGAGAATAGTTATTGTAAATAGGTGCTCTCATCTTCAATCTTTGTGCCAATCTGCCATTGGTGTCAGTGAACGTGCTGCTGTAGACAGGAGAGTGCGTTCACTAAATTCTTACTCAGGTCCACAAATTCTAATTAAAAATGGAATTTCGTTCATCCTATAAAGCCAGTTTGACATGTCTGCTCCTACATTGATCATAACGTGCAACAAGATTAAATTTGCACAACCACACCAGTCATTAAGTGTGTTTTCTTTGGCTGTCTTTAAAAGAATTATCTCGAAAGGGAAATGGTTTGGAGGTGGATATAATTAAGTATTTAAAATCTTCTGACTGCCCTTGGTTATTTAATGGGGCTTTCATCTGTGGCCTTAGCAGAATGAGAAATCTGCCTTTATTTACTTAACAAAGGAAGTCAATACGTCTGCAGGAAGTTTTTTAATTCTCTATTGTGTGTGGAAGGGGAAATATCATGTTTTTCTGGATTATTATCCACCTTACCAAACAGATTTGGTATCCAGTGCATGGATATTTAATTTCCTTAGAAGTCAGTCATCTTAATTTGATTTCTTAGAATTAAGATTAAAAAAGGGAACTGTCCCAAACCCCTCATTGAAATGGAAAACCAGAAAACAGATGCCCCATGTTTCAATAACTATTTTATCTTGACCCTGTCCTGACCTTTACAAAAAGCCAGCTTAAATTGGTTAGAACTGCATGTGATAGCTCATCTTTTCTAGTCATTACTTCCCGCATAGACAGAACCTAAGAAAAAGTCATGTGCCAGACAAGATTAATGAAAATCTACATTACACTTCATTCAAAACATCTGCCTGCTTTGGAAGTCATGCACTGGCACTCATACTAATTAGAGCGGAACAAAATGTGATCTTCTTTCTTGTGGGGAGAAAATTGAAAACTAAGAAGGTATTTTCCCCCTATTTTTTTTTAAATATTGTGAACACCAGCTGTTCACATTGAAGCTCATATGTAATGTAAATTTTTGTAACTGTTCTAGGGACTGTTGGGGCGGTTACATTAATTCCCACCTCCTTATCCTGAATAAATTGCACAATCACCACAAGAAAAATAAAATAATTCTATTATTTGTTAGAAATGAAGAAAAAATGAACACTAAACTATACATACACACTAATGAAAGTGCATTGAAACTTTTGCATATCACAATATTTCTAGGACAGCTGTTGACTAAAGGGTGGATGGAAGGAAATAGATGACACATTATGAGATCTTTTACAATGGAAATAAAAATATACAGGCTGTACTTCCCTAGTCTGGCACTCTCTGGTCCGGCAACAACTGTGGTTCAGCATGATTTTAGTTAGCTGGATGTCCATTTATCATGGGTGTGGCCAACTTTCCGATAGTCCCATAAAGTTTGTTTATAGCTACCGGTCCTGGCTCTCAGTGTCCTGTACTGTTATTTAGCTCTAATTTACCCCAAATGTCTTCTAAAAGCCCAGTAAGCTGTGGAAGTGTTGGTAATGCTTCTAGACAACATTGACCTCCTGTGGTTCAGCAAATTGTCTGGTTGGACACCAGACTAGAGAGGTTCAACCTGGGCTACTACTACAACTATCAACAGAGGGCACACAGTTTGGAAATTTCATAAATTTGTGGAGCTAAGTTAAACTGGGGGAAGTTTTAAACTGATTTTAGTTTGCCCTCACAAGGTTTACACCAGTTAACTAAACAGATGTGAAAACAGACTTCTGTTAAACTACTGCAAGTGTTGCATATACTCTACACCAGGCCCATGATAACATGATTTGAAACCTCACTAAACACCTAGGATTTGTTTACTCTAGATAGCATGGTCTTGATTTAATTCAAGTCAATTGCTAGTTTAGACATCCTGCAGATGTTATTCCAGGACACAATATGTTTTGTGGTTTACCATCAGGCTCAGGCTGAGGTAAACCTTAATCTAGACACAAATATTTCTACAAAGACACAAATGTTCGTAGCCCTCAGCTTAATATTGACTGATTCCACTTTGAGACCCGAATTGCCAATATTCAGAGCTCCAGCATAGTAACAGTGTTTTTTGGTTTTGCAATTTTGTTTGTAAATAAACCAGTGCATTAAAGAACATTACTTTGAATCCTTCCAAATATCCAGCTTTGTCAATTTTGTTCTAGAGATTGCCACATTATATGTGCACATTGCAAATAAAGGGATCAAAATGTATGAATGGAGGCAATTGTTTCTCCTGTTGGCTAGGAGTACCTGGGAACAGTGAAAAGAAGACACAAAGTTGTAACTTGTGCTACCCTGCTGTGTGTATTTAGTGATCCTAGCACTGGCTTTGCCTCAAGAGTTGTGGGAGATAGCAGGGAGATGACTTGAGAGCAGCTTTAATCCTTAAGAGTTCTTGAAAACCTTTTGTTAAGAAAAAACAAGCAGGCTCTTGATGATTTTTTCCATACACAGCATCATGCAAACTCACTACACCTCTGTAAATAATCAGTGTCATATAGAACTTGTGGCTTTATGAAACTATATGGCAAATAAAGCTATTCAATTCCACATTAAAAAACCATAAGTCTCAGAGGGCTATGAAAATAAATGGACCATTCAAACTCAAACAGTTCATTGAACATTAGAAGGTAAAGAAAAAAACTATTAAAAGATGTGTGTAAAAATCCCATTTAGGGTCAAATTCTTCTTGTATTATTATGTGATTATTTGCACTGTTGCCAATAGGACTACTCGCATGAGTAGGTCAAGTGAGACTTAGTTCATAATTTAGATTGCAAAAAAAGCTTCCAGAAAGAAAGTATCCCAACAAATAGCATTGGCAACAAATAACAATAGAGCATTGGCATTAGAAATAAATTAGCAACAAATTACAATAGAGCATTGGCATTAGAATTAATTATAGAATGCACTGATGGGGTGCATTCCTTCAGGAATAGTGAACCCCCTCCATCTGGATTCCTTAGTATCTTTCTACACTGATTTCTTTTAAATGCAGCAAATTAACTACAAGGTTAATTTGCCTTGCATCTAGAAGTTAAGGTGATAGGAAACAGCCAGCATGGATTTGTAAAGAGCAAATAATGTCAAACCAATCAGATAGCTTTCTTTGATAGGATATCAGGTCTTGTGGATAAGGGAGAAGCAGTGGATGTGGTATACCTAGGGAAATACAACCTAGATGGGACTACTATAAAGGTGGGTACATAAATGGCTGGATAACCGTTCTCACAATCATGCTGGAAGGGCAAAACAAGTGGGGTTCTTCAGGGGTCTGTTTGGAGACCAGTTCTGTTCAATATCTTCATCAATGATATAGATGATGGCAGAGAGAGTATGCTTTAAAAAGTTTGCAGATGATACCAAGTTGGAAGGGTTGCAAGTGCTTTGGAGGATAGGGTCAAAATTCAAAATGATCTGGACAAACTGGAGAAATGGTCTGAGGTTAACAGGATAAAGTTTAATAAGGGCAAATGCAAAGTACTCCACTTAAGAGGGAACAATCCATTTCACACAAACAGAATGAGAAGTGATGGCCAAGGAAGGAGTACTGCAAAAAGGAATCTAGTAGTCACAGTGGATCAAAACGTAAGCAGGAGTCAACAGTGTGACACTGTTGCAAAAACACAAACATGATTCTGGGATGCATTAATAGGAGCAAGACATGAAAAGTCATTCTTCCACTCTACTCTAATTAGGCCTCAATTGGAGTATTGGGTCCAGTTCTGGGCACCACATTTCAAGAAAGATGTGAAGAAATTAGAGACAGTCCAGAGAAGAAAAACAAAAATGATTAAAGGTCTATAAAACATGATCTCTGAGGGAAGGCTGAAAGAACTGGGCTTGTTTAGTTTGGAAAGGAGAAGACTGAGAAGGGACATGATAGTGGTTTTCAGGTATCTAAAAGGGTGTTACAAGGAGGAGGGAGAAACATTGTTCTCCTTAGCCTCAGATGATAGGATGAGAAGCAATGGGCTTAAATTGCCGCAAGGAAAGTTTAGGTTGGACATTAGGAAAAGCTTCCTAACTGTCAGGGTGGTTAAACACTGGAATAAATTGCCTATGGAGGTTATCGAATCTCCATTACTGGAGATATTTAAGAGCAGGTTGGATAAACATCTATCGGGGATGATCTAGAAGGTGCTTGGCCCTGCTGTGTGGGCAGGGGACTGGACTTGATGACCTCTCGAGGTCCCTTCCAGTTCTATTATTCTATGATTCTATCTTATATTTCAGAGATAGGTATGGAAACAGGACAACTATGAGTTAATGCATTTACCTTCCTTGTCTGATCCAAATACCATTTTCTCATGCCTTGCGTTTACAAAGAGCTAAATACTGTTCTTAAGTATGCCACTGTAAATTCAGAGCACTCTGTTACATAAAGTGACATCAAAATTTGGTCCTGGAGCGCCAGTAATAAAAATACAAAATAGTCTTTTATTTATAACAATTCCTAGACTGTAAAAGAGATTCTCATTTGAGATGAAAACTTCAAGGTAGACGAGCCAGAAAGAGGGCGAGGACAGGCTTGAAGAAGAGAGAGACTCCAAAGTCTAGTGTCAGTCTGACAGTTTACCTTTTTCAGGAATATTTACAATGATTCCAGCTGTCAAGGAAACCTCAAGGAAGGTTTCACTTTGATAGTATAAAAATTAAATGTTCTTTAAAGATAAAAAACAGCAAAGTATACAGCTTGAATTCTTCTTGAAAAAGAAATAACTAAATAGAATTCTCATGAGCTACCAAAGAATAAAGTACATCTGCAGTCATTTGAATTAAGAAATGACTAACTAAGGGATCCATGAATGCAATGCCAAACTGAGTCTTTTAGAAAGTTACCGGTCATTCTTTAGGACTTCAGATATCACAGTTATGCAGATTCTTTAGGGCCCATTCGGCATAAATCTTGTTTACGTGCCAGAAAGAATCACCAGTCAAAAAAGGAACCAAACCAAACAATTTGGATTAACCAGGGGGAAAAAAATGCATTCATCTCTAGGCAGCCAACCATCTACCCAAGCACAGGAATGATATGTTGTCCTGAGGCAGGGTTGTCTGTTTGACCCTTGATCCAAACAGAGAGACCCTTGCCGCTGCTGATGACATGGGGCCCTTTCTCCAGAAAAAGTTTCTGGGTCAAGAAGAGACCAGGACATAAGGGGGAGTTGAAAGAACTAAGGTTTTGTCAGTCCCCTCCCCTTCCAACTAGAAAGGCTGAGAGGAGGCCTATTTTTAACATATTTCATAAACTAGACCCTGAAGGAGCACAGGTCAACATACATAAGCTTTATTGGACATATTCAAGCCCGCTAGGGAATACTGAAGTAGAGATGCAATGGTATCACTGTTCCAGGCTGCCAGGGAGTGCTCCAGGGTGAAGGCTCTGACATTGCAGACCATATTTCCAAAGTGCCGAAAGGAGTTTAGGCTACATGACATTATTAGAGCTGCCAACAAAACAGTGGGAGGGAGGGAATTCACAATATTTGTTCCCGTCAGCTTTAAAAAAAAACCCTGCAAAATTGTCTAGCTAGCTCTAATAAAAAACACTCAACACATATAGGGAACCTTTCCCCTGGAATATCTTGATGGTCCTTACAAATACCAAGCAAGTTAGCACCTTTATAAAGTACGTGATTATCTCCCCCTCCCTTCCCCTGCCCCCACACCCAACCACAACTGAGTTTACAGATAAAGAAGCTGGAGGAAAAAAAGGTTAAATGACTTGCCCAAAACTGAGGCAATAAGTCTGTTGCAAAGCTAACTACAACTGTCTAAAACAATAAGGAGTCCTGTGGCACCTTAGGGCACATCAATTGCGTAGCTTAAGTCGAAATAGCTTACTTCAGCTTTTGGCGCTGTCTATACAGCAGGAAGTTGAAGGAAGAGCACTTCTTCTAACTTCCCTTACTCCTTGTAAAATGAGGGTTACAGGAGTCGGAGTAAGAAGTCCTCCAGCTCAACATTATTTTGACAATGTTGAAGTAACTGCTTGCAGTGTAGATGTGCCCTATGTTATTTTAGAATAACATTAGTTATTTATTAGGGCATAAGCTTTCCTGGATAAAATCCACTTCATCAGATGAATTAGAGTGGAAATTACAGAGGCAGAGATATTTATATTGTGTGGATGAAGCTAATTAAATCAAGGTGGAAGTGGCTCATTCACAGCATTTGGTGTGAAAATGTGAATATCAAGAGAAGGGAAATTGCCTTTGTAGTGCATTAAACAGTTAAGATCGTTATTCAATCCTAAATTGTTTGTACTGACTTAGCAAATGAACTCCAGTTCATTGTCTCCCTTTGCAATCTGGCTTTGAAATTCTCTTGGGCTACGTCTACACTGCAAGGTTTTTGCACAAAAATGGCCGCTTTTGCACAAAAACCTTCAGAGCGTCCACACCTCAAATGTGCTTTTGTGCAAGTAAAATGGCAGAACAGAGGGCTTTTGCTGGTGTAGGTAAACCTCCTTCTGCAAGGCATAACTCCCTTTTGCGCTACAGCTATTGTGCAAACAGGCAAATGTGGACACTCCAGAGGGGTTTCTTACACAAGAAAAAGCACAGGTGCTCTGATGGCCATTCTGTGAATGGCCATCAGAGCTCTCTTGCGCAAGAGCGTCCATGCAGTGCGGAAGCTCTCTTGCGCAAAAGCACATCACTTTTGCAATGCGCTTTGAGGTGTGGACGTGCTCTTGCACAAGAAGTTTTTGTGCAAAAACTCTTGCATAAAAGGCTTCTTGTGCAAGAAGCCTGCGGTGTAGATGTAGCCTTGTAGAAGGATGGCTAATTTCCAATCCATTAGTGAATGGTTAAAACCAAGGGAAGTTCCCAGACAGTTGATTGGGCAACGGTTCTCCTAGGCAACTCACTCAGCAATTCATGAGGCCACTGCTTACTTTCCTATTGTGAGCAGAGCATCACATTTCAGCTTTAGCAAATGGAAGAAGCAGGCTCTGTGGCCCATTGGGAAAAGGGGAAGCTACAACAAGGCAGCAACTGAAGCAGCTACCCCAAAAACCTTCAAGTTCACCTATTCTGTGTTCCCAACTAAATCTCTTCTGTTCCTTCCCACTCCCACCTTTCCCTTCCCTGCCTAAATACCATTTTCGCATCCCCTATTACTGTGCACGGAACGCTGCAGGACCACCTAGAAATATTAAATCTGCCCTAGTTCAGAAGACCAGCTCTACATTCTTGCCTCCTGTGAAGTGCTGAGCACCATTCACTAATCCTGCGGTTACTGGTTGCTAACTGTACCTGGCTATATTAGACACCAAACCTGCATCAGCTTCCTAGCAGAATAGAAATTCTTTTTAGAAATAGCCAAAAACAGGTGAGAGATGACAATGCAATTGAGACTGGTTCTGCTTTCAAAACACAGACACAGAGATGAGCCATTCTTTTGGCTACAAAGCGTCATCTTTATTTAGCTCTGTTCAAGAAAAAATATGCCATGGCTGATGGATTAGAAGTCATATTTTGAGCTTAGCAATAAGCAACTTTAATAAAGCATACCAAATAAAAATAAAGGCTAGAATTTAAACTTAAAATTAGGAACAGTTCTTAACCTCATGGTTTTAGGTCCCCATCCTGCAGTCAGATATATTGGCTAAGCCCCATTTATTTCAAAGTTACAACGTTGCAAACATTAAGAAATAGAAAGCACCAGTATATCACAATTTACACAAACAGCAAATTAACTTTTTTTTGTCAGTGATGACAAAGTTAAATTTTCTCAAGCATGCCAAATGACAGTTTATCAAAGCCAAAGCAACAGCTGGAGAATTCAAACAATAAAACTCATAACAAGACCAGGACAAAAATAAAGCCACAGCTTCAGAAATATTCTGAATGTCCGCACTTAGCTGCTTAAATTCCTGCCAGATGACTAATTGGGTTTCTCCAATACACTCTGCAGGAGAAAAAGTAGCATTTAGTGTATAGAAAATAATCACGTAAAAGTCATTACACTAGGCTCCAATTAAGAAGACACCTTATAATACACACACAAGCAATCTCTGCCTCTTAGCAAAGATCAAACAAATAATGCATTTACCTTATAGCTTCGGTCATTTCTATGAAAGATACCCCATACGTTTACTTTGGTATTATAGAGTGCGGAAAATACTTAAGCCCAATGGCAACTGACAAATAAGAAAAAATACCTTTGATTATGAATGATCATCAACAACTTTTTGCTTTTGTTTACTTGTGGGCAAATCAATCCCTACATGCCTGAAGTACGCTTTCACCGCATCACGGCAGGATTTGACAGCCTCCATGCAGATGGCCCCAACCTTGCAATGGGCAAGAAGTCCCACAGGAGAACATAGAAGACTAGGGGCAGGGCTGGCCTTAGTGAAAATAATACCCTAAGTGAACTTGTCTTTTGACATCCACCCTGCCTCCAACACTCCTGGCTCCTACAGGCTCCCTCCCACCCCATCTATACTTCATATAGAACATCAAGAGGAAAGTCCATCCAATGTATTTGGGCCTCTCCTATGGTTCATTATGAGTTAAGTGTCCCTCAATGAGCCACTTAGTTAGCTAATTATTACCTCTTGAAGGGACTAGTCGAATTATCTTGTTGATGTTATCTCAGGAGCAAACATTCATATGCGTTCATTTTTTTTAATTGTATCCTTTGGTATATATGGTTGTGACTATTTTCTTCCACTATTTGATCTGAGGAAGTGGGTCTGGCCCACAAAAGCTCATCATCTAATAAACCATCTTGTTAGTCTTTAAAGTGCTACATAGTCCTGTATTTTGTTTCAGGTATAGAGCCAATACTCATAACATCAAATACAAAAATGGTACATGCATACACAAGACGGCAATCTTATTCAGCAAATCCTAACCTTTTCATAGACATCTTACATGCCATATTTTGTACAAAGTTTGCCAATATATAGCAGTGGACGCAACAATGATCTACGAGGTCATGTTTTGATCAGATAACATCAAAGATGAGAAACTGCTACTCTGTCAGCAGAAGCAAGGGTGACCTGGTATGTGGTGTGTTGCTACATTTATTTTTGTGCTGCTGGGGTGGCTTGTGCTGCCTAGCTCTAGGCCTGTGGCTCAAGAGAAGCTTCATGATGTCACATGGGGGCTGCATCTTGCCAGAGCCCTCCTGCAGCCTCTAGCCACGCCCCAGGAGCATGTCAGCAGGAAGTAGTAAGCAGTAACCACCACCACATGACAAGTGTGTGCATGAGAGAGTGCACCTCTGTCTCTCACACACAAAACCTGTGCTGAGAAACTGAGAGAGACAGAACGTACGTGGGTGTGTGTCAGGGAAGTGATAGACAGAGTGACTGCACTGTCATTTTAATTAACCCCCTCCATAAGTCCCGACACGCACCTTGACTGCCAGAGACCAACGGATGCAGCCATGGAAGGACTTTGCTCTCAGGCGGTGGTAGTTCAGGCTGTCATGTTGCCAGTGACCAGCTGCACCACTCTGGGCTCCCCAGGGCTGGGGCAGAGCCAGAGATTTCAGCTGGCCAGCTAAACAGCAGGTGAGGGAGGGGTTAGAGAGTTTGAAGAGAACAGCTGAACCAGTGCAGGGGAGGGGCTGGAGAAGAGAGGCCTCCAGACACAGCCATAGGGGGGAAGCCTGAACCCATTGCTGTACCCCTCTTACCCCGCCTACTGCACCCCGGGTACGGGCCTACATCGCCCAGCCCTAAAGTTGGGGGTAGCTACGGAAGCTGTAGGATCAAGGACCCACTAGGATGTAGATCCTCCAAAAAACAATGGTTCTCAACCAGGTGCATGCAGAGATTTTCCAGGAGGGGTACATCAACACCTCAAGCTATTTATCTAGTTTCATAACAGGCTACCTAAAAGGAAATAGCGAGGCCAGTACAAACTAAAATTCTATACAGATAAAATAAGTAAGCATTTTTCAGAAGTGTGCGGCGACGATTTGGTGTTTTTACGTCTGATTTGCAAGCAAGTAGTTTTGAAGTGAGGTAAAACTGAGGGTATACAAGACAGATGCCTGAAAGGGGTACAGTAGCAGAGTACAATAGTCTGAAAAAGGTTGAGAGCCACTTCTTTGGACCCTGTATGGGTTGGCAAATGGGTTTAGATTGCCCCTTGCTTTCTTAGGCTACATCTACACTGCAGGGCTATTTCGGGATACCACCAGTATCCCAAAATAGCTATTCTGTGTCTTTTGAGTGCACCTGTTATTTCGAAATGTAACAAGCTCACTATTCCAACATTCCTCGTGACTGACCGGGCCAGGTCTGGGCACAGCTGAGGGCGTCCGCTCTGGGCGAATTGCTCAAACTTGGGGCTTGTTACAGCCCCAGACTGGAGACCTTCCCAACTAGGCCACAAACCAGTCACACTGAGCGCTTCAGCTGCCAATCTGGCCAGCCAGAAGCCTCATGAGCAAAACCCCACTGACACCCCAGCTCTTCCTATGCCCCAGTCAGCCCCGGGCCTAACACACAGGTGAGGAGTTTTAGAACCTAATCTCACCTACCCCGAACAGGTTCTTCCAGCCCCAAGAAACCAGCCACAGGTCCCAATCAATTTACACTCTGGATCTTACCCACAAGACCATGCAGAGCCAATCCTTTAGAATCTACAATCTAAAGGTTTATTACTAAAAGAAACAAAAGGTTATTAAAGAAAATACATTACATGCATCGAATCACCCAGTTCTCGATACAGGCTCTTAGCAGAGATTTTATAAACTGCTATCTTAAAAGTCTCTAGTGTACATCCTATGTCAGGATGGGTCCACAGTTCTTCCTGGCTCGTTGTTCCCTGCAAGGCTGCAACTGGGATCAGATGACCTCAAGACAAGATCGAGGATGCCACATGGCACTTATATACCTCTCCTGGCATCTTCCTGGCCAGAGCATGTCACTGCAGATCACATGGTCCAGTGACCTATCCTTGTGTCCCAAGTCAGCAACCATTATTCTGGCTGGCTTGCAGGTATCCAGACATTCCTCAGGTGTGTGTCTGGCACTAGATCTGTTGTCTCTGGAGCCTTGCTAATTAGCATAGCCACTGGCTGAACATTCTTTGCCCATTTCTTCTGCCTCAGACAGAGAACCTTCCGGCATCAACACAGAGTACATAATTATAACTCCACATACAGACATTATCAGGGCTCGCCGAGCGGTGGCGAGCCCTGCTAGCCAGCCGCGTGGTTCCACGCTCTGTGCATGCGCAGAATGCTCTGCGCCGGCTCTTCCGGGGGTGTAATCTACTACATTGTTTGTCGAGCCCTGGACATTATACAAGTACATGAATAGCATATACAGAATCAGTAGAACATAAGATTTAATGTGACTCCTCACATGGCCCCCTTTGTACAGACTTCTGGAGAAAACGTCCCCCGCCCCTATGGGTGCAACAGTGATCTTTAGAATCCAATAATGTGACACCTCATTCCACAAGGAGTAAAGGATGTTTTGGAATAGCAATTTATTTTGAAATAAGTGCTGTGTAGGCAGCGCCAAATTTCAAAATTAGCTATTTTGAAATTAACTCAAAATTAGCTACACTTATTTCGAGCTACTGACAGGATCCCAGTCACGAGCACAAAGATACAGCAGAACGTTGCTAATTTTGCTGCTATGCACACCATCAAATACCATGCATTTCCCAGAACTGTAGCTCACTGTCTCCAGCTCTGTTCATGGGGGAGCAGCTACCATAGCAGCAGAAGGGCATGTGGGATTAAAATGCTGGGCCACATAGTATCCAGGGAACTTCAAGATGCCAAACTCCCCCATTCTGGAGCAAATCATTCGTGCTAATGAGTCACCAGGCAACATAAAGAAATAGAAGTAAGTCACAAGTACTTTCTGAAGTTATTGCTGCAGCTGGACACCATATTAGGTCTAAATAATCACCCACCTACTCAATCCTCATTCTGTCAACATAGGACACTGGATACATGATCCTCTCTGGCAGATATTGTGACTTACACATGTGTGTGTGTGTGTGTATATATATATATATATATATATATATATATATATATATATATATATATGTACACGTGAATATACATATTCCCCCAACCTCAAGAAAACACTGTAGAAATTCAGGTAGAAGCCTATAGGAAGAGGCAGGACCTCCTAGTCATACCCCTCTGGTCCCACATCCCTTCATTTACCCTCTCTACTTCCCCAGTGGCTGTACTTGGGAGAGTTCTCTAGAGTAATTGCTCTCTGGCATAGGGCAGGGTCTTTTTCCTCCCATCCTCTTGCAAAAGAGAAAAGTCTGGCTGGGTCAGGGGCCAGCCTCTGTGGCAGCCCCTAGAAAAGGCTTTATGTGCTCAGACTCTGAAAGCCTAATAACCTTTCACAGGGTTTACCACCTGCCTGACTTCCTGAGGCATGTTGCTTGGCTGTCTGCTGGGATGGCTCTGGTTTGCAGCACGTTCTGTGGCCGTCTTCTCTTCAATTGACCTGCCTCTGTAACAAGCGACCTTCTGGTGGGTCACTATTCCCTTCCTATTGTAAGCTTCCTGTTAGACCCCTTCTCCTCCAGAAAGGACAAGCTGTGCAGGTGCTCCTCATTAGTGTAGAACAGGCCCAGAGGTGCTCGTCAGCCCACTAGGACTGTGAATGGTTAACCAGTAGGGCCTGGAGCAGCTCTCCACCTGCCACAGGTAGGAGGATGCTCCAGCCCTGAGGGCCACACAACAGGCAGGGCCCTGTTTGTGGTGGGGGGGTTGCTCCAAGCCATGACCTACCCGCTTTAATCAGTTAACTGGTTAAACAATTAAACAGGATTTTACATCCCTACTCCCCACCAGTGCAAGGGCAAGTCCATTCACAAGCCCCACCATTTACCAATAGTTTGAGTATATTTCTTTTAAGAACGTTCGGGTTCATACTGGCCCACCAACAGGGAGGCAAAGGAGGCAGTTGCCCTCAAAGAGGCCCAGAGTTCTGGCTGTTGCTACTGTGACAGCAATGGTGCCCAGAGCCCAGGTCCCTTTAAATTGTCACCAGAGCACCGTGCCCTACGTTCTGGGCAGCTTTAAGAGTTGAGGGGGGGTTGCTACTGTGACAGCATGGTGCCCCCGCACCTGGCCCAGGGGCCCAAGGAGGCTGTTGGCTGGCCTAAGTAGCCCGTCTGTGACAGGCCCGACCACAACATCCCTTCCCTTGAAAACAGAAACCTTGGAAATTCAAGCTTAAGGTGGCATTTGTGAAATAAAGCACCTAAACTACCTTCACTCTGCCCTCATAACAGCATTCGGAACACATCAGAGAAACAGCAGGCTAATCCGCCCTATCCGTTTCAATACAGCATTATGACGCCAGCCGTTTGGTCACCCTCCTCTTAACCATGTAAGGGTTGGGCTGCCTGACTTCCCTCCATTGGCCTAAGTAGGATTAAACCCACTTCTGGGAGAGGACTGAGATTGTGGAGCCCAGGGCTGCCGCATGTAGCAGACAATTAGGGCCCAACTGAGGTAGTACAGCTTGTCTCCGACTTACGAACCGACTTCTTGGCAATGATGATTTGGCAGCTCCACTAGCTCCCTAGACCACTTTTAGGAGTGGTGGATGCTGTCTGGGGGTCTCTGCTCATGTTTCCCTCTCATTCACCCATTTTGAATCTCTGACACTGCACCTTTGAACTTGTTTTTCATTAGCCGTCCCCTGTAATTATTTAGAACAAGGTTGGGGGAAGGGCCTTCAGAAGTGGGCGGGTGCATGCCTGTCCACTTCCCATGTTTTTCTAGTAAAGCAAATGATGAGTGGTCATTTAAGATTGCAGTTTGCCCCTAAGGTAGGGGCTAGATGACAATTGGAGGTGGGTCACTGAGGCTAGGGGGCATGGGGTTCCCTGGGAGGGAGGACCCCCACAGGGTGGGCACTGCTGTAGGGCAGTATGGTGAGGAAAAGGCACCACTGTCCAGCAGGGACATGGGGCCTGAACAAGCAGACTGATAGTAACAGGAGGTGAGACAGTGGCCAGTAGAAAGCACGCCAGGGCTGAGCTGAGCTGATTCCCGGAGTGACCAGCAGGAGGTGCTGTGGCAATGAGCCATGACCTCTTTAAGGCTTCACAAATATCTTCGTGAAGTCTTAATTAAACCAACAGCATGTAGAAGACAATTATCACCTACCATTTATTAAGGTTTTAATTCTGCAAAGCAATCAGCTCTTCATAGGATATAACCCTGTGTGGCACTCAAGTATCTCTTTGGACATATTCTGTTCTATATAGGCTAGAGGCTCATGTACCAAGCTCCAGAGGTCCGAGGTTTGGTTCCCCCTGTTGGTGTTTAGTGAGTATCTTCCAGTCATTTATTAAGCAATGTGACTAATGTTTCACATGTTGGTTGAGCTCATCCTCTCCAAAAGGAGAAGTAGGTGTAGTAAAGTGTCATGGTTTGCTAGGGTTTTAGGTTCTCCTCCAGCCTTCCATAGAGATGCCTCATATGCATAAGTGTGACTTACCAAATAGCCACAGCGATGTAGGAATTATTACAATTTATTTGTTGTGCTGCAGTTGTGCCTAAGAACCGCAGTCATGAACCAGGAAATATTGGACTAGGTACCATAACAACATAGACCACGAATACAGTTGTGACAAAAACCATAGCTTAGAAATAAAATAATCGGGGGACCTTTTTGTGAAGTACAGCCTACATTCTTCATTTCCTAGATTTTTTTTTCATCTACAGTATCATTTTAAATTCACAATTTTCTTAAAAGCCAATGTACGCTCAAACCACTGACCTGTGTCTACAATCTTAACTTTAGTATTTTGTATGGGAATGTTTTATAACTTAACATCCTCATTTTGAGCAGTGAGAGAATCTTTTATGAATTACCTGGTGAGAACAACTGTTTACTACTTACTTAAAAAAATATTTACAGGAAGCAGAAGAGGGGGTATCAGTAACTATTCTGTTGCTGCTATTACACAATTCAAGTATTGCAACAGCATTTGTAATTCAATTGCTTCCTTTCCTAAATCAAGGTTGCATGCTTGGGCCCTACCACCAGCCTGGTGACCCCATTTTCTCCACCGGGATTTAAAGCTTTTTCCCATTCATTGTATATCAAACATCCATTGGTTTTGCACTGTGTTACTTTCTCACTGTATTCCTGTTCTGCCGGTGCATATCCTGAAGATCTGATATCCTATTAGATAGGCAGAGTTACTAGTGTAATTTTAGAAGTCAAGTTTCCCTGGCAACGGGTGCTGACATCTCTGACTCAAATAAAACTTAAAGAATGCAGCTCCCTGGAATGATCATGGGAGACAACTACCCATTGACATCATTGCAGTTAGGGAGCTTTTCAAACTCACTTCTGCAGAGGCAGGAAATTGAATTTTTAAAACTGAGAGCCTCAAGGCAGAGGGTCTGGCAAAAATCCCCTCCCTTAGCAGGTGTGCAGAGTGATTGGAGTAAAGGAGTTAAGGAAAGACTTCGAGGACCAGTCCAGGGAAGATGAAGTGAAATTGGGCAATAAGGAAGAGCGAGAGGAGAATGAAGATGGAATTGTGGAATAGAGGAAAAAGATGGATTATCTCCAAGAAAAGGAGAAAGATAAAGAGCAGAATGAAAACTAGCGGGAAAGATGGATCCCCCTGAAAGAGGAAAAGAGATAGTAGAGAATCAGGCACATAAAGACGACAGAAAGGAAAATAAGACAGAGGAAATGTAAAATTAGAGAGAAGGGAGTATGTTACCCCCAGGGCCTGGATAACATGCTAGTATGGCCTTCTGGTAAAAGCCCCAGTCAAAAAGACAACAAATCCGCCCGCTCCCTCAGGGTCAATCACCTGTGAATCAGGCCCGTATGAAAACAAAGGGGAAAGAATAACAGACTCAGATTAAAGGTAAAAACAAGCAGAAACTGTATTAGGGATTGTATACAAAAATAGGGAAGAATGGGGGAAGAAGCCTGGAGCAAACTAATAATCATCAACAAAACAGTGAAAGTGAACAGTAAAAACACTCTATAAACATAAACAGCGTGAATATAAAGGTAAGCTTTACCCCGACTATAGATGGCTACTTGCTCTTCTTGGACTGGAGTGACAGAATCCAGAGAGCGTTGCTCGGGACCTACAACCCTTAGGCTGGTTGGGAGCCCTCAGGAAGGTACACCGGGGAGTCCTCTCGCTGGTAACAGAGAACTCTGAAGAGGAAGGCAGGCAGATGGTGTTTGCAGAATGGAAGTAATGGATGGCTCCTCTCCTGCTCTCCAGACTGGTCCACAGCTGGATCAGGTCTCTCAGTACCAGCGTAAACACTGTCTCTCGGGTGGACAGCACCCCTCCTGTGCTGTGTCCAGGCTTATATAGACTTTTAGGCGGGAAAATCCAGTTTTTACTAGTTCTTGTTTACCACTCCACAGGAATGACTCCTCCTTTCCCCAAAGTCACATGTTTGACAAACTCCATTTTGATTTTTACTCAAACAGCCATCAAACATCATCAATCTATTAACTTCTAACATAATAACTATTTAGCATGACAGAGGGTCCAGCCTACAAGTAAAGAAACAGAAGGGAAGATTAAAAAGAACAAGCACACACTTTAAACATTACCTTTGCTTTAGATTAGGTTAGGTTTTCCATATTCCTAGAGACCAGGCTGAGTTTTAGGAGCAGCCATTGAGGCTGTATTTTCAGCTATAGACTTTTATTGTTGTTTCACGTTTCCAGAGAGCCACCTAAGTCAGCAGACAGGAAGGTCTGGCTTAAGTCTCAGCAATCCTGGTTTCTAATCCTTACTTGCCTGTGACCTGAGTCTCAGGGGAATAGCTGTGTTGGTCTGTAACTGGAAAAAATTAAAAAAACAACAAATAGTGAAAAAACGTAGATGGCATTATGAGTTTTTGTGGGCACAACATGGTACCATCTCCTTTTTTTCTTCGTCTCTAAGGTGCTACAGGAGTATTTATTGTTTAAGTTTTTTCTCTGACCTGAGGTGAGCCACTCAATATACTTGTTTTTCCTCTCCCCACCTTGTCTGCCTTACTGTTTAGAATATAAGCCCTTTGCAGCAGGGACCAACTCCTACTAAGTACTTGTACAGTCACATGCAGGGGAAGGGCATTCTGCACCAAAAAAAATTAAAAATTTGGCATTCAATATTTTTAAATTCTGCAAATTTCTTCATATTTTGTCAAAACAACAATATAATCACACCAGTTTCAATTGTTTTGGTAATTTATTTAAAAAATACCAGCCAGCAATACAACTGATTTAGGAAATGTTTTTTGACAAATAGATTCCTCACTAGGTGCATTAATACAGAACTTTGAAGTAGTAGCCATGTAAAACACAATACAGAAGTTTATGTACTGCACCCTTCGGAAGCAATGCAAAGGTTTGAGGGAATCAGGAGTAGGGAGGAGCTGAGAGAGAAGTAATTTCTGAGAAGGAGCCTGGGAATTGGGTGTGGGTTGGAGAAATATGGAACAGTAGGTTTGGGGGGGTTTATTAGGGAGTTGGGGAGCCTCTCCCATTAAGACCTTGGCTGACTCCTAGCCTCTTTCATTAAGTCTGGCACATCTGTCCCCATCCCCACATGTCCCTGCATCCCCACAGCTGCACATTCCCCTGTATCCCTGCCTCCCCTCCTCCGAGTCCCTGGTTCAATGCTGTCTCTCCACTAGTTCCTATTTCTGCCCAAATCTCCCCTCCCCCCCCCATTAGCGCTTATGAGCCCATCCATGTGATTTCCCCTACCAACAGCTCTGTCTGTCCTCTCCATGTTCCATTGCTCCTCACCTGGCCTGATGGGCGAGGCACTGTGGGGAAGACAGCCTGTACTCCTTCCACTGTAGGACTGACTGCTCTTGCCCATGAGCCTGCTGCCCTCTCTTCTGGTGCCACCTGGTGGGCAAAAGGTGGATTTCCAGCTTCCTTTCACCTCTCTGTCAATTAGGCCTACTATGCCCCACCCAAAAAGTGCAGCTGATGTGGACATACTTACTGTGGTGCCTTCCATGTGGTAAGGTCGTTGGGGGCTGCTCTCCTATCAACTCATTCTGATGGAGTACTGGAGCAAATGGGAGAACACTAGGTGGTCAATTTATTGCATCTAAGCAGGCATGATAAATCAACCAGTGGTGCATTGATCACTGCAGCATCAGTCCACTGTGTAGTAAAGACAAGCCCTTATTCTGTAGGGGAATGGTAAAAAAACCCATGGGGGACATTAATTCTTCACTTGCACAGTGGCACAGACTTTCCCCTGACATAATCCAACTGAGAGATGTTACGTAAGTAAACTGTGTTCTACAAAGAGTCCTTTATGTCTTTGCTACCTTTAGGAAAAGCTGAGAGGCTGTGCAAGACTGGTGGTAGGAACACATTAAGGAATATTCTGTTCTTAGTAGGTGGCTTTCTTTCTGTTGAAGAAAAAAATTCCTGACAGATTTTAAAATTTCTTCTGAAGTAGTGAGAAGAAACATTGCCCTATCAGAAATGACACTGAGCTGAAGCACTTTAACAATAACAAAGAATTACAATTTAAGCCTCGTCAGTTCTGAAAACGAGACAGAGGTCAGGACTAGTTGTATTAGCATAGTGTTCACTGACATGCAGGAATCAATGAAAAAAACACTATATATTTAAACTCTATCCTTTGATATGCTTTTATATGTATAAGATTTCTTTAACATAATTGCAGATAACATATCTGAATTTCACCGGCAGCACACACACCCAGGCTGTGTCTAGACTGCAAGCCTCTTTCGAAAGAGAGGGGGAAAGGGAGGTCCAAGGGGGGAAAGGGATGTTGCTGTGGAAGGGGGGTTTGGTGGGGCGGGGTCATGGGGTGCTGGAAGAGCAGGACTAGGCACAGGAGCAGGCAAGCCACAGACCTCCCTGAGAGTGGCACTCAGGGACGTGCGCTGCTGGACCAGCTCCTCCATCAGCCGGTCATGCCACCGATCCTCTGCCTCCGCCCTCTCTCGCAGGATGGTGTTGAGCTCCTGCACGGCCTCCACATGCTGCCTCAGGATGTCCGCATACACACGCCTGTGTCTGTGGCTCCCATGTCCCCGAGATGGAGGTGGGGCTGGGGTGCTGCGGCCCTCTTGCACGGCTGGTCCGGCTGTGGAGGAAAAGAGGAAGACACAACCAATCCTAAAAAACTGGACTATGTAGCACTTAAAATACTAACAGGATGGTTTATTAGGGGATGAGCTTTCGTGGGCCAGACCCACTTCCTCACATCAGAGTAACACGGCTACATTTCTATCACAATCAGTCATGTGTGCAACAGCTGTCCAAAAGGGCATGCCCTCTCCCTTGAGACAGGGGAATCAGACATTCTGAAGGTAACACCGTGTTTGACCTGGGCATCAGCCTGAGCATGACAGGTTTCCCTTGTGCATCACCCACTGTGCACCCACCTACCTCCCCCTCCCCCGGGTGTTGCACAACCTCACTGCACTCACCTGCTGCTTCATCTCCGGCGTCAGATGACACCTGTGGTCTGTGTGACTGGCTCCAGGGTGAGGGTCGCCGTCTCCTCACTGTCCTCCTCTGGCACCATGTCCCCGTCTCCTGACTGCTCTGGGTCCTGCTCTGGCGCGTCCACCACAGGGTCTGCCAAGCCTGACTGCACGAGACGCCGTGGTGTGCATGCTTCACCACCACCACCCAGGATCTGGTCCAGCTCAGTATAGTAAGGGCAGGAGTGGAGGGTTGCCCCAGAACGGGAGCTATCCTCCCTGGCCTTCACATACCCTTGGCGCAGCTCCTTAACTTTGGAACGCACCTGGTCCTTGGTGTGGGGGTAGTGTCCTTTCTGTGCCAGGGACTCTGCCATGCGGCCATAAATGTCTGCATTTCGCCGCCGGCTTTTTAGGGCTTGTAAGGCCTCCTCCTCTCCCCAGAGCTCGAGAAGGGTCTTGAGCTCTGGCCCAGACCATGACGGTGCCCGGCGTTTGGAGCCCCTGGTTGGGTCCCCAGAAGGCTCTCTAGAAGGGCCAGGAGGGTCTTGGGGCTGGGACATGCTGCACTTCACCAGCCGTGTGCTCTGGCTGCTTTGCTGCCACAAGTGGCTGTGAGGGTGCCTGTCCCTTTAAGAAATGGCTGCAGACAGGAACCAGAGACATGCAAGCCATGCCCCAGATTGTCCACCAGGGCTTCTTCCTGGAGGCCATTATTTTCGAAAAAATGGCCTCCCCACGTCCACACTCACTTATTTTCGACGGATCTCCGTCCAAAAAGGCGTTCTTCCTTGTGCAATGAAAAGACGCGTTCTTTCGATTTAATTTCGAAAGAACGCGGCTGCAGTCTAGACGCGGGTGAAGTTTTTTTGAAAAAAGGCTACTTTTTTCGAAAAAACCCCTGAGTCTGGACACAGCCCCAAGGATAGGCTAATTTAATGTATTGCTGACCAGAAACGTGCAGAGATTAATCAGTTGGGTTCCTGGAGGCATAACACTTTCTTTTTGAAGTAATTTTGAAGTGACAACTCATGGGGTAGCTTTCCTGCATTCTTCATCTAGAGCTAAGCATAATGGGAGAACAGCTAGCCATCAGGAAAATTGAATTTTAGCATCATTACTTTTTAAACTTTACTAGTGGATGTCTTTAGGGTTCCAGATTCACTAGGCCAGATGCTGCTCTCAGTTACTCCATGGTAAGTCTGAAGGAATGTTACCATAATCTGTGGAGATATTTGAAATTTACACTGATCTGAGGCTAGAATTGGCCCTCGCTCATTGTATTTCTCATCTGAGCGCATAGCTAAACACAAATGTCACAGCTATTTTGTGCTCAGTTAAATGTATTAAGACAGCCAGGAACATTCCTGGAAAAGGATGGCATTTTCATCAAGCTTAGCTTTATAAAAATGCAGGCGGTAGGATTTAAAAAAAAAAAATTATACTAATAAAACAGTATCTTCTAGCCCAGAGATTCTCTCACTAGTTTTGTACAAGGAGGAATAATCCCCATTTGTGTTCCTAGTGCAACTCATATCTGTTTGTGTCCTATAACATGCACACCACTTCAATTTTAGAGTTCGTGTGACCATATGGTCTGGGGGGAGGAGGGGGAGGGATCAGGCACTGGACAGGGTTCCACAAAAACTTGGTTCTAATCTCTCCTCTCACCCTAATTTGGTGTGTGACATTAAAAAAGTCAATCAGCCTTCTCTAGTTTTTTATCACAAAGTTGCAGCAGCCACACTCTTAATCGTTTCTTTAGTAATTTTTCCAGGTCCATTTTTGATAGTCCCCAGGCTACGAATGAGGGCTGCCACCAGTGATTACCTGCAGGGAGCCTATGGCAGATTTCTATACCCAGCCCCCAAATCAGACTACTGGGGCTATCAAATCAAATACTGTTCACTGGTATCAGAGGTTTCAAAAGATGGTTTAAGAAATTATGGACTAACGTTCTTCAGAAAAGCTTCCTGCTAACACCAGGCAGTTAGCGTTTGCCTTATTTTCTGAAAACCAGGTTTACACTGCATATTTATATATAGTTCTGAAGTAGCTAACCTCTCTTTCAAATCCTTCCCTAAAGTTCATTTCTGTTTTGAGGCCTGTCACTGTTAATCTAAATAAACTGCTCTGCTTGGTTTAAACCTTTGTTGTATGAAATTGGGATTTTCAGTGCAGGTAGCATATGTTTGAACTTATGGTCTGCGTTTGATTTGGATTGTAAACTCTTCGAACAAGGTCAGCAAAAAGCACAAAATGGGTACTCACAATAACACCTGCTCTCTGTCCCTCTGTACAGCACAGGAGGTTGGGTGAGTAAATTATACAATGCTTAAAATATAATAATGTGGAAAGGCATAACAACATGGAGGAATCAGATTAACTAACGACACTGTTCCAATAGTGCACAGAATTGGTAAGAATACATTAACAATTGCAAAGCTGCAACCTAAAATATTTCTAAGCTGTGCTGAGATGTGATACGTATTAAACTATACACCCAACTGTAATTCTCTGGCATAGGAAGGCACTTGGCTTTCAGCCTTCCCACCAACATACTCAAGAGCAAACAAGAACATGTTTTAAGTTAACTACAAGAGTTTGTGTGATATTGGTTATGTATCAGCTGGGGAACAGGTAGATATGTTGGAGGGTAGGTTTAAGGTCTAGAGTGACTTAGTCAAATGGGCAGATTAGGCCAAAAGAAATCTGATGAGGTTCAACAAGGACAAGTGCAGAATCCTGCATGTGAGATGAAGGAATCACAAGCACTGTTATAGGCTGGGGGGACCAATGGGCTAAACAGCAGTTTGGCAGAAAAGGACCAGGAGATTACAGTGGATGAGAAGCTGGATATGAGTTAACAGTGTGACCATGTAGCCAAGAAGGCTAATGGCATAATGGGGTGCATTAGGAGCATTGCCAGCAGACTTAGGCGATTATTCCCCTTTATTTGGCACTGGTGAAGCCACATCGGGAGTATTGCGTCCAATTCTGGGTCTAATTACAGAAAGGATGAGGATGCATTAGAAAGAGTCCAGCAGAGAGCAACTAAAATGATTAGGGCGCTGGAGCACATGACCTACGAGGCGAGGCTTAGGGATTTGGATTTGTTTAGTCTGCAGAAGAGTGAGGGGGAATTTGGTTGCAGGCTTTAACTATCTGAAGGGAAGCTCCGAAGAGGATGGAGAAAGGCTGTTCTCGGTAGTGAAAGATGGCAGAACAAGGAGCAATGGTCTCTAGTTGCACTGTGGGAGGTCTAGGTTGAATATTAGGAAATATTATTTCACTAGGAGGGCGGTGAAGTACTGGAATGGGTTACATAGGGAGGTGGTAGAATCTCCATCCCTAGAGGTTTTTAAGTCCTGGCTTGACAATGCCCTGTCTGGGATGATTTAGTTGGTTGGTCCTGCTTTGGGCAGGGGGCTGGACTCAATGACCTCCTGTGGTCTCTTCCAGCCCTAGGAGTCTATGACCATATCCAACTCCCACTGAAGACAGTGGGAATTCTTACCTTGGATGGGAACAAACTAGTCTCCTATGGAAAAATTCCTAGTGAACTATGTAAGTTGGTGACCAGAGCATCTTGTTCTCTGCATGAGTGGCCTAAAGTTTCCTCCTGGCCTGGCCTATACTAGGTACTCTCTTTTGTGTAGCTGGATTTGTCTTACCTTACACAGAGCCACTGAGGCATCCATACTGCAGGAAGCAGAAGGAGGCGTACCAGACGCCTGAGGGGCTGCCCATAGCGTTTGATTTAGTAGGTCTAATGTAGACCCCTAAATCGAATGCTAGAAGATTGACCTCGGCAGGGTTGATCTTCGCTTTAGTGTAGACATGCCCCAAAATTTTTGTTCACTCAAAATGAGGGATTTTATAGAACAGGAAACTAAGCACTTTTTCTATCTACTGCATTGGTCTCTGTGGATCAGTTTAAGTTTCCATAAGTGAAAAGCAAACACTCTACGTGACCTAAAAAAGTAAGTTTTTTGGGTCAACCTTAACTCAAACTCAACACTAAGGCCATTTTAAGAATTAAAATATGCTGACATAATATCTTGATTTTTTTGTTGTTGTTGCTGTTGGCAACAGTGCTATATTTCCTAGCTAAAGTATTCTTTTCATCTTAGGAAATTTTAAAGTCACAAAAGCAATCAATCTTATTTAAAAGTTACAGACTTTAAAAAAACCCACTATTTCAGACAGCTCTTCTTGGCACTAGGGATGTGAACGACTAGTCGCTTCCTCCCCCCTTTGTGGCCTTTGTAAGAAAGAGGCAGCAACGGGGAAGGAAGTGGAGAGGGTGCTTCAAAGCGGCAGCCTGGGGCTAGACTCTTAGTAACTTGCTTCTCTTGACACTGGTTACTTCCAGTCACTCCTTTCCAAAAGCCAAGTCAACAAGGGTGCATCTACACTGCACCGAAGCTCAAAATAAGATACACAATTTGACCTATGCAAATTGTGTATCTTATTTCAGTTCTATTTTGAAATAGTATATTTCCGCATTTGGCACTGTCTATTTCAAAAAAGCGCTATTTCAAAACATCCCTTACTCCTTGTAGAATGAGGTTTGCAGGGACATCAGAACAGCAAGACCAAAAAACGGCTTGCTTTAAAGACATGGGATAGCTATTTCAGGATACTCTGGTATCCTGAAATAGTGTTGCAGTGTAGACAAAGCCCAACACTCCAAGATTGAAGCCCTGTTTTATACAGTCATTAGGCATGAATCCAATAGACTGTTGCAATGACACATCTCTTAGATTATAAAGGAGCCTGAGGAAACGTCCCACTCCAAGCTAATATAAAGCAGTATTCTCAAACAAGAAAATCTCCACGTTCCCCAAGCTTGCTGAAAATTTTCAGGAACAAGAAAATTACTACAGAAAACTGATGAAAATCCCAACTATGTCTAGCTCCTAGATATGGGTTCTTGGCCAGGCAGGAGTTGACTGTTTGGCAGGAAACTGCTGAAGCAGCTTCCCCTATCTTTAATCCTACGAAACTTTCAGAAACAAAAAATTACTACATTGAACAATACAATCCTGACTAAATAAATAATATAAACCGGGGGGAAGAGGGGGTTTAGAGAAGTTTGCAAAATGCGCCACCAAAGACAAGAGCACAGAGGAACTCTGACCTTGACCATATGGCAGGGAGAAGGAACTAAAGCTGCTGTCAGTACATCTTGCCCTTTATTGCCTCAGGTGAAAGCATGAAGCAATGCCAGGATGGATGTGCCAACATGGACTCCAGGTACACAGGCATTATCCTCAGTGGAACACAATAGGCACTATCACTCAAAAAAGAAAAAAAATGATCTAACAGCTAACCATCAGAAAAGTGCTTACTTGTAATACACCGGCATACAAAAGACACTTTAACTTAGCGGTCTTTAATTGGGGAGGGGAAATCTTACTGTAAGGGGGAAAATGTTCCAACAATTGGTACTACCAATAGATAAATACAAAGCACATCTATGCCTTTCTTTAAAAAATAACATAGGTTTATGGCATCACTGTCTGGAACTTGCCTCTCCTACTTTGGAAAAACATTTACGAGGAGGTGCAGGGGGTTGGAGCCAGGGATATCTTGACCTCTTACCAGCAGCTAAAATCCACAGACCCATCTGGAAAAGACATGCATGCTTATCTACAGAGATGGTAGATCGCTCAGTGACACAGTTCCATAATCCCAATCCCAGAAACACATAATCAAGACAGAGAAATGTTGCTTGTTGACTATTTCACATACCTTTTAGAGCCTCCTTTAGAAGAAATCACTAGATTTACTAGTAAATACATTTTTGAAACATTAATTGAATTCTTGACAATTTTTATAGCAAGTCATAAGATTTTCATTGGGCAGAGAAAAAATAAAACCTGACGCCAGACAATTAGGGTTCATTATACTCAATGCACGTTTTTGTACCTTATACACATATTGTTTCAGTTCAGCAACTCATGTCTGTGAGAAAAGAGACTTCACAGATGTGGAAATGAAATAATTAAGGCTGCAATTCAGCAAAGCACTGAAGCATGTGCCTACTTTTGAGCAGTCAAGTCGTCCCATTGAAGTCAAAACGATTTGTCACATGCTTTAAGTTAGGCATGTGCTTACACCCTTGCTGAATCCAGTCTAAAATACTTATAAAGTCAGAGTCAAACAAGAGTATAAAAATCAAGAAATAAAGATATTTTTCTACTGTGGTGTACATTTAATATTAAAAGGGAAGCATGAATGTTACACTATACAAGGTATTTATATACAAACAGTACAGTTTTCAAAAGACAAGCATCCAGTATGTGTGAATGCATATGAATATATAAAAAACTTAAGTATAAAATGGGTTACATTATTCACCAAATTAAAACAATTTATGGTGTAAAGCCATAATTTTAATGTGAACTAAAGATACAAAGAGAAAATAACTGTTGTAATATTTATTTGATAAAGAGTCATAGTAATTTCATATTGCCTTTTAAAGGGCATCATACAATAGCATCTTTTAAATAGCTGAAATGGAAACCAATGCTTCTTATAAGTAAAGAATTCAATAAGAATTTTTATTACATATTTTCACCTAAAACCCCTCAAGGTTTTGATAACATAGTGAATGCCAGTGAAAATGAGGTAAACTCAGAGTCTAAGATAGGGAAAGAACAAAGTTAAAAATTACTTAGATGCCTTCAAGCTGCCAGGGCCGGATGAAATACATCCTGGTATACTCAAGGAGCTGATTGAGGGGATATCTGAGACATTAGCATTTATCTTTAAATTTACAGGCCCTCTTATGGGAAGAGTTATGTTAAATGGGAGAGGACTACTGCTTTGGGAAGGGAAAGGGCATGTTATAGGCTGCTCAAAGCCCTTTTTTTTTTTTTTTTTTTGCATACCTTACATATTTAATTGCTCCATTACTTGAACTATTCATTCTCACAGTGACCTTTTGGAGTTAAAAGCTTTGTATGCTCTGTCTCTTGCACAAGGTCTGGCTCAGTGTTCCCTGTAAGCTGAGCACTTGGATGGCCACCCAGGGGAGATTGCCACCCAGCTGATTAGCAGAGTGCCCACAATGCCCATAGCTGGCAGCATCTGTTTTTACTGGTGGTGCACATCTACGCATGTCTTGATGCACATAACATATATTCCACACATGGATGGAAAAAATTAGAGGGAACGCTAGTCTGGATGGAAGATTGTTTTCACGACACCTCACTCCCAGGCTACATCTATGCTGCCATTTTTTTTTCCAGTAGTAGATATGCAAATCACACTCTCATTTGCATATCTTCCGCAAAAAGGATCAGAAGATATATAAATGACAGCGCAATTTGCATATCTTCTGCCGCAAAAAACTGGCGGTGTAGACATAGCCCTATTGCGGAAGGCACTGCTAAGAAGCGCACAAGGGCTCTTGCAGGAAAGAAGGTGGATGGCTCTGTATTAGTTCAACTCATCTCCCTTGGACAACATCTGGGCAATAGGCTTTTTGCTTCTTTTAACTAACAGCAAAGGGGGAAACAGAGGGCCAATATTTCTACCTCCACAGCAGAATCCTAGGGGCTCTTTTAAGTCTCATTCTAGGGCTACACATTTGGTGATGAAGCCTGCACATATTGCCCATATGCTAAGAATAAATGACCAGTTCCTTAGGAAAAGCTACAATGACTCAAAGCAATTAAGTGGAAATTTGTTCAAGATTTTATCCACTTAATTTTACTGCACTCTTTTAAGTCTTGAATGCTGACATTGTATCATTCTGATTAGGATCTTGTTCTTTCTCTACTTCAGTATAGCCATGATTTCAGCACCGATTGTGAACAAGCAGACTAATGTTTCATCTCAAAGGAGAGATGTAAGGACTCAGCTGATACAATGTGCTCTGGTTACTTGGGATGCACCACTAGCAATCTACTTAATCAAGAAGTTTCCTAGAGAACCCATTTAAGCACAATGGTAATTGGAAACAGTGACTGCTTCTCCATGGGGCCAGTAATTCTGTTCAGGCTGGCTGAATTCACTCATTGTCCTGCATGATTTTCCTATAGCTATGGACATGTGTGTGTACATGTGTACACACACCTACCTACCTCTTTCTTGACCTTCGCTAATGAAAAGGAACTGGTACTCGAGTAACCTAGTATGGATAATTTTGACGTAATGCATGCTACTGAGGTGTACACTTGAATTACCATGATTTAAAACCAACCAACCAACCAACCATCCAACCATCCAGAAGTGTTGGTCTGCTTTGAATATTTGGCTTTTTAAAACTTCTCCCAGTATAAATAGTAACAGTGTAAGTCCAGAAGAAAAAAAGCTGAAGGATAGAGGACTAAATACTAAACTAGCGCTGAAGACAATTATGTAATACATTGATAAAGTCCAATGATTCACTAAAAATCATAGAACTAGAAGGGAACTCGAGAGGTCATCTAGTCCAGTCTTGGCAGAGCTAAGTATTATCTAGACAGGGTGTTAGGCACCTTTTTCGGGCCAGGGACCACTGACCCACAGTCAAGTGAGAAACAACAATAAAAAAGGCACTCGCCTCACTCATGCAACTCACACTCCATCTCTAAGGGGGGGCTCAACTATTCTGGGGGCCTGGGACTAGTAGATTTTGTGGGGCCTTCCTAGGCTAAGGGGGGGGGCAAAACCAAGCAGTTCAGTGTGCAGAATGGGGCTGCCAGGAAACATGGTGAACATGGGGCGGGGGAAGTTGGATGCTGGAAAGCAGGAGCAGGCTGTGGGTCCAAGGGGGTCTGGGTGTAAGGGGGAAGGAGCAGGCTGGGGATGGAGGTGGGATGCAGAAAACCACAGGAAATGGGGGCACCAACCTGGTGCAGCTCCCAGGGGGGAGGGGGCGCTAGTGACTCTGCACTGCCCTGTGCTGACAGGAACACCTCCCACCACTCCGATTGGCTGATATTCCCAACCAATGGGAGTGGAGCCTGCAAGCCAGTGCAGGGGACATGTTCCCGCACAGAGCCACTTCCTCCCTCCTTTGCTAGATGGGCATGATATTTGTCCTCTTCCAGTCTTTTGGACTCTCTCCTGTCTTCTTTTGACTTTTCAAAGATAATCGCTAATGGCTCTGATATCACCTCGGTCACCTCCTTGAGTATTCTAGGATACTAGTGTCAGAGGGGTAGCCGTGTTACTCTGAATCTGCAAGAATAACAGTAAGTCCTTTGGCACCTTATAGGCTAACAGATATATCGGAGCATAAGCTTATGTCACATGCATCTGACAAAGTGGGTCTTTGCCCAAGAAAACTTATTCTCCACTAGGATTCTAGTATTTTGTCTGTAAAGAGCAAATAATGACAAAGCTACTGAGAGTCCTGGTGAGTGGGATCATAGGAAGCCTCTGATATGTGTAAAAAGGCTCTAACAACTTTTTCTAGGCATAAAAGTTAGCATGACTTATGTCCAATATTTTGGAACCTTCCAGGGCTAGCAAAAACTACTCAGTTCCCTTGGAATTTTTCTGTCCACTGGTAGCACCTTTTAAAAAGAAAAAGAAAAAAAGGACTTAAGGCCCAGGGATGCCAGACTTTAAACTCACAATGCTGTCTAGGAGCACTGGCTCTTTTCCTGAGATGAATAGCACACCATACAGATCACTGGCTAGGGATGATTTCAGAAAGAGGAAAAAGTTGTTTTGTGAAGTTTGTCATAAGTTCCAAGAACACAGATGAGATGGGCTAGTGGTCAGAAGACAAGTGACGTGGGCAAGTGTTGCTCACTAAATGTATCGTATGGCTCTGCAACATGCCACATATGTAGTATGTCATTTTTAGGGGCATTATTACTGGGAAAAGGCTTTAGTGGAAAAATGTGGTTTGCTTTTCAAGCTGAACACAGTCACACTAAGCTTGATCTCGTTATCTCTGGCACAGTAATGTGCCAGACTTGTCAATTTTTGCATCCACTGGGCCTACACCTTTGCCACCGCTGCTTCTATATAGTTGCCATGGGTTTTATAATTTATCGGTTTCCTTTTCATGCTTTTGCATTGTTGGAATCCTACTTTCCTTACGGATCAGATTTTCAACTCCAGTCATCTTATTGCAACAATTCTCCAATATTCCTTTGTATTTTTGACTATTTCTGTTGATCTATTTTTTTTTTAAATAAGCAGCGGATACTGTTTATCCTTAAAAGGCAAGGTTCTCTGGCTACACACCCCTTCACAAGCCCTCAAAGATTAATCAGGAAAATGCATGATTAGATACTCTCCCCTTTCTGCTTTCTATATAGATTTTGCTTAACACTTTGGATCTTATCCAAAGCCCACAGAAAATGGGAGCCATTCCATCGATTGTTAATAGGCTCTGAAACAGGCCCTTTGTTACCAAAACGATAAAAACACTGGTAATGCTTCCAGGAGATTAGACAGCATCAAACTAATGCAAAAGCAGAGAAAAATATAGGACACTTTGCTGAATTTAAGACTATTTAGAAAGCTTTAAAAGAATACTGAGAAGTAGTAAACACCAAGCAAACAGATGAGAAGAATGTGTCAGACAGTTATAGCACTATGTACATATGTTACCTAATAATAGAAAAGGAGATTTTTCAATTCCAGTTCTTTCAAAAAAAGTAACTTGCTGTAGATATAACTAGACTGGAAGACTATATTCTTGCTGGCTATTGTGGCGGGGGGAACCAACAGAAAGATATCCCCAGGATATATGAACAAAGTGAAAGCTTGGCATTCAATTCTACAAGACCACTGGAATAACACCAATTAGGCTTTTGCACAAGGCTAGGAAGATTGGGATAGACAGTTTTTAAAAAACAGGGCTTTAATCCAAGTCTTTGATCACTCAAGAGATATATACTGAACAGTGATTGTTTGCTATTTAATTCTGATTCCTTTGGAGACAAAGGGGGGAAATGCTAACAATGTTGCCTGTTGTAGATGGAATTGGACGAATAACTTATTGGGGTGGAGGGGTCCATGGCAGTTCCAGAAAAATCTTAAAAATTAAATGTGATTGGAGTAGAAGGAGGAGCAACCTCCCTTACAAATCTCCAGGCCAGTGGTTAACAATCACCTGGGATGTGGCTGACCCAGGCTTAGTTTCCTATTCTGCTGATGTGAAGTAGGAATCTCACCCCTCACAAGGGAGTGCCCAAGCCCTTGCACTGTGGGGTATTCTGTAGCAGTTCTCAATCTCTCCTGTTGAAGCTGTTCCAGTTTGGATAAATACAGGCAGTCCTCGGGTTACGTACAAGATAGGGACTGTAGGTTTGTTCTTAAGTTGAATTTGTATGTAAGACGGAACTGGTACATATTGTAGGGGAAACTCTAGCCAAACATTTCTCCAGAGCTCAGTTTTATTCTCCCACACCTCACTTCCCTCAGTCCTTTATTCTTAAGCTGAGGTGTCTGCTGAGAAAAGCTGCTCCGCGTCTCCCTGGTCTGCTGGGGGGAAGTAGCTAGTGCGGGGTTGCCTCACCCCGTTTGTAAGTAGGGATCCAATGTAAGTCGGATCCATGTAACCCGGGGACTGCCTGTACTTAAATAGTCACTGGAGCAGGAACGTGAACTTAGGTCTTCCCCCTTCCAAGTAGATGCCCTAGCCACCAGACAACTTGGGACAAGTATCTTTCAGTCTCTCCTGCTGAAGCTCTTCTACTTTGTATAAAAGACCTGGTTCAGAGAGATGGAGAGATAGGTAAGTGTTCATCTCAGAGACCCATTACTGGAACTACCTCTCCATGAGAAATAGTGAATTCACCAATCACTTGGAATCAAGGTTTAATCTCTGTCTATAAAAAGATACACTCTAATCCAGCCACAACTACTGGGCTCAGTAGAGTTCTCTCGCATGGAAAAAGAAGAGTAATCTCCTCCACTTCAGGAATTACCTGATGATACTCTATAGCCTAGGTTATACAGCAGGCCAGAAGAGCAGATCATAGTGGTAATCTTTGGCCTTAAAATGGCAGACTCCTAAAACAAGGCCATTCTGTCCCACTTAGCTGACAGTTGTCTTCAATCATTCATCCTTCAGGCAACTGGATGAAAGAGTTTCTCTCGGTGATCATTTCCTTACTAACCTGCATATCTCCAGTACTCACTACTGCAAGAGAGCTGGTAACCCTCTGCTAATTTCTAAGTAGGGTCAATAATGCTAATCGTCAAGCTGTTGTTATGCAACCTCTTCTTCCCAAAGGAAAGCAGCATTGGACTGCTCTTTCCCAATGATTTGTAACCACATTTAGACTTAAAGTCAGTAGGGGTCAGATCCAAATACAACTCAGATCAGCTGAAAGGCTCTTATTGATTTCAATGGGCTTTAGATCAGGCCCAGCTGAGCATCAACACAACTACTAATGGGGGCCTCACTGGTCAATACAATTTCTAACTGGCTTCACCCCTTCATCCAAGCCACTGAAACTGATCAGGAATCTGAGGCAACACAGTGAGACAACAGGTGAATCCCTTCTTTCCCAAAAAGAGCACAAGAGATGACTATAATCTTAATTTATTTGCAGACAGAAATTATGAAATATTATCAATATGAAGATATGCAAATCTCTATGTAGAGAGAGAAAGATTATTGGTGAGGATATTGTGTTCCTTACTGTTTATATCAGAGGTCTCAAACTCCTAACCCACAGGCCAGTGCCAGCTGGAGCGATAGCACAAACCAGCAAGGGTCTCCTGGTGGGCCAGGGTGAGGGATGTCCTTTTGCGCTCCGCTCCCCCCGTAGCTCTTGTGGCCGTGGGGAGTGTGGGGTGGTGCAACTACTGCTATCGTGCAGGATCACCCTGCTCCCTCCTCCCCCCATTGATCCTAAAGCCACATGCTTGGGGGCCAGGGTGCAATGGGAGGAGAGGGCAGGGCAATGGCAGGAAGGAGGAAGTCATGGGGGCTGGTAACAGTGCCCCCCCCAGTTTCCTGGGAGCCCAAGGCTGGATTGCACAATTGCTCCAGTTTGGACTAGCCCACGAGCCAGTAGGAGACCCGATTTGTGTATAAGCAGTTCAACTAAACTGAAATTTTCATCATGGCATTTATTATATCACAACTCATTCAGGGCAATATTGACCAGGCCCTTAGTGAAATCCCACTGACAGACCAGTCCATGTAGTAAGGACTCCTATAGGATCATTTCTATTTCAAGAAATTACTTAAGAACTCAAAGTGCCATTCTACATTTTTGTATCTTTTGAATTGGCACGAAATTCTGTTACCATTTTCAGTATCTGAATTTAAGGACCAGAAAGAAAAGGAATTTTTTTCCCTTCTAGGAACATCTAGCAAAATTTAAACTTAAATTTTTTATTGCAAATGTAGTATAAAAAAAAAATCTCTCGCAAGATCTTTCTAAAGTACAATAGGGAGATTACATTAAGGACACATCCATTTACTGTGTGCCATGCAGAATATAAGTGAGGCAGTAAGAAATGGACACTGTGTGTGTGCCTGTATGTGTCTTAGCACAAGAAAAAGATAGAGATCATTTTCTCTGCCTTGCAGTTTGTCATCTTCGATGCACAAGGTGGTAAATTTACACAGCAAGGCAAGACAATCCCACTCCAGTCTTAAAATGTCTCTATCATTCAGTCTTTTTCCTTGACCTGACTTATCACTTATCTTCACAATTCACACTGGATTCTTCAGAATGCTCAGTCTTTAATTTTTTAAGGGATGGCTCCATCGCAACAAGCAACATGGACTGTTTCAAGGACTGTGCAATTTCATCAATTGTCCATTTGTCTTCATGAAGTGCATGCTCCTCTAGTGTAAATGGTCCTTGCTTGGTCCGGGTCAACTCTTGCACGTTGGCACAGGAAGAGAGTTCTACAGTATAAAAAGGAGAAAGCAGCCAAAAGAGGTGAAAGTTCAAGTTTAAAATCCATGGATCTTGCTTTAAATCCCTGAAGAACTAATTATACTATTTTTTTTCATATATGTTGAGTTGAAGAAAAGGGACTCCAATTCCGATTCCCAGCTCACTTACAACAGTGTAAATCTGGAACAGTTTCAACAGATTTACTCCAGAGTAAAGGAGATCAGAGTCTTCAGATTTTGTGTACTGATATCAAAATACAAAAGAAAATTAGTTATGTAAATTAGTTATATTAGTTATGTACCCTGAAACAAATCCAGAGTAAAATTTCCAAAAGTTTTTTTAGGACTCAGGAGAATAAGTTCCACAGACTTTTAAAGAGACTTAGAAGCTTCCATCCCTTTTTAAAAATAGGACTTAGACATTTTCTATCATTTTTCTTTATCTCACTTACTAGAACAGTAAAAAAAATATGATAAATACTAATGTGGTGATTAATTACCACTGAGACAGAAGAGACTTCTTCTGATCAGGTTCCCAAGGATACAGCACACACAGAGCTGCCCTTTGGACATAGGATGAAGAAGTCTCTGAAATATACTCCCCGGGTGTCGAAGGATTTCAAAATGAATTTGAAAAGCAACAGAAAGGAGAAATTTGGCGTAGGGACCATGTCTTTATATTTTTCCTTTAAAGGATCAGATAAACCCTGGTATGGTAAATAAAAATAAAATAAAAATAAAAAAATCACAGGGCCTGGTGAACACTTTCACCTTCTCTTTATTCTCTCCCTTGCGATTCCTTTGCAATTATTTACCCTGCTTCTCTTTATGCTCCAGAGGAAACTACTGTAGTACACAAAAGTGAATGACAGCCCTGCAACCCAGCACATTAAGTCTGGTGACCAGAGATATGCAAAAGGAGAATATTCTTCTATCAGCACAGAGGCACATTCCTTAAGCAGTATGCTTTTTCCATGCCTACCTTTTCCAATGTCACTGACCAGGCTTCTGACATAAAAGCCACCTCCACATTCAACATCTGGAATGTTAACAGTGACAGAGTAAATTGCCAGCCCAGTATGAAATCTACTTTACACAGAAACTGTGCTCCCAAACAAATGTAAAAATGCACTAAGCAAACAATCAAATGATAAAATATTTATAGGGTACACTATAAATTATTCATTCTGTAACATATGTGCGGGTGAGATTGCAAAGGCAGAGAGGAGAGAAAGCAAACAGAACAGTGACTGAACAAAGGCGTTATAAATTAATGATTCAGGCCTGTACGCAGGGGGGGAGAGGGTTGCGAACGGACCCCCACATGGTCCTCATAGTAAGCATGAGGTTTGGGAGGCATGTTGCCCCAGCTTCCCTCCCCCCAGGAGAAGGCTGGGAGAAGGCTGGGGCTCATTCCATCCCACAGGAGCAAAGATAGGTGGGGCTGAGAGCAGGTCAACCACCAGCCCTCCCACACACAGAAATTCCTGCATATGGGTCTGCAATTGGCCCTGGCATTTTAATAAATACATGTCTCGTTCATTTGAAAGGTTTCAAAAGGTCATAAGTTGCATCTTTCCAATGATGAAAACCAGTCATTTTAAGTGCTACTCCAAACGGACAATGAACACTAAAATACTGCCTGCACGTAGAGGGCACAGCTGACCTGAGCTGTGACATTCTAAAACCTATCTTTACCATTCCCTTTTTTTCTTAACTCCCCCACCCTCCCTTCCAGCCTCCCGCAGTGATCAGCTACCAATCTCCCACCATAAAATAACTATTTAAACAACACACACCATTGAAAGATAGTGGTCATGCCCACTTTTAACACCACAACATGCAGAACACCAGCGGGCATCTCAGGGAGCAACGGGGGTATTTCCAGAAAGCACAGAACTGCCCTGCCTTCACCAACAATATCAGAGGGTAAGATTTTCAAAGGCTTCTCCAATTCATTTCTGTGCTTCCTTGTGTGTTAACTACATTTCTTTGGGGTGTGGTCCCCAAACTGGAAACGGGGCCATTGTTCCTCCCTGCCCCCTTTCAGGATGGAGTGAGCCAAGGCTTGAGAATACAATCGTGGTGGGTAGGAATAATTTCCAGTCCAGCCTAGCTCCCCCCAGAACGACAATATGAAATCAGATTAAGTCAAATCGATTCAGGGCATTCTTACTGCAAAATGAGAGTGCCCACAGGCAGACTTGCTCTGAAATAACTAACCATGTGAACTGAAACCCACTTAGTGACTTAATTTCCAGTCTGAGTGTAGAGAAGCCAGGAGCATCAGCTTACATCAAATCTCCGGCCCTTACCCTGCAGGCCCTTATGGAAGATAGGTCCATCACTGGGTAGCAATGGTATCCCCAGCCTCTGTTTGTCAGAGGTTGGGAATGGTGTCGGGATCACTTGATGATTACCTGTTCTGTTCATTCCCTATGGGGGCACCTAGCATTGGCCACCGTTGGAAGACAGGACCTTTGGTCTGACCCAGTATGGCCATTCTTATATTCTTACCCAGCGTGAATAGCGGTGGCTGGAAGTTTTGGAGAGAGAGGCTGTACACTGTAACCGGCCTAGCAGGCTTTGCTTCCACAGCTTCTCCTTTCTTCATCAGAGATGACAGCCTTTGTCCATCTCTCTTCAGAGCAGAATAGCTGATGGGACAGACCATACAAACGTGTGTCATACAGCTGTGATACAACAAGCCTCCGGCCTTCAAAATCCTATTAACACTGCACTACAGTAAGATACTTTAGTCTTCTAATCCTCTCCAAATGCTTGTAAAAAGAACTACTGAAATCATTTGTAAATAGGAGGATTAGTTAATTGCAATAAACAAATGTTAGAATCACCTCTTCAGTCCATGCATTTAAAAAGGGTTCACAACTTAATTCATTGCTTCTGAAAGTGAAGAATCAATAATGGGTAAAGTAACTGACTGAAACACATGGCCCCACTGAAGCCTATGGGAACAGCACACGTACAAAACGATCACTACGCAGTGCAGCTGGTGCTGTACAGATAGCTTCTTTCCTATCGCTCTTTCACCTTAATCCTCCCTCAGAACATCCTTACTGCTGCTGTCTCGAGTCTCTCATGAGGGGCAAGTGCCAAACATACAGCCTGTTTCAGAAGGTTTATCCAACAATTGATTCAATTAAATTCATTTAATTGGTGACAAAGAGCCTTATCCAAAGCCCGCTGCAGTCATCAGCCTGGGACCTTGCAAGAAAGAAAAGCTACCCAAGTTTCCAGAAGCTTCCAGGACACAGGCTTAAATTTTCAGGAAGCGAGTACTTAAATAATCTCTCTATTATTTTTAAACACAAAAGTTAAAGTGCTATTCCAGAACTAAGGGGAAATCTCAAAATATTCTCCACTAACTGGCAGATAATGTAGGGTTAACAGGTGTCTGATTTTTGACAGAAATTCTTGATCAGAAGGGGACCCTGACGGCTCCAGCTGGCACCACCTACCAGACAGTTGTAAGTCCAGTTGGCAGCACAATGAGGACAGAGCTAAGGCAGGCTCCCTCCTGCCTTGGTTCCATGTGGCTCCTGAAAGCAGCCACAGAGGCACTACATGCTACTCTCACACATGTTGGCACTTCCCCCACAACTCTCATTGGCTGGGAACCACAACCAATGGGAGCTGCAGCATCAGCACCATATACCTGGGGGCTGCAGGGACCTGGCAGACACTCTCTGAGAGCTGCTGTGGTAAACACTGTCAGGACCCTGCATCCCAACCCCTTCTGCACCACAACTCCCTGCCCCAGCCTGGATTCCCCTCCCACACAAATGCTCTCCTGTACCCTCCCCCAAATGCCAATCCACTGTCCCAGCCTAGAGCCCCTTCCTGTACTCCATACCTCTCATCCCTGACCCCCTTCCCAGGCCCCACATTCCCAGCTGAGTCTGCACCCACTTCTGCACTCCGAACACCTCAGGGTAGCCCTAAGCCCCCTCCTGCACCCCAAACCTTTCATCCCTAGCCAGAGACCTCACCTCCCAACCCCAGCCCAGTTCCTTTCTCCCACCACTTTAAACACTCATTTCTGCCTCCCCAGGCTCCATACCACCCCTGTACCCAACACACCTGCCCCATCCTGAAACCTTTTCTCATACACCAAACTCCTCATCCCCAGTTCCAGCCCAAAGCCTGCACCCCCAGCTGGAGCCCTCACACCCTGCCTACACCCCAACCTACTACCCAAACCTGGTTAAAGTGGATGCAAGCAACACAGCGAGGGGGATGGAGCAAGCAGGGACTTGGACCTCAGAGCAGGGACAAGGGCTTGGGGTAGATTTGTGTGATTAGAAAGTTAACTCTGGGCTAAAGCATTGTCCTGACAAATTCCTGCAAAAAATAGTATCGGAGTCCTTTGCTATGTTCAAATTTACTCACAAAACACAGTAAGATGTGACAATGTGCTGAATTTGTCAAATTAATACATCCTACAGCCTGTAAAACCCATCTGCCTAATAGGGGTATATCTCTATAGACAAGGGTGGATAGAAATCAGATGTGTCTGGTTCACTGGTGCTAGGCAGATGAAGTGAACACTCCATCTCAGAAGTTTCTGGAACTTGGTGTGATAGTTTTGGGTATGGGGAATACCTTCCCAGTACTGGACTCAGACTCCATGACTGCAGATGCTCTAATGCAACGCCATGTGTGGGATGAGAGAAGCTGAATCACAGGAATGGAAACCAGACTCTTTCCCCTGCACTCTGAAGCCTTTTGACGCAGGTTAATGATACTGGTAACCCTCCAACAGGGAAACGCTGGCAGTGTTAATTACAGAAAGGAGAAACTGGAAGGGAAAACTTATTTCTTTCATTTTAATTGTATACTTGGCAGACTGCTTGATTTTAACCAAACCATTTTAGTGAAATTGTCTCCAGCTCATCTGAAAAAGTGGATTTTGCTCATGATATTTTATATATAATGACATATAATGTTTTTAAAGTTACAGACTAACATGACTACCCCTCTGAGAGTCTCAAGTTGTACAATTCACCATCTTTTACTTATTTGAAAGATGATGGGGAAAGAGTCATTTATATTTTCCTTTTCTTAGTTTTACATTTTTCATGCCACAGGGTTTTTGTTTTTATACTTAAACTGAGCGGTTTTTGACTAGCAGAAGGGAAGGAAGATCTGCATGGATTCCAGCTGGAGTTTTCTGCAAGCAAGTGAAGTGAAGAGGTTGTGGCAGTGCTTTTGGCTCAGCAGACTTTATACATTTTGGTGGTCAAAGACTGTAACTGAGACTCAGGAAATTTAACCTGAATTACACTTTGCACCTTGTTTTTGTAGGGATTGACAAGTTCAGATTTGATTTGTTTATGGGAAGATCATGTATGCATATTCTGAAGCGGCCATGTTATGTTGTACAAATTAAGGCATTATTATTGTTTCTTTACTATAACATTTTAGAAAGTTGGTACTGAAGAATTAAACTCATTCTTTTTTTCCCACTTTTTACTTGATTGTGGGGAGGTTGACCCTGGACAATTCTTGCTGACAATCCTCAAGGGGAAAATTCTGAGTTGGCATGTGTTTTTAGGCATGAGAATAAGGGCAATGAAGCAAATTCTAGCCCATCCAAAAGGTGCACTTGCCTTGCCTATATCTTCTTCTTGCCAAAAAAGAAAACTCTTTATTTATGGCCAAACTGGCTTCTGCAGAGAAGTGCTCCAAGTGGAGGAATGCTACTGGCAGTGCCTGGCAACTACAGAACTTACAGTGGAGGAACTTGCATAATATCCCCCTTGAACTTTTGCAGCACTCGTTCGAGATCTTCTTTTGTTATCTGATCTGTCAAAAGGAAACAGGACTTACATTAGCGTGGATTCACACAGTGCCATGACAATGCCGGTTATTTCTTTGGAAAGCAAACCTCCCGATCTGTGATCCACCTGTAAACCAGTGAATGACTAGGAACTGGCTGATCCCGTTTCTCATAAAATAGGTCTGGTTTATGTCACCGCAACGAAGTCAGAGAGATCTGCTTAAAACGAAATGAAATGGATGGCATACTTACAACCCTTTATTAGGCTTTATTCTGGACCCTAAGTAGTTCTCCAAAGCAGATGAATCTCACAACATACATGAGGGCTTATTCCCTCAAAAGTCTCCTCTCCATTGTAGCATCAGAGGAGAGCAACTTGTGCACTCACCTTTGCAAATCAAACACTGCAACTTCAATAGCAGATGCTGCCATTATGCCCAGTAGTGGTCTCAAAGAAGTATCATTAATGGTAATGCTACAGTGGCTCATAAATCTGTTAAGGATGCACACAACAGAATGGGGGGGAGGAGTGGCAGAATCTTTTATACCATAAATTCCGAGCTTCTAAAGTACCTCAGGCATGTTACTGTTTTTGCAGTCTTCTTGCTGTTTGTAATACTTAGGTTTAGCCAGGTGTCATAGAAGAACCCATATGGCAGTAAATCAGCTTGACATAATGCTATCCTTATGAGCCTGTCAGCATTTCTACTGAGAGCCCATTTGCTTCAGTGGAAATTTGGTATGTAAACTTTGAGCAGGGATGTCATTTTGTTTTCTTTTTCAATTGTTCACCCACTGAATTGAATTCAGTTAGGGCACTTAAAGATACAGATGGGTTCAATTCCTACTCTGATCTCATACTCCCTAAGCTGAGAGAAGTAGGAAAAAACCCACTAAGCGCTGGAGAAAAATCACTTGTTGTGCATCTTATTTAGTAATCTTTTAAAAGAAACAAACAAACAAAAAGTAAGACATGATGTAGTGCAGTTATTAACAAAGTTGCACAATATCAGTTTATCAAAATAAACATATACAAATTAGCCTGTCAGGACCTAGAATAAATAATGTTCATCTTCTGCAGTTTTGCAAGTTTTGATCAGGCTAGTATTAAAATGATAATCCCAGCTGCCCCTCCCCCAATGCCATTACAGGCTCATGTGTCAGTTTGGATTTTTTTGCTTTTGCTTGAAGCTGCTTTTGCTTTTGTGGGTTTAGATTCGTGACTTTGCTGGAACATTGTGTAAGCTCTTTACTCACCCTGCTCAGAATAGAACATACGCATACTCTGTGTAGTTCAGATTTACACCAGTCATGGGATCTGGCTTTGCCAACAGCCCCCACACAAGACTCAGCCTAACCTTTCTCCCCAAGTTTGGCTAGTCCTGAGATTTTCCCTGCAGGGCCTTCCTTTTTCCAGATCTAGTTTTTTCTGCTTCAGAGAAATATACTCCACTCCTTACAGACTGGGGAGAGATAAAAACTATAACTGCTAGTAGGATTCAACACAAATTACACAGTACCTTCATGCTGACTTCAAGCTGCTGATAAAAGGATCATTTAACAGATGGTGCAGGCTTTTAGAGTCTGTCACCTATCACACACAGGTTAAAATACAGCAGTCAAATCCATCTGGTGGTTGGAATAGGCACTGCATGCGATCTGCCAATGGTTTATATACACTATTCTATCCACTGAAAGACCCAGTGACCTCTACACAGGCCAGAGTCTGATGGAATATTCCCCCACTACAAGTCCATCAAGATGTTAATATACTACTGGCCCAAGAACTTCTAGTCATCCCTATATTGATGTAAATCAGAACAACTTTTTTTGTCTTCTGAGACAACAGTGCATTGAGATGCTGATAAGATTACAAAAGGAAAACGGGTCAATTATTAAAATGAGCAAAATAATATGTACAAAACAAAATGGTAAATTATTGTAAGAGCACTCTGAATAAATGTCACTCTTTAGCATGCACTAATGTTTGTTTGGATAAACTATTCTTCATAAACAAACAGCACACCAATCCCCAAATAGCATCAGTTCAATGGAGTTACACCAGTATATATCAGTTTAGGATCAGAGCTAAAGTCTGCTTGCAAATGAGTTGCAAAGAGGAAAAAGGGGGCTACTGTTTCTCTTTTATAATTATTCAACCAATTCTGTTAATTACATCCCTTCACTTAAGTGCTACAGATCTGGAGCTGGTCATGCAAGTTCAATTCCCGATGCCTCCATTTAGCCAATCAGAGGCGGGGAGGGTCATGGGTATATACCACAAGGGATCATTTTCAAAGGAGGCTGAAAATGTAAATGGCTGTCTCAGTAAAGCATCAGAGGAGAACTAAACCAAGTTCACAGCTACTTTCCAAGTCCATTTTCCAGCAGTAAGGCAATAACTTGAAATAATTTCCACTTGAAGCAGCAAGAATCAATCTGGCTGAATGAGGTGCTTTTTTAATCCCCTCCAAAAAAAAAGCCCTAAAACTAAATCTAAAAGTTTGGGAAGTGTTAAACCCAAGCAATCCTTTTCAACATATCCTTTCCATGTGTAATTCATATTTACAGTGGTTGGTTTTCAAAACTGCTGCCTAGAGACCTCGCTATAAAACTGTAGTGCCAGTTTCGGGTTCAGACAATGGGTTGCGTTCTGTAAGTGCTCTCCACTCTGGACCCAGTTAGGGTCCTTGAGGAAGAAAACTGCACATCTCATAGGCTGCTTTCCCTCCCCCACACTTAGGGCTCAGACCTGGATTCCACAGGAATAGAGGGCACTCAGTATCTCAACAGAGTTAGGGTCAAAGGGAAGTTGAAATTCAGCTCTGAACCTCAGCAGTGTAAAACATGCAGAAAAATAAGCAACTGCAGAGAAAGCTGAAACCAGTTGTTAAGAGACAGAACAAAAAGGAAACAAGCCAGGGGAAGTAAGGGCAGAAGAGAGTATATAGTCCCTGTGCTCTCTTCTTTGGAGAATTCACAATACAATCTCTCTGGTTTGCATTCATGGCAGAAAGCCCTGGTAAGTTTCTGAATGTGGTAAAGACCCGAAGCAAGCAAGGCTAAGGTATCATGAAACATACCTGGTTCACCCATTCTGGCAATGGGACTTGAGTTTTAATTATTTGTGCAATACATTATCATGGGCTGGTGAATGTTCTGCATATATAATATCAGCATAACAGAGTGTTGGCACAGAACCCTGCATTCTGCCTTTGACATGCGAGGAGAGACCACTTTGATTTGAATCTATTATAAAACTATGTGGTTTAGCAATTCAGATAGGCAACCTCACAAAAGCCCAGATAAATGGATAAGAAGATTCTGCTCTAGCCCCCATATGGAAACATGTTTCTATTCAGTATGGAAAGAGGCAAAGTGATCAAGTTCTCGAAGCAGCACCAAGCAATCAAAAAGATATTGGCAACACAGTTCAGGGTGAGACTGGGACTGATGCTTGCCTATGCCAAATGGAAGGAGAAAAATTACAAGCAAGAGAAGAGAGGAAAACATTCGGCATACCTTCTCCATCACAAGATAATGAAAGGTATTTTTACTGTATTTACCTATTGCTAAGAATCACAAAAAGAGTGAGACCTGTAAGAGTTGCTAGGAGACCGGCTACCTATAGCATACTCTTTAGGTTGCAAAAGAATTAATGGCAGACACTTTCAGGTGGGTTCCCAATTAATCCTGCATTATTTCTCAGAGACACAGTGCTTTCTTTACCCTATCTGTGAATTCACTCCAGAACGTGTGAACTGACAAAGCAGTAAATAGAATCAGTTCAAAACTGTCAAACCTATACACCGTGGTCTTTGTATGTGAGAGGCTCATTTATTTAGATTGCTAGGAGCCAGCCGGCAAAAGAAAGACAGTGTCAACAGCAGAAAATGTGAAAAGATGAGTCTATGCTAGCCCCATTTTAAAATAAAGAAGCCTGTACTTAAAGGGGCTATTTGGAGGGGAGATTGAAGTATTTCTTTCCTTCTGGGTTGGAAGGATATCATTAAAAAAGTTATCCCTCGTGGGATTTTGCACTGAAGGATGAAAATTTTATTGATGATGCCAATACACCGAAGAAAAAAATAATACAGCTAGTTTCTTTAAATAACTGAAATCAACCAGTGTGCTCATCCCAATTGTGAGATCTTAGGCAGTTCGGTTAAAGCTGAAATAATCATGCAATTTGGTACAGAAATTTAACTCTTAGTATTGTATGAGACACAAAGCGCCAAAGAGCTAAATCATCTTGTCCCTGAGAAGGTATTTTTATTTTAACAGTTGCTGCAGGTCAGTTTTGCTTTCCCTCAAATGCAATCCTGGAACAGTTAAGAGTATGAAGTCCCAAATCTCTCCTTCATTTTGGTAATATATAGACCATTCATTTCACTCTAATTAAATCAGAGGTATAGATTATAGTAAAGTTACCATAAGGCTTTTCTTCAGTTACTTTTCCTGTAGCATCTAACGTATCAGTTGCTTTTCCCAGTTCCCCAATGGCCGTGTACTTCTGAGAAGGAAAAAAAAACAAAACAAAACAAAAAAACAATGAAGAGTTTTAAATGAACAATCAATCAGTGAAAAATTCAACCATATAATTCTGGGGAGACAAAGATTGAGATATAACATAGAAAACTCACAAGAACTGAAATCCAGCATTCCATGGACATGTCCTTCCGTTAATTTAGGTTTTTCAGAAAGCATTAAGTAATGTGATAGCTAAGTGACATTAAAAGTAAGATGGCATGATATAAGTCCTTATGAATAGAAATGTTTATTTCACTAAAATGAGTGAGGAAAATATTTGCCATAATATCTTACACGTAGGATCTTTTATCCCAAAGGACTTCACAGTGTTTTACAATCTTGATACGATATGAGACAGAGAGAAGATGAAGAACGTATCTACCACAGTAATACACTGCTCAGAGATCTGGCAGTGGACAGCAATACCACACAGTCATTTGGACAGGAAAAGAAAAAGAATTATCAAATGTATTCGCACAACCAAACAGAATCACATCCCCTGTAGTGTACAAAGGCAATAGTACCAATATCGAATATCTGGTACTACAGCCATTATTCGCATCATCCCTCTTCAGGGACTCTCAATGCAGGTGAGTTGACTTTCATGTAGTCATCAGGTCAGTGTTTCCCAATGTCTCCCACAGCCTGGGTATCAACTTTTATAATGATTTAGGCTAACACCCACTGGCATTGTATATATTTAATTATGGTTTCAGCCCCATGCTTCCATACCTCAGTAATACTGAGGTTCCTAACATCTATAGGTTAATTAATCTCATTGTTATTCGCATTTAAATCAACTAGTTCCCAAGGCATAGCTACAATTAATACATGCAAGTCCTGATTAAACTCAATGTCCTTCAAATTTCCTCTAAAATCCCAAAAGCGTAAGTAAGCAGTTCCTCATTTTACCTTTTTCTATCATGTACTACTGTAGTACACATCGTGAGACACAAGGTCATCAATGAGTTAATTCCTTATGAACAGGCAGGATTTGATTATGCTAACTGTCATACAGGTATCGGGCTGGAATGCCCTTACATTACGGCCACCTACATCATATCCATATTAGGACTGTAAAAAATGGTTACAAATGTTAACTGTGTAACTGATAACAATTCAATTGGTTATATAGTTAACTGCTGCCAGCGCCATTGGCTCCTGGTACCTACCAGCCCAGCCACCTGCTGGTCCCACGCCCACTGGTGCCTGCCGCCACTGGCCCTGCTGGAGTTTAATGGATAACTGGAACCAATAAGCACCATTTATCGGTACCCGATACCTGTATCCCTAATTAACGTGGCCTGTTAGCATCTGAGAGTGCTAGGCTGCAATAATCTACATGAAACAAACCAAAAAAGTTACTAGTTTACAATTCTGTCTCCGTAAATAGAGCAATAAAGAGAACAGTCTTCAATCTCCTGACAGAGTCAGAGAGAAAGGAAGGACTTTTGAACAATAAGATGCAAAATAAAATACCATAGATTGGACAACTTTTCCAGAGGTTACAATGAAAGTGTAAACGAATGGTTCTATTACTACTAAACTTTTAAGGCCTTTCATTAGATTTCAGACTGAAAGATGTTCCAATGGAATGGATACCCTGGCACCTCCTTGGCTTCTATGATGATTTTTTAAAAATCTGGCTACAAGCAACATTCTCTGGCTGCCCATTACAACATTGTTAAATTTAACATTCCAGCTGTGTAGAAAAGTTCTTTTTGCTGAACAAACACAGTTTATAGAAACACTATCACTGAATGGTAAACACACTCCACAGCCTGGATTTCTCTCTTTTCAGTTCTGCATAAAGTCACTTTCTAATTTACAACAAGCATGTGTGTCAAACGATAATTGTAAGGAAGAAATCCCAGTCTAATTATAGACCCATTAAAGGGAGGGGTGCACTAATCCACACCTGAAGAAAATCAAGCCACAAAAGGTCCAGGAAATTGAGAGTTATAGTTGATTCACTATCAATCTCAACAGCTCCCTGAGGTATTTGTAATTATCCATTACAATCCTAACAGGCCATTTACAAGATCTGGGATCCCTTCTGACTGAAGGTTGCAGAGAAGAGGCCAAGAGCTCAGATAGAACCTATCGCTCCTCTTAAATTTCTCTTGTTTGACTGTTTAGAATTCAGAGTTGCCTTTCTTTGGGCTTCAAGTTCTCCCTGCCCACAGAAACATCCATGTCATCTGATTCTGGTGACCTTTCTGCACCTCCATAGGTGCTATTTCTCTCGTCAGTTTTTAAAAATACATCTATAGGGACTAATCCAGCATTCAGTTAAATGATAAAATTGTTACATAATCATAGAGAAATAGCTGCTCATCAGTTTCTCCACCTCAACTCATACCATCACGAGGGTGACAAAGATGGGTTTGTGGACCAAGTTCCAATGCAGAAGACTCCTCAGAGAAACTCACCAGCAGCTCCCTCTCATTTCGACTGAGCAAGCTCTGTCCCAATTACCTGTGCTCATTTCTCACTGTGACATATAGCTGAAGTCTCCAGTAACCTTTAGGGATTCAGGGGTTAAAAATCTCAGCGGGGTAGCTGGGTTAATTCGTAACTTAAAAAACTAATAGCCCTGTGGCACCTTAGAGACTAACAAAAATATACAGGATCATGCCCTTTCCATGAGCAAAACCCACCTCATCAGATGACTTGGAGTAGAAATAACAGAATCCAAGATATATATAACAGCAAAAGCAATTACCTGTCAATAATAAGACCCATGTTAATGAAACTAATTAAGTGGGCTGGATGTGCCCCATTCATAGCTTTTGATGTGAAAATGTGAAAGTCAAAGGAAGGAGATATTGGCTTTGTAGTGTGTTAACCAGGTCATGTTTTTATTCAAGCCCAGGGGAACAGTGTCAAATTTGTAAATTAAAATTAATTCTAGTTCTGCAGTCTCTTTGTGTAATTTGTAGGAGAATGGCTACTTTTAAATCAATGGTTGAGTATCTAGCTAGGTTAAAAAGTTCCCCTACAGGTTTATGTGAATTACCATCCCTGATGTCAGATTTGTATCCATTTATCCTTTGGCACAGAGACGGTCTGGTTTTCCCAATATACACAGCAGAGGGACATCAAGTGCTGCAGCATTCTGCACCAGCTTCAACTTTCAGCTGGGCCCTAGGAGTAGCCCCACCTACGTAGTAGCACGCAGAAGGTTCACCATCCCTCTATGCCCCCGCCAAAATTGTAATTACTAACTGGGTGCCTCTTCATGCTCTCTCAGGTTGCATCTCTGCACCACCTCTCCCCGCAGGCGCCAGTCACCCCTACCACCTACAGCACCTAATCTTGAGGTGACAAAGGACGGGTACGTGTGACGAACCCGGTATCGGAGAGAAATGGTCACACATGCCCTGCCACTATCTGGAAAGGGAAGCTCTTGCTGCTATAGCAACTGGAACAAAAGCTGCTGTGGAAATCAGAGAATTAAGAGGTTTGTCAGTCGTCCCCCTTCCTCCCCCCCTCCCGAGTGCACTGCATTGCACGATACATACGACACTGGTGCAGACTCGGCCTCCCTGTCCCGTTATGCTGAAAATGACAGTGGCGTTTCAAAGGGCAGGGACCACTGATCATAAGAGGAGATCCTCCTCAGCAACTCACGGCTCTATTGCATCTTCCTCACTCCTCCCTGCAAAAAAGCAGAGAGATGTCTAAAGGAGCAACTCCATAAACTAATAACTAAAGAGGAGGAGGAAGCAGGCTAAGCCCACTACATTTTTCCACAGGACACCCGGGGGGGGGGGAGGTAGCACTGAGTTGCCTCCAAGCTAAACTGATTGGGGCAGACCCACCACCTCATTCCTCTTAATATTGACTTTGCCTCACATGGAATGTTTGGGCTGGGGGGGGGGATATTTATCACCACCTCTCCTCCACACTGTAAAGAGACTGTAAAACTGGTTTGTTTCACTCATACTGAGTCAGTCTCCCTACAACAGGCATTAGCGTCAAAGCACTGCACTCTATTACAGTGGGATGTGGAACAAAACTCAGGTGGTTTCATAGTTTAGTAGCTGTCTTTAAAGTGGCAAGATGGCTCCCATTGCTGGATTTTTCTGGAAAGGAAGCATTGCAAGAAGTAGGACAAATGGTTCTTGGGTTCACCTGAGGATAAGCTATTTTCAACTCAGAGCAGCAACTGAACATGGGACTACACGGGGGGGAAAAATATAGAACTAAGAACCCTAGTTTGACAGACTGAGGATCAGCAGAGAAATAAGATTTGACATAAATAGAAGACCAATGTATGCATGTACCTGACGAAGGTGTGAGCACAGGAATTCTACAGGGGTTGTAAGGATACTGGCAGCAAATGATTAGGAGCACAAAATGAGTAAGTGTGCATCAAAACTGACATGCTGGTGCCTAACTACATAACTTGCATGGTTTGTGCAGTTATCATATCTGCAGATGCATCTTGGTTGCAAAATTCAGTCTCTGTACCTACTGTATTAGCCCTATACATTATATGTTTATAAAGTACATTCGATTTGTGTCCATAGACTCATAAAACGTATCATTAACACCAACCAATATTAATTTACTTAACTTGTTACATGTATTTAAATAGCACCTACAGGTTTCAGGCAAAACAAGCATTCCATTGTGCTAAGCACTGTTCAGAACAAATATCAAGAAACATCTCCTGGCTTTCAAAAGACAAGACAGGCCAAAGACAGGATAAAAAGGGATGATTATTTTAATCCCAATTATTTTACAAAACAAAACGCAGCCATAATCAGACACACTGAAGCAGGGAGCCCTCAAACAATCTGAAAATGTTGCCAAAAGACAAGACTGAAATTACAGAAAGGACTAAAGAATTCTGAGACAAGGCAAGTTCAAAATTAACAAAGAGCAAATATAAGGGATGTCAATGCATAGTCCACTACACGATTAACTGATAAGCCTTGGTTTATTGGTTCATCTTAAACAGAGGCAGCAAGGGGGGGGGCAGTGAAGGTGAAGTGGGAATCAGTGCTTGTAAGGAGCTGGCTTTAAGCAGGCTCCCCACAAGCACCAGATTCACCTGTCCTCCTCCTGTACCCCCCAGGCTGCTGTGATAGAGAGGCAGCAGCGTGGAGGATGAGGGGGGTAGGCTGGAGCTGATATGCTCAAGGAGCTGGATTTTGGCTCTCCACGCATGCCAGCTCCGTGGACCTGCCTGCCTGTCTTTAAAGCTCTCTGTGGGCAACAGGGCGGGGGGACGTGGGAGGAGGCTATTGTGAAGCAGCCTCTGTCCACAGCGGCCCAGGCTCTCTGTGAACAAAGGCTGGTTCATAGCAGCAGCCCCTGTCTGCAGGGGTTCCGAGCTCTCCACGGACATAGGCTGCTCTGCCTTCCCCCCTCTCTCCCCGCCACCAGCTTCTGTCCGCAGGGAGGCTCGGACCCCTACCGACAGAGGCTGCTGCCACCCTGCGCTGCTGCCTCTGACACAGAAGCAGCAGCGTGTGGTTTCAGGGGGCTCCCTGGGAGTGGGGCACTGGCTGCTGGCCCCGCCCCAAAAGGCTATTGAATAATCATGTGACCAATTTCCATGCAGTTATACGAGTATTCAATCTAACATCCATAGCAAATATGTCCACTTAATACAGAGAAACATTACAATCTCTCTTCTCTAGCATCCATTTTTCTCCTGAGTGAAAAGGCTGACTTTGTGCTAAAGCTGCACTAAATTTTATTTACTGCTAGATGCTGTAATTGTACTGTCATTGCTGAAGAGCTATCTGATCTTTACCCTAGGACTAACTGGATTTTCTGACCCCTCATGTCACCTCTTACTTAAAACACTACTATATGGGGTGACCCGATTTTCCAAGTGAAAGACTTACCCCCGAAGCAAAACAGGGGAAGAGCTTACAGCCAAAAGTTCTGCCAGAGATCAGGGAGTGATTTGATAACTTGGGAGATGTAGCCAGAGATTGCAGGGAATTCCAAAAGCCAAAACAAAATACTGGGGTTTTGTAAAAAAATATTAGTCAGTTCATCCCCCAAATTTCAATGAACCATGGTCACGTTACTGAGCAAAAACAAGGGCTTACAAAATGCAGAACCATGCAAGATGCTAGGTTTCTTAATTCAAAGCTTCCAGACATCTTCTCCACTGAAAACTGCACTCACAGGGGCGGGGAGGAGACTCAACCTTGATCTTGTATAGAGGTCATTTCCAGCTATGTTTTGCCACAAGCTCATTCTCCGCTTCCCACTCCCAATTTCTTCCGTCTGTGAGACGGATTACATAGGGGAAACACAAATCCCACCTCTACCTAATTTTTTGAAGACTCATGTTTTAAGGAATTTCTGCATTTTCAGAAATAGAACAGATACTTCACAGGGGTGAGAGATGCTAAGAAAAGAGATTGCTTTAGAATGGTGCAATGAGGTATAACTAGGAGTGTCAAGGTAAACTTAATATTTAAGTTGAATCCAAAGAAGCTCTCTCACACTACGGTCTAATAAACTCCAAATGGCAGTGGTACAAGAATATCAGAGCGTCTAGAAAGGAGCAGTATAGGGAACAAAGCTGCTTTAGCATCGGAATAGATAAACCTGCTAATAGGTCATCTGTTTCTTACTCCCATAATATTTTTTAAAAAGTGACTTTGTGTCAGTACCGTTCCCATCTTGTTAAAGGGGGAAGGAAAAAATCATGTATGTAGAGTATACAAATAATAACAGAAAAAGGGAAGGAGGAGAGAGAGAAAGAAAAAATTCTAACTGGGACTGACTCTTTAAATACACTCCATTTTGTGAAGCAATGGTTCCTACAGCACAATAAATGCAGCCTCTTCATAATTTTCAATACTTTTAAAGATCCTGAATATTAATAGAGCATGAAGCAGAGATATTAATAGGTTAGGCCCCTGAGGTTAACATGAAAGAGACTTGAGAAATACACAGCAAGGAGAGCTCACTAATGGTATGGCAGCAGGCAAATTAATACCTATACTACATAGCTAGGGTACTTTTATAACCTATATTTGGAGGGGGAAGATGAAGGAAAAACAGAATAGGGTTTGAATGTAGTGACTCTAGTACCCAAGTTAAAAAAGAAATTGGGCAATACAAATCTCCCAGTGCAAGTATAAATCATTTAAGTGGATTATCAGAGACTTTAAGGTTGCAGAAGCATTTCCATTTTAACCCCATTTGCAGACACACAGAACTTTCCACAACTACCAATTTTGCTCTGAAACTTTCCAGGTGATTTTTTTTCTTAATTGAAAGCAAACAGTTTAGGTGTGTGAGTTTTTTTAAGATATAAGGAGAGGGAAGAAATAGGAGCAACATTCTCTTCCTCACCTCCACCCCTCCCCCCCCCTCCCCCCGCCATTATGAAAAGAAGATTCTGACTGATCTTCCACTAATGAAGGCAGCTCTAGCAAGAAAAAGAGGGTAGAAAGAGGGTGTTCCAGTGAAAACTAATTTTGATTTGATCAAGTTTTGATCTGCTGTAAAACTGCATAGTTTATATACATAGTACATTCTGCACTGAGTTCTCAAACTCCAACAAGACTTAGCAGCTGTGCAGCTTTTGCCTTGCACAATGTCCTACTGGCATAAGTCAGCTCACTGATTTCTATTCATTTGCAAGCTCAGGATCAGTTATTTAGTAGCCATATAGAACACATTTCCATTTCATGAGACGGGACAGCCTTGCTCAGGTGCAATTCAAGGGATGGGGCAGTTAGTTTCAAATACAAGTAGCTGTCAAATTAAATGGTGTGTATTTGCCAGCAGCATTTCACTATTACTCTGTGTTTTCACTTAATCTGTACAATATGTTATGACAGCACCATTTAAGGTGGGGTTACCATGTAAATGGCTATTGCAGAATGCTTGGTATACAAGATGCTACCATTGGTCTCTAGGGTTGTTTTCAACTATCACTGGCAGATTAACACACACATATAGTCCAGGAAGAGCCACTTAGAAAAGGCAAACAGCAGAATCCTCTATAAAGTCTGCTATGGAGATCAACATGCAGATCTAACTTATCTGTTCAGCATTCATACATGCTGGTGAGGAGTGCCATAGGAAAACAGTGGATTGAAGCTGTATGAAGTTATGTAATAATAATAATAATAAATAACAATACAACCAACTACCTAGGCTCCCAGCTTGTCTTTTGTCTGCTCCTGTTCCTGCCCCAGCCTTACCTGCCTTGTTCCAGCCTGCTCAAACCTTGCTAATGCTCTTCTCTTTTTTCCCAGCCCTGCATTTAACTCTGAGTCCCGTGCCCTTGGATTGACTCCAACCCTGTTTCAACTTTCAGTCGGCATCTGGACTCTCACTACAATACTGATTTGGTTTAAGGCAGTGGCTCTCAAACTTTTGGGCCCATAGCCCACCCCACTCAACACAGACCTTTCCTTGGATCATCTGCCAACCACCCACAAAATGGGTGGAGGTACGTGTCTGGCTAGAAGTTGGCTAGTAGGGGATTGGTTGGGAGATTAGGTGCAGGAGTGGGCTAAGGGTGGGGAGGTTGGGTGGAGTGGGCTGATGGTGGGGGGGCTCTGGAAGGAAGGGAAGGTGCAAGAGAGGGTTGAGGGTGGGGATCTGGGCGGGAGGGTGCAGAGTCTCTGTGGGAGGAGTGTGCAAGAGAGGTATGGGGATGTGGGTTCGGAGGATGGGGGGCACTTACCTGGCTTCGTGCCTCCTGCCACTCCCAGGCACTGAACCCCGCTGCTCCCATTGGCTGTGATTTTGGCCAATGGGAGCAGAGGGGAAAGCCTCCATGCGAGCGATCATAGAGGAGTCAGGAAACTCTCATACTTTCAAAAAGTTCCCTCTGCTTTGGGGTGACCATCCTGAGACAGTTTGCATCCACAACATATAGATGGTTTTCATTCATCAGCCCTTAGGTGTCACAGTGGGTACACAAAAACTGAAGCACTCACAATCAAATTTTGAAAATGCTGGGTTTAGTTGACTTTCTAAAGGTTTATTCAGGAAGCCTGCAACTAGAAACCAGTTCTCTCCATTTCAGTCCCTTGCCCTAATAAGGCTACTCTTCTGCCTCTGCCACTTCCATTTACAAGAGTGATGCTTGTTCTGTGTTTGTTCAGCAACCACCACAATGGGGTATTGGCCTCTAACTATGGCTCCTAAGCATTACAGTACAACACATACTAAACAACAGCAGCAAACCCCACCACCTAATTACATATTCTTTTAAGCCATATTTCCTCTCTCTGATGGTAAGTTTTCCTGCTATTAATTTCATCAGTGACGACTCTTCCTTCTCCACTGTGGAAGAATGGCGGAGACAGGGAGCGATATTTTCTTACTGTTCCCTCCATAATCTGAAACTGCTCTGTTTTTTAAAAAATGGAAACATGTGTCAAGGCCTAAAATAAATAGTGTGGGCATGAATCATTTTTCCAGTGTGTGTGTTATATTCTTGGAAGTAGGTAGCAAATATTTGCTCGATTCACTCTTCACAACTACGGGAGCATCTGCTTTTTATACACGGCCTCGTAGCTCTTTCTGTTTATCATTTCAATTATTAGATTCTGCCCTGTTCTTCTTGTAAAATTCTTTAACAGATGGAAGAGTCAGATCATCTCTCTCTCAACGGAACAAGGAAACAGGAGAAGATACATTGCGAATACAAGGTGTGTGGGAGGGGAAAGATTTGTTTCTTATGGATTCTTAAATTTAGGGAGGGCACAGGTCTTCCACAAGATTAGAGGCTTCCCTGAGAAACGGGCCTTTTTTTCCCAGTACATTCTATAGCCACAATAACATAACAGCCAAGTGATTCTTTTTCATGTTTACCTTATTTTCCCAAATTAGTGCTTTTAATTATTAAGCATCATTAAGATACCTTGCTCAAGATGAATAGCACTTCAGTTCGATTAAAATCTATCGGACTAGGGATGTTAAAGACTAGTCAACTAGGTGATTCCCCCCACCCTTTTGCTGCCTCTATCAGAGGCAGCAAGGGAGGGAAGGGGAAGAATGTGTACTTCAAAGTGGCAGCGCCGCACAGCCCCAAGAGGCATTTCAAAGGGGCACCTGTTGTGCAGCTGATCCATGGATGAGTTGTGCGGTGGCTGCCCCTTTAAAATGCCGACTCTGATGTTTCAAAATGGCAGCTGCCGTGAAGCCCAGGGTCAGCTGGGGAGTCTCCAGCTGACCCTGGGTTTCGAGAGACATTTCCTCAGAACCCGGTGTCACTCCCCAGCTGACTCTGGGTTCTGGAGAAATGCCGCGTGGAACTCGGGGTCAGCTAGACAGTCCACAGCTGACCCCGAGCTCCAGAACACTGCCCCTTTAAAACATTGCCTTTGACATTTCAAAGGGGCAGCTGCCGTGGAGCCCGGGATCAGCTGGGGACTCCCTCGCTGACCCCGGGCTCCTGTCACATGCAGCACAACATGGAGCCCAGGGTCAGTGGGGGACTCTGAGTCCCCCGATGACCTTAGGCTCCATGGCTTGGAAATGCATAAGAGCCCTCACTGGGGCTCCTGTACATTCCAAAGGAGGAATGAGGAAGTGCCTATCGACTAGTTCCATCGACTACTCGACTAGCCAATTACCGCAATTTAACATCCCTATATGGGACTACTGAGGAGCATTTGTGTAGTAAGATGCTACTCAACAGTAGGACTAGAATTTGTTGATGCTGTTAAGAAAAAACAACTCCCTCCCCTCCCCACGCCAGCCTTATTCTCACCTTAGTAGATACATAGGCGAAATAATGGCTAATAATAGGCAAGACACGTGACAAATTTATCTCCCTAATCAATGAAGCAGCATGTCACCCAGTAAAGCATTCTAGATCTTTTAGTACAGATTAGGCACCCTAGTGACCTGACCAGACCCGAACAAGGGAATTTTCTGGACTAAGGAAGATCCCCTATCAGCAGCCTCCCATCCCCTCCACCCCCTGCTCCTTCTGGCCCTGGCTGCCCTCGCCTCCTCCCCTCCCCAGCTAGCTGTGCTGCCAGCTCTAGCTGGCTCCCTGCCATGCACCTGGACCCCTCCAACCCAGGACTCCCTGCTGCGTTGCCAGACCCTCTTGCCACAAGGCTCCACGTACTGCCTGAACCCCCTGCCATGGGGCTCCTGACTGTGCAGTGGGGCTCCTAGTTGTGCCACCTAAGCCCCCTGCCCTAAAACTCCTGGCCCACCACTGTTCTCCCTGCTCCTGGGCTCTGGTCCAGGAACATCTGTGGCCCAATGTTGCCAGACCCGAGAGATCCAATTTAGGGAAGTACATTTAGAGAATGGCCCCCTACTCACAGCGTGGCACCCCGGGCCTGGTTGGGCTGCAGCAGTCCTCTGCCTATGGTGCAGAACAGGCCGAGGGCTACTCCTGCCACGGGAAAAGTGCTGCTTGGGTCAGGCCGGGCCAGCCGCACCACAGGTGGGTAGCTTTTCCAATTACCAGGTTAACCAATTACCAGTAAGCATCACCCAGGAAGGGTGATGCTTACTGATTAACTGAGTACATCCCTAATCTAATTTGCATGAGTATTTGAATAGAATCCTGGCCACTTTGATAACTCATTTACATTTGTTTACAATAATTACTTCCATGCTGAAGGCATTTAATTCATTTAGGACAGTGCTATTTTTGATTAGGCAACAATAAAACCGTTGCAGACAAATTTATAAGCACACAATCATGAGAAAGGGCAGCGTCTCGACTTCACTGGAGTTAATGGGAGTTTTACCACCGACCGCAGCGGGGTCAGACTTTCACTCATGTCCATACTGCAATAGATACCTACACCCAGGCCTTTGCCAGCTAACTGGGGCTCGTGAAACTGTTTAATTGCAGAGCAGATGTTCAGGCGTGGGCTGCAGCTTGGTCTCTGGAACTCTGACAGGCGAGAGGGTCCCAGCGTCTGGACTGAAGCCTGAGCTCAAACATCTACACCGCAATTAAACTGTACCTGTGACCAGCGAGTCAGCTGGCATATGCCACTTGGGGGCGTCTAATTGCAGTGTTGATTGACCCTCACAGTGTTCTGCTTCGGCTGTACTGCCTTGTGTATTAATTTACTGCAACTGATTTCTGGTATTTTATTTAGCCAGCTGGCAAGCAAGGGCTGCCTGTCTGGCGCTACCATGGGGGAAAAGGCATTTGAATACACTAAAGAGTAAAGATGTGCACCATACAAAGACTCTTCTGAAAAGAAAGTCAGTCATTCAGTTTCTTGCACTTGAGCAATATCCACGGCATGCAGGCACTAGGCTGTTTCTGCAATAAAATGTAATGGATAAAAGGAAACTTTTTTTTTAAAAAAAGCATAATTACTTGACAGAACTCACTGCCACAAGATGATAGCCAAGCACTTTGGAGTAAACAAAGAATGAGATATTCAAATGCATTACAGGAGACTCTCGCCATCCACAGTGGACACGTTCCTGACATCACCATGAAAGGTGAAATCTGCAAGTACTGGGGGCAGGAGGGAGGTGGAGCGAGTGCTCTGTTTCCCTGCAGCTTGCGGCTGCCATGGGTAAGTGTGGAGCAAGGGAAGGGGAGGGGCAGGCCTGACCATTGCTGCCGCCCCGCAAAAGGTCCACCCCAAGCTGTGCCCTCCCAGGCCAGGGGATGGGGTGCAATGGGGGGGAGGGCAGTACGGTGGCAGGAAGGGGCGGGGCGTGGGTATAAGATCTGCAAATACACAAAATTTGTGAATAGCAATTCTGCTAATGGTGACGGTCTCTTGTATATCCATAATTACATATAAAAGATTAAAAACTAAGGGGTCTACATTTTCACACTGCAGGGCATAAAACAACCTGTTATAAAATTACTGATTAGGAAATGAGGCTCCCCGTGAGACATTTCCTTGTCGACTCTTATCTTTCTATACAACACTGGGACTAAACTCTGCAGAAATAATACTGGACTAGATGGACTGTGGACCTAAGTGGATGCCTCATATGTAGTATGAAAACTTCTTACTACTGATCTGCAAGTTTAGTGCAGCGTTATTCTAGGGCAGGGGTGTCCAAACTTTTTTCAGAGGGGGCCAGATTTTATGAAGTGAACATGCGTGAGGGCCGACCATTTTGCCTGACATTCTTTGAACCATTAAAATTAAATGCAAATTAACTATTTTATGCAAAGTTTATTGCAAACGGCATACTTTTCATTTCGTCACATGGATGACAAATCTAAACAGGTGTTAAATCACTCTGCCTTTCATATCTGAAGGCCAGATGAAAAAAAAAATCCAGGAAGCTGAAATATGTCAGGAACATTGTAAAGTACATTACATATTATTGGTAATAAAGGTTGTCTGTCAACTTTCAAGTTCAAAAAGTATGAACAGGAACATAACACCAAGTATACATGTTGTGTCCAAATATATTTATAACTGATTTAGACCAACTGACATTAACTGAGATTTTACAATGTATTCATCTCAATACATATGGATTCGTTAGGGGCCATAAAAGATAGATATTGCCAAATTACCTGTGGGGCCGTATTAAACAGGAACACGGGCCGCAATTGGCCCGCGGGCCGGACTTTGGACATGCCTGTTCTAGGGAGTCGGACCAGTTCCTACTGAAGAATCCTTTAGAAGAAAACTCCGTCTGTACGAGACTAAACATGGTGAAGCTGCACTTAAACACTGGGTAACTGAAATGCTGTCCCATTTCCCTGCCCCATTCAGGATCCTCAGGAGTTCAGCTTTCCAACTATAAAGGATCCATGCGGGTCCACATCAGGCTATTAACTCAACATTCTTCATCCTCCCCTTGATCCCTTTTTGTCTCTAGTCTTTGAGGTGATTTGGAGTTTGGGTTTTATATTATCCAGATGACATTTTGATAGGAAGCCCCTCTGGAGAGGCTGCAACCTTTGAGATCAAATGCTCAATTCACTTACTCTCCACTCAAACATTTGCAATCAATGCAGGAAAGTCAATTCTAATTCTCCACAAGTCGCCGGAGCTCCTGAGGCTTCAGATTAAAAAAAGAATAATGACTAGAGAGAGTCCATCCTCCAGAAAAGAAAAGCAAATTTTCAACATGGTAAGTTGTGTGTGTGGCCTGTGAGACACTTCGTTTACCATTGTCCTTGCGCAGGGTTGCCAGAGTCTGCTAGTGTCCCTCTGCGTCGTTTTTTTTCTTACTGGTATTACTAAAGTAACATGCATGTAAAGCAAATGCATCTGAAGTGAGGTGTGTGCTGATTGCACACAACCATGACTCAGAGCCATGAGCTCCCTCTGCATCCAATCAAAGAGTTATTAGAGTGAATACTGTTCACTTGCTCCCCCCCCACCAATTCTAAGTGCGCACGCACAGTTAACATAGCTACCCTAACCACCCTACCCCAGGAGACTGTCTCGGTTATGACAATCTCGTGGCTCACTGAGATGAAGGAGGGCCACTCGCACGACCCACTCGCTAGCCTAGGTTGCCCATCGCTGCTCTAGGGTCACTCTGGAGCACGTGATCCTGCTGAAAAGAAAGGGAGTAAACAGGAACTGTGTTGGGGGGAGGGAGGGAAAAAAATCGCTGCTCCTGTGCCGCACCAGGAAGGGGTGAGGTTCGGGGGCCAGTAACAAACAGGTCCCACACCCCAGCCCGCTGGGAGTCTTGGGGGTAGATTGCACAATCACTCCAGACGGGCGTGAGCCAGGTGGTTGAGATCCCTGGGCTAGAGATTTTTCTCCAAAGCAATGATACCCTCATGGCCACCTCATATCTCTCAGAGAAAGCACAGCCATTCGCACACTAATTTATTCCAAGGGTTCTCAACCTTTTTCTTTCCGAGACCCCCAACATACTATAAATCCCCTGGCCCACTTGTACCACAGCTGTTTTTCTACACATCCAGTAGAATAAAAGCCAGGACTGGTGCTAGGGGTACCAAGCAGGCCAATCGCCCAGGGCCCCACCACAGGGAGCCCTGAGAAACTCAGCTGCTCAGGCTTCAGTTTTCAGCACTGGGCCCTAGGGAATCTAACACCGGCCCTACTCTCTGGTTTATTTTGGGGGAGAAAAATCAGAGGAGCTGAGGTATACCAATGCCGGGGCCTCTTGAACGGCAAGGAAACGAGTGCAATATATAATTGGATGATTCCTGCAAGTGATCTGCACCCAGACTCAGCAGGGGAAGGCAAAAGCCTCCAAGGTGACTGCCAATCTGACTTGGGGGAAAATGCTCGAGCATGTAAGCAAGTGCCAGTCAGTCACATACCTAAGAGAGAGAATGCTTGGCACCGGCTCCAAGCCCTGGACTACCTTTACCGGTGCCTCATCTCAGCCTACGGCTTTCTAGGACGCATCAGAAAAAAAGCAACCTTTAAAAAAAAAAAATTTTTTTTTTTTTAAATAAACACCACAATACATTGGGGACAAGGAGTATCGGAAATGATTCCTGATCTCTCGCTGGTGGCCAGGTAAAGCACTGAAGCATGAGTTTTTAGGAACGCAAGACAAACTGGAAGCGAACCCCAGCACTGCTGTTCCTTATTATCACAGGCAACCTCATCACACAAATCTCACTCATGTATTTGCCCAGCTATACAGAGAGAAAGTTTCTTCTGGCCCCACAACCATTATTTGGAGGCTGTTCCAGAGCCTTACTCCTCTTACAGGGAGAAACCTTCTTTCAATTTGCATGGTCTGTTAACTCAAATAGTTCTTCCCCTCTTGGTGTTTATCCCCTCCCCATTCACCAATGCATTTATAGAGAGCAATCATATTCTCTCCCAGCCTCCTTCTGCTAGGCTAAACAAGCCAACACTAGGCTAAACAAGCCAACATCTTTTTCGATCTTCTCCTAAGATAAAACAAAGGACAGAACTATGTAGCACTTTAAAGAGTAACAATATGGTTTATTAGTCTTTGAAGTGCTACACAGGTCTGTCTTTTGTTTTAGCTAGACCAGACTAACCCGGCTGCATCTCTATCACTATTCTCCTAAGACAGGCCCTTTATATCCAAGGAGCTATTCTGTCTCACTGGTTCCACTTCGCATTCATCTTTCTTGAACGTGGGAGACCAGAGCTGTACACAGTATTCCAGATGGGATGTTACCAGTGCCTTCCACAAGGGCATTAATAACTTTCTATCTCTACTGGAAATGCCTCACCTAAGATAGCTTAGAATCACATATGCCTTTTTCACAGCTGAATTGCACCGGTGACTCAGACACCTTGTGATCAACCCATGCACTCTTCGAAACGACAAACCACCAACTTTCAGCAGAAATTCTGACTGTTTGATCCGTGGACCTTACATTTTGTACTGCTGAATTTCATCCCATTTCTGTCACTCCAGTCTTCAAAGTCATCCAGATCATTAGCCCCTCCTACTTTTGGTGACAAGTTCATGAATAAAAATAGTGAATAAGATTGACACCAAACTTAATATTTAAGTAACCTCTCTACAGTACAATAGTTCACCTTTCAGCATAACCCACTGCCTTCTTTCTTTAGCCAGTTCTTTATTCACCTTACAGTGTTTGTACTAATCCCATATTCTTAATTGATGTAATAATTTCCCATGTAGTACCATGCCAAAATACTTTAACAACTCCACATACACTAGATGCCCTAGATAAGTGTATTTCCCTTAGCAAAAATCAGTTAATGTCTCAAAGAAGGAAGCCAGGAAAGTCTATCATGATCTACCTTTGGCAAAACCATGTTGCATTCTATCCCCTTTACCTCCCTGAATTTAATAATCTTTTCCTTCACAATTGGTTCTAAAGCATACTATTGAGGGAAGACTAGCAGGTCTGCAATTGCATGGATCATTTTTTCCCTTTCTGAAATATAATTACGTTAGCTATACTCCAGCCATATGCCATTAGTCCCGACTACATAAGATAAATTTAAAATCCTTGTGATTGGGCTAACAATCTCACATGCCCGTTCTTTCACCATTCTGGGATGGAAAATATCAGGTCCTCCTCATCTGAGCACATTAAGATCTTTGCATATTTCTTCCACCTCAACTGTGATGATTTCCCTTTCTACACACTCACTTCCATCAACCATCCTACCTTCATATCCATGTTTCTTGTCACCATTCTTACTGAAAACAAAGGTACAGGATTAATTTGGTGTTTGGGCTATACCTCTTTAACCTCCTTCCTATCCATACTGCACAGCACCGAAGGCTCATCCTTCCTGTTCTTTTTAAGCCTATAAATCCCAAGCCTCTTCCATGTTTAAGTTGTTGAGTGCCTCAATCCAAGACCAGAGGGGTAGCCGTGTTAGTCTGAATCTGCAAAAGCGATAAATGCTTTTGACATGCAGATGATGAAGTGGGTCTTTGCCCACGAAAGTTTATGCTCCAACACTTCGGTTAGTCTATAAGGTGCCACAGGACTCCTCACTGCTCAATCCAAGATGGCGTTTTCAACTAATTCCCTTAACCTCCCAAAGTGTTCCCTTTTGAAATCAAAATCCATAGCTGATTGCTTGGCTTTGATTATCCTTTCATCTCATTTCAACTAAATAAATTCATGATCACTGGATCCAAAGTTATTTCCTACAACTTTTCTATGATGTTCTAATGACTTACCAAAGCAATATCTAAAACTGCATTTGCAATTGAGTGCATGGGACTTTGGATCAGGCCCTACTGAATTATAAATGATGAGGATTGGAAGAGACCTTAGGAGGTCATTTAGTTCAACCTCCTGCTCAAAACATGACCATCTCCAAATAAATCAAAGCATACAGCCACAAATGTTCTTCTATTTCTTCTTCATAAATCTGGGTGAATATCAGTCAGACTCTAGTTCATATCATCATAACAGCATCTAGAAATAGTTTACTGGTCATGTATCAGAGGTGAAAAAAGGAAGAAAAATAGTCAGCATGAAATGCATTAGAGGAGCTGTCAATTGACTTTAAAGTCAATAATTTTAATGTCATTATTGATTTTCCCAAAGTAACAAAATCCGGAGAGCACTTGACTGCTGAATTGATTTCTTCATTGCCTATTCTTGCCCATTTTCAAAAATACTTTCTAAAACAACAGGACTGGACATTTTCAGCTTTCAAGATAGTGTGCAAAACCCCTGACACCCAGAGCCAGAACCAACCCTTCTGGATTAACTAAAGCAGGTCCATTTGTCCACTTACCCAAAATCTATGACCTGGAAATGTAAACACACAAGTCAAGATTTTGATGCCACCAGCCAGCAAGTACAACCAGAGGGGAATCAAGAACCCATCTATTAACTATGCAGAACAAGAGCTCTCCAAATCCACTTGTTGTCACGTGTGTTTTGCAAACTGGTGCCACAATCCTGCAAGCACTTATGCACAGAATTCACTCGTGTGAGTAGCCCCATGGACTATAAAGGAATTCCTCACATGACTAACATTACCTAGGCAAATAACTGTTCGCAGGATCAGTTCTTAGGTTGGTAATATATGATGCTTTTCTCTTTTGTAAGACTGTATACCCTATTGGCTAAGTTTACTAACTTTATTACTATACATATTATGATAACTCTTAACATCCCCATTCAGGAGCCTGCTGAGGCTGTACAAACTCCACAAAAATAGACCATCCTGCTCTGAAGGGTTTACAATATAAATGTGTGTATGTTTCCCTGATCAAAGACACTTTACCACTGGTGTCTAGCAGAATATAATTTCCCAAGGGCCCAGTGTATTTTGAATAGGAAAACCTGACTAGAAGGTTGTTTATTTGCATAGTAGGCTTGTTTGATTATCAGTCTTAGAAACTGTCTACGCACTACTTCTCACGCTAAATTCAACATAAAGGAGTGACTTCTCCCCCATGGAATTAACCCAGAACACCAGTGACTACTTCTTTTCCAACTACTTCCTCTTGACACCTACAAAAAAAAAAAATCAACCAACTCACGATAAACCCATAGGAAACCACGATTTGTATTTCTTAAACAAGATTATTTGGAAACATCAGGAACCACACATACAGAATCACATGAATACATAAAATTACTTGCATCACTTTCATCCTCCTCTCCTATTTTTGGTCACATTTGCTTGGTGCATTGTGTGTCAAATTAGACTACAAGTGTCATTACAGCATCTATAAATTCTTGCTAGGCCTATATCTGCTTGCAAAATGTAGTCGCAGCAAGCCATTACAGCAATTCTAATGACAAAGATTTAAAATAATGATGAAGATTTAGTAGTTATCAGCAGCCTGTAGCAACACATCTTTTAAGACCGCATGGCATTTCTTTAAAAAAAAAAGGCACGTAGATATGAAGAACCGATATAATTTCACAACAGCTTGTGACAGAAGAATCATAGCATTATTCTTTTATATATATTTGAAGAAAAGGATACACAGGAAGGGATTTTAATGCTTTGATTTCAAAACAGAAAGTTACAACGTTTAAAGGACATCATTCATGATTGTGTTTCTACATCTTGTATTTTAAATCTACAGAGAACTGAACATTGAAAAAGTCTGCCCCGATCATCAATCAGTAAGCTCTCTGTGATAACGTTAGAGGGACGGGTTGTTTCCAACAGATGGTTTGGCATGCTTGTAATAGAAACACTTTAGGTCCTTGAAGGAATGGAGCCATTCCGAATCTTTGCTTAATGCCACGTTTTAGTTGCCTGTATTACAGTTCACCTCGACATTGAAAAAATACTAAGACCAATAATTTAGCCATACCTTGGAACCTGCCAAAACGTTGCTCAGCATTTTAGTTCCTTTTCCAATACCGACCACTGCAGACAGAAAGAGAAATATTACAGCATTCTATTCCAATAACGAGATTCACAATCTCCCTTTACTCACGATCATTCAACTCATAGCTATATATCACCCAAGTCAAAAACACCACACTTCCTGCACTACTAGCATATAAATGGCGTCAATTATCATGATCAGCTGAATGAGTCTTTTTAGAGGAGGATACCAAAAGATAAAGATATTGCCTAAGAGAAAATACCTCTCCGGAGCTGAGAAAAGGATAAGAAGCAAATGAAAGATAAGCTTTGCCTACTGTTAAAATGCTCTAATTCTACCCTATGATTGGATAGAAATTATTTATTTTGCAGTACTTTTAGTCATCGGTAAAGAAAGACATCGGAGGAACCAGAGCTCAGAGTCTGGGCTGATAAAGTCTTTGGCCAGGTTCATTATTAGTGAGCTAAAGTCATCACTGCTAACTAATGGACCATTTAGAGGTTAGCAGCAGCCTAGGTAACACACCTAAGGTAGTGGCAAATACCATAATGAAATTAACCTTGGTCCTATCCATGCCAAGCAAGACAGTAAAATAATCAAGAGGTCCCTGAGTCCCTTGATAGGATCATTTATGAATCAAACAGACAGGCTCATGTGTTTGCGTGCTCCATTGGCTTTTTCAATTTTAAAGCTACATTTTTGACATGTCAAAGTGATTAATAATCAGATTTTCATCAAAAAGAAAATAGGCAATAAAATATCTTTACAGTGTTAGAATTTACGTTAAGACTAGCTACAGTATTGTGTTCTTTACTAACTTAATCCACTGGTTTTCTGCATGTGTTCAGAAGTAGTAGTACAACAGGAAGAAGGAAACAAGATAAACTAGGTACATTATAACCACACGGTTGTAAAACTGTCATCATCACACAAAGAGTACATGGTAGGATTCTTCAATGCTCTCATGTAGGGGATGTACCTCAATATTGATGTGAAAATGTTTAACAACAAAATTATTATAATTCACTTGTAATCTGTTTGGGTAATATAAGCTTGCCTTTATTCAGTTTAGGACATACAATATCTGACTAACGTTATAAGAACATGCTCAAGCTTTTTGTTCCTAATTGAATGTAATCAAATGTTAAAGCTAATTAAGGGAATCCATAGCAAATCTGTGTTTTCCATTGACAGGCACCAAAAGGCAACCAGTGACAGGCACCAAAAGGATCAATGACGGGGACACCTCCTTAGCCATGAAACCAATTCTTTTACTTCCAAGTGTTTACACGTGCTCTGGAATGCAACTTTAAAACTTCTGCTTTGCTTTAACAGCCTATATTTTCTTTTATATACACCTTTCAAAATAGTATAAAAATGTTAATTATTGTAATTTTGGCCTTGTACAGGCTTTCTGATAAAAGTTAATTACAAGCTGTAAATGTAGAAACCATGTGGACAAAAGACAAACAATAAGGGTACGTCTAGACTACATGCCTCTGTCGCCAGAGGCATGTAGATTAGGCTACCAGACATAGGAAAATGAAGCGGTGATTTAAATAATCATTTAAATTTACATGGCTGCTGCGCTGAGCCGACAAACAGCTGATCAGCTGTTTGTCGGCTCAACGCGATAATCTGGACGCGCGGGTGGCGACATCAAAGGTATTTGTCGACCACCCAGGTAAACCTCATCCCAGGAGGCATACCTGGGTGGTCGACAAATACCTTTGATGTCGCCACCCGCGCGTCCAGACTATCGCGCTGAGCCGACAAACAGCTGATCAGCTGTTTGTCGGCTCAGCGCGGCAGCATGTAAATTTAAATGAAGCGGCGATTATTTAAATCGCCGCTTCATTTTCCTATGTCTGGTAGCCTAATCTACATGCCTCTGGCGACAGAGGCATGTAGTCTAGACATACCCTAAGAGGGTCTCTAAAGAACAGAATACTTCTACTTGTACAAGACACTAATTTGGTAAAGACATGGTCTTTATCTAAAGAAAGCCAAATTTCTTAAAATACTTTGGTTTTAGAAAGAAATCTGCTTGTATAGTCAGGATATTCCAGAGAGCGAGGTTTAGGGTACACTGCATTATCAGAACTAGAAACTAAGTAATAAAATGGGGCCTTCTTCATCCTTTGCAAAAGAAAAAAAAAAGAATTCAACAATTGTCCTTATTGAAAGGATTTCTTCTGTAATTGCTCTAAAGTCTTCAAATGGTCAAAAAAGAATGTTTGTAGTTGGACAATGTTTTATAGACAATGTTAGTTACTTCTAACTCATGTGCCCTCTTGAAGGTGAAAACCTTTGTTGTCCTTTAAATGCGTTAGCTTCCTTTTGAGATATGTAGCTGCAAATGTAATGACAGCTTCAAAACCGCTATTATGTGAATAGTGAATGTTTTATGTGAAAATGGAATCACATAACCTTGCTACAACAGACTATTCATATAAGAAACCATCTGAGAATAAAATCATTCATATTAATTGGAAAATTAATTAGCAAGCTGGCAGCATTAACTCCTTACCAAACTCAGGAAAGCAAGAAAAACCTCTGTATAAAGTGAAAAGGAAGAAGATAATCTGTCTGCATAGCCATTTCCATCCGAATCATTTAGGTTTCAAAAGATTTCTAAGAACTTAAACACTTTTATGTACAAAATAGGAGGGTTTGGACTCAGCTCCAGAGTATCCAAGCACCTTATTAGAACTGGAGAGTACTGGAGGATTAATGGCTCAGTAGTTCAAAGGGAAAAACCTGGAAAACTGTAATGTAGAAGGGTACAAACACTGAGGAGGGAAATTATTTAGAGGGGTACAAGAAGGTAAAACGAGTAAGATTAGGAAACAGACTGGGAAATTTTAAGGTATATATCATGAAATTCTCCATGACAGGGAGAATCAGCCTGGGAGAGAAGTCTCTCAGGGTATGCCTACAGTATATTAACACAGCCACAGCATCAAGTCACAAAGCCTGGGTTAGCTAGCTCGGACTATGGAACTAAAACCAACTGTAGATATTTGAGCACAGGTTGAAGCTTGAGTGTGGAGACCCACCTCCTCAAGGGATCCCAAAGCCCTAATGACTACCCTGCAATTTTATAGCCCCACAGTCTGAGCCCCGTGAGCCCACGTCAACTGACCCAGGGACAGCTGTGGCCATACTACAGGTCTTTTATTGCCAATGTAGATACACTTTCAGAACACAGGGACCATAACCCCTCAGAACATTTAGAACCAGACTGGACAAAATGCTGTTTGCATGTTCCATACAGAACCATCCCACAGTGGCGGGGAGACGGTCTCAATCACTCGATAGCACTTTCCCATCTCCGTTCATTTTAATGCCATAATACATTGCAGGGGAGGGAGACGATAACATACTATGGGGGTATGTCTAGGCTGCAAAGAAGAAAAAAATACAACTGCAATCCCCAAACCCTGGGTCAACTGACTTGGGTTAGCACTAGAGAACTGAAAATAGCCATCTAGATGTTCGGGCACGGACCTATCACCTCTGTTTCAAGCCCAAGTTTCTATGCTGCTATTTTTAGCTGGGTAGCATGAGTCCCTTGCATCTAAGTAAGCTGACCCAGGCTCTCTGACTTGATGCCACAGGCTTGCTTTATGAAGCCTTTAACTTCTAGGTCACCGATTCAAACACAACTTTGGTAAATTTAACTAGCAGTTAACCAGTTAAACAAAATGTTTAACCAGTTAACTTTTTCAGTGAGTTTTTACATCTCTACCTGCTGCTCACACTTTGAACCTATTTCATGGATAACTACCAAACCCCATTCATTACCCCACCGGATGGATCTTATCTCAGAAGTCCCGTGATCGAGCCCCCAGCCCTGCCGGGCCACAGGAGCAGTTCCAGCCCCACCACAGCCTCGGAGATCCATCCAGCCGAACTGATTAACCAGTTACCTGGTAAGCAGCCTGATGTGCCACCTGCTCACTGGGTAATCTGTTAACCTTTTCATTTTATTTTCCAAAAAACAAAATTTAATTGTGTTAAGGACTCAAGCAACGCCAGGTACATTTTCTAGTATATAAATAAAAGAAAAGCATTTAATGAAGTAGAAGGTCTGATATCAAGCAGCAAGAAAGGAAGAGAAAACATAGGTCCTGAAAGTTGAGGCCACAGATCAAGAGAAAAGGTTCAGTAGCCTAAGTCTGCTTGTGATGCTGGTTTGTAAGTGGAAGAAATCTTCCCCCACCACCATCAATACGCAGGAGACACCAGACAACATTTAACTAAAGTGACGGGGTTTTTTTGTTATTTCTTCTCCTCCCCCAACTATTTCTTCTCACAGTTAGAAATTTGAAAGCATTCACCTCCACCCACCTGCCAATTTTGTCCTTTTCTATTTGGCTTGCATTGATTTTTCTCTGTGACTAGAACAAAACATCCTTTGCCCTTGTGCAGCATTGATCGGAAACATATTAAGGTGATGCACTTTTCCATCTGCACCAAACACATGTGAAGCTTGGATACCTTCTGTCAGGCCACTAGTGCAAACTCAGGAGCCCATTGGTTGCCAGAAGACAGTAAAAGAAGCATTTAAAAAAGCCTCGATTTTTTTTGTTTTCTTTTCTGTACTAATGCTGATGACTTCCCACAACAATAAATAATGTGCTCAATGGGAACATCGCAACAAGAGAACACAACTTCCACTTCAGAATCAGAGGAAATATCATTCATCAAATGGCAACTGAGTCAGAAAATTCAAACTAAAGTTTACTTCTAGTCTATGGAAATTACATTTTACAATGCATATAGGCCGGAGGAGAGAGAAAATTGCCAACATATTGGCAATTTATTTGATTGCACATAATGGGCCAAATACCCACTCAGCTGTGTGTATCATTTCAATAGGTTTGCCTACATGCAACTGAAACATCTCTGTTTCCCTGAAATGCAATTCTACTTTGAGAAGTGACTATGTCAAAACTCCATGGATCTGATCCCTATGTACAGGCAGTCCCCGGGTTACATACAAGATAGGGACTGTAGGTTTGTTCTTAAGTTGAATTTGTATGTAAGTCGGAACTGGTACATATTGTAGGGGAAACTCTAGCCAAACATTTCTCCAGAGCTCAGTTTTATTCTCCCACACCTCATTTCCCTCAGTCCTTTATTCTCAAGCTGAGGTGTCTGCTGAGAAAAGCCGCTCCGTGTCTCCCCAGTCTGCTGGGGGGGGGCGCTAGCTTCGCGTCTCCCTGGTCTGCTGAGGGGAAGCAGCTAGTGTGGGGTTGCCTCACCCCGTTTGTAAGTAGGGATCCGATGTAAGTCGGATCCATGTAACCCGGGGACTGCCTGTATATTCATAGTCACAACTGTTACATTTAATTATAAAACAGAAATTTTACTGTTTTATTCCTTTCCCAGCAGATCAACACAGGTAAGCTGATGGAAGCTGCAGATTCTGCTCTATGCTGTTCTTCAACAGAATTATTGGTCATTATGTGCAAATTGGGAATAATCCATCTGGACTCTCTGACCCAAAGCTGAGTTTACACAGGTGGGAATTATTCTACACAGGTGGGAATTATTCCATTACCAATAAAGGGAACACACTTGATAAAGAAATCACTCCAAGATAGTAAACACAGAATCCTCACTGAAGCCTTTATCATTAGAGGTGTTATTTTTCACTTCCTATCCTGAACTGTTGTGTTGTTGCACTCCATAGCTGAACTAAATCCTACACATCTCTAGTTTCTAAAGCACTTTGGGATCCCTTGTGATAAAGACATGGTAGAAATATAAAGCATTATCATAACAAATACTACAGAAAACTATGGCAACTACAAAACACAAGCTTGGCCATGCAAAAGTACAGGCTGAAACTCTTAACTAGTACTCTCTGGTCTGGAAACATCCGTGGTCTGACCCACTGGAGGGTTAGCGCACGTGAGCCTTGCAAGTTGGCAGGACAGCAGGGCTTCCCAGCAGGGCAGCGGGAGACCCATGCGCAGCAGCGGGGCTTCCCAGCAAGGCTTCAGAAGCCCTATGTGTGGCAGAGGGAGCCTGGCGCAGAGGCTACAGGATTGCCCGGAGCAGCAGCAGGAGCCAGGTTCTGCAGCGGAACCAGGTGCACAGAGGAAGTGGGGCTGCACAGTGCCACATTGAGAGCCCGATGCACGAAGACAGTGGGGCTGCTCAGTAGTGCAGCAGAGCCTGACGGGCCAGCAGGGCCAGCAAGAGGGGGAGAGCCAGCTGGGAAGGCAACAGTCTGGAGGACGATCAGGGGACCAGAAAAGACCACCCCGGTCAATAAAAACAACAACAAAGAATTACCCAGAACTCCTGTTGCTGCGCTATCTAGCGTGCCACCATGTCCAATCTTCAAAATCTGTTTTTTTCTTTTTCTTGCATCCTTTTGTATACCAACTTCTGCAAAAATAAATTGACACGATGGATTACAGAGCAATCTCAGAACAAAGCAAAATGCAACAATCTGTTACAGGCAGTCCCTGAGTTACGTGGATCCGACTTATGTCGGATCCGCAGTTACGAACGGGGCTTTTCTCGCCCTGGAGGACGGGAGTGGCAGGACGCCCAGATGTGCCGCAGTCCGCCGCCCCTGTCCTTCGGAGCGAGAAAAGCTGCTTCCCGTCTCCCTGGTCTGCAGGGAGACAGGGAGCAAAGCCTTGGAGCACGCCCGCAGCGGGACAGCCCGGGCGCGCTTGAGCTGTCCCCCTGCGGGCGTGCTCCACGGCTTTGCTCCCCGTCTCCCGACCAGCAGAACAGGGAGATGGGGAGCAAAGCCTCGGAGCACGCCCGCAGTGGGACAGCCGCGGCGCACCTGGACTGTCCCGCTGCCCACGTGCTCTGCGGCTTTGCTCCGCGTCTCCCAAGTCAGCACACCAGGGAGACGGAGCAAAGCCGTGGAGGACTTGGGCGGTCCCGCCACCTCCGTCTCCCTGGTCTGCTGGGGGGGTACAGCTAGTGCCCCTCCCCCAGCAGGCCAGGCTTTTCTTGCCTACACCTGGGGTAGAGCAGCTGGGGGCTGCCGGGTTGGTCCCGCAGCGCCGCTCCGGACCAACCCGGCAGCACCCCAGCTGCTCTGCCCCAGGCGTCCTGATTCAGCCGCTGCTGGTCAGTTTCAGCAGCGGCTGAATCAGGACGCCTGGGGCAGAGCAGCTGGGGTGCTGCTGGGTTGCTCCAGTAGCGCCGAGGAGCCGCGCTACTGGAGCAACCCAGCAGCACCCCAGCTGCTCTGCCCCAGGCGTCCCCAAGTCAGCCGCTGCTGAAACTGACCAGCGCTGACTACAGGAAGCCCGAGGCAGAGTTGCTCTGCCCCAGGCTTCCTGGAATCAGCTGCTGATCAGTTTCAGCAGCAGCTGACTTGGGGATGCCTGGGTTTCTTAAGTTGAATCTGTATGTAAGTCAGAACTGGCGTCCAGATTCAGCCATGGTTGAAACTCTTCAGTTTCAGCAGCGGCTAACGCCAGTTCCGACTTACATACAGATTCAACTTAAGAACAAACCTACAGTCCCTATCTTGTACGTAACCCGGGGACTGCCTGTATTTATGTTGAAGTGTATCAAAAAAGACAAAACAAATTCAATGGAAATCATTTTTCTCCATGTTCTAATTAAATCAGGAATACACACACACACACACACACACACACACACACACACACACACACACACTTACTTTAATGGCTCCAAAACTGACTATCCGCTAATTGTAAATAATCTCATGCACCATTATAAACAGAAGTGTTAAAGGAATGTACAAGAAACACCAGAGTGGGCAGGTTACCCGATTTGCTTCATTAATGAAATGTATAACACCATCACCAGTTGAATACATTCACAGAAAGCAGTGCACGCGTGCACACTAAGTGCCTTTGCTTTATTTGATGGCATGTAACAGGTCAAATTACTGCTCAGCTACATCCTTGGTTTCAATAGGGATGCCTACATGCAACCAAGTGGAACGTGCTCTTTGTTACCCTATCTGCTGATATGGCATACAACAGGGTTCTCAAACTTCCTCGCACCACAACCCCCTTCTGTTCACAAAAATTACTATACAACTCCAGGAGAGGGGACTGAAGCCTGTGCCCGCCCAAGCCCCGCAACCCTGGGGGGGGGGACCCCAGCAAACTCATTAAAATGGAACCCACAGTTTGAGAATCGTTGGCATACAACAAACAGTGTCATGTGAAGAAAGGTAACTGGTCTGTTAACAATCCCTCTAGGAATTCCACAGCCCCGAAAAAAAAGCATTCCCTAGACTCTCCGAGACAAAATAAGCTTGAAAGCTAGTCAAATTAATATGCAACTGAAAGTGCCCTTTCTAATTTCTATAACTTTATAGCCACTTTCTTATATTTCAAGTGGTTCTCTCTCAACCGTTACAGGAGAAACCCATACAAGCAGCAGGAAGAACTTTGAAACTAGCTGTCAACAAAGTGGTATCACTCTAAGTATGTTACACAGACATTAACTCAGCACTGAGGGCCTACACCCCTATGGCTGAATAGATACCTACTAGTATCCATACGGCACAGGGATCCTGCAGTTTTCCATGCAGGATTGGGGCCTTATATTGAAGGAGACAATCAGGATCAGTGTTCCATCATGCTATTTGCTGTAGACAGGATAGCATGCACAGTCCTTCCCCCCCCCCCCCCCCGAAAAGATTACATTTTTAAACCCCAACATTGGGGAGGTAGAGAAGTAAGTGGCATGGAGACCAACTGAAGTCAGTGGGGATCAGTTCTGTAGTGTTGCAACCCAGTGATTCACAATCCTTAAATAATGTTTCTCTTAGACAGACGCATGGGCCTCTAGATGGAACTGAAATCACAGGCAGTCCCCGAGTTACGCGGATCCGACTTATGTCGGATCTTCAGTTATGAACGGGGCTTTTCTTGCCCCAGAGGACGCGAGTGGCAGGACGCCCAGATGCGCCGCGGTCCCGCCGCCCGCGTCCTCCGGGGCAAGAAAAGCTGCTCCACGTCTCCCTGCTCTGCTAGGGGGCGGCAGGGGCCCAGCAGACCAGGGAGATGCAGAGCAAAGCCGCAGAAGAAGCCGGCAGCGGGACAGCCCAGATGCCCCGCGGCTGTCCCGCTGCCTGTGTCCTCCGAGGCTTTGCTCCCGGTCTCCCTGGTCTGCTAGGGGGAGCACCCCCAGCAGACCAGGGGGACGTGGAGCAAAGCCGTGGAGGATGCGGGCGGGACCGCAGCGCGTCTCGGCAGTCCCGCCACCCACGTCTCTCTGGTCTGCTGGGGGTGCTCCTCCCACCCCAGCAGACCAGGCTTTTCTCACCGATGATGCCTGGGGTAGAGCAGCTGGGGCACTGCCGGGTTGGTCCCGCAGCGCCGCTCCTCGGCACTACTGGACCAACCCGGCAGCACCCCAGCTGCTCTGCCTCAGGCGTCCCCAAGTCAGCCGCTGCTGAAACTGACCAGCGGCTGACTACAGGAAGCCCGAGGCAGAGCCCGAGGCTGCTGTGGTGCTGCCGGGTTGGTCCCCGCAGCGCTGAGGTGCAGTGCTGCAGGGCCCCAACTGCTCTGTCCCAGGTGTCCAGATTCAGCTGCTGTTGAAACTGATCAGCGGCTGATTCCAGGAAGCCCAGGGCAGAGCAACTCTGCCTCGGGCTTTCTGTAGTCAGCCGCTGGTCAGTTTCAGCAGCGGCTGAATCTGGACGCCAGTTCCGACTTACATACAAATTCAACTTAAGAACAAACCTACAGTCCCTATCTTGTACATAACCCGGGGACTGCCTGTATTTCAGAGACATTTGGTGGAGGCATAAGCATCCAGTACTATTAACTGCTCTGCAAAATCGGGACCTGCACGAGTAAATTACCTGAAAAAATTAGGAGAAAAATATTTTTTCTGGCATATTCTTTCTAGGAGAGATAACAGTGATTTGAACTTTGAAAAGGAAGAAGTAATACTTTTCTAAGAGTTGTGGTTCAGATATTGTCTGTATTTGCTGGGTTACTAAATCACTCCTCTTGTAATGCAGGTTCACAAAAAGGAGGCCCAAATTCACACCAAAAGCTTGAGGAAGCTTAACTAATTGTGAACACAAATTAGTGAAATCAGACATCTGAGTGAAAACTGCACCTTCATTTTGGATTTAATTTTAGGCCAGGTTTTACAGTGTTTTTCTCCTGTGACTAAGGATTTTTGTCTATGTTTTGTAACAGACTTTTACAAACCTCTAACCAAAGTCACCTTCATTTAGACTTTTCCAGCTTTGCAGCCCTGGGAAATCTGGATTGCTAAACGGGCTGTTAACTTCCATGTGCACAGCAGGCATCCGAATTTACATGTTCTGTTGACTCAGGAGTATCCCCATACGCAGAAAGGATGGGCACAAATTAGGAGTGGGTTCACTCCTATGGGCATAGGAACAGGTGAAGGTGCCAATCACACCGTGAAACTCACGCTGGCTGAAATTCGCAAAGACAAAACCCTTACTTGGGATGACCAAAACAGCACGTCTACACGGGAAAAGGGTCCCCAGCCACTTGCAGAAGGGTGACTGCTGCGCCAGCCATGTGATTTGCAGCGAGGGAGGGCCGCTCACAACCCAAGGACGTGCAGACGGATACTCCTGCCATTTCTAAAACGAGCACGACGTCCCCAGGGTATCATCCAGACAGGCCTCTCCCCCCCCAGCCCCGCCCGCCCGAGGGGGGCAGCCTGCCCCTTCCCCGCAGTACCTGCCAGCAGCTTCTCCTTCAGCTGGTTGAGCACGTGGGCCGACGTGGGCCCTTTGGGCTTGTACAGGGCGAACAGCCCGCTGAGCGAGAAGAGTTTAGCGGCTGCGCTGTGGGCCACAGGCTGCCCCATCTCCCCCTGCACCTTCTCGGCCATGCTCCGGCTTTCCGCGGCGCTTCCCTGCCGCCCACGTGGAGCGCCTCTCTCCGCCCCGGGCCGCTGCAGAGCGCGCCGGGAGATGTAGTGTTCGCCAGGCCGGGGAGAGCGTGCCCGGGCTGAGCAGCTTTTCAGAGACACGGGGGGGAGAGGCACAGGATGGCAACCGCGCTGCGGTGGTAGGGGCGCCTGGGAGGGCTTGATGCTCCGTGGAGGGCAGGAGACTTGCGGTCGTCGCCTTCCCCTCTGCTCGGGATGCGATGCGCTGTCGCACAGGGGGCTCCGTTTGTACTTGTTCTTCCGCCACAGTTGCCAAAAATAGTGATAGAAATGTAGCCCTGTTAGTCTGGTGTAGCTGCAGCAAAATGCAGGACTATGTAGCACTTGAAAGACTCACAAGATGGTTTATTAGATGATGAGCTTTGGAAAGCTCATCATCTAATAAACCATCTTGTGAGTCTTTCAAGTGCTACATAGTCCTGCATTTTGCTTCAGTTGCCAAAATGTGTGCCTTGAGCGTCAGCGAGGACACAGAAGGAGTAGCCGCCCTCTTAAACTGAAACCTCTTAGTAGCTGAAACAAAAAACAGGACTGTGTAGCACTTTAAAGACTCACAAGATGGTTTAATAGGTGATGAGCTTTCCTGGGCCAGACCCACTTCCTCAGATCAAATAATGGAAGAAAATTGTCACAACCATATATACTAAAGGATACAATTTAAAAAAATGAACACATATGAAAAGGACAAATCAAATTTCAGAACAGAAGGGGGATGGAGGGGGGAAAGAGGGGAGGCAAATGTCTGTGAGCTAATGATATTAGAGGTGATAACTGGGGAAGCTATCTTTGTAATGGGTAAGATAATTAGCGCCTTTATTCAAATTTGAGTGTAAAGTGTCGAATTTAAGCATGAATGACAGTTCAGAGGATTCTCTTTGAAGTGAAGTCTTAAAAGGTCTTTGAAGCAGGTTATCACTCTTAGCAGCTGGGCACTTACAGAATCATAGCATCCTTAGACCTGCAAGGGACCTCAGAGGTTGTCAAGTCCAGTCCCCTGCCCTGCAAAAGGGCCAAGCACAGGGATCATCCCTAAGTTTATCTGCCCTACTCTAACATCACTCCCGTGATGAAGATTCCATACCCTCCCTGGGCAATTTATTCCAGCATCCAACCCCCCTGACAAGAAGTTTTTCCTACTCCCCAAAGTAAACTGCCCTTGCTGCAATTTAAGCCTATTGCTTCTTATCTTATCATCAGAAGCCAAAGAGAACAATTTGTCTCCCTCCTTCTTGTAACACCCTTTTAGTTACTTGAAAACTATTATCATGTGCCCTCTCTGTCTTCTCTTTCCCAAACTAAATCCAATTTTTTCAGTCTGCTCTCAGAGGTCATGTTTTCTAGACCTTTAATTGTTTTTGTTGCTTTTCTCTGGACCCTCTCCAATTTTACCACCTTTCTTGAAATGTGGTGCATAGAAGTGGACACAATACTCTAATTGAGGCCTAATCAGCACAGAGTAGAGTGGAATAATTACTTCTCATGTTTTGCTCACAACACTCCTGTTCATGCTTCCCAGAATCATGTTTGCTTTTTTGCAATAGTGTCATGCCATTGACCCATATTTAGTTATGATCCCCTAGATCCCTTTCTGCATTACTCTTAGGGTTGCCAGGTGTCCGGTATTCACCCGGATAGTCCGGTATTTTTGGCTCCTGTCTGGTAAAAAAATTCAGAGAATACCAGACACCTAAGATGTCCAGTATTTTCTGCATTTTTCCCCAGCCAGGAGGCAAAAATGCTGGGCATCTGGCAACCCTACAAACACTCAGCATCCAGCCTCCCACCTCCAGTACTCCCCCACGGCTCCCAACACCCCCAACCTCCATGCTTACCTGGTTCCCCAAGGCAGCTGTCACAAAATGGCTGCTGGCCAAAAGACCTAGGGGAAGCTCTCACCCTGGGTCTTAGTTCTCAACCACTTACTCTTAAAGGGGACATGCTCTTTTATTTATTTTTTTTGGCTTAATAAGTCCTTGGAGTCCCTTTTGGGGGACTCCCTCCCCTTTTTTCCCCCTTCAACAGAATTTTTCCTGTTTTTCTGGGGGGGGGGAAGGTTGGTATTTTTGTTTCAACCATCTAGCAACCCTAATTACTCCTTCCTAGACAGTCACTTCCCATTAGGGCTGGCCTTACCATAAGGCCAACTGAGATGGCTGCCTCAGGTGCCAAACTGTGTGTGGGGGGGAGGGGGGGAGTTGCCACTGGGACCCAGCAGGTAGAAAATTGTGTCTGCTGCTAGTGCATATGTATTCTTTCTGCTCTGAAAGCTAAATGTTACTTAAAATTTTTGAACAGAGCATTTTAAGTTATTAGTTCTCCTTTATTGGGGAAGGTAGCAGAGCAGTACGATGAGAAGAATAGAACAGGAAGAAGGCAGAATTGAGACCTTTCAAAGTTTTTGCCCAAGCAAGGGGACATGGGGGCATCATTTGAGCTCCCTGTCTCAGGTGCCAAAATGTTGTGAGCTGGCCCTGCTTCCCATTCTGTGTACGTGAAACTGATTATTCCTCCCTAAGTGGAGTACTTTGCATTTGTCCTTATAAAACTTCATCCTATTCTCTCAGACCATTTTTCCAGTTTGTTCAGATCATTTTGAATTATCTGAAAGCACTTGCAAGTCATTCCAGCTTGGTATCATTTGCAAATTTAATAATCATACTCTCTATGCCATCATCTAAATAATTGATGAAGATATTGAACAGAACTGGTCCCAAAACTGCGAAACCCTACTTGTTATGCCCTTCCGGCATAATTGTGAACCATTAAGAACTAATCTCTGAGAACGGTTATCCAGCCAGTTATACATCTAGCTTATAGTAGCCCCATCTAGGTTGTATTTCCCTAGTTTATTGATAAGAATATCATGCGAGACTGTATCAAATGCTTTACTAAATTCCAGATATACCACGTCCACCATCTCCCCCTTATCCACAAGGCTTGCAATCCTGTCAGAGAAAGCTATCAGATTGGTTTGACATGATTTGTTCTTTATAAACCCATGCTGGCTGTTACCTATCTGTGATGGGGTGCAGTCACAGAAGACCCCTTGGGAGTGCTTTCCAGTGTTCTGACAAGGCCACTGCCACTCACCTTCCTGCTCTCTGGGGCTTCTCACAGCCCTTTCCTGCTGGGCCAGCTCCCTGGTCTCCCACACTCAAGGCACAGAGCTGAGATCACTGCTCCATTCCGGAAAGATGCGGTACAGACACTGAAACTCCTCAGGTCCAAGGAAAATGCAGTGGCCGGCCCAGCTTCCCAGTATACTACTCCCCAGATGGGATCAGAACCCCAAATGAATTATTTAGGTAAGCCCCCTTTAACAATGAAAGGGGGAATGTACACAGAGATTGCTCCCCCAGGTAACAATTATTTACGCTGGGCTTGATGATAGTAAATAAAAGTGATTTTATTAAGTGCAAGCAGTGGGATTTAAGTGGTAATAAGGGAAAACAGGCAGAGCAAAGTAGATTACAAACATAAAATAACAGAAAACGCTTAGCTAATTCTAACACTAAAACCTCAGTACAAACTTACTACAAACTCACCCTAAAACTGTTCCTTTTTCAGCTAAGCCTTCAAGTCAGCACTTCCCTCTCCCTTGGGTCTTTCGTTCTTTCCCTTGGGTGTGCCACGCCAGCCAGACAAAGACAAAGACCTGCTAGTTTCCTATTGTTTTAAAAATTCCCCACTTTTTCATGGGACATTACCTGGCCAGTCCCTACCAGTTAGGGAGGTCATGTGACTTCCTAAGCCCAACCATGCTAAGACGTAAAGACAAAAGGCTATTTACGTATGATTGCCCAGACATTGAGGCATCCCAGCATCGGAAACATCTTTGATGGCTTTCCTTTGCACATTTAAACCCATAAAGCATTCCATACGCCATGGCTGTGTCTACACTGGCACGATCTTGTGCAAAAACTTGATGTCTGTCTACACTGGCCACATGTTCTTGCACAAGTAAACTGATGTTCTAATGTATGAAATCAGGGCTTCTTGCACCAGAACTCTGATGCTCCCACTCAGGAATAAGCCCTTTTGTGCAACTGTTCTTGCGCAAGAGGCCAGTGTAGACAGGCAACATGAATTTCTTGCACAAGAAAGCCCTTTGGTTAAAATGGCCATCAGAGCTTTCTTGCACAAGAGAGCATCTACACTGGCATGGATGCTTTTGCGCAAAATTACATCTCTTGCGCAAAAGCACATGCCAGAGTAGATGCTCTCTTCTGGAAGAGTTTTTGCAGAAGAACTCTTCCACAAAAGAGTTTTTGCGTGAGAACGCGCCAGTGTAGACGTAGCCCCCATATGTCTAATTTTACACACAAGAATGATACATACACCAACATAAGATAAACAGATCCAGCGGATTATGACATTAAGATTGATAGGTTACATGGGGCAATTTGTCCAAAGCATCTTTGAGTTATGTATATTTGCATCCGTAAGTTCATTACACAAAGCATGGGGGGAGGGGTGTCCATCACACTATCATCTTATTGTGTTCTAGATGTTTGCAGATGAATTCCTTAATTATTTGCTCCATAATCTTTCCAGGCACAGAAGTTAAACTGACTTCTTTTCATTATAGTTATCACATATGTGTTTTTAAAGTGCTAAGGGCTTGAACATTGTGTTACTAACTAAATGAGAGAGAAACACCAGGTCTGATTCTCAGCCCACTTGCACTGGTATAATTTATAAATGAAAATGAACTTTGGCAAAGTATCAGAGGGGTAGCCGTGTTAGTCTGAATCTGCAGAAGCGATGAGGAGTCCTGTGGCACCTTATAGACTAACTGAAGTGTAGGAGCATAAGCTTTCGTGGGCAAAGACCCACTTCGTCAGATGCATGTAGTGGAAATTTCCAGAGGCAGGAATAAATATGCAGGCCAGGATCAGGCTGGAGATGACCAGGTGGATCCAATCAAGGAGGATGAGGCCCACTTCTAGCAGCTGATCTGGAGGTGTGAATTCCAAGAGAATAGAAGCTGCTTTTGTAGTTAGCAAGCCATTCACAGTCTTTGTTTAATCCAGAGTTGATTGTGTCAAACTTAAAGATGAACTGTAGCTCAGCAGTTTCTCTTTGAAGTCTGGTCCTGAAGTTTTTTTGCTGCAGGATAGCTACTTTTAGATCTGCAATTGTGTGTCCAGGAAGATTGAAGTGTTCCCCTACAGGTTTTTGTATGTTGCCATTCCTAATATCAGATTTGTGTCCATTGATTCTTTTACGTAGGGACTGTCCTGTTTGGCCGATGTATATAGCAGTGGGGCATTGTTGGCACATGATGGCATATATTACGTTGGTGGATGTGCAGGAGAATGTACCAGTGACAGTATGGCTGATCTGGTTAGGTCCTGTGATGGTGTTGCTGGTGTATATATGTGGGCAGAGTTGGCACCGAGGTTTGTTGCAAGGATTGGTTCCTGAGTTCGAGTTATTATGGTGCGGTGTGTAGTTGCTGGTGAGAATATGCTTCAGGTTGGCGGGTTGTCTGTGGGCAAGGACCGGCCTACCTCCCAAGGCCTGTGAGAGCGAGGGGTCATTGTCCAGGATGGGCTGAAGATCACTAATGATGCGTTGGAGAGGTTTTAGCTGGGGACTGTAGGTGATGGCCAGTGGTGTTCTGTTGGTTTCTTTCTTGGGCTTGTCCCGTAGCAGGAGGCTTCTGGGTACACGTCTGGCTCTGTCAATCTGTCTCCTCACTTCCTCGTGTGGGTATCGCAGTTTACAGAATGCTTGTTGAAGGTCTTGTAGGTGTAGGTCTCTGTCTGAGGGGTTGGAGCATATGCGGTTGTACCTCAGTGCTTGGCTGTAAACAATGGATCGTGTGGTGTGTCCGGGATGGAAACTGGAGGCATGCAGGTAAGTATAGCGGTCGGTAGGTTTTCTGTATAGGGTGGTATTGATATGACCGTCACTTATTTGTATCGTGGTGTCCAGGAAATGGACCTCCCGTGTAGATTGGTCCATGCTGAGGTTGATGGTGGGGTGGAAGCTGTTGAAATCATGATTTCAACAGCTTCCACCCCACCATCAACCTCAGCATGGACCAATCTACACGGGAGGTCCATTTCCTGGACACCACGATACAAATAAGTGACGGTCATATCAATACCACCCTATACAGAAAACCTACCGACCGCTATACTTACCTGCATGCCTCCAGTTTCCATCCCGGACACACCACACGATCCATTGTTTACAGCCAAGCACTGAGGTACAACCGCATATGCTCCAACCCCTCAGACAGAGACCTACACCTACAAGACCTTCAACAAGCATTCTGTAAACTGCGATACCCACACGAGGAAGTGAGGAGACAGATTGACAGAGCCAGACGTGTACCCAGAAGCCTCCTGCTACGGGACAAGCCCAAGAAAGAAACCAACAGAACACCACTGGCCATCACCTACAGTCCCCAGCTAAAACCTCTCCAACGCATCATTAGTGATCTTCAGCCCATCCTGGACAATGACCCCTCGCTCTCACAGGCCTTGGGAGGTAGGCCGGTCCTTGCCCACAGACAACCCGCCAACCTGAAGCATATTCTCACCAGCAACTACACACCGCACCATAATAACTCGAACTCAGGAACCAATCCTTGCAACAAACCTCGGTGCCAACTCTGCCCACATATATACACCAGCAACACCATCACAGGACCTAACCAGATCAGCCATACTGTCACTGGTACATTCTCCTGCACATCCACCAACGTAATATATGCCATCATGTGCCAACAATGCCCCACTGCTATATACATCGGCCAAACAGGACAGTCCCTACGTAAAAGAATCAATGGACACAAATCTGATATTAGGAATGGCAACATACAAAAACCTGTAGGGGAACACTTCAATCTTCCTGGACACACAATTGCAGATCTAAAAGTAGCTATCCTGCAGCAAAAAAACTTCAGGACCAGACTTCAAAGAGAAACTGCTGAGCTACAGTTCATCTTTAAGTTTGACACAATCAACTCTGGATTAAACAAAGACTGTGAATGGCTTGCTAACTACAAAAGCAGCTTCTATTCTCTTGGAATTCACACCTCCAGATCAGCTGCTAGAAGTGGGCCTCATCCTCCTTGATTGGATCCACCTGGTCATCTCCAGCCTGATCCTGGCCTGCATATTTATTCCTGCCTCTGGAAATTTCCACTACATGCATCTGACGAAGTGGGTCTTTGCCCACGAAAGCTTATGCTCCTACACTTCAGTTAGTCTATAAGGTGCCACAGGACTCCTCATCAACTTTGGCAAAGTCATCAGAGTTACAGCAGCATACAGAAATCAATCCTTATCTTTTTTAAATCAATTGTAAAATTCCCATTGATCTATATGGAAACAGGGATAGTACCTAAAGAAACTCAGCCAGCAGTGAAAACACTTTGGTTATGTCTACGCTGGTGAGTTCTTGCACAAGAATGGCTGTTTTTGTGCAAGAACCTGCAGAGTGTCCACACTTTCCGCCTGCTCTTTCACAAGAAGATTTACAGTACGGCGTCGGAAGACAGAGCTTCTTGCGCAAGAGCTATGCTCTTTTCTAACAGGTGTAAGCCCTCTTTCACAAGAGGGCAGTGTGGACATGCAGCGGGGTTTCTTGCGCAAGAAAGCCCTATGGCTAAAATGGCCATCAGAGCTTTCTTGCGCAAGAAAGCGTCCACACTGCCATGGATGCTCTTGCGCAAAAGCACATGGCAGTGTGGATGTGTTCTTGCACAAGAGTTCTTGCACAAGAACCCTTGCCAGTGTAGACATAGCCTTCTGGACCCATGTCCTCTCAAATTGGTTATTTGTAGTCTGAATTTGTCTGCACATTTTTAACAATGGGGGTAATTAACCACTGAAACAAGATACCAAGGGAGAAATTTGATTTTTTTTATCACATGAAATTTATTAAGTTTGGGTATCTTTCAAAAAGACACAAAAGCTCAGCCAGAAATTGCAGGCTTTATAAGAAATTACTGTCTGAAATTCTATTGCCTGTGTCATACTGTCTGGTCATAATGATCCCTTCTGGCTTTATAATCTATGAATCTATGATCATCTAAGCACATGCATAAGTATTCTTTAATGAATAGGATGGAACGTCTTCAGTTTCTGTCAGTATAGAAGCTGCTAGAAGTTTCTCCCTATCAAGCAGGCTCAGATTTGAGATTTTGGTCATTTCCTAGTTTATAGACAACTTGATTTCTTGATTATCACATTTATGTGCGCTATTTTAACATTTTGGGCTCACCATAAACATGCATGTAGTTTAGACTCTTACCAAATAGCACAGGTGTTGAATGAGGATATTTAGAGATATTATATCATTCTGCAGCAAGATACACGGCTTTCTGATTAATGGGTTTGGAAAGCAGCTCTCCCTCTCACTCAACACAGTGTTAGTCGTAGTACCTTTGTTACATGACTTAAAATAATTATATTCCACTGAGTGGATATTAAGGCTATTAATCTTTCTGCTTTTGTAGAAGTCCTGCAAGAAAATGTTCACTGGGACAGGAATTTTCTAGATTTCTAAGTCATTCAGTTTAGTTGGTTTAAGAAGTGCGGTGCTCAAGTCTTACTCTTCAGGCCTGATTCCTGCACACTCCTTACTCTGAAAAAACTAGAATTAGTGCCAGAGCAAGGGATGCTATATTGGGAGCCACATTTTCTCAGAGACAGGAGAAATTGCTTAGTCTGCAAGGAACATAAACCTAGGAGATTAATACAAATTGCTACTTTTAGCAACAAATATTTGTACATGGGGTTGCCAGATACATTCAGAAAAAAGACTGAACATGGTGGGGGAAAAAATTGGTTGAGCAAAAAGAGTCAATGCGCCTTTAAATCACCACGCTGCACACTCCCCCCACCCCCGCCAGACACGGCAGGGGAAGACAGTCCCAAGCGGCCTTCCATCCAAGAAAAACAGAAAATACCAGACATTTTACATGTCCAGTATTTTCTGGGGTTTTTTTTAAACCAGACAGAGCCCGCGAAAACCGGACACTCGGCAACCCTATTTGTAGAGAGCAGTGGGTATCCCATATGGAGCAGAGCACTTCACTAGGGATGTAAATGTTTAACCAGTAAGCCTCACTCTTAATGGGTGAGGCTTTTTAGTTCCGATTAACTGTTAGGGGCTGGAGCAACTCCCTGCCCACCTAGGCAACTGCTCCAGCCTATGGGCCCACCGCAGGCAGGGACTGCTCTGAATGGCCGGCCGAAGCTGTCCCTCTCCATGGCAGGCCCACCTGGCCCCCTGGCCACAGATTACATGCTGGCTGCCCAGAAGCAGGGTCATCCACTGCTGACTCTGCTCCCGTGGAGGGCTCGCTGCAGGGTCTGCTGTACAGCCTCTCTCTGAGTTATGAACGAGTTACGGACCAAACACTTGGTTGGAACTTGATCCGTTCGTAACTCGGACCCCATTGAGTTACAAGCGACCGTGCTGTTCGTAAGCAAGGGTCGTGTTCGTAACTCAGGGACCACCTTTACGACCACTCCATGGGAGTTTTGGTCGTAAGTGCGAACGGTCGTAACTCAACCATTCGCAACTTGGGGAGGGGCTGTATAATGCTTATTCAAGCTTTAGACAACAGAGCCCACAGCACGTGTAAGTAACCACCGGGGTTTTTAGCAGTAACGTGGTTACATTTTTAAACAACTTTTTACATCCCTGCACTTCACACTGGTAAACTATTGCTTGGAGACCATCTCACGGAAGTCAGCAAGCAGGGCCCTGTCTGCATAGAGCTCAGAGCAGGATGAGGGCCTATATTTATTTATGTACTTCAGTAGCATATGGTAGGTTAATTTACTTGTTCCAGAATGGGAACTAAGTACAGATCCTCTGAATCCTACATGCCTGGCCTCACCACTAGACCATTCTTTCTCCCCCATGTCCCTACTAAAACCTTGAACCTACTGTCTGCATCGACTTCAGCATCACTCAGGCCAGGTCACAGGTGAGTAATTTGTTTTAGTAAAAGCCTGTGTCTTAGTTGTAAGTAGTTTTCTTCTTAAAAAAACACCCCAATCCTCTCTCCCTTTTAAAAAAATGTGTGTACGGTGCTTTGAAAGTGCTAAATAGTCTTTTATAGATAGGACTCGGGAAAAATAAACCTCTGGAAATAAGGCAGGACTTAATGATACAAATTTTTGCTAGTGTTTGTTGACACAGCTATACATTGACCATAAAATATTGGCTGCTATTTTAGGGTTAATTCCCTAAGGATGAGGCCATTATTGCTGATGCATGATGATGACGACGTCCTGATCCTCTCCTAAAAAGACAAATGGAGAAATCCAGATTCATGGAAAAGGTCATTGGGAATTTTGCAGTTGATTTTAGTGGATTCAGGGTCTTTCCCAAAGCATGGGGCAGGAAACCTCTACCTACAACAATCCTGGCCTGAGAAGTCCCTTTTACATGTGTACTTTAGCTGTGCTAATTTAATCATTTGAAAATGGGATTCTAACACTGTCCTAGTAAAAATCAGTTTGCACTGCATTCTAACAGACCTGTGGGGGAAAAAAGATGCCAATCTAAGGATTGAAATGTGAGCCACTTATCCCTAGCACTATCACTAGGTCAATGGGCCTGCAAGTGCTTCCTAATATTAGATGGGTCAGCAAAACAGACTGCAGAAAAATGTGGAACATCACCATCTGCACAAAGATATCAGTCATGCAAAGAACATCTTGACTTTTCAATAATGCAACAGCACCATGGGACTATGAATAGCCTTCCTGTACAGACTACCTGTGACGGCTGCTTTTTCAGAGCTGGCTTCATCAGAGAAAAGTTTTGAAATGATTGAATTAATATAAGTCACTTAAAGCTATGGCTGGGCATAGAGTCTGTATACGAGCTCCAGCAAGCAAGAGGAATTGCTAATTTTTGTTTTTCTTTCAGACTAGGATTTTCAGAGATCTCGAAGAAGTTAGGTGCCCGACTCTCACTGCAAAGCACTGAAGGCTGGGCATGGAATTTTCTTTGGCCCCTTAATTCTAGCTGAATGATTTAAAAAAAAACAAATAAACCAACCATGTTCTGCATACAAGACCTGAGCTTTTAAAGACTATTGAACACCTGTTTGACTTCACCAGAGTTTGGATCAGGGCCCAAAACCCAGGAAATATGTACAATTACCAAATGCTGTGTGTATTACAGACAAAGAACATGTGGAAGGCATATAAATAGATTCAGGTTTCTCCTTTTATCAGGCAATGCTATTTAGAACTCAGCAAATTGGTGATAGGAATCAGTTACTGCAGCCATGCATCTGATGAAGTGGGTCTTTGCCCACGAAAGCTTATGCTCCAATACTTCTGTTAGTCTAAGGTGCCACAGGACTGCTCGCCGCAGTTACTAAACCAGTTATCTCAAAATCACTTGTTAAAATTTGCCTTGGGTCAGTGTGTAGCCATGTAGCTAAAATGCAGCTTTATGTAATGTAATGTGCCTCAGTGTACCTTATCTGCCATCCTTTCTGACTTGCAGAAAGGAACAGCCTCGTGCTGTTGTTAAAGATGCATTAAGCAGGCTGTTTGTGTTCATTATTAATATTAAAGCAGGAATAAACCAAAAGGGTCAATTTGTCACTATTGTCACTGTAATTTTTGTTTGTACAAGTGCAGAATGAGAAGTGTGTGTTAGAAAATAAGTGTGAAGGCCGTCACTGGACCAGATGTTCTAGGGAGGAACCGAGGACAGACATAAAGGCGCTAGAAGATAGCTGCACAGCCCTGTTGAGATGTGAATGAAGGGCAGATTGATGACTAAAAATAAGGGAAGCACCTATAGTTTGCAACAAAATATCTGTGATATAAAAAAAAAACTTTAAAAAATAGTCATCAACTGGCAATCAAATTACAGCATGACCGTGTGAAACTTACTGATCCCAATTAAAACACCTACTATAAAAAGGGGATGCTTAGCCATAATTTTTGGCTTCTTAATCTTTACCAGTCTGGACTGATACAGCCCCGCTCCTTCCTATTCGTGATCAATTTGGTTGGCCACCAGAGAGATTTGGTGAGCTGGTAAATATAACTTCAATTGGTGGGACTCTCTGGCTACGTCTAGACTGGCATGATTTTGCGGAAATACTTTTAACGGAAAAGTTTTTCCATTAAAAGTATTTCCGCAAAAGAGCGTCTAGATTGGCAAGGATGCTTTTGCGCAAAAAGTGCTTTTGCGCAAAAGCATCCGTGGCCAGTCTAGAGGCGATTTTGCACAAGAAAGCCCCGATCGCCATTTTAGCCACTGGGGCTTTTTTGCACAAAACAATTCTTCCCTGTCTACACTGGGCCTCTTGCGCAAGTATTCTTGCGCAAGAGGGCTTTTTCCCGAGTGGGAACGTGAAAGTATTTGCGCAAGAAGCACTGATTTTGTACATTACAAAGTCAGTGCTCTTGTGCAAATTCAAGCGGCCAGTGTAGACAGCTGGCAAGACTTGCCAGTCTAGATGCACCCTCTGTGTGTGTGTGTGTTTGTCTTTGTAAGCATATGCTAGCTGCTTTACTATTGCATTCTTAATAAACACTGAGTATTGCCTTTCCCCCTAAAAAGATCTTGTGTGCTTCTTATAAGCATAATAAGTGGTATTTGAAAGTCATTACCATCTGCTCAGTAGCCTATTTAAAATGAAGTGCTGGTCACAAAAAAGCACCACCACAACTGTCAAATGGATGAAATCCTATAAACAGAGTCCTGTGCAGATACAAAATTTGCATTGTATCCAGTCTGCTGCTGTAAAACGAATATCCACATATTTGCAGAACTCTAATTATAAAGGTGTCCCAGATCTTTAGGCAAAGACAATGGAGTTACTCTGTTTTCACCAGGATGCCCACAGCACAGATAGAGAATGATATTTCCTTCTGCAAATTAAGCTCATTACTGTTCTGCTTGTTGTGGAAAAGTGGACTTTTCTAAATAAATATTGTTAAGAGAAATGACGTTGGACTTCAGTGTCTTACAGCAGACACAGTATGGAAATCTGTGACCATGTATCAACCTTCTGTAACACATTTCATAGCTCCAACTTTATTTTCCACGTACAATGAATAATTGGAGGGAAAGAAATGATCGTTTATGCTTTTTTCCCCCGCAAAAAATAGAAGAAAGGATCCAGATGTTTGAAACTGTAGGTTAGGGTCCTGCAAGTCACCTACAGATGCACCCAGCTGTACCTGGGTGAAACAGCGTGTAGGATTGGGGCCTTAATTATTATCTGTTGTCACCAGGCCTCAGTGAGTCACAGCTATGAATGCCAAATTCAGGACAGACTACTGAGAAACAGGGTACACTCATCCCAAAGTGGGGTTATTGTTATAAAACAATACCAGGCCAATAATGACATGAACTTCTATATCACCACAATGGTTAATAAGGAGTTAAAATGCAGTCTCCTTAGGCAACCCAGCCATTGGCTTACCACACAGACACCAGACTTTATGATGAGTCGTTATTGAAAAATCAATCAATTATAGGGAACTTCGATCCCAACGGACTAGCCACCTAGCCAGGTCAACATAGTCAAGATATAACTCAGACCTTACCCATTCATTATGCTGATGCCAATCCTTAAACCAAAGGTTTAATCAGAAAAGAAGAAAAGTTATAAATGGTTTAATACACACACACACACACACACACACACACACACACACACACCAAAATCCTTATATCAGGTTTGAAGCAGTGATCACATGAACTTCTAGCTTGCAAAAGTCTCTCTGGAATTACCCAGACAGATGGAGGGGCTGGAGGGAGATCAGTCCTTATTCAAAACTTCCTTGTTAGAAATTGTCGTGTGGTTCAATTTATTTTAGATCCAAGGGAAACCAGTACACTCCAGGGCTACTTAACCACTTTCTTATTTATTGCAAGCTTTAAGCAGTTAATACAGTTGTTTAAGTTTTACAAGCCTTAAAAACAATTACTGTACAATTTAAACCTTAAATGCTATAAATGCTAAAGCAATTAATACAGCACAAAGCAATGCAAAAGCAATTACTAAAAGATCTACTATCATACAATAATAAAGCCTAATTCACTTACACTTCACCTGTATATTACCTACAGTACCAGGCAGGAGGTTGTGGTTCCTTTTCTTCCCACAGACTGGAACGCCACGCACTGGGTCACCAATGCGAAGGACCTATTTACTTCTAGTTACATCGAGCAGGACATGTGGGACAATCCTGCCCATTCCCTCCCATCGATTGTTCTTACTAAGCCCATTTTATAGCAAAGCGAGATTTGGTTGTTCTAATAATATTTACCAATTGATTACATATTATAAAATGCCCAATGCCCCTATTTGGGGTACATTGTGCTACCCAGGATGTTATCTAAAACTATGTGCGTAGTTGACAGTTTCATGGCTGCATCTGTATTCTTTGCTTATCAGAAACAGAAGTACCAGTACAAGGCTGCTTGTCATGTGTTCTTGACGTGGTCTTGTGGACCATGCTTAATCTGTATTGTTATGCAAACCAGTTCCTGACTCTCGGGCCTTGCCTGCGTGCTTTGGTGCACCAGACTTGAGACAGAAATCCGCACTTTGGACAAGGCAGACATCACCATGGCAGGGTAGTCCAGGCTCCCTTACAGAAATCCAATCCAGAGAAATGACATGGGGAAATTAAGACAAAATAAAGATGTTTCAGGTGCCTTTTTATATCCTATCCCATGGAACTTTACTGTCTCAAAAAAGCCCACAGCAATGTCATTGCCCTAGAAAGTCCACGATCACATGAGCATATCACATGACCTTACATGGCTTGCTGAAACACACAGGCAGCCATTGCCCATATTTTTTTCCTAGGCATCTACAGGAAAGGTTTATGGGGCAGGATGAATTTATTTGGTGGCACATTATGGCTACATCTAGACTACATGGCTCTGGCGACAGAGGCATGTAGATGAGGCTACCAGGCATAGGAAAATGAAGCGGCGATTTGAATAATTGCCGCTTCATTTAAATTTACATGGCTGCTGTGCTGAGCCGATCAGCTGTTTGTCGGCTCAGCACAGTAGTCTGGACGCGCGGGTGTCGACATCAAAGGCATTTGTCGACCACCCAGGTATGCCTCCTGGAATTAGGTTTACCTGGGTGGTCGACAAATGCCTTTGATGTCGACACCCGCGCGTCCAGACTACCGCGCTGAGCCGACAAACAGCTGATCGGCTCAGCACAGCAGCCATGTAAATTTAAATGAAGTGGCGATTATTTAAATTGCCGCTTCATTTTCCTATGCCTGGTAGCCGCATCTACATGCCTCTGTTGACAGAGGCATGTAGTCTAGACGTAGTTGAGAGTTCTTCATGGATCATCAATACATATCTGTTTGGCCATAATGTTAATTCTACCTGGTGGGTATCACCCAGGTGTACAACATGTGTGAGGTACAAAGAATGGCTAATATTAGAATATTCATAACTTCAAATACAAAGATAATACATGCACCCGAACAGGATAATAATACTTAAGTCATAACTTTTCCATTGACATCTTACACGACATATTTTGTACAAGATTTGTTGCAATTGTATAACAGTGCTAATATTAATGATACATTCAAACATACAGCATCATACCAAGTAAATTCTTAATTATAGTGTGGGAGCAAGAATAACTTTTTTCTTGTAATCCAAGCAGATCAAACATCTAAAGAAGTGATAAACACTGCTTAGTTTGGGGATTCATTTTGGTTTAAGTGAGGTACTCAAGCACAGGTTTTGTTTTAAGCACCAAAGTAGTCCCACTGATGTTAATATTACTACCCATTGTATGCACATGCTTAAGTAACTTGCTGACTTGGGGCATTTCTGAAAAAATATGACTCACCATTACATATAAATAGCTTTCTATTTAATTCTATTTGTACTAATTCTACTACTTTTAGGAAATTATCCTCCATAGGAAAAATGATTCCTAAATCCAAAATATTTAAAGTTTAGAAATTAAATCTTAATTGGCGTACTTTACATGTTTCTAAAAATACTTGCTTTTTCTAATTCTAGAAAAAAAATTGTGCAACTATGAGTCAAATTTTGCTCTGGGTTATTGGCATGAATCCTGCTTTAATTTAGTCAAATAAATACAAAGTTGCTCCACTGACATGGATAGAATTACTTTTTAATTGATAGTGGGATATTTGAGAGCAGACTTTTGCCCACTGGCTTCAGTGGAATTAATCAGGAAACTAGCAGAATTTGATGCCTTAATGTTGGAGCTATGCTTTAAATGTTTTTTTTCTAAAGCAAATTTTGGTACAAGCCAGCTGAGGAAGAGAACAGACTGACTAAACTTCTTGGCTAATGGTAAATCACAAATTATATTAGAACCATAGAATCTGCTACTGTCTAAAGGCTTTTTCTTCAAGGGTCTTTTGAAACATATTAAATGTTAGTAAATGAAGCAACATATATAAGTAATACTGAGTGGGATGTGGCTATTAATCTTTGATATAATCTTGAGTCTGTAATAATGAGACAGCAGAAAGTGTCTGGAATCAGAAGAATCTTATATGCCCAGGGAGAAAATAACAATGAAATCCATTTTGCACTCTTTGATCTTGTTCTAACAGAAGTATCAGTAAAAGTCCGAGGCCTTGTTTAAATTTGTAAGGTTTCAAAGAATTGTAACTCTTCAAGAAGCTGGATTCCAATTAGGAATAAGGAAGAGATCGCTATTCTTTGGTTAGAAGAAAGGAACATTATACATAAAGGCTGCGTCTAGACTGGCATGATGTTCTGCAAATGCTTTGAACAGAAAAGTTTTTCCATTAAAAGCATTTGCGGAAAAGAGCGTCTAGATTGCCATGGATGCTTTTCCGCAAAAGCACTTTTTGCGGAAAAGCATCTGTGCCAATCTAGATGCGGTTTTCCGCAAGAAAGCCCCGATCGCCATTTTCGCCATCAGGACTTTTTTGCGCTAAACAGTTTTTAGCTGTCTACACTGGCCCTCTTGCGCAAATACATTTGCGCAAGAGGGCTTTTTCCTGAATGGGAGCATCATAGTATTTGCGCAAGAACACTGACAATCTTACATTAGATCGTCAGTGTTCTTGCGCAAATTCAAGCGGCCAGTGTAGACATCTGGCAAGTTTTTCCGCAAAAGCAACTGCTTTTGCGGAAAAACTTGCCAGTCTAGACGCAGCCGAAGGGTTTTACTTTTAGCCAGTTGAGATCCTGACTGCCTCTCTGTGGATAGATATGAAGAGTTTAAGGTCAAAAGAGACTATTAGGTCACGTAGCTTCACATCCTACATAAGACAGACTATTACATTTTACCCAGTTACCCCTGTGATGAGCCCTTGTTTTTAACTACAGTATAACTTACGTTTAGCTAAAGCATATCTTCCAGAAAGGTAATCAGTCTTGGTATGAAGACCTCAGATACAGAATCCACCATTTCCCTTGGTAGTTTATTCCGGTGGTTAAGTATATAAGTTAAGTGTAACTTGAATTTCTAAGTTGTATGTACCTGGCTTTAGGTTTTAGCCACTGGTTCTTGTTAAGCTTTTCTCTGCAATGTTAGAGCCCTTTAGTACCTGGTATTTGCTCTCTTTGAAGGTACTTATATACTTGGGATGTTAAAATGCATTTGTTTAAGCAAATATTGTAACTGCTGAAAATTTCACATGTTTACACGCAGGCGGGAGGTGGCTCTCCAGGGGCCAGTGTGCATAGGCAGCCAGCTTAAAAGCCAGATATGGAGGCAGCAGTACGGTGAGGGAAGGGCTGAGTGTAACCGTGAAGGTTAACCAGAGATCCCAGGCTCATTTGTTAACCGTGTATACATTTACACTTTCACATCCCTATCATTCACAGTCATCAGTTTGTGATATGATTTGCAACTTGCAGCATGAGTTTTGGCTTCGTCTCCACGGGCAGATGTAAAGCGCTGGCTGTTACAGCATCGCTCACAGAGCACAGCAGTAAAAACGCTATTGGGTGTCCACATTGTCAGTTGCTGGTGCAGTCGCATGACCACACTCGCGGCACTTTCAGCGCCTTTGGGCACAGTGCATTCTGGGTAGCTGTCCCACCGGGCTTCTCCTTCTCTTCTGCCACAGAGGTTTGTAGGAAGGTGCGGGGTATCCTGGTCCTGTCCCAATGCCCTGTGGCACATTGCTTTGCATCCCAGCAACTCCTTTGCTTCTGTCCACATTTGGTGCCATCTTTCAGTGGCTTCTGTGATGCGCATTCTGCCTCCTCGGTCTGCGGGAATGGATCTGCCGCTGTTGAAGAACATGCTGATAGGTCTCACTAACACATCTCGCATGGCAGTCGAGTTATTCCTGAAGCTGCAATGTGACGATGAGGCCGTGCAGCATTTGTATGGCCTGAGATTGCTTGTGAATTCCCGGGAGTGCTGACCACAGTGGAACATTGCTTCTGGGCTCAGGAAACAAGCACTGAGTGGTGGGATCATATCATCATGCAATGGGATGATGAGCAGTGGGTGCAGGACTTTCAGATGAGGAACACCACTTTCATAGGATCATGCCTCCCCAGCCTACAGCCCAAGGACACATGCATGAGAGCTGCCCTGCTGATGGAGAAGCTCATGGCAATTGCACTGTAGAAGCTGGCTATTCCAAATAGCTTTCACTTGGACACCAGTCAGTTTGGAATGGGAAAGTCCATGGTTGGATTTGTGCTGGTGCAAGTGTGCAGGGCCATCAATTGCATCCTGCTCTGAAAGACTGTGACTCGGCAACATGTGTGTAAGTGTGGCTGGTTTTGCATGGATAGTTTTCCTAAACTGTGGAGGGGGAATACATGGCATTCACACTCCGATTCTGGCACCAGACCATCTAGCCTCCGAGTACATTGCCTGCAAGAGGTATTTCTCCATGGTTCTGCAGGCGCTTGTGGATCACCATGGGCATTTCAAGGACATTAATGCAGGCTGGTCTGGAAAGTGCATGAATAAGGAAAGGTTATTTTGAATAGGAAAGTATTATTTACTTGCTCCCATAATATAAGAACTAGAAGCCACCAAATGAAATTAATGGGCAGCAGGTTTAAAACAAATAAAAGGAAGTTCTTCTTCACACAACGCATAGTCAATCAATGGAACTCCTTGCCAGAGGAGGTTGTGAAGGCTAGGACTATAACAAAGTTTAAAAGAGAACTAGATAAATTCATGGAGGTTAAGTCAATTAATGGCTATTAGGGTAAGGAATGGTGTCCCTAGCTCCTGTTTGTCAGAGGGTGGAGATGGATGGCAGGAGACAAATTGCTTGATCATTACCTGTTTGGTTCTCTCCCTCTGGGACACCTGGCCACTGTCGGCAGACAGGATACTGGGCTGGATGGACCTTTGGTCTGTGGCCTTTCTTATGTTCTTATCTTTCAGAATACTTGCTTGTTCGGGAAGCTGCAAGTGGGGACTTTCTTCCAAGACCAGAAGATCACCAGGGGAGAAGTGGAAATGCCCATTGTGCTCACTGGAGACCTTGCCTACCTCTTAATGCCATGGCTCATGAAACATCAAGGAGCAGTTCAGCATCAGGCTGAGTAGATGCAGAATGACTGTGGAGTGTGCTTTGGACATTTGAAGGCCCGCTGGTGATGTTTGTATGGGAAGCTGGACTTGGTCAATGATAATATCCCTATGGTTATTGCTGCATGCTGTACCCTCCATGATACTTGTGAAGGAAACGGTGAAAGCTTCACTCAGGGCTGGACCAGTGACGCACAGTGCCTGGAGGCAGAGTGTGAAAGGCCCAAGACTAGGGCTATTAGAGGCGCACATTGTGGAGCCATAATGATCAGTTCTGCAGTCCCACAATACCTAGCAACAGATGATGTTCCCAGGCACTGTAGGCTGCATACCCGTAATGCTTCCACTGGTAATGAGAGAGCTCCCAACGTGAACACAATCTGTTGACAAAGGGAGCAAGTGTGAACATGCACTGGCAACCTTGCCATTGTCAATTTCTGCATGTCGACATTCGTTTCCTTGACAAAATTTGGTAGTGTAAACATGCCCTGTGTCTCACATGGATTCACTAAGCTGCTGATTGTCATTTTGATAGTTTTGTTTACTATGTGAATGTACTTTCCCTGTCTTCTGCCAGTAATCAAGCTTCCCAGACAAGTAAATACACATACCTTTGCCAGGAGAAGACTAGGTTTATGCACTGCCTTCCAAGCAGATTTTAAGAACATGTTTTTGGAACCCATCTATATCTCTTTGTACACCACCCAGATACAATTAATGCAAAGATTTTTCAGGCCTTGCGTGTCACCACTTAACATACGATACCTTCCGTGACACCTTTTAGATACATATTATAATGACAGTATGTGTTCAGGGTAATGAATGCGTCAGGTCTGAATTACAATGTGGCATTGAGAGACTCCCAGCATCACAAAAGGAAAAATGCTATATTGAAGCTCTGCAGTTCACCTTGAAATAGTATCCATAGCATGCAACTGCAGGGCTTGTCCCCATCAAGTACTGTGTGCTGAAGTCAATGGGGAATAGAGGGTGTTCATTAGAGGGCAAGATTGGGGCCCAATTGCTGACAGTGATTAAAGAGGCATTTTGCACCCTAGTAAAAAGAACAGAACTACAAGGTTCTACAGCTGTCCTACCCAAGGCTGTGCTATAGTAATCTACTATATTATTAGTGAGTGTGTGTCTATGTGAGGTCTGTCTGTCTGTGTTTGTTCAAGAACTCCTCCTAAATGGTAAGAGCTAGGACCACCATATAGCTTCCTCTTACCAACTTCACATAAGGTCAGGGTCCGGTTGTGCCAGGAAAATGGGGATGTGCCAGGAATGGGATGGCTTCTCAGAAAACCATACAGAAAAGAAACAGATTCCCCAGGCAAGTGAAAGGGTCTGACTGGAGGCACGTCTCCTTCTCCGTCCGGGACTGCTGCAGCCCCAAGACTCCCACTCCCGAGGCGCCCCTTAGGGGAAAGTGCATTCTTTACTCAGTGCAGGGAGCAGATGAATCTGGACCTGCCCCAGCAAGGGGACATGCAACCCTCCCCCGGCTGTGTCCGCTGGAGTTGCAGCATCACTGAAGAAGCAGTTCTTAACTGGCCCCACACTGCTGTGGGGAGAGAGGACTGAGATAGTCCATTCTCCCTGGGGCAGCCGGCCTATTGAACCCCTCAACCCCACCCCACCCCACAGCAATGAGTTAAATGAAGCACGGACATTTTCATTTCATTTTCCAAAAAACAAAAATGTAAGGACCCGAGCAACGCCAGGTAAACCTTTCAGTATCATGAGAAGTGCAATGCTTTGGACTAATAGTGACTATCAGTGTCGGAATTTACAGTCAGGCACTGAATGGAACATACTGGGAAACTGATATTTTGGTGAATGAGACACTACATAAGGTGACTAGAGATGTGCAAAAGGAGATCCACATGTGTTACTGAGTATGGCTGATGGCTTTGCTGATATCCTTCGGCTTCTAGTCCTTGCATTCAGAGGAAGGTCATTAAGTTCCACTGCTTCTGAAGTACATTTATTACTGTTAAATCTACTGCAGCCTATTTAGTCTTGATGCGCCGTAGTGAATCATTAATGAGACACTCATGCAGAGTCATAGAAGTTGTCTGATTACCCCATTCATTTTTAATAAGCTCGCTACATTTCTGAGCAACAACAGAAATTGGATAATGCTATACTTTGCTGCTGGAGTGCCCCTAAATTCAGCTCTAAATTATTAACTACAATGGCTGAGGGCAAGAGAGCTCTTAACCCTAAATTTATCTAAATCTTACACTATATAATTGATGCCCAGTTGTTGCTATTCCCCACTCCTTAAAAAAAAAATAAAAAAAAAAGCTTGAGGCTGGAAGAATTCCAGCTTTAATCTACTGCAGACTTTGAGGAACACTGCAATCAGCAAAACATGAACAAAAGATAACTCAGCCAAACTTCAGAGACATACAAAATGTGAACCCAACATCCCAGCAGAACTACTTTAACATTAAGCAGTCATGCCCTCATATGCCTAGACTTTGCTTGAATACTGTACTTGGAGGATCCATGTTTGCATGGGTTTCATCCAGAAACTCCATGACTATGTCTACACTGCAGAGTTGTGTTGTGGAGCATCCACACTGCAAGCCTGTTCTTGCACAAGAAAAAGTACAGTCAAGCGTAAGAACACAGGGCTTTTTGCACAAGAGTTATTCCTCTCCCCACGAGGAATAAGAAGGCAGTGTGGACAGGCAACAGGGGTTTCTTGTGCAAGAAACCCCTATGGCTAAAATGTCCCTCAGAGCTTTCTTGCACAAGAGAGCGTCCACACTGCCATGGATGCTCTTGCGCAAAAGCACGTGGCAGTGTGGACGCGCTCTTGCGCAAGAACTTGTGCACAAGAACTCTTGTGCAAAACGTTCTTGCACAAGAAGCCTGCAGGGTAGACATAGCCTATTTGTGTAAACTCCATGCTTAAAGCAGATAAAGGCACAGGCAGCTGGTGATCCTAGAGGTGGGGGGAGGCAACCCATCAGCCCCATCCCTTCTGCTCTCAGCCCCATCCCTGTCACCTGTCACCAGGGCCTCTGGGGATCCAAGCATCTCCACTCTGTAGGGTCAGGTCACACCTCCCCCAGTGGGCAGCAGGCAACCCCAGCATTCCCTGCACCCCGCAGCCTGGGAGCACAGGGGCAGCAGGTTGGACAGGGCGAGAGGGAGGGAGGACAGCACACAGCACGCAGCCTTCTCCAGTGGGGTGGGGGTGCAGGCAAATGGCGCGGAGCCCCTGCCTTCCCTGGAGCCTGGGGAAGGCATCCCCTTTGGCCCAAAGTGTGGGCAGCACCCATCCCCAGAATTGATAAGGCTGAATCCCAGAGAGCCCAGTGAGACGCAGAGATGTGCTGAAGGGGCGTGAGGACTGAGGGGCTGTTTCTACACTGGCACCCTTTTCCGTAAAAGGGATGCTAATGAGACACTTCGGAATTGCAAATTCCGTGGGGGATTTAAATATCCCCCGCGGCATTTGCATGAACATGACTGCCGCTTTTTTCCGGCTCGGGGTTTTGCCGGAGAAAAGCGCCAGTCTAGATGGGATCTTGCGGAAAATAAGCCCTTTTCCAGAAGATCCCTTATTCCATACTTGAAAGTAGGAATAAGGGATCTTCCGGAAAAGGGCTTATTTTCCACAAGATCCCGTCTAAACTGGCGCTTTTCTCCGGCAAAACCCCCTAGCCGGAAAAAAGCGGCAGCCATGTTCATGCAAATTCTGCGGGGGATATTTAAATCCCCTGCGGAATTTGCAATTCTGAAGTGTCTCATTAGCATCCCTTTTACGGAAAAGGGTGCCAATGTAGACACAGCCAGGGTGGAGTGTTGGTGGGGGTTGGGCTGGCTGCATATTAGCAACACTAAGGCTTCCACTTATGCTTTACTTCCACCACATGCACTATGATCATCTTCCCTACTCTGAAATGAGATATCTTGGCCCCCAAAAGTGACAAAACACAATCTACTCTTGCCTCCTTGACAAGCAAAAGAGACAGGCTTGACCAAACAACTCAGGCCGGTGCAATGGCCAAATAGAGAGAATTACCAAATCCTTGGAAGGTATCCCAAGAGTCTTCATTACATTTGGAAACATTTTGCGATCATTGGCTCATTGGTGTTTTGCCCGGGATGCATTATTACAATGATTGTTTATTAACAAAGTCGCCCTTCCAAAAGCCTAAAGTGTTTTATCATTTCCCAAGTTCTCTGTCACTGGAACCCTCACAAAGATGAATTAGATACTCTGAAAACAACCTAGGTAATAAAGCACTTTGGGAAGGCAACAAAATCTGAATTTCTTAGACTCGAGCCAACTAGCAGATGGCAAGAACTCAATGTCCTGGAAAATAAATCTTTCATGCATATGACTGCTCTGGCACCAGTCTGACACCCTGCTACCCATAAAGACCAGATGAAAGAGTTACAAGAAACCTATAGTTGTTCTGGTCCATGGGATCATAAAAAAATCATATAATTACTGCAAATGATAATGAGTCAGGCAACAAACATGGGATCCCTAACTTGCCTGCACACCACAGACAACAGTAATAATGGACTTTGGAAAAACAATCAATAATGTGCTAATAAATTTTATTGATTATTTCATCCCTCTGCTTTGGGGTAAATTTCCTCCACAGGGTCTATTTATATATTACAGACATTTACTGTGATTTAGCCTCCATGTCAAGTTTTTGCTGTTGTTCATACATCAGACTTGCATGGTGGAAACAGAGGAGAAAAGGAGGCGAGATTTTGTGCTTAAGGTTTGGGATTGGGACCCAGGAGAACTGAGGATCACTTTTTTGACTGTGCCACAAACTTCCTACCTGACCTCAGACTAGTCATTTCCTTTCTCTTTGCCCCACTACGCCACTTGCGAATATTTCCCTTTCCTACCATTTGTCTGTCTCGTCTATTTATAGTGTAAGCTCCTTGGGGTAATGACATCATCTTACTTACTATGTGTTTGTGTGGTGCCAAAGACAGTGTCGCCATTTCAGCTGGGACCTCTTGGTGCTACAAACATGTATTATTAATATAATATATTTTAACGATTCCTGTCTGAGAAAATCTATAAAAATGATGCCTTAAGTTTTCCATGATTCTTTAAGGCTTTAATTGACACTTAAGCAAGTAATTTGAGCCTTTTCCCCTTTTGTTTTCATACAATTTAACAGCTCAGATAACGGGGGTCTTTGTTTTTCAGAAGTATTGCGTGCATTTAGTTAATTCAGAGACAAATTTAAAATTCACTTGTTTTGGTATTGAAGAACTGCATTTTTAAGGAAGTTTAAAAGATTCCTGGCTGAGAACTGCATGGCAAAGTATAATACTGTATCAAGTATTTCCCCCCCGTTAATCTTTGCACCATGCAACCAACACAAAGAAAGGATCGCTCCACTACATGAGGCTGCTTGAGTGTCTTAGAACCGAAGAAATGGCTCCTGAGCCATTGGCTCTTTGTAGCAGGAATAGAGGGCCTGGCTGGGTTGCCAAGGCCCCGGCCCTTTCGGACAATCAGCGGGCAGTGAAATTTAGAGCAGCATTCAGGCATTTGGAGCCTTCACGTCACAGGTTCACAGCAATCCTGTACAGGTTGGCCCTGTCCCCCAAAGCCTCTGCTGTTTAGGGGATGGGCAGAGAGAAGGAGTTGGCCTCTCCATCCCCACAAAGCCCTGACAGGATGGAGAGCTGGCAGGAAATCCCATCTCAACTTCCTGCTGTCAACTCTTTTCCCGTCGGAGGCTGGAGAAGCCATTTGTGGGGAGACTGCCCATGCAGTAGAGCTGGGAGCCAGGCTCAGGGACTAGCTTGCACTGCAAAGTGGAGGGAGTGCCCTGAGGGGTGACGTAGAGGCTGGATGAGCAGTTGGAACTATTTGCTGCGGAGGTAGGAGTCCCCTTGTGAGATACTGAGTTTGCTATGCTGGCATTAACCATTCCTTGCATCGCCACAGTTGTTCTGTGACAAAGGTGTTGGGATAGATCTGTGCTTTGGAGTGATTTCTATATTTCTGCCTCCCCCAAGGCTGTAGGGGAGTTTTTCCACTGCCGTGCAAGTTGGAACAAGCCACCAGAGAGGGAACTTCTACTCACAGGCTTTTTTAAATTCATGCTGGGGATGGATTATTGCATAGTCTGTCTAGGCTCTGAGTGGAGACTTAAAACAACCCTTGCATTCTCCTTTCCAGAGCTGTGCGCGCCTCAGCAGAGGATGCGAGCATCGCCATAGACGCTTTACCCTTCTCAGATGTGCATGTCACGATAAATTAAAGATACTAATTCAGATGTTGACTCTTGTGAACTAGCATGTACAGTAAATAATGGTGTCAAGGCTGTTCCCCACTCTGGCACTATGAATGCAGACGTTGGGGGCCCACAGGAGCACTCCAAAACCTTGCCTCTACAAGCACTGGTTACAAAACTTCCCCCAAAAATCCTAATACCCAGATATTGGGGGATTTGCTGCCACCATCAAGTGCTTTTGAACCCCAAAATAAAAAAACAGGGGTGGACACTTGAAACCAACCCCAGGGGTACCCTAACCTCTTTCCCCCCCAAAAGAGCTTGAAAAAGAAAGAGAAAAACCAACTACAGTTTCTGGTAGTTGACCCCTCAGTCAGAGGCATTCAGATACACATGGATGACTTTCCAGGACACAAAAGCCAACCAATACCGGTTAATTAAAAAAATATTTTATTATCAAAACAAAACTACAGTTGCAAGCATAGTAAATTGGCTAGATGGAAAGAGCCACCATTTGATACAGATATTCAGGGAAAGCCCCTAGGCTGTAATGCTTAGTTACAAAAGAGAAGAAAAACAATGAGCCAGCTCAGACATGATTTCCAAATACCCCAAACAAGGAAAACAATAAATCCTGACGGACTAACATTTCCCTACTTACACATTTCAAGAAGTCTGTTATTGGAGAGAGAAGCATCTCCCATATCCCTCAATCCCTGACAGTAACTGCTCTGATCTCAAAACAAAGAAGAGAAAGAGAAAAAACCCTCTTTTCCAGTTTGAAATTCCTACCTGCATTGTTACTGGCTGACTGCCCAATACCTATGCTTGAGTAAACCTCTTAGTCACCGGGTGCTGGTCAGCACTCCTGATTATGACTAATGGTCACATATTAAATAAACCAGATATTGCATGTGTTCCTAATGGGCGGCCAAAAAAGAAATTAAACCTTAGGAGAAATCTCCACTATTTTTCTGCTTTCAGACACAGCTTTCTTCAATGTAGCTGAAGCAAAGAGCTGAAATCCACCTGTGGAGAACATCAGGTGGAAGATGCCTCGAGGTATATGCACCACAAAGACACAGAAACTGTATATTCTTTTCTGGCTGCTCTGAATGGATTGCTGGGATTTATTATCTTTCTCTTTAAAGAACTCCTTGGAGCTACACAGTCGCAGATCAGATAAAATATATACCATTCCCTGATCAGGGGCCTGCCAATTTAGGCTTATCCTTTAATCTGAGCATCTCTAGTTTCACACAGATTTGATTTAAAGGGGAATTTTTGTAAAGACAGATTCATCATTATTCATCAGTGTTCCAAAGCCGGTGTGATGCTAACTCTGCAGCGCCTGCTAGACTGGAGCCTTTGTGGAGGAGATGGGAGAAATTGCATCATTTCAGCATGGGTGAAATTCACCTGTATTCTCAGGGCCAGCGCAAGAGCTGAGCAGCAGGTAAGACTTGGGGTATGTCTAGACTACATGGCTCTGTCGCCAGCGCCATGTAGATTAGTTTACTAGACATACCCAAATGAAGCAGCGATTTAAATAATTGCCGCTTCATTTAAATTTAAATGGCTGCCGAGCTGTGCCGATCAGCTGTTTGGCGGCGTAGCGCTGTAGTCTGGACGCACCGCGGTCAACATCAAAGGCATTTGTTGACCTCCCCGGTATGCCTCGTGGGATGAGGTATTATTATTATTTAAATCGCTGCTTCGTTTGGGTATGTCTAGTAAACTAATCTACATGGCTCTGGTGACAGAGCCACGTAGTCTAGACATACCCTTACTTACATCCACTAAATGCTACAGAGACACTGAGCTGGCTTTCTCTACAGGGGCAAATTTCACCCTTGTATAAAAAAGAGGATGGGCCAAGCTCTTCCTTCCTTCCTGGTCTATGGAGTCAGGACTGAAGCCAGTGGAGTTGCACCCGGGATAAATGTGATCAAACCAGATCGACTCCCCAGCAATGTAGTCAGTGGGAGTTTTCTTGGCATAAGCACTGCTCCTCATCTGTATTTCCATTTATGTAGACACAAAGTGAGATTTTTTTTGAAAAAATAATCCCTGCCTAAAATATAAAGGAATTCACACTTGTGTAGTGCAAGCCTGTCACATAAATTTTAGCACATGAGGGGGAGGGCATTTTTTAAAAATGCAAAAGTTTAGAAGAAAATATACTGGAGATGCAAGTTTCCAAAGTAGCTACATTGACATCACTGAGAAATTTTCCTCAGTAAACACTACAGGAGTGGGTATGTTAATTGAGAGAGAGGTTTTTTTGCTTCAAATAAATTGCTTGGGTTTTGCAGCATAGTTCCTGCTACAGGCTAGGACATTTACCACAAATATCTTATCATTGTGGGATTTTATGAGTAAAGTGATAAACAAATCAATTCCCTGCATCAGAGTCTGACATTCAGTCTAATAGACAAGCCTTCATTTGCTACAGTCAATGTGTATTATTTTTTCACATGGTTAAATGTCAAAGATTTCCCCCCATCCATTGAAATACCGCTGATATCCAAAGATAGATAAAAGTTCATTTAACTTGAGCAACAGATTTCTCCAGGCAGCTGAAATTAGATCATATTTTAACTGTTTTTATTCTCCCTCTTTTGTCACCCAGCCAATACAGGTCTGTCTCTTAGCTGGTTGGTTTCATATAAAGCTTCCTAGAAGGTGGGAGTTTAGAAAAATGTATCAAGAAGGTAGGCAGTTTAAGACTTAAAAATGCAGGGAAAACTGACATTATTCTTCATTCTTCGCTAAAAAAATAGAAAATATTTACTTGAGACATGGGCCTGGGGCATGAAGTCTAGGATACAAACTTTCTCCAAGTTCAGGCCTACGCTTCTATTGTGTTCTGTTATAGTATGTGGCGCTTCATCTTTATTGCAATTTTAATTAAATATTCCAGTCAATCTAATTGCATTTAATTAATCAATGTTTCCAGAGAAGTGCATGGTCTGTGTGGAGTCCCAGAATTCATCTAAGCTCCTTTTAAGTGTATATGAAGTAGTAATTAAGTGTTGTGTATCATCTTCAACAGTTAATCTATTGAGGACAAACAGCAGGAGTCCGCTGTGTGTGTTTGTTCAGGGGGAGGAGGGTGCATAGTTTTAGCTATAATTAAAATATGTTTGCATTTGCCACTTGCCGACAAACCATCCCTGAACGTTATACTTTGCCACCATGAATATTTTACTTTTACCACGTGTTAGCTTCTAAAAAAATTAAATAAAAAGAATTACATGATTTCAGGAAATTACATGAAGAAAGAATTAGGTAAAAAAACAAAAAGGAAGGACTTGCAGGCCTGCTGAATTTGCTGGCGTTGACTTGGGCTTGTGGACTTGCAGGACCATCCAGTTACAATGTAGATGGCTCAGCCCCAGGCTAGGTCTCGTGCTTTTACCTCCTGTCCCAGCCCAAATGGCTGTACTGCAATTTTGCAGCTGTACAGGCCTGAGCTGGCTGGCCTGGGCTAGCCATAGGGCCAGCTCGAGCCATTCCTGGGCAGCGGGCACGCGATGCATGCGCGGCTCCGCCCCCGGGCACACAGCGCACACGTGGCCCCGCCCCCGGCATGCTGCGCACCTTACATCTGCAATTGGGTGCACGGCGCCTGATTGCAGTTCTAAGGGGCACTGCACGGCCCCTGATTGCAGCTCTAAAGGGTGCCATGCAGCCCCCAGCCCCGAGCGCGCGGCGCCTGATGGCAGCTCTAAGGGGCGCCCCACAGCCAGCCGCGCGACGCCCTTTTCAGCTGCCATGAGACACCCCCCATAGGTTGGCATCCCGGGCACCTGCCTGGCTAGCCCCCGCCTTAATCCAGCCCTGGCTAGCCACAAGTGTTTTATTACAGTGGAGACATACATATTGCTCCATAGAAGCTAGTTTCTATGAAACATTCTAAATGCAGTAGTTGATTAGAAAAATGTATCACAGCCTAGGGCAACTGCACCTAGATTTCCCCTTAATAGTCCAGCAAGAGCAACCACTCTCAGGTTTCCAGCTCCCCAAATTTGCCTTTTTGGGTGCAGACCCATGTTCTTTTCCCTTCTGACCGGGGTGTCTCGGAGCTGCGCAGTTCCTAAACTATGTATATCCTCAGTAAAGATGGGTTGCCCAAACAGAACATACTTCATTTCTCTTCAGAGACGGTTAACAGGAGTAATTGCTACCGTTCTATTAGCCTGGCACCCCTCTCTGTTTCCTGGATCACTTACCAGAATTCCAAGCATTGTGAGGAAAGAGCTGAGAGTCAGGTTTAATCCCTTTGTCTTTGCTACCCTGTATGAACATGACTGAGTCAGAAACCATGTTAGGATGGCTTCTGCCGCCACCTCCTTCGGGGACAAACTGTTCAGAGCTGTAGAATGGGATTCTGACACTGAAGCTGGTGGTTCCTCTAGGGTACAAGCTTGACAAGAGGCCAATTTTAAGCAAAACGATACGATGGATTTAAAGAAATAGTTTCAGTTACAGGTAGCTGTGTCTCAGGAAAGACAAAACAAAACCAAAAGTGTATCTAGTGACCCAACTGTTCATTTTGTTGCAGAAGACTGCCCTGTGCATTGTGGAGTGAGTGTCCTGCTCAGCTTTATGTTTATGATAGGGATGTAAGCGAATAGTTGAGCACTTGACTACCCAATAAGCCTAAACTTATCAGGTAGTCAAGTCGAGTTCTCTACTACTCACGTTCACCCTCCCCCTCCCCCCCACCTTGCTGTCTCTGTATGAGAGGCAGCAAGGTAGAGAAACAGGAGCCAGTGCTGGGGGAAGCCAGCTTAAAAGCCAGTTCCCACCAGCACTGTGTTGCCTGCCACCCCCCACATTGCTACTTCTGATAGTGGCAGCAGCATGGGGGAGGTAGGGAAGGCTGCTCCGGCAGCAGCCCCCTGTCCACGGCCAGCCTGGGCCACCATGAACAGGGGCTACTAGACCCAGCGTGAGCCAAGACCGAGCAGTCCCAGCTTACGCCGGTCTGAGACCGCTGCGGGCCTGACCCAGATCGCACTGGTCTGGGACCTAATCCTGCTGTGGCGCTGCAGTTTAAATGTAGTAGGAGCTGAGCCGCCCATACACCCGACTCCTATTACATTTAAACTGCAGAGCCACCGTGGGGTAGTTCCTGGACTGGCATGAGCTGAGACAGAGCGCCTTCCCTTATCGACTAATCGAGTATCGATACTTGTATCAAGTACATGATTAGTCAATTACCTGCCTCGTAACATCCTGCTTGTGGTATTTTCCCTAATTAATGTCGGGCGAGTCTCTTCTTTCATTAAAAGTGTCTTTTTTGCACTCAGATTCGATGCTTGTGAGTGGAGAAGCATTGCCTCTCCAAGGCTCCAAGGGGTGTGTGTGTAATTTTTCTAAGTTCCTGGGTGGGGGCTCAAGCTGGTGCTGTGTGGTATTGTTGAAAAGAAATTCCTAGACTACGTCCACACTGGCCAGTCTTGTGCAAGAACATATGCAAATGAGCCATCATTTTTGCGCAAGGGGCTTTTGTGCAAGAAGCAGCTGTCTACACTGCTCCTTCTTGCACAAAAACCCCTCCTTGCGCAAGAGCCGTTCTGCTGCTTATTTTCAGGCAAAATGGCTCTTGTGCAAGAGGGTTTTTTTGTGCAAGAAGCAGCAGTGTAGACAGCTGCTTCTTGAGCAAAAGCCCCCTGCGCAAAATGGCGGCTCATTAAGTATGCAAATGAGGTGCGGTGATATTTATCGCTGCGCCTCATTTGCATATGTTCTTGCGTAAGACTGGCCAGTGTAGACATAGCCCTAGGTTTTGATAGAGCCTTATGAAGAAATAAAAACATGAATTCACCATGTTTCAACCCACAATCTGCTAGCCAACTTCTACCTCTATCTGCATCTGTGCCTGCAGCAGCAAGCCAGCTGGAAGGAGGGGCTAAGGGAGCAGAGATAAGGAGTGTGGAGGCAGGGTCTTGCAGGGGAGAAGCAGCATGAGGGGGCAGGGGAAGGGACAGCACAAAGCAGGGCCTGGGGCACGGTGGGTAACACTGCGTGCTGCTCCCTGGTGCACACGAGTGGTGGCATGCAGCAACAGCAGTGCATTTTGCATCACAATGTGGTAGAGGGGTGTGGTGCCAGGACCCCACCCTCTCCAATCCAGGGACCAGGGTGTCTGGGGACAAGCCCTGGTCCCTGCTGCCCAGTATCAGGCAGACTGGGAGCAGAGCCAGAGCTGCTGGCTAGGCCCTGGTGAGGATGTTGGTTCTGGGGAAGCAACCCAGCGAGTGGGCACTGGACAGCTCTGACTCAGACCTGCTACGCAACCCCAGCCACCGACTGCCAGCCCCAAACAGGCTGCACCCCACAGGCTGCCCAAACCAGACGCCAGCAGTGAGTAGAGCCCTGCGCCATTGTAGCTGCATCCAATCCACAATCTGCAGAAATGAACCATGGATAGATGTAGATTTGCAGGGCTCCAGATACCGAACCAGGCCTTGGCCAAGGGTTACATTTGTTTAAAACCATTTTTTTTAAAGTTTCTTTAAGAGGTGGGGGAAGAGAGCATTAAGGAATGAAAGGAGGGTCTGAGTGGGTGATCTGCTTGCAAAGTTAGACTGTTGGAGGAATGATTGTGTTTAAATCAGAGTTACTGTATCTTGGAATCGAAACAATCTGGGTTCACACTTGCTGTGTGATACTTGGCCTTTATTTCAGCATCTGTAAAAGCAAGCGTAACATTATTTACTTCATCTACTTCACAGGGATGTGGTTTTAGCCTTAATTCATTCAAATTTGTAGAATGCTTTTCACTTCCTCAGGTAGAAGAGGGTACAAAACAGTGTTATTAGTTTCCCATTATAAGTACCATTGCATAGGTAATTACAGACTTTCCAAATAACATCTCTGGTAAGTCCAACAACATGCTTACGCACGAGATTTAGCAAAATATTCCTTTGCAAGTGCTTCAGAGATTAAAGGCAATCTAGGATTGACTGGAAACCAATTAGCTACTGCTGTGTGGACCTTTGAAAACTAACCGGATTTTTATTTATTTTATCCCATGGATTTTTTTCTGCTTCAGAATGAACTAGGTAGAGATAAGGAAGAATGGAACAAAAGGAAAGATGAAACGAGGAATGAGAGACAGAGATTGGATAGATTATTTATTTTTTAAAAAAAATCAAGCTATAGACTTCCTTCAACAATTCTGAAACTCAGCAAAGTTTGTAAGCACAGGATTCTAACATGGATTCACTGCTAGTGTCCAGAATAAGGCCAGATTTTTTGCCATGTTCAAATCTGCATTTATTAATGTTATTTTTTTAAAAAAAAATCCCTATGGCGACTGGCTTTCATGTTGATCTTTTTCTGATCCATATTCTGCATATTCCTTTAGGCTGTGTCTAGACTGGCCAGTTTTTCTGGAAAATCAGCCACTTTTCCGGAAAAACTTGCCAGCTGTCTACACTGGCCGCTTGAATTTCCACAAAAGCACTGACGATCTCATGTAAGATTGTCAGTGTTCTTGCAGAAATACTATGCTGCTCCTGTTCAGGCAAAAGTCCTTTTGCGCAAAACTTTTGCGCAAAAGGGCCAGTGTAGACAGCTCAGATTTGTTTTGCGCAAAAAAGCCCCGATCACGAAAATGGCGATCGGGGCTTTTTTGCGCAAAAGCGCGTCTAGATTGGCACAGATGCTTTTCCGCAAAAAGTGCTTTCACGGAAAAGCGTCTGTGCCAATCTAGACGCTCTTTTCTGAAAATGCTTTTAATGGAAAACTTTTCCGTTAAAAGCATTTCTGGAAAATCATGCCAGTCTAGACGTAGCCTTAGAGTCTCCCTTTCCCGGTCTTATTTTCCAGTAAGAATTCCAGAGGTTGTGGGGAGGGGACTCAGAAGTTGCACGTATTTTAGAGCTCGTGCTAACTTACGGTTTCCAACTCGACTGTTGTCTGAAGGCTGTTGGGCATATTCCCTTCTGAGCTAAGCAATCCCAGCAATTCCATTACCTTCTGTAGCATTTCACCCACTTTGTGGTCCAGCAGCTTTAATTTTAGTTTTTGCTCTCCAGGGTCAAATTTTGTACCATGGCAATTAACACCGGGCTTCTGAAACCTGATAGGGATTTACAGTGTGGAGCGAGCGGCTGCCATCTGGTAAGAAGTGGGGGCAGGGAGAAGGAATGAGCTCGACCTTTTTTTTTCTTTATTCCCCCATGTGGCACACACCAGTGGATCAATGACTGAAATGGATGAGAGCTCTGCGGAAGTGTCACAACAGTGTAATAATGTAACTGCTATTAATGGATATTGCTACAGCTGAAAATTATAGTGGAAGGAAAATAAGAAAGAGGTTACAGATTGATGATTCACGCTTGGCAATTTTGATGTTGCTTTCTTACCAAGTATCGCTAGCTTTTGTGCATGCTTCTGGAGAGTCAGTATGCTAGCTTATTTTACTGAGGAAACAAGAGAGGCACCTGAGGTTTCTGATGATATTTGTCCTAAGGGCCATGCATACAAAGAATGAGAGAACCAGTGTTAGCCAAAATGAGTCTTGTGTGCAGTTGTGTATCTGCCATAGACAAACCTGGCAGTAAGTGGAGGCCTGGAATGAGATATTGGTTTTACTGCTACAGAGCTTCTCCTTTCACTCAAGTACAGCTGTGAGCAAGATTCCAAAAGTAGGAGTCCCAGAGCTCACACTGAGAGTCACCCCAGTGCAAGGTATTGTGCTTTTAAGACTAAACCAAACATTTTTTAAAAGTATTTAAAGATCAAATCCTGGTAGGAGTAAAGTCAATGGCAAAACTCTGCTTTTGGTGCAGTCAGGTTCTGGTCCTAATTAAGAAATCCCTTTTCTTGGAAAAGTTAAGGTCATGTATCCCGTATTATCAGTTAAAATTACCGAGGAACTCTGCCTTCCAGCACTGACAGAGATGACAGACATGGAAAAAGCCGGTAGACCATAAGATCCATGTCCCTGCCTCTCTTCCTACCTTATATTAAGCAAGGGAGGGCTCATTTCAGCCTCCAAACCGTATCTTACTACACTGAAATATCTACTTTCTTTGAAATCTCATCTTCTCCCTCACTACCCAGCTGCTGCAAACACCTATGCTTGTCCTTAGCCTCTGCCCTGATGGGAGGTGAGAAATCAATAATGAATTCTGGTAGCTTTGGAAATCTTAGGATGCTACCAACCGAGACACCAAAGGGGAACATTTTAAAAAGGCGAAGTATTTAGTAAAATGAGGCAAAGTAATATTGTGTTCTGTGATACCTTAAGAGAGAAAAAAGTGAATGTACAAGTCCCCAAAGAATGACGCTGTAACACCCGGTTTCCAGGACAGGAAAAAATAATTACTCCCATTCATACCTTTCAGTGTTAACCTACTTTTTGTTTCTGGCACTGAATCTTGCGCCTTTTGTTCTCTTGCTGCAGTATGATTCTGCTGCATTTGCCAGCAGAGAGGCTGCTGCTCTTTCCTAAAGCAGGCAAGAGGAGAGAGAATCTCATGCAAAATTGTGAAAATGACCAACCAATGAATTTGATATCGGGGTCACTTTTTTTTTTTTTTTTTAAAAAGCCTCCTACCTAAAAGTAAATAACTATAAAGCCTGCTGCAGTTACAGCAGAACCCAACCCCATGCTTGTTCTGTTGCCCAGAACAATGGGGTGTAGCTGCTGGTCTCCTCTCTAGCTGGCTGTGCCATTAAGCTCTTCCCTTTCTCTTTAAGATTGCTCAAGGGGCAGTACAAATATTTTCCCCTGATGTTGCCTTTTTACTTTGCTTTGTGCCATTGAATTATGGACGTTGTCTGATAGGGCAGCTCTGAGACACCCAGAAGGTAGACCACAGGGCTTAGCAATTCTGAATGCTCAAGCATAAATATTGTAGAGTAATGTGTCAGTGCAAAAGGCTGAACCACTGTTAGTTATCCTCGGAGGTCAGGTTGCAAGAGCCTCTTATTTGCTCCAGTGTCTGCCCTCTCTGGTCATCAGACATGGACAGAGTGACTTATAAATTTCAGTGGCGGGTGGGAAAAGCAAGTATTTACATTGCACTAAGCCTTGCTTGTAGTTCTGTCATATCACATCCTAATAAAAAGGAAAGCAGCTAGTATATTGTCAGTCAAGGGCTGCAAAACCTCTCCATCACAAACCAGTTTTTCAGCAACTACATTGGGCCCAGTGTGCACCCTGTTATTGTTTCATTATAATTAAACTGTTTTCAGTGAGCAGTATTGTGCATGGATATGTGGAAGTTAGCTGACAGTGTTTTATAACAGGAACTGGCACGTTAGCACCTATCCCTGTTATGACAGACTAACACTATCCTGCAATATCTTAAAGGAACACTATTGAATTAACTTTAACATCTTTGGTGCCCAGTGTATTAAAAATGCAAATGTGTATATGTTACTGTGGAACTGTATATATACCTTCTTTGGAAGACCAGTGCAATACCTGGAAAGCATTAGGAACTTCCCAGTCATTGTTCCAAAAAGTACTGTAAGTGGATTTCCCAGGATGTGCCTGGGGAATGCAAATGACCTTTTTAAGCTACCCTCCTGCAAGGAAAATCCACTGTCTACTAAATACCTGCTTCTGGAAATTCCCGAGCAAAGACCTCTAAACTAAAGCATGGGTGGACTTCATGAATGTGCTTGGGAGTTTGAAGGACTGCTTCTTTCAGAATCTGTTAGGGTTGGGGTGAACTCTTGTAAATTCATTTGCACGAGTGTAGGTTCCTTGATTGTTTTTCATGTTTTCTCTGTAATACCTTTATTCTTAAGGTAAAAAGCAAAGGCTTGCATAGAAAGTGCTGTGTGGCTGACTTCTAACTAGAACTCTAACAAATTTTGGTCAGTTGCATGGTCATAGGTCATATATCATTAGCTATTTATATCTGAAATTTCACAGAGTTGTAACTGTAGGAATTAGGGATGTAACTGTGTAGTCGATTAACCGATCAGCAAAAGCTTATCAGTTAATGCTATGGTCTACACTCATTCCTCCTCACATACACACATGTGCCAGTAATTTTTTTAGCACCCTGGCTCAGTCTTGGCTTGTGCCAGGTCCGGGACCTAACCTTGCTGTGGCTTTGTATTTAAAGTGTATTAGGAGCCAGGCGGTCAGGCAGCCTGGCTCGATTTTGGCTTGCGCCGAGTCTGGGAGCCCAGACCGCACCCTGGACAGGGGCTGCTGCTGTCCCACACTGCTGCCTCTGTATCAGAAGCAGCAGCGTGGGGTGACAGGCAGCTGGTCTGCAAGGAGAGCTGGTTTTTAAACTGGCTCCCCTCACGGACCAGCCTGGCACCTCATGCAGCTGCCTCTGATACAGAGGCAGCAGTGTGGAGTGGCAGGGGGCTCCTCGGGAGTGGGGCCAGAGCCCACTGGCTGCTGGCCCCACCCCCAGGGATGATAGAATAGTTGAGTAACCAATAAGAACTCATGAGGTTTATTGACTATTCAGTTAACTGATATTTAACATCCTTAGTATGGGTCCTGCCCCAAAAATGTTCACAAAGTTGTGGCAGAAGACTGCAGTATTGCTACCTTTACTTCTGCACTCCTGCTGGTGGCAACGTTGCCTTCAGAGATGGGCAGTTGGAGAGCACAGGAGCTTCACTCTGAAGGCTTGGCAGCATAGAAGTAGGGATGACATGGTATGGTATTGCCACCCTGACTTTGGCGCTATTTCTGGCAGGGCACAACACCTCTGAAAGTAGCACAGAAGTAAAGGTAGCAATATTTTGGCAACCCCTTAAAATAACCACGCAATCCCCTTGCAGCTTCTTATTGGGTCAGGACCCCCAATTTGAGAAACCCAAGTCTCCTCCATGAAATCTGTGTAATATAAGGTAAAAGCACGCAAAAGCTCAGATTTTACAGTCTGTGATGTGTTTTTCAGAGCCCTATTAATAATGGTTCTCAGTAGTGAGACTAGGAGGATGAGGTAATCTATCTCTATATATAAAAAAGTTTTTCCTGCCGGATGACTAAATGTTCCTGCTGGGTGACAGAATGACATCATCAATGTCAACAGGCTCTCTCAGCGAAGCGAAAGCATCCAGAGAGTGTGTATGTGTGTGCACGCGCGTGGGAGAAGGGGGGGTAGGATAGCATAGTGAGCAGAGGGTGCACCCCCCCCTACTATGTTTTGTTGGACTAACTTCTGTCGGCGAAAGGGAAAAACTTTTGAACTACATGGATTTCTTCTTCAGGTTCCCACTAATGATTTGTTTCCCACTTTCACTCACTTTCTTCAGGAATGACTAACGTTCTCAGTGACCCCTTGTTGCTTTGCATAGGGGCACTGAAACAAAGAGCTGGCGAGTCTGGGAAAATCAAAACCTACAGGAAAAGTTAACAGCTATTTGATGGTGAGTGAAGCATGTAAGGGTGAGGATCAGAGTGAATCATTTGTGTTTAAAATGTCACACCCTAAGGCCCTTACTGAGCTGAATTCACATCAGTGCAAGCAAGGCTGCTTAAGTAAGGACCTCAGGATATGATCCTGTGCTATTATTGCAGGTTGTACGCTCTCTGGAGCAGAGGTGGCCACTTTCAAGGTTTGTACAGCACCTAGCACAACGGGGCCCAAGCTGGTTAAAGCTTCCAGAGGGTGCTACAATATAAGCATTTAAAGAGCAACAGTCACTACCTTCCCCATATACAGCCCCATGCCTGGTTCTGGTGGGGCTTGGTTTTGGACCAGATCCTGCAGTTCTTGTGTAGGAATAACATAAGAGAGTCTCCTAGCCCCACGCCAAGGACTGCAGGGTAAAGCACAAAGACTCTAAGACCAGGCTGACAGTGACAGTCAGGGACCAGACACCCTCAAGGGAGCACACTAGTTCAACTGATTTTATACAGCATCACTATATTATAAAAATGCATCCAGTAAGGTCTTTTATGGAAGCTGATGACATGCCGGACAGGAATATCACTGTATGATGTATGTCGGGATGATGAACAAAGAGCTATGAATGGATGCTGGAAATACGTTCTGCAAGTGTGTTGTGGTGGACAGAGTGTTGATAACATGTTTTTCCTAGACAAAGGAATATGGACTTGCCAATCTGCTTGGGGGTCCAGTGTTGTAAAGCAGAGACAATGAAAGTGCATTTGCATTGGAGATAAATTCTTTCAGAAAAGTTTTGACAAGGTCCCCCACCTAAAGCTTTTAAGCAAAGTAGGCTGTCATAGGATAAGATGGAAGGTCCTCTCTTGGATCAGTAACTGGTTGAAAGAAAACAAAAGGTGAGACTAAATGGTCAATTTTCACAATGGAGAGAGATAAATAGTGGAGTCCCTCAAAGATTTCTACTGACAACTTGCGCTGTTCAAAGTAGTCAAGTGAACTGGAAAAAGGGGGTGAATAGTGAGGTGGCAAAATTTGCAAGTGATCCAGAATTACTCTAGTGAAGTTCAGAATGGACTGTGGAGAGTTACAGAGGGTTCTCACAAAACTGGGTGACCAGGGAATAAAATGGCAGATGAAATTCAATGTTGATAAATGCAAAGTAATACTGCACATTGAAAATATAATCCCAACTATCTATACAAAATGGAGTGTAAAGTAGCTGTTACCACTCAAGAACGAGATTTTGGAGTCATTGTGAATAGGTCTCGGAGAATATCTGCTCCGTATAGAGCAGCAATCATAGAATCTAGCATATGTTAGGAACCAGTAGGAAAGGGATAGTTACCAAGACAGCACATATTGTGCCACTGTGTAAATCCTTCATACACCCACATCTTGAATACTGAGTCCAGTTCTGGTCACCTTAAATAAGATATTAGAATTGGAAGAGATATAGAAAAGGGCAACAAAAATTATATGGATTCTGCATGAGGAGAGACTGAAAAGACTGGATCCATTCAGCTTAGGAAAGAGCCAGCTAACAGGGAATATGACAAAGCTCTATAAAATCATGAGTGGTGTGGAGAAAGTGAAGAAGAAAGTGTTATTTACTCCTCTGCATAGTAGAAGAGTCACTCCATGAATTTAATAGCTGGCAGGTGTAAAACACATACAGAAGTACACCTCTTCACGCAACACACAGTCCACACGTGGAATTTATTGACAGGGAGTGTTGTGAAGGCCAAATATCTGATTCTTTTTTGGACTCGGTTTTATAAGTCATGGAGGACAAGCCCATCAATGGCTATTAGCCGTGATGGGCACAAACATAACCTCATGCTCTGGATGTTTCTAAACTTCTGACTGCTAGATGCTGGGATGAATCGCTTGACAGCTTGCCCTGTTCTCTCTGAAGCTTCAGGCATTGGCTACTATCAGAAGACAGGATCCTGGGCTGGACAGACCATTGATCTGACCCTGGATGGCCATTCTAAGGGAGTTCCGTTCATTAGTAAGAAAAGCTTCTGTAGAAAATAGTCATGAACGCAAGAGGCCTCTGAAGAAACTAGTTACAGACAGCTGTATGAAGAGCCATCATCTACTGTTTCTCCCACTGTTCACATTGAGAAAATGGTGGAACTTGTTTAGGTAGAGACCACGACATATCATCATCTGATAGTAGAGATTCTCAAGAGTAGGGATGCTGCTACCATCTCGCTGGAAGGTAATTATGAACCTTCTGTGTGGCATTTGACCTTTACTTGCACATCAGTAGTAGGGATGTGGATGGTTAACCGATTAACTCGTGGGAGATGGAGCATCCCTCCACATGCAGGGGTTGCTCCGGCCCTGTGGTGTCCACCACAGGCAGGGGATGCTCCAGACAGGCCACCTCCGTTTCACCAGTTAACTAATTAAATTGGATTTTACATCCCTAATCAGTAGCTGCTAGTTCTAGGTTCATTTCACAAACAAATCCTGATGATATCAGACAAATGGTTCTATATGTGGCAGCAGACAGCACTGGATGCTGCAGGTATACAAGGGAGGTAAAAAAAAAAATCTAATGCACATAGTTAATAGAAAATAATCCCTTCCTAACCCAGGTGGAAGAAAACAGGAGGAAGAAAAGTCTGCGCTTGTAAGCAACAAGTAGTCAGAGACAGTTTATTTTACGAGCTGCAGCAAGGGAAAAACTGATTCGGATGGGGAGGGGAGGGGAAGTCCCCTCCCTCGAGGCAGATCTTTGAATACAAGCAAGTATGAAGCAGTCTGTATACTGTCCATTACATATAATAACAATAAACAATTAGTCTCCTTCCCATTACAAACACCAATGGCTAACAGTTATTTTAGTTCCACCCAGATGCTCCTTATCTCAAGGTCCCTGCTAGAGTCAGCGTTCTATCCTTACCTCTGTGTGGAGGTGAGAGGCGAAGGCAGCGTCTTATTACAGCTCTCGCATTGTCAGGCCACAGACTTAGCCTGACTTTTGCTCTCTTGCTAACAAGACTAAGATGGCTGCACACAAATTCTCTTATTCCCCTTTTCCTGCCTCCACATCCACTCCCCATCATCTTTCACCCTGATGCATGGAAGTCAATCACCAGTTGTTGCTACATCACATGCTACAGATAGTGTAAGCTGTCCAGCCCTCAAACCAAGAGTTAAATGTTTAAATTATTAAAAAATAGTCGGTGTTCTTGACGCTGAACAGAATGGCTCCATTGGGAACTAGGCATTCTATCACTGCCATCAAGGACAATAATACAGGTAATGAAAAAGGAGTTAAATGGAGAAGGGAATAAGACAGAGTGGCCAGTCAGCAAAAGAATAGTTATGGAAAGCCATGTGGGCACTAAGTAAACTTATGAAAGGTTTTAATGGTGTCAGTTACTGAGTACTGTCTAGAATTAATATCACATTAGTTGCAGTTCCCACATACTTTGTTTCCCCCTGAAATGAAATGAAATATAAACAAGTAGTGATTTACTGGATAAATATCAAATGCATGTTATAGCTGCTCAGAGCACAGTGAATCAATGTCAATTATACTGTAGTCTAAAGATATCTCTGATAATCAATTTTTGCTTTCTGTCTTCACCAGCACAGAAATACGTTCTATAAATACCAACGTTACAGCTTATCCTTATAAAAGCACCCGCCAGAGCTCTGCTTGGATACATCTACACAGCAGGCAGTTATGAAATAATGTTGACATACTGTCAAGCTGGAGGACTTCTTACTCCGACTCCTGTAGCCCTCATTGTGCGAGGAGTAAGGGAAGTTGGAGGAAGAGTGCTCTATTTCGAAATAAGTGCTGTGTAGACATCCCTAATTTCAAAATAAGCTATTTTGAAATAAGCTCTGCTGGGGATGTAGCTCAATTGCATAGGTTATTTTGTGTTAAGCCCTACTGTGTAGATGTACCCTCTGTCAAACTTCACTTTAGGAATGAAAAAACTTTTAGGAAGTGCTTTTGAAACTGAAATACCTTCGGACTAGGTAACTCGATGACAGTTCATCTTGTAATGGTTTGTATTCTTTTTATTAAAGGAATACTTAAAATATATTGAGTTGGTCCATGCATTAAAATAAAATAACAAACAAGAAAACCTCTTTTTGAAGTTTGACAAGAAAAGGGTGAGCAGACCAGATTGGTATAATGGGTACATCTAGACTACACAGTTTTCTGTGTCCAGGGAACGCATTTGCTCTTCTGCCTTTTTTTTTTTTTGACAAAAAAGCACAGGCACTCTTTCGGAAGCCCCATGTGTTCCTCATTTCACAAGGAATAAGGGGGCTTCTGAAAGAGGGGTTTTTCTCGACATTTGGCCTTGTCTAGATGGGCCAAATGTCGGAAAAGCCTTTTCCAACAAAAGAATCGGAAAAAACTACGCAAAATGCGGAGTGCATTTTGCGTTGCTTTTTCTGAAAAAAAGATGTAGTCTAGCCATACCCAATGAGTTAAAAATGAATTACAAAAGGAAAAAAACATTGGGTTTGTTGTAGGGATGTCATCAGTTAACCGATAAGCCTCACCCTCACTCGGTGATTGTTTTCGATCAACTGGTGGCCCAGCTGGCCTGGAGCAGCCCCCCCATCTGATACGGGTGGGGTGCTGCTCCAGGCAGGCCAGGCCTGGCCGACTGTGTTGCACCACAGGTAGGGAGCCATTCCCCTGCAGGATCCTGTTTAAGCAGTTAACAGGTTAAATGTAACATTTTACCCAGTTAACTAATTAAACGGGATTTTACATCCCAAATTTGTTGCCCTTTTTGGATTTGTTAGGCTGCATAAATAAGGTCTAGCAAGTTGTGTTTTACTACTTGCATATTATCTTAGAAATACCAAGCCTTATTTTGATTTATTTTATTATTAAAATAACTGCAATTGACATCAGGACCTCCCTGCACTATACGTACACAATAAGAGATAACTCTTACTCCAGAGAGGTAAAAATTGAAACAGAGGAATTACAGAGTAATTTTGAATGAGGGCCACAGCAGTGAATTGGGAGCTCTCTCAGTCCTCGTTGTAAGGCCTTGTATAGCCAAGAAAGTTTTGCAAGCTGTACCGGTACAGTTATACAGGTATAAGCAAGGCTTGCCGAACCGCAGCAAGCCCCGCTCGCCAGCCGCGCTGTCCGGTGATCTGCGTATGCGCAGATCGCCCGAACCCGGCTCTTCCGGGTTGCAATCTATTCGCCACGGGAGAGTAGATTGCATTATTTGTCAAGCCTTGGGTATAGCACATACAGTTATTCTAGTATATGAGTGTCCAGATGGGGGTGAGTTATAGAATCATAGAGCTGGAAGAGACCTCAGGAGATCAAGTCCAGCCCCCTGCCCAAAGCAGGACCAATCCCAACTAAATCAACTCAGCCAGGGCTTTGTCAAGCTGAGACTTAAATGGAGATTCCACCACCTCCCTGTGTCCTGGGTTGCACTATTCACAACTAAGACAGCTCTGCCTCCTGACCGTTCTGGAAATTAGCTGAGTCAGGCCAATACCCCTTGAAGTTTTTACACTTGTAAACGTGCCCCCCTTCACCCACGGGGGTCCGTCCGTTCTTCCCAATCCGCCCCCTTGTCCCGTGGTCCCAACACCCTCAAGGCTGCCTCCCAGCATCCAAGTCAATCGTACTGTTAATTCCTCGGGTCTCCTCCGAGACGCCGGAGGATTCGCTTCCCCCGATGGGACCCCAGGCCCACCCCCTCTCACGGACCCCAGCCCAGGGCCCTAAGGACTCGGACGTGATCCTTGTCCGGTCCGACTGGCAGGGCCGTAGCCAAAACGCGCCAGTCCGCAGGCTCCCTTCGCCCGCCCTGGGCTGCTTCCTCTCCCCATGCAGGTCTGGCCCGCCGAGTCGGGGCTTACCTCCTCGGCTTGGGGCCAATCCATCGTCTGCTCTTGGGGGTGGATGCTCCCGGCTGGCATTTAAATCCCCGCGCTGCGTCCCGCCGGCATGGCCCTGCCTGGCGTGGCGTGGGTGTGTTTCCGGACCGGCGCTGGGCCTAGCCGGTGATGTCACCAGCCTGGTTACAAGAAGGAGGGAGAAAAATTCTTCTCCTTATCCTCTGATGATACACCAAGAAGCAATAGGCTTAAATTGTAGCAAGGGAGGTGTAGGTTGGACATTAGGAAAAATTTCCTTTCAGGTGGTTAAGCACTGGAATAAATTGCCTAGGGAGGCTGTGAACTCCCCATCACTGGAGATTTTTAAAAGCAGGTTAGACAGACACCTGTCAGGGATGGTCTAGATGGTGTCTTGTCATTCCAGGAGTGCAGGGGACTGGACTTGATGACCTCTGAAGGTTCCTTTCAGTTCTATAATTGAGCCTTCCCATCTATGACATTCAGCATTTCTGCCCTTCTGGGATTCAGTCCTCTGTTACTACCATAGTGACCCAGGCAGTCTTTCTATTCACTGCCCTGCTGGGTTATGCCATATCTTCAGTGCTGGTAAGGGAAACCAGGCCCATTCTCCACTCCAAGTTCTAGTCCAGGGACCCTCATCCCAGCACAGCAGTACTGGCCTCACTCCCTCAGCCCCCACTGCTCCTTCCCTTGACAGCTTCCTACTCTTCAGGGTCCCATGCCCTTTCTCTGCCCAGACTCACTCCCTCTTCCCAAAGAATAACTGCAACCTTTCCTAGCAGCCTCATCTGTTACGAGCTTCCTGGTTTATATAGACCCTGCTCGTTCCTGCAGAGGTGAACTTCCCTCTAAGTAGCTGCCTCCTAAGGCTCCCGTTTGCAGCCTAATTAGCTGATTGGGCCCACCTGGCCCCATTCAGTTTTGGCAGGGCCAGTGTAGGGAACACAGCCCATATTATTATCAGTTAATTGACATCTTAGTATATATTGAAGAAAATGTCCCTACATGGACAAGACCGTGGGTGAATCTTAAACAACAGACTTCTCCTGTTTGTCAGGTATTTGAGTTAAATAGGTGTTATGTAAAAACAGACCTACTCTCCTCTCCCAATCCTCCCACCCCTCCAAAAAACACACAGGCTACGTCTACATTGGCAAGATTTTACGCAAAAGCAGCCGCTTTTGTGCAAAGTCTTGCCACCTGTCTACACTGGCTGCAAGTACTTGCGCAAGAACACTGATGTTCTAATGTATAAAATCAGTGCTTCTTGCACAAATACTCTGACGCTCCTGCTCAGGGATAAGCCCTCTTGTGCAACTGTTCTTGCGCAAGAGGCCAGTGTAGACGGGCAACATCAATTTCTTGCGCAAGAAAACCCGATGTTTAAAATGGCCATCGGAGCTTTCTTGCGCAAGAGAGCGTCTACACTGGCACGGATGCTCTTGTGCAAAAGCACATGTCTTGTGCAAAGGCACATGCCAGTGTAGACGCTCTCTTACTCAAATACTCTAACGCAAAAATTCTTGCGGTAAAGAGTATTTGCGCAAAACCTTGCCAATATAGACGTAGCCACAAAGTTTTGACCTGACTAAAAATCCTCTCTCTTCTCAATTATTCAGAGTTCACTTCTGTGGCATCTGTGATGGCATAATGCTATTAGTTCAGTCAGCCAGTCACAGTGTATTCCAGGAAAAATGAGACTTCTGTTCCAAATGTAAAACCAGCAAGCTATGAAACATTAATGAAAAACAAAACAAAGCCCCAAACCTAGACAATTTATCAACCTGTTTTCAGACATCATATATAATAAATGAATAATTAAAATTAATGAAATGTAATGAAAATTTCAACTCTTTCAGGCCAATTTCCTTTTCACAGATTGTTTTAAGGTTATGGATGGTACTTTTCTGCCACTTCAAGTTTTTCCTCCTACAACATATCTGCAGTTGTTCCTTGTCAGAAAGTTAAAACACTACCAAAAGCTCAGAACTGAGTTGGAAACTCCCATTGGCTTTATAATGGCCAAAATTTCACCCCAAGAATCCACACCAGTATCATTCTATGGGAAGAACTTTAGGCCTGCAATTGAATCTGTGCAGGCATGGACCAGATTACAGCATCAGGCCCCTGTTAGGTATTTGTTGTCATAAATTCACAGTTTTGTTAAATTGAATTCGTAGCTGATTATGGTAATTCAACAGTAAAGGGAGAAAAGATGTTCTGGGGGATTTGAAGAGATGGATTTAACCATCAGGGTTGTCACCTGGCTGATTTTTAACTAGCCTGGATTTATTTTTTTTTACTGACTAGCCAGTGAAAAGATTTAACATGTTGGGTTTTTTGCACTTGCAACCAACATTCCTCACAAGCTGCGTGCATGCACAGACATCTTGTAACTACTGTGTGGCTTCTGCCAGCACTGGGCTTTTAGAAGCAGGACAGACCTAAGACTCGTCAGCCGAAAGGGGATCCTTTACGGGCTGAGGTAAGGGATTTTTTCCTGAATAGCAGAAGTGCCAACACTGTTAAAAAGGCAGAAGAATGGTAAGGATTGCAAGTAAGATGAGGGCCAGAACCATAAGCCCATGTATCACAGGCTGGGTGGGAGACCTGAGGCCTAGCCAACAATGGTCAAGCAGGCCTCTGCTCACAGAATTTGGCACCAACAGGGCTGATAGGTATGAGGCACAGGTGTAAAACACTAATTGGTATTGGGCACAGGTTGAAAGCACATTCCAGAAGAAGGGTAACACCACCTCATCTATAAGCTCCTTGGTACCCACACACTCCCCACAGGTAACAGGGCATACCGACCCAAGTGCAGGACAGGGTCTAAAATGACAGCAAGATGGATAGAGATGTTTTGATTGAACCACCTAGTGCAAGGTGATGGGTTGTATCTAAGTAATGTCCTGACACATCAGGAGCGACATGTAATTTGTACCTGTGTATACAGATGTGTCTTGGTCCTGCTTAGGGGCCAGTGAGACCCTTCACTGACTGAGCTGATCCATTGTCAGGGGGGGTTCATATGTATAGTGGTTCGGTAGAGTCAACTGACAACTACTATTGTACTTTGACAATAAACCTGGCCTGGTGCCTTCAATCCTTATCTGATTTTGTGGTATTCGGGGGCTCTCTCAGAGTCTGCTGTGCTGACTGTGTGCACAAAGTCAACACAACCCACAGGAGCAGCAAACAGGAACACAGCCAAAATGGTTATCATCATTGAACAGCTCAAGAGGCCTGTCGGGATTCCACACTGGTGACTTCTGACAACCACACAGGCTGTCTCAGAAAACAGGGAGATTAAAGTTAGAAAAGTCTGTCATACTTTAGTGAGACCTGTAGTGAGATAAAGGGGATAGCAATGGGTTTTCTCAAGAAAAGCATAATGAAGTTTCAGGAACTGGGTTATTTGCTTCTCTCCTGTATTTCACTGCAGCATGAAGGACATGCTGGCAAGGTTAATCAGGCAATAACCTACCCTGCTCGCTATGGAAGCTGCAACTTTTGGAATGAGGTTATTACTCACATGGCTTACACCTACTGGACTGCTTTACTCAGATTACAAGGAACTATTTGGTTTACAAGAGATTGTTCAAGCAGATGAATCCAGACCCCTGCATTCTGGCAGAACCAATTTAAGCTATTCAGGAACCCATAATTAGCTCAGAATCTTGAGATATACGACTGGTTTAGTTCATTTCCCTGCCAAGGCAGGCTGGATTTGTGTTGTACATTTAATAGAGCTTTGTCCAGTCTCATTTTAAAATGTGTCAAGTGATGGGATTTCTACCACTCTACTTGGGAAGATTGCCCCATGGGCTAACAGACCTCACTGTCAGGAAGTTTTCACTGATATTGAGTCTCGATTTTCATTAATGCCATCCTATTACTTGTTAAACACCTTTAAATTATGCTAGACAATTCTATTCTTGATGTTTAACCCATCATGTATTTGAAGATTTATGTTCACCATGCCTTACACTCATCATTTAGCCAGGCTAAATATATTTAATCCAATCAGTCCAGCCTCCCAACTTTTATTTGTTGCTCTTCTCAGCCCTGTTCTATCTTGGTATGGACATTTATGAATGATCATGTGTAAGACCTGAATTTTGTGCTGTTTCATCCTAGGTAAATGGGAGGTGAAATACTGTAGACTGTTGGCATCCTTACCCACTTGAAACATTCCCCCAAAAACACCCCATCTCTTCTCCAACCCCAGAGACATTCCTGATGTTGGCATTTAATTATTACTGTAATGCATTCCTAAGACAGAAGGGTACGTACAAATATAAGCCTGAACTCCAAAAGTGGGCTGATCTGGGACTCTCTCAAGGACCCTCTTCCCTTGCTTCTAACTCTTCTATTCCTCAGAGCTGTTTGATGGTAACGAGATCCATCTCATCTGGCTACGATGGTGAGTCAGCAGGCTAGCTCTGTATTTTTCTACTGGGTCCTACAACCACTGTTACACAGTACTTTAGCAGGGGGCCAAAACTTTGTTGTTTCCAGGAGTTTTAATATTTTATACTTTTAAAATATATTACACCAAGGGAAAAACATATTTAATTATGATGCCATAAAGCAGAATAGCAGAAGCAGTCAGATATGTCCATATATTTTCAGAGATAGGAGAAATGTCATAATCATTATTCTATAGTAATATCATATTCCACAAAAACCATCCTGCCAAGGGCATTGGGAATGGGTCCTGCCATATGGCTAGATGCCAAGTTGTAAGATTTCAGTTAGCTGCACCTTTGTATGACAGATCTCTGACTCCAAAGACAGCCAGCCATCTGCCCAAACTTGTAAAGTTCAGCTTCTCATACTTTCCTTCCTTTTGAGACTCCGCAGACATTTTGGACACCGGAAGGTTCTAATCCTTCATAAGCTTCACTTGATTTCCAAATTGCACTTCAGCTCTCCTCTTCATCCTTCAAACAAAAAAGCTTCAGCAGAAAAAAGATGCATCAGCAGCATATGGTTCTAGGCTCAAAGGTCTCATGCAAATTTTGTCACACCCAATGCTCTGAACATCAATCTACCTTAACCTACTTGCCTCACATTTCAAACCAGCAAATCTCCTTGAGACTTTGACACCACTAGCACTGGATGTGTTAAAAGGTTAACAGATCTCACAGGTCCTGCATTAACTGTATCCTGGATGACTTTTACTTGAATTCCATGAGGCAGGTTAATGTCATTATACTAGAGGCCATACTTGGGTGGGATACTGTGATTAAAAAAAAAAAAGTGTATGCAAAGCCTCAAGGTCTTGAAGCACAAGACTAGTTTGTAGCTCATACAAGCTATGAAGCCTCTATGCATCAGTTTGACAATGAAATGCAGGATTGCAATGCAATGTTTTGAGGATGTCAAAGCAACAGCAAAGGATAAATGTTTCAGTAGTGTTTTGAAGGAATTTCCTCATTGCTAGAAAAAACAACCATGCCTAAATGGTAACATCCTTCAATGCTTCATGCAGATATAGCAATTAAATGACTTAGGGGAAATGACAAACCTTTGGCACCTAGATAAAAAAGCCTGAGACTTCACAAATCCATAAACGGCTCTATCAAGATACAGGCAGTCCCCGACTTACGCAGATCCGACTTATGTCGGATCCGCACTTACGAACGGGGCTTTCTCGCCCCGGAGCTCACAGGCAGCGGTCCGCCACCTCGACCTCCGGGGCGAGAAAAGCTGCTCCCGGTGCCCCTGGTCTGCTGGGGACCGTCTCCAGCAGACCAGGGGCATCGGGAGCAAAGCCGCAGCCCCGGCGGGTTTGCTCGCGGTGCCCCTGGTCTGCTGGAGACGGTCCCCAGCAGACCATGGGCACTGGGAGCAAAGCCGCAGCGGCGGCGGGTCCCGCGCCAGAGCAAAGCCTCAGAGGCGAGGCACCCCAACGCTGCGGCTTTGCTCCCCGTGTCTCTGGTCTGCTGGGGGGGGGGGGGCGCAGCTAGTGTGTCCCCCTCCCCAGCAGACCAGGCTTTTGTTGTGGACCCTGAGGCAGAGCAACTGGGGCGCTGCCGGTTGGTCCCGCAGCACCGCTCTGGGCACTACTGGACCAACCCGGCAGCACCCCAGCTGCTCTGCCCCAGGCGTCCTGATTCAGCCGCTGCTGGTCAGTTTCAGCAGTGGCTGAATCAGGACGCCTGGGGCAGAGCAGCTGGGGTGCTGCCGGGTTGGTCCAGAAGCGCCAAGGACCGGCGCTACAGTAGCAACCCAGCAGCACCCCAGCTGCTCTGCCCCAGGCGTCCCCAAGTCAGCCGCTGCTGAAACTGACCAGCGCTGACTACAGGAAGCCCGAGGCACAGTTGCTCTGCCCCAGGCTTCCTGGAATCAGCGGCTGATCAGTTTCAGCAGCAGCTGACTTGGGGTTCTTAAGTTGAATCTGTATGTAAGTCAGAACTGGCGGTCAGTTTCAGCAGCGGCTGAATCTGGACGCCAGTTCCGACTTACAAACAGATTCAACTTAAGAACAAACCTACAGTCCCTATCTTGTACGTAACCCGGGGACTGCCTGTACCTCTATAGCAGGCAATGCAAGCATAGGCATCTTACAGTTAACAGGGTGAGCATTTACTTTTGCACTAACATACTTCCAGGAGTTCCTATTCATGGGACAAGATCCCATCATGCTAAATCAGGGTGGGCGGGGGCAATATGTGGCCTGTAAGCCAGACGTGGTTCACTAGGGTTAGCCTGTGAAGCAATGGCTAGTGTTAGCCATTGGCCAGGAATGGCAAACCGCAGCCAACTGGAGCTGCAAGCAGCCATACCTTGGAGGCACAGGTAAATTAAGCTAATGCTGGCGAACTGTGTCCAGCTGATGGGCCACTTATTGTCCACCTCTGTGTTAGATCCTGAACAAACACAGAACAAAGCCATTTCTATCGAAGAACAAAATAAAGAAGCAAGAAACAAAATAACCCCAACCCAAGAAACAAAAGATTTTTAATAAGCTCATGAAAACTGCAAGGCATCCAAAAGTGAAGGAGTTTTCAAGGAAAAAGAGCTGTCAAAGAAAATAAAGCAAAGTAAGGGACTCCTCCAAAGACAGAAAGCCACATACATTAGCGTGGAGATCTGTACCACAAACGGAGGTTGTGATTCTGTAAGATCTGAGGAGCCAAACGTGGCCAGACTAGGCTCACAGCACAGTATTCAAGGCTAGAAGTTATCTAGTTATCACGTTATCTAGTCTGTGTATCACAGTCAATAAACTCCACTCATTATCCCTGCATCGAAACAGCAAACTGCATTATATTAAAGTACTTACAACCATCAGGAAATCAAATTCTTGTGTGGCACAGGCCGAGAAGAGAGGGGACTGAGACAGACCAATGTTGGGAGGATGCTGCAGTGGCAGGGAATGTATTTGGCAAGAAATGCCCAGATGATCCTACCAAGTGCCACAAGCCCCATACTATAGAAGAACCCAAAGCCTCGCCAATATGGCTTAGAGAAAAATTCATTCTTGACCCCCAAAATGGCAATTATTTTTAAACCGAGTATCTGAGCAATCCCCACCAGTCAGGTATCTGGGGGTATGTCTACACTACAAAGTTAATTCGAACTAACGGATGTTAGTTTGAATTAACTTTGATAGGCACTACACTAGCGCTCCACTAGTTCGAACTTAATTTGAACTAGCGGAGCGCTTAGTTCGAACTAGGTAAACCTTATTGTACGAGGACTAAGCCTAGTTCGAACTTACTAGTTCAAATTAAGGGCTGTGTAGCCCCTTAATTCGAACTAGTGGGAGGCTAGCCCTCCCCAGCTTGCCCTGGTGGCCACTCTGGGCACCACCAGGGAAACTCTATTGCCCCCCTCCCGGCCCCAGACCCCTTAAAGGGGCACGGGCTGGCTAAGGTGCCCGTGCCAGGTGCAAGCCTGCCAGCACCCAGCCAGCAGACCATGCACCTGGCACAGCTCGAGCCAGCCACCCGATGCCCCCCAGCCCTGCCCCTCTTCCCGGGACCAGGCTGGCGGCTCCCGGGAGCTTGCCCAGGACCGCAAGAGGCGGGCACCCGCCTGGTCCAGTGCAGACATCGTGGACCTCGTCCACAACCTCCACACTAGGCATAGGAAAGCGGCTGTCTAGGGCAGGAGAGCTGCCAGCCTGGCCACCCAGGAGCAGGATGGCATGAAAATCAAGGTGGTCCACTGAGACCCCCGACCCTGAGCCCTGAGCTTAGAATGGCCGTCCTGGGTCAGACCAAAGGTCCATCTAGCCCAGTAGCCAGTCTGCCGACAGCAGCCAACCCTAGGGACCCTGGAGGGGATGGACCAAAGACAGTGACCAAGACATTTGTCTCGTGCCATCCCTCTCCAGCCTTCCACAAACTTCGGGCAGGGACACCACTCCTACCCCCTGGCTAATACCACTCCCATGAATTGATATCACTTCTCTTTAAACTCTGTTCTAGTTCTAGCCTTCACAGCCTCCTGCAGCAAGGAGTTCCACAGGTTGACTATTTGCTTTGTGAAGAAGAACTTCCTGTTACTAGTTTGAAGCCTGCTACCCATTCCTTTCCTTTGGTGTCCTCTAGTCCTTCTATTATGGGAACTAATGAAGAACTTTTCTGTATGCACCCTCTCCACCCCACTCGTTCTTTTATAGACCTCTATCATATCCTCCCTCCATCTCCTCTTTTCTAAGCTGAAAAGTCCCATTCTCTTTAGCCTCTCTTCATATGGGACCTGTTCCAAACCCCTCATCATTGTAGTTGCCCTCCCCTCTCCCACCCTCTCTCTTCCCCTCTCCCACCTCCTTTTCCCAGTCTCCCCCAGTTTTGTTCAATAAAGAGAGATTCTATTTTTGAACACAATTGTCCTTTATTTTGTACATCAGGAAGGGGGACTAGGGAGGGGTAAGTGGAAGGTGAGGGAGGAATGGGGCACGAGCCCCCGATGGGGAGGACTGGGCTGGCTCTGTGGGCTTCTGGGGGTAGAACCTCTCCTGCAGCCCCCCAATTGCCCCCTCTCCCCAGATGGCAGCCTGCGGCAAGTGCAGCCAGGCTGATGGCCGAGTGCTGTGATGTGCCCAGTGTGGGTACTCCGGGCACTCCAAGCCAGGACTGCTTTGCAAGCGGGGCACCCCTGAGAACTGTCTGTCCGGGGTGGGGGTCGGGTCCCTTTAAGCGCAGCCCTCGGCTAGCCTGAGACAGCAACTCCACGCTCTAAGTCCTCATCTGATGCCCTGCCGGCACTGCTTCCGGCCATCCTTAACCCCGGTTCAGGGTCCACTTAGTGTGGACATGCTAGTTCAAATTAGCAAAACGCTAATTCGAACTAGTTTTTTAGTCTGGATGCGTTAGTTCGAATTAGCTTAGTTCGAATTAACTAATTCGAACTAAGTTAGTTTGAATTAGCGCTGTACTGTAGACGTACCCTGGGAAAGATTACTATTCTCTGTACCACTCCAGAACACAGGCTCACCCCCATTTTGGGGTCCCTTCTCCAGTCAAGATCGTCACTGACACTTCAGAGCACACCCCAGCATATATCAGGGGGAAGCCAGAATCTTAAGATTCAGGAAGCAATGGCAGTGTCTAGGTAGCTGACATTTGTGTTTCAGAATCAATAAACATGTATTGTGAGAGAGAGCACTCTACTCTTCGGGTGGCATGAGACCAGGGTTGTGACCACTTGATCCTAAGGGACTTTTTTTCCCTAAGAGCAGAGGGCACTAGCCTGAGTTCTGAGTGATTACATTCTGTCTTCTTCTTTTGTTGCCAGTTTGAGTGGGAGCGAGCATACAGCTTCATTTTGTATCCAAAAGTGTAGCGAACCCTTGCTGTACTCTTTTAAACATAAATCCCACCATTTATGGCTGTTGTGATTACTATATAAAGTTTGCTGCATGTCTGAAAATCCCTCAGGATGAAAGCAAGATCATCTTCACTTCAATGATTTTGAACCATTTTCTTCCTCTCAACACACACACAAAATTTACTTGGAATACTGACAAAAAATATAAGTCACTTCATTTAAATTAATTTATTTTTAGAATATCCCTTTTAATCCTGCATGCATTTTTAGCACAAAAATGTAATTTTATCACAACCTCCTTTGTAAAAGTTAGTACTTTATGTACAATAATGTGGTTGTTTTAACAGTTCCTTTGTTGCATATCCCGTGTTTGCTAAACCTTGGCACCACTGTTCAGTGACCTATATAAAGTTCAATTTAAAAAGTTTACAGAATATCCTGTTTAATGTAAACAAGGCAGGAGGCAAAACAAAAAGTGTAATATAGAGAGTAATTACTTTACAGGGCACAGAAAATATTATTAGTGATCATGATTGGAAAGCCCTGTATGATATGCATTTTATAGTTTTGGATTATCACACAACCCAGAGTACAACTGCCATGTAATCTGTAGGTTTCACATAGTACTTCATAACTGCATGGTAACTGTATATTTATACAGCAAATGCATGATAAAAAATTTTTTACCATGCATTTACAAAAAGCAATTCCATGATTACTCTTGCCCTGTAAAATCAGGTGTAACAATTGTTACACTTGCAATAGTGTAAGCAAGCTCAGGATTTCAGTCCTTACACATATATTTAAGTCATGTACTTTCAGACTGAAGCCGTGAATCAAATCACAGCTCCTATATTGCACAGATGAATACATTATACGAACATTACACAGACAAGAGTTGAATACTAGGAAGATTACAATCATAATGGAAACAGACTAAGGACAAACTTCTGTTCTGACAGAAGTTGCTTATTACAAAAGTTTCTACATCAGGTCCTAATCAAAACATACAATGAATGGCAGAAAAATAAAAATGTGCCCTTATTTACAAAAATGTGCATCAGGGTTAAAATGTAGTTTGAATTTGCTTATTTCACCAAAACTACCCAGTATTTTCCCCTCAAATATTTGAAAATAATACTATTGCCATGATCTTCAAAGGTGATAAACACCAGCGATTCAGAATATGAGGGGAAGAATTTGTAGAATATCAGAACTTCTGAATATCAGACCATGGTTCTTAGGTGTTCACTTGTGGGCAATAAATAACCACACACACTCACACGCAATGGGTAACTCAATGACATGCATAGATTCCATGACTAAAAACATAAAAGTTGAACTAATTTTTACTTTTAAAAATAAAAGTGCATAAAAAACAAGAAATAAAATTAAATGATTTCCACCTCTTAAGGAAGAATCGATTGTTTTTACAAAAAGAAAAGTTGTTGTCACAATTTATGATAATTATTGTAAGCAGCACCCATGAAACCTGGAAGGTCTCAAGCTTTCCTTAGCACTGCTTCACTTGCTATTAAAATGGAGCAACTTTTTGTAATTTGTGGCCTGAGTAATATTTGTTTTGCAAAATAATATCACCCCAGCTACTAAACACATTGAAGACTAAATTCTGGATAACTACATCATGAATTTAAGACTATTTGGAGTAATATCTTATTATTCAACTGCAAGCATTAAAACAATCCGGCTTGCAGCTAGGGAGATTAGGGATGTTAGATTTTGATTAATCAGCTAATCGAGTACTCAATGGAATTTCCATCCACTACTACATTAGTCAATACGGGGGTAGGGGGTGCTTGCTATCCCCACTGCGCTTCTGTCAGGTGGCTCTTACTACATTTATAGGAGAGAGGCGCAGCAGTCAGGACCCAGTGTGAGCAGGAATGGCTTCAGTCCCTGCTCACACCGGGTTCCCAGCTGTGCCTCTGTTTCCCCTGTCCTGCTCCTTCCCCCTCCCTCGGCCACAGCTTTTAAGCTGACTCCCTCCAGCACTAGCTCCTGCTCCCCCTGCCTTGCTGCCTCTGATATAGAGGCATCAAGGTGGGAGTTGGGGCAAACGCGAGTAGTTGACTTGACTACTCTTTTACATCCCTAAGGGAGATTGTTTTGTATTTTAAAACTACAGACTCTGCAGTTATCCATGCATAAACTGACAGATGCAATCTCTTACTGTGTAATTAGCTCAGATCGCAGCAACTGGTAAAAAAAATTAAATAATGCTCATGTCTCCTTCTGAGATCCTGCATCTCACATGGATTTATAATGATCATATTATCTGCAATACTTGAATGTGGATTTTGTTTTTTTACTCCCATTTTTCATAGCATTACGTTCTCTATAGTTTACATTGCAAGTGGGACTTTAGGAGTATTCTAAAAATCAGAATTTATTTTTTTAATAAATATTGAAAATAGGATTAAATTTTCCAAGAAGGGTAATTAAACTCAACTTAAAACAACAAAGGCCTGATTCATCAAAGAACTTAAGAACATGCATAATTCTACTGCTGTTTGGTATAACACTTAAAAACAAGCTTAACTTCAACTGTTTTCCTAACTCATATTCACTTTAAGAGGGTCCTAGGTAGATGCTTAACTTTCAGCTCATGAATAAGTGCTTTGCAGAATTGGAGCCAAATTATCCAAAAGTATGCATTAAACAGAAATGTACACACAAACATTTTTATACTGTATGCACAGGCAAATATATTATATCAATGAAGCATCTTAAAATGGATCAACTGTAGTACACATTGCTCTGTAAAAAAAAAAAAAAAAAATCACTTGCTAATTTCCAAATATCCATGTAAAGAACACAAAAGAAGGGAAAATACCCTTTAACTTTATTTTACTAAGCTATTTTAGTTTGAAAACATTATTGGACCATGTTCAGCAAAGCTGGTGCATATGCCTGCTAAGTCCAAGGTTCCCACTGCTACCCGTTCTTGAGAACATCTTTCATTCCAGCTGAAGTTGATGGGAAGATGCGTAGGCAGCTACTGAGTCATCTTACTCCCTGGCCAGAACCACTTTGGGGCAATACTCCTTTTTTGGAGTGGTACTCGACATTTCTGTCTGCAGGACACTTCACTGGAGTTTATGCCGTGACTAAGTGATGCATTTTTTAACTGTGAAAGTGTTCAATTTTGTTTCACAAGCCACTTGAAGACTTCTGATAAAAAAAGAGACATCAAAATTATGGAAGGCCAGATTCTGATCCCAGTTACACCCATGGAGATCAGGAGGAATGCTACTGACTGATTAAATCAGTCCTAATTTAATCTGAAATGAGATCAGAAACGGGCACTTACTGTCCAACAGGATATTGAAAACATACAAAGAAACGCCATGTGAACATTAAGGGTTCAATCCTGCTTCGTCTGTCCTTGCTACCATGTCAATATGAAGGTATTCTCCTGTGAAAACAGGAGGGATGATCTCTCTCCAGAGATCACTAAGAGTGATGTGAAGGTTAAGGAGCACATCCAACCCTTTCAGGTTACTAATGCATATTCTGCTGTCTGCAGCAAGTGTTAACTGTAATCATCCAGGAGGAATATTAGCGAAGTATGCTTGAGTGCATGTCTCTCGGCCTGCAATGGAAATTCCTGCCCTGGCTGATGGAATTCATGTTGCAAAGAATGCACCGGGAAACATCTTTGCATCCCAGGGTTGTGAAAACCAGAATTTTGGTCCCAGGTATTGTATTATCCTTTGTACTGCTGCCCAAAACAGTTTCAGTCACTCTTTTTGTCTGGACACTATGGTTATGTTTAAACAAGCAATAAAATATTTTTTTAAAATAACGGAACATTTACACTGCCAATTTTCAAGGCACAAAATATCCTTAAGCCAATGTTAAATAGCATTTTAAAAAAATACTGTTTTAGCAACTACTATTAATGACCTGTATAACTAGCATCCTTGTAAAGATGACATGGATCAAACTGGAGCTCACATACAAAAATCTAAGGCAAATCTAGTTACACAGATGAACTCAGGAGAAATCATTTGGAAAGACAAAGAGCACCACACATGAAACATGCATACTGAGGATATGATCATTGTTTACATACAGGCCCTGATTCGCCAATGTATGGCAATATAATTTCAGTAATATAAGGAATTACAACAGGGTAAAACTGGGATAACACAGTTGTGAATCAGAATTCACCAGCCCAAAATTCACTACAATGTAAGAAGATTCACAAATGTAGAATTCATTCCACCTGGAGCATATACTGCATATGAATTAACAGGTCTTTTCATCCACTTTCCAGTGTTTTAGATGGTATCACTTGTATCTCTACACATGCTGCTTTACTGTTTTCCTTTCATGTTTTCAACTGAAGAGAAAAGACTTGTGACATGAAAACATTACAGAAATAGTTTGCTATTTCAAAAAGCAATAACAATCCCAAAAGACAATTTAAGTATATGAGCCCCAGAGCATATCAAAACCCCTTACCATCTAAAATGTTGTTAAAAGAATGGCCTGGTAACCAAAGTTATGAAGTTTATGGCTCCTCAGACATTTTTTTCAGCTCTTCCAACACTGACTGGAAACGTTATGTTGTGTCTGCCCTGAAGTCCCTTTGATTGCATCCTGGGTTCAATATCCATTTGATTACAACGCCATCAGAGTGCAGCCAAGGCCAAGAAATCATGAAGTGACCAAGAACTCACCCTCCAATGCCATCCATAACAACTGTCAAATGATATTGACCCTTTGTTAGGAGGCTCTCTCTCTTTCTTCTTGTCTGGGTGGAGACAACTCTTTTTTTATTTACCAAAATGCACTTGATTTTGTAGCTCAGTCACATCAAGAAACTGCTTAGGGTGTAACTGAGGCATGGTATTTCACAAATGCAATTGCTGCCAGCTCTTTACAGAACTCTTCCAGTACAATCACTCCTTCTAGTAATGTCATGTGGTCAATACTGGGAAAGGAAAAAACAACAGGGACTAAGAAGAAGTCGCGCATGCAAACAGTTTGTGTAGAGATATGCTGGGGAGTGCATACCCCATACTGGAGGGGGGGGGCAGCTAAGACTCTGTGGGCAGAGGAAGTCCTGCCCCTTTACCCAGACTGGCATGCTCGAACAGTATAAAAGGCCGCAGAGCAGCTCAGTACGGGCTGACCAGCGAATGAGAAGGACCTTCTGTCAGACCTCCTGAACTGCTGCAGCCAGCCACTCTAGTGGCAAGAACCAGAGACCCAGGAGACAGCCACAATGCAAACCCCGTGGAATCCCAGGGAGAAGCAGCTGCTGGATATCTGGAAGACCCAGCTACCACGTGGGACATTGATCCAAACAAAGAGGTAGGTATCCTTGGCATGTTTCCGCCAGATACCCTGCCGAGGGGGGGGCAGACCATGCTGCTACTCAAAAGGCCCTGGGTTGGGACCTGGTGGAGCAGGGTGGGCCCGGGTCCCCTTACCGGGACACTAGCCCCAACTGCATTGACTCTAGCCAGTAGGCCATATCGCCCTGGACTGAGGGCTATTCATTGACTCTGGCCAGTAGGCCATCCTGCCCTGGATTGAGGGCTACCATTTATTGATTCTAACCAATAAGACATACTACCCTATGTCTACTACCTTGAACTGGGGGCTATAGAGTGCCTCTCTCTCTCCCACCCCCCCCCCCCCCCTTGGGCCATGCTGCCCGGCAAGCTGGGCCGCTTATGGACCCCGGGTTGCCTGGAGACTAGTGAAGTGTTACAGATTATAGTGACAGCCAAACCCCTTTTGGCCGAGGAGGCGGCATCCGCACCCCAAAATTAGGTCACCCTAGTGACAGAGAGTGCATATGCTGCCATGGGAGGGTTTGCAATCGATTTACTTACATGGGCCCTTCAGGCTCCAATCCAAGCAGACGCTTTCTGACCAGCAGAAGTTTGGGAGTAAAATCTGGGATGCGCTGGATTCTCACCATAAGATCTCCAACAACCTGAAATCACACAGAGGCAAAGTAGTACTATATGAAGTGATAGCCAAATAAAGAGACAGCCAATGAGAGTTCAAACAACAATCAACTTTTAAGGTGGTTAATTCATCTTCACAATTGCCCAACAGACAAGGGATGTTCAGAATCTTTCTGCTACTGAATCCTCAGCTTTCTACTGTGCAAGCAACCTACAGCAGCATTCCCTCTGCTAATTACTGCAGAGACCCTGTGATTTTAGAGTGCAGTGGCAACAGAGTGGCTTGCCTTTGGGCTGGAGAGCCTAGGGCCAAGCCAGCCCTGATTACAAGATGGGCCTCAGCTAGGAGGAATCAGATGATTCCCACAGAAAGGGCAGCAGGAAGCTGCAGGGGAATTTGTAGTTGAGACTGCCAGAGGCAGGAAGCTTGGTTAGTGACCCCAAAAACTCAGGAAAGAAGAGACTGTGTGGGGAGAGAAATGGTGGAAGAAGCAACTTCTCCAAGGAGCAAATGTGGCTCCTTTCAAGCCCCCCATATTCCTCATGAAGCCTGAGAGAGTGAAGAGAGCTAAAAACAAGAGCAGAGCTAGAAGGGTGTTGCGGAAAGAGAGAGGGTCTCCTGAAGTGATCCCTGAGGAAGGGACAGTCTTTCAGGGAGGAGGGGCTATGCTCAGTTTAAGGACGTGTGGAGATTTCTTGTGTGTTTCTTTTGGCAATTTTGTGAACTTAATTAAAAACCTAGACCCCAAGAAGGGCTGTGACTTTGTTTAGGGAGCCCTGAATAAGGGGAAAGAGGGGCAGTCATCTTCACATAACGTGTTTCAGAGAGGTAGCTGTGTTAGTCTGTTTTAGCAACATCCTCTCCGATTTATTTAGCAATGATACCACACTCCCACCTCTATATCCCTTCCTTTTTTCTTTTCTTCTTCTCTTCTCTTCGGGTGTGTCTAGACTACATGCCTCCTTCGACGGAGGCATGTAGATTAGCCAGATCGGAAGAGGGAAATGAAGCCGCGATTAAAATAATCGCGGCTTCATTTAAATTTAAATGGCTGCCCCGATCTGCCGATCAGCTGTTTGTCGGCAGATCGGGGGAGTCTGGACGCGATGCCCCGACAAAGAAGCCTTTCTTCATCGACACAGGTAAGCCTAAGAAAGGCTTCTTTGTCGGGGCATCGCGTCCAGACTCTCCCGATCTGCCGACAAACAGCTGATCGGCAGATCGGGGCAGCCATTTAAATTTAAATGAAGCCGCGATTATTTTAATCGCGGCTTCATTTCCCTCTTCCGATCTGGCTAATCTACATGCCTCCGTCGAAGGAGGCATGTAGTCTAGACACACCCTTCAGCATCTGAGGAAGTGAGTTGTGTCTCATGAAACCTTATGCCCGAATAAATTTGTTAGTCTTTAAAGTACCACCGGACTCCTCCTTGTTTTCATATAACATGATGCCCCTGTTGCACAGGAGAAACTAAACTTGGGGAACTCTGGATCTAAAAACATGTCCCTCTGCTAGAAGACTCGGTTCTGTCAGCTCAAAGGTTGTACAGACCATAAACCAACGTGTAACCTAGTCACTAGACCAGTGGTCTCCAAACTCTTTATGCCTAAGACTATGATCTGAATTTAAAGGCAACCCAGGATCTACCCTGCCCTTTCCCTGTGGCCCCGCCCCTTCCCCTGCTCATTCTCCCTCACTTTCGTCTGGCTGGAGCACCACTGGGGTGCAGGAGGGATGAGGGCACTGGGAGTTAATTGGGTACGAGGGAAGCTGCAGGCTAGAGCAGAGTGTTGGGGCGCAGGAGTGACGGGTGCAAACTCCGTGAGGGAGTTGGGGTGAAGCAGGGACTCCTGGTTGGGAAAACTCCCTTCCAGAACTTGCACTACTTCCTCATGCACCTCCACACTCTGGATGCAGGAGCGGGCTCCAGGCTGGGGCACAGCATTGGACGGATAAGGGGCGTGCGTTCTGGGAGGGAGTTTGCGTGCAGGTTCAGGGCTGGCACAGGGGTTAAGGGCAGAGGCTGAGGCCAGGAGGCACTTACCATAGGGAGCTCCTAGTTGGCAGAACAGTATGGCTCAGAGAAACTGTCTCTGCCTGCCTGGCTCGTGCTGCACCTAGAAATGGCTGCACTCTGTAAGCAGCCCCAGGGGGAGTTTTCCATGTGCTGCTCTGCTGCCTGTGCCCACAAGGTCCAGGGAGCTGCTTGGACAGTGCCGAGGGCAGTGGCAGAAGAAGCTGCCTCATTCTCTCCCCCCTGCCTCGAGCTGCAGAGCCATGTCTGCACTCAGCCAGCCAGCTGCTTCTGGAAGCAGCATTAGGGATGTGAATATGTATCACTAAGCTAGGGGGAGAGGTAGATACGCTGGAGGGCAGGTACAGAGTGACCTAGACATATTAGAGGATTGGGCCAAAAGAAACCTGATGAGGTTCAACAAGGACAAATGCAGAGTCCTGCACTTGGGACGGAAGAATCCCAAACATTGTTACAGGCTGGGGACCGACTGGCTAAGCAGCAGTTCTGCAGAAAGGGACCAGGGGATTACAGTGGATGAGAAGCTGGATGTAAGTCAACAGTGTGCCCTGGTAGCCAAGAAGGCTAATGGCATATTAGGTTGCATTAAGAGGAGCATTGCCAGCAGATCCAGAGATGTCATTATTCCCCTTTATTCGGCATTGGTGAGGCCACATCTTGAGTATTGTGTCCAGTTCTGGGCCGCCCACTATAGAAAGGATGTGGACACATTGGAGAGGGTCCAGCGGAGGGCGATCAAAATGATCAGGGGCCTGGAGCACTTGACCTCTGAGAAGGGTTTGTTTAGTCTGCAGAAGAGAAGAGTGAGGGGGGATTTGAAAGCAGCCTTCAACTTCCTGAAGGAAGGTTCCAAGGAGGATGGAGAGAGGCTGTTCTCAGTAGTGACAGATGGCAGAACGAGGAGAAATGGTCTCAAGTTACAGAGGGGGAGGTCTAGGTTGGATATTAGGAAAAACTATTTCCTTAGGCGGGTGTTGAAGCATGGGAATGGGTTACCTAGGGAGCTGGTGGAATCTCCATCCCTAGAGGTTTTTAAGTCTCAGCTTGACAAAGCCCTGGCTGGGGTGATTTAGTTGGGAATAGTCCTGCTCTGGGCAGGGAGCTGGACTTGATGACCTCCTGAGGTCTCTTCCAACTCTGATTCTATGATCCCAGTTAACCGATGATCCTGGGCCTGTCAGCTAACCCTCTCAGTTACACACAGATTCCGCCCCCCACCCTGCTCTCACTATATTAGAAGCAACAGAGGGGAGAGAGGCAGGAGCCTGAGTTCATGGGGAGCCAGCTTAAAAGCTGGCTCCTTGTGAGCACCACTCCCACCTCCTCCCCTCCTCTGTGTGTAAATGTGTAACCACTGAAAAATTCAGCAGCTTTAACCCATTGGCTTTAAGGACTGTAGAAAGAAGGATGGACACCATGTTGTGCAAACTCCAGTTCGAGCAGCTAACATTGGTGTTTGACCCATGGGAATCAAACAGATCAAGTAAAACAAGTCATAGGCTATAATCAAGTAAAAAAGCCCTTGGCTCTCAAGGCTTCTAATCTCCATCTACTTCCTTTGTGTTTCCAGGGGGGCTCTAAATCTCTCAGAGGCAGCTTGGTGCTAGCTCCTCTGGCAGAAAGTCTTTGCTCCCTGAATGTCACAAGGTCTTCTTCCTTAGCTCCTTTTCATCCTGTTTCTCCTTATATGTGGGCTTGGAATCATTAGCTACATCCTTTGGGGGCCAGATCTCTTCATAACTGACATTTCTCAGAGGACCCCTGGTGGAACTGGTTTTGCTGTTTGCAGGCAGGAAGGGTTCTTAACACATTTGTCTGTATTTTGTGGGGGATTTGTGGAACTGATCGTATTAGAGGGAGTGAGGAGATCAGAGGGAGATATGAAGGAGCTGAGGTAAGTACAGCGATTTTTACAGTGGACACAGATCTGCAATAGAGTTACAGGTGGACAGGAGTAAAACAATCATGCTTGAAGGGGATAGGACAATATGAAGTAACATTCCATTCAAAAGCACCGCATGTTCAGGAGAATAATTTACTTATACCTCAATAAAACCAGCTCTTTCACCCTCATATGTTCTAGTGCAGACATATGCCTGTACTTATGGCATTACAGGATACTGCCATGTCAACTGGGAATAAGGTCACAACATTGAAAGAAATCATTTTATAGCCACATCTTTGAAATTCTGCAAACATGGCAAATAAAACAATTTCAAAGATGCCCCTGGAGAGTAAAAAGATTTACCGAGAAGTGCATTCTTCAATGTTCTTTGGTAGGAAAGTCCATAGTTTAGTGCTTTTTAAAGTATATCCCTTTTAAGAGGCAAATGCCATACTATAAAGCCAAAGTTACCTATCCTTTAGCATTCATTACAAAGCTATTAAGTTTATCACTACAGTTGCTACATATACATGTTGGTTAGTTGTTTACTCACCCTCACAATAACAGAGAAGAGCGATCGACAGCCTGAAGCCAGATTTACATAGGGATCCAAAAGGTATTCATGGATGTGTGGATGGGGAAACAGGGAGAGTTTGGACAACACGGACGTAACTTGTAAATTTACATCGTATGGCTGCAAACAGACAAGAGAACATTATTTGTTATTTTCATTCCAATGCTCTCCTCTTCTACCCCCTGCATAAACAGCTGCTTTCCTCTCAATCACAAGTACCGAGTCAGGCCAAAATCCTCCCATCCCTGCAACAACCTCTCAACATAGCTGAGGGGCATGCGCTGTGGATTTTCCCATTCTTGTATCAGATCCAGATGAGGCTAGCTGCAGAAGGGTAATGAACTGAAAGTAGCTATGCTCCTGCTCAAGGGGTGGGCAATAAGCCTGGTTTCCCAGGGTTAGCGGAGGCCTACAGGAGCTAAAAGTGGACATAGCTGTGGATGTGCAGGTAAATAAAGCACCAGGGTCCCCTCCCTGGGGCTAATCCTGGTGTACTGCATCTGGCACGCTGGCTGCTTACTGCCCACCCCTGTCCTAGCTGCAGTACATACATGCTCTGAAAATCTGATCATTGATAATTTCTTCCATTATGATAGTTTGAGCAATAGATTACATGGTAATGGGAGCAATATAAGGACCTATGATCGCTAATAAATAACTAAACTAAAAATTTCCTCCCAATAATACACAAATGATAAGTGTAAAAAAAAAATCTAAATAAAAAGAAATGTGACCAGGCAGCAATGGCTACTGCTCAGGCTCTTTGCTACTGAACAGAAAATCTGCATTTTCCAGTATTTGCGTGTATTTTCATTGCGTTTCATCATACTTGAAAATCTTTTTTCATGGCTTTCATATGCTATGGGGATTTTTATAGCTCTGTCAAGGCCTTTGCTGATATCTGTGTTTCACATTGGGGACAAAGCTCATACCACCGGCTAAGATAGCATCTTGTTGCAGTGGGGAAAACCCACAGAATGAATGGCTGCGGAGTTATTGCTTACTGTTGGTATTGTCTGCATATCAGGCCCTCAAAGGGATTGAGAAACCCACCAGATAATCACTGATCAGAGCCAGAATGATAAGGAGTGAGAGTGTTTGCCAGCTGTCCCACAGTTACTGAAAATTCTCAGGAAAGTTAGAAGAAAACAAAAAACATGTGCTGAGGTAGCAATTACAAAGGCTGTTCACAGTAGCTGTTGGTTCTACTGTTAAAGGAGGTATTGTGATACTTAAGTGTGCAAATATACCCTAATTGTGCACTCAACTGTACAAAGTGAGCATGAAATGCCACAATAAGCTATAGTGACAAATACTGATGGGAAAAGGTGGAAAACCCAAGACAGACTGAATTAGACTAAACAAAAAGGCCTCCTGATATAACTCAAGGACTAGAGACATAAAAGAGGAGTCGAATACCCAATAAGCTTAGGCTTATCGGGAAGTTGAGTTAACTACTTGTATTCTCCCCCCCCTCCCCGCTGCCTATATATCAAAGGGAGCAAGTGGGGAAGCAGAAGCCGGGGCTGGGGAAGCTGGCTTGAAAGCTGGTTCCCCCCCAGCACCATCTCTGTGCTGGGTTCCTCACTGCGCCTCACTCCCTTATTGACTAATCGAGTCAATGGAAATTCCATCGACTACTCAATTAGCTGATAAATGGAAATGTAACATCCCTATCAAGGACTGTATGAAAATAACACCCGGCAAAACAAAAGAGAACAGAAATCAATGAACCAAAATTGTTGTCAGAAATTATGCCTATATGTGAACAAAGAATAAAGGGATATTCTACTCATCACTCTTTTGCTGCTGTTCAAGAAAGGGACTCTGGGGATATATATTGGCTACTGGAGCAAGCTTTACCATCATGGCTGCCATCTCCACCATTTCCTGGGAGCACAGATCTTCATCCTAATCTTGACCAGACCCAGCCAGAAAGGGAACCAAATGACACCACCTGCATCAACTCTATCCTAAATACTACTTGTGCCATTAGACTGTCACACCCTACCCTCCATGTTTTCTTTTCCTTCTCCACCTTATTTATTTTCTTTCCTATACTTCTCCCTTTTGCCTTCTGTCTAGTACGACCCTGGCTTGACCAGCCAAGACTGCATATTTTGTAACCATTTTGTAAGCCTGGGACCAGAAAGATGTAGCTAACATAAATACCCTACCAGCTTGCCACGTCTTCCGGTGGCTGATAGGATCGTGTCCTGGGCCTGTATTTATCCAGCAGTGAGACTACAAGCGAGAGTCAACAGAAGAGACAGAAAATGTGTTTTCTTTCTTTGCTGCATCATTAATAAAAGATTAAAAAGACTTTCATGGAACTTAGTGCCAAGCTCCTAAGCAGGTTGAGGTCTCTGTATGCCAAACCTTGCTTAACACTGTTTCATGTTGGACAGTTTTAGGTCAGGTTAACACCTTTAGCTCTCTGGACCCATTCATTCCATTAACACTAATACAACTCTGTGAAAACCACAAAGAAGGAACCTAGAAATTTGAAGAGGGGAGCTCTGTCACAGCAAAATTAATGCTGGTATGTGGCTTTCATTTAATGCAAGACAGGACTGGTTAGTGATTAATTCAGAGGCTTTTCCTAGATTACAGTTTTAGGTGCCAGCCTTGTGGAAGTATTAAGCACCCTCAATTTCTACTGAAGCCAATGGCAGGCATGGGCACTCAGTACCTTGCAGGACTGATCCCTAATACTTTGCGTTAATTTAAGTCTTTAGTAACAGATGTAGATTCTGTTTCAGAGTGTGTATGCATGCCTAAATATAGAATTTAAATATCTGGACACCAGTCAGTGTTTGTGGATTTACATATTCTACTCTGGAAGTAGCTTTTTTTTTTTTTTTTTTTTTAAACACATACACACAGTTTGAAGTCTCATAATTCTCTCTCAAACTTCTTTAGCAATCAGATGCACAGCTTGGACAACATCCTGTCATCCGTGTTTCCAGGAAGCATTCAAACTACTTGTTTTATTTTAAACAGAAGTCACAAGTCAGCTACCGTATCTCTGGCCCCCTTTCTAATTTAAGAGATAAATAACAAGTGTGCAATGGGAATTATTTTTGTACCTCAGCCTCCATCTATAAAATATTGATAATGAGACTTGCCCTACTTTGTATACAGCTTCAAGATCTACTGGTGAAAAGTGGGATAAAAGAGTTAGGGCTTAAGATTAATCATATTTGGGGGATTGCTGCACTGCATGGAGTGCTGTTGATTTCAGTGCAGGACCAGTGCCCAAAATCTTTGTAGTCTGAGCTCAAACTTGGATTAAATTAGGTAGAAAATTTCAGGATCCTTAGGTTTTGCCTTTGTGAGAACACAGTTCATGCCCCGTTCTTTAGGAATGCCTGTTAAAGAAACATCAAAGAAATAACATAAAATCTCTTTAGAATAAGATTGAAGTGCCGTTGACTTTCCCTCTACTTCTTACTAACTACGCTGACATAAAACAGGGACAGGAAAATGTGAAATACAAAACCATGTTTATGGCTTCTACTCTATTATCATCTGTCTGTACTAGGAAGAACACCCATAGGTAGCCAGGCCATCTAGTGACAGCACCAAGTATTGCAATGTGAATGGAAGGTTTAGAGATGGGACCAGGAAACCCCCATGACCAGTCCCTCATGGAGAAAGTATTTTGTGTTGCTTTCTAGTGACCTTTTTATCCCAAATCCTAACCAAATACAAAAGGCAGCACTGTCAAACACTGAAAGATGCTGTCCAGCCTTCCTTGGTAAGAAAGGTTTTCAGAGAAAAGGATGCTATCAACAGGCAGCTGTAAGAGGATTCCCTCAGCCCATGAAGTGAATCCATTTCCATGCAACCTGTATCTTCATCACAGTTTTTTTTAACTGAAGTGTAGGAGCATAAGCTTTCGTGGGCAAAGACCCACTTCGTCAGATGCATGCATCTGACGAAGTGGGTCTTTGCCCACGAAAGCTTATGCTCCTACACTTCAGTTAGTCTATAAGGTGCCACAGGACTCCTCGTCGCTTTTGCAGATTCAGACTAACACGGCTACCCCTCTGATACTTGACAGTTTTTTTTGTTTCTGGTGCTTATTCCTCAGCTACCGATCATCTCCACACAAGAATCCCATTGTGAGAGAGGCGACATTCTAACTCAGCACAAAAACTTAATACAGTTGGATGATCTTTCTAAAATGATTGGCAGTGGAATACTTAATGCTGACATTTTAAATGTCATCATTATACTTCAGAGATAATACCCCACCGAAGTGTAAGAGCACAGTCAACACCTCTCTGTTTTTATAACATGTCATTCAAAGGGAGATTCAAATACCTTACAGATTAGTTGAAGTGAACATATGAATTTCCTTGTTCTCTCTCCAACCCTAGTCAGTGGGAATTATATTTGTATATCAGCCTGCCTCTGTAAAATGAAGATACTGGTACTTTGTCTTCTTATGTAAACAACTTTAGGAAATGCTGGGTAAGAGCTAGGTACTAGGATGGTTATAAGCTGGAGGTAGTGTTCTCGTGGGACAGGTACATCAAAGTGGGATTTACATGTCATTCTGAAGGCACCAATATTCGTGTTCTTATGTTCACCCACCCAGATTTTGCAAAGAAGCAAGTTCCACAGTGTGAGCCCAGCTACTGTCAAAGCTCAGTTTCTAGTGCCCGCACCTTTCTCTTGAGGTTGACAGTTCCACAGTAGCAGAAGAACGAAGTTGCTGTGGGAAGCCCTGTGTCATCTGAGTCAATGAATCCCATGGACTCTGAAGAGAACTTGGAATATGACCAGTATTCAATGAGCAGACAGTGAAGCACATGGGTGATGTGGTTTCAGCAGGCTGGGCTGCTCAGAGACAGAGCGCTCTGTTTTGAACTAGCTGGAAGTCTTTTAAGGGCTATCATTTCTTCTCACAGAGCTACTATTTCTGTCTCCTCATCAGCACACTCAGTAACACAGCTGCATTAGGTAACCGTCAAAGATTTATTCACAACCACAATAACTACAAATGTAATATTTTAAATAAAATGTTAAAAGCTGCAAGGACAAATGAGAGAACCAAATAATTGCATTAAAGAAGTCAATGATTAACACGATTAACCGATAAGCCTAGGTGACTACACACATTCCCTACTCCCTTGCTGCCTCTGTATCCGAGGCAGTAAGGGACAGGGGAGGGAGAGCCACTGCCTGAGCATCAGATCTGCCTCCCCCCACTGCTGTCTCTGGAAGGGTATGTCTACACTGCCACCCTAGTTCAAACTAGGGTGGTAATGTAGGCAACCAGAGTTGCAAATGAAGCCCAGGATTTGAATTTCCCGGGCTTCATTTGTATAATGCCAGGTGCCGCCATTTTTAAATGTCCGCTAGTGGGAAGCCCTAGTCCGAACTACCTAGTCCGTGTCGCGTGTAGCCGCGCGGCACGGAGTCCGCACTAGCGGACATTTAAAAATGGCGGCGCCCGGCAATATGCAAATGAAGCCCAGGAAATTCAAATCCCGGGCTTCATTTGCAACTCTGGTTGCCTACATTACCACCCTAGTTCGAACTAGGGTGGTAGTGTAGACATACCCATAGAGAGGCAGCAGAGGATGAAAGGGATGGACAGAAGCCACCTCCCCCCACCTCTGCTGCATCTATCAGAGGCAGCAACGCAGGAGGCAGGGCCAGGGAGGCTGCCACAGAGCAGCCTCTTTCTGCAAAGGGCGTGGGCTCCTGTGGACAGAGGCTGCTCCGCATCCCACACGGCAAGCCAAGGCTCACTGCAGACAGAGTCTGCTCCGTGGCAGCAGTCCCTATCCACGGGGAGCTTGGTCCCCTGCAAATGGGGCTGCTGCCACCCTGCGCTGCTGACTCTGTATCAGAAGCAGCAGCACCGAGTGGCAGGGGGCTCCCTGGAAATGATGCTGGAGCACACTGGCTGCCAGCCCCACCCCAGGGCTATCAAAGAGACGTGTAACTGCTAAAATTTCATGCTATTCAATTATACACTGTCTAGCATCCCTAAACTGCTTCTATGGGATATATTTCAGAAGCAACTCAATCCAACCCATTTCAACAGCCAACTAAGTATTCTAAACAAGGACGGGAAGGAAACAAAGGCTAGCTCCATGATGTAAGCATACTGCATATTATTAACCATGGGCTGCAGAGTGATCCAGTAGACAGACCCTCTGGATGGGGATTGAGGAGATCTGGATTCTATTTTACTACCAGCTCTTCCACTGGCCTGTTTGGTAAACCTTGGGCAAGTCACTCCACTTCTCTGTTCCTCAACTGCCTCATCTCTTAATGAAGATGATGACACCTGTGAAATATTGCAAGGCTGTGCCATACCGTACCTCTGGAGATTGCTGCAGACTGTACCTTGGGGAAGAGTTACCACAGAAAGAGATCATAAGCCTTAGGACTGTTGACAATTTCAAAAAAGCAGCATGCTTCAGTGTGGCTTGCACTGGATTTTCCAGCATATGTCAACATTGCATCTAAGACTGAATGTCCCAGGCAAATAGACAAATTGTGCTCGTGAGCTTGAGCAAGTGCACTAAAAATAGCAATGCGGACATGGCAGCCTTAGCTGGGGCTCACCCTCTCAAGTCCAAGGGATCTGAGCTGCTATCCAATGTGCCTTGTCCATTCTATTATTTTTAGTGTGCAAACTCAAGCTTTGACACGATGCAGCTGTCTACTTGGGCTGGGAGGCTCACTCCCTGCAGCAGCATGGACATACCCAAGGAGACCAGGAAACAACAAAAGGGCTATTGATATGAAATGATGATCCTGAACTGACTTGTGGTGTTCATTTTGATTCTACAGACAGACAGGGCCTTGGGGAATTCCAGCCCTTACTGAAGGGATGGTAAGACTGACACTTCCCAGAGCCCATTGCTGGAGCTGGGGATGACCACTGGTCAGCATTCAGTAAGCATGTAAGAACTTGTATTGCTTTTACCTTTAAAAATAAGCACACTTTTTTGAGAAAGGGGTGGTGTGATACAGCACTCCTAGCCCTTGGAGAGAAAGCAATGCACAGGTGCTGGCCATTAGGTAGACCCGCTTGCTGGGGCTATTAGAGTATAAGGCAGGGACTGTGTAGCATGAAAAACCACAATGTGAAAGGAATGGGACCATGATCCGTGCACTGAGGCAGGTGACAACTGGCGTTCTGAGACCCGCCAGGGTGCTACTGGAGTAGACCCTGGAGGGGGTATTCAGGTGCAGTTACCCCTGAAACTGCAACAAGATTTACCTGCTTTGTAAAGCAATTTGATATATACTCATGAAAAATGCCATATAAAAACTATTAATTAATTTATTATGATACCAAAGCCTAAAAGAAGACTAACACTATTTGTAAGCAGAACTGAATGTTTTGCTAAACTTGTCATTTCATGTGGACCTTTAAATAACCATACACTATATCAATTTTATCACGTTCATCTGACTTGATAGAACCAACATTTGATTTTTCTGGGTTACATTAGCACTTCACTATGAATTATCCCCAAGCCAGGTTTCAATTTGGCTTTAAGTATGGGCTTTTTGGTAGGAAATAGCTTTAGCAATTCACTCTTGCTGTCTGACTGAGGCAGTTTCTTTTAATTCTTTTTGAGTCAAGTATTGTTTTTAACACCACAAACCGTGACATCTTGCCTGACTAACTCAGAAATTGGGCCTTGCTGACAGGTACTAGATCAAATTGACATTGTGCTTCAATAACAGATGCTATTTTTGTTTTAACAGTAGGCATTTGTTCCTCGGATATCCTTTGGGGATATATTCCAGTTCCTTTATTCACTACAATTTATGTCTCATGAAACAAGATTTTCATGTGCATCAGATTAGTGGGTTCTAAAAAACAGATGAAACTCCAGATCTATTATTTAAAACCAGTATTGCTTTAGTTAGTAACACATAGAACAAGTATTTACTGGAATCAAGATCTTGGGAGCAACACATAGAGTTCTTTAACTTAATCTAGATAAGAGTTTGGATAGATAAAAAAAAAAATCCACATGCTAGGGGAACATTTCCATTTCCTTCCAAATATAAAATTTCTCACAGCCCCCAAATTACAGTGAGCTAGGTCAAAGAGTTGGAATATTGAAGTTCAGGATCTATATGTACACACAGCAGGGATGCTAAAATACATTGAAGTAACTGTAACCTCTGAAAATTTCATGTGGGGCAGCTCCCTGCGCATACCAGCTCTCGCCTGCCTATTGATACAGAGGTAGCAGTGCATGGAGGGAGAAAATGGCTCCATGGGAGCTGGTCTGTGCAGGGAGCCAGGTTTTAAGCCAGCTCCCCGCATAGGTTAACCAATGAGACCAGGTTCATCGGTTAAACGTGTATATGGTTACACTTTCATTTCCTTAACACAGGTGTTTACTTGATTTCAGATTCAAAGCAATCCTATTTAAAGTGGAAAACATCCACTATTAAGTAATGTAAGAAGTATCTAACCTGATCTATAAGAAACCCCAAGAAAATGCAATGCTAAGGCTGAAAACATGTTCTCAGCATGCAAAGCCTAGAAAGAGTGGGCAGAACTGAAAATGACACAATCCCTGATACAGTGGGATAGCACAATGAAAGCTATTTTTCAGTCTCCTGGGTTTTACAAATTATCATCACACAACATTTTTCTTAAAGGACTGTCATGGCAGATCTGCTTGTACACGGTGTTGCCTTTCTGCCCATGAGCCTTGGTTTCTCTACTTTTACCTTGACCAAAAGTAATGTATGATCACAAGAAATCTGGTACTAACAGCATCTAGTTTTAAACATGGTTTAAAGCTGCAGAGAAAAACTGGACTAGTATCACATGCTAGAAGGGTATCTTCAATATTACCCCACTCACCTTGTCTCTCTAGTACCATATGTTCCTTCTGTAAATAGTTTCATTGCATCTATTCTACAGCAATACCACCTGAAAAGCATTCCACATAGCACTACGGAGGGAATAATTTAGATTTCAGGCCCTGTCTTCTCTAGGGAAAAGTAGTGTGTCCCTATCTTGAGGCAGCTACCTGGAGTTAACTAAATTGTTATACATTCTATTTAAGACAAGACCATTTATTGTTTTCATGGCAAATCAACCTCTTAACTTGCATGCAAAATATAAACAGCCTTATTTTGAGTAGGATTTTATCTCAAATTAGATACTGCCAGTTTGCTACTTCAAATTACCAACACACTTTTTTTTACTAGTGAAAATGCAGCCACAAAGAGATAAAAAGGCATAAAGAAGAAGAGACAAATGTGTGTGTGTGTGTTGGGGGGGGGGGGGGGGGTGTTCAGTAGAGAATGAAGTATGCTAACATAGAAAAAGTGAAAGTGGGTACCCAAAAAGGATTTATCCTCTTCTACTCAGAATTATATTCTATACATTTCATTATACTAATCTGGACCTCATGTATTACACTCATGTTTCTTCAACAAGAAGACCCAATTTGGTTCAACTCAGATAACTACATTTTTTAACACTGGTACATAATGAAATGGTGAAGACATGTATTATTAAAATTATCTGTTGGGAGGGCTTAGAAAAAGTACCCTCTAGAAATGTCCTTGCACCATTGGTGTGAAGAAAATATTTACTTCAACCCTGAACAAGTCTGGGGAAACTCTGCAGATGATATAGTATTTTAGTTTGGCTTTTAATTTCCTGCACAGTGTTTTGAGAACCATATTATACAGCAAAGTTTATTAAAAATATAGGTGATCTAGGTTGTGAAATTCTCTATGTACTGAAGAATTTACATGGCTAAATATATAGCCATGTATAAATATTAGAAAAATCAAAACAGAACAAAATAAAACTCTTACACACAAAGACCTTGTAGTTATAAAACAAAAAGGAAAATTATAGGCAGTTAAAAAGTTCTCTCTCCTATCCTTCACTCCTCCATAACAACCCATCTCCTACTGGAAGAACAAACAAGCACAAAACACTTGGACATCCTATGCATCATATTGTCCTCCTATAACTGTAGTGACATTTATACTCTGTGGCCTTGTCTATATTTACAAGGAAATCAAAGCTCTAGAGATCGAGCTTCCAGGATTCAATTTAACAGGGCTAGTAAAGACCCACTAAATAGAATGGTCATAGCATACCTGTCGACCCTGGTACTCCACGGGGTCACAAGGAGTAATGGAAGTGGATGGGAGAGTTTTTCTCATTGACCTTCCACAGTGGGGATGCCAGAGAAATTCGATTTAAGGTACGTCAACTCCCGCTACGCAATTCTTGTAGCTGGAGTTGTGCATCTTAAATCAAATGTCTTGCATAGTGTAGAACTGGCCTATCTGTAGCTTTAAATGACATTCAGTTTAGGGCATCATTCATGAAAACATTTAGAACACAAAACAGGCAATTAATACAAATGATTATGGTATTCAGTGTAAGTGAGAATGTCATAATCTACCCTTGCTATTGATAAAGTGCCAATCATTCAAGCAAAGGTAAGAAAAAGAATGCTCCCTCAGAATGTTGACAAGATTGCCAATATTAGTAAAACCCAACAATTCAACAGCTACAATATAACAATTAGTGCATTCGAGCTACATAGAGTTTTGTGGGAGAGTTGCACAATAATACACTTCTATAAAACATCTAAAATGGATGTTAATGTGACCAGGTGGAGATCAGTCATTTATCAAGGATGGAAGCCTCAGAAATGAGAGAGTCAGAAACAATGTATTTTGTTACCTGATCAAGAATCCTGCCCATTCTGTCAAAAAGAATTTTCAAGAAGTGTCCTTCAAAAAACGATGCTTCTAAATTGCACTTTTCCAAAGATTTGGGTGACCCCGGCCATTCCCAACGTAAACAGATTGCACAATAATCCCGGAACTAAGAAGAAAGAATCAGCAAAATATATTCAATGAAAGCGGGGGAAAAAGCAAGAAACTACAAACCTTTGTGGAAACAACTTCTTTTCTGTTTTACTAACGTACATCATTTAAGAGTGAGAATGGCAGCTCAGACCTCCTACTCTTTGAATATTGCCAATTTGAAAATATCCACAACAAAGTATCAGACTTCATTCCAGCACTTTATTTCCCTCTTGATACTTGCAACATTATGAAGGACTTACTCAAGTATCCAGAGGGGGGAGTTAAGCCCTAAACTAGCCACTTGGAACAGAAATACTGGTCAGGCCTCGTAAGTAAGTTATACCCAGTGGCTACGTCTAGACTGGCATGATTTTGCGGAAATACTTTTAACGGAAAGTAAAGTTAAAAGTTTTTCCGTTAAAAGTATTTCCGAAAAAGAGTGTCTAGATTGGCAAGGATGCTTTTGCGCAAAAAGTGCTTTTGCGCAAAAGCATCCATGGCCAGTCTAGACGCGATTTTGCACAAGAAAGCCCTGATCTCCATTTTAGCCATCGGGGCTTTTTTGCACAAAACAATTTTTCCCTCTCTACACCGGTATTCTTGCGCAAGAGGGCTTTTTCCTGAGCGGGAGTGTGAAAGTATCTGTGCAAGAAGCACTGATTTTGTACATTACAAAGTCAGTGCTCTTGCGCAAATTCAAGCAGCCAGTGTAGACAGCTTGCAAGTTTTTGCGCAAAAGCACCTGCTTTTGCGCAAAATCTTGCCAGTCTAGACGTACCCAGTGGGTGTGATTATCCCAAGCCATGAGTAACTTCACTAAAGTCAATGGAGTTAAACTAATGCCAGGGAGGGAAGAGTCAGACCTGCTCTTCCAAGCACAGATGCAAGGAGGCAGAGCAACTATTTGTGTGTAACTGCATTAATGTGGAGGGTTATGTTATTGTGGGTGGAATAATTTGAGATCATACATATAAGTGAGAGTAAAAGGCAGAAACTAATCCTACTTTCCAATGGCTCCCAGAATCTGCCTTTCCCCAAGGCAAGGAAGCAAGAAGAGGAAATAGTATGCCCTTTCCTGAATCCAAAATTAAAACATTTTGAGAATTTTCTCCTTCACATTTTCCTTTCCTTCCAGGAAATGCTGTGGCTAAGACCATAAAGGAAGTGTAGAAGGCAAAGTTCAGAGAGTATGAAATCCTTAGAGTTCCACTGCATGTATTTTTGTTCCAGTTACTCTACTCTCACCCCCAGAAACCCTGTCCCATTACAGAAGACTCACAGGACTTCACAAGAAAGGCAGCAAGCAAATGCTGAATGTCCTCTGCTGGAGACTTTACTATTTTGTTATTTGTTTCTATTTCAAAATATGCAACTTTAAAGCTTTCTCTTTCAACCAATATTCTTAACATCAAATCTGCATGCCTTAGGCTGCACGTTTCTCTCATTAAACCATTATTTTAAAGCACAGGGCTGTTTAATTCTTCTACAGCATTTTAACATCCACTAAGTTCTTTCAAGGATCTTGCCAGGCACTCCTCTAATCGAGACGAATGCAGATAAATGCAAAGACAATTTACAAACCAATCTGTAGTGCAGGTTTGTCACATGAATATTTACGCATTTAATGTCATCTATAATTCCCATGAGAGCTGTGTAAGGGGGATTCAGAACTCAATTAAAAATCTCTATAGGTAAAGTCCTAGTTAGTCCAAGGCAATTGAATTTCCACCCTTTCCATTACTAGCTTACCTTCAAATATTTTAATAGTACTGTACATGTCCCCAAATTATTTGTAAATTTTCACATGCTACTCAAAATCCAGAGTACTGTCTAATTAAGAGGGACAAAGAAAAAGAAGAAAAGCTGTAGTTTGTGTGACATACTTGTCTGTGGGCATCTCTGAGGTAGGTATCATAACCTGTGCCCTCTACATGGTAGGACGATTTGGCTTCTTCAGGTACTAGACAGAGAAAGCTAAAAAGAAAGAAAAATACATTAATAAATAAATCTATCCCTACAATGGTAGGACAGTATTTCTTCATTATCAATACATGAGTGGTAGACACAACAATGACCCATCTGTCCAATTAACATAGGGAGTTATCCAGTAACATTGTGAGAGAAAGAAGGGCTATGAAATGTTCTGACACACATCTATCAGTTCAACTATGGTTTCTGTTAATTGTGTGCATAAGAATTTGTAGATCTAACACCGAGTGTACAGGAGCCAGGAGAGGGAAAGTGACTTCTGAAAGTCAGGAAGCAAAAGTGAAGTCGAAAGTTATAATCAATTCCTAGCATTTGCTAAAGATGAGACTATATTAGGCTCGAAGCCTGATGAATCAAATAAAAGAAGAGATTTCATGTGAAAATGACTAATTTTTTTTAGGAAATAAATCCTGAGTTTGTCAGTTTGCTGTGATGAAAGAACAGTTAAAAATTTAAGTGATTATTTGTAATTATATGTTCCTGTTACAAGTACTGCTGACATTTACTGTTATCCAAAACCACTACCTTGGAATGACTAGCATTACACAGTTTCTAGAGAGTTAGAGAAAATGTGGTTTACAGATCTTGTATCCAATGTTCAGCTTTCTCTACATGTATGAATGCCAATGGGAGTTCTGTATATGTAGGGAGAGAGGAATACCGGAGTGTGAGTTCTGCCATGTGGATCTTATTATGTATGAAAAACGGTTCATTCTTTCATCAAAGCACTGCAAATACCCAGAACATTTCCATTCTACTGATGGAAATAAAAATGAGCAGTTTAACAGATGCAGTTTTGTCTGTGCCCTAAACCATTTCCACCATAAACTAGATGCAGTCGTATATGGGGAGTAAAGCAAGTATTAACTTCAGGTATGTCTACACTTGCACCCTCTTTCAAGAGAGGGATGCAAATGAAGACATTTGAAATTGCAAATGAAGCCGGGATTTAAATATCCCGTGCTTCATTTGCATAATCGCGCTATGGCGCTATTTCGAAATAACAGATGCTAAGATGCGGTTATTTCAAGAGAAAACCCTTCTCTCGAAATAACCCTTATTCCTCGTATAATGAGGCTTACCAGTTATTTTGAGAGAAGGGTTTTCTCTCGAAATAACCACGTCTTAACAGCGTCTGTTATTTCGAAATAGCGTCATAATGCGATTATGCAAATGAAGCACGGGATATTTAAATCTTGGCTTCATTTGCAATTTCGAATGTCTTCATTTGCATCCCTCTCTCGAAAGAGGGTGCAAGCGTAGATATACCCTTCCATATCAACTGGTCTCAGGCTATTTCCTGGCTCTCTCAACCACTGATTTTGGAGTAGGTTGGTAGGTAGCCAGTGCTGCTTTGCTAATATGTATTAACTGACCAAATACCATGTTTCACAGCAGCCTCCCTCATCCCCCTCTAGCAGCCTCTGTCCGTGGGAAGCTCGGACCCCTTGCAGACAGGGGCTGCTGCCGTACCTCCTCTATATGTGGCCAGCCCAGGTCATCACGGACAGAGGTCACCTTGCGGCAGTGCCTCTCATCCCTCACCCCTGCAGCCACTGGACTGCAGGGATCTTGGACTCCCCATGGACAGGGGCCACTGCCACCCTGTATCAGAGGCAGCAGTGCAGAATGACAGGCAGCCAGTCTGCGTAGGGAGCTAGTTTTTAAACTGGCTCCCCTCGCGGAATGGCTCCCACCTGCTACCCTGAACTGTTGCTTCTGATACAGAGGCAATAGAGTGGGGTGGCAGAGGGAATCAATCCGTGAGGGGAGCCACTTTAAAAACCGGCTGATACAGAGGCAGCAATGCAGGAGTGGGACTGGAGCACATTGGCTACCATTCCTGTCCCCAGGGATTATCAAATAGTCGTGTAACCACTAAAATTTGATGCACTTACATGACTATTAAATTACACGCTAACATCCCTAGTTATAAAGATCAGCACTATGCTAACTACTTACCTGATTTAAATGATGCACAGCTTTTTAAAGTTAGTTTTCCAACTCACCTATTTACAATTTTATGAACTTCAGTTTTCCCATCATTTTTTGGATGTTCTGGGCTGATGGGAGGAGAAGCACTTAGCCACTCAGGATTAGACAACGTGTTGTCCGGAGAAAGATCAGTAAATAATGGATCTTCTTCCAGGTCTCTGAAAGTTTACATTACACAGACACACAAAATAATTCACAGAATGTTAGCGTAGATAGGACGCCTTCTGAATCAAAGGCACATGGTCTATTTTTCTTTGCTGACCAGCCAGCACACATTCTAGATGATCACAATTAGGATACCATTTAACTCAATTATTATTACACAATATCAACATTTATAAATTGATAACTAACTTAAAAAAAAGGCACAATCTAGTGGTCTGAGCGGGGAGCCAGGACTTCTGGTTCTGGCTCTGACTCCAAATGCCTCTGCATAACAAGTCACTTAGGCCCAGATCCTCAAAGGTATGTGGTTCTAATTTCCATTGGTATCAATGAAAGTTAGGGGCCTAAATAAATACCTTTGAGGCTCTGGGCCTTAATCTCTCTGACCCAATTCCTGCCCCCTACCCCATCTATAAAAAAAGGGGATAATTCTCATATATCAAGGACAAAAGGGTGTTGGTAAGGATTACATATGAAACACTATGAAGCTTAAAGATGCTGTGGTTCCAATTCAGCAAGATACTTAAGCATATAACTACCCTTAAGTATGTAAGCAACACCACTGATGTCAGTGGCATTTCTTGTGTGCTTAAAGTTAAGCCTGTGCAAATTGCTAAATCTAAATCAGAACCTGTGTGTGTTATTATGTAAGAAAGACATTTTTGCTAATATACAATGATCTATCATTGTTCTAATCACGTACATAAAGCTGCTCAAACTGCAAAACAACTAATCTACATTAACTATGGTTATAACTTGACATGCTGTTAACACAAGGGGCAAAGGAGAACAACTAAATATTATCCAGGTTCAATTTTATTTCACCTAAAGAAAGAAAACCTGATCTTAATTTTTTTTCCAAATAAGAAGTGAAAGCTGCACTCAGCCATTGTGAAGTCCCTCACCAATGTAACAAAAAACCACTTACACTGCTCCTGCTATCTGTCCATTCTCCACCACATCCTTATCGTCTTGGCAGGGTGGTTTATATTCTGTGTAGTTTCTTTCTTCTAAGTTTCTTAGAACCAAGTTGTAAAGAATATGCTCATTAGGTTTTTGTAAAAGGTGCTCAAACATTCTTAAAGTCATTATGCTGATCTGCAACATAAAAAAAATAAAGGAGTTAAATAAATACAAGCAGTGTTTATTTACACCACTGTTCTTAGCTTACTTAAAAGTAGCTGTTATTTATGCATGTTGGGAAATTGTTCTCATTAATCTTTCCTATTATAGACAAGCCCAAAGATCCCAATCAGGACTGGGACATCATTATACTGGGTGAGCTATTCATGTAGGTGAACAGACCACACAGAAATCAGAAAGAATATACACATTTATCCATAACAACTTTTATCTTTTATGTAGCTTCCGATAGCTACAGGCCTGTAATAGAGGAGAACTGTACCAAACTGAGAGTAACCCTGCCCAAAGAATTTACAATATAAGGCTTTGATTCTACAACAGAGCTACTCAACACGCGGCTTGCGGGCCACATGCGGCTTGTGGCCTGTTTGTTTGTGGCCCGCGGTATGGTTTGGGTTTACATGGGGCTCAACACACTTCCCGCAGGTGGGATCCTTTGAAGATGGCCTACAATGGCAACACGCTTCACAATGGCGAGTCAATGCAATGGTCTTCTGTTGATACGCGTTTTAGTAGTTACATTCCTGGACTGTCATTGCTCATTAAAAGTGCTGTCATATGGGTGGAAATCGAGTAAATATTGCATTTCATTAATATCAGCAGAACTTATTTAAATGGGGCTTGTGTGTTGTGCAGTCTTGCCTTAATCTTTGTATTCATGCCCGTCAGTGTGAAAGAAGCTATTTGCATATATTTGCTTATATATTTGCATGTATATGCAACCACTCTTAAGTTGCGGCCCGCATGTGCTGTAAGTATCATTGTGTCCCCCGGGGCTTCCGAAGTTGAATAGCCTTTTTCTACAACCAGACCAACATGGCGGGCCCCTGTGCCAGTGTAGACCCAGGTATCAGATCAAGGCCTAAAAAGACTAGTGGATAAAATACAGTACTGAGACAAAGTGCCATGGAGATTTTATAGCTGCAATCATAGGCTGCAAATTTCAAAGCAGTATGCCTGAAGTTAGGCACCTACATAAAAGTGGCATTTTCAGAAGTACTATGCACCTGTACCCACCACTGACTTCAACAGAATCTGAGTGGTGCACAGTATGTTGGATAATTAAGTTAGAATCCTCCCACCCTCTGTCTTTTTACTTGTAAAACTGCTTGACAAAGCAGAATCGTACAATGCCATTTTTTGTAGTCACTTTCCACAGCAGAACAGCATTTCAGAAACACTGATATTATGATTTCTCACCTCATCAGATATGTGATCACAGTGCTCGATTAACCTGTGTCGCAATGGATGTCTGTTGATATCTGACAAGGTTTCTGGTTCTCTGTGTCCTCCAAGTATAAAGCTAACCATTTCTTGCAGCAACACATCTGAAGTGACTTGACGGACAATACGGTGCAAAAGTGCTGTTGATGTAAGGATTCCCATCTCTGAACTGAACAAGAAAATGATTCCTGTTAGAAAGCTACTGGATTCCAACTAAAATGATCAACTTGCCCTGTTTTCTGTCCCGCTGTTTCACATACAACGAGACCACTCACGTTTGCATCAGCTGGGGCTCCATGACACCAACAAAAAATTGTTCCCGTACAGATCTTGCCATAGCAACAGCAGTAGTCTAAAAACACAGGCCACAAAAACATTATCTTTCAGACTCAAGAGAGGTGGAACAATATATTTGCCAAACTAGTTTTGGATTACCCATGTTTATGCAAACAAACATTTCAAACCTTTTGTGCTTCTTTAATTAGTTGATCACAGTAGTCAAACCAGGAGAGAAATGAAATCAGGGCTCTTTTTCCTGGAAAAGCAGATGCATCTTCTTTGTGGCTATATGAATCCAAACTAGGGGATACAAGAGAAAAAAAGACACATTTCAAATACAAGGTCCAATACTATTTCCACTGAATTCTATGACAACATTCTGCTTTAATGGGAGCAAGCTTGCACTAAGAGAGAAAAGGTGGAATATTAACAGCTTTCTTGCTAGTGTTTCACAGATTCTGTAGTGCTACTGCTACTATTCTATTGAATTCAATTGCATGCTAAGGTATATTTGGTATGGTCAGCAGAAGAAGTCTACATGGATGGATCTAGAATGTTTGAACAAGTTTTAAAATTAGAAGGGTCAGCTAATCTGACCTCCAAAGTATCAGAGGCCACAGAAATTGATTTAGTCATTCCTTAGATAGAGGGATTATTCTTCCATACTATGTGAGTGAACACTACTAAGCCCATTCCTTAGGCTGGGTCTGAACTAGAGCACACCTTTTTAAAAAAAAAACAGCTAATCTCAAGTTGAAGACTCCAATGAGGATGGATTCACCTCATCTCTTGGTAAGATATTCCAACACTGACTATCCTATTATAAAACTGCATCTTATTTTTAATTTTATTTTTTTCTTACTTCTATTTCCAGCCACTAGATCTTAAACCGCCTTTGGCCGCTAAAAAAAATGCCTTAAAATCAGATATATCATTTCTGCGTAGGAATTTACAGACTAGGATCAAATACTGAGCTCAGAGTATTGTAGGGCAGGATGTGAGGAAGTGAATTCCAAAGTAAACATATTTAGAGTCTAACATAAAAGTAGTTAGGACAACAAGCCTACTATCTTTTGCCCAGTGCTGATAGTTATGCAATAACTGTATCTGCCCTCTTGATTTTGCAAAATGTTGCAACAGTCCTCCATCAAATGCATACTTCCTGCCTTCTCTTGGATCTCTGTGCTAACTGCAGGCACCAAAAAGTTTGTATATGAATTTACTATGTCCTTGACATTTAAACAGGAAAATAATAAAAGACGTAATTCTGCAGCTACACCACAGACAAAGCTCTAATCTCATTCAATGAAAGCTGCCCTCAAATAACTGACCGCATGGACTGGCAGCTGAACCTGTCCTTAACTTAATAATCAGTGCAAAGTATGTTTCAAGTTTTAAGAATACTATATTGTATCTTAATTCTGTTAATGAAACTGCTTGCATGGTGCCATATCTGTTACAAAGGACTTAGCTAATGGTAGGAATTTAGTTTCAGTATGTGATGCAAAATTATTGAAAATGTTAACAACAGAAATAACAGTCTTACCCCCAGTTAATTGCCTCGACTGATTCAAGATCTAATGGATCCACAGACTGAGGAAGGGCTTTGTAGAGTGTAGTGAGCCTGTCTGTCAGCAATTCACATAAGCAAGTGCTCTGGGTCAAGCATTTGGCCGCTGCTGGCTCTGGCAAACTTACTAAGAGCATGAGGCCTTCACATGCTTTTACTGCTATTCGGCCATCCTGTGAAACCAGACATGGAAGAGGTAAAAAAAAAAATCAGAAAGAATGGTCATTTAAAGTCACACACAAGAAACCAAAGGATCTTCAACAGAGAGCAAAAGAGGGATTGAATGGATTTCTTGATGTTCCTGTTCAGAAATTACAACAGTCATTTCTACTAAATTTGTTTTAAAAATCTCTCTCTTGAAGAGGGTTATTGATATAATAAGCACGACACTCAAGTTTATTTATCTATAAGATTGGACCTTCCTGGTCCGGCACCCTCAGGACCTGACTGGTCCCATACGAGGGATATTGCTGGATCAGGAGAGGTCAATTCTGGACCCTCTGCTGCTAGCCCCCAGGCTTCCCTCCTGGCCACCGGCCTCCAGGTTCCCCTCATGAATGTTGACTTTGCTTCCGGCCCTGGACACCCGGCTTCGCTCTCAGCCCGAGCCAGGCTCCCTGCCCTCAAGCTGCCACCATGGCTCCAATCCCAGCTGGGCTCCTGGGTCCATCTGAGCTCCTACCAGTCACTGCTCCACCCTCCCAGCTGTTGGACTGGCTCCGCTCCCGGCTGGTCTTTTGGCTGCTGGCCCTTCTGACACTGGAATCCCAACTGGCTCCTGCTTCCAGCCACCAGGGTTCTCTGGTCAAGGCACTTGCTGATTCAACAATATTCATGGTCCCTCAAGACCATGGATGTTGCCAAACCAGAGAGTCCTAGGTTCAACCTATAGCGCTAATGTAAAACACCACTTTACAACTATGGAGTATGTAAAAATTTCTGCTCTTGACACCATCACAGTACATCTTACCCAGTTCCCCCGGAAGTTAATTCTAAATGATCCCTTTGAATTCAGTGGGACCTGGATCGAAACCATAGTGGTGATTTTGACAAGAAATCAAGTTCACACACAGAATCTGGTCTACTGAAGTTTTTACAAAAAGTACATTTGTTATTACTTTGGTTTAGTTGATACTATATAAATTAGCCCTTTCTTCCAGTCTCTGTAATCTAATTAACCCACTCAACTTGCTTTGGAAGGGAAGGGATGGAAAAATCCCAGTTAATTAGTTAACCGGTTAAACCTTAGATTTAACTGGTTAACCCATTAGGTGGGGTGTCACTCCCACCTTCCCCTCCTTACAGCTGCGTGTGGGGCTTCTGGTTGTCACTGCTGGCCTCCTCACTTGGGGGCTGGCAGCAGGAACCAGCAGCCCCAAGCGCAGAGGGGCCAGCTCCTGCTCCCAGCCCCCCTGCGTGTGCAATAGCCAACTCCTGACCCCCATGTGCTGCAGCAGCCCTCCACCTGCAGCAGGCCATGGGCTGCTCCTGGGTATCAGTTAACTGGTACCCAGTAAGCATCACTTGGTAACAGGTTAACACATTACCCATTCACATCCTTATTTGGAAGCATACAATCCTTAAACAATTTGATCCAAATGAATATCAGATTAAAGTCAATTTCTGAGAATATTTTTTTTGACCTGGAAATTTGCAAAAGAAATAGTCTAACAAAACTAACTAACAAACAAAAAACCCACCCCATCTGCAAAATATTTTATTTCTTAAGAATTAAACTATTTATATACACACATCTATTATAAATGCCTCCATTAGAGAAACATCTAAAACACTTTACTCATTTTACCACACTGAGTAAAATAAAAAATGACTTACTGGGCTTTTTGTGAGATTTAGCAAAGAATTCACTAAATTATAGTCTTGGTTTGGACGAACAGCTGAAGCCTCGGGTGATGAAGTGACATTTAGTTCATCCAGGCTCATTGATAGATCATCTTCCTTCTCTATGTGTTCTGCTCCAGCAGCACTAGCTATTTGTTCTGGTTGAAAAGACTGTCCTGTGTCCGTCACCAGTGTATCTTGTCTTTTTACCATGTCTTCAGTAATTACACTTGCTGATTCGTTGGAAGCCAAAGCTTTTAACTTGTTCTGAAAAGCATTACATTAGGACAGGCGATTATACTGATCAAAATGCTGTTTGCCCTAAAACAGAAATTTACTAAAATAAAAGTTTATGTAACACACACATCAAGTAGAATAGAACCTCAAAGTTATGGACACCCTGCAAGTGGAAGCTGTTCCTAACTTTGAAATGTTTGTAATTCTGAACAAAACATTATGTTATTTCTCTCAAGTTTACAGCTGAGCACTGATTTAATGCAGTTCTGAAACTTTACTATGCAGAAGAAAATACTTTCAACCATCTTAATTTAAATGAAACAAGCACAGATACACTTTCCTTATCTTGTCAAATCTTCTTTTGAACTTTCCCGTTACTGTTTTAATACTTTACATTTACCATAGTGCTATACTGTATTTGGTTGCAGGGTTTTTTTGTTTTCGTTTTGTCTCTGTGGATGTCTGTTGCATACTTCCACTTCCAAATGAGGTGTGTGATTGACCAGTGAGTTTGTAACTCTGGTATTCATAACTCTGAAGTTCTACTGCAGCTCTTTAACAAGACTAGATAGATTAGTCGCTTAGTATGTTACGGGTGCAAAACCACATGAATGTTTAAATTTAAGAAATTTCATACTTTTATCTATATTTCTCCCAAGCTCTATACCAACCTGTTTTAAGGCTGCTTCTATGCTAGTTTGTCAAAGATAAATGAAAAGAGATGCCCTTGTTCTTTATATCAAACAACTGAAATGGATACTATTTGATTTGTCCAATCTCCAACATGAATTTATTTATGCGAGCACCTTTTGACACTAGCAGATTCAATAGAAAACATGGCTTTTCAGGTCAAGACCTCAATCCTTTTTATCTCTGTGACTATGGAAACACCATTTCCAATTCTAATCATATGATGACACGGAGCCGCTGCTTCTAGAGATTTTGCCTTCAAAGTGAAAGCCTCTCTCAGACAACTGATACAGTTTTTCAGTTTATATTTTTTTTAAAAGTCCAGTAGGTTTCACAGAGGGTAAGTTGGTGCTAATTTATCATTGTACAGCTTGTACTCTATAAAACTTTCTCAAGAGCTACAGGACATCTGCTTTATTACCTTGAAAGAATGTGACCCAGCCTTCTTTCTATAAATATATTTTGTGTACGTAAAAGAGACATTTTGATTAGTGTTCTACACAACCAAGTGAAAAACTGGTTGTCGGACAAGGATCCTCTGTTCTTCTGGTATAGCCTTAGATGCATAAACTGTACTTAAGCTTAAGATCAATTTTTCAAGTGATCACAGTAAAGAGATTATAAATCCTATGGTATCTATGATAAGGTCACATTTATTTCAAACACTGGACAAGTAAAAATGTAAGAGTCATCAGTTGGGTTACCAGATTTTAGTACATACAAACCAGCAAGGAATAATACAACCAGACAGCAAACTAGAGAAATTATCTGAACACTTGCCAAGCTGATGTGCATTCTTTGTGGAGACACTGTTCTGCATTGCTCCTGTGCACTAATATAAAGAAGCCCTAGGGGAGGTAACCCAGGAATCACAATTTACAGTCTACTCCATGGTACAAAAGAAGTATGATTTTGGGGTACGTTGGAAAGATCAGGGTTTCAAAGAACACAAAACTGTCTTTTCTACACTCTGAGAGGCATAAGACTACAAAGCAATTGGAGTATATTAATGTATACCATCCCTAAATCTGCTATTGCTGAACCTCCTGGAGTATTTTTCTTGTTATCTATAAGTGGGAAGAACCTGTATCAAGAACAATAACCTCTGTATGACAAGACTTAAGTATTTAACTACCCCTTAGAGCAGTGTATCCCAATTTTATTTGGCCAAGTAACCCCTAGGGCCCCACCGTGTTTCGTCGAGCAAAACAACAAAACTCAAGAAAACTGGCGCCGCGTTTCATCAAGGGGGGGGGAAGCCCTGCTACCACAATTCCTGCCGCAGCTCTGTCTCTTTAAGAGGGGGCGGGGGAGTGCCGGGTCTTCGTGGAACCCTTAGTTTTGCAGAACCCCAGGGTTCCACAGAGCACCAGTTGGGGAACACTGCTGTAGAGTGATGGGCTGGGGTAAAACTCAGTTATTTCTGGCAGCTGCAGGTAACGTGCAGACGTCTGTCCATCAGAACACATGCATTTAGAGTTTCTGTGTATATTTAAGTTTGCAGGTATCTAGCCATGCAATTTAGCTACTCTCCTGCCTCCTGTCAGAGTACAGGACAGGATCCTGAATCACCTTAAAAAGATTACGTAAAATACATATTAAGTGCTTTCTAGCAGTGCTTTCCTCTGAGGGTGTGTCTAGTCTACAGGATTTTTTCAAAAAAAAAGTACCCTTTTTTCAAAAAACTTCCCCTGCTTTCGAAAGTAAATCAAAAGAACGCGGCAGTTTTTTTGACCGCGGAAAACCTCGTTTTACGAGAAAGAATGCCTTTTTTCGAAAGTGCTCTTTTGAAAAAAGGCACTATGTAATTCAAACTGTGCTTTTTTGAAAGAGCATCCAGAATGCCTGAGTGCTCTCCTTCAAAAAAGCGGCTTGCTTTTTCAAAAGTACTGCTTGTAGTCTAGAAGCTCTTTTTCGAAAGAGGTTTGCAGTAGATGAGATACAGCACTTCAAAAACTTCCACCATACCTGATATGTAGGGATGTAAAAGAATAGTCAATTAGTCGACTACTCGCTCTCCCCAACTCCCACTTGTTGCCTCTGCATCAGGGTGCGTTGTGCCCACGTAAGCTCATGATACCATATACATGTTTTGTTAATCTTTAAGATGCTACTAGACTATTCATTGTTTTTTATGTTCTTCTTGTTACAGACTAACTTGGTTACCCTTCTGAAACTTTTAAATGTACTAAGAGCCAGGCTCACGCTGGGTGTGGGACCTACCCCTGCTGCGGCTCTGCAGTTTAAATGTAGTAGGAGCCTGGCTGCCTGCGCACCTGGCTCCTACTACATTTAAACTGCAGAGCCATAGAGGGGTCCCTTATCAACTAATTGTGTACTTGATACAAATTGTATCGAGTACATGATTAGTCATTTACCCACTTCTTAACATCCTTAACTGGAAGATACAGTTTTGGAGTGATGCACCAGATTTTCAGCTACCTTCGTAGCTTCTCAGGTACCTTTACATGTCTGAGACAGACACCACTTCACAACATTACAGCTCCTGAAAGTGCTATGGGCATGGCCTTTCAGAGTCAAAACACTGCATTCTAATAAAACAAATCTAAAATGTCCTTTGTGAAATAACTCCTCTCTAGAAGTTGTGAAGACCACTGCCATGGGCTACGAGGTTTAGAAGCATTTTCTGGTAAACATGGGAGCTTCCAATAATCTCTTACGGCTTAGTCTGAGCTCTAAGATAAAATCAGTGAACCTAGAACTCTCTTTGAAATTCAGTAGTATCCTGAAGTTTCCAAATCTTCCTGCTGTGCAGTCTTTTAATTTTGAAGTTAGTCAGCACTGTGGCTATTCCAGCTAATACTCCACACCACATGTATTACAAGCAAATAAGGGCCCAATCCTCCAAGGCAGGCCCTCAGCATTTTGCAAGATGCATTCAAAGCCTTCTGGGATAGTCACTTAGGCTATGTCTAGACTGCAGGCTTCTTTTGAAAGAGGCTCTTTCGAAAGCCTCTTTCGAAAGCCTCTTTCGAAAGATCACGTCTAGACTGCAGGCGGATCTTTCGAAAGAGAAATCCGCTTTTTCGAAAGAGAGACCCAGCGAGTCTGGATGCTCTCTTTTGAAGACGGCCTCTTTACATTGAAGAACGCCTTCTTTTGAAAGAGGAACTTTCGAAAGAAGGCGTTCTTCCTCGTAAATTGAGGTTTACCGCCATCGAAAGAAAAGCCGCGTTCTTTCGAAATAAGTTCGAAAGAACGCGGCTTGAGTCTGGACGCAGGGGAAGTTTTTTCGGGAAAAGGCTACTTTTCCCGAAAAAACCCCTGAGTCTGGACACGGCCTTAGGCTATGTCTAGATTGCAGCTCTTTTCCAGGATACCACGTCAAAGGAACGCGTCCGCTTTTCTGAAAAAAATTTCGGAAAAGTGGACACATTTTTTCACCATCCCTGTAACCTTGGTTCACGAGGAAGTGGGGATGGCTTGAAAGAGAAGGTTTTTCCAAAATGTGGTGCCATGTAGACACGCCAAATTTTGGAAAAGCCTCTTTCGAAAAGAAAGCAGAAAAAGATACGCAAATTGCGGATTTTCCGACTTTTTCCGACTTTTCTTTGTAGCGTAGACCTAGCCTTAGACTTCAAAAGCCTGAGGCAAAGAACAAAGAAAGAAGTCCAATTTCATTCCTGGATGCAGGGCTCTCACATTACATTCAGGGCATGGTTACTTCCTCATTGACTAAGATGGTGTTTTTCTAATTTGGAGAGTGCCCTTTAATGGTGGTATGAAGCATGGTTTCAAGGAGAAAAAAAAACTGCGAGTTCAGAATGAAGCTGTGACACAGAAGAATGAGATTGTCACTCAAAAGCCATGTCTACACTACAGATAAGATTGAAGCCAATCTTTTGTACAGACATGCTAATTTAAACTGAGATGATGCTCCCACCGATGCTGGTAGTCCTGCCTCTATTAGGAGTAAGGGAAATCGAAGGGAGGGTGTGCGCTCCCTTCAACTTCCCACAGTGTTGGCAGGACCAAAATCGAATGAAGATAATTGCATCACTGGAGTTGAAGTAACATAGCTGAAGTTGCGTATCTTAATTTGAACTTATCCCCAATGTACACCAGGCCTAACAGAAAATCAAAATAAATCCCTTGAATATTTTGAAGAAAGTGACAAAAGTGTTTTTGGCTGTAATGTACTAGTGTTTATAGGAATATTTCAAAACAGTCTTTGACCTACAAACCTCAAGAAAGAAGTTGACCAGGTATGGATCCTGTTTCAGCTTTGCACATACTATGCAGAGAAACTGAATTTCTTCATTTTCTGTCGGTGCTGCTAGAACTTCACCACAAAGTCTGATTAATTTCTGAGGAGGTAGAGAGGAAAGAAAAGATTAATTAAAGTAGAAGAAATCCAATAGCCTATTTATTGGCAGGCACTTTGGGTTGATTTCTTTCCACAAAGCAGTTCTCTGATGACATAAGGTACACTGACTTCAACAGAGTTACTTGAGAGTCCCACTGATGTAGGAGATATTATTTATTAGTTGTACTCTAGTAACTCTGAGGTGCCAATCTGTAATTGGTTAAAATTATTATTGCACTTAGGGGATTAAAAACAAAACCCAAAAAAACCCGATCAGAGACAAAGCCACTAAATTCCATGTGCAAAAATAAATATTGTTTGAAACCTGAACAGTACCTGCACTGGTTTATGTACATTTATATGTGGGAGAAGAGGTTGTCGTATTCTTCCTAGAAGCTTGGTATAGAAAGTCAAAACTTGCTGTTTCATTCCTGGAGGACACTAGACCACAACAGAAATATAACAAAGATGAAAAACTCAACATACAATCTGATCATCCAAAACGGCTGTGAGAACACTGTTTACATCCATTTTACAACATTATCATAAATAGATACATTGAAACAGTTGATGCAAAACAACTGAAAATATTAGGTCTTGCGAACCATAAACATTTTTATTTTATAATGAACACACACTTTCAATTAATTAGTTGATCACAGCTTTTAAATTCTATTTATTGTCACAAAAGTTGGTACTTTTAACATCCTAGAGCATATGCTCATTCAATTTAGTTACATCACAGAATACAATGAGTGGGTTGTGGGAAATGTAGATCACCACAGAAGCCCAACATCATGATCAACAACTTAAAGAACAGCCCTACAGCAAGTAAAATGATCAAGCTTAACTCTCAACTCTCATGCTAATGGACTCAATCTTGATGAAGGATGGTTGGGACACTATCAACCTAACAGTCAGTGAAGGTGCAAGCAGCTTAGTATCCTTCCTGACATAGGAATCTACACAATCAATTGACTTTGATTCTTATCTGTTTAGTTTTAACTACCCAATCTTCAGATACTTATTGATTCCCTCCACCTTCCTGATTTTCTATACCCTCTGCTCCCTGTCTCCCACCTCCCTTTCTTTTTTCCTCCCTCCCCCTTCCTTCTCTCCTATTTATTTTGGGTCTGCACATCCTAAACTCAAAACTCCGGTCATCTAAAGAAGTGGGCTGTGCCCACGAAAGCTTATGATACCATCTACATGTTTTGTTAGTCTATAAAGTCCTATCAGACCATTTGTTGTTTTTTTCTGTACAGACTAACTCAGCTAGCCCCTGAAACTCGATTAAGGATTTGTCAACATTAGAGGGGCTTTTGAATCCGAGTTAACTGACTGCCAGTTAGCTGGATTACCTTGCAGTCTTGTACATGATAATCTGAACACCCCACAAATGTTTTCCAGGACAAAAATGCTAAAGCAAATCACTAATGTGTGTGATGCATTCACAGTGGCATATCCAAACATGTGAACTTTAGATTGTTAACAGACAATTATGCCAGCATATACACAGGAGGTCAGGTGAGTTTGTATTCAGATGGCTACACCCAGCTGCTGCAGCTACACTGTTATTTCTAGACACTAGCTTCAAGCGGAGGTAGCACATGTATTTGCACCCACACTGGGAATCACTTCTACCCACTTGCTGAGTAGACATACCCATAGTCCTAATGAAGTGAAACTATTCCCTAACTGGAGCTAACTGCAACACCCTGCACACACTGAACCATATATTTATTTCAGAGGTATCGAATCACAGATTTGTAGGGGCTGGAAGGGACCTGAAAAGGTAATCTAGTCCACAAGTGGTAAAGCCTGACTAGTAATTCACAAACAGTACAGTATAGATGACATGCTGTCCAACAATCACTTATGCAGACATATTGTGAATGTAATTACTTCTGACTCTTACAAGCACTTGCCCATTATGCATTTCACAAAGCTCAACTGCATCATGTTTTCTTCACCGTTTATGGTTATATCAAACCAACTATATTTCTAATAACTAAATGGCTAATTACAGGCAGTCCCCGGGTTACGTACAAGATAGGGACTGTAGGTTTGTTCTTAAGTTGAATTTGTATGTAAGTCGGAACTGGTACATATCGTAGGGGAAACTCTAGCCAAACATTTTTTTTAGTTTTGGATAGCATAGGGAAAGGTTAACTCCCCTCTAATGTTTGTTTTGCTGTCTGTTCCCCTGTTCAGAAGATTTCACATCTATTTCTGTCCCTGTGACAAACTCAGGACTAAAGGAGTAACTCATCAAATACCAAACAGCTCTGCACCATGCTTTGAGCTAATAGCTTTATTTCCACACACCACCCAGGGTTCTAGGAGGAGGGTCCTTTTTTTGCTAACACAATGAGGCCAGCACTTTGTTTGTTTTGGTGGAGTCTTTGTTTGCCCAGGGAGCCCAGCATGTATAGGGGGAGGAGGGGCGGAGAGGCTGCTTTTGTCTGCTGTTCGGCAGCCTGTTGCTCAGGGGAGGGGGCAGCCTGTTGCTGGCAGGGGGGGAAGGGGGAGGCATGCAGGATGCGAGGCCGCGGGGGGGGGGGGGGGGAGCAGCGGGCATGGGGAGGCACTTTTCCTCTGCCCGGCAGCTCTGCGGGATCCCTGTCCCTGTGGCCAGCTGCTGCAGGCAGAGGCCAGTTGGAGCCGGCCGAAGAGGAGGAGGAGGTGGATTCTAGGACCCAGGTGAGCGAGCCCCAGGGACGCTGCTGCGCTCCGGGAGCCCGGCATGTATAGAGGGGAGGAGGGGCAGAGAGGCTGCTTTTGTCTGTTCGGCAGCCTGTTGCTCAGGGGAGGGGGCAGCCTGTTGCTGGCAGGGGGGTGAGGGGGCACTTTTCCTCTGCCCGGCAGCTCTGCGGGACCCCAGTCGGAGCCGGCCCGACGAGGAGGAGGATCCTAGGACCCAGGTGAGCGAGCCCCGGGAATGCTGCTGCGCATGTGCGGGAGTTGCCTCACCCCGTTCGTATCTAGGGATCCGACGTAAGTCGGATCCACGTAAGTCGGGGACTGCCTGTATATACTGTAGCCACATTATGGCACCCCATTAACCAAGCCGCGAGATAGCTGACACACTGATAGGAATACTGGGAGAAAAGTGGTCCCCAAATGAAGAGATGGTTTTCAGTTTCTCTGAGCCTGGGGAACAACAATCTATAGCTGTAAGAACCAGCCAGACAAGACCGAAAACATCAACCGAATGTGTGAAAGGTGCAAGACTGACAACCCTGGAACCCTGGAAAACAAAGTGATCTGTTTATCCTCAGAACAAGCTGTCTTACGCTGCCCAATGGATGGACTTCTACTATGACATGAAGACACTACCATCCGGGATGAAAGGAAAATTGAGTCTCTGTGTCCATTCAATCCTTGGCCTTTCAACAGAGAAAGCTGCCAAGAAGGGCACCAACCAAGGCAGTGGCAGTTTTTGAGGACATTTCCTGTTACTGGAAAATGGACTGAGATCCCAAACACATTTCACTCAGACCAAACAAGCTGTGAAAACTTAGCACCTATTGGTCACTACTGACCTGGGCTGGATTTGTACCCGACATAAGTGTGAAAGGCTCTGAGGTGTCTACTTTAATTAATGCTTCCACAGTTTCATCTTTTACAGGAAGTGCTAATTATGTGTTATCACAATCTAACAGCTAGTCCTGAGCCATCCAGGTCTCTACAGCTGAAATAAATATTGGTCCCATGTGACTCTGAACTTCAGGAAGTTGAAAAGACTTTCAGATATATAGGGTCAAGCTGCCAAGTACAGCAGAGCAGGACTCAAGATGCAGTCTAAGCACAGGCAGCTTTTCACGATCTTTTTGCCCACCCCACCCTCCCAGCTGTGGGGGCTCTCAGGTATCAAACTAGTCAGGCACAAATCAAAGCAGTCAGCTGGTGTATCTCGTGCCACATCTCCAAAGGGGCTACTCCACCAGCCAGGATTCTTGGAGCCCCTCATTCTCGCTCTAGTCCTACCACTGGAGCATAGCAAAGTGGACTTGAGATGCCATATGGGATCTCGTGTATATTCCTCTCAGCTTTATTAAGTTATCTATAGAGCACGATGCCTGAAAGACGGTTTTATGGAGGGTAATTTGAATTTCTTCTGCAGCTCCCCCCAGCAGACCAGGGAGACGGGGACCCAAGCCGCAGAGGACCCAGGCGGCGGGACCGCGGCGCGTCTTGGTCCCGCCGCACACATCTCCCTGGTCTGCTGGGGGGGAGGCGCAGCTACTGTGCCCCCCCACCTCCCCAGAAGACCAGGCTTTTCTCCGGACGCCTGTGGTAGAGCAGCTGGGGCGCTGCCGGTTGGTCCCGCAGTGCCGCTCCTCGGCACTACTGGACCAACACGACAGCACCCCAGCTGCTCTGCCCCAGGCGTCCCCAAGTCAGCCGCTGCTGGTCAGTTTCAGCAGCAGCTGAATCAGGACACCTGGGGTTCTTAAGTTGAATCTGTATGTAAGTTGGAACTGGCGTCCAGATTCAGCCTGTTGAAACTGATCAGCGGCTGATTCCAGGAAGCCCGGGGAAGAGCAACTCTGCCTCGGGCTTCCTGTAGTCAGCCGCTGGTCAGTTTCAGCAGCGGCTGAATCTGGACGCCAGTTCCGACTTACATACAGATTCAACTTAAGAACAAACCTACAGTCCCTATCTTGTACGTAACCCGGGGACTGCCTGTACCTCAAAAGATGAATACCTGTTGCATACTGCCTAAGATATACTTACATCAGCTTTCCCTAGAGTGTACAATGTCTCCAAGATCTTGTGATGTAGCAAATATTCCATACAAGGCCCTGTCTCTCCCGACTCCCTCTCATTTTCCTCTTGAACTAGGATATCCAACATCTGCTCCAGGTGAGAAGGAATGTTGGTATCAGTCACAGGAGCTTTGTCATCTAAATAAAAATATTCTATTAAAATGATGAAAAAAACCCATAATTTGCATTTTCCATCAAGTTCAGTTATAAACTTTTTGTTTAAAATATAGCCACTATATTAACTATTCTAAAAAACTATAAATAACCTTCTGAAAAAATTGTCAATAAGCTGAAACTAAACTGGATTTTTACATCTACAGAAATATGCTGGTCCAAATTTTCAGAAGGGAAATAAAAATTGTGGGTGCCTAATTTGAGACATCCTAGGCCTGATTTTTCTGAAGAGCTGAGCACATGCCTCTGAAAATCATGTCTCTTTAAGGAACCTCAAATTGGACACCAAGAATTACTGGTCCCTTTTGAAAGTGTAATATACTATACACATTATAGAGAAGTTTGATTTTCATGTGAAAAAGTGCGGAATACTACATTTCTGACACAATCATTAGCCAGATGGCCCAAAAACAATCCAAGAGTGGAATCCAGGGAGAGCAACTAGAATCTACTTCTTTTACACTTGATCAATTCCTTCAAAAATGTGTGAGAAAAGCTTCTCTTTTATTAAAAAAAAAATAACTTTACAAAAAATGTATACACAAATTTCCAGCTCAGTTCATTAAAAAAAAATTCTTAAGTATGATTGTTACATCATTTTGGTAAAAACTGTGTATAGTTTAACTCAAATTTCAGAGTACAATTCAGCTCATAGATCTATATCTAGAAAGGAGACAAATTCTGATGTTAGTTACACTGATGGACATGGAGTTACTTTGAATTTGCACCAAAGTAACTGAGAACAGGCATTAGCCCAAAAGGCTGCATGTCACTTATGTGTTCCTAGGAAATTAGAAATACATTTTTATTTGCCATATTTTAATTGGACAATCTACACTGTGGAATTAGTCATTTCTTCTTATGCAATAATCTAAAAATAATGGTTATCTGAATGCAAAAGGAAACAAGGTCACAGAAAAAAATTGCCACATTTCAGCGATTTCAGTTCTCTCTCTCGACACCAATTAGCTGCTCCCATTAAAGTCAAAGGTAAACTTCCCGCTGACTTCAAAGGTATCATTCCATATGCATTGTTTTCAAGATCTTTTTGCAGATTTTCATTTGGGGAAAGGCAGAAGCAAGAATGGAAGCTTGTTTTTTTGCAGATAAATACTTATTACAGCAGCCAAAGATTAATTTCTTTTTATTTTGCACCACACATGCTTATGTGTCAGTTTCTACATAACGTCTTGTCAGTTTCATCCTAGGTAGCACCACAAAGCATGTCCAAGGCCAGAGGTCTCAAGTTTCAGCTCTTAACAGTACACAGGGATTTAAACAAGAAATCAGAAGTCCTGAGGATGTGAACACAACATTTAATAGCCACTCCAATTGGTATGCAAAGATAAAAGTACATAGGGCATGGTAATATTTGTCTTTAAGGACAACCGACTTGGAGCAATGATTAAAAGGATAATTATTTATGTATTTGTTTTAAACAAGTGTAGGAACAGTGGAAATGTGATCTACATTAAGCATGGCTCACTTCAGAAATGTTTATTCATGTGTATATGATGGCAAAGTTATTTTATGAAGGTTTATGGTAAAACCTGAGAAAGGAAAGGAAAACAGGCAATGCAACAGAAATGAGAAAGGTCATGCAGATGTCTGTTTAATGTGAACCAAAAAGGTGAAGTCAGAAATTAGGTATGACATTAAAAGGTAAAATTCTCAACATGGTGCACAGAAAATAAGGCATTACATCCACTGTTGTTCACCCTGTGTCTACCAAGGTACTTTGTCAAGGGTACATCAAAGATAAAGGATATTTTAAAACAACTGTTTTTTGTTAGTTTGGAAAAACAAAGAAGAACTTGCTTAATGCAAACAGTTTAGCTATTTCCCAATCTTCCCTTTTAAACAACACTGAGGTAGTGGTAGTTTGCCTCTTTCGATAGTGAAGATTTAACCCCCCCCCCACAAAAAACCCCACTTACCTGAGGTTTCTATGTAATAATGGGTAATTGCTTTCCAGTGGTAAACAAAATCTTCTTGCAATGGAAGGGATGGAGCAAGCTGTGGATACAAAACAAAAACAAAACATCCAAGTGGTTAGAAATGATCAAATTAGATTTCCTGTTGGGCTGAAGGAGACTCTCTCCTGTACTACTGCGCTACTAGACTAATGCTACAGAATGTAATCTTTATTCCCTAAGCCATGGCTCTAAAAAACTGTCCTACATGGACCTGATCATAATAAAAAAAAACAAATAAAATATATAGAAAGGATAGAGCAGGCCGGGTGGGTGGCGGAGTGGCACTGTATGTGAAAGATAATGTAGAATCAAATGAAATAAAAATATTAAGTGAATCAACATGTTCCATAGAATCGCTATGGATAGAAATTCCATGCTCCAATAATAAGAAATTAGCAGTAGGGATATATTACCGACCACCTGACCTGGACAGCGATACTGACATAGAAATGCTGAGGGAGATTAGAGAGGCTACCAAAATAGAGAACTCTATAATAATGGGGGATTTTAATTACCCCCATATTGACTGGATACATGTCATCTCAGGAAGAGAAGCAGAGATAAAATTTCTCAATGGCTTAAATGACTGCTTCTTGGAGCAGCTAGTGCAGGAACCCACAAGGGGAGAGGCAATTCTCGATTTAGTCCTGAGTGGAGTGCAGGATCAGGTCAAGGATATAACCGTTACAGGACCGCTTGGGAATAGTGACCATAATATAATAACATTCAACATTCCTGTGGTGGGAAGAACACCTCAGCAGTCCAGCACCCTGGCATTTAATTTCAAAAAGGGGAATTACACAAAAATGAGGAGGTTAGTTAAACAGAAATTAAAAGGCACAGTGACTAGAGCCAAATCCCTGAAAGCTGCATGGAAACTTTTTAAAGACACCATAATAGAGGCCCAACTTAAATGTATACCCCACATTAAAAAACATAGCAAGAGACCTAAAAAAGAGTCACCGTGGCTTAACCACCATGTAAAAGAAGCAGTGAGGGACAAAAAGGTATCTTTTAAGAAGTGGAAGTCCAATCCTAGTGAGATAAATAGAAAGGAACATAAACACTGTCAAATCAAGTGTAAACATGTAATAAGAAAAGCAAAAAAAGATTTTGAGGAACAGCTAGCCAAAAGCTCAAAAAGAAATAACAAAATGTTTTTTAAGTACATGAAAGCCTGTGGCCTGCTTAAAAGCCTGTGGGTCCCTGTGACGGGGCGGACAGGCCCCGCACTGATGAGCAGGGGATAGCCCAGGCCCAGCTGGCAGAGAAGGCCCCGCCCCTCCGACCCTGCTGGGCATGCTCCCAACAGCGGCCGGGTATAAAGGCCGAAGGAGCCCGGCAGGCAGGGAGGCCCCTGGGTGAAGGAGGAGCCGAGGCTGGACCAGTATTCTTGCAGCCGCTGGGTCCAGAGTCGCCGGACCCTGACACGGAGGACGCAGCTGCTGACCCAGGGCGGCAGGAGCGCGCCCCCAACCCCGACAGGTACTGCCCGAGAGGCGAAGGGGCCCGGGGGGAACCAGGGCGTGGTAGGAAGCAGCCCAGGGCAAGGAAAACAAGATTTGGCTCGGTGTGTATCGGCCGGATCCCCCGCCGAGCCGGCAGGAGCCATAGACCCTGCCTAAAGGGCCCTGGGCTGGGACCCGGTGGAGAGGGAGGGCCCGGGTCCCCCTACCACCCATTTTCCCCTTCCCTGGACAAACAAACCCCGGGCCAGGAGAGGCTTCTCGGAGCGGCTAGGCCTCTACTACCGTATTGGCCCTGATAGAAGGGCCTGGACTTTTGCATTGGGACTGTCCTGCCGTATTGGCCCTGATAGAGGGGCCTGGACTTTTGCATTGTGACTGTAGTACCGTATATGCCCTGATAGAAGGGCCGGGACTTTAGCATTGGGACCGTAGTACCGTATATGCCCTGAGAGAAGGGCCGGGACCTTGGCGTTGGGACTTTGGGGGCTGTACCGGCCCGGTAGGGGGGGGCCGAGCCCCTTGACGGGGGCGTACCCCGTGACAGTCCCCTAGATGATCAAGCTATAAAAGGAGCAATCAAGGACGATAAAGCCATTGCGGAGAAACTAAATGATTTCTTTGCTTCAGTCTTCACGGCTGAGGACGTTGGGGAGATTCCTGAATCTGCACCGTCCTTTGTGGGTGATGAATCTGAGGAACTGTCCCGGATTGAAGTGTCATTAGAGGTGGTTTTGGAACAAATAGAAAAACTTAATGTTAACACATCTCCGGGACCAGATGGCATTCATCCAAGGGTTCTAAAAGAACTTAAATGGGAAATTGCTGAGCTATTATCTGTGGTTTGTAACCTATCCTTTAAATCGGCTTCCGAACCTAATGACTGGAAGGTAGCCAACGTGACACCAATATTTAAAAAGGGCTCTAGAGGCAATCCTGGCAATTACAGACCAGTAAGTCTAACTTCAGTACCGGGCAAATTAGTTGAAACAATAGTAAAGAATAAAATTGTGAAGCATGTAGAAGAACATAATTTGTTGGACAAAAGTCACCATGGTTTCTGTAAAGGGAAATCCTGTCTTACTAATCTATTAGAGTTCTTTGAAGGGGTTAACAAACATGCAGACAAGGGGGATCCAGTAGATATAGTATACTTGGATTTTCAGAAAGCCTTTGACAAGGTCCCTCACCAAAGGCTCTTGTGTAAATTACATGGCCATGGGATAAGAGGGAAGGTCCATTCTTGGATTGAGAACTGGTTATAAGACAGGAAACAAAGGGTAGGAATAAATGGTAAATTTTCAGATTGGAGAGGGGTAACTAGTGGTGTACCCCAAGGGTCAGTCCTGGGACCAATCCTTTTCAACTTATTCATAAATGATCTGGAGAAAGGGGTAAGCAGTGACGTAGTAAAGTTTACAGATGATACCAAACTGTTTAGGATAGTCAAGACAGAAGCAGACTGTGAGGGACTCCAAGAAGATCTCACCAAACTGAGTGATTGGGCAACAAAATGGCAAATGGAATTTAATGTGGATAAGTGTAAAGTAATGCACATCGGGAAAAATAACCCCAACTATACGTACAGTATGATGGGGGCTAATTTGGCTACGATAAATCAGCAAAGAGATCTTGGAGTTATCGTGGACAGTTCTCTGAATACTTCCACACAGAGTGCAGCGGCGGTCAAAAAGGCAAATAGGATGCTAGGAATTATTAGGAAAGGGATAGAAAATAAGACCCAGAACATCTTACTGCCCCTGTATAAAACTATGGTACGCCCACATCTTGAATACTGTGTACAGATGTGGTCTCCTCACCTCAAAAAATATATTTTGGCCTTGGAAAGGGTTCAGAAAAGGGCAACTAAAATGATTAGGGGTTTGGAACGGGTCCCATATAAGGAGAGGTTAAAGCAACTGGGACTTTTCAGTTTAGAAAAGAGGAGACTGAGGCGGGATATGATAGAGGTCTATAAAATCATGAGTGGCGTGGAGAGGGCTGATAAAGAAAAGTTATTTATTAGTTCCCATAATAGAAGAACTAGAGGACACCAAATGAAATTAATGGGTAGCAGGTTTAAAACTAATAAAAGGAAGTTCTTCTTCACACAGCGTGTTGTCAACCTGTGGAACTCCTTGCCAGAGGAGGCTGTGAAGGCTAGGACTATAATAGAGTTTAAAGAGAAGCTGGATAAATTCATGGAGGTTAGGTCCATAAAAGACTATTAGCCAGGGGATAGAAATGGTGTCCTTGGCCTCTGTTTGTCAGAGGCTGGAGAGGGATGGCAGGAGACAAATCGCTTGATCATTGTCTTCGGTCCACCCTCTCTGGGGCACCTGGTGCTGGCCACTGTCGGTAGACAGGATACTGGGCTAGATGGACCTTTGGTCTGACCCAGTACGGCCGTTCTTATGTTCTTAAATGGTCTGGTAGCACTTTATAGACTAACAAAACATGTAGATGGTATCATGAGCTTTCGTGGGCACAGCCCACTTCTTCAGATGACCAGAGTTATGAGTTTGGGATGTGTACACATCCCAAAATAAATAGGAGAGGGGAAGGGGAGGGGATAGGGAAGAAAAAGGGAGGGAGCCCCTTCCCCTCTCCTATTTATTTTGTGTGTACACATCCCAAACTCATAACTCCGGTCATCTGAAGAAGTGGGCTATAAAGTGCTACCAGACCATTTGTTGTTTTTTTTCCTGTAACAGACTAATTTGGCTACCCCCTGAAGTCTCATCTTAATAGTGAAATTGCCTTATGGACACATGCACAGCCATAATACAACTCACTTTGCCAACTAATGGAATTGATGACATAGAAAAAGGATATTAGGAAAATACTTTCAATCTGTTTATAACTAAGTGTTTTGTCCTTTAGGAAGGTTAATCACACTCTTTTGCTTTTTGCTCTTCACATTATCTCCCCTTCCTACTCTCTCCCTCTGCTCTTCTCTTGCACTAGCCAGCTGCATCCCTTTTCCCCCAGAACATTCCTCTCTCATTGGTGGCTAGGCACTCCAATCCTTGAAAGAGGTTCCTGATTCTTTGAGGTTGACTCCTCCTGGTTTCCAGCTGCTTTTTTAGCGTTCCTGGCTCTCCTTCACAATTAAGAGACTGACACTTGAAAGAGCAGCTGGCAACACATATCTGGAAACACAAATCCACAGTCTGAGAACTGTAAAACTAAGCATCTCTGATGGCATCTTCTAGACTGAGCACTGAATCCCACTGGGTAGATAGAAAGATTAACCTAAATAATTTATACAGAAGCCTCTGGAGCCCCATACTATTAGGTTCCTAATCCATGAACTATTGGAACTCATTTACAAAACTTTTCTTAAAAACATTACATGAATGAGAATTAGAATTTATCATCCCTTTTCCATGATGAGATATCTTTGAGCTATGGTGTACCTTAATTAAAACTCTCTTTACATAGGGTTTTTCCTCAACAAGCATTTTATCTAAAAACCCGATTTAAATTTTTAAAAATCCTTTTTTTTTTAAATCATTGATTTTTATTCACCCTGACTCCTAATAAAGCCAATAGCAATGGAGGGCTGTAAGACCTTTGCATACCTCTGAAGATTTATACATTTTTTTCCTCTAGTTAATGAAGTTTATATTTATCTTTGCTAAAACGGCAAAATCCAATATATGAACAGCACATCACATGCTGAAGGAAAGAGGCATTCGTTACATTACTGACCTTTGGTACACAGGAATTTGAAATGAAAGACATTAAAAAAAAAGCTGTGCACGGTGGCTAACTACACACATATCAGCATTAGGACACTCTCTCCCAAATGTCAACTAAGCAATCAAATTTACACACCATTTATCCATTTCTTGCTATCTAACTGCTCTTCTATTCTCCCAAGACTGTCCTGGGCACTGACATTACATTTTACCTCGTAACATTAAATGTCACGAGGTAAAAAAATGGAGTCTGGAAGCCTTTCGTTGAGGGCAAAGCAGATTATTTATTTTACTATGTATCTTGTTTGGTTACTGAAAAACAGTGGAGTAACTGAAGATACAGGACAGATCTTTACAGACCAGGCTTACATACCCTGTTGGCCAGGGATGGGTGGCTGAAGCCATTATTACCATCAGTTTGTATTGGTTTCTATAATGAAATATATTCAGAACTCAATTTTGCTTCATAAATGGCTGCAGAGAACATTTCTCAGGGATAAAGGACTTCTCCCCCTGGCATTTCAGCACACATTATTTTCAAAAGTAACATTAGATATTAAAATAGATATATATTAAAAATTCACTCTTGACTAAAGTGAATTTCCTCTCTGTTTTATTCTAGCCTCATCTGTTCCTAGGTGAATTCAGCGTTTCAGACCAAGGACTTCAATTTCCAACACTGACAATAATTTATCCAGAGAAAAAGCTGCAGCGCTTCCCAGATAGTGTCCTTCCCCCAACAAATTGCCTCAACCCAGGCCTCAAGGGACTGCTCTGAGAGGTGAAAAGGTAATTCAGGGCTAGATCCTGTTATTCTTACACAATCAGAATTCTCCTTGGCCTTACTGAGTTGTGCCTAATGGAGGACAGCAGGATTGGTCTTTCAGCCTACATGCTCCTGGAGTCCCCTACCCCTTTGTTCAAGGTGCTCAGCACTTTGTTTTCAGAAATTGTCCTGTGTCCTTTTATTTAAGATGTTTCCTTCACAAAGGGATTAACCTTAGCAAATATAAGAGCTGGAGGAAGAAAAACAGACTGATAGGAAATGAGGGTGTTTAGTGCAGCAAAACTCCTCTACTAACTCATCACTCCTTCAATGGGAAAATTGACCCCACATAACACATTTTCACTTAGCACAATCATTTTCTGAAATGTATCTACCATGTTAAATGAGGAATTACTGTATCCAGTTTAACTGAGATGTGAACTTAATGTTATTTTTCACAGTTGCACTATGCATCTGTACATTACAGTGAAATATGTGCAGGTGGCTGAAGATAGCAAGTATTAAGAACATAGGCTTCTCAGTGATGAGAAGGGTAGGGGGACATGAACAGCTAGTAGATCTAGAAGGGGATATGCAATAAGAAAAGTTTGAGAACCTATGCCCTAGAGACTAAGGGCTTGTCTACACTATTTTTTTTTACTGTTGGTATATAACCTAGGGCCTGGTATACACGTAGATTTTGTACTGGTATATTTATTTATAACACCCCTTGCCCCAACTGAAATAATTATACTGGTATAAATTGCAGTCCTGTGGCACCTTAGAAACTAACAAATATATTACCTCATGAGCTTTCATGGCTAAAACCCACTTCACAAAAGTTCATGATAGAATACATTTTTTAGTCTCTAAGGTGCCACAGGACTGTTTGTTGTTTTTAAAGTTACAGACTAACACAGCTACTCCTCTGAGACTAGTATAAATTTTGTTTATCTACAAAACAGGTATAGAAATGGCAGAAGTGCAAGTTTCTTGAGAACATAATTTAACTCTGACAGAGAGGGATCACACATAGGGGTGAAAAGTTAGTTCAAATTCCACAGCCAGCCAATTCCCTTGATACTACTGTAAAAGAGATAAAAAATAATAGTAAAGACCTGATGCAGGTTCTTTTATCTCCATGTTGCCTAGACTGTCACAGATCAGGTCTAGATAACATGGTAAAAAACAGCCATGCCTTGTAACTCTCCCGCTATTGGACCCAGTGGTGAGAGATTCCCCCAGAATAGCTGCTGTAGACAAGGGCATTAAATGATTCCTACCCTTTGATGCCAAAGGCGCAGGGTAATACATCTCATTCCCAGTTTCTACACATGATCTTTTAATTTAAAGGTCAGGCTAATTGTGGTTTAACTCCTTCACACATACTCCCAAGAAAACAGACAGGAACAAAGAACCCCATCATCAACTAAGGCAGGGGAGGGCAATAATTTTTACAGGGGTACTTAATGAATTTTGGTACATGAGAATTACTATTACCAATTGGAATAATGACATCTTTTCTAAATATGTGGATACTTGACTTCTAAGACCTGGATAAAACCCAAACAATCCAAAGTTTACTAATGAGCTATGAAGAAGCTACCTGAAAGTTACAGGTGAAAAAGGGATACAATCATTTATTCATTTCAGTTATAATAAGATAAGGGCCATGGGTTAAATGTATGTTTACTATATTTTAATTTAAGTTTAATTAAGTTTCCATGTGTCATGTCCAATCCTCAGCCCTCAATTACACAAAGAAAAACTTTCGTCCTTTGAGGGAAAGTTTTAGATCCCAATTATAAAAAGAATGATGTGTGTGATCCTAGCTCAGATAGCCAGAATGCAATAAACAGAACTGCAAAAGCCACCCACCATAGTCAGTAGTGATTGGCTATTGTTTCTGGTCATCCGCTCCAGTAGCCAAGGCTTTGCGGAGCAAGTGTGTGCTCTAATATGCTCCATGGGCTTTGAACACATACTGCCCACTCTTTTCTGGACACTTAACTCATAACCCAATCCCAATGAGCTATTCCCCCAAAATTAGTACTTTACATGTAACAGAAACTACAGATCTTTGTGGTGACTGCTAATTACAAAACCCGCCCAACGTACAATTCTTAAACAACAAAAAAAGTTGACTCATTAGAAAATAAAAACCTCATGTAAAGTCTCAAGAAGTCAGACAACATTCATGTGGATCTTCATCTCAGATTTTATAAATATTTGCTGTAACATTTTTCATGAATATTCAAGACTATGGGAGGCTGCCTCCCACATCTTTTTGCAAACTGAAGTCAGGGTTTTCTCTTCAGTGCCACTCAGCCAGGTGAATGTTCAAGGTAAAAGTTAAACTTCTGAAGGAAGGTCCTGGGAGGTCACATCGGTGCTCAGCACAGAGGGTAAAAGGAAAAGAAATTATCTCAAAGAGGGGCGTTAATCAGAAGGGTGTGTTTCTTTCCCTTCCAGATGGCTGAAGCAAGGAAAGTCTCAGGAGATTATTAACTAATGTTTTTCATTTCATTTTTTTTTAAATCTGTGACTGCTTAGTGAATAAAAATGTTTGCTTTGAGGAAAGAGCCTTAAAAAGTTCTTGATGCCTTTATTTCCCTTCTGATTAGTGAAATAACCCACCAATTTAAAGAAGGCCATTGATAAAGTTTAGCACGTGTAAGTATTTGCAAGATCAGGAATTTAGCTTATTACTATTTCTAATAGCAATAGTTATAAACTTTTCTACTCTCTTATTTTATTCATAGACTATCAAATATGGAAGGGATTTTTGTGATCATTTCTAGATTTTAGCCAGACTAAAATAATACAGGCCATAGTAGCTCGCCGAATGTTAGAAATATAGTGTACCATTAAAAGAAGCCAACCTTGATTTAAAAAATTATTAGCGATGAGAGACTCCACCATAAACCTTGGTAAATTATTAGTTAGAAATTATAATGGGAGATTTAATCTGATCTGTTTTAATCTAATTTCAATCTAATCAAGTAGACAAGACCTCACTCTGAACTCTTATACAGATGAAGTTAAGGATTTGGGATAGTACAAGCAAGTTTGATTCTTTAAAAGAAATGCCTAGTCATTGTAAAGGTCAATTTGGGCCAGAAGGAATCTGTCATAACAAGAACAGAAAAGAAACTGAAATTAAAACAAATTAGGTAAATTTGTAATAAGATACAACTGACATGAGAAAGACAGTAAGTATCTGCCTCTACAGGCAGTAACATCTATTGTTATTATCAAGCAGTTATATAATGATACAGAATTGTCCTGCTTAATTAACAGCAGTTCCAAATGCTCAAAGTTTAGGATTTTCTTGCTAGATGTAAGTATCTCTAAAAAGCTTCAACGGTTAGTATTAAGAAAGACTTAGGAAATTAGGTTAGTATAACTTTGTCATTCAAGAGTGTGAAAAAAAATCAACCTAACTCTGACTGCATCTGCATGGAAGTGCTACTGTGGCATAGATGCACCACTGCAGAATTTGTGTAGATGAACCCTTGTAGCAATTCACAGAATCAATCTTGACAAAATCTGGACCAAATAATGAAGCTTATTTGAACACAGACCAAGAATCCCACAGATTCCATTTCTTCCAGTGAAGACAGAGGTGAGGAGTACAGAGGAGAAAAAAAGATAAAAAACATACAACTTGAAACTCTATTTGCTGTGCATTGTTGTTTACTTCTTGGCAGCCCTGAAGAGTCAACACTCGGGATTAATCAGACACATATAATAATATACTGGTACACAGTAGTCTAAAGGCAGGGTAAAAACAAATCTGTGACAAACTCTCAGAAACATAACAATCAGCCCTACCAAATATCTGTAGTCCTACTAAGAATTTGGACCCAAAATAACACAGAACAGGAAAATTCACACACAAAATCAAATTCATGGTGTCTTCAGATGGTGCACCTCTACTTGACTATTATAGTTCATATGAGCACTCTAAGGGTATGTCTACACTACCCGCTAGTTTGAACTAGCGGGGGTAATGTAGTCATCCGCAGTTGCAAATGAAGCCCGGGATTTGAATTTCCCGGGCTTCATTTGCATGAAGCCAGCCGGCGCCATTTTTAAATGCCGGCTAGTTCGGACCCCATGCCGCGCGACTACACGCGGCACGGACTAGCTAGTTCTAATTAGAAGCCTAATCCGAACTAGCTAGTCCGTGCCGCGTGTAGCCGCGCGGCACAGGGTCCGAACTAGCCGGCATTTAAAAATGGCGCCGGCCGGCTTCATGCAAATGAAGCCCGGGAAATTCAAATCCCGGGCTTCATTTGCAACTGCGGATGACTACATTACCCCCACTAGTTCGAACTAGCGGAGTAGTGTAGACATACCCTAAGAGAGTAATACATCACACAATGATGGATCAGCGTCTCGATTACTGTTTTCATCTGTGCAGGGATTGAAAAAAAATAGACTAGACGGGGTAGTCTCATAGAGGTAGCCATAGTAACTTAAAAAACAACAACTTGTTCTGCAGCACCTTAAAGACTAACAAAAAAAATGTAGATGGTATCATCAGATTTCGTGGGCACAACCCACTTCTTCAGATAAATGAGATAACGGGTCCAGCAGAGGTGATAAGAGACTACAAAAACTTAGGATTTTTTACTATTGTATTATGAAGATCTTTATCAGATACAAAAGAGATGTGGTTAGAAAGCATTCACGAAGTAGGATTATTTAGCCAGCAAAGGAGAAAGGCTAGAAAATAATTGATTGAGATAGTCAAAACTAAGAAAGCAAAATCACTGGGCCCTTATTTTTGCCCCATCACAATGTTGGAATGTTGGAAGAGAATAATCAATGTATTAAAGGGCAGTACAGTTGGAACAAAATAAAAGGCAAATATTGCTACACATAGTGTACAGTTAACCTTTGGAATTCCTTATCATAGGTCATAGAATCAGTCGCTGTGACTAGATAATTATTTCATATATGAAAGCTAAGATAATAAGCATAATCAAATGTTACCTTGAGGGTTGGAAACATATTTTAGGAATATGTGTTTCTAAAGTTAATTGTTCCTGTACTTAAAGAGAGAGGGACAGGAATATTACATACATGAATGAAACTGCAAGTCTGAGAGGATACGGAAAGAATCATACCTCTCTAACATTCTGTAGAACATGGATTCCCAAACGGGGGGCGTGAAGAAATTCCGGGGGGGGGGGCGTGAGGCAACCCAGCCCTCCCCCCCAACCAAGTTTTGCTGCCCTATTCAGTTCCTTTTTTTGGCTCAACAAGTTTTGCTGCTATGGGGGGGGGGGGGGGGGGGGGCGGAGGGGAAGAGTTTTTCAATAATCAAAACAGGGTGTGTGATGCCACTGCTGTAGAATGTACCTTTACTGGTAAAGTAGTGAAAATCTGCTGCTGCAGCATCAGGTATGTATCACTTTCACAGGCAAGACACTGCACTAGTGGGCCAACGTGTGATAAAAATCCTGCTTCTTTAGAACATACAAATAGAAGGCGGTTCTAAACTGCTCTGGAACCAGCTAACCTTCCTTCCCCACTTGCTTGGTCTGAAACAGTCAAGGGATTATTGACTTCTAGGAGACACTGCACTAAAATCACAAAGCAAAACAATGTAAGAGCTGGGATTAGATGTTAGGAGTTCCTGGTTTTCAGTCCTGTGGTTAAAATACTGTACCATGCACATCTTTCACAGAGGAAACTGTAGTCATGATCAACATCCTCTCACTTTTGTGAATTTGTGTTTCACTCATTATAACTGGGCTTGTTTAGTTTGGAAAAAAGAAGATTAAGGGGGGACATGATAGCGGTTTTCAAATATCTAAAAGGGTGTCACAAGGAGGAAGGAGAAAATTTGTTCCTCTTGGTTTCTGAGGACAGGACAAGGAGTAATGGGCTTAAAGTGCAGCAGGGGAGGTTTAGATTGGACATTAGGAAAAAATTCCTAACTGTCAGGGTGGTCAAATATTGGAATAAATTGCCAAGGGAGGTGGTGGAATCTCCCTCTCTGGAGATATTTAAGAACAGGTTAGATAGACATCTGTCAGGGATGGTGTAGACGGAGCTTGGTCCTGCCTTGAGGGTGGGGGGCTGGACTCGATGACCTCTTGAGGTCCCTTCCAGTCCTATTATTCTATAATTCTTACTATTGATGCCCCTAATCATGCAGATACCACGGAGTTTGCCCGACAAGGGGAGGTCAAGACTCCTTTCTGGGCTGTGAGTGTCCACAGAGCCTGGTCTTCCTGCCTCGCTGGTGGCCCAACACCAGGGCTCCCAGAGTCAGCCTCCTCAGGCTGGGATTCCCCCCAGTCACCGGTAGCGCCTCTCTGCCTGGGTTCCTGGCTGGGATGGGGTCTCCTGCTGGCTCCACTGATGCTGGGGTTCCGGCCCAGGGCTGGGGATACTCTCTGGCTGCCACTGGCCCTGCTCCTACAAGGCATCCCCCTCTGGCTGCCTCCATTCCCGTTTCCACCGGGGATACCCCCAGCCGCCGTTGGCCCCATTTCCACCAGGGTTCTCAGCTAGGGATTCCCTGCACCCACCACTAGTTCAGCTGCTGAGTTCCTATCTAGAACCAGGGATTCCTTTTAGCTGCGGCAGGGGCTCACGACCTAGGGCTCCACAGGGCTGGACTCCCCACTCTCCGCCAGATCACCCCTGCCCACCTGGGGCTCCCCAGCACCTGCGAGACTCCCAGCTGGCTCATGTTCCTTGCTTCCGGGGCTCTCTTGTTCAGCAACATTTGTGGTCCTTCTTTCTGGACCATGGATGTTGATGGACCAGAGTCCCAGATTTGGGAGGTTCAACCTGTACTCACTTCTGTGAGTAGCTCCACAATACTCACTCGCTGTGTCTAGACTGGCAAGTTTTTCCACAAAAGCAGCTGCTTTTGAGGAAAAACTTGCCAGCTGTCTACACTGGCCGCTTGAATTTCTGCAGGAACACTGATGATCTCATGTAAGAAATCAGTACTTCTTGCAGAAATACTATGCTGCTCCCGTTCGGGCAAAAGTCCTTTTGCACAAAAGCTTTTGCGCAAAAGGGCCAGTGTAGACGGCTCAGATTTGTTTTGAGCAAAAAAGCCCCGATTGCGAAAATGGCGATCGGGGCTTTTTTGCGCAAAAGCGCGTCTAGATTGGCACGAACGCTTTTCCGCAAAAAGTGCTTTTGCAGAAAAGCGTCCGTGCCAATCTAGACGCTCTTTTCCACAAATGCTTTTAACGGAAAACTTTTCCATTAAAAGCATTTGCGGAAAATCATGCCAGTCTAGATGTAGCCACTGCGGTTACTCATAGGAATAAGTGACACAGGATGAGGTCTTCAATTTGTAAACAGGATGCTAATGGGTGTGCAATATTGGTTCATAGCAGCTACAAAATTACATTTATTTTCATTTTTTACTCTCTAATTGTATAGAATATCTTTTAATTTTAACTTTTATTGATTTTTCTTGGGATTTCTTGAAGTCCTAAAGTGAACACAGTTGATTTTGATTATATTGGAACATAAATAAGTAACCAATCATGTAAGCACAGTCCTGAGAATAATATTTATTAGTTAACTTTCATTGCAGAGCCAGCAAGAGTAAGCTTTTCGCCCAATCCTGTCATCCTTATTCACTTAAGCAGTCATACTGAAGACAATGAAGCTGCTCTCATGAATACTGTTTTCGGGTCACACATCCAATATTTGTTGGTCCTACATAAAATCTTCTATTCACTATGGTTCTTGCACAGGGTCAACAACACAGTGTTCTTATGGAAATCATTATCTTCCTTTAAAACTTCATTCAATAGCCTCAGCAAGAAGATGATTTTGAAAACAAATACGTGCTTAATTTGACACATGACCAGTCCTATTGAAATTGATTGGACTACTTACGTGCGAGGGTTGTGTAAAAGCTTTATACTGCTGAGTTCGCAGTGCAGGGTGACAGCAGGCTACCTGGGAGCAGGGCTGGCAGCTGGAGCAGGTTCACCGCATCTGGCTTACAAGCACTAGCGCCCTGTTGCCAGCCCCGTTCCTGGAGAGCTGGCCGCTGTCCTGCACTGCAAGCTCTGATACAGTGTGAGGCAGCAGCCGACTGCTCAGGAGCCAGGCTGGGAGCCTGAGTGTCACTATAATGGAAACTGGTATGCTGATGCCTGTCAGTTAAACATTTAGGCTGTGTCTACATTGGCATCCCTTTCCAGAAAAGGGATGCTAATGAGACACTTCGGAATTGCAAATCCGCGGGGGATTTAAATATCCCCCGCGGCATTTGCATTTACATGGCTGCCGCTTTTTTCCGGCTCGGGGTTTTTGCCGGAGAAAAGCGCCAGTCTAGACGCGATTTTCCGGAAAATAAGCCCTTTTCCGGAGGATCCCTTATTCCTACTTTCAAGTATTTGAAAGTAGGAATAAGGGATCCTCCGGAAAAGGGCTTATTTTCTGGAAAATCGCATCTAGACTGGCGCTTTTCTCCGGCAAAAACCCCGAGACGGAAAAAAGCGGCAGCCATGTAAATGCAAATGCCGCGGGGGATATTTAAATCCCCCGCGGATTTGCAATTCCGAAGTGTCTCATTAGCAACCCTTTTCCGGAAAGGGATGCCAATGTAGACACAGCCTTACACTATTACACTCTTACATCTTACTTTTACGTAAGTGTTTGCAAGATCAGGGCTTTATAGGTTTCTCACATAGGAGTTGTCAATATAGTATAGTAAGTCACCTATCTCAAAACACTTTTCAGAGAATAATAAAAAAAGAGCAGAAAAGAAATACAAATTAAGAAAAGCTACATAATTAATAAACTATTTTAAAAAATGTGGATCTTGTTTAAGACAATAACAGCATGCCAACAGTGAAGATAAAATAAACACATCTTGATAAATAAATCTTACACAGCCTGCAAAAACAGCAGAAATGTGCCATGATACTTTACTCCCCATAATAAAGCCTTTTTGGAGACCATGGAGTTGACTTTACCCTAGTCTAAATCCATTTTGACATTTCAGTCAATATAGTTTTAAAACAATGTTTATTTATTAAAAAAGCAGAATTTCTGGAGGCCGTTAACTCTGCAGGGAACCTGAGAGACACCTGGCACTGCTGCACCACACTTGGGCTATGTCTACACTCGCGGCTTCTTGCGCAAGAACATCTTGCGCAAGTGTTCTTGTGCAAGAACTATTGCACAAGAAAACATCCACACTGCCATGTGCGAACTGTGCTTCTGCGCAAGAGCGCCCATGGCAGCGTGGACGCTTTCTTGCGCAAGAAAGCTCTGACGGCCATTTTAGCCATAGGGCTTTCTTGCGCAAGAAATCCCGCTGAGCGTCCACACTGCCCTCTTGCGCAAGAGCTCCTGTGCAAGAGGGCTTACACCTATCAAAAGAGAGCGTAGCTCTTGCGCAAGGAGCCCCCTCTTACCACGCCGTACTGTAAATTTACTTGCGCAAGAGCAAGCGGGTAGTGTGGACGCTCTGCAGATTCTGTACTTGCGCAAGAAGCCGCGAGTGTAAACATAGCCTATGTGACAAAAAAAATCCTGAACGGCTCCCCTAACACAACTGTACCTCTGCTTGGTTCTGCAAAGCCCCCAGCATTGTTTTAGGCACTGGGAAACAATAGGCAACAACCACCTCTCCTGTACAGCATCCTGCCTGGCGGCCAAGGGGCCTGCAAGGCAGCTATTCCTGTTAATACTGACCAGTGACTGCTCTACACACTTTCTGAAATCCTGGAGCGGGGGAAAGGCACCTGCACCTCTCTGTCCTTTGGGGCAGCGGGAAGCTGGGCTCATGGGGGGTTATTACCGATGCTGCTGGCAGTGGCTGGGCCTGTGGGGGATTTCGCAGCCCGTCTACGGCCCGAGAGAGATCTTCGCCTCCCCCCGCTGGCTGGGGACACGGGGGTGGTGATGGTGACCCCGGGGTGACTCTGTCCACGGGCCTAGGGAATCCCGGCTACCCCCCGCGCCACACATTTGGGGCGGGGAGTCCCTAGCCCACAGCGACAAGGGGCCCCACAGCAGGGGTGGGGGGGCTCGTTGGAATTCACCCTCCCCAGGGAGACAGCATCGGTCACCCCTCAGCCGCCGGGCCCGCACCCCCCCGGGGGCAGGCCTGAAGGGACTCGCTCCCCGGCGGGCCCGACAACGGGAATCGCGCCCGGCAGCGGGCAGGGGGGACGCGGCGCAGGACCGGGGTGGAGGGGCAGCGGCGGGCGCCTTCCCCCGCGGCGGCCCCGCTCCCCGGCTAGGCCCCGGCTGGATCCCCGGCGTGGCGTGGCGGGCCCGGCCGGCGGCCTTACCGCCTCCACGGCGTGCTGCAGGATGGAGGTGAGCTTGGAGAACATCCTGTCCCTGGACTGGAGCAGCCGCTGCCGGGAGGATCGCGAGAGCTCCTCGATCCGCCGCCTCCGCTCCAGGGTGAGGGCCGCATGCGGGGGGCCTGGCCGCGGGGATCGGGCTGGGGCGGGGGGCGCAGCCGGGCGGCCTCCTGCTCTCCCTCCCCGACGGACACCGTGGCACGGACACCCGCCCGCTCTGCGGCGCCGGCTGCTGAGGAGACGCCGTGCCCCGCTCGGCCTGCAGGGGCCGCTGCCCCCGCGGCACGGAGCGGCTCTGTGGAGGGAGCCCCGCAGCGAGCCCCCTGGCCCAGCCCCAGTGGCACTTGCCCTTTTGTTTAGCCCCACCTAGGAACCCCCATCCAGGCCCCACGGGACCCTCTCTAGCCCCAAAGGAACCAGCCCTTTCGTGTAGCCCCTTAGGAAACTCCTTATCTACAATGGGGGAATCCCTTTTATTCAGCCTATAGAGACAAGGGATGGTGGAGGAATCACCTCTAACCAGCTGCACAGAGACTAAAGGCTCCATTCTTTTGTCTGAGGTGGGTGCGGTGGGGAGGGACTCTTCTCACCCAGCCGCATATGTAACCCACATACTTAGTATGGTTCACTGTCCCATGCAGTGGCATGTAGACCACTTACAGCTAGAGATAAGAACAAGGGAGCTCTACAGCCTAAGCTGAGAGCCAGTTGGCTTTATAGCTCAAGCTGTAGAGACTCCTGCGGTAAGCTCCCGAAGTCCCAGATTCAAATCCATTGGTGATTACACATAAACATCAAGGATGCCATACTGGGAGGAAGGGTGCTGGAGTCCCTTTCACTTTGCTTAGAATGATCAAAGATCTCCATGTGATGGAGCTGGGTGAAAGAGAACATAATAAGTAAAAGCATTAGCAGAGTGTAGAAATGATGGGACCATAGGCCTCTCTCACTGATCCTGCAAGCTGTTTTGTTTGGACACAGACCCCAGTTCCCACAGGGAGAGCCAGTCACTTCTTGGGGCTCCTCATGGATGGGCAGTAGCAAGCAAGCTCCTATGCACATTCTAACATCACACACCTACGTAGTCTTGGTGAAAGGGTCTGATCCTGTGGATATTTACCCATGTGCTTAACTTTTTTGCTGTGTGTTTTGAAGGACTGGGTCTAAGAGTGCCTATGTGATTGGGGCCTAAATTTAACATGACACAAAAAGCGAGAGTTAAAACCAAACAAAATTGATGTTTGCAAGTGAATAATTGTACATAAGTAATGGAGGAAGAGTTAACTGCGGAGTGCAGCTGAGATGTTTCTTTTTCATAACAACAAAAGAGAGCATTGGTAAAATTGTTTTGTTTTATTGAGCCTTTTATTTTAAGATAACTAAATTAATCTTTTGTAGGTTGCCCAAATAGTGATATTTTACAATATGGTCTTAGTAGATATAGGTTTTGTACATAAGCAATAATATAAATAGGTTGAAGGTATCACTGTATTTATGTTTTGAGCTAATTAATCCATTTGATCATATATCTGGAAAGTGCCTATAATGTGAGATTAAGATAAAAAGATGTAATAGGTATTTTTCAGTGTGTTTGGACTTGTATTAACAGTAAGCTCTTTGGAGCAAGGGACATCATTTTAGTATGTGTTTGTAGAGAGCCTAGCATGATGAAGTCCTGGTCAAGACGGGGCTTCTGTGTGCTTCCAAAAGTCAAATAATAATAATTAATAATATTAATATCGCTCTATAAAAAAAGGTTTTCCTGCCAGGTGACAGAATAAGGTCATCACGCTCTGATGCTCTCTGGCCATGAAAGTCACCAGAGAGAGGAGGATTGGCGAGCGTAGCAAGCAGCGGGTGCCGTCCCCTAATTTAATATAATATTCAGGTCAAGGGTTTGAAATCTACAGCCCCTGTAGACAGGACACATTCTCATCTTTCATTTTAAAAAGGAAGTATATTTCTAGCCCTTATGGTTTTGAAGAAAATTTTCCAAATTGAATGGAATGTAACCGATGCAGTGATGTCTGCCTGCATCTTCAGATGGCTTCAGACAATAACTCTGAAGTGTGAACTCCCTAAAGCCCAGTGATGATACTTCTGTGTCAACATCAGCTATTTAATTGCTGATCGTTTTTGGCAGATGGACTGGAAAGTGTAGTAGGAGTGGGGGAGGTGGGAAATGGGAGTAACTGCCGGGAAGAGGAAGCGCAAAGGGAAGAACAAAGAAGATAGGGAAAAGGGAGAAAAACAGACAACATAGTGGAGAGGAAGTAAAATAAAGGGCAGATATAGTGGTGGTCCTACAGGAGTGCAGATTTTTTCATTGAATGGTGCTGAATAAGCAAACAACACCTACAAGTGGAGTTATTAAAAAGCGAGGTTCTCTGCTAACTTCCAATGGCATTAGTGGGAGACTGCTGTAGATTGAGGGGAATATGGAATCCTAAATGTGCACCTTGCTCCCAGATAATAATTGAGCATGGGATTTTGCCTCTGTGCAGAGTGACATCTCTGATCTAGAGAGAAGATGGGTGATGTAATATCTTTTGTTGAACCAACTTCTGATGAGACGTGAAAGAGACATGCTTTTAAGGTACATAGACCTCTTCTTCAGGTCTCCAAAAGAAGGTGGTCCAATAAAAGATATTATTTCACCCACCTTGTGTCTCTAGCAGTGCTTTTTTTGGGAGAACTCTCTGCTTTCCCCCAGCACAGCCCCCAGCCAGCCCCGGGAGCACTCGCACCATACCGGACAGAAGCCCTCAAGGGGGACACAGCAATTAAAGGGGCTGCAATTTCAAAATTAAAGGGCTGTGACTGCTTTTCGGCCCCGACCTCCCAGGTTTTTTTTTACCCAGAGGTTGTTTTTATTGTTTGTTTGGGTTTTTTTTTTTTTGCTTGATAAATTTTTATCAATTTTTTTTAAACCATCCGGCAACCCTAGTACCGGCACCTTTTAATTTTTTTTTAAACAAAAAAAGCACTGGTCTCTAGTGTTCTGGAACTGACACAGCTACAATATTGCATGTCCCTGAACCGGGACACATAATTTCGTCAGTGTGAATTTCTGAGGATTTTCTTTGAGTTCTTATATTTTTTACTGAGGTGTCTATGAGAGTGTAGGAGTTTTAAATGTTATTTACAAGTGCAACAGTATTTTTTTCTGGGTGAAGCTTATGCATCCATATGGGTAGAAGAACAAACAGTGAAACCGTTCATCAGTTTAGGCACCTGGAAGGTATATAAGTAGACAGTTTTATAACAGTGAAAGTATTTCTAAGCATACTTCATAATTTATGAAGTCATAAATCACTTAAACACAGATGGTAAAGCAGAAAAGAGCTTTTCGAAGTGCTTGAGGATCTCTTATTATTCTAACAGTGCCTTTGCACATAAAACAATTTTAGAAACATCTAGAACATTTAGATGTGCTTAGAATTAATTTTATGGTCATAAAAATGAGTTAGGACTGTAAGGACTGCTCAACTCTGAATTTCTCACTTTGAGAAAAGAAAAGAGACAATCTTACCGGTTTATGATTACTCCTAAGCACCCCCCTTAGGCCTATTATACATAACAAATTGAGTTAGTGAGAGTAACACTGAATATAATCTTAGGCCTTGAATCTGTAGCCATTCTTTGTGCAGAACTGCAGTTGATGCTATAGAATCTGGTGCATAATGCATAAATTACATATTGTAGCTGTGCATTTTTGTAGATTCCTGAAATATCCCTACACAGCACTAGCACAGGGAAGCCTCTCCGGCCTTCAGTTACCTCTGGAGTGGTAGGGGGAAAGGGATTTCCAGCCTGTTCACACACCACAGCAACCTGCAGGCAGAGGCTTAGCATCCTCTTCACCCACCTCCCTCCCATCCTGGGTCCTGTCTGAAGGGAGCATTGGACTGCTGTGTCCTCTAGGCACCTTCTTCTGCTGAGCCACCTCTCTGGCAGAATACAGTGAAGCTCCTCCAGTCAGGTTCCTTGGGCCCTGGAGCACAATGCATTCATAGGGGCTTAACTCCTTCCTGCCTGCGCTGTAGCTGGAAGATGGGGGTGACTGGGCCATGTTGGTGGCCAGCAGTAGCCTAGATGTGTTAGATGCCTTTCGATACTGTGCAGGCTGGAAGGGGCAGTCTGCTTTCAGCCACAATGGAGTGAGGAATGGGGAGGGGGAAAGAGATGATCTCTGCAAAGATGGATCTGGTCCTATCCCTGCACCTCACCTGGAAGCAGCTCCCATCCCTTTCCTCCCACACAGTCCAAAAGGATGCTGCTGGCCATGTTCTGGTGTGAACCCTGGCAGAAATCTGGGGAGAGGGCATATCGTGGGTGTCCCTAGGCGGAGGAAGGCGTCGCCACCAAGCATGGCCCCACCCCAGAACACCTACTGTAGGGCTACTGAGGTGGAGTGTGGCTGCCCTGGAGCGCCCACCCTTCCCATGCTGTAGGGCCATAGAGGCAGGAGCCGTGCTCTGCCTGCCCCTCCCAGGTGCTCCAGAGTTGGGGAGGCTCGGGCCGCACACCTTTCTTCTTCCCTAGTGGTCTGGGGCCAGGGAGACTGGGGAGCACACCCTCCTCCTTTCCGGTGCTCTGGGCCAGGGAGGCTGAGGTGTACACATCCTCTCCTCTCCCCATTGGGGAATACTCACTCAGCGCGCTGCTGTACCTCCTTCCCTCCCCTCTGGCCTCAGCAGAAGGGATGGAGCTGTAGGCGGGGCTGGGGGCTTGCCTCCCCCAGTCCTACCTTCACCGACTGCCTCTGGGGCACGTGATCCTGCATGCCCCTCCCCACGTGTTGCCTTGGGAAGTTCAAGTACCGGGAGAGGTGCATCCATCTCAGTGGCCCAGCGAGCCATAAAAGGTACTGAGCAGGGAAGGTTGTGTCAGTTGGTCACCTGCCCTGTGTAAGAGAAGCGTTTGGCAGTGTGTGTGTTTATCATCTCTTTCCATGTTAATCCTAAAGCTTTAAAGATAAGAAGGTAAATAAAAAGAATCCAGCTACACAGTAGTTCTTTTTAACAGGGGCTCTCAGTCAACTTAATGTTAATTTGAATGTTTTTACTGCATAGTTCTGATTGATTGCTATTGAACTCACTTGAATACAAGTAATTTTATCCATGGTCCCGTATTCAACATAGGGAAATATGGTCACCCTACCTGAAACACTCCATCCTGGCCCACTCCAGCATGTCTCCCATGCCAGTAGTGTGGACCTTGTAAGTCAGTTACTGTCCTACATCCTATGTTGGGGAATTCTCTATTGTTCCCCTCAAGAGCTGTAGCAAGAGGGAAAATCTTGCCCAGAACTTCATTTTAAAATCCTTATCTGTGTCACTAATATCTCAGATTTTTAAACCAGGAGTAATTTAAAAATCAAGTTGACTTTTCCCTATGTATGCTGTTAGTTTAGTTTATGTAGGTCACTTAAGTAACTTGTCAGTTTCACATTTTGTTTATAGACAATTTCACTTTCTGGGTCTTATGTACTACCACCATACTGTTGGGTTTAGAAAATGTTTGCATTGTCATAATCAAACAAACCCATTTATTAAGAATAGAAGCAATGCACATTTGGTAAAATATCCACGAGAATCAAAATTTGGGGCCCAAACTGCATGCTTGTGTCTCTAATCCTACTATTTTGGAAGATGAGTATGTGTATTTTTTTCTCTGAAACACTATTTGTTGTTGCACAGGTAAAATTGAAAACAGACAAAGGCAATACCTTTGTACCTTCAGCAGGGAGTATTGTCTGGATGGTTTTCTTGGGTGAGGGTTGGATTTGATGAGAAGGGCATAGAACTTAATTTGTATGAAATTGAACATTTAAAGAAATAGTCACAGTTGAATAATTGTCATTAATATGATAGATAAAGGGATTGTTTGGAAGTGGGAAGGTAAATAATGCAAAATTCCTAAAATAGTTTTAATTGAAAATACTAGATCTGTGTATGACAGGGTATGGAATATCCCAGTTTACTAGAAGTTAACTTCAACATCCATCCCTTTCCTGACTTCCTGCACAGATATTCAAGAAAAGGAATATGCAAAGGACTCCTGGGTTACATCTACCCAGCAGCGTTATTTTGGAATAACTAATATTATTCCAAAATAACATAGTTTGCATTTACACACAAGCAGTTATTTTGACAAATGTCAAAATAATATCTAGCCATAGGACTTCTTACTCTGACTCCTATAACCCTCATTTTACGAGGATTAAGGGGAGTAGGAGGAAGAGTGCTCTTTCTCGGAGTTACAGCCGTGTAGCACCAAAAGCTGAAATAAGCTGTTTCGACTTAAGCTACACAATTGACATAGCTAATGTTGCGTAGCTTATTTCGGATTTAACCCTGGAGAAAAAGGTAAAATGCCTCTGGTAAGATAGGTTTCCCTCTGCAGGTCCTGATAGCTGACTGGATTCCCAGGTAACAAGATGAAGGAATTTTTGTTTGCTTTTCTTTTTAGCTTATGGATATTATGTTTATAGTGCCCTGATGAGCAGATCTTACTGCCCGCTGTTTTGTTTCTGTTTAGTTGTCCAATTACTTGAGACCTTGATTAAAACTAGAATTTATGAAAACAGGGTACAAGATTCTTATCACATGAAGGTGCTAATAGGCTATATAAATTGACTTGGCACAAAGATTTCAATCATCTTAGAAAATATCAGAGGGGTAGCTGTGTTAGTCTGTAACTTTAAAAACTATGAGTAGTCTTATGGCACCTTAGAGACTACTAAAATATATATATAGTATCATGAGCTTTCAGATCTGATGAAATGGGTTTTGTCCACAAAAGCTCATGATTCTCTATATATTTTTGTTAGTCTCTAAGCCCTGGTCTGCATGAGGGAGTTATTGCGAAATACTGTCGCTTATTTCGAAATAACAAGCAAAGCATCCACACTACCAAGCCTGTTATTTTGAAATAAAGGGTGGTTATTTCGAAATAATAACTCCAGCTTTCCTTAGGGAGTAAACTTATCCTGAAATAGCTATTTTTGGAGTATACACATGCCCTAAGGTGCCATAGGACTACTCATTGGTTTTAATCTTCTTAGAGTTCCTTTCAGTGAAAAAGAATCAAAGTGGCTTTGCAGAGTCTACAGGGAGCCAACAAGTTAAAAAAAACCTGACAGCTGAATTGATGAGACAAAAAGGTTACACAACAACAATTACAGAGGCTGAGTCAAGACTAGAACATAGCTTTTGAGTTGCTGTGTAAATTTGAGCAAATCCTTAACAATTCTAATCCCAGCACCTTTCTCCCTTTGTGGTTAGTTAGTTAATGCCTATTACACCTGCTGGCGTGTAGGGTAGCAACAAAGGTTCTCCATTAGGAGAATTCTTCGTTGCTGTTTCCGTAACAATCTTTTTTTCTAGGTCAGGGTTATTAGCCCTGAGCTAAAGCCCCAACTTGGAGGATCAGTGAATCACACTTAGTCTGGTCTCTACCCTTCTACCTGTCCGGCATGGACGATCCTACCAGGAGCGCTAGGTTCCCACCGACATAGCTCTAGGGGTCACTGAGATACACAAACCCTCCAACCATGACATGGTAGTGATCCATTGGGGGGCTCCCTTTGTGGACAGTTACGTTAAACCAAATTTTCAAGAGATGTTTCTGATCTTGGGTATCCAGATAGGTCTGATTTTCAGTGGCAAAAGTTCCTACAGATTGCTGCTCAGAAGTCTATTTTATTCTATTTTAAATCTAGAAATGTGTGCCATTGAAACAAGCTCATTTTTTAATCCACTGAAAATCTCTCAATTCTAACACTATACCTCTTAGCCTACAAGAAATGACTTACAGCAATAAAATAACTAGAAATTTGGTCAGCTGCAGCTTTCTGTTTTGATAGATGGTCAAATGAACACACAGATGAGAAGTAAATACACATTATTTTTCTTTATTGCCTTTTTGGCTCTGGTTACAGATCTAGGGTGTATGCAGTATTCTCATCTATTTGTCAAAAACAGATAGTCTTCTCTGTTATCCGCATGCTTCCACTGCCACAAATTATATCGATCTTTTTTTTCTATTGCATGAATTGATTTTGTATGCATTTAGGGTTTCAGTCAAAAGGATATACATTTTTAATAGATTGATTTCATGGGCAGAAATAATGGTGGGCAAAATTTTCTCCTGACAGTTGTGTCCAGATAGTTGTGATTTTATTTGGGTGTCTGACTGCCTGATGGAGCTCACAGTAGTCAGATATCTTAGGGCATGTGTACATTTGCACCCTAATTCGAACTAGGGATGTAAATGTAGGCATTCGAAATAGTAGATGAAGCCAGGATTTAAATATCCTGCGATTCATTAGCATAATCTCGTCCGCATGCTGTTTCGGAACCCAGCTGATTCGAAAGTGAAAGTGTGCTCTGGGCCGCGTTAGTTCGAATCAAACCCCTTGTTTCGAACTAACGTTACTCAAAAAATGAGGAGTAATGGATGCCTACATTTGCATCCCTAGTTCGAACTAGGGTGTAAGTGTAGACATACCCTAAATGACTTCACTTGAACCTGCACTGTGAGTGTGAAAAGGAAGCCAGGTTTAAAAATCTAATCTAATGTTGAAGTAAAACTTGTGTTGAAGGTTTTCAGTCTCCTGTCATAGAATCATAGAATACTAGAACTGGAAGGAATCTCGAGAAGTCATCAAGTCCAGTTCCTTGCCCTCAAGGCATGACCAAGCTCGGAGATTCCACAACCTCCTAGGTAGTTTATTCCAGTGCTTAGCCACGCTATCATGATTTTTTTCCTGATGTCCAACCTAAATCTGCTGCAATTTAAGCCCATTGCTTCTTGTCCTATCCTCATATGTTGGATGGCTCAGATGGAGTTACTATGAATACATGAATTTAGATTTTTAATGTCAACCTGAAGACATTGAAGAACTCTGTATTATTCATATACTGTTTAATAGCAAAATAACCTCTTGTTTGTCCTACAGAAATAAAGCAACCGTTGCCCATATCAAGAGCTTTAATAGCATTTTTACTGAATTAATTGTACTTCAATGATGATCTTTTCCTAACATTTTCAGTCACATGAAGAGTAATGCATTATTACTCAACAAGCAGTCCTACAGAAATCAGCGGAACTACTCAAGTATAAAGGAAAACGTTAATGGGAGTAAACATATCTCAAAGTAGCTGTTAGCAGTTTTGTCCATCTAAGACTTTGCTATAGAGCTATAATGGATGTTTCTTAAGTCTATATTTTGATACTTATTCCTGGCAGACTGGTGGGCACACTCCCCAGCCTGGGAGAACATTTAGCACACTAAGGTCAGTTCCTAATCTTTGTCTCAGGGTTCTGTTTATTGTCCAAACACAAAATAAGAAAACTGGGAGTGCCAAGAATAAGTAATTGACCTGCTTCCTAATATAGGCAGTGGGCACCCAGCCTCTGAAAGTTTAGAGTCTAGTAATCAGGATTTTCCCCTCAATCCAGAGACAGCCCCAAGGCCTGCCATCTCTGTAGGGTTGCCAGATGCTTTCACAAAAAATCCTGAACATAGTAGGAAAAAAAAAAGTTGCTGCGCCTTTAAAAATCCCCGCACTCCTTCCCTTCCCGTCTCTCCTCCCCCGTCCCCGCCAGACACGGCAGGGGAAGAATGTTCCCACCAGCCTTCCATCCAAGAAAACCAGGAAATTCCGGACATTTAACATGTCCGGTATTTTCTGCTTTTTTTACCGGACAGGGGCCATGAATAGCGGACTGCCTGAGCAAAAAACGGACACCTGGCAACCCTGCATCTCTGTGTAGTCCCACAATGCTCTGTGCTGCAGTCAGAGGGGTGTGTTCTCCCATGCCTCTCATAGTCACTGGCAGGGGAGCTGACAGCCAGGCCACGCTGGGCTTCTGAGGAAGGCTGGGGGCTGCTTGGCCCTGCACTCCTGGAAGGGGCAGGGGCGGGGCAGCCAGTCCTCAGCGCCAACCAGAGGGCTTCATGCTCCTCCCTCCCAGCCCTTAGAGCCACCCAGAGCACATCACCTAGTGCTCCGGTGGTGATTTATCGGGCCCGGGGCTCCAAGCCCTTTAGAATCGTCAAGCTCCGGGACAATTGCACCCTGCCTCTCCCTCCCTGTCACTGGGGCCCTCATCAATATGATCAGCCTCAGTCTCTTAACACTCCTCAGTTGAGTCTGGCGATACCTAACACCTCCCTGCCTGACTCTTCCACAGACCAGGGCTGGCTACTCCCTGACTTGCCTGGCCCTAATAGAGGCAGACCATGGTGTTTTCTAATGGGAATGTAAAAGGAGTGTACAGCTGAGTCTGACTTATGTAAGGGAATACCCTGACCTCTTGTTTGGACACAATGGCCTCATGATGATATGGATGCCCCCTGAGAGATTTTGGATATTGCAACTGTGACAGGGTGAATAATTCGAGGGTGCATTGTCAGTCTCATTTTGATGGCAGCCTCCCTCTGCCCCCACAGCTCTCATTGGCTCTCATTAATTTCAAAGGAAATCAGTCAGTTTAGTCCTAAACTTAACTGGATTTTACTCAGTTTTGGCATCACCTCATTTTTATTGTTACACACTATCTTAATCAGAAATACTTGTGCAATAGGGGCATAGAAAGAGTTATTTACTCAAGGAGTAAATACTTCAGAATTCAATTCCTGCATGGTGAGAGTGATGTGTGCATAGGTGGACATTTGGGGCCTCTCTCACATTATGTTTCCACCTCTGAATCTTGTCAGCCTGAGAAAGATGACAGCACCTCAAATTCAGCTTGAAGCTGCAGTAATAGAAACATACTGTAAACTTTCACCAACTGTCCTAGTTTTCCAGCATATCTTCCATCTGCCAGCAAAACATCTGCAATCTCCTTATGTGCTCCAAGATCCAGAGTTCCAGACTTAAGTCACACTGAACTTTATCCACTCCTGACCTAAACTGTAGTGTTACTTTTGACTATGTAAGTGAGGATAGTGAATTAATGGATGTTGGGTTTACTCTGGTGAGTAGAGGCTTGCCAGATCAGTGCTGTCATCACTTGCCTCTATAAAGCAATACCTGGAAGCTGTTTTGTGGATGCAAAATGTTATGATGAGCTAATCTACTGAGGGCATAAGATAAATTACAAATGATTTATAACATTTTTCTTTATATTGCAATTAGCCGTAACAGTAATGACTTTAACTGCCATTGTGGTGCTAAGCTCCCAGAATGATCTGAAATGCTAAACTTTCTGAATGAATTTCTTACTGCACTCCCATGAAACACACTGTTCAGAGGCTGGCAAGTAGCCAGTAAAGCACTCAGTGGACTCCTGCTTTCCTTGGGTCATAGTCTGCAAAGTGAATGAATATAATTGTGATGTCAAAGCAGTTTTATATGCTGCTTAGACTTTCGTAATATACACATCTTCAGTAAGAAAAAATCATACACTTTTATTGATGGTTGTTTGATTTCTGTGCTTCTCCAATCCCTTGCACAGTATGGAGCAAATTGTATCTGTTTAGCATGTGTAACAAAGGAACGATTAGGAAAACATAAGACCTAGTAAGATGGGTTTCATTAGCAGTTATGGAAACCACTGGCACATTTTAAAGGGCCCATATTAACATTAGTCTTTTAGCTGCTGGTGCACTGTGAATCTTTCTTCTTTCCAGGAAAATTCAGTTGAAGAGTCTCTTGCTTGAGCTGAGTTTACAGGTCTCTCAAATATTAGAGGGGAAATCTGCATCTCAAAAAACAATACAGAGCCACTGAAAAGAAGGCTGGGAAATAAACAAAAAAAATGTTCCTGAGACAGGTCCAAGAGTAGAGCTGTTGAAATTACCATTACACTGATTTATACAAGCTGAAGATCTAACACTATAACTTGTATACAGGTTTTGCTGCTTACCCTCAAATAAGAAAAAAAATTAAAAAACAACAAATAGTCCTGTAACACCTTAGAGACCAACAAAAAATGTAGATGATATCATGAGGTTTTCTGGGCACAACCCACTTCTTAAGATGAATGGAATTAAGGGGCCCAGGGTACAAATAAATAGCAGATAAAGCAAAGGGACAGGGAGGGAAAGCTCAGTGGCTTGAGCATTGGCCTGCTAAATCCTGGGTTGTGAGTTCAATCCTTGTGGAGGCCATTTAGGAATTTGGGGCAAAAATTTGTCAGGGGTGGTACTTGGTCATGCTGTGTAGGCAGGGGACTGGACTTAATGACCTTCAAGGTTCCTTCCACTTCTAGGAGATAGGCAATCTCCATTTAAAAAAAAATGGAGGGAAAAATTGTTGATTAGAGTGTCTATGCTAAATGAGGCTAATAATGTGGGCTCTAAGTACCCAGTGCTTGGCCTTTTATGTCATTGACATGTGGCCCATCCAGTTCAGGTCTTTGTTCAAACCTTGTTTCCAGGTGTCAAACTTGTAAATGAAACCAAGTTCTGTGGCTTCTCTCTCAAGTTGATTTTTGAAATTGCTTTGTAATAATATAGTTACTTTTAGATCCATCAGTGAGTGCCCAGGCAAGTTAAAATGTTCTCCAACATGTTTCTGTGTGTTACCATTTTGAATATCTGATTTGTGTCCATTAGTTCTTTGTCATAGAGTTACAGTATGAATAAAATCCTCTCTTCCATTCATAGTTTCATTTATGGCTAGAAGGATCATGTAATTTTACTTGTAAATCTCAGGACATTAAATTTTTCCCAGTTATGCCTATGTTGAGCCAGTAGCTTGTCAGACTAAAGCATTTCAGTCCTCAGGGCTCTGGACTATTGTTTGCCACAAGCAGAGAACAGAAAAGACTGAGGTGCCACCAATGCCTGTGGCCCCTGCAATAATAGGAAACTGATCAGGTGAGACATTCTCAGTTCATCCATGCTGTAAAGATCAAGGTGGAAAATCCCCATGGTCCCTCCCTACCAACATGATGGGGAGGGTTGGGGGAGGAGATTGTGGAATTCCTTCCCAACCCACATCTTGCAGTCAGATGTGAGCAAGACATACTAGCCGGACATTTCAGGCTCCAAGTACCCTATTAGCTGGAGCTGTGGTTCCCAGCTTGCATAGACATATTAGCTCTCCTCTGAGCTAGCATGCTAAATTTAGTGGTGTAGTTGTAGTAGCTTGGGCATCGGTGGCACAGGCTAGCAATGCCAGGTACAAACCCACCTGATCCATGTGGGTACATACTTGGGACAGCTGCCATGGCTACACTTCTGTTCTTCCTCAGACAGGATATGTGTCTATGTGAGAATTACATCCCTAACTTGTAGGGTAATCAAAGCCTAAGCAAGAGGATGCTCTGTAGCCCTTAGCACTAATCTACCTGTTCCACATTCTATCTATACCTGTGGGCTATCCCTTTTAGAGAAAGGTGAAAAAAAGAATCTAGCTGGCTAATAGCACATTATGGAGAAAATTCTACTGCTGACCAGCTAAAAGACTTCAGGTTCTAAATATGTCCTAAGAGATCTGCTGAATGAAATTGTCTTTTTGAAAAGGTGACTGAAAAAATGACAGAGAGGAGCTCTTCCTCTGGAGATGCTTTTTCTAACCACAAACCTTGCAGACTGATTCAGAGATTTGAAAGTGAAACTGTGCTCTCTGGATTTTGATTTGTCAGCAGTAAAACGCATTCTGCAATCAGACTGTGGTAATACCTGTATTGATGTTTCACAGGGCAGAAGAGAATCCATTTACTTTCCAGAGCTGTTTGTTCTGCAGGGCTAAAGGGAGTAAATAGTGGTAATAAAACCTTTTGGACAACATAGTATGCAAATATTCTGCATAGCATTCATGTGGAGCAGATCTGTTGAGTAAGATTCTGTGGATAAAAACTTTAAAATTGAGTTTTAAGGAAAGTATGGACTAACACAGCGCTCTGTGATTGGGATCCTTCAATACAAATAGTAGTGTTTTAAGAAAAATTCTGTTCCCAGAGCTGCATGGTGTGATTTTACCCCAATATTCTGCCTATCGAAATAGAAATGCTCAGCAGTTTTCATTAAAGCACCCTACAGAAGTTAATCCCTTAATTCTTCCAATATTATTTTGAGTTAGTTTGGCAAATTGAGGAAACTGAGGCAGAGAGTTTAAGGATTAAATTCTGTGGGTTTAATGATTTAAATGGGTTGCATGTGATTTGAATAAGGATGAAGTTGTGGTTTGCTTGGAACCTATAGAAGAAATCACTGTCAGCCTTTGAGACAGCAGTACAATACATCAAGTAAATATGAGAGGAGAATTTTGACCTCAGCCTTGACCCAATGCAAACAAATCTGAGTGCTGAAAAAAAATTCAAGCTCTGTTCTGGTTGTGTGGATTTTCCTTTATAATGTGTAACAGGATTTAATCATTTTTTATATTTTTGAACTAATTTGTCAATCCCTAAAACAGCATCAGATAATCTGCTTAATCATAAACAAGCTTTGATACTGAAAGAGTGGATCTAATTTGACTCATGAAGAATAGTTTATGCCGATCTGTTACTGTGCAAGTACATAAATGGGACTGTGAACACTTTCAACAAATATGTACTTTATGCACTTGTTCAAAATTACAAGGACATTTTTGTCCTAGTTTCAGTGCACAGCAGTGGTTTTTTTTTCACAATCAGGGCTTGCTAAAATTTTGGCATCATCAAAATATCTTAACGCTGAACCAGCTGTCTAAATGCTACATAAAAAATGAGTAGTCCTGTGGCACCTTAGACTCTCTCTCTCTCTAGTATGGAGCTTTCGTGGGAAAAACCCATTTTGTCAGATGAGATGAGCTTATTAATGATGACACAGTTATCTAAAAAAACTCAAATCTTGGCAGCCTTAAAACACCCTGCTTATTATTCATAAAGTTACCTGATGTGCATGATGGATGATGCCTTTTCTTGTATAGCTTTACCAATAACAGTCAGTGCCCACAGGATCTTCCAAAAAAGAGTATAGAAATAATTGTGCCCTTTTTTCTAGCTCCTCAGTACCAGTTACAAATGAAATAGACAACTAGTTTATTATACATTTTGTTGGCACCAGTTATGTACAATCTAAATATAATAGAGAGAAATTCTATGTTTGAAAATAGTGTATTACGGTATGTCTAAACTGCAGAGGTTTTTTTTTGAAAAACGGCCGTTTTTCCGAAAAAACTTCACTTACGTCCACACTGCAATTGCATTCTTTTGGAAAAAAATCGAAAGAACAGAGGGTTTTTTCTGACACTGGTAAACCTCTTTCTACGAGGAAGAAGCCTTTTCCCGAAAGAGCTCTTTTGGAAAAAGGCGTGTGTGGACGGGGATGAGGGAGCTCTTTTGAAAGAAGAAAAAGCACGGATGCTCTGGTGGCCGCTCCATCCATAGTAATCACAGCTTAAATATGAGAGAGCGTCCATTCAGTGTGGACACTATCTTTCGAAAAAGTAGGATTGCTTTTTTTATGTGCTTTTGCTGTGCAGATGCTCTCTTTCGGAAGAAGTTTTTCTGGAAGATCTCTTCTGTAAAAGCTTCTTCCGAAAGTAGCCTGCAGTCTAGACATAGCGGCTATGTCTTCACTGTGAGTTTTTTTGGCAGAAAGTCAAAAAAAGAGTCCCTCGTTAGCATGAGTTGTGATTTCATTAGCATATTTTCCGTCATTTTGTTTTGTGCAAGGGGTTTTTGATCAAAAAGAAGCAGTGTGGACAGGGTTTTTTTGTGCAAAACCCCCGTTTTGTGCAAGATCCTTATGTTAGTCCGGGACAGATATAAGGATCTTGTGCAAAACAGGGATTTTGTGCCAAAAAACTTCCGTCCACACTGATTCTATTTGAGCAAAAACCCATTGTGCAAAAAGAAACGGCAGAAAATATGCTAATGAGATCGTGACTCATGCTAATGAGTCCCTCATTAGCATATTTTCTGCCGGAAAAAACTTGCAGTGAAGACAAAGCCAGTCTTAGTGGAAAGCAAGCATGATTTGCCAAAAGAGCTACTAACAATATGTGTGAGAACATATCCAGCAGAGGGCAGCATAAGCAAGCATTTTATTTTATCAGCTCTGTAAACAAGAGCATTTAGCAATCTATTGGCATCTATAATTCTGTACTGTACAATCCAGAATTAATAACAGAAGGTATTGCTGGGAATTAGCATAGAGTCTGTGTGAGCTCAGGATTGGTCCTGGGCAAAGAAAAATACCCTCTTGGACAAATCTGGGTGTCATACATTGGCCACCTTTCTGTCTAAAACAGTGTTTCCCAAATTGGTCCGCAGCCCAGTACCGGTCCTTAGGAAAAAAATACCAGGCCTTAGAAAATGTTTTGCGAGAGTCTGCCTCGCTGCCCGCAGCCCCCAAGATGAACGCCACGCTGAACCCTCAGTGTCAATGGAGGTAGCACAGTCTTCCTGAGGGGTCGAGGAGCAGTTCTGCAGCTGCGCGCCAGATCCCGGAAGTGCGCGGGCTGCTCTCCCTTCTACCCCAACAGCCAGTGCGGTACCTAAGACACCGGTCCATTGCTCACTGGAGACTTTGTTTCCCTGCTACCTTCCTGCACGCGGAGGAGTGGATGGGGATCCGGGACTACGCTGGCTCCAGCTGCTTGGGCAGCGCGCGCTGCCATGGGGAGTGGAGGAACAAGGTGCGCGCTGCCCGAGCGGTTGGGGCTGGCACGGTCTGGGACTCCCCCTCCCCCTGCGCAGGAAGGCATCAGGCGTGCAATGGACCAGCGTGTCAGGTACCACGCTGCTGTTTGGGGACCAGGGGAGCAACCCACACACTTCCTGGGCCTTGTCAGCTACAGGATCCCCAGGCATCAGTCCCAGTCCCCTCCCTCCCAGGCCCTCACAAGTACTCTGCCCCAGCACCCACAAGCACCCTGTCCCTTGCCCCAGCACCCACAAGCACCCTGTCCCCTGCCCCAGCACTCATTGGCACCCTTCCCCAGAACTCTATCCCAGCACCCACAAGCACAGGTGGGGCCACATTAGTGAGGTTTTAGGGGTTTGGAGGGGTTGTGTTTTTGTATCTCACTTGTGTGGGCTCAACTGACTTTTCTGTGGGCTAAAGTTGGCACCGGGGGCTTTGGGAGGACCAGAAACAATTTAGTTGCATATTCATCATTTGCTTAATAAATATGCAAATATTCAAATAAATGTTACTGGGAAGAAGGGAAGAAAATATAATTAAAATATCCAGGATATATGTTAACAGATTTACTGTAAGGGTATGGCTAGACTGTGGGGAGTTTTCAGGATACCAGAGGTATCCTGAAAAAACTCCATCACATCCAGGGAATGCGTTCGCCAGTCTAGACAGGACAAATGTTAGAAAAGCCTCTTTCGACAAAAGAATCGGAAAAAGGTATGCAAAATGCATAGTGCATTGTGTGTTCCTTTTTCCGACAAAAACTTGTAGTCTAGCCATTCCCGAGAAGAAAAGTGTGTTTCTAAAGCAGTTTGGGATCTCTTTGTGATTTATTTAAACATCTGTGAATAGAAAGATCATAAGAAAGTGGTTTTGCTGAGTGTATATCATACAAAGATATTGACCTGGGTAATATAGTGGCCCTCGTTCTTTCCCTAAGACTTACAGAATTGTTGGTTTATCTGTCTAACGCTTGGTGATATATTGTTAATGGAAATGTCAGTGATTGTTTATTTCTAAAGAAAAAATAACTAACTTCTTGCCTTTGCCTAACCTCCTCATTTTGGGTACTTGTGAAATTTCCATCACCAGAATATTAAGGATTCTACTACAGGCCATGTCTCTAGGTGCAGACATGTGCTTAGCTGTAAAACTGGGCATTGCCATGTAAGAGACCTAGGTTTAGTTTCTAGTCCTACTGTGGTAACTGAAGGCTCGTCTAGACTATGCTGAAGTTTCGAAAGTGAAAATAGTCGGGACGTGGTTTTTTTGTGGTTCCCCCTTTTACGAAAAGACATATAAACCTCATTTTTTGAGGAAGAGCGGCTTTTTGAAAAAGGGGAGGTTGCTGAAAAAACCGCATCCCAACTACTTTCACTTTCGAAAGCTCTGCTTTCACTTTCGAAAGCTCTGGAGATTGGAAGACGATATGCAAATTTCTGTGGAATTTGCATATCCTCTTTCGAAACTTCAGCGTAGTCTACACATAGCCAGAGACATGACATTCAGCCCCTGAAGAAGGCAGTACTTTTTGTCTCTCAAATCCAAACTGCAACTCATTCAATGGGTTAAGAAGTGAGCTTGATGTGTTCTGAAAGCAGTCTTGTACTCGTCAGCCAGAAGGTTAGTGGCCTAGCAGTATGGAGTCTTCATGTTGGAAAGTATAAATAAGATAAGAAAAGAGCATGTGAGAAATTAGGGCAACACCAGTAAGAGATAAGCCTCAGTAGTATGGGAAGAAGTTACTGTATCTTTTGTAAATAGGAGGTTAGAGATAATGAAAGTGCTCATCTGCTCCACCTAGGTTTAAACAACACTGATCTTAAATAGAAGTGGGCCTAAACTGTGTAATTCATACATGGATAAGATTGTTCCTAAATCAGGATGTGCTCAGATCCAGGGGTTTGGTTTAGTCCAATATATAGAGAATGGCCAGATGTGAAATCTAGATTCAGATCCCAAACCTTTCCAGTGTTCAGGCTAGGGTTGCCAGATGGCAGAAACAAAAATACTGAACCCGCCCCCCCCCCCCCCCCCAAAAAAAAACCCTGGGAAAAAAATTTGTTGAAGGAAAAAAAAGGGAGAGGACCAAAGTTGTTGAGAAAAAAAAAAAAAAAAAAAACTCCAACAACCTGGATCACTGCTAGGGGTTACCAGGTAGTCATTTAAGAAAACAAAAAACTGGACAAGCTTCATGGGGGGAGGAGCGGGGGAAGGACCGTCCAGGAAGGGAGCAGTGCTGGCTGGGAAGGGGGGGCCTGGAAACAGCTAATGGGGGGAGGGCAACGGGGCTGGCCGAGGGAGATGGGGAGGCCAACGGGAAGCAGGGCTGGTCGGGGAGGAAGGTCGGGCGGAACAGGGCTGGCCACAGGATATCGGGGGACGGAAGACCGGACGGGAAGGGGCGGGGCTAGCCGGGAGTAAGGGGGAGCGGGAAGCACAGCTGGTGTGGGTTGGGGGCCACAAGGATGGCCAGGAGGGAGGGGGGGAAGCAGAGCTGGCGGGGAGGGGTGGTGCAGCGGTGCTGGCCAGGAGAGATCAGGAAGAGGAACGGGTCAGCGGGAAGCAGAGCTGGGGGGTTCGGGGGCCGTGGGGCTGGCTGGGAGTAAAGGGGGGCGGGAGGCAGAGCTGGCGGGGGTGGGGAGAGGTGCAGCGGTGCTAGCCGGAGGAGATCAGGAAGAGGAATGGGCCGGCGGGAAGCAGAGCTGGGGGGGTGCAGGGGCTGGCCGAGGAAGATCAGGAGAGGAAGTAAAGGAGAACCAGCTGGCCGGGAAGGGGGGGGCGGGGTGAGCAAATTGGCCGGCGGGGAGCGGGACTGACCTGGACACTTACTGCCTGTCCCGCGCAGGCTCCCCCTTCTCCTCACACTCAACTGACTGAGGGCTCCCGGCGGCAATCGCAGCCCCGCCTCCCAGCTGGGACTCCCAGCCGCTCCCCCCGCCCACGCCAGGCTTCCGTCTGGTGCACAGCCAGAAAAATCAGCAAATACCGGACATTACACATGTCTGGTATTTTCTGATTTTTTTTTTACAGGACAGAGCGCACAAATACCGGACTGTCCAGTACAATACCGGACATCTGGCAACCCTAGTCAGGCGTGTTTGGATCAGGGATTTTGATTGTGGCCTACCTATGATATTCCACCATCTTTACAGTATGAAATCAGTGCTAGGAAACATCTGTTACATTTTAAGTTGATAGCATGACCTAGTTAGCACATTTAACCAACTATGATGGCATAACTAAATACCCATATGCCCATAGCACAGCAAATGCTTTCACTGTTGGAACATGTGCAGAGGATGGCATGGAGTTCTCTACCCTGTACTTAAAAGTTAGTTTATAAATTACTATTAGCAATCTTCAGAGTTAATTTTACATTTCTCTTTTTCTAGACGGAAAAATGACTAGGAATCAACAGGGGAATTGACAAGGGTCCCTAGGAAAGGTGTGTGTGGGGGGGGTAGCTCTGTGATCCCAAACCTATTGACACTGATGGGTTCCAGATTAGGACTTCTTAAGGGGTGCCCAAGTAGGGAATAGAATATTATGAGGTAGCCATGCTTTCATTTTTTCCCCAGTTGTTAGGCAGCATTTAAAAAAGATTGCTTCATGTAGCAGGTTTGCCTGTTAACTGCTCTCTTTCCAGGCCTTCTGCTGTGGGCCCAATCCTGCATTCCTTGTGCATTCAAAATTCCTATTAACAGCAAATAGATTTGGGTGCTCAAAAATGCAGGATGAACCCTAACGTGTTTTTTTTCACAACCAGCAGCTCTGATTTTTTTTAGATTGTATGTGTGAATGAGCTTTTGTGTTAGAGTGTATAATTCAGCTAACATTCCCACTCACAAAGATTGTGTAGTTTAAAAATGTCCTGAGTCTCATGTGTTTCACACATACTAAAGGGTTTTATCAGGGTTACATAATTGCCAGATGGCAGCAAGCAAAAAGAGATGGAATTTGTCCCTTTTCACATTGGCCATTGTTTGGTGTTTCATTCTTTTTTACTTCTAAAACCCATTGAATCTGCTGCTCATCCTTATAATTTTATTTTCCCCCCATCTGTGGCTTTGATGATAAACTTTAATACAGGCAGTCCCCGACTTACGTCGGATCCGCACTTACGAACGGGGCTTTCTCCAGCAGACCAGGGGCACCGGGCGGGTTCCCGCGCTTCTGAGGCTTTGCCAGAGCAAAGCCTCAGAGGCGCAGGGAACCGCCGCTGCTGCCGCTTCAATCTGGGTGCCTGTGGTCTGCTGGGGACCGTCCCCAGCAGACCACAGGCTCCCGGACTGAAGCCGCAGCCGCGGCGGGGTCCCTCCCTCTGAGGCTTTGCCAGAGCAAAGCCTCAGAGGCTCTGCTCCCCGTGTCCCTGGTCTGCTGGGGAGGGGGGGGGGGGCGCAGCTAGTGTGCTCTTCCCCCCCCCCCCCCCCCCCCCAGCAGACCAGGCTTTTGTTTTGGACTCTGGGGCAGAGCAGCTGGGGCGCTGCTGATTGGTCCTGCAGCGCCCGCTCTGGGCACTACTGGACCAACCCGGCAGCACCCCAGCTGCTCTGCCCCAGGTCCTGATTCAGCCGCTGCTGGTCAGTTTCAGCAGCGGCTGAATCAGGACGCCTGGGGCAGAGCAGATGGGGTGCTGCTAGGTTGGTCCAGTAACACCCAGGAGCGGCGCTACTGGAGCAACCCAGCAGCACCCCAGCTGCTCTGCCCCAGGCGTCCCCAAGTCAGCTTCTGCTGAAACTGACCAGCGCTGACTACAGGAAGCCCCAGGCAGAGTTGCTCTGCCCCGGGCTTCCTGGAATCAGCTGCTGATCAGTTTCAGCAGCAGCTGACTTGGGGACGCCTGGGGTTCTTAAGTTGATTCTGTATGTAAGTCAGAACTGGCGGTCAGTTTCAGCAGTGTCTGAATCTGGATGCCAGTTCCGACTTACATACAGATTCAACTTAAGAACAAACCTACAGTCCCTATCTTGTACGTAACCCAGGGACTGCCTGTATCAGACAAAATGTATAATTAGTGCAGAGTAAAAAAATAAGTAAATTGGTATCAAAATTAGTGAGACATGATACTTATTCTAACAAATTAATCCCACAGTGGACTGATTTAAATCAAAGTGATTTAAATCACCAAGAGAAAATAAATAACTGAAATCAAATTTTCCAATGTAATTCTTCACATATTTCTTAAAAAATGCTTCAAATCCAGTCCCTAAAACATGTTACTTTACAGCTCAATACATTGCATCTAGGAAGGTGTACTTTGTATAATTTGTATATAACTTGATTTTTTATTAATTTAGGAAATACAGTAGACTTCCAATAATCCGGGACCTTTGGGACCTAGGTGGTGCCGTATTATCGGATATTCCGGACTATCAGGAGGTACTATAAGCTGGTTATATATTTACTGCCAGCAATGCCCCACTGCTATATATATTGAACAAACTGGACAGTCTCCGTGGGAAAGAATCAATGGACACAAATCAGATATACGTAAAGGAAACATACAGAAACCTATTGGGGAATACTTTAATCTTCCTAATCACTGTTTAAAAGATCTTCAAGTGGCTGTCTTGTTACAAACCAATTCTACTAGCCAGATACACAAAGAAGCATTGGAATTAGAGTTCATCCGCAAATTCAATTCTCAGGCTAATGGACTCAATCATGATGAAGGATGGTTGGGACACTATCTACCTAACAGTCAGTGAAGGTGCAAACAGCTCTTTGTGTAGATTCCTGTCAGGAAAAATACTATCAATTGACTTTGATTCTTATCTGCTTCGTTTTAACTACCCAGTCTTCAGATACTTACTGATTCCCCCTACCTTTCTGAATTTTCTATACCCTCTGCTCCCTGTCTCCCACCCTCTCCTTTTTTTTCCTCCCGCCCTCCCCCTTCTCTACTATATATTTTGGTCTGCACATCCTAAACTCAAAACTCCGGTCATCTGAAGAAGTAGGCTGTGCCTACGAAAGCTCATGATACCATCTACATGTTTTGTTGGTCTATAAAGTGCTACCAAATCATTTGGTTTTTTTTTTTCTGTACAGATTAACTCGGCTACCCCCTGAAGCTTCTTAATAAATTGTTCAAAACAATCAACCACAAAATTCCATCGAACATTTTGAGGGAGAATTAGTTTGGATCCTCCTGCTCTCTTCAGCAAAGCTGAAGCAAAATGGTTGTTATGAAAGTGTTTTGCGACTTCAACAACATTTTCTTTTATTCCAAGAGAAGACGTACCTAAGTCATTGGCTAAAAGATGCATTAAATGGGCACTGCAGCCATATTTTATTAAGGAGCATTCTTCTCTTTCTTCTTCTAAGTATCTTCTCATCTTTGCTATGTTTGCAGCATTGTCTGTGACAAAACTGCGCACATGAAAATTGAATTTTTGTTCGCCCTTTATTACATCTTTCACTGCCACTTTTAAAAATATTCTGTGTGGGCATTTACTGATATATCTATTGTTTCCAAAAGATATGCAACCCAATCTTCTGTTGTCACACAGGCACATATTTCTGATCATTGCGTACGTTGCTCTACCCATCAAGGCATAAACTGGCAAATTTTCCCTCAGTATTTTTTGTACACTGTTCAAGTTCCTTCTCATACGCTGTGTCTAATAGCTTTCCACCAATGTCTGCTCTACCAGGTGGAGTGTAACCTGGTTATAAGAACTCAGTCATGTCAATGAAATGTTTATAGTTAACAATATGAAAAGGAAAATTTGTAGCATAAATGAACCAAGCAATCTTTTATGGTGTCTTGTTGGTATTTGCTGGTCCTAACTACAAACTCATCCATGGTGGTGGTTTTACTGGATGATTGATGAGGGAAGGCTTGCTCAGTCCCATCTCGCACCAGGCCCAGGAGCTAGTCCTGCCCAGCTCTGCATTTTAAATGTAGCGAGAGTCGGGCTTGCAGGCAGCCTGGCTCTTACTACATTTAAAATGCAGAGCTAGCAGGGGTAGCTCATGGACCCAGCGCAAGCCAGGACTGGGGAGCTAGGATCCCCTGGGACAGGGGCTGCGGCCGGAGCAGCCTCTGCCCGGAGCCAGCCCTAGCCACCACAGACAGAGGCTGCTTTATGGCAGATTCCCCTCCGCTGTGCCCCCATGCTACTGCCTCTGTTAGAGGCAGCAGCACAGGAGAGAAGGGGGAGGGGCAGGCAGCACCACAGAGATGGTGCTGGGGAGAACCCACTTTTAAGCTGGCTCCCCTTACCATCAGCTCCTGCTCCCCCCCTTGCTGCCTCTGATTCAGCGATACCAAGGGGGAAGTAGCAAGTAGTGTAGTAGTCCACTACTCTCCTGCTTGCTCACATCCCTAATCCAGATTGTTCTACAGGTATGTCCACATCTCCAGCCACATCATTTTCTCTCAATAAGCAGTTTTCCTTATGATGTTTCATTTTTTCAACTAGGCCCTGCATCATCTTCTTGCACTGCTTGCACTTGACACGTTTTTCTTGTTTACCCAGAGCAGGAATTTCTTCAAAATATTCCCAGGTAGGGTCTCTCTTATGCCCAGAAGCCATGACAGCTTTTCTGTGGCAAAAGTGTGGGAGAACATAGGAGACTATGTGCAGAGGCAATTGGTGAAGGAGGGCAGGCAGGGCCACTGGCTATCTGACTCCCCTCCCCCCGAGTCTGAGGAAGGGCTGGGAAAACCTCCTTCGTGCCCCAGATTCCACCTCTCCCCACCCCTGCTCCATCCCTCCCCACCCTATCTCCAACCCCCAACCCTTCCCCCTCTGCCAAGCAATGTGGCCCAGGGGATTAGCTTTGCTCCCCCAGCTGTGTTGCTCTGCTTCCCGAGGGTGAGTGCAGGGCAGTCCTGCCCCTCCCCTGAATGACATGACTGGAGGAGCACAGTGAGCTGGGGCCGTTGCTCTGCTTGCCCCCCCCACCATTGCTGGTGAGTGCAAGGGGGCACACTCTAGCTTCAGGCACCAGACCCTCCAACCTCCTTGCCAGCTGCTAGCCAGCCCCTCGTGCCCCCCACATGTTGCCTATGGCTGTGTGCTGAATAATGCTTTCCTTTTTTCTTTCCAATCCACTCCACTTTTCCTTTCTACTCTGCCTTTGTCCTTTCCTGTATATTGTCTCTCTGTCTTTAAGATAGTGTCTTAACTAACTTCTCTGCCATGCTTGGCCCAGTTCCACCACCACATAAGCACAGAACAACAACAATCCTGTCCAGCCTGTATCTTTCTTTGCACATGTGAGTTTAGTCTGCTGAGAAACAGAAACTGAAAGCCCAGAACTTTCAGGTACCAAGAGCTGGTATTAGGCTAGACAAACTAGATCGGGGTGGGCAATAATTTTTGATGGGGGACCACTCCAAGAGTTTGGTAAATGGTCAAGGGCTGCGCTCTTCCATGATATTAATGGAGTAGGTGCGGGGTCTGGGATGGAGGCTGGGTGCAGAAGGGAGCTTGGGCGAGGGGACTGGAATGCAAGAAGGAGTGTAATGTCCGGGAGGGAGTTTGGGTGAAGGAGGGGGTTGTGACCTGGGGAGGAGAATTGGTGGCAAGCACAGCCCAGGCAGCTGTGGGTGGGGGCAGTGCATGAAGCCCCTCTGCCCCCAAAGAGAGAACATGGCCTCAGCAGCTAGTCACTTTGAAGTGGCATGTCAGGGTGTGGCAGGCAGGAGCCTGCCCGAGACTCCCACTGGGCCGCAGACAAGTTGGAGGGCTGGATCTAGCCCACAGACCATATTTTGCCTGCTCCCGGACTAGAGACATTAATTCATTTCTATGACACGGTAAGTGTAGTTTTGGTATGCGTGTGATGAAATTTAATTGTAACGGGCATTTATTAAATTTAAAAGAAATTTAGTATTGTATTGATGATTTTAAAAAGTCTGATTTTTAATTTTTTCTTAAATTTTTCATCCTGATCCTCATTATACACTTATGAATATGGAAAGGAAGTATAGTTATTATCCCTGTTTAACCAAAGGGAAAGCTGATGTACAGAGAAAATAAGTGACTTGCCCAATATCACAGAGAGATGCAGTGGTAGAATTAAACATAGAATTCAAGATTTCCAGGCTTCCGGAAACATTCTTATGTTACCTGCAGGCTAGGTGTGCGTGATCATGTCTTCTAGTAGTCTCTGACCTAACTTAGAAGACCCCACTGTGTCCTCTCAGCAAATGGAATTACTCTTTTGGTTCAAGTGATGGGGATTTGCTTTTTGGTGCTGATGGTTCTGTTGGTATCACTGCAGATAATCATAGTGCCATGAGAAGGTGGTTAAGAATCACAGAAATAGCTGAGTTCTTCTAAAACTGAACAAGGAACTCCTCTACATGGGAAACAGTAAATTGTCACTCGGTCTCCTTTTCTGTGTTTTGTTGTAGGTCTTCTTCCTAGAGGCTTTCCCAGGCATTTCCTATCCAGCATCCTGCTACCATTTTAAAGTATGCACATTATATTTGTGTAGACAGTCTTGGATTCTGAGCCCAGTAGCCCACACTGTTTCATGTCAATTCAGGTACAATAAAATTCAGCGTTCTTTTGTGTAATTCTGCATAAAACGATATGTCCTAAGGACTATATACAGTGTTACCTAGTGCTCTATATGAGAATATTTCTGCAAAATTTGAAAAGAACTGATAAAGCTGCTTTTGTGTTAGAAACCATGAAAACATCACCAATATTAGAAATTTGACTTTTGTCTAGGTTTTCTTGGTTGCACTATCAAAAAAGCCTTATTAATTTACTTTTAACGTTTCTTAATATAGGTTGAACCTCTCTAGTCTGGCACTCTTTAGGCTGGCAACATCCTTGGTCCAGCATGATTTTACTTAGCCCCGTGTCTATTTATCATGGGGTGGCCACGTTTCCCACGGTCCCATAAAGTTTGTTTACAGCCTCCAGGTGTGGCTCTCAGTGTTCTGTGCTGTTATTTATCTCTAATTTACTCCTAAGGCTGTGTCTAGACTACATGCCTCTGTCTAGTCTGTCGTCAGAGGCATGTAGATTAGACACATAGGCAAAGTCAAATGAAGCCGCGATTTAAATGATCGCAGCTTCATTTAAATTTACATAGCTGCCGCGCTGCGCTGACAAACAGCTGATCAGCTGTTTGTCCGCTCAGCGCCGTAGTCTGGACGCTCCCTTGTCGACATCAAAGCCCTTTGTTGGCAGCCCCGTTATTCCTCGTGGGATGAGGTTTACCGGGGCTGCCGACAAAGGGCTTTGATGTCGACAGGGGAGCGTCCAGACTAGTGCGCTGAGTGGACAAACAGCTGATTAGCTGTTTGTCGGCTCAGCGTGGCAGCCATGTAAATTTAAATGAAGCCGCGATCATTTAAATCGTGGCTTCATTTGACTGCCAAAACAACAAATCTACATGCCTCCTTCGACGGAGCCATGTAGTTTAGACGTACCCTTAATGTCATCTAAGAACCTAGTAAGCAGGAGACTCCTGGTGTTACCAGCTGCCACAGGCTGCAAGGGGTAACATGGAACTCTGAGCCGCTGTCAACAGTAGGGGAACTCACACTTCCTGGCCACCACGAGTGGATGTTGGGGAGCTCTTAACCACTATGGGCAGTGTATGTGGGAGACCCTACAGCTCCCTGCCCCCAAGTAAGGCAGGTGACTCCACAGCTTTCAGCAGCAGATGGAGGGGGACCCTAGAGCTTAGCTCTGGGTCCCACAGGTATTTGTATTTAAAAGTGAGGGAGAAATCACAAGGATTAAGTGAATTTTTATTTATTGCCAGTGATCTGTGATTTTTACTACAAATATCTGTGGCAAAATCTAACTTTATTTCTGGACTCATCTTCAATGAGATTTAGGGGCCTAGTCTGTTTCAGCACTTTTGAAAATCCTACTAGGGCCCAAGTGCATATTTAGGAACCTCAGTAAATTTTAAAATCTGGTCTCACAGTGTGAACGATTATGCCCACAATCTTATAAAAAAGACCAAATGCTCAAAAGCCAGGAAATCATAATTAAGATGATAAATTGTATATGGCCCATATAATAAATAGAAACACATTGGGCCTCAGCTGTGTAAATTGGTGTCGCTCCAATGATTTCAGTGCTTTGTTAATTTACAACAGCTGGAGATCTGACCCACTCCTTTTAAATGCAAACAACAACTTTAACTCACAATAAGCATTCTTTTTTCATTTGCTATCTCAAAATAGAAACAAAACACTATTTTGAACATTACAAAACTTTATGCAAAAGAAATAGGAATGATATACATGCACATTAATGACATTTATATTATCTTTACCTTAATGACTTACCAGTTTCAAATACAAGTCTGCACAATACAGAATTTTATCATGGATGCATAACAATACGTCCTTTTCCTGCTATAATACATACCCCACATTTTTCTCAAGAAACAATTATAAGTGCTCCTCCCCCTCCATCATTAGTTCATCTACTACAGGCAGTCCCCGGGTTACGTACAAGATAGGGACTATAGCTTTGTTCTTAAGTTGAATTTGTATGTAAGTTGGAACTGGCTCCAGATTCAGCCGCTGCTGCTGAAACTGACCAGGGGCTGACTACAGGAAGCTGGAGGCAGAATTGCTCTGCCCCCAGCTTCCTGGAATAAGCCACTGATCAGTTTCAACAGCGGCTGAATCTCGAGCCTGGGACAGAACAGCTGGGCTGCCAGGTAGGTCCCTGCAGAACCAACCCGGCAGCACCCCAGCTGCTCTACCCCAGGGTCCACAACAAAAGCCTGGTCTGCTGGGGGGGGGGGACACTAGCTGCAGCCCCCCCCCCCCCCAGCAGACCAGGGACACGGGGAGCAAAGCCTCCCCGGCTTTGCTCCAGGTGTCCCTGGTCTGCTGGAGATGGTCCCCAGCAGACCAGAGGCACCGGGAGCAAAGCAGCTGCGGCGGCGGGGTGCCGTGCCTCTGAGGCTTTGCCACAGCAAAGCCTCAGAGGCGCGGGACTCCTCCGCCTCTCCAGCTTTGCTCCAGGTGTCCCTGGTCTGCTGGGGACGGTCCCCAGCAGACCAGGAGCACCCGGAGCAGCTTTTCTCACCCTGGAGGTCGAGGTGGCGGGACTGCTGTGCTCTGGGCAGTCCCGCTGCCTGCGAGCTCCGGGGCGAGAAAGCCCTGTTCGTAAGTCTGATCCGCGTAACTCGGGGACTGCCTGTATATATTTGAGAGAGCTTTTCTGTGGTTCGTCTGTTTGTTCAAGAACTCGTCCTAAATGATAGGAGCTAGGGCACTGTTTTTCAGAGTGATCTGTGAAACCACTTTGAGAAACCTGTTAACAGGCTGCTGTGATGTGTTTTTTTACTAGCCCTGCGGCCATGGAGCTTCACGGCTCCCATTGGCTTCGTTTCACAATTTGCAGCCAAGGGGAGCTGCAGGAAGTGGTGTGGGCCAGACCACCACTTCCCGCAGCTCCACTTGGCTGCAAATGGTGAAATGCAGCTAATAAGAGCTATGAGGTGCAGTGGCTGCAGCACTGGTAAGTAAACAAACCGGTGCGGCCCGTTAACAGATTTCTCAAAGTGGTTTCACAGACCACTTTGAGGAACACAGAGCTAGGACTACCAAATTCAGTATACAGCTTCCTCTTATCATAACGTAAAGCAATGTAAGGGTTTGGTTGTGCCAGGAAAATGGGATAAGTTTGGAATGGATTGCTTCTCAAGGGCACCATTTCTAGAGAGCGGGGGGTGGGAGCGGGGGTGGAGGCAGGGGTGGCAGCCATGCATACCAGGTTGCTGCTTGCTTTTCTTCCCATTTCCCTGACTATCAGGGAGTGAGGGGAAAGTACACAGCTCGTGTTCATGCCTCTTCCTTCTGGGTGGTGAGAGGAAGAGCAGAGAAGTAATTAACAAAATCTGTGTAGTTTTCCCTCTCTCCTGGATAGGGGAACGGGAAGAAAAACAACCAGTGTCCCGGTACACACAGCTGCTTCCTCCTTGCTTTCCCAAAATGACGCCCTTGTTGCTTCTCAGAAAATCACATAGAAAAAATACAGAATTACCCGGCAGAGGAAAGATGCTGGCTGGGGCATGCCCCCGCTCCAGGACTGCCCTGGCCAAGAATCTTCTACCTGCCCCCCCAAAATTCGTATGGGGACATTGCTGTCTGTGTCCCTTCATCAGGGAGTGGGGGGAAAGTGCACGGTTTGCTGCATTCCTCTGGCTGGGGAGCATAGGGAGCAGACGAGCTAGGCACTTTTGCTTTTGCTCCCTGATAGGGACAGAAAGAGGAAGAGCAGGGAGCTCTGAGACAAATCTTGAGGGGGAGGCTCTCCCCTTCCCCCTTTCTCCCATGCGTGTGTGTGCGCGCACACACACACTCCCCTGCCCAGAGCCCCTCCCCCGACCCTGACCCCTGCACCACCCGACTCCCAGCCCCCTGTCCTGACTTAAGGACTTAAACAACACCAGCGATATGTGCTAGTAAATACAAAAAACAATAACCTGGGCTTGTACAATGTGCTTACATACAATTCTAAAGTGTTTTCCTTTCATTCTCTGTGTTGAACCTGCCTACCATAGAAAGAAAGTTTACATAACACTAATGGGTAATTGTGTGTGCATCATTCTCACAAATTTTTAAGTTACGAATGCTTGTGCCCATCCTTCCTCCTGTCAATTACAAAAGCAGCAGAAAGACAGGGAATTCTACTTGAAAAAAAACCCAAAACCTATGTCTGCCTTTTATTGACACCTCTCTAATGCTACCTTTTTAGCATCACATCGAGGAACCCGCAATAACATTGGTGAGAAACCCATCCAGCAAAATGCACAGGAAATTCCTTGAATATATAAAATGCACAATTATGTCATCCCATCACATTGTTTTAGGAAAATCTTGTCTCTCGCAGTGCAAGAAGGGAAGGCTGAGATGCTTGCCAATGGAAATGTTTAATGATTGCACATACAAAAGGGGAAAGTGGGGAACTGGTTTTGAAGTAGATGTTAATGCATGATCACACACCACTGTGCTTTAATGTAGCAACAGATCAACATCCAGCACCGGTGCCTTGGGGCTGGCGAGGGAGGAATGCAAGCTGGTTATTTATTCCAGTCTTGCTACAGGATCCGGTGACATTTGCAGTTGCAGAAAACAGGATGACACAATGAATACAATTGAACTGAATTGTGCATGGCATGGGAAGGTGATGGATGGAGCACAGAGCTGGACATTTCTAAAAGCCACTGTTGTACAAATGTCAGGATGCTAACCTCTACGGTGGCAGATCTACACAAGAAGATGTGGCAGATCTACATAAACGCTGCTTCTGTTGTGCACACATATAACACACTTTTGATGTGCCCATGTGTGCACACACACATATCCTTTCTGAGATCTTTGCATGCACTAGTGCACATCCCTTCTGCTGCAGACTCACCTGCTTTCTGTTTTACCCATGCACAATTTAGTTCTAGTCATTTGCTAACTACAGGAGACCATCACGATTCACGGAATTGCTATTCGTGGTTCTGCCTATTCACAAATCTCCTGGCCTGGCCTGGCCTAGCAGAAGGAACTGGGAGCCACGGTGAACTCACCGTAGCTTTGGCCCCTGTGGTGAGTTCCTGGTAGCTGCCTGGCAGCCACAGTGAGTTTCCCTGAGCAGCGGGGAGCCACGGTGAGTTCCCTGTGGCTCCTGACAGCTGCAGTGAATTGCCCGCAGTAATTTTGGGAGCCGCAGGAAGCTCACTGTGGGGACCAGGAGATGTGGCTCCCAGTGTTTGTGGATGGCCATGGTTTCCTGTACTAGCATAAATGCATTGCCAAAGAGAAAAAGAGACAGTACTCTCAATTGTATGATGTGCCAGGGAAAAATGGGACTTCACACTGGCTGTGTCTGCTTTTGTGGAAAAACTTGCCAGCTGTCTACACTGGCCACTTGAATTTCCGCAAAAGCACTGATGATCTCATGTAAGATTGTCAGTGCTTTTGCGGAAATACTATGCTGCTCCCGTTCGGGCAAAAGTCTTTTTCCAAAAAACTTTTGTGCAAAAGGGCCAGTGTACACAGCAGAGATTTGTTTTCCGCAAAAAAGCCCCGATCATGAAAATGGTGATCAGGGCTTTTTTGCAGAAAAACGCGTCTAGATTGGCCACGGATGCTTTTCTGCAAAAAGTGCTTTTGCGGAAAAGCGTCCTGCCAATCTAGACGCGCTTTTCCGAAAATGCTTTTAATGGAAAACTTTTCCGTTAAAAGCATTTCCGGAAAATCATGCCAGTGTAGACATAGCCACTATGTTTGGGGTTTGATCTCTCAGTCCATTTCTGATTCAGAAAGTTGCTACATAGCATGACATAGCCTCTGCCATCTCTTCTCCTTTCTCTCAGATATCACTGAGATATTCCCTGCTTTTTGATTACAAGACTTGTATGATCCCTGGTAATTTGAGGATGTATCTTTCTCGCATTCTCTTGTAATTTGGATATTGGAGCAGAGTGTGTGTCTCAATCTTGCATGTCATATTGATTGAATGTTGGCTCCCTGCTGCATTTGGATTGTGCTTAGTGTCTCCTTGTTCCAGTGAACACGACTGCTCTTCTGCTTTTTTTTTTGCGGAAGAGCAGACGTGTTCTTTCGGAAGCCCTCTCTTCCTCATTCCATGAGGAAGAAGGGCTCTTCCGAAAGAGGAGGTTTTTCCGAAATTTGGCAGTGTAGACGAGCCAAATTTCGGAAAATCCTCTTCCGACAAAACTATCAGAAAAAGGTACGCAAATTGTGGAGTGCAATTTATGTATATTTTTCTGATAAAACACTGTAGTCTAAACATAGCCCTAGATGTATATACAGTAAGGTGTCTCTCTATTAACATTTTGGACTGCTTGGGGGCTTTCTAATATAATCATCTTTTGGTGGGGGAAGATGTTTTTTCTTGTCTCACTCACAGGGAATTTATATTAAGGTACGTTTATGTTGCACTTACCCTTTGTTGCGTGGTACATCCAGGGTATGTCTACACAGCAGGACAAAAGTTGAATTCAGCTGTGCAACTTGAGCTACATCAATTGTGTAGCTGAAGTCAAATTACCTTAATTTTGCTTCTGGCCAGGAAATTGAAGGAAGAGCACTCTTCCCCCGACTTCCCTTACTCCTCCTGAAATGAGGGTTACAGGAGTCAGAGGCAGAAGTTCTGCAGCTAGACATTATTTTGAAATACAGCCGCTCCCTGAGTTACGAACAAGTTACGGACCAACACTTGGTCCGTAACTCGACGTGTTTGTAACTTGGATCCTATAGAATTACATGGTGACTGCACTGTTCGTAAGCACAGATTGCCGTTCGTAACTCGAATCCGCATTTATGATCGCTTTGGTCGTAAGTGCGGATGGTCGTAAGTGGAGGTGGTCGTAACTCGGGGAGCGGCTGTAACAGCTTGCTGTGTAGACACACGCTGTTATTTTGGAATAAAGTCAGTTTCTCTGAAATAACACTGCTGTGTAGACATAGGACATAGCCCTTCTGCAGCTGTGACTTCCTTCCAGCATATGCCCTGGTCCCTTCCACAGCGGGACACACATGAATCGTTTGGGAGGGACACGTGCTGCTGCTGCACAGGTGTCCCCAGCTTCCTTTGGCTGCCTGAAACCCCGCTCGCTTCTCTTGCACCCGCAGATCCCCTCTCTTGCCCGCCACACACCCCCGGGGGCAGATCCTTTTGCTGCAGGGGCACAGCCGCGTCCCTGGCGCACACCCCGGCGCTCTGATCTGCAACCGCAGCCCCTCGCTGCCTCCCGCGGCTCTGCGCTTGGCCCGGGCAGGCGGTGCATTGCGGGGAGCGGCTTCCCGGAGATCCCTTGCAAGGGGATGTATTGATCTGCCGGGTGTCGCGGCCCTGCCTGCTGCACTAGGTGGGGGGAGGGAGGAAGGGAGGGAGGCAGCCTAGATCCGCCCAGCCCCGGCCGCTCACTGTCTGCATTGGCTGCGGCGGCTGGTGTTATTGTCCATGGAGCGCCCTGCTCGGCGCTGCTGCTCCGGGACACGCCGCAGACAGGTGCCACCCTGCTCGCCTCCTCCCCCGGCACATGGGCGTCCGTCCCGGCAGGACCACGGCAGCTGCTGCTCGTCTCCCGCCTCCCGCCCTTAGCCACCGCGGCTCGGTGCCTTCCCCCACCGCCTGAGCCATGTCTGCGAGAGGTGAGTCCCCGCCAGGCTGCCGCTGCAGCCGCCGCCGGGACTCGGGAGAGAGAAACCTGCCCCTTGGGTGGGGTTGGCATTTTCTTCCGCAGCCCCGAGCCCGTTGCACTGGGCTGGGCTGGGCAGCAGCCCCCTGCAGGAAACTTTGCTGCAGATTGGCTCTGACATGCTGCCTGCATGGGGTTGGCGTGACCTCGGGGGTTGGGGTCCGGCTGCACATGAGTCATTGTGGGGTGGGGGATAGGAAGGTGCGGGGGGAGGCGCTGAACTGTCTCCAGGATATAGGTGAGGTGAGGAGAAATGTCTTTCCTCTCCCTGCCTGGTACCATTTTGCAGCTCTGGGGTGGAAATGTTCCAGAGCTCGATGCTGCAAGATTTAAAGCTGCAGAGCATCCTTTAGCAATAGGTCCAGCTATACACCTGTAGGACTGTATTAATGAGACCTTGTTGGCTAGGTCCGGTATTTGGTTGAGTAATTAATTTGAAAGCTAAACGCACCAAATGATGGGACTAGAAAAGTGTGCAGGGAGGAGCAGTTTCTAAATGTTCCTTTTTTAAAGATGACATGAATGTATTTATAGGGAGAATGCTACTGTGTTGTGTTATATTTAATCAGAACTCAGTTGTTTACTACATATTATGAATGAAATATTAATAACTCAGCCATTGCCTGACTACTGAACAGTGATACTGAACATGGGTTGCTCTGTACGATTTTTCATGGCAATATCAGAATATTAACAGTGTTTATAGACATTTGCACCTGCCCTAACAGGACCACTTTAAAGTTTTAGACCAGATTTGCATGATTTCTAATGGTAAGGGGCCTAAATTCTTCTCAGGTGTGTGTAAAATCGGACTCCCTATTTCTTTTTCAGTGAGCAATTCAGACCTGATTAAATGCAGAACCACTCTCATTTTAAACTTTGCTGCTTTTGAATTGAGAATTGATGCAGGCGTGGCTATCTAGAGTTTGGTGCTGTGATTTTGTTTGGTTACTCTTAGTGCTCATTGAAAAATGAGGAAGTGAAAGCAGAAAGGTATGGATTTGAATCACATCAAAACAAATGAAAGATATTAATGATCTCTTTTGCCTCAGGGAAAAAAAATCATAATAGACAAGTAAAATGTTAGTTTAAAAAGGCACCCTAGATATCTCTTTACATTAAGCACATCTTCATGGGTTCACAATTTTTTTAACACACCAAGCAACTTCATGATTATAGTGAAGCATCTCATGTGACTGTCCTCAGCTTCCTCCTAAATCTTTGTTGTTGTCTTTCCTGGTGTTATGTACACAGGGGCCTCTAGTCTTCAAACTGCTTTGCTTGGATGAGGCCCTGTGCTGGCTTTGAGTGTTACTGACTTTACTGGATCTCTGTGCAGTTGTAAGGACCCTATCAAATGAAACAGCTTGCAGGACTGGGGCCAGAGTTGTAAACTTTTGTGGCAGGGACCCTATCTCTTATATCAGGGCTACTCAACCCGCGGCCCGTGGGTTTGCGTCTCACGTTGTAGTTTGGGTTTACACGGTGCTCAACACACAGCTTGCGGGTTGGGAGCCAAAACAAAAAAGTAGTCAACATAATGGTCTTCTGTTGATATGAATTTTAGTAGTTAAATTCCTGAACTGTCATTGCTCATTAAAAGTGCTGTCATATGGGTGGAAATGGGGTAAATAATGCATTTTATTAATATCAGCAGAACTGACTTAAATGGGGCCTGCATGTTGTATAGACTTGCCTTAATATTTGTGTTCATGCCCATCAGTGTGAAATAAGCTATTTGCATATATTTGCATGTATATGAAACCGCACTAAAGTTGCGGCCCTCGGCATATGCTGTGAGTATCATTGTGGCCCCCGGAGGCTTCCAAAGTTGAGAAACCCTGTCTTATATGTTTGTCAAGCACATTGGCATCATTGATGCCCCTGTATCTTACTGCCCCTGTATAAAACTATGGTACGCCTACATCTTGAATACTGTGTGCAGATGTGGTCCCCTCACCTCAAAAAAGATATTTTGGCCTTGGAAAGGGTTCAGAAAAGGGCAACTAAAATGATTAGGGGTTTGGAACGGGTCCCATATGAGGAGAGGTTAAAGCGACTGGGACTTTTCAGTTTAGAAAAGAGGAGATTGAGGGGGGATATGATAGAGGTCTATAAAATCATGAGTGGTGTGGAGAGGGCTGATAAAGAAAAGTTATTTATTAGTTCCCTAAATAGAAGAACTAGAGGACACCAAATGAAATTAATGGGGAGCAGGTTTAAAACTAATAAAAGAAAGTTCTTCTTCACACAGCATGTAGTCAACCTGTGGAACTCCTTGCCAGAGGAGGCTGTGAAGGCTAGGACTGTAATAGAGTTTAAAGAGAAGCTAGATAAATTCCTGGAGGTTAGGTCCATAAAAGGCTATTAGCCAGGGGATAAAATGGTGACCTTGGCCTCTGTTTGTCAGAGGCTGGAGAGGGATGGCAGGAGACAAATCGCTTGATCATTGTCTTCGGTCCACGCTCTCTGGGGCACCTGGTGCTGGCCACTGTCGGCAGACAGGATACTGGGCTAGATGGACCTTTGGTCTTACCCAGTACGGCCGTTCTTATGTTTCTATATAAATCATAAATGGGACTGGCTATAAATAATCAAGGTGTATGGTGAAGGCCTTAGTTCAGGAATTATGAAAATATGTTGCCCCTTCAAGTGCAATGGTCTCTAATTCTAATGGAATCCAGTTTTGTTGAGAGTTGGCAAAAAATATTCTCACTGGGGAAAGTCCTCATCTCAAAGTCCCGAAAACAGGGATGCAGGTGGGAGGGACACCAGGATTTGGGGGTTGAGTACAGGAAATTTGCCACACCAGATCTGGGGTGGCTCCCTAAGCACTATCATGTGGAGGGGTAGGGGATGGATTACAGCTGAGTGTATCTGCTGTGTATATCCTCCTCTTCCCTCTGTGTATATTCCCCTCTGCCCTCATGAAGGAGGCATACCGTAAGTGGACTTCACTGAAGCATTGGTACTGCCTAAGACTGTTGGTAAGGAAAGACTTTGACACCCTGAAATAGGGAGATATGTATGGTGACCCAGCTGGAGAGCCAGGTCATGAAGAAAGAGCAACTTGAGTTGCAGAGCTTGACCACAGAGCATGCAGCAAGCACTATTTGAAACCCCACTTCTAAAAGTTCCTCCCCCAGCCTTGCTGGACCTAGGGATCTACTGATTCCAGGAGACAAATAATGAAAAACACGGTCAGGGGGTGCGGGTCAAAGGTTTAAAACGAGGGAGCCGGATGGGGACACCGAGCAGAGAACCCTGGACAGCGCCCACTGCTCCTATCGATGGAGCCAGTGGACACCGCCCAGAGGAACTCTGCCCGTATATGTGACACTAGGGAGGAACGGAAGTAGGCCCCACCGTTGCAGAGCACCCCCTCGTCCAGCATCCTCCTCCTGGTATATAGCGGCTTTTGCCGAGGCCAGGAGGAAGTAGATGAGGAGGTCTCACCACTTTGTGGGGCCACAGATGGGGTGTGCATAAATAAAAAGGTGTGGGGAAAAGTGCATTCAGAACCTCGATAAGAGGTTCTGGAGGAGCTCTAAAACAAGCTCTGAGAAAGATTTCTAAAAGCCCTTCCCCCAGCCTTTTGGGAGGGATGACTAGACCTTGGGTTCAACTGATTCCGGGGGACATATAATGAAAAAACCCGGTCAGGGGTAAGGGGGAGAAAAAAGAGCTGCCAGTCATTTCGGAGGCAGCGGAGGAAGATGTGCACCAAAATGCTCCACGCTAGACTACCTGCACTATAGAAGAGTCTCTGCAGGACCTGGAGGAGGAATGTTGGACCTGGCTGTGCATGCAGACCTGGCTCTGACCCCCCTCCTCCAGGGGAAGACACAAGACCCCTGCAGAAACCCAGTGCAGTCCTGGCCAGAAGAACTCTAGGGCTATCCTCTGGAGTCTGGCCATGACCTCCGGGGTTAGGGTCAGGGTGTTGAGCCGGTGCCAGAGCATGGACAGGACCAGTTGATTTAGCACCAGTGCCCCAGTGCCCTCCCCTATAGGGAGAGACACTGGAGCAGTCCTGTCCATCTCTGCAGCCACTCCCCATCTTGGCCTCCAGACCCTGCTAGTTCTCCAGCGGGGAGGGATGCATGGCGGATAGAAAAATGCCCAGGCAGAGCAGCACCTCGTGGCCTGAAGCGCGGGTGGGAGGGAGCCTGCCTGCCACCCGTCTCCTACCACCAGGCCAGAGCTCTTGACCCAGTTTACCTGGACAGAGAAGGCTGCTAAGTAGACTGCTTGGCAGGTCTCCAACCATGCCAGATCGCCTGGGTCCTGGACCACGAGGAGCACATCTTCGGCAAACGCCAACAGGACCAGCTGCAGCTCTGGCTCTCAGAGCACCAACCCTGTCAACCTCCGATGGAGGAGACAGAGGAAGGGCTCTATCGCCAGAGCGTATAGCTAGCCTGACAGTGGATACCCCTGATGTACTCCCCGCCCAGCATGCAGCAAGCAGCAGAGGGCCTTGGACTTGAAATGATCTGATTCCCTAGAACATAGGAACATAAGAATGGCCATACTGGGTCAAACAAAAGGTCCATTTAGCCCAGTATCCTGTCTGCCGACAGTGGCCAATACTAGATGTCCCAGAGGAAGTGAACAGAACAGGGAATCATCAAGTGATCCCTCTCCTGTCATCCATTTCCAGCCCCTGACAAACAGAGGCTAGGGACACCATTCCTACCCATCCTACCCATTGATGTACGTAACCTCCATGAATTTATCAAACTCTTTTTTGAACCCTGTTAAAGCCCTAGTCTTCACAACATCCTCTGGCAAGGAGTTTTACAGGTTGACTAGGTTGACTGTGTGCTGAGTGAAGAAAAACTTCCTTTTGTTAGTTTTAAACCTGCTGCATATTAATTTAATTTTGTGACCCTTTGTTCTTATGTAAAGGGAACAGGTACATTACTTTTCCTTATTCCCTTTTTCCACACCAGTCATTATTTTATAGACCTCCTTCATATCCCCTTTAATCTCCTTTTTCTGAGCTGAAAATTCCCAGTGTTTTTAATCTCTCTTCATATGGGACCTGTTCCAAATCCCTAATAATTTTTGTTGCCCTTTTCCAATGCTAATTTATCTTTTGTGAGTTGAAGTGATCACATCTGTACACAGTATTCCAGATGTGGGCGTACCATGATTTTATATAGAGGCAATAAGATATTCTCTGTCTTATTCTCTATCCCTTTTTTAATTATTCCTAACATTCTGTTTGCTTTTTTAACTGTCACTGCACACTGAGTGGATGTTTTCAGAGAACTAGCCAGAATGACTCCAACATCTCTCTCTTGAGTAGTTGTAGCTAAATTAGTCCCCATCATATTGTATGTAAGCCATTTTGTTGCCCAATCACTAAGTTTGGTGAGTTTTTTGGCTTTTCTTGTTATATTTTTACACTTAATTTGTGTAAAAATAGTTTATGCTCCTTTCTGTTTTCCTCGCTAGGATTTGACTTCTGCTTTTAAAAAGACTTTTTTGTCTCTCTCACTGCTTCTTTTATTTGGTTGTTAAGCCATGGTGGCACTTTTTTGGTACTGTTACTGTGTTTTTTAATTTGGGGTATACATTTAAGTTGAGTCTCTATTATGGTGTCTTTAAAAGGTTTCTATGCAGCTTGCAGGGATTTTACTTTTGTCACTGTACCTTTTAATTTCTGATTAACTAACCTCCTCATTTTTGTGTCATTCTCCTGCTGAGGTATTTTTCCCACCACAGGAATGTTAAATGTTATTACTTTATGGTCATTATTTCCAAGTGATCCAGTTATATTTACCTCTTGGATCAGATCCTGTGTTCCATTTAGGACTAAATCAAGAATTGCCTCTCCTCTTGTGGGTTCCAGAACCAGCTGCTCCAAGCAGCAGTCATTTAAGCCATCTCCTCATTATTCTCCAAAGCGGCAAGGAAAAGGTACCACCTACAGTGAGTGGACTCTGTTACCTAGCATCATGTAAGGAAGCACTGTGTTTGATGCTGGTGGTGCTGGCATTCAGAGACGGTAAACTGAAGTGGTCATCTCATGAGATCGTTAAAGGTCCTGCAGCAGTCTCTGGAACACTTTGGCTGTCAATGGTGCTATTTTGGCCAAATGCCACATTGGATGATGCTATATTAATTTAGAAGTGTTAAGACCCAGTTACTGGTTTAAACAAGGTTTGGCATTTGGTATACAGAGACGTCTGCCTGCTTAATACTCTGACAAACACACCATTAAAATCACTTTAACCTATTATTAATGATACAGAGAAGAAGAAAATACAGTTAAACATTTGAAATGTAAAATACAGTTTTCATTTTAACAATATCCCTTGTTTCTTTTCCCTTCCATTGGAGAGAGTATTAGAAGTAAAAATCCCTTGCTTGATCATCTTTTTAATGGTAACATAGGGTAATAGGTGTCCTCTTTGGAGAAGAGAAGTTAGTAGAGATGAGCCGAGCTGTTGTAGTTAGAGACTAATCACATTTCATCCCAGGTAGTGCTTGGGGTTCATCTGGAGCCAGCAGAGGTTATCTGGCTCCCTGTTTCTCTCTGGCTCTGTCTGGTCAGGACATCTCTCGGGATCCTCATGTCGAAGGTGTGAGATCCCGGGAGAAGGTAGGCCTGACGGCCATGCTGGTGCAGCTTTCGTTATAGCCATTTTTTCTCCCCAAAGTCTCTTCCTTTCACAAAGGGAATGGTGGGCGCAGTAGTCCATCTCTTCATTATTCTGCCCACCAGTTAGGACTAGTATCCAAAATACTGGTTTGCTTTTATGGATTTTTGGTTCCACACTTTTCTTGTTTACTCAGCATAATTTTAACACTTTCCTAGAGTTATATCCATAATCCTTTTTGTTTGCACTAATTGTCTTTCTGCCTCCCTTTCTATTCCATTTCCCATCAGCATTTGTTATAGGCTGTTGTGACCTCTTATGAACTTTCAGGTTTGTTTTACAATTGAGCTCACAATTAGGATAAATTGATCCTAGTTATTGCAACTTTAACTAGGGCCAAAATTACCAAAAATTTGGACAGACACAAATAGCTGTTTGGGAAGCTACGTGGGAGCTGAACATATTGAAAAATTTCAGATCCGTTGTTCAGTTGAGTTTGTGATGCCTGAGAACTCTGTAGCTGGAAAAGCATGATGGCTTGGGATATGTAAGTGTGCTACATAAGCAGTATTTTCAGAAGAGCCTAGGAGCCATCACTGGTCCTGATGCAGTACCCACTGGAGTCAATGGGAGCCCTTTCATTTGCTGCAGAGGCCACTGTATCAGGCCCAAGGTGCATTGTCAGAGGTTCTGGTGAAAATAGTCAAGCAGAAGCCTTTCATTGATAGCTCAACCATTTTGTGTTCCCTAATGACAGACCCTGCACAGAGTAAGCACCCTCCCTCCCTCCCTCTCTCTCCAACACACAAGCAAGACAGGATTGACTGTAGTTTTTTTAAAAGAGCCAGGATGGAGGAAGTGGGTAGGATTGAGCCCCCAGACATAGAAAATACTGTTATTCCATGAGTAGTGTGGCTGTGTGTGATGCAAAGCTGACGTTCATGGCAGTGGCAGCTGGATACCCAGCATCAATCCATGACTCCTGCATCTTGTCATCTCCCAGAGCAGTTATCGGATTTGCAGACTGAGTTCTGTCTCTGCTTGATGTTGGTAGAGAAGGTTTGTGAGCACACTTCCAGCAGCCCAACTTCAAGAAAGATCATTGCAGATTCAGGGGCTGTGCGACTGGGCTTCCCCTTGCTTCCCTCCATTCTGATGTCTCCCCCATCACCTACACCTACCCTGTCCCTACAGAGCACTACAGTGCAGCCATTGGGAAATTCCCTGGCACATTTCCAGTGACCTAAAATTGCCCCTGCAGTTTCAGGACCTGATCCAAAGCCCACTGGAGTCAATGGAAGGACTCTCCGTACTCTGAATGAATGTGGAATCAGGCTGTCCATTTTCAAGGTTCTTCACTTCTTTTCCTAAACTCTTATATAGTGCTGTTGTGTACTGTTCACCAGCTGATGTGCTTGGCCCTGTACGTGACTGCCTTTGAGTTTTGAAGTTATCCTGGCACATTCTTTTCCTATTTCAAAAGAGCACTACAGGATTGAATTGTTTGTAAAAAGCTTTAACATAAAGACATTGTATTAATACAAGTATTATATTATACTTTACTTGTGCATATTCTCTCAAATTGCTTGCAACATGTCAAAAACACTTCTCCTGGAGGTGTGAGCCCATAGAAAGCTGAAGTTTTACAAATAAACTGAGCTTTTTGGTGGCAGACTTAGTGTAACAAGAAGAAAGAGGCATGCCAGACGTGCAGTTCTATCTATTTGCGTTCCCATAATCAAATAATGCAGATATTTTACCAACCGTTCAAAAAAGATTTCAAGAGAGTCAGCCTGAACCATTTTCAGCCACAAAGGTAGATTGTTCAGAGAGAGGAATACATGTTAAACGACATTTTGCTTATTAGCTATGGCTCCTTAATGAATGTAGCATCACAACAAAAGTAACTAGATGTTCATAGAACCTGATAAGAGGTATAAAAGCATTTTCTACGTATAACATCAACTAGTTGTACTATGTCATGGGAATGGGTGTTACACAGAACACAGTGATGATGGTGAGCTTACTACTCCATAATCCACGAGTGAATGAATGGAATTGCTTAGTTTGAAATAACAAGCAATCTATATTATAAAATGTATACAAAATTTGTATCTGCATCCACTTCTGTCTCTGCAAAAATATATTCATATTCACATCTGCAGATATTTGCAAATGTGAAGGGTTCTAGATATAAAATTTGTATCCACATCCATATCTGCAAAAATAATCAGCAGGCATCTGTGGATTTGAATTTCCTCTTAGGATGAAGTAAGGTATAACTTACTCTGCTGTTTCTCCCAGGCATAATTTCTTATTTTATATATGCAGTCTGCATGTTACTTGCTTGTAGGTGTGGATTTCTGCTGAAGTAAACGCTGAAGGTCTTTTGGTGACAAATAAAAAAAAAAAAGTGCCGGCTCCTATGTGTGATTAAAAACTAATTTTTATTTTCATTTTTTCAAGCTTTACAACCAGCTGTATTAGCCGTGAACAGGCGTGTGTGGCTTCTCCTGACTCCCATAAAGCTAGTTGCTGGGCTTTCCACAGACTGTTTTCTTCAGGTTTTGTCATTGTCTCAACAATATTGCGTATGTCTAGTTCTGACCCAGCCTTCCAGCAGGTGGGTTAACGTGGACTTCCAGACCTCTTTTCCAGTCTAGGCTGCAATGTCTTTCTGTCTGGCGAGGTATTTCTCTCTCTCATCCAATCACGGCCATCTCTGATAGAGATTGCTGGTGAAGTCATGCCTGACTTAACCACTGTTTCATCTGACGAAGTGGGTTGTGCCCACAAAGCTCATGATACCATCTATGTTTTTTGTTAAGTCTCTAAGGTGCTGCAAGACTATTTGTTTTTTTTAAGTTTTTCCACTGATTAACTGTCATTTTCCTGGAATCTTGAGGCTGGGAAATGCTGTGTGTGTTGGTGGGAAAAGTAAAATGATGGAACATATGAAATGTGGTCCAAAATCCAATGCTTAAAGTTGGAGGAGCTTTGAAAAATTGGAAGCTCTGTTCTAATCTAGGAGCAACATCTTTGTTGAAGACATTGTTGAAAGCCCATCCCAGTGACCCAGCTTGATTTTTTTTAATTTTATTTTTCCTGGGTCTTTTCCAACCTCTCCTATTCTACTTCACAGATTTTAAGTACTTTCCAGATTAAAATGATTTCTAATAAATGATCTGCTGTCTGGAAGAGGAATGGAAATCAGACTCTGAAACTGGGGATTGCTGATGTTACTCCACAAATCTGGTGGAGAAACAAAGTGGAACTGTTCAAGACAGAGAGATGGCATTGAGGCAGTGTTCCCTACAAGCTGTGCGCTTAGGTGGCCATCCAGGAGAGATTCAGGTGGTGATTAGCAGAGCGCCCATAGATAGCAGCAAGTGTTTCTACTGGGGGTGCATACCTGCACTTGCCTTGGTGCATATAACAAAATGTATTTGAAACAAGAATGGAAAAAACTAGAGGGAACATTGAGTGTCTCACTTGAGTTTTCCCCAGTTTTCCCACAACTGCTTCCCAGTTTACAACCTTCCATTCTCAAGGTATGCCTCATACACAGCTTGGGAAGTGATCGTGTGAACAGTAGGCAGCAGCGTGAGGAGAGGCAGGCGGCTCCCTGGCTCCAATGAAGCTACTTCTCCCCCTCCCCACGTGTAAATGTGACATTTTCAGCGGTTACATGTTTACCAAAATAAATGCATTTTAACATCCCTAATACCCACCATCCTCTAATGAAGAGAAATAGACTGGACTTGTCAGCACCCCACTTCTGTTAATCCCTTGAGGCCCTTGAAGGGGTTGCTGTTGAGTCCTACAAAACATTCCTTCCTCTCTGGCTCCCAAGCTCTGATATTATATTTACCATAGCACCTCCAGCTTTTGCAAGCCTTGGGAGTGAGAAAGCATCCAATTAAAAACTGCACCTGAGTCTCACAGAGTGCTAACTCTAAGTCATCAGTTTTAATAATAATGATAGTTTATATATTACCCTAGCGTATGGCCCAAGGGAGCAGGGAAAATGCAAACTACTTCTCCTCAGTTCCCCCGTTCTCCCAATGCAGAGTGGTCATCTATAGTTGTAGTTTTTGCCCTTTCTTGCTAGTCCCTGGATGTTGTTGCCCACGTCTCTCAGACTTCCCATATAAGGCAGAGAGGAGTTGGAGCCTTTTTCCTTTTCTCATGCTACACCCTCCTCAGGGGTGGGGTGGCAGTTACATGCCCCTGTGCTCTGGGAGATATGGGCTAGAGCCGTCATGTCAAACAGGTGTCTGGCGGGCCGCATGCTGCCCGATTGAAGTTTTTTGCGTCCTGCGGCTATATTTTTATAAAAGAATAAAGTGCGGCCTGCTGGCCACTCTGAGCACGTGGCTGAGTGCAGATCACAGCCAGTCAGCCGCTCTGTGCATGGCACCCCAGTGACTGCTCACAGCTGGCCAGCCGTTCTGCGCACGGCACTCCAGCAAGTGCTCACGGCCGGCCAGCTGCTCTGCACTCCACCACGTGCTCTCTGCGCACGGCATCAAGCGCCTGCTCACAGCTGGCCGCTCTGCTCACGCGCCTGGAGGAAGAAGCGTGGCAGCGGCGGTGGCTCCGGGACCCAGGCATTAGGTTGCAGGGGGGGCTGGGAGTGCCTGGCTCTGGGGGAGGGGTGAGGCATCATTTGAGGGGCGCTGGGGTGCCTGGCTCTGGGGGAGGGGTGAGGCATTAGGTTGGGGGGGGAGGATTGGGAGTGCCTGGCTCTCGGGGAGGGGTGAGGTATTGGGTTAGAGCAGGGATGGGGCTGGGAGTGTCTGACTCTGGGGGAGCAGAGGGGATATTTTGCTAATATTATGTTTTTTATTTATTTATTCCCAAATAAAATCACAAAATGTATTCTGTTAATTTTTATATCAATAAATATGTCCTTTTGGGGCAATCACATGAATAATTATATGTTTATGCAAAATCTCAAACTTACAAAGTATCTCAAATTTTCACAGAAGCCTGTTCTATTTGATTAACCACTGTCTATACTTGTTTTTATTTCAACAAGTTATGTATCATATACAGAATTAAAACTACCTTAAATTTATATATAAATTAAAATATATATGAGCAAATAACAACAATTACACACATCAAATTATTGTATTAGTCAAACAAGACCTGAAAAAATATTTTTCATTTGTGCAGCCCTCAGTAGGCTTCGAGTTTGACATGCCTGACCTAGAGCCGCTCCTGCGACCATGCCGCTCTGCTGTGTGTCTGACACAGACTTGTGCCTTACTGGCTGACACTGAGCTTTTTTAGGGCACTTTGTATCTTCACAGTGCTTTGCGGACACCAGCTTCATAATGAGCTCCTGTGATAGGTTATTTTATTCCATTAAAAAAAATCTTTAGGTAACATTTTGAGGAGCCCATAGCAATTTTGAAGGCAAAGATGAGACACCCACGGGCAAATTTCTTTTGCATAAACAAACTGCTGAAAACATTGCTTAACGAGGTTGGAGACCATTGGCCTACCAGACACAGGGCCTGCTCTAGCCATTCCTGCGCCCTGGGCAGCGGGCATGCGGTGCATGTGTGGCTCCGCCCCCGGGTGCATGGTGCATGTGCAGCCCCATCCACTGCGCGCTGCGCACCTTACAGCCCCGCCTGTCCAAAAACTTGTAGTCAGTTATCTTTTTCCCTCCAAACTTCCTGATCCTGAACTCATTGAAGTCAATAGACTCAGGATCAGGTGATGTTGTGTTGTCACTTAGGCAAATAATGCACCCCATGAACTGAACCTTCCAGCTGTTTCACATTCAAGTCTGATACAACATTTATTTTTATGACAAAGAAGAATTAAGTTACTAATTTATTAGACTTTAAAATTAGCCATTCTCTTAGGTTGCTCTTTTGTTTAACCTACCAGCCCTTCAGATTGATTGCACGTTCTTTTGACATTAATGAAAATTAGCCCTGAATAAAGGGGAAAAATGGTATAGCGGCAAATGACAACAATACGAGGAAACTTGGACAATGAGGTAAAATCTATTTTAGATGTACAACTTTGAATAGATTTGTACACAAGGAAAACAAGCATCGGTTTATGGATGGAAAGTCAGGCAAAATTGCTTTTATATGTTGAGTGAAAAATAACAAAAGCTGGCATGTAGCTTGCAAGCTCTGAAATCAGTCTTCTTGGGATTTGTCTGCTCAGTTTTTTTGCTTGTAATGGATTTGAAATGAATTGACATTTAAATTTTAATCAAATGTGTAAATAATTGAAAATGAAAATCAGTTCTGCTCAATTCTCATAATTTCTTAATTTGCTCTTTACTTATGCACTTTGAAGGCAGAAGATCATAATGGAAGGCAGAGTTGTGCTTGTAAAATCCTGGGACCAGTTCTTGATACTTTGTATTATTATTTTGTGTGTTTGAGCTGGGTTATCTTTCCAGGCAGCTGTGCATCACAGTTAAAAACCACACGGAATAACCCCATTCTGTAGCAGATAGAATATTAATATTATTGGCAGATATAAAATATTTAACCATTATTGTTGCATGCTTTAAAGAAGGAATTTGCTCATTCTTAAACAATTTATCACAATTAAAGGGCCCAGTTCTGCCAACTCTACTGAACATTGTGCTTCCTATGATGAACAATAATACCATTTGCCTGAATAAGGAACTAAGTATTTTGCAGGGTTAGGTGTAATGATTGGACCAAATTGATTAAATACAATGATATATTCTAGCTCTACAATTTGGGCCCCTTTCATTCATTCAGAAACTAGATATCCCGGATTTCTAGAGTCATGCCATTGGACCAGTTTGTGTTAAATATTAATCACATGATTTTAGATCCTGTAATGTCACTACTACAAGAGATTATATGCATACTGTCTTTTCTGGAAATTATGTACTTTTTTTTTTTAGGTCTGCACTTTAAGTAGAGGATCTGTTGACATGAGTGTAAAAAAGATTGACATGCTGATGGACCACAGCTTTTTATGACACTGCTATGCTCCTACCACTAGAAGAGAGGTGGTATGATATCCCTTCTGTATTTGTATGGTTGCTATGGCGGATGTGCTCCAGGGATATCTGTACTGTATAGTGGTGATTCGCTAAAGAGGTACTGCTATGGGAAGTAAAAAAAATAAAGGCACAGGTGATGATAAAGACACAGGTACAGGAAAACTAGACAAACATTTTCAGTTCCCATTTCTAGGAAGATAGGAGAGAAATAAACTAGTAAGCTGTGAGGTACTGATTCAAAAGAGAACTTGAATATGTGCTTAACTCTTATTGGAGTCAATTAGATTTAAAACATTCAGCCAAATCAGGGTCTGGCTGAAAAATATTATTGTATAGCAAGAACATTATTAACTAAACAGTATATTGGAGTACATGCCACTTGCCATATGCCAAATCTTGTAGCATTTCTTTTGCTTCATACTCTTGAGATTTCCCCTGTTATCACATTGTCATACCATTTAAAAGTGATCCTTCTTTATAGTTTGTCAAAGGTCACGAGTGGTTTAATCACATACACATGCCTTTTTACAAATGAATAAAGACAACTCGTTTGCAAAAATCACAGGAAAATGACATTATATAGCCATAAAATGAGATGCTTTTTAATTCAGGTGGCGAACTAATCTCAACTTCTCCAATATATTGGTGATATTTATTATTTACTTTTCTGTATTTCTGATATTTTTAAGTATGTCATTTTGATTACTATTTCTTCCAGTGGGAGTTCTGTACGTGTAATGATTGTGGGATTTGGCTTAATAAAAACACTTTGCTATAATTATTGTTACAGCAGAGCAGATTTTTGTTGTCATATCAGGCTGTTATATACCTCCTGTGATCAAGGCAGAAGTCAGTGAAACTAGTGTTCAAACCACAGTTTTCGTTTAACTAGTGAGGAAAGGGTCCACTTTATTTTTTGGCATTGAAAATTCCATGGGTAGTCTCCAGTTAAGGTAGAAAACGAGTTGAATCCTGATTAACTGTCAAGAAGTGGAAGAGAATAGGTATCTAACCTAGTGCTGTGAAACGTTTGCCAATAGGAACTCTTCTTTCCAGGCCTTCTTACACAGAAGATGTAAAAGAGAAGATATAGAATGCTGTTAGTTTTGTACTTTGGTTAGTTAGCTTCAGAGGAACTCCTGATACAAGTAAGTTCTGCACTATGAGTAAGATTCGTAGGACTAGAGCACATAGAAAGAAGAGAGTGTAACCCATACACTTGCTGGGTGTGGTTCACTGTGGCACTTAGACGCTTACAGAGAGAAAGCAAAATGCAGGACAATGTAGCACTTTAAAGACTAACAAGATGGTTTATTAGATGATGAGCTTTCGTGGGCCAGACCCACTTCCTCAGATCAAAAAGTGGAAGAAAGTACTTTCTTCCACTGTTTGATCTGAGGAAGTGGGTCTGGCCCACGAAAGCTCATCATCTAATAAACCATCTTGTTAGTCTTTAAAGTGCTACATTGTCCTGCATTTTGCTTCAACTACCCCAGACTAACACGGCTACATTTCTATCACTATTCTACAGAGAGAAAGAATGAGTTTGCTCTATAGCAGGGTCGGCAACCATTTCAAATAAAAGAGCCAAAATACTTCAAAATTCAGAACAAGTGGTCAACAAAGAGCTGTATAAGAATGCCCATTTGCATGACTGAAAATATACTGAGAGTTCAGGAGCAATGGAGGGTGCAGGAGCAGGCTGGTGGTATGGTGTGGGGCCAAGGGGGAAGGTGCAGGAGTGGGCTGGGGGTAGGGTGTTTGGCCGGGGGGAAGTGCAGGAGCAGGGGAGGGTTCAGGAGCAGAGTGGGGGTAGGTATCTGGCCAGGGGGGAGGGTGCAGGAGTGGGCTGTGGGTGCAGGGTCTTGGTAGAGGGGGTGTGTGTGTGTGTCAGGTTGGGGGTGTTTGAGTGAGGAGGGTGAGGATTTGGGGTCTTGACAAGGCGGTGAGTGAGGGGGCTGGGAGTGCGGAGTCTCGGCTTTGGCGTAATGGGGGGGCCACTTACTTGCTTTCACACCGCTGCCAGCACCACGTCCCCGGTACAGCCTCCCGTTGCTCCCATTGGCTGGATTGGGGCCATATTGTGGCCAATGGAAGCAGCAGGGAAAGCCTCCAGGAAGCGTGTCTGTGTGCTGCTGTCCCCCAGCCAGGGGAAGGGAAGCAGCAGCACGCAGAGCCACTTCTTCTCTGCTTCTTTCCTGCAAGCTGGATCCATCGGGGAGCCTTGGTGTTCCCCGCCCCCCACTGCTCTGCACAGGAAGCCGGCACTGGCGCTCCAATCTTGTGGGGGTCCAAGAGGCTGGAGCACCAATGCAGGCTCCCTGCGGGGGGGGGGGGGGGGGGGGGGGGGGCGGGCGGAATGAGGGGGAGCTGAGCTTGGACTGCAAAAGAGCCATATTTGGCTCTGGAGCCGTAGGTTGCCGATCCCGCTTTACAGCTTTAGCTGAGAGCCTGCTGACTTTTAGCCTGGTAGCAGCTCCATTGAAAGCAATGATATATGATCCCGTTGAGTTCAGTGGGAGTATGACCAAGTCCATGTGCAATAAGATAATATGTACAGTGACGGTTACTTGACACTAGGCCGGTGTTTCTCAAAGTGGTCCATTGACCCACTCTGCGAAAGCTGCTACCGGGCCACCCCGGTGTGTTTACTTCCTGGCTCTGCAGCCACAGAGCCTCTTGGCTCCCATTGGCTGTGGTTTGCCATTTGCAGCCAAAGGGGGTCATGGGAAGCAGTGTGACCCAGGCTTCTGCTTCCCATGGCTCCCCTTGTTTATAAACAGTGAACCACAGCCAGTGGGAGTTGTGAGGCTCTGTGGCTTGTGGAGCCCATAAGTAAACAAACTGGAGCGATCTGTTGGCAGTTTTCTCAGAGCGGGTCCTCGGATCACTTTGAGAAACACTGCGTTTAGGCTTCTGAAGACACTGAACAGGATTGAGAGGAATGAAAGCCAAAGGGAGAAAACCCTTCCTACCTTGGTTATGTGGAAGGGAAACGGTGAACTTGATTGGTCCACCACTATTCTAGATGCACTGTGTGCATGAACTTTCATAGTCAATTTCTGATGTATGATCCAGAGTATGCTCTGTAATAGATGAAGGCAAAATCTGTCTCCTTGACTTGAGCTCAAGCTGTAGAGACTGAGATTTACAGCTTTGGAGATCCCTGGCTTGATTCCTGGTGTTTCAACCAAGATGGAGGTTTCACAGATGTTTCCTGTACATCTAAATAATTAAGCCAACAATCTTCTAAAAATTAGATTGTGTGTGGATGGGAAACCAGCCAAACACACCTCCAAATGAAAATGTTTTCATGCCTGTTAAAGAAAACTGATGTACTATTGAAGGGCTTTCTTGACTCCTTTATTCCAGTTCTTCAGCTACATGCATGTGTGGAAATGCAGTGTTATTATGCGTGTCTCTGGCTATGTCTAAACTACGAAGTTTTTCCGAAAAGTATCCCAGAAAAACTCCGCCATGTCCAGGGAACGCGTCTGCTCTTCTGACATTTTTTGCGGAAGATTTTATGAGGAAGAAGGGCTCTTCCGAAAGAGGAGGTTATTCCGAAATTTGGTCCCGTGTAGATGGACCTAATTTCGGAAAAGCCTCGTCTGAAAAAACAATCGGAAAAAGGTACACAAATTGCGGAGCACAATTTGCATACCTTTTTCCAAAAAAAGCATCAGTCTAGACATAGCCTGTGTTCAGACACTTCGGGTATGTCTACACTACAGTGTTATTTCGAAATAGCTTATTTCGAAGTAGTTAATTCGAAATAAAGTTATTTCGAAATAATGCGTCTACACACAAAATGCATTTTGAAATAGAGTTTTGCTATTTCGAAATAGCGCAACCACACTGAGTGGACGCTGAATCACATTTAAGGCTGGTCCTTCTCGTGGATGTGTTGCTGGGAGCCTGGCTGCACTTTCTGCAGACTGCCATCCAGGAGGTCCATCGAGGGGCTATCAGTATCCAGGAGGCCCTGCGGGAGAGCTTCACCCTGAGGAGCACTCAGAGCTTCCCTGGTCTGCCCCACTGGGGCTTGTGCCTCATTCCTCCCTCACATCCTTCCACTTACCCTTCCCTAACCTCCTTTCCTGATGTCAAATAAAATACATGTATTTTCATGAACACAAACTGTCTTTATTTAACAAAACTGGGGGGGGGGGGGAGGATGAAACTCTGGTGAGACTAGGGAAAGGAGAGGGGAGAAGAGAGGTGGGAGAGGAGAGGGGGAAACCTGGGAGGAGGGAGCTGGAAGGGGGAAGCAAGGGGAAGAAGGGAGGGGAACTCAGGATTGGGGGTCTCGCTGGACCAACTTGATTTTCATGCAAACCTACTCCTCGGTTCGCATGTGGGCTTTGGTGGCCAGGCTGGTAGCTACCCTGCCATAGACGGCCATGTTCCTCCATCTAGTGTGGAGATCATGGACATTGGGGGCATCCCCCCCCAAACCTGAATAAGGTCCATGATCTCCACCCTGGACCAGGAAGGTGCCCGCCTTCTCCGGGCCCTGGCAGGCTCCTGGGAGCTGGCAGGCTGCTCCTGGGGAGCGGTGGAGGGCTGGCTGCCTGTGGCTTTCTGGCTCATGTTTTGGGGCCACTGGGTATGGGGCAGTGACTGCTGGCTCTGGGCTGGCAGACTTGTAGCTGGCACAGGCACTGTGGCCAGAGTCTATCTCTTTAAGGGCTCCGGGGAGGAGAGAGGGAGTGGAGTGTTCTTGGTTGAGGCTGGAGTGGCCACCAGGGCCCCCTGGGAAAGCTGGAGGCCCCCTATTTCGATATAAGTGTCTACACAGCACTAATTTCAAAATAGCTATTTCGAATTTGGCTTTATTCCTTGTAGAATGAGGTTTACCAAATTCGAAATAAGCGCTCTGCTATTTTGAATTAATTTCGAAATGGTGGTTTGGCTGTGTAGATGCTAGTAAAGTTATTTTGAAATAACAGCTGTTATTTCTAAATAACTTTGCTATGTAGACATACCCAAATTCTCTCCTGGGAGGAACACTGGCAAAATATTTAGGTCCTAACGTAATCCAGTAGTGCTTGTAGGAAAGCAACACTTATATTTGGCTATGGATATACATGGAGATCTGGCAAAAGATGAGAGGACTGAATAATGTAAGCGAAGGTGAACTAGTTCCTACCAGTATGTGAAATCAAATTAGTTTTTTTTCTTTAATTTAAAAGCATTTGATGTATTATCCCCATAGGACAAATCTGCGAATTTCTCTGCAAATTTTTAACAGTGAAGAGAAACCCCACATTGATTGGATCTCATTGAAATTGTGCTCAGTTTGACCTCTTGTCATATTGCCACGTGTGTGTGTGTGTGTGTGTGTGTGTGTGTGTCTGTGTCTGTGTCTGTGTATATAAAACAGTGCAAGGTGAGGAAGGAAGAGTCCTTTTTTGCTACTGAGTAATTTTCTCTTGTATTGAAATCTGAGTTTTAAAAATTGAAGCAAGACAAGTTATTTAAAAAAAGGCTACATGTAAAATATATTAGTAGAAAATAATAAGAATAATATAAGAATAATAACTAATGTGGTTATTCAAAGTTGAGTATTTATAGTGGCTCAGACCTCTGGGACAATCCAGAACTGCTGGGGTTTTGAACTTTTGAGGAAGAGTTACAAAACTTCTGTCATAGTTGAATTGACAGATGCTAAGCACAAAATAACAAAACTGTGCCCTATTTAGTTCCTAAACTACTGGCTGAAGCCAGAATAATTGGAGAAAGAATTTGATTAGGATGAAGGGACTGCTGTAACATGAACTGAAGTAACCTAAGTAAAAAAAAAAAGGAAACAATTTTCTTTTCTAATACCAGCTGTTTTGATATTGAGCTAAAGAAGAAAGGCTGTATTATGTACGTACCAATGATACACATTAGGAGTTTCACGTATGAGAGACCCATAAACTTTCTGGATAAATAGATTATATATTTCTGTAAAATAATTTAAAAAAATCTGCCATGATATACTTTCTGTCTGATAATAGCCTGTTAAAATGATAAATAAATATCAGTTGATTTACTTTAGCTAACATAATACAGGTTGACCCTCTCTAGTCCAGCACCTTCAGGACCTGACTGGTTCTGAACCATAAAATTTTCCAGACTGTGGGAGGTCAATGTTATCTACCAGCATCTCCTACATTCCACTGCATACTGAGCTCTGAGAACACATTTAGGAGTAAATTAGAGCTAAATAACAACACAGAAGAGATCTAGGACTGGTGGGTGTAAACAAACTTTATGGAACTATGGGAAACTTGACCACACCCATGAAAAGTGGACATCCAGCTAACTAAAATCCTGCCAGACCATGGATGTTTCCAGACCCAGAGAGTTCTGGACTAGAAAACAAAAAACCATCCCCCCAAAAAACTTCCTGAACCCGTAACTATTGTTCATACAGCTATGTTAAAACTTAAAGAAGCACATAAGTAAAAGCCATTTGCCCTCTTCATGGTCATAGATTGGAATTTTCAAAAATGCCTTAGGGACTTTAAGAGCATAAGTACTGCTAACTTTCAGTGGCTGCTTTGGTGCTTCTGAAGTTCTCCCCCATAATGTATACAAGAGGTACGACAGCCAAAAATGTTGACATCACACGGTTGATGTTAGATTTCACTGTGGAGAATGGAAAAGCGGAGTGGAAAGAAAAGGATTTCCTGTGTGTTTTCCTTTATATTATGCTCACATAATAACTCATCCTTACCCTACCTTCTCAGTGTGATGACGAATGTTTAGAAATATCTAGGTAGATGTACCTGCGAGGAAGGTTGTTAGGGTAAATTAATGTTTGTGCATATCTGTGCAGTGCAAAGCACTAGACAAGTGCTATCTGCTGTTCTGTCCTTTTCTCTAACTAGTGCTATGTAGCATGCCAAGAGAGCTGAAATTTCCTTTGATAATACCTGGTCTGTGTTCAATGAAAATCTCATTGAATTTTCAAGTTGAAATTTGAGGTTTGGGAGATTGTGTAATATGTTGGAAAAGCAAGCCCCATAGACAGCTTTTGGAGATGTTGGAAGTTCACATTTTTCATTTCTGCAAGGCACAAAAGACCAAACAAACCAGTGCAGAAAGATGCATTTTATGCTCAGTGCATTAGCTTCACTCCGTAGTTATCAGATGCAAAAAGACTTTGTGCCCCTAGGGGGTTTATGAATTCCATCCATCTTGCTATTTATGATGTTCTGAAAGTATTTTTAGAAAACATTAGCGATGGTGCCGAAGGGGACTCTTTATATGGGCTAATTCACTAGGCAACAGCTGAAACTAACAAGGGGGTACCATAGGCATTACAACCAAAATTGCAAACCTTTTGTTGATTTGATATGCATTTATGTAGGAATTTTAATCAGCCACTGCACAAAGAGATCAGATGCAGCTGATCATTGTTTCTGGGTTCTCACTGCTGTAACTGAGAGCAAGATTTGGCTTTGTATCCCCAAGTTTTATGGAGAGGAAAAATCCATAAATCAGCCAGTAACACTGCAGCCTTCTGCCTTTCAATGATTTTTTTAAAATAGCCTCTGCTTTAAATGTGCTTCTGCAGACTGAAGAGAGCCATACAATTATTCAGTGACTTTATTCCCTCTTTTCATTGCATTCAAATCCACTGGAGTGGGTTCCAAAAGAACAAAGCAGCTTGTAGCATTGCTGTAATGTACTGGGCTAAATTCAGGGTACCCTCAGCTTTTTTTTTTTCTTTTTTAAGCAGCAATTTGGCAATGGCTGAATTCTAATTTATCTGACATTTGGCCATCTGGAGCTGAGCAGGGCTTTAGTCACATACCTTAATTGTGTGTGTGAAATGGAGCAACATGGGAACTCAGGCAAGAATCATCAGTGATGTAAATCTAGTGAAATCAGCAGAGTTACATGGAGTAGCATTTGCGTTTTCAAGTGTTCATTTGCTGTGCAGATTATTGGGGAAATCCAATCTTGCTGTTCCATTTATACAATGAGGGGACATTCTGTGTAATTTACCACTAAAGTGAACGCAAGTAGAAGTTTGCAAAGGCTGAATGGCGTTTTGTTTGCATTGATGTACCTGTCTGAAACGGCTAAGTCATTGCCAGTGCCACATAATTTGAAAGCTGACCCATTTGCAGTTAGAAGAAGTAAATTGCAATCGTTTACACCCACTGCAGAAAATCTCACCTGGGGAGGTCTGTGCAGAATTCAGGGGATCTGCTAAGTACGGAGTAGGGTGACACCTTTTTAAAATGAAAAAAACAGGGCACATACAGGAGCCTCGTCTTCTCCATGGTCCTGCCTTTGCTCTCCTATTCCTTAGCTACATCAGAAACTTGGAGTTGGGCAGTGATAAGAGCTGCCAGGACACCTGAGCTACTGGGGAAGCCATAGATCCTCCACCTGCCCGGAACAGGGAGCTGGGGTGTCCAAGAGCAGACCCTGACCCATATTTCTGCCCTTGGGGCATGCTGCCTGGGACAGTTGGAGGGTCCAGGATTCCAGGTCTCTTCCTGGACATCACTTACTATTGCCTGGTTTTGGCTTCTGGCCAGGGGTGGGACATGGGGCTTCTTGGCAATGGGGGAGGGGCTAAGGCCTACCTCAGCTCCTCAGTCTGATTGAGAAAAAGCAAGTGTTACCCAAGCCTTGTGCAGGCACAGAGCAGCAGTGCAGAGAATCTAGGATAAACTCTGTCCCGGCGTCATTCAGCCCAGGAGCGGGCCTTGAAATGTACATTTTGGGATTGTTCTACCCAATTAGGAATGGGTGGTCACTCTAGTTCAGAGCCATTTGCCTGCGTATTGCCTTCTGATCCTCTGATGAAACTGACATATGGCTCTAGTGGAACCATATTGCCACAGCTTTCCCCTCAGGGAGTCTGTTTTGGAGATGACTCCCCAACAAGGCAGAAGTAGTGTACAAAAGCGAATGCAGCCCCATTAACTTCTGGGGAGATTTGCTGCTAGTTGTGGGTGGGGAGGGATGGTGTGTGCTGACCCTCAGACTGTCAGAGGGTACAGAGGGTGGTGGTGTGGAGGCAGCCGACAAACTCCGATGAGAAATGAGTGTTCTTCTCCCTCAGTGGAATCTAAGAGTGACCGCAAATTGCAGGACCCAGCCCTAAATGCAGAGTGCACATGAGCCCTTGTGAGTCCTCCTCACTCCCATAGCTGTGTAGCCTGGTTCCCTTCTGTGGTTCCTTAGCAGTACACAGCATGTCTCTGCACCATCCACGATGGAGGCAACATTGGGTGTAAATCTAAGGCATCGTCTACACGATGCTTTTATGTGCATCAGAGGAGTGTGAATTGTAGTCCACACTAGCATGTTGTCTGCTTGGACGCTCCTAAAAGTTCCCTAGTGCATACCAACATAGTACACAATTTGAAACAGAACACTAGGGAACTTCTGGTGTATGGCGGCAGGGTGAACATGGACAGTATACACGGGTTGAACCCCTCTGGCTGCACCAGAGACCCCGGGGAGCCCAGCAGCAGAAAGTAGAGCTGAGAGCCCAGTAGCCCCAGGCTGGCAGTAGAACAATGGAGTCCCAATGGCCCGGGAACAGTGGAGTCCACATGGCCCCGGGACTGGTGGTGGAGCTGGGAGCCCGGCTGCCTAGTGGCAGGGGAGCCTGTCAGCCAAGAAGGGAGCCCATCCAGGTCTGCTGACAGAGCCCGGGATTCCTTCCCCATCTGTCACTTAGCCCTAGGAGAGGTTTCAGGTAGGCAAGAGAGAGAGACGGGCATATCTACACTGCAGAGTTCAGATGGATTAACTAAAGAGGTGATGTTAAAGCACATTAATTAAAATGCGTTAAACCATGGTGTGGACAGTCGTTCAGAAGTAAAGTGTATTTAGTAACTTAGTTCCCTTCTCTTGTAGTTTAAACAAGGGTTTAATATGCTTTAATTCACACCCTCAGTTACTTTGTCTTAAATTTCCCGCTACACCTAACAATTAGATTGACCTAGCTGCATCACTCAGGACGGGGCTAATGCAGTGTAAGTAAGAGGGAACTTTGAAGATATTGGGGTAAATTAGGCCAGTGTTTGACTGACAAAATCAATATTCCTGGTGTATTGAAGAGTACAGCTTGGGTCTCCAGTCCAAAGCAGAGTTTGAAGGGATGGCAGTTTGAAAACTATCCTGTTACTTGTAACAGAGCCAGTTTGGTCTGCAAACTGATAGACAAACATGGAACCCAGCAATGCCAATTTTCTAGAGTTCCTACACAGAGCAGAGAGACAATTTAAAAGCAGAGCATTTTCTCCTTATTAGAGTTCTCAGGCAAAAGCTGATGTAACCCCAAACCTAAAGAGCAGACTGGAGGGACAAACCAACAGAGGTTATGCTGCACTTTGTGGAAATGTTGTTGTATCTTCCTTTATTAAAGAGTTAACCCCATTTTGTTTACTTTTCCATCACCTCCCTTGAGGTCAACTCACTTTCAGGTTGCCATTCCCAACGAGGGAGCATCATTCTCTAAAACCAATGTAAATAAGGAACATCTAGGGTCCTTCATTACCGAAGTGTTACTAGCACAATCATCTCTTTAGCAGCTGACATTTGAAACATGAAGCTAAAACCAATTCAGCAGATGGGGTTTGAAGGTCATCCTGACATGACTTCAAACCCGCTCACTTCTGCTCCCTGGTGTATCACTGGTATACAGCCTGTGATTGTGGCTAAGCTTTCACCCTCTATCATTTTCCCCTCTCGGTTGATTGCCTTGTGCTCTGATTTATTGATGGAGGAGGGGAAAAGAGGAAATTTATAATGTTTCTCTTGCCTGCTTACATGTTTTAGACAAAAAGATAGAAATTTGTCTCTGCTTTCTAACTAAATAAATGTGTCCAAAGCAAAGCACTCCTTTCTCTCTACGTGCTGACTTTCTTTCTAGTTACAAGCTTGAAAGGGGTTGGCTCCATAAAGATGCTTGGCACAGTCTCTTTTCCTCTTCTCAGGGACACTAAGCTGTGCTGACTGGGCTACCAAATGGCAGTTTTTAAAGAAGCTAAAACCTGTCTCTCTAATGCAGAACTGTTCATTTTGGTACTTGTGTACTTGAGTGCAGGGAATATGGCAATATATGTTTGCATTAAGGATGTAATTTGCCCTTTTGCACAGTGTTAGCCCAAGGGCTATGTATGGCTTAAATCCTACTTCAGCCTTTTTCTGAGCCTTGTGAAATACACTGATAACTATGACCTGCTGCCTGACCCCATATTTAAAAATTATACAGGTTTCCAGTGATGTGAAATGCAATCGGGTTAGCCAGTTGTGCCTTGACATTACACACAGTGTTCGCCTCTTCACTCATTGAAGGTTTGGAATGTCAGAACTGTTTCAGAAATCAAATCCCAAGGGCTTATGGCAGGCATGGGGAACCTTTTTGGGTTGGGGGCTGCTGACCCATGGAAAATCAGTCAGGAGCTGCACACAAATGAGAAGCAAAAAACAAACAAACAAACAAACAAACAAACAAAAAACCGCTCACCGACACAGCCCCCAACTGAGGAGAAAAACACCCCCCATTGCTCTTGCACACCAGAGCCTAGAGGGGGCTCAGCCTAGTAGATTTTGTGCTTACAGCCCCACACTGGGGAAGTGAGGGGGGCTGCAGAGCCAGCTCGGGCTCCCCAGTGCTGGGGGGTGGGGCTGAGCCTCGGGGTCCACATCTATGCAAACATCCAGCCTCCGGGCCTGTACATCGATCCTTTGCATTTTTTCCAAGTGATTAGTTATTATGCAGCTGTGTAACCATTCCTCCCATAAAGGAATATACCCTTTAGTCTGGATGGGTCATTTTGGGCCAAATTCTAATACCATTAGGATAACTAACATGTCTGAATGATTTCAGTGGGATCCCTTATTCTTTAAGATAAGTGTCAACATGACTGGTAGTGTCAGAATGTGGCTCTTTAGGCACAAACAGCCAGGCATGGACATATCACCTTGTGCTGAACACTTGGAAGCGAATAGTCTGCAGGTTAATCTGTCACTGTAACCTGAGGTTTCTGAAATGGCTGCTGGATTGTTCCTTTGTACATAACCGTGTCACTTATTTTTTTTCTAGACACCTTCAGAGAGTCCAGTTTTGCAACACCAGAATGTCACATTTGTATTTTTCTTCTCTGAAACAATATATAACTCTTTCACTTCAGAGACGTAATGCCTGAAAACCAGGGCCATCTGTAGGGCAGTGCCAGCTGCTGCAGGTCCCATCCCCGCCCTGCATCTGCTCTATCCCTATCCTGCCCCCACTCCACTCCTCACCCCAAGCCCCGCCCCTGCTCCGGCCCACCCTGTCCCTTCCCGCTGCTGCTCTGTTCATGCCGGGGAACCCCAGTCATGGATGTGGAACAATAAGCTTAAATTGCAGCAAGGGAGATTTAGTCAGGACATTAGAAAAAGCTCCCTAACTGTCAGAGTGGTTATACACTGGAATAAACTGCATAGAGAGTTTGTGGAATCTCCATCACTGGAGATATTTAAGAGCAGGTTGAATAGACATCTGTCCGGGATGGTCTAGAAGGTACTAGGTCCTGCCATGAGGGCAGGGGACTAGACACAATGACCTCTCGAGGTCCCTTCCGGTTCTATGATTCTGTGAGTCTATGTGGTTCCCACCTTTGGAGGGCAGGGGACTAGACTCAATGACCTCTCGAGGTCCCTTCCGGTTCTATGATTCTGTGAGTCTATGTGGTTCCCACCTTTGGAGGGCAGGGGACTAGACTCAATGACCTCTCGAGGTCCCTTCCGGTTCTATGATTCTGTGAGTCTATGTGGTTCCCACCTTTGCTAGCTTTAGTACAGACACAGAAGAACAGGTGGTCCTTGCCCTCAAAGAATTTACAATTTAAGTGAAAGATAAGAGACAACAGATGGACTTGCTATCATGATGACCCGTTTTCTCATGATTTTCTTGCACTCCCCTGATTGACAGTGGGGGACTGCAAAGAAACAATGAGAAACATGGGTCATCATGACAGGCAGTGGTCTGGGCACACCAGCAGTGTAACTGTTGTCAAGTTGTTGGGTTTTTTTAAAGGCATCGTGCCAAAGGAGAGTTTGGAGCAGGACTTTAAAGGAGGGTAACAAGGTGGCTTTGTGAATGTTTGCCAGGAGTGCTTCCCAAACATGAGCTTCAGCAAGGGAGAGAACACAAAAGTACTTGTGTGATGGAAGCTGCCACTGTGGGCTGAATGGAGGCAATTGTGATTTTTTCAAAGCTTTTAGTCACAAAAATGACTCTTTAAAATTGCACTCTGCTCACCTGATCACACCCAGGCTGAAGGCTGCATTGATTGTGCAGCATGTTGTGAGTCAGGCCATCTGGTGGAATGGGAGCCAGTTGGCTTTGTGTTGGGGGGACTAAAAAGGGTCTTGATTTGTGATGAATGAAAACTTTGTGGCTGACTTTCAGTCTGGGTGGCCTGGGGGGTTCAAAATCTAAAACTCTCAAAGAGGAGGGTGACACACACGGGGACAGTGAGGCACTGGGGATGCATCACAGCCTCTCAAAGCTGTGGGAGAGAGAGCTCTGGTGGGGTAATTAGGGGCTGAGCTCCTAGGCCACAGGATGTGAGTGATTAAAGTATAGAGCAGTTAGAGATAAGACCTAGGAAGGATCAGAGATGTGTGGGGCATGGGAGAAATTTGAAGCAGAAGACAACTGGAATTCAGAAAAGGGATCCTGGGTCATATGGAACCTGCCAGGGAACAAGGAACATGGTTTTATCGCAACTGGAAGAATATACCTGTGAGAAGTGATAGAATCAAGGAAATGGGTTCAGTAGTTGAGGTGGGAGGTGACCAGGGCTTCAGTTGAGGGATGGAGCAAAAGGCATGAATTTTGAGAGAATGCTAAGGAAGAACTGGCAGGATTTGGTAACAGCATGGCTGATGGGGAGACTAGGTTAATGCATATTAATGTGCATGGGTAAAGCTTAGCAAACATGGTTTTATAGCCAGTATTACAGCCACTGACATGCCTGAACTACAAGATCCACCTATGGATCTGAGAGTTTGGGGGAGGAGGGGAGCTTAACTTTTTAGGTTTCAGCTGTGGACTTTTTGCTTATAATTCCATTGCTTAAAATATTGGAAATGGGGAGAAGCTCTTCATTGCGAGTAGCAGCAATGAAACACCTTTGTTTTCACAGATCTAAGAAAAATGCAATTTTAGTCCCATGGCTTCCATCTTCAGGGGTATTTTATGAGCCCAGCAAAGTACCTGGAGCTTTGGTTGCCTCTCTCCACATTTTAGTCAGGAGTGAGAAGATAAGGAGAGCTCAGCTAGCTCAGAGAGCCCACAAGCAGATTCTGAAGTGGTGTTGAAAGTTGCAGGGGATTTAATAGTTAACACTCAGACTATTCATCCTGATTCCCACTGGAAGGTCCTCTGAGTTAATGATGAGTCCCAAGGATGCTATCTTGGCACACACAGCTGCAGCATTGCTGTCACTTCAGTGTAATTAATCATCTAGGCTGAATCAGAGGAGAAGGTTCCTTTCTTTGCTCTCATTACAAATAGCTGTAGAAAAATGCAAATGCTTTGTGGCCAGAAAAACCTTTCTGAGCCACATTAGTGGCTCCTAATATTGATGTGTACAGTTTTGTGCTTGTTCATGTTTTGTCAGGGATGAGAGTGCTTCCTTCCCCCCCAAAACCCTCCCTACAAAATACTCCAAACTCCAAAGTGCCACGTGTTCATTTGTACCCCACTCAATGGGGTATAAAAAGAAAGTGGACTTCAGATTAGTGTGCTTCAGATTAGTCTAGCAATACGGACTTTTATCATTTAGTAAGTGCAGGGGCTGGATCACATTAGGGGTAAACTGGAAATGTCTGCAGTGGCTTTTCCAGCAAACTCTACCATTTGTTTCAGGCATGGCTTCAGGGGCAGCTTACACACTCTCCTGATGTCACTTTCAATGTAGAATGAGTTCCTTGTCTCTCTCAGTACTGCTCACAAATCAGAGGCTTGAACCAATGCAAGCCATTCTGGGCCAGAGACTCAGCTAGTGTAAACTGGTTTTGCTCTAATGATTTCAAAGGAGCTATGTCAATTTACAGTGGTTGATGATCTGCGTCTCTGTTCATCAGTTCCTGTTGATCGACAGAAATAGATTTATAGTTGGTCTTCTGAAGAACAGTCCGCACTGCTAGTTCATTGAATCATAGAATACTAGGATTGGAAGGGACCTTGAGAGGTCATTGAGTCCAGTCCCCTGCCCCCATGGCAGGACCAAATACTGTCTAGACCAGCCCTGATAGACATTTATCTAACCTACTCTTAAATATCTCCACAGATGGGGATTCCACAACCTCCGTGGGCAATTTATTCCAGTGTTTAACCACCCTGACAGTTAGGAACTTTTCCAACCTAAACCTCCCTTGCTGCAGTTTAAGCCCATTGCTTCTTGTTCTATCCTCAGAGGCCAAGATGAACAAGTTTTCTCCCTCCTCCTTATGACACCCTTTTAGATACCTGAAAATGGCTATCTTGTCCCACCTTAGTCATCTCTTTTCTAAACTAAACAAACCCAATTCTTTCAGCCTTCCTTCATAGGTCATGTTCTCTAGACCTTCAATCATTCTTGTTAATCATTTGGACCTCAGTTCAGCAAAGTCTGAGGTTGAAAGCCACTGGGACGACCCGTGTACTTAAGTTTAGGCAGAGGTATAAATGCTTTGCTAAATCAGGGGCATTGTTTGTCTCTGGATTTGACACTGAGCCTGACAGGGAGCAGTAGTGTCCCTTTTCCCCAGTGATGATGTGTGTATGCTGACAGAGTAAAACGTGAAATGCCCATGTGTGCTATATTTCACACATCCCTGAGGCTAGCATGTTTAAAGCAAATGACAATTTTCTCTAGCCTAGTGCAGAAAGGCAGGGGATACTTTGGAGCTACAGCATTCATCTAATTGCAGTGAAAACATCCAGATGGCATTTGTGCAATGCATGATAATAAGGCTGTGATCCTGCAGACCTTATAGATGTTGTTCTTAATTCTGTTATTTCTGTGAGACTCCCCGGCAAGTTAGGATTGCCTGTGGCAATTGAGTGTTACAAGTCCAGAACCCGCTTGTACAGGGGATCTTTATGGTTATATCTACACAAAGAGCTAGGGGGTTTGATTTCTTCTGTTCACATATACTTGCTTACACTGGCTCAACAATAAATAGAGCCAGTATAAACGATAATGTAGCTGTGATGGCATGAGCAGCAGGGGTACAACTTAGCTATGCCAAGTACAAACCTGCCTGAACCCCGTGGGTACCTGTTGGGCATGGCCTTCAGCACTGTGGCTATATTTCTATGTAGGCTTGTGTTAGTTCTCGTTCAAAGACCATGAATTTTTGAACACAAATGAAGGGACACCATCAAGGTACTTATCTATACAAATATTGCCCGTCCTTGATAGTGGTTTAATTTAGAAGGCTAACAACTAGCTGGGTGCTTGGAGGTGGGTCACTCTGCTTTTGCTTTTTGCAACCAGTCTTGCTCCTTTCAAAAATGAAATCTTTCCCAGAACAGGCAAAAAAACCCCCAAGGCTGTGTCTACATTGGCATCCCTTTCTGGAAAAGGGATGCTAATGAGACACATCGCAATTGCAAATCCGCGGGGGATTTAAATATCCCCCGCGGCATTTGCATTTACATGGCTGCCGCTTTTTTCCGGCTTGGGGATAAGCCGGAGAAAAGCGCCAGTCTAGACGTGATTCTCCGGAAAATAAGCCCTTTTCCGGAGGATCTCTTATTCCTACTTGAAAGTATTCACCCATGAGAAGAGAGCATATTGTGTAAAGTGTGGCAATGCTGGGTGGAACTTCATCTCCCTTTAGTGACTAGCCGTGTTTAGGTTATGTCTTCACTGAAGTTATCTACCCTCCATACTCCTCGGGGAATTCTGCGCCACTGCACAATGTGGAATGTTGCAGAAGTTAAAATTGTGCATGCAGAATCTCTTTCCCCAGAGAAATAGACTGCACTCTGCTGGTCACTACTAGGGGCTTCTGGACCCAGCAGAGCCCAGCTCACACGCAGAAGACACTGTTGGGAGGAGATAGAGGGCACTAGAGGGTTCCTGGCAGCTGTAGTTGCCCACATGCCCTCAGGGAAGGAGAGGGCAGTGTCCAAGAGACTCAACACAAGCCTGGGACTGAGTATCAGGCTGTTTTGCCCTCTATTCTTGGGTGCAGAGGACAGGTGTCTGGGCTGGGAGGGCATGGCTGGGGCTCTGGGGAGGGAGGGGCAGGCATCTAGGCTCCAGAGGGAGGAGACATGAGTATCAGGGCAAGGAGTGATCCTGCATCTGAGCTCTGGGGCTAAGGCACTTGCCTGGGGAGGGTAGAGTGGTGAGTTCAAGTCCTACCCACCCACCCACCTTGGGAGTGGCTGGACAGCCAGCACAGGCTGCCCCAGGGATGGAGTTGGCTCCTGGGCTGGGGGTATGCTTGCTGAGTTCATTCTGTTTCCCCACAGATCCTGCTGCGTGTGGGAGGGACTGACTGCTGCTGCTTCCCTGTGCCAGGTTCCCCTGGTAAACTGAGGCTGCCTCTCTTGGAGAATGGGGTGCCATGGGGGGAGAAGGTGCATTAGTGGGGAGAAGGGGCAGGGCTTGGTGGACGGGTTTGGAAATGTGCCCCTGGCTGCTGGGTCTCCTGAAGCAAATTGTGAATATGCTCCAGCCTGAAGATGGCCCGTGGGCCATGAATTTGAGACCTTTGCTGTAGAGGTTTGAGTTTGCGACTGCTTCCGAAATAAGGGACTTACTCCTTTAATCCCTGCAGTAGAGGTTCTTACATTTGGATTCAAAGGTCTTGAATTCACTCTGCACTGATAATCTAACTGGAGGCATCACTACACTTGGGGAATGTTCTTTTTTAGTTTCAGAATGAAAGCAGAAACTTTTGGAATGATTGTTTTGTGTGATTTTTCTCCGACAATTTCCTGTATTTTTCTACCTAATTTTCATACTTGCAGTTTGGCGTCCAGAAGGAAAGCCCTCCAGAAGAGATCAGTAGCAAGGTGCAGCTTTACTCTACTAACACTGTCTGTGTAATTTTAAAATATTCACAATATATATAGAACTGTGAGCACATCAGATCAGTTGCAGAAAAAATTGATGATATTACTAGAAAAATATTTTAGCACCTTGTGGAAATACATTGACATTTTACTGTAATTTAATTCTTTAGATCCAAATTAGCCTCTATACAGCTCTCTAATGGATGCATGTAAAATGTAGACTTAGTACATCCTATCAGAATTGTCTCTATTGTAGGGAAGGAAGCCCCAATTTAAAGATGAAGAAACTGTGTCAAAAGTTGCCTAAAGTAACAAGAAGAATTAGTGTCTGAGCTGTGGAAACTAGTTCTGTCCTCAAGCCTCCAGACCAGTGCTTTTCAGCTTTTTTTCATTTGAGGACTAAAAAATTCGAATAGAGGTGTGTCTACTTTTGGAAATCTTAGACATAGTCTGCAGCCCCCCAACTGTCCACAGACCACATGTTGAAATCCACTGGTCTAGACTTTATCAATGGACAGGTCTCCTGCAAGTTTCAGATTTTCCTTGAAATGCAATTTGATACACTCTTGTAAAGTGTGTGTGGTTAATTGCTTTAGGAGGATTGTGAAAAAGATCCTTAGTATGCTTTTTAGATATTTGTAAATGTGCCCACTGCAGCCCAATATATAGAAAATCAATTTTGAAAATCCCATTTTTAAAGACTTTCTTTACTAGCCTTATCCAGATTTGTGACCTGAAGTGATACTTTGTCTTTCAGTGTGCTAAGCTTTGATGCCTCCACCATTACTTATTAGAAAAATGAGAATCAAGAGATTTATAACTCCTGTGTTAACGATTTTTTTCCATAAAAATGTAAAGCTGAAATTGATTCATTATAGTCATAGGCTATTTAAAATCTAGGGATGGTACTCAAACCACAAATCAAGTCGCTTTGAATTGTACTGGAGACCTGAACTGGCCCCTGGCCAGGGGGTGTACAAAGGTGACTTACACCTTGTCTGCACTTGCAGCCATGGGTTGGGTACATGTAGCTACATGTTGCAGTGCGAAGCAGGCTGCACATCAGTGAAAGGCTTTGATGGAGGAGACAGCAGGGAAATGTTCCTGCAGCTCTCCTCTGCTAGAGCCTTTTCCTGCTTCTGGAGTCTTCCAGTTCTGTAGGGAAAGGCTGTGTCACAGGGAAGGCAGCCTGGCACTATACTGCTAAAAATAGCAGTATAGGGGGATGCACTGCTTGAGTGCATAGAATACGGTGTATGGTAAATACTCTAAGGTTCTACTCAACTAAATAGTGTCTCATTGCTGGGGCGCGTGCCATGTATGTACTCGATACGCTGCTGTAAGTGTAGATATAGCCTTAGCCTCACCTTGAGCCTAGCTCATTGGCACTGGACTGCACTTGAGAATCTAGTCCTTAGATGTTTGTTTATATCTTGAAAGGGCTACATAGACCTTCACCCTTATAGCAGTCTTGTGCAACAAGGAAAAAAGTGTTATTTCTCCATCTGTAAAATGGGTTTGAGGCAGACAGGTGAAAAGACTCGCCTCAGGTCATATGGTGAAACAGTGGCAGGAGTAAAACTCAGGCCTTCATGGAACTGGCTTCTAATTCCTTCTCAGTCATAGACCATGCTGCCTCTTCAACACTGACCAGCTTGTTGTTCCATAGTCTAATATTTTCATATTATGTGTCAGGAAGGTCTACGACCATCTTCTCTTGCAGGACTGTAGGTTAGAGTTGCCAAATCTTCAGTTATTTGGGAGGAGAATGTGGAACTTCCATGCATGTATTTGTAACTCTTCTGCCAGGTAGAGCCAGCAACAGCCAGGACCAGGTTCAATATCTAGAGGTTTGTCTCCATCTCTCCAACACAGAACTGGCTTGAGCCCGCACCCAGTAACCTGGGATATTCACACACCACCCTTGGGTGCCTCTGAGAGGCAATGCTTCCCCACTCACAAGCACAGAGTTTGAGCATAGAAACTTGTAATAAAAAAGGGAGGGAATGGGCGTTAACTTAGGAACCATCACGGAGTTCATAAACAAAACTGTGAGTAAAAGTCCCACCCCAAGTAGGTTGGGCCATGTCCTTTTCTCCTCAGGTTCTTAAGTGCAGCAATGTAAATTTCGCTTCATGTGCCCAACACTTCTCTTGGTCAGATCCAGAGTTCAGAAGTGCAACCGCAGAGCACATCTCTCACCTGAATTGGGGGGAGGTAAAGAAGCATCTTACTCACTCTGCTGATCCCTCGCCACCTGCCTGCTCTCTGCTGCTGCTCTGCTGGCCATTCATCTCACCTTTCCACCGCTGCTCTGCTAGCCTCTCATTCCACCTCCCCACTATTGCTCTGCTGGCTGTTCATCATGCTGCCGCCGCTCGTTGCATCTCTCCGCTACCAACTGCTGCCATCCACTTCTTGGCTGTGACTTCTACCCATCAATCTCAAGTGATTTCAACTCCCAGTGGTGCTGAGTCATAAATTCAGTCGATTACGATGAGCAAAATACCACTCCATCTGCTGAATATCAGTCTAACACATCTAAGCGAAGCAGGGACAAACTGTATTTACATAGACACACCCAGGGTTTCGCTCCCATTCCAGCTAGCTGCAAAGGAAGCATTCCTTCAGACCCTGCTTACATAGTGTAACTTGATGTGGTAAAACGTGTGTCAAAAATTGAAACAGACAGTAAATAGTTAACTATACAATACACGGGAGCTGTGTCTACATTGGCATCCCTTTCCGGAAAAGGGATGCTAATGAGACACTTCGGAATTGCAAATGCCGCGGGGGATTTAAATATCCCCCGCGGCATTTGCATTTACATGGCTGCCGCTTTTTTCCGGCTCGGGGTTTTGTCGGAGAAATAAGTGGAATAAGGGATCCTCCGGAAAAGGGTTTATTCTCCGGAAAATCGCGTCTAGACTGGCGCTTTTCTCCGGCAAAAACCCCGAGCCGGAAAAAAGCGGCAGCCATGTAAATGCAAATGCCGCGGGGGATATTTAAATCCCCCGCAGATTCCGAAGTGTCTAATCTGCATCCCTTTTCCGGAAAAGGGGTGCAGTGTAGACATAGCCTTTATGTATGGTAGCTTTTACAGTCTGTGGCACATAAAATCAATATTAGCAGATAGTGTGATATATAATTACTGAAGTGCAATCTGATAAAAAGCTATTGGTAGTCAGAAGTTGGCATATAGTGCTGTGATTTCAGTTGTTTCTGGCCATTATCTTGATCTCTCCCTCTCTCTCTCTCTCTCTCTCTGTCTAATTTACCTAGCACAAAAAGTACCAAACCTCTCATCCCGTTCCCAGTGAATTGACTGAATGTTCTGCTGACCAGTATATATTGATTGCTACTGTGATTTGGCAGTATGATTTATGTGGGCAGCCTGAGTTCCTTGTTGCTGTTGTATGTAACCATTACAGAAACAAAGAACAGAGATGACCTCCAGGAACTGAAATAGTCACAAATGGTACAAGTGGCCTAGGGGAGAAACAGACAGCAGCAATTCCTTGAAAGTCTCTGTGGCCCTGAAAAGTCACAACAGAGAATATGTAGTGCTGCCTGCACAGAGGAGCAAATGACTGATTTAGAATGATTTAATTTACACATTACACAATGTGAAGAAAGAGCAAGCATCTCTGAAAATGCAGAGGGAAAGGGAGAGCTTCAAGATATTTATTTGCCTCTCTGCTGGGGAATTATTTTCTTCCTTCACATCTATTACGTTTCTTTAGAAGAACAGAAGCAGGCAGCTGATCTCCAAAAGGAAAACAGAAATATTCTCAACGTTTAGATTAAAAACTTAAACAAAGAAATCCAGGATTTATATCTATCCAGCCTCTTCTGCCCAGGAAGCAGCAAATGTAAGAAGATTCTTATTATTGACGGTGATGTATTTCTGTAGAATACAATCCTAAGAGTCTGGAGGGGACCCTCTCCCCTCATGCTCCCACATGTCTTTGTAGAGAGAGGAGAAGAACCATCTCCATGTCTCTAATGTTGGCCAGTCTAGCCCTGCTCGGTCCCCCTTCTTTCTCGGTCTCACACACGTAACTCTAACTTGCTTCTTTCAGTCCTCTTGGGAGTATACCCTAGAAATCTCCAGCTGACTTGTTCTATTTTCCTGCCAACCCATAATTTCCATGATAATGACAGAAATGTAGGAGTGTCTCTCTTTGTGTGGAGTAAGGAAACTCGAACTGCAAGGCAGTTTCACAACTGTACATTATACAATGCTGTGCAAAACAAATGCATGTAATGGGGGAGTGAAGAGAAACCCTTATTATTCAGTGTGAAGCTATCTTGGCTTTCCAACAAAAATAGGCACCTCCTACCTCTTCGGTTTAGTGAAACATACTGTAAATATCCCAGAGAGATAAGAACATAATTGTGAAATAGTCTTTAATCAGTGCTTTCTTTAGCAGAAGTCAGCGAATACAGGAGATAGGCTAGGATTTTTATTCCATCCTCCCTGCTTCCTAAACTAAAACACCCCGAATGACAGTCATCTGCGCTGATGATCAAAACACTGTAGGTCAGTTTCTCATTTCAGATCCACAGCAGGGATGTGAAGGTTTAACTGGTGGGGGCTGGAGCAGTTCCCCTCCTACCATGGGCAGGAGGCTTCTCCAGCATAGCCCCTGCCTGTGGCGGGCCCGGGTGCCACGCAGGCAGGGATTGCTCTAACCAGGATGCTGGAGCAGCCACTGCCTGCAGCAGCAGGGGGTCGTTCCAGTCCCAGTGGTAGACAGGAGTGAGAGTTCTAGCTGGGCTGAAGTGACTCTTCTGCTCCCCCCTTCAATAGCCAATTAAATGCTGTGTTACATCCTAATCCAGAATTCTTCCATTAACACCAATGGATTTGCACCAGTGCCACTGAAATCAGGATCTGTGGGAAGGAAAGAGGGAGGAATTGGTTTAGCTCCAGATGTTATTGTGCTGGGATCTACTATTCTCTTCCCAAAATTTTTTCCCTACCCAGTGTGATAGCAAGTAGTGGTAGGACTGCTTTTCCCTGTACTGCCTCTTCGTAAAGGGCACTTTGGAAGATTTCATTTTTAGACCAGCCACAAGTCTCTCCTGTGATTAACAAGACCAGAGTCTGGCTAAGCCTCTGCAATGATGCCTGTTTAGCTTTGTGCATTTGATAATGCTTAATTATAGATTAAAATTACACTGAGCTTGGTTAAAACCTACAAATACTATATAAAGCTCTTAGCAGCTGTTATCAGAGGGAGTTTGCTATTGGACAGGAAATACAGTAGAAGCAGAAAATACTTTCAAGATTTGATTTCATGATGACTCAAACGCTCTATTCAATTTAAGATCTTTCAGGTGTATTTTTAGGAGCCTATTCTTTTTAGGTGGCTGTATAATTACCCTCCCTCCCCCCCTCTCTTGAAAGACGATTCTGGGCACTTTTACAAGGCACAAGTACAATTTAACAGCTGAAGAAGATGGTCTGCAGTGCTGATTGTCATTTACAAGTCATAATTTTAAATGCACTTCATGATGCAGTTGCTGCCTGTGGAGGGGCGTGGCGCCGGGGCGACCCCCTCCAGGCCGAGCAGGGCCGCTGTCCCGCCCCTCCGTCGTCCCTCACCCGAGGTCTCCGTCCTAGGTGCTCCTTACACCCTGGTGTCCTGCCCCGAGTCCGGCAGGATCAGTCCACAATTAGGGTTGACTTACTTGAGTCTGCGCCGGCGGGGAAGGGTAGGGGGGCTCGGGCCCGCCCTCACTCCGAGCCCCGACCCAGGGCCCTAAGGTCTGGGGGATGCTACCCCCAGTCCTGGTTGGTGGGGGAGAGGGTCCCCTTAACACACCAACCCCCCGGGTTCCGGTACCCTGCCCTGGGTCGCTTCCTACCTCCCTTGTCGCGTCGCCGTGGCGGCTGGGTCTCTCGAGTCTCCGTAGCCAGGGCCCGAGATGCCTCCGCCTAGCTGCCCTCCGTCCGGCGGCTCTCCTCCCTCTGCTCCAGCGGCGGCGCTCCCTTTGAGCGTCCTGCCCCGATGACGTCTCCGGCCGTGGGGCGGGGCCGCCTCCTACCCTGGGCGTTGTCGTCCTGCCGGGTGTTTGCGCCGTCCGGCGCGGCGGTGCCGAGCTGGAGTCCTGTCCTCCTGGCGCGGCCGGACGCCGCTCGTGTGTGCTCGCGCTCGGCCCCGCCTGCGGCAGAACAAGCCGCACAGCGCAGGAGCCGGCGCGGCGCCGCCGCTTCTCCCCAGCACACCGGGGACGGCACTCGGTCTGTGCGGGGCTCGGGCGCTGCCCCGTCACACTGCCGTATAAATAAAATGGCAAGTTGTTTTCAAGCTCATGCCTTTGTACCATTTGGGTTCCATTCATGGCTGAATCATGGACTTCATATGTGACCTACGGAAGCCTCTTTAACCTCTCTGTTCCTTATGATGGGGTCTTACCAGAATGGTTCATGCATAAGAAAATGGTGTCTCATTATCTCTCAGAATTCTTTGAATGTGTCAGTAAAGAAGTGGATAAAAGGAAACCTGCTGACATCATTTAGCCCTCAGAAAAGTCTCGCACAAGAGGCTACTAAAAGAAATTAACTAGTTCCGGGGTGAGAGGCAAAGAATTGTTATGGATCAAAGGCTGGCTAGGAGATGAAAGAGCAAGATGAAATGGCTAATTTTTATCATGACTAAAGCTGAACTGCAGGGATCTCAAGGTTCCATGCTTGATAGGTCTTGTGGTGTTCAATGCATTTGCTAATGCTCTGGAAAGGGGAGTGAGCAGCATGTAGTGACACCTGCAAAGTTATGTAGGTTAGTCAAGACCATAGAAGACTAATGAATTTGACAAGGATCTAAACCAGCAAAAGACTCTCAGGGGGCAAGATCCGGCCCGTCTAGGGCTTTTATTCAGCCCGTGAGGCAGTTCCAGGCCCCGCCCGTAGCGCATGGCTAGGGAGCCGGAGCCTTGCGAGCCCTTTCAACTGCTTCTATTAAAAGGGCTCATGACTTCCCAACACCTTGCCTAGCAGCCCCAGGGAAGGTGCGAGCCCTTTTAATAGAAGCAGTTGAAAGGGCTCACGTGTCTCTGGCTCCCTAGCAACGCATTAGCGGCACCAGAGCTACGAGCCCTTTTAACTGCTTCTATTTAAAGGGTTTGTGCCTTCTCCGTGCCTGTTGGGCAATGTGCCAGGAGCTGCAAGCTGTTGTTATGTGAATTCTAAGCCTCCACCCCAGACAACTCTGGGAGGAGGCTAACCCCCAGCACCCTCCCATCTGCTCCAGGTCCCTTCCACTGGCCAGAAGTCAGGGGAGAGGGACCCTAAGCTTAGCAAAGCTCCTGGTAGGGTAGCTCTCAACCCCGCCCCTTCCACCCAAGGCTCCGCCCCTTCCAGGTCAGCCCACAGCCTCTTTTGAAATTTGTGAACTGGCCCCCCTTCAAAAATTATTGCCTACTCCTGATCTAAACAATAGTAGCAAAATAGCAGCATGAGGGCAAATGAAATAAAATTTTGATAAATGCAAAGTAATGCGCATTGGAGGGAAGAACTTGAATTGTTCCTACATTTTACAGGGTTCTGAGTTAACTGTAACAAGCAAAGGACTTGCATGTCACTGTAGGCTGCTCAGTGTACAGCTGCAGTCAGTTTTGGATGATGATAGGCTGCATAAAGACTGGGATGGTGAATAATGCAGGAAATACTATGAAGCCTTTATATAACTCAGTGGTTCGGCCTTATCTGGAGTATTGCATGCAGTTCCGATTACCCCAGCTCAAAAAGGATATTGCAGAACTAAAGGGAGTTCAGAAAAGGGTGAGGTGACGGCCCCGCCTGCCCATGCTTTATGAAATGGACTTATGGACACAAATATGCATAACCAAAATTCTTTGGACAAATTACCTCATGTAACCTATCGATCTTAATGTCATAATCCGCTGGATCTGTATTTCTTGTTTTGGTGTCTATATCACTCGTGTGTGTAAACTTAGCTATATGGAGCATGGAATGCTTTATGGCAGGGTTGGGACAAAGGGCTTCTGCGGGCCGGATCCGGACTGCCAAATGGGTTGATCTGGCCCGTGGAGATCCTGCCACTCCCCTGCCACTAGGACAATCAGGGCCTACGGATGGGGGAGAGAGCAGCGCTTAGCAGATGACTCTAAGCACCATGCACTGGAGGGCAGGGAGTGAGAGACTTCGCACTCTCCCCCCGCCAGACCAATTAGGGTCTGGTGATGTGGGGAAGTGCATGAAGTCTCCTCCTGCCCTGTAAGGCCCCTTGCAGGACAGGGGCGGGGTGGGAGGAGACTTCGCATGCTCCCCTCACCGCAAGCCCTGACTGGCCTGGGGACAGGGGGAGTGTGCAAAGTTTCTTCCCATCCTGCAAGGGGCTTGGCACTTAGTCAGCTGCCAGCTGCTGCTCAGTTTTTTCTGCGTTTTTTTTTTTTAACCAGACAGAAGCCGCAAATACCAGACTGCCCAGGCTAATACCGGACACCTGGCAACCCTAATCGCATTTGGGGAGAGGTATCCCAGGAAGCTGGGCCCAAAACTGCATTTTCCTTGAACCTGAAGAGCTTCAGTGTCTGTACTGCTCCTTTGGGAGGGTGGTGGAGAATGGTGATCTCAGCTCTGTACCTTGGCTGGGGGAGACCAGGTGAGCTGGCCCAGCAGGACAGGCTAGTGACAAGCCCCAGAGAGCAAGAAGGTGAGTGTCAGTGGCTTTTTCAGCACTCCGGGAAGCATCCCCAAAGGGTCTGCTGTGACTTCAGCCCATCACAGGTGATGAGAATGATCAGGGGCTTGGAAAAACTCTTTAAAATATCCAGTTAAAATTACCAATAGCATTTTTGGAGGGGTGTATTAAACCTCATGCTTCAGGACTAAGCCAGGGTCAAAACCATCAGCCCAGGTCTGCTGATTTTGAAATAACAAGCAAAGCGTCCATATTAACATGCCCATTATGTCAAATAAGGAGCTGGTTATTTTGAAATAAGAACTCCTGCTTTCATCAGGGAATAAGCTTATTTCGAAATAGTTATTTCGGGAGTTATTATTTTGAAATAAGGTATTTTAAAATAATTTCCTAGTATAGACATGCCCTCAGAGATCAGGCTGAGATCAACTGCGGAGAGTAGGTTATCCTGCGTATACCTTTTGTGGGTTCTTATACCTTTCTCAGAAGCATATGGCGCTGACCAGAGTACTGGATTATACAGGTCTTAGGTGTGATTCCAAGTAGCTGTTCATTTGTTCGTTCGTGTCCCATGTGTAAGATGGGGGATAATGGTTCCCTCCTTCACAAGGGACACTGCGAGATTGCCTGAATTATTAAACTCTTTGAGATCCCCAGAAGGAAGGTGTTATAGAAGGGCAAAACATTTATTACAGTTCTGGTAAATATATGAGCACAATCTGTTTTTAGAGACCTGTAAAATAATTAACAGAGCGCTATGATATTTACAGTGGGGTCGACAGACTTGCCAGGTCTCTGGGCAAGGTGAGAGGAGGGGCTCTGTGCCCTTCGAAGGGGCGGGGCCACAGGCAGGCGGGGTGGGGTGGGGCTCTCCCGGGGCCCTCCCTCAGGCAGCCCTCAGCACCACCCAGAGCATTTTGCACTGAGGCTCTGGCAGTTGCTGCTGCTGCAATAGCCGCAGGGATGGCTGGAAGCCTCAGGCCCTTTTGAATCGCTAGGCCCCTTAGACTCCTCTCACTCTCTCTCCTTCCCCCATTTCCCCCTCCCCCCCCAGTTGGTGGGCATGGTTATTTATACCCTTCACACTGTGCAAACCTGAGCTGTGTTTTCCTTGGGGAAATCCACAAACACGGTAATGAGACTGTCTAGTTCAGTGCTTTTCTGGGGGATTAGCCTGTCAGTAACTCCCCTCCCACCGTCATTCTCATGTTAGTGTTTTCCACAAGAGAGTCAAAAGCTTAAGGAACTATCAGTGAACCACAAAAGGAGCAATCCTGGCAAGAGATTTAGAGCAGCCTTTCAAAGAATAGACTTTAGTATAATATTTTAAATTTGACTAAAGAGCTCTGTAGGTTGTATGCTCAGTACGTTACAGGGGAAAGCATTTGGTTTTTATTTTCAGAACATCATTTAAAACATTGGAAACCTTTAACTATACATTTCATTTTGCGCCTACGCGGTGTCTTGTAGAACACTATGTGTTTTCTGAACTTTTTGATTCAATGTACAACCAAACTTCCAGTAATCCATTCAAATGCCTGCCCTCTTTGATGAGGACTTGACAAACAAGCTTTCATACTAAATTGACTGAAATAATGCAGAGGTATAGTTCAGAGCAGTGGTTTTTATTTGTGGACCCTTTACAAAATTTCAACGTAGTTTAAGGGGTTTGTGGACCACAGGTTGAAAACCACTGCACGATGAGGAGTCTTGGTGGATACTTTTCATTGGGGATTTGTGTGAAATTTGCACATCGTTAATTTGCATGTTAACTATCATATTTCCCAAATAGGGATGTTTTGCGAGATCATGAAGAACAACACAAAAAGGAAAATCTTGTGGACATCTGCCACCCTATGCATTTTGGTTGAGGAATGTGATAGTCATAGCACATGCCTTAACTAGCAAATAAATCTAATTGTTTAAGATTTTTCTATAACACTTATCAGTATAGCACGAAACTGATGTTCCAGCATAGTGAGCAAAAGGTTTGTCTTTTGACTGCTTGCAATGATGTTTGACCCAATCTGCCCTAACTGAGAGAACTCTTTTAAATGTGCTTTTCTTTTTGCATCAGTTCTTTGCATGTTGCATTATACCCAGAATATCATAACCAGTCTCCTGACGAGATAATGTATGCAGTTCTCAGCATTTGCAAGTTAGAAGGGAAATAAGCTGGAGTAATTCATTGAGTTTTCTGTGCGCCATTGTCAAATGACTTCGCAGATTGCAAAAAACCAGGATATGAAACAGACAAATGTAAATGTGCTTGTTTTTTTGATTGTTTGTATTTTTCCATTTGTCCTTTGAAGCTGAATTATCACCTGAGGTCTTGTTTGCTTCTGGCCATCATATTTCTTGTGATACTTTTTTGCAAGAATAGAGCTGTTAGTCTTGATATTTTCTTATGATTCTAATTGGTTGTTCTGTCTACCAAAATTAGTTGTGAAGTTTCATTGGGACACTGTAACCTTTGCTTCTTGTCTTAACTGGCTGTGTGGTGTTGCTGCATGCTATTACATAGCTGCTGTGTCCCATCCCTCCACCCCCCAGACATAGCTGCATTTCAGAGTTTTATAAAATTCTTCCTGTAGATAGGCCCAATGTTGCATTCGTTTCTTTGGTAGAATGCCCACTGAAGCCAAAGAAATTTTGTCTTCATGAAGATGTAGTAGAGCCACATAATTTATAAAGTGCTTTGCAAATTAATGTAAAAGTGTCATAATTCATGCAAATATAGGAACATGATGAGTTTGTCTGTCCTTTGGGGATTATCTTCCTTTGCATTTAGGAACACTGTAGCATTCTTGAGAGAAAGGAAAATATGCATGTGGCCTCCAAAGGAAAGTGTCACGCACGCCTAAAGAAGTAATGCAGTATCCAGACTAGACTTCTTTATTTTCAGCCTTATGAGCTCTAACTCTCTTTTACCCCTCATTAGAACTTTTCATATTTGGCTACCCACAGGTGGCTCCATTAAAACACTGACTCACATTGGGAACGTGTCCTCAGTTATCTAGAATATTAGACGCACAATGCCAGCAGCCCAATCTTAAAACTAGAGATGGGCCTTCAGCTGCAAAGTTTGGTTCTCTAGGCCATAGTTCCCCCTTGTTTGGGGGTGTTCAGATGTAGATTCAAGGTTCAGGCCCATCTCTAAAAAGGATATAATACCATGGCTTGATGTTCTAACAAATACAAACCTTCTCTGTTATAGTCGTTGGCAGTATAGTAACAAATCATTCCAGGCCACTTAGTTTTATTCCAGCTGCCAGCCAGTTCAGATGATTTGCTTCCTGCTATTAACCATGCCAATGCCAAGTTAAGGGGTCTGTTTCCAGGACTGGAAAGTCATCTCACATAGCTCATTTTTTCATGAGAAGAAGATCAGATACAAACTGCACCAGTGATGGGTAAATGTGCACTCTCATCCTTCATTTCAGAGCTTCAGAGAAGAGTGAAAAAAATGATTATAGGCCAAGCAAAGGCTGACTTATGAGAAAAGATTTATCAGAGTTAAATATAGCATTGCCAGCTGATGATTTAGCTGAGGAAATCAGTCTACAAATATAGCTGGTATAAACAAATGTTGATAGCTAGGGCTATCTCTACACTGGCGGGTTATTGTGCAAGCATATCTTGCGCAAATATCTTTGTGCAAGATCTCTTGCGCAAGAGAGCATCCACACCGGCCAGAACGCCGCGCAAGAACGCTGAGCTCTTGCACAAGAAAGCGTGCACACTGGTGGGACGCCGTTACACAATAACTTGGCCCCAGAACCACTTCGGCCATGTCAAAGGGTCACCAACGGCGTCTGTGGGCACGTGCCGGACCCCTGCTGGGTAACGTACTTAAAGGGACACCTGGACAGCCCTTTTCCTGTAGCTGCATGCAGAGGCACCTCACTGGGGCATCCAGACACACACAGCCGTGCCCTCCAACTCAGCCTCTGAGCACGTGCCGCTGGGCACCATCGCTGCCTTGCTCACAGACATGGAGCTGGAGGAGGACCCCACCCAGCAATGTCCCATCACGTCCATAATTGAGGCTGTGGAGGTCCTTCTGCAGGGATCCACACTGCTCCAGCAGGAACTGGAGACCAGGCAACACAAGCTCGATCAGATGCATGCAACAGCTACACTCGGGCACTCCCACCCCATCACCGACAGGCACCTGTGGAGCCACGACACCAGTGGGGACTGGTGGGAGCACCTGGTGCTGGGACAATGGGGCGACCAGCACTGGGTGCAGAACTTTAGGATACGCAGGGGGACATTTCATGAGCTCTGCACCTGGCTCGCCCCTGCACTCCGGAGGCAGGATACCCGCCTGCGCCCCGCCATTCCCATGGAGAAGAGGATTGCGATTGCCCTGTGGAAACTGTCCACCCCAGTGCCACCACTCGGTGGCAAACCAGTTCGGGGTGGGCAGGTCCACCGTCGGCGTGGTCGTCTGGCAGGTAAGGCCCTCCGTGGACCACGGGCTCGTTCTGGGGGAGGGAAGGGGCCAGACCGGGTCAGGGGGGAGGCTATAGGGGCAGGAGGAAGCGCTGCACCCAGTGAGTCATGCTGTCCCTCCTGCACACAGCCCCGCTGGTGGTGGTGGGGAAAACCCCGGGAGCAGAGGGCTCTGGCCTGTGTGGGGGAAGGGGCCATCAAAGGGAGGGTGAGCACACCCCAAGGGCCCATGTACGCACTGTGTCTCATTCCATGCATCCCCTGTGCTCCCATGTGCCCCTATGCAGGTCGTCCACGCCATCAATGACGTGCTGCTCCAGAGGTCATCTGCCCCCATGACCTGGACACCACCATTGCTGGCTTCGCCAGCCTCAGGTTCCTGAACTGTGGGGGAGCAACTGACAGGACCCACATCCCCATCTGGGCACCAGAGCACCGAGTGGCCTGGTTCATAAACAGGAAGAGCTACTGCTCAGTGGTGCTCCAGGCGCTCGTGGACCACCAGGGCCGGTTCCAGGACATATACATGGGTTGGTCCAGCCGGGCCCACGACGCTCACATCTTCAGGCACTTAAGCCTGTGCCACCGGCTGGAGGTGGGCACCTACTTCCCCTAACGGGAATTCACCATTGGGGACGTCAGGATGCCCGTCTGCATCTTGGGGGATGTGGCCGACCCCCTGATGGCCTGGCTGATGCGGCCATACACTGGCCAACTGGACCACAGCCAGGCCACCTTCAACGCCCACCTGGACTGGGCCTGCAACCCCGTGGAGTCAACCTTTGGGCATCTGAAGGCATGGTTCAGGTGCCTCCTGACCTGCCTGGACATGGGGGTGCAGCACATCCCAGAGGTCATCTCGGAATGCTGCGTGCTGCATAATATTATTGAGGGGAAGGGGGAAGCCTTCCTCCTGGGGTGGATGGCAGATGAGGGCCAGGCCTACCAGCAGCCCCAAACGGCTGCCACCCGGCAGACCAACTGCCACAGGGTGCGGGTCTGGGAAGCCCTCCGGGTGATGCTGGACCAGGCCCCACAATAGGCTGCCCCTATACCTCTGACCGCAGGGATGCCCTCGTGCCCCCACTTCCCACTCCCATCACCACCCCTTCCCGCCACCCTTCCCTCACCTCCCAGTAAATAAAATACACTTGCTTTATATAATGCACTTTTATGTACAAGGGGAAGGGCATGCACTGTGGGGAGAGGTGAGGAGGGGGTCCTGAACTGGGAGAAGTGGTGGTTTAAGAGGGGGTCCAGTCAGCCATGAATAAAGCAGCTGAGGACCTTGTGGGAACCTCCTTGCTGCTGTGTGTGGAGATGATCTTTTAAGGTAGGGTAGTGTGTATATTGTCATGCTATTGGTTGCATGTTGAAGTTGACTTAGACTTGCTTCACTTGAACTTTGTCTTGACAGCATTTTTGTCAGTCACAGGTAAAAAGTTGAGTCTGGTTTGGTAAATCACTCAACAGCTGAACCTTTTGAGTCTGCAAAGTGGTGAAGAAAATGTTGTTCTTTGCCATAATAAAATACGTCTGTTTTAATCCTGGCATACCATCATATAAATAAGAAATAAGAATAAGAAAGTAAACATTTATTTCATTAGTGCCAACTATTAGAGGGTTCCCAGCGCACAAAAGTGGAATCCTCTTTTAACCTGCCGTGCTTTCAGAAAAGCCTGGGAAAATAGAGTTTACACAGGGCCCAAAAGGTTAACAAGATCTGACTTCATCCTGAACAATGGGAGGAGATTAACCTTCAGATTAATATTGCTGGGGCGTGAGAGTCCTGGCTGGGGTTTTACATGAAAGAAAGAATGTGCTTCTAAGATACCGTTTGGATGCAGTGTAATGAACCCTAGATCAATGCCAGTGTTTTGAAGAAGCAGTATTGGAAATAATTGCTTTTCTGTTGGTTTTATGCACCTTGTGCCTCTAGTTCAGACCTGAGCCTGCAGTTTAAGGATGTAAAAAGATCAATTAGAAATGTAACTGTGTAACTGTTAAAAGTCTGTTTAAAATCCTAGCAGTTACACGTGCTGTGGGTTCTGTGGTATAAATCTTATATACTACAGAGCCTGCAGCGCAGCTGGGAGCAGGAGCCGGCAGGTAACTGTAATGGAAACCGATAAGCTGATGTTTATTGGTTAACCTTTTAAGTGGTTACACTTTTATATAATCCCTGCAGCAGGCATAGGCCATATGAAACTAAAAATTGCTCAAATTTAATAGACCCATTTAGCATCTTAGTATAGATTTGGTTCCAGTTGGGGAGGATTAAATTAGTTCTTCCTTTGCCCCTCCATAGTATACACCTGTTCTTCTAGTCTTAGCCCCTTTTTGTCCTTTCTGCATGCTCCTAGTTCTTCCCTCCCTCTTCGCTCCATAAATTATCTCCTCTCATGGTAGTCCTCCTTTTTAAACCTTCTTCTAGCTTTTGATGGATTTGGGCTGTAGAGTGTTTTGTCACCATTTGTACAAAGAATGCTGTGTAGCAAATAAATCAAGATTCTGTGTGCTATGGACCGAAGGTACATCATTGTTAATCAGTATGTCTCAATGAAGTAATCACATTTTCTTCTCTTGTCAATACAGCCTCGTCTTTGGCAATGCCCGAGTTAATTGACACTGGGTCAATCTCTAAAAGAGGTTTCAGAGGGGTAGCCGTGTTAGTCTGTTTCAGCAAAAACAAGGAGGGGTCTGGTGGCATTTTACAGACTACCAAATTTATTAAAGTATCAGGGCATAAGCTTTCGTGAGATACTGCTCACTTCCTCAGATGCTGAAAAGAAAAGAATTCAGAAAAGGAAGGGAAACAGAGATGGAAGTGTGACATCAGCGCTAATTAAATCAGAATGGATGTGGCTCCAACAGTCATAGAAGGTGAGAGTATCTGAGTGGGAAATTATCTATTGTAATGTGAGAACCACTCCATGTGTCTATTTAAACCTTGTTTCGGGAGTCAATTTGCATATGAATCCCAGCTCAGCAATTTCTCCTTGAAGTCCGTTTCTGAAGTTTTTTTTGGTCTGAGAATGGCAAAACCCTCTAAAATAAGATTCTAAACTTCAAGAGTCAGTCAGTTTAAAGGTTAGAAAAAATGCATATATAAATTTAAGTTTACATGAATTTTCAGAAAATAAATCCTGTTGGAATTGTGTAATGTGATATTTGTCCTCTGTTGCCTTCAGCTGCTGATTAGTGCATGTGTCAACGTAGGCTTTATTGCATATTGATTGTATAATGTTGCTCACACTAGAGATGGACTGACTCACCTATGATCATGGGGCTGCTTTCATTTGCAGGTAACCGGACACATTTATCTACCTACTTCTGAAGTTACTTCTACCATCATTCATCCTACATCTCCCGCTCTCTCCCTCCTTCCCCCCCCCTCCGCCCGCCCCTTTCAAGTGCTCTTCTCTTCCTTCCCTACAATGCTGATAACCCTGATGAGTGCTCTTGAACAGCCAACATTCCCTCAGAGAGGTGATTGCATTTTGTGGAGGGTGAAGTGACTTTCTGTTTATGTAAGAACAGGGTGGCTCACAGAGTGATTGCAAGCTTAGGTGATTGTTTGTTTAAATAATTAGTTAAGTTTGTACAGCACTTTGGGATCCTCTTGGGTGAACGGTGCTTTGAAGATGACATCATCTATCTGACATGCCAGTGCATTTTGTTTCTAACCCAAGAGGAACAACTCCAAGACAGTTGGGAGGGAAAGAGAATTAACTCATTGTAACAGATGTAAAGTGTTTGAACTGCATACTCTTTGACATGACTAATTATAACTAGCAGCAGAATTGAGATTCTTTTTTTTATTCCATCAAAATCTAGTACATATCAATCAATGCGCTTTGTGGGTATAGGAAGTTCTGCCTTCTTTCTTTTTACATGTATGTGCAAAATTAATCCTTATCGAATAGAAATTCTTCACTACTTTGCAAAATGCACCAGTAGATTAAAAAAGGGGGGCTTGGGATCAGAGGTAGAGGATTGTAGTCAAAGATTCATTAGTTGCCTGCTTACCTAGGAGTTAGAGCTAGTGCATTAGAGAAAAATACTGTACTCAGTGTTCCTTACTCATCACTTTGTGTCGGCCCATTATTCTAGTTTAGGCTTCTGAGTAATTGTCATAAATGGAAGGGATGAAAACTGTCCAGGTATAATCTTGCAGCATAGGTTGAATAACTGTGCAAACGTTTCCACTAAAGAGGTTATAATGCAAATTGGATTTTTTTCTGTAACTTTTTCAGAATAATCTCCTCCCAAAGTTTTATTTAACGATAACTGCAATAGTGCTTCTATTGTGTAAACTCAGAAGTCTGTTGACTTACATTAAAGCTGTTTAGGTTGAAAGTTACCTGTAAACTATCACTTCTGCAAGCTATTTTGTTACTATGTGTTCAAATGTGAAAGCACCTCTGAATATTTCAAGTTTTAAAAGATCACAAACCAAACCAATGTAAAACCATGTTAGGAGTCCTAAAGGAAAAAAATATACTAAATGAATGAATAGATTGATTCAGTTAGGGCATTAAAGCACAAAAAGACTAAGACTGATTCTCTGGACTCTGGGCTGTCGGGTTAAATTAGACTGATATTGCTTATGGGCCCTTGTGCCGTTAGTGACTAAACTCATCTATCACGTTTAAAAAATCATATGAGTGAAGATGTACAGTTCTAATGCTCTTATTTTTAAGTTCTTCTTTTCTGGTGTTGGAATGTGCTGTACCACAGCCCCATAGAATACTCCCCCTAAAGATTCTGAGATATTGAACGGTGCTTTTGTCAAGTTGGCATTCGTTTATTTGCCACTGACACTAACTTTTTTTTTAAATAATTGGTGGCTCAGAATTAAAACAAATGTGACTCCCACAGTCTACACTACCCCGCTAGTGTAAGAGGTAGTACCGGTAGTTCGGAATAGGAACCCTAGTCCGAACTACCTAGTTCGAGCCCTGTGTAGCCGCGCTGCACGGGGTTCGAACCAGCGGGGTTTTAAAAATGGCGGCTCCCCGCTTATGCAAATGAAGCCCGGGAAATTCAAATCCCGGCCTTCATTTGCAAGTGGGGTATGCCTACATTACCCTTCTAGTTCGAACCATGGGGGTAGTGTAGACATACCCATAGTGACTATCATTAAAGCCCTGCAAATCAGCTAGGTTAAGAGTGTGAAACCAAGGTCCTTGAAGCAAACACTTGGAGTGGTTCTCCCTTACAATAGGTAATTTCCTATTCAGGTATTCTCAACTTCTCACCACTGTTGGAGATGAGCCACATTCTTTGATTTAAGTAGCACTGATGTCACACTCCCATCTTTGTATCCTTTTTTTCCCTCCGTCTTTCTTTTTCTCTTCAGCATGAGGACGTGAGTTGTAGCTCTCACTTAACAAAAATGTAACAAAAGCTTATGCTCTAATACCCTAATAGATTTGTTAGTTTTTAAAGTGTCACCGAACTCCCTGGGCTACATCTAGACTGGCATGATTTTCTGCAAATGCTTTTAACAGAAAAGTTTTCCGTTAAAAGCATTTGCAGAAAAGAGCGTCTAGATCGTCACGGACGCTTTTCCGCAAAAGCACGTTTTGTGGATAAGCGTCCGTGCCAATTTAGACGCGCTTTTCCACAAAAAAGCCCCGATCGCCATTTTCGCGATCGGGGCTTTTTTGCGCAAAACAAATCTGAGCTGTCTACACTGGCCCTTTCACGCAAAAGCATTGCACAAAAGGGCTTTTGCCTGAACAGGAGCAGCATAGTATTTCCACAAGAAGCACTGATTTCAGACAGTAGGAAGTCACTGTTCTTGCAGAAATTCAAGCGGCCAGTGTAGATAGCTGGCAAGTTTTTCCGCAAAAGCAAAAAACTTGCCAGCCTAGATACAGCCCCTGTTGTTTTTCACAGAAGCCAGTTTATCCTGGCATGTACTGAGGGGCGCTGCCTGATGCCCTGTCCAGCTCTCAGTCGAGATCAGTGCAGTCCTGCTGCATCCTGTCTCGATCATTCCTCTCCCCATCTTTCTCTCCAGCCCATGCCTGGAGAAAGGAGTTGCAATTGGAGGAGATGTGGGCAGAAGGGACAGGGGTGGTTTGAGGACTAGGGGACCTGCAAGGTAGGGAGAATGGGAGGTGATCCAGGGAATGAGAGTGGCAGAGACCCAGGCTTGCCTCTTATGGGAACTTTGCACTGGGTGGCTGTGGTGTGGGCACAAGACAGAGAGGAAGAGGGGCCAGGGCCAGGGATGGGCCAGGGCCAGGAGAGGTGAGGGGGTGTTAGATGTAGTGTGGGAGGCAAATGTGGAGCAGGAGAGGTAGTGTTGGATAGCTGCAGGAGCAGAAGTTAGGAGTGGGGAAGGAGGCAGGGCAGAAAGAGGGTGATGGGGGCGAGGACTGGGCATTAGGGATATAGGAGCAGACAGAGGCAGAGGGCAGGAACAGGGGATAGAGAGGAGAGGACAATCTTGGAAGTGCGAATGAGCCAGCCTAGAAATACCCTAGCACTTACTCCACACTGCCTTCAGGACCATCCAAATTCACTAAGGGCGCCCCTACTTTTTTCCCATAATTTGCTCACTGATGCAACTCCACTGCTTTCAGTGGGGTCTCACCACTGTAACTGACAGCACAACTTGATCGCTAGAGTCTTAAACTCTTCTGGGTTGCAGGTGCATAGAGAAACTTGCAATTAACACAGAAGTGCAGCACAGACCCTTTGCTAGGCAAGTGAATATCAGTCATTGCTGATGTGCTCCACTGATTACTAACATACCAGAATCATAGGGTACAATGCATATTTGCTGTCTCCCAGTGCACTTTGGTACTTAGATAATTATGGGCTAATGGTACTTAAAAGATAGTCTACAAGTCTTTAAGTGGTATAAGATTGCTGGACTAGTACTAACCTTTTGGTAGTCAGAGTGGTGGTGTATTTTTTAGAATTGTAACCTAATGAAAGTTTGTTGGCATTAATGCTCAAGAATGCACTTTGCAGTTTTTTCTAGCAATCTTAGGAAGAAGCTTAGCAAAGGGAGTGTGTTTCTCCTCTGTTTTGCCTCCAGTGTGACGATTTGTTCCCCTCAACAAATGTAACATCCTTGCTTTGTGTCGACTGGCGAAAGGGTGTTGTTTGAATCTAGGAGGTTTTTAAAAACTGCATTCAGGGATTAAGGGGAAAGGAGGGCTGGAGTAATGTGTCAAAACTGGTTATTCCTGTTCCCAAACCCAGCAGCCCTAGCTACCAAGGGAAATAGCAACCCTCACTGACTGGTGCCTGATTGCTGTTACTATCTCCAGCTCTAGAGGCTTTGGTAAAATTCAGTCTTTTAAAAAAATCATTGCCATTAGCCTTTTCTGTAACCCTCCCCTCTCGCCTGCACTTGAGAAGCAGAGAGCTGTTGGTCCAGCTCAGATCTCAATTTGAGTTCTGTACAGTGTTGGGTTTCGATCGCTATTGGACTGAGGCTTAACAGCTGCTTCAGTTGCTATTGCTGCCTCTCTTTCTTATGCAGAGTCCTGGAACCAGTTCCCTTCTGATCACCCCTCACCAGCCCGTAGCCATTTTCCGTAGTAGCTTCTTGGAGGGACTGCCAATAGCTGGGCCTGCCATTCCCGAGTGCTGCAAAGTTTTCACTGCCTGGGATTCATGCAGAGCACCATGAACAGCCCAGCTCCTCTGTAATACTGTACTGCAAATGACATCTGGGTTGCAACTCCGCCAAAGAGCCAACAGTAACGTAGACAAACTATTATCTTGAGTAAAGACTATGGCAGTTCTGACAGAAGTGGATTGGGAGCAATGGGTGCTCACTGTTCTGGCGGCTGTTGGAGGAATTCAGTTGTGATGTAGGATGATAGCGAGTTTAGAAATGGCAGCTGTGAGTCCCAGGGACTTCTTGGTGCCAGCTGATAGAGGGTACAGATATTTGTGTAAGGTTAGAGGAATTGCTTGGGTCAGATATCTCTGCATAATACTTTATTAGAGGGTGTCATGTTAGGTCTCTACTGAAAGGTTGTGTGACACAGTCATGTGTGACAATATACACTCATAGACTCATAGACTTTAAGGTCAGAAGGGACCATCATGATCATCTAGTCTGACCCCCTGCACAGTGCAGGCCACAGAATCTCACCCACCCCCTCCTAGAATAATCCTCTGACCTATATTTCAGATATTGAATACTTTGAAGACCCGGTGGCTGTGTCTACACTGGACCACTTATTCCGGAAAAGCAGTCGCTTTTCCGGAATAAGCTGCGAGCTGTCTACACTGGCCGCTTGCTTTTCTGGAAAAGCAACGACGATCTACTGTACAAAATCAGCCGCTATTCCGGAAAAACTATTCTGCTCCCGCTCAGGCATAAGTCCTTATTCCGGAACACCGTTCCGGAAAAGGGCCAGTATAGACATCCCAGTAATCTTTTCCGGAAAAAAGCCCCGATCGCGAAAATGACGCTCGGGGCTCTTTTCCGGAAAAGCGCGTCTACATTGGCCACAGACGCTTTTCCGGAAAAAGGGCTTTTCCGGAAAAGCAGTTTGCCAACGTAGACGCTCCTTTTCCAGAAAAACTGAAAACGGAATAGTATTCCGTTTTAAGCAGTTCCGGAAAAAGGTGCCAGTGTAGACACAGCCCAAGATGCAGAGAATCCTTCAGCCGTGATCTGTACCCCATGCTACAGAGGATGGCGAAAAGCCTCCAGGGCCTCTGTAAAGAGTTATGCCTTTATACTGAAAAGTATACTTTTAAGGCCTGTGAGTTGGGAGTGGTCATCAGAGGGTGATAAACAAGTTTCTTTGTGTCAGGCTACTCTTTTTTTCATGCCTGGTTATATGTAAACTGAGTACTGTATATTTCACATTGAAGGCCTGTTTACAGAGTGCACAAATAGCTAGGCTAGTGATTGCAAAGTCTCAGGAGACATTCTCTATAGGAAAAAAACAAGCAACAGGAGATAAAAGTGAAAACAATGGATGGTTGGAACTCTATTTCAGGGGACAGAGGTACACAACCTATATTCTTTACCTAAAGGACAACCTACTATCTAGGGGTATGTCTACACTACAGCGCTAATTCGAACTAGCTTAGTTCGAATTAGTTAATTCGAGCTAAGCTAATTCGAATTAGCGCAGCTAGACTTAAAAACCTGGTTCGAATTAGCGTTTTGCTAATTCGAACTAGCATGTCCACACAGAGTGGACCCTGAACAGAAGTTAAGGATGGCCGGAAGTAGTGCCGGCAGGGCATCAGATGAGGACTTAGAGCGTGGAGCTGCTGTCTCAGGCTAGCCGAGGGCTGTGCTTAAAGGGACCCGACCCCCACCCCAGACAGACAGTTCTCAGGGTTCCCTGCTTGCAAAGCAGTCCTGGCTTGGAGTGCCCTGAGTGCCCACACGCGGAACATCACAGCACTCGGCCATCACCCCGGCTGCACTTGCCACAGGCTGCCATCCGGGAGGAGGAGGCAATCGGGGGGCTGCAGGAGAGCTTCCACCCCGAGAAGCCCGCAGAGCCACCCCAGTCCTCCCCATCGGGGGCGCGTACCCCATTCCTCCCTCACCTCCTTCCACTTACCCTTCCCTAGCCCCCCTTCCTGATGTACAAAATAAAGATAACGTGTGTTCAAAAATAGAATCTTTCTTTATTGAACAAAACTGGGGGAGACTGGGAAGAAGAGGTGGGAGAGGGGAAGAGAGAGGCTGGGAGACGGGAGGGCAACTAAAATGATCAGGGGTTTGGAACAGGTCCCATATGAAGAGAGGCTAAAGAGACTGGGACTTTTCAGCTTAGAGAAGAGGAGACAGAGGGGGGATACGATAGAGGTCTATAAAAGCAAGAGTGGTGTGGAGAGGGTGCATAAAGAAAAGTTCTCCATTAGTTCCCCTAAAGAAGGACTAGAGGACACCAAAGGAAAGGAATGGGTAGCAGGCTTCAAACTAGTAACAGAAAGTTCTTCTTCACAAAGCAAAGAGTCAACTGTGGAACTCCTTGCTGCAGGAGGCTATGAAGGCTAGAACTAGAACAGAGTTTAAAGAGAAGTTAGATCAAGTCATGGAGGTTGGGTCCATGGAGTGGTATTAGCCAGGGGGTAGAAATGGTGTCCCTGCCCAAAGTTTGTGGAAGGCTGGAGATGGATGGCATGAGACAAATGGCTTGGTCACTGTCTTTGGTCCGTCCCCTCCAGAGTACCTAGGGTTGGCTGCTGTCGGCAGACAGGCTACTGGACTAGATGGACCTTTGGTCTGACCCAGTACGGCCATTGTAAGCTCAGGGCTCAGGGTCGGGGGTCTCAGTGGGCCACCCTGATTTTCATGGAAACCTGCTCCTGGGTGGCCAGGCTGGCAGCTCTCCTGCTCTAGATGGCCACTTTCCTGTGCCTAGTGCGGAGTTCGTGGACGAGGTCCACGATGTCTGCACTATACCAGGCGGGTGCCCGTTTCTTGCAGTCCTGGCCAGGCTCCCGAGAGCCGCCAGCCTGGTCCTGGGAAGAGGTGGAGGGCTGGGGGGCATCGGGTGGCTAGCTCATGGCGTGCCAGGTGCAGGGTCTGCTGGCTGGGTGCTGACAGGCTTGCACCTGGCACGGGCACCGTAGCCAGCCCGTGCTCCTTTAAGGGCTCCGGGGCCGGAAGGGGGGCATACGAGTTTCCCTGGTGGTGCCCAGAGTGGCCACCAGCGAAAGCTGGGGAGGGCTAGCCTCCCACTAGTTCGAATTAAGGGGCTACACAGCCCTTAATTCAAACTAGTAAGTTTGAACTAGGCTTAGTCCTCGTGCAATGAGGTTTACCTAGTTCGAACTAAGCGCTCCGCTAGTTCGAATTAAGTTCGAACTAGCGGAGCGCTAGTGTTAGCGCCTATGAAAGTTAATTCGAACTAACGTCCGTTAGTTCGTATTAACTTTGTAGTGTAGACGTACCCTAGCTTATTTTATGACCAGAAGTATCGCAGCTGGTCTGGCTATTGAGCGCTGGGTGGAAAAGTTTGGGTGATCTAACCTTTATGAGGCAGGAAAATGTTTTGTTAAAGAAGATCAGACTCCAGAAAGCGGGATTTTATTTTATTTTATATGTAACAGTTTGTGTCCATTTAGTCTACCTGCTTTTTCTGAAGTCTGTGTTCTTTGTGAAATACATGTTCACAGTGGAAACAGGTAACCCATCTGAGTGCTGAGTGGTGATGCTGGGATGGAGTGTTTCTCTGGGAATAGCAGATCTGTGAGTGAGTATCCAGTGGAACAAGGCTGGACAGTCTGGGGAGGCAGGGGGTTCACAAAGTACCTAGGGAGTCAGAGTTTGCCTATTGCTTACCTGTAGAGGGACAGCAGAGCTGGTGCAGTCTGAGAGGGGAGTGCTGGTGGAGTCAGGGAGCTAATCCCTGGCACACACAGATAAGGCTTCCTCACACGAAGGACATATGGTAGCACAGTGCAGCCCAGGTGCTGCCAAGAAGCATCACGGCAGCCTACCTCTGTTTGTTTCTCCTGTGTTAAATCTGGTGCCTCCCCAGCCCCACATACTCTGGGAGTTCTCCAGTTTCTAAGATTGTGAGTAGACTTCATAGTGAGTGTTTGTGTTGTACACGAATGGTGGAACATGGAAGGTGTTGTGTCCAAGGAACCCAGTAAATTCAAACGCTGCAAACCAACAATGCATTGTCTTTGGGGGACACCAAGGTGCTCTTCCCACATCTAGAAGGTGAGTGCTATGGTGATGACTGCCTAGGATTTGGGAGCAAGAGTACACCAGTCTTATACAAAAGGTTGCCATGCTATGCTAGACTTTAAATGGGAGGGCTCATGGAGTGAGGAAGACCAAGCAGGAATATTTCCTTATTTCTTCACATCCTTGATGTTATAATTAGTGTCTCAGTGTTTGGAAAACTCCGAGCAAACAAAACTCCCTGCTGGAGATTCCTCACAACGGCAGCTGGTAATTGCTGTCATGAGAGAGACATTGTGATGTCACAGTAGGGCTTCAGAAAGCAGCATTGTCAGATGTACTGCAGTGCTGCTTCTAAAATGCCCAGGTGTCTTCTATAGAAACATTGCCTTGGCGATATGGATAAATTCTGCCTTCCTCCTGCTCCAGGCACTTTTAATTACCTCTGTGCTTCTGCACATTGAATTATCTCTGTGCTTCTCTACCCTCACTGATGGCTGCTGATGACATGTGGCATGCTAGCGTGGAGCTGAGCAAGCCAGTCTTGCAAAGCCTTTTTGGAAGGGATGCTAGAATTATTCCCTAGCTGTTTGGTGAGACAAGCACAAGGGCCCGCCAGGAACAAAACATACCCCCTCCCTGACAAGCTGGCTCCTCAGGCCTTGCGCTTCAGAGACTGACTGTTTCCAATCATGCCAATTGGATTCAGTGTGCCTTTTTTTTCTGGTCTTATTAGTGACTCAACTTGGATTGTTTTTAAAGAGCTGCCTACACCTTAGAGAAATCTCTGTACATTCAAAATTGCCATGGAAAAGGAGGATGGGATGGATGTGTGGGAACCACACTGGACTGTTCATAATATTCGCCCTGTGCATTTCGCCTGGGAATTCACTCTTGTGTGGTGGGTGCCTCTGATCTTTTGCCACATAGAAGGGTGGCAAACAGTGGGAGATTTCAACTATCCTCGTATTGACTGGGTATGTGTCACTTGAGGACAGGATGTAGAGATAACATTTCTAGAGACCATTAATGACTGTTTCTTGGAGCAGCTAGCCCTGGAACTAAGGGGAGAAGTAATTCTTGATTCAGCTCTAAATGGTGAACAGGATCTAATCTAAGAGTGAATGTAGCTAAACTGCCCAATAATAGTGATCATACTGTAATTCAGTTTAACATCCTCATGGGAGAAAAATGATAAAGGAACCCATCCTAGTGGCATTTAACTTCCAAAAGGGGAACTGTCAGCTCACAGAGCCATGGACAAACAGGATTATGGATTCACTTCAACACAGAGTCGATTAGGGATAATTTGTTTTATTAGTCTCACTATGTCACTGCTACTACAGAGTTAATGTTGCTAAATGGTTGTTATACAGCTATTACAGAGTTCACATTAGCAAACACTGCAGAGCAATGCATATAAGAGTAAAAGGCACTTGGAATGCTTACGTCCCTCTACTGTGGGGAGTCCCTGATCCTCGCTTCAAGAGTCGCGGTCGATGTGGCTCCAGCTGGGGGAATCCAGAGCACCCTCTGAGGTCTAGGTCCCTGGTGAAACTCACCAGGCACGGGACTCCCTACACTAGTTATATTACAGTTGTTTACCGGGTGTGCGCATACTAGCACAGTCTCAGGGCAAGATGGACACATGACCAAAAGTAAAAGGTGTCATGTGACACTCTCCTCCCCCCAAGGACTTTTCCCACCATCCTCCTACCAATAGGGATTAGTTTGGTCCCCACCAAACCCCCCTCATACAACTATCGTTGCAATTGCATTAACCCAATGTGTGTGACATTAACTCCCTTCCCTTCCCAGAAACCCCAGCAGCCAATCCCTTCCCTCAGACTGTGCTGCAGACAGTTCATTCAGCTCTCTAGGACCCAGCCCTGATGTTACATGCTCTACTGCTTCCTGTCATAGGCATGCACAACATATTTCATTAGGGTGTCCACCCAAAGAATTTTTTTTAAATGTACTCTTTGACTCCTCCCCGCCCCGTTAGCCACACCCCTGACCCCTGTTAGCCATGCCTCTGGAGGCAACACTCTCAGGGCAAGACAGACACATGACCAAAAGTAAAAGGTGTCATGTGACACTCTCCCCCCTCCCCAAGGACTTTTCCCACCATCCTCCTACCAATAGGAATTAGTTTGGCCCCCACCAAACTCCCCTCATGCAACTATCCTGCAATTGCATTAACCCAATGTGTGTGACATTAACTCGGGGGGTGGAGAGGCTGGGGGAAGTGTTCCATCTCAGGCTGTGTCTACATTGGCGCGATCTTGCGCAAAAGCGGCCGCATTTGTGCCAAAACTTGCTGCCTGTCTACACTAGCCACGAGTTCTTGCGCAAGAACACTGACGTTCTAATGTATGAAATCAGTGCTTCTTGCGCAAGGACTCTGATGCTCCCGCTCAGGAATAAGCCCTCTTGTGCAACTGTTCTTGCGCAAGAGGCCAGTGTAGACAGGCAACATGAATTTCTCATGCAAGAAAGCCCGATGGTTAAAATGGCCATCAGAGCTTTCTTGTGCAAGAGAGCGTCTACACTGGCATGGATGCTCTTGCGCAAAGGCACATGCTAGTGTAGACGCTCTCTTCTGGAAGAGTTTTTGCACTAGAACTCTTCCGCAAAAGAGTTCTTGCACAAAATCATGCCAGTGTAGACGTAGCCTAAGAGTTTCCTCCCATGAGCAAAATGAATTTTGTGTTGTGCACCAGTACTGAGTTCATGGGGCTTGTTTGGATGTGCCACTGTGGCACCCAAGTTATTAATAAATATCTTATAAACCTCTACCTTTCCCCTCTGCTGCCATGTCTCCTCCCCTTGCTCCATCAGCTCCCCAGGTGCCTGCTGCCCCCAATCCCCCACCCTCCTCTGCTGTCCTGACTCCTGCTCTTCTCACTGCCCTCAGCCTGCCCTGAGACACCAGCCCTTCTCTCCCCCCGTGCTTACTCCTCTAGTAGCCCTACTCTGATCACATGAGCTACCCTTCCTCATCCCCTCTTCTAACACCTCCCTCTACACACCTGCCCTGCCTCTCTCCTCTGGTGCTGGTCTCTCCCCTGCAGGTGTCTGCCCTTCTGCTTCACCCCCAGAATCCCCTGGCACCTGCACCTTCCCTTACCCCTGCACCCTCCTGGTGCCTCTCCCTTCCCTTACTGCCCCTGCCCCCTTTTTCCCTGATGCCCACCCCCTCACCACTCTCTGCCCCATTCCCCTCCTGCCCCTCTGTGCCCTCACATATGACTTGCTCCATCCCCACCTTTCTCATGCCCACCCCTTCTTTTAAGCCTTCTCCCCTCCCCCTCTAGCCCCCAATGCCCTTCCCCTCTCCTCTCCTCTTCCAGTATCACTCTGTCCCCCGTCCCACTAACACCTCCCCTCCTGCCCTTTTCCTCATTGTCTCCACTTCCCCCCACCCGCATTAGTCTCTCCTGCACCCCTGCCCCTTGGTGCCTTCCCCTTTCTTCTCCTGACCTGCCTCCTCTCCCCCACTCAGCACAAGCCCCTTCCTCTCCCACCCCTCCCCCTCACCTCGCCTCATCTCGCCTCCCTTCTGCCTTCCCGTTTGCAGGGCTGGAGTCTGGCAGCCTGGGCTCCAGACCACATGTTGGACCTGGAGCTGAGCCACTCGGTGCTCGCAGCCCTGGCCCATCACAACATGGCTAGTCCCGCCCTAGCGAGGCTCTGCTCCCCCCACACCCCGCTTGGCACGTCTCCTGCAGAGACACGGCTTGGCCATTTTTAAAAACGGCACCGCAATGCCAAGCCGCGCGTGACCCCGCCCCCGGCGCAGCCCCGGCTCCCCCCGACGCTGTCGCCCAGGCTGACAGCTTCCCTTCCCCAGCCGGGGTCAGCTTTCCAGCCTCCTTGCTGGAGTCCCTCAGCCGGGTGGGGTCTTCTGGCAGGGCCGTAAGTGCCGGCAGTGCCCCTACTGGTTCTGGTGCAGAGCACAAGCGTATGCTTCCCCTCCGTGCCGGGACGGCAGAGTGGTGCCCCAGAAAGTGTGGAGCCCTACACAACTGCATACTCCGCATATGCCTAAGGACGACCCTGCTCCAGGCTAAGCATGCCCAACAGAGTCAGAGGGGTGGGGCTTCCTCAGTCTGCAAAGCACAGTTAACCCTTTTGGGGCTGGTGCAGGATAAGTACACCCCATGACCATGGCTATTAAGTGTATTTATTATTCAGCATTAGTATAACAGAAAGTATCACACTCCGAGAGCACTGGAGTCGTGAAATGTGGCCAAGTTATGCCTCTGATCTCCCTTTTGATTACCTTCCAGTAACTTTATTTCCCAGAGGAGCTTAAATCTCTTAGAAGCTGTTTCTAGAAGTTGTCAAGTGTGTTGGCACTGAAGGGGGCACGTTTTATAGTGTGGCAGCTTTCAGTACAGAGTGTAGCCATAATTTACCCCCAAGACAAGTTAATGGAATAGTTTGCTACCAATAGTTGAAAAAGGGCTTCCCATAAAGATGACCCCCACCCCTACGATAAAGCCGTATGGGCTTGATTTGGCTCTCATGATGGTTTTACACATTTATAAATCTATTGAAATCAGTGGAGTTGCTCCTGATTTACACTGGGGTAAGGGAGATCTGAATCAGTCCATAGGTTCTATTATCCATCCACTCCGCAAGCAATCCAGTCTCTAAGATTAGATTTTTAAAGAATGGTGACACTGTTTTTCTGTAGCAGTACAGCTTGTTCAACTAGTTAGTTAAAAACAATTTGGATTGGAAAGTCTTTGAAGCAGAGGCTACCTCTTACTCTTCATTTGTATATTTGGAGCCCCTAATCCTGACCCAGGCTTCTAGAAACTGCTAATTTGTAAATAAATTCATACAAGTCGGACAAAAGTTTAAACTTGATATGCTGGATAACTAGAGTCAGTGCAAGAATTGGAAGAGGCATGGTCAGATCTATAGAATGTGAAGTGGAGTGGTTGGATGAGAGATCCTGGTATCTCTGGGGCCATAGTTTGCATGGACTAGAGGGGGATAGAAAGGAAGAGCTATCAGTGGTAAGGGAAAGTAAAGCTCAGGGTTTCTGGCACAATTTGATCTGTCATAAATTGTGGCTCTAGCAGTGGGCATTGGGACTAAAGAGGCTATATGCTGTAGGTAACACTTAGGAGGAAGATATTTCTGGATTCTTGGGAATGGAATGGCCACTGTAAATGGAATGAATGTTGTAAATTTAGTTTGATGGGATCAGTAGGAGAATTTTCCTGGCACTGAGAAGGTGTGAGAACAATCTGAAATTAACCTGTATGTCTATGATGAATTTAAACCTAGGAAAAAGTCAGGTTTAAAGCTGGAATTAATTCCTAGTTGAAAAAAAAGTGGTGACTCTATAGCAAAGGTAGCTGGAAACTCAGCTTCCTAGAATCTCTGGTCCATATAAATCAGTTTGTAGGGCATAAACAAATGTTCAGGCAGGCTGGGAAGGAGGATTTAAATTTCCAGCGTAGGTGTATGTACCGTAGGTGGTGCCCTGCCTTCCAAACCTCTGAGAGCAAACTCCGTTTAGAAGTTGCATGTCCATATTGGGCTCTCTTCTTGAGCAATGCAGCTGCCCTTGAGTTAGGCTGAGGGTTGCATTTTCTAGTATTTCCTGACTGCCCACTAACAGCCCCATTTGTCAGATAGTTTTACTATCCCCCTTTGTTTGTCATGGCACAAATATGGAACTCACAATAAAAATTAGTGGAATCAATGTGTGGGTGTTTTCATTCATTGTGTATAAATGGGTTGCTACACATGAAGTCAAGTGTCAGCCAAATCTCATTGGCTAGTATTGATTTCTGCCCCTAAAAGTGGACTGTAAATTTTGTTCAGTGGTGGCAAAGGGCCATGGTTCAGAACAGTTTTCTGATTGGTTTGGGTTGGCATAGTATGAAAAAAACAGAAATGAAAGTTATTGCTGGTAGTTTTGGAAGGAAGAAGTGCAATGGAAGTAAGAGCAGCCTAAGAGTTATGCATTTCAATTTTGGACACACATAATCATCTTGGATTACTGAAACAAAGTGTCTAGCTGTACAAAATTCTGCGTACTGTGGCACAGATATAGTGGTGGCTATCAGATCCTCATCTTCCAACTCATTCTGTCCAGGCACTGGTGTAGAGTAGCACTGCAACCTAGATTCTAATGTGGGCACAGGCCACATTTTTCCAAGAGTGAGATTCCGCCATTCTCACTTACGGAATAAGGTAGAGGTGGGCAATAAAATGGCAGCGGTTCACCAGGGCTAGATCCTGGTGGGCCACCACGACTATATTTATCTGCTCCTCTGCAGCTCCCGTTGGCTGCAGGTTGCCATTCCTGGGCAATGGGAGCAGCGGGAAGTGGTGCGGCTCAGGACACCGCTTTCAGCCACTCCCATTGGCCAGGAATGGTGATCCATGGCCAAGGGGAGCTGCAATCGCTCATACTTATGGAAGCAAGGTAAGTATAGTGGTGGGGGTCTTAGCAGATCAGATATGGCCCTCATGCCAGTATTTGCCCATCCCTGGTATAAGGTGTCTTACTCAGCAACGTCCTTCGCTGGTCCAGAGAGTGCTGGATTTTAGAGGTTTAACCTGTATTGTACTGTTCTGATTATTAAAACCAATTGTCTACATCACTTATATGTCAGAGGAATAAGGATGGTCAGCTCTGAGGCCTGAAATGCCTTCATATTCAACTGCCTTATTTAGCTGAAAGGAAGCATATAATTTTGCCAGGTTCCTCAGCAGTTAATGCCCTGAGCCTTTCCATGAGGCTGCAGCCAAGGCAGCTGATGAAGGCATAATAGTACACAAATGTCATGCATTTTATAGCTCTTTGTGCTACATTGCTTTATCTAATCACTGCAATAGGAAGAACTCTTCTTGGTTTGGGGTTGCATTCTGTACATGATGTTTGTAGTAATAACATTTTAATGAAATAACTTTGAATAGGATCTTGCTGGAGGCCAGGATAAATAAAATGGCCTCACAGCACAGAAATAGCAAGGAGATATCATCAGAATATTTGTAGATTAATCCCATCAAGAGCACTCTTGCTGTGCTTCCAGCAGTCAAACATTACACTCTCTTAACTGTTTCAGCTTGCCCCTTCCAGCAGTTTATGGGGCCATGGAGATCTTCCAGTTTGTCTAACTAGCAATGTTTGCTATGAGATGATAAGCACAAGAGTGATGAAATATTTTAAAAATAATAATTTTGTCTTTCCCACTTGATTTTTTTTCAGTTTACAACAGCCCCATCAGATAAGTCTGCACTTAAAAATCTGCCACATTTGATCCTAGCCACCGGATTAGGGTTGCCAGATGGTTGAAACAAAAACACCCAACACCCCTCCCCCCAAAAAAAAACACTGGGGAAAAATTCTGTTGAAGGGGGAAAAAAGGGAAGGGGAGAAGACCAAAGTTGTTGAGAGAAAAAAAAAAGAAAAAAAAAGGACTCCACAGACTTATTAATCCAAATAAATAAATAAATAAAACAGCATTAAAACAGCATGTCCCTTTTAAGAGTGAGTGCAGGGGAGCAGTTGAACACTGAGGCTGTCTCTACACTGGGCCACTTATTCCGGAAAATCAGCCGCTTTTCTGGAATAAGCTGCGAGCTGTCTATACTGGCCCTTGAATTTCCGGAAAAGCAACGATGCTCTACTGTACAAAATCAGCCGCTATTCCGGAAAAACTATTCTGCTCCCGCTCGGGCATAAGTCCTTATTCCAGAACACTGTTCCAGAAAAGGGCCAGTGTAGACAGCTCAGTAGTCTTTTCCGGAAAAAAGCCCCGATCGCGAAAATGGCAATCGGGGCTCTTTTCCAGAAAAGCGCGTCTACATTGGCCACAGACGCTTTTCCGGAAAAAGGGCTTTTCCGGAAAAGCAGCCTGCCAATGTAGACGCTCCTTTTCCGGAAAAACTGAAAACGGAATAGTATTCCGTTTTAAGCATTTCCGGAAATTCATGCCAGTGTAGACACAGCCTAAGACTTTGCTTTCCTTAGGTCTTTTGACCGGCAGCCTCGGGGAACCAGGTAAGCATGTGGACTGGGGTCGGGAGGCTGGGAGTGTTGGGGGCTGGAGGGAGGCTTGCGGGGGGGAGGGGGAGGAGGTTAGGGTGGGCGCTGAGTGTTTGTAGGGTTGCCAGGTGCCCGGCATTTTCGCCTCTTGTCCGGGGAAAAATTCAGAGAATACCAGACATTTCAGGTGTCCAGTATTCTCTGAATTTTTGTACCGGACAGGAAGCGAAAATACCGGACTGTCCGGGTGAATACCGGACACCTGGCAACCCTACACCAGATTGGGACTCACACGATCTAAGTTCTAATTCCTGGCTTGGTTGTTCACCTGGTAGATGACCTGGGACAAGTCACTTTGCCTTTCTGTGTCAGTTTTCCTGCCCATCCTTTCTCTGTCTTATTTAGATGGTAAGCTCTTTGGGGCAAGGACGTCTTCCTTTGCACGACCTTGACCTCAAAATAGTACAGGCAGTCCCCGGGTTACGTACAAGATAGGGACTGTAGGTTTGTTCTTAAGTTGAATCTGTATGTAAATCAGAACTGGCGTCCAGATTCAGCCGCTGCTGAAACTGACCAGTGGCTGACTACAGGAAGCCCGAGGCAGAGTTGCTCTGCCCTGGGCTTCCTGGAATCAGCCGCTGATCAGTTTCAACAGTAGCTGAATCTGGACGCCAGTTCCGACTTATATACAGATTCAACTTAAGAACCGCAGGCGTCCCCAAGTCAGCTATTGCTGAAACTGATCAGCGGCTGATTCCAGGAAGCCTGGGGCAGAGCAACTCTGCCTTGGGCTTCGTGTAGTCAGCCGCTGGTCAGTTTCAGCAGTGGCTGACTTGGGGACGCCTGGGGCAGAGCAGCTGGGGTCCTCCGCGGCTGGCCATGCTGGGCCCCCCCAGCAGACCAGGGAGACGTGGAGCAGCTTTTCTCGCCCCGGAGGACACGGGCAGTGGAACCGCGGTGCGTCTGGGCGGTCCTGCCGCCCGCATCCTCCAGGGCGAGAAAAGCCCCATTCGTAAGTGCGGATCCGACATAAGTCGGATCCGCGTAACCCGGGGACTGCCTGTAGTAAAAATAGCTCTGCTCATCTTTCTCCTCAGCCAGTGCCACCAACAGTTGCTCCGTGTGAGGAGAGTCATCAAGCACTGTACTCCTTGTAACACATTCCTAATAACGTGATGGCTCAGCCATTGTTTTCTATAATGGGTGCCAAATTCTGTGACCTTGTCTGCTCACGTTGGACAGCTATATGCCACAATTATTGGGGGCAAGATGATGACTATCATGTTTAATATGTCAGTGTCAGACAAGGCAGATTAAGCATGGACCCTGATTTAAAAACTAGAACATTTCTTTGCTTGCTATTTCTTCCCTTTCCTGTTTTGTAGACAGAGATTTCTCCCTTCCTCATTTCTTATGAAAATGGTCGTAGCATCACCCCGGTGAGGTAGGGAAGGAGTGTTTCTAGGGATTACAGAGATTAACTGGTTAACCTGCGGCCTGGCCATGCTGGAGCAGCCCTTTGCCCGACACAGGTGGAGGGCTGCTCCAGTCTGTTTGGGCTCAGCGCCCCGTGCTGCAAGCGGGCTAGAGCAGCTTCCCCCTTCTGTGTGGTATGGTGCGCTTGGCCTGGCCAGAGCAGTCCCCGACTGCAGTGGGGGCTATACCAGCATGGTCAGGCATGCTATGCTGTGGGTGGCGGGGAGGGGACACTGCAGCTTGCCCAGTCCTGCAGCACCACGCTGTGGGTTGGGGGGTGTCCCAGCCTGGTTGGGCCCTCTGCCTACCTACGTTTCAGTGGTTAACTGGTTAAACATAACATTTAACCAGTTGAGTGATTAAAACAGGATTTCACATCCCTAATTGTTGGCTCCCATATATATTGACTTGCTCAAGGTCAGACAGGAAGTTTGAAGCGGAAAGGGGAGTTCAACCCACGTCTCAAGTTATCTTGTTGAAGAGTTTATTGGTTAAATATCCTAAATGCCTTTCTCTGCATTACTGATCCCGCTAGACGTATTCACACTGAAGGAGGGAACTTTCCATAGCTACTTACCTTTCACCATTGTTGCTATGGGTTGATCATCTTTTTACATTTTTACCCGGTTTTTCACGTGGAAATAGGCTTATATTTCCAGACGATCTTCCCCCTTGCCCAGGCACTGACCTAATCCTGCATTGTTCCAAACCGAGTTTCAATCCAAGAAAAACAAAACAAAACATGTTTTCATCAACATTTAAAGAAAAATGGAAACCCTTCCTGAATAATAAGTTTTTCTGAAACGCGTGCTCTCATTTGCAGTGGTACATTTAGGGGCCTAGTCTGGAAAACACATATATAAACATGTACATTTACTCAGATGTTTCCATTAGATTAGATCCTATTTTATGGTAACTGAGAAGATAGTGTGCTACTTACTTTTTAACTAGTACCTATCTTTGGTCCTAACTACCTGACACCATTCATCCTTTTCAAGGTTTTCTCTGTTGCTCCTGCTGATTCTGCAGCAACAGCTTGATCCAAGGTGTTAAATGGGGTTTGGATCGGGCTCCAAATAAGCTAGGGTAATTTGTGATCAAATCATGGATATATTCTTTCTCAATGGCAGAATGGCTAATTTTTTTTCCTCGGGAGTTGTTATTTAGACTCTGGATGACAGTCTCAGCCAGGCTACCACCGTATTAAGGTAGGTAACATTTTGGACCTTTTAAAATTGATCTTTGAAATTAATTTTTTTAAAGGCAAAAATTGAACAGATTCTGGTGTAGCACTACCTGCAATACAGATTTTTTAATTAACTCTCCAACACACATAAGACGATGACTTATTTTTTTTAAACCTTAGGACCTGTTTCCTTTATATCTCATATTCCCTGCTTTAAACATTCACACTAGTGGAAAAGGGAAAAAATTAGGAACCAGAACCTCAGCTGCTATACATTGGCATAGCTTCACTGGCGTCATCTTATTAGGAAGGAAATTTTTTTGTGCAAATGCAATGGAGATACAATGCTTTACACCACCTGAGGATCTTGTCCCGACCTATTATTTCCAAAGGCTTGTTAAATATAATTGGATATAATAAATGTTACTCCTTGAACCAAAGCCCTTTCCTTCCCCAAAGTAAGAGGCACTTGCTTAATCGACAAGATGCCAGTAGTTGAAGAGAATTACAGAGCAGTTAACTAAGGAGAGAATTTTAATAAGTGCTCTTTTGTTTCTTGGCAACAGAAAACATATGACGGAAGAGTGGCTGCCAAACGTCTTATCTGTGTGTTATCCAGTTGTGATCCTTTGTTTGGCGCCTGGGTTCAGAGCCAAGGCAAGGGAAAGCAATCAGTATCAGTGAGTTCCCAGGCTGCACTGAGGCACTGAAAAGCAGCAGGCAAATTTTTGTAGCTTAGCAAACACTTACAGTATTTTTGTAAACCACAGAACAATAAACTAAATCCCTATAAACAGTGTAGCAGAAGACGAGCATTTTAGTCTTGAGTTTAGAGTTCTAAGTGTCTGGAGTAGAACACATGGATTTCCTGGAATCATAGGGTACGTCTAAACTACATGGCTCCGTTGATGGAGCCATGTAGATTAAGCAGGACGACAAAGGGAAATGGAGTGGTGATTTAAATAATCGCTGCTTCATTTAAATCAAAATGGCCGCTGCGCTGTGCTTGTATCTTCCATAGATTTGTGGGTGCTGGGCTCTTTAAAAAATTAGGAGCCTAAGTACAGATTTAGGCTGACCAACCTGATTGCCTTCTATGACAAGTATCAGAGGGGTAGCCGTGTTAGTCTGAATCTGCAAAAGCGACGAGGAGTCCTGTGGCACCTTATAGACTAACTGAAGTGTAGGAGCATAAGCTTTCGTGGGCAAAGACCCACTTCGTGCATGCATCTGACGAAGTGGGTCTTTGCCCACGAAAGCTTATGCTCCTACACTTCAGTTAGTCTATAAGGTGCCACAGGACTCCTCGTCGCTTTTTCTATGACAAGGTAACTGGCTCTGTGGACATGGGGAAGGCAGTGGACGTGATGTACTTTGACCTTAGCAAAACTTTTGATACGGTCTCCCACGTAATTCTTGCCAGCAACTTAAGGAAGCATGGATTGGATAAATGTACTATAAGGTGGATGGAAAGCTGGCTAGATTGTTGGACTCCATGGGTGGTGATCAATGGCTTGATGTCTGGTTGGCGGTCGAAATCAAGTGGTTGGTTTGAAGGCTGGTTTTGTTCAACATCTTTATTAATTACCTGGATGAGGGGATGGATTGCACACTCAGCAATTTTGCAGATGGCACTAAGCTTGGAGGAAAGATAGATACATTGGAAGGTAGGGACAGGATGCAGAGTGACCTAGACAAATTTCAGGTTTGGGCCAAAAGAAAACTGATGAGGTTCGACAAGGACAAGTGCAGAGTCCTGCCCCTGGGAGAGAAGAATCCCAAGCACTGTTACAGACTGGGCACCGACACGCTAAGCAGCAGTTTGTCAGAAAAGGACCTGGGGATTACAGTGGATGAGAAGCAAGATATGAGTCAACAGTGTGCCCTTGTAGCCAAGAAGGCTAATGTTATAGTAGGGTGCATTAGGAGGAACATTGCCAGCACATGTAGGCTACGTATAGACTACATCCCTTTTTCGTAAAAGGGATGTAAATTAGACGTATCACAATTGCTAATGAAGTGAGGATTTAAATCTCCCCCCGCTTCATTAGCATAAAAATGGCTGCCACTTTTTTTCCGCACGGAGCTTTGTCGGAAAAAAGCGCCAGTCTAGACGCTGATCTTGTGGAAAATAAAGCCTTTTCCGAAAGATCCCTATGAAATATTTCATAGAGGGATAAGGGATCTTTCAGAAAAGGCTTTATTTTCCGCAAGATCAGCGTCTAGACTGGCGCTTTTTTCCAACAAAGCTCCGTGTGGAAAAAAAGCGGCAGCCGCTTTTATGCTAATGAAGCGGGGGGGGGGAGATTTAAATCCCCGCTTCATTAGCAATTGCGATACGTCTAATTTACATCCCTTTTACGAAAAAGGGATGCAATTTAGACACAGCCGTAGAGAAGTGACTATTCCCCTTTATTCAGCACTGGTGAGGCTACATCTAGGCTGTGTCTAGACTGGCAAGTTTTTCCGCAAAAGCAGCTGATTTTGCGGAAAAATTTGCCAGCTGTCTACACTGGCCGCTTGAATTTCCGCAAAAGCACTGACAATCTCATGTAAAATCATCAGTGCTTTTCCGGAAAAACTATGCTGCTCCCATTTGGGCAAAAGTCTTTTTCCGAAAGACTTTTGCCCAAAAGGGCCAGTGTAGACAGCATAGTACTGTTTTCCGCAAAAAAGCCCCGATCGTGAAAAAGGCGATCGGGGCTTTTTTGTGGAAAACCGCGTCTAGATTGGCCATGGACGCTTTTCCGCAAAAAGTGCTTTTGCGGAAAAGCATCCTGCCAATCTAGATGCGCTTTTCCGAAAATGCTTTTAACGGAAAACTTTTCCGTTAAAAGCATTTTCGGAAATTCATGCCAGTGTAGACGTAGCCCTAGAGTATTGTGTCCAGTTCTGCTCTCCTTCCCCATTACAGAAAGGATATGGATGCATTGGAGAGGGTCCAGCAGAGGGCAACGTAAATGATTAGGGGGCTGGAACATATGACTTACAAGAGGCTGAGGGATTTGAGCTTGTTTAGTCTGCTGAAGAGAAGAGTGAGGGGGGATTTGATAGCAGCCTTTAGCTTTCTGAAGGAAGGTTCCAAAGAGGTTGGAGAGATGCCATTCTCCGTAGTGACGGATGGCAGAACGAGGAGCAATGGTCTCAAGTTTCAGTCAGGGAAGTCTAAGTTGGATATTAGGAAAACCTATTTCACTAGGAGGGTGGTGAAGCTCTGGAATGGGTTACTTGGGGAGGTGGTGGAATCTCTGTCCCTAGAGGTTTTTAAGTCCTGGTTTGACAAAGCCCCAGCTGGGATGAGTTTGTTGGGGTTGGTCCTGATTTGGACAAGGGGTTGGACTCGGTGACCTCCTGAGTTCTCTTCCAATCCTTTGATCCTATGATTTAAAGGCCTAACTTTAGGCAGCACGACTTGAAAATTTTTGCTTCTGTGCCTCAGTTTTCTTTGTAAAATGGAACAATAATACTGACCTACCTCACAGGAACATTGCAAGGTTTAATTATTGTTTTTAAAACACTTTGAGATCCTTGGATGGAATATTTCCTCTAAGAATAGGCATTTTCTGACATGTCCTTGGCCAAAATTCTTGTTTAGTGAGCTATTTATGAGCAGACATCTGCGCTTCACCTGAATGTAAGTGGTGCTATATTAAAATAGGAATCCTTGAAATCCTAGCTATAGTTTTAAGTGCCCCAGTATCCATTAGGTTGAAAGGTTCAATATTAATGTAAAATATTATCATTAGGATGCAGTTAGCAAAGCACAGGAAATGAGCATCTGACTATATTTTTAAGCTGTCTAAATTGTCAAAACAGTTTTATTATTTCAGAGCTCTAAAATATGTGGTCACCATGGTTCTAAACACTCACATTTGAAAATGTTTTCTGTAGAAAAAAGTCTAATGAAACTACTATAAATGTTGTCTCTTAATGTACATCTGAAAGAGGCACCATCTGTGGTCAATAGGCAGTGATGTTACAGTAGACAGAGAATGTTCTAGACCTGTGGTGTCCAACACACTAGCCACATATCGCTATTGTGCATGTAGAGTGTCACTAGTTGGCTTGAACAATGTGGCTGTTTGGCTGGTTGAGTGTGGCTAGTTCACTATAGTGGCTGCTGCTTCAGAACTGGTTGACACCACGATTCTACAGAAGCGGCGAGGAGTCCTGTGGCACTTTATAGACTAACTGAAGTGTAGGAGCATAAGCTTTCGTGGGCAAAGACCCACTTCATCAGATGCATGTAGTGGAAATTTCCAGGGGCAGGTATAAATATGCAGGCCAGGATCAGGCTGGAGGTGACGAGGTGGATCCAATCAAGGAGGATGAGGCCCACTATTAGTAGCTGAGGATCACACTTGAAAGCAGCACATGAAGAGAACATTGGCAGCCCGGGAGTCCACAGCTGAGCCTGAAAGGTGAAGAAAGCTGTTGGCAGATGCACTAAGTAAGAGTGTGCTTATAATTAACATACTGTCATTTGCTAGTCTTGCTGCTCTCACTAATGCTCTCACTACTGCTGTTTGCCATCCCCAATACCCAATAAAATGCCTATTACTGCCCCCTGTATGGGTCTCCAGGGCCATTATACAAAATTTCATTGGACAAGTGACACAAAGTGAAGAGATAAGGAGAAAAATGGTGTGAGAGCAGTATAAGGAAGCTCTCTTATAAGATGTCCTGTTGCTCTTTTAAAGTCATATTCTCAGATAGCCTGGGCCTCAGAAAATCTGGGTTTTGGCTCTGCAACATATTTCTTCTGTACTCTTGAGCAAATCCTCTAATCCACCTCATGCTTCAGTTCCTGGTCTGTAATATGGAGATGAGACCTCTCTGCCTCACAGGGGTGTTTTGAGGACAGAATCCTTTTTAGAGTCTTACGCACTCAGATGGCTACAGAAGCATCTAGATAGACAGTCTGGGAGGATATCGGCTAGGGCCTCGAGTAAAGCAGTTTAGAGGTTCTACTGCTCAGCTGGAACGACAAGAGTAAGTTAGTCAGTAATTTCTTTCAGATCGCCATTAAGAGTAATGGAAAGTGCCTGCATATTGGAGCCAAGAGAGATCAGAATGGTGTCAAAATTGGCCTAGCCACTCTGTCTTCTGGCATCTAGGAATTTGTTTGTGAGGCTGCCTGCCCCCACTGGGACTATGTTACATCCAAAAAATACATTAAATGAACATTAAGGTTGCAGAGGTAAGCACCCCAAAGATTTGCTTGTGCAGCCTTAATTCAGCCCCACTATGCATATAATAGTCTTTAATTTCAGTTCCACCATCCCCTTTTGCTTCTTTTCTCCCTACCCTGAGTTCCCCGTGTTCCCCACCCCTCATTAGGCTTCTGCCTTCTAAGTCAGGCTGTCCTGGTTTACCTAGATGCAAGCAGCAGAAGCTTTGAGAGAAGCACAGGAGAGATATTCTACCTGGTCTCATCTCTAGCACCTGGCACGTCTGTGTCACCGAACATCAATTGCAGGGAAAGTCCTGCTCAGTCCGTGCAGCCCCTGGGATGGAGCATGCTCATTCAGTCTGTGGGAATGGTGCATGTGCAGCCTGGATACGCACAGTTATGTGGGCCTGGAGCATGCTTATCACAGACAGACTCTTCGGAGAACTAGAAGCTAGACTCTATTGAGCATGTGCAAACCATATTTCCCCCCCCCTAAGGCTCGTAATTTGGCCAAATTTGAGTGATTTGTCATAGGAACAGTAGAAAGCAGATGCCTCACATCAGAGTGATGTGCCTGCCAAATTTCAAGTCCCTGCTCCATAACATTGAGCTAGAGCTGCTAAAATACATTCTGAGAATGAATTTCTTAATGTGGGCAAAACAATGTATTTTCCCCTCATCTGATCTTGGCAACAGCGAAAATATTTTTACTGAAAACATCCATAAAGATCACTCTGAAACAGCTATGCAGCATAGAAAACATCAGCATAAATTATTAAAGTTTGACAGAGTTATAGGCACCAATAAATTTGCTAACTTGCATAACTGTCCATTATATATCTGCTTCCCTCTGAGATGAGCATTTCAGTGACTGAGATTTGTGTGGAAAGGTTTTTGGGCATGGTACTGCCTGTTAAGTGTAAGATACTGGTTACTGGACTGTGGGTATTGTCCCCTCTTGCATGCTTTGTACAGTACTGTATCAGGGTGCATTAGCATGTCCTATAACAATATGATAGACTCATTGCTAGTATTGGTTTGGGAGCAGGCTTAGTTGTATAACATATAGGGTGCATCTAGACTACAAGAATGTAAATGAAGGAAATTGAAAATGCAAATGAAGTGAAGATTTACAAATCTCACACTTCATTTGCATAATTGCATCCGATCGCTTTTTCGAAAGTTTTTTTCGGAAAAAAAAAGCGGCGTATGTGGTTCTTTCGAAAAAAACCCAACCCTTTTTTGAAAGAACCCTCTAACCTAATTTTTTCAGGAATAAGGTTTCTTTTGAAAAAGGGTTTTTTTAAAAGAACTGTGTCAACTGCTTTTTTTTTTTAAAAAAAACCCTTTTTTGAAAAAGCAATTGGACGTGATTATGCAAATGAAGCGTGAGATTTGCAAATCTGTGCTTCATTTGCATTTTCGATTTCCTTCATGTACATGGCTCTTTTAAAAGAGGAATATAGTCTAGATGCACCCATATATATATATATATTGACATCAAATAATTTTGGGGACAGGGGCAACAAAGCTACAAAGAGAAGAATACAACCAAGTGGACAGATTACAGGACTAGGCACCAGGAATTCAGTAGTCTGAATGACGACCCTCATGCACACTGAAGAGCCTCAGTACACTGAAGAGTACTTATTTAGCCCTCTTCACTAGTATCTGAGAACCTGATCCCAAAAGCTGCTAAACAATAAAGTGTGGCAAATGCCCAGCAACTCCAGGGGTTGGGAATTCACAGTCTCTTTAAATGGGGATAATTATACTTGGTTACCTCATAAGGGTGGCAGTAGGATTAATTAGATAATGTGTGTGAAGCACTTTGATGATCAAAAGGGCACTGGAAGAGACAGAGAACTATCACTCCTCCCTCTTTTCCCCACCCCCTCAAACATTTCTTCTGGGATACTCATTTTCAGACAAACACATAAAAGCTTGAAGTGAGTGAACGCCCTGTCTCGTGTTGTACTTGCATTCACATGGTATCAGAAAACAACATATGAAGTCAGAGGCAAAGCATGGCAGACTGCAAGTAAAAGGTGTACAGACAATTTGTGTGTGTGTGACAGTGTATATGTAAGAGAAAGTGTGAGACCCTGTGTATGTATTTGACAGTCTAGCTGAGAAGATGAGAGGTCAGGGAGGAAAAATGAAGTTCAAAGTTCAGGAAATTAAATGTTTGATCTAGTGTTAGAAGCAGAGAATTACACATTGTTGGTGGAGCCCTTAATGGATACAGAAATTGATATCTACATCTGCACCTGCAAAAATGACCTGTGAATATCCACATCCACACCTGTGGATATAAAGCAGATATCCACAAATTTGCAAACTTCTAGATACAAAATGAGTATCTTCATCTGTGTCTGCAAAAATGAGCCTCTGGTATCCACATCAGATACCTGTGAATATAAGGTGGATATCTGTGGATTTGCGGGACTCTAAACATTGGTCAAAATCTGGATTTATCTACTCCTACTCAGAGTATGTGGTGTATTTGTTGGCATCTTTTCAAAACACATTTGGAGGAGAAGTAGCAGCAGAGCCCCCGCCCAGCATGTTTTGGTGCCAGGATGAGAGTCTATAAAATGTACAGGTAATCTGGTTTGTATGCTAGGCAGGGGAGGGGATGGGTGGGACTAGAAACATAATTTCCCAAGAGCTGCACTCAACATGCGTCTTCTTTCTTCCTAAGGAATAGTGTGGTAGAAATGGGGCCCAGAGAACTCTGCAGACTCTTGGAGTAGAACAGGTGGTGGCCAAGTCTACGTTTAGAATAATCTTTTATGGTGATTTAGGATCTTTTTGGATGAAAGCTGCTATTTAAAAGGAAGCTGTTGTCACTGTTACTCTAGTTAGCTATTGCTTCCAGATGAGCCATAAAATGGAAAATGTAATGCATTTAGAAAGGTGCACTGTGCCATCATCCAGAATGACTAAGTGGACTTAAGGAGGAAAATTCTCTCTCTTCCTTTAAACTGTTTGAGAGCCCAGGCACTCCCTGTTTGACAGGGCCACTCCCTTCAGTGCTACTCAGCCCACAAAATATTAGGAGTAAAGGCTGCTGGAGATCCCGGTCTTTCCTCCGGCTTGCCACCTTGCTCTACTCAGTCAGAGAAGCAGTAGCTGTGGAAACATTACTGCTTGAGAGCACAAATGGAACTACAAGTACCAGCACAGCATAACTCTGGAAACTGCAAAGGTCTGTCCCAAGGTATCTCTGCTGTGTAAACATCTCGTGATAAATTTTATAGTTTCAGTTGTATAAAAGACTTTGCTGTTAATTTTCACAGACGGGAAACAGCCTGAGGAAGTTCTGTTGAACAGAGCTTGGTTTATACATTAATTAAGCTATTTTTCTTCGTGTTTCTTGATGGAATCTGTAAACAACTGGTCCCGTTCCTAGCCCTGCTGTTTTTTATCACAGCTAGACTTTAAGTTGTATGTTTGAATTTTCTCCCTTAAACAGATTTTTAAAGGGATATTGGGCAGCTGTCCTTGAGAGCAACACTGTCCCTTCCTGCACAGGTGTTGGAAGTCTTATTACTCTAGAAGTGCCAGCATGTACCTGCTACTTAAGAGTTACAAAGAGATGAGCGTTCCTGGGCTCTGTTTTAAGAATAGCAAATGAAAGTTGGTTGATCAACAGTTCTTGCTGATAGGCGGAGCATACAGATATCTACTTCCTTTTCTCTATGCACAGAGACTCATTGCTCCCGAGAGACCCACAATAACCTCAATTGCCTTCTGCCTGTAACCCTATTAAAAGGGGAAGGATAGCTTTTTAAAATATATACTCATTGTTCAGCTGTGATTGTGCTAGTTATTGTACCTGGCCAGTGACGTGGAGCCTACCAACTTGAGGAATAAGAGCTGTAAGGATTGCATACTTGGAATGAAAACTTTTCTGGGCCTGGACTGCTTTTATTTGTATTTAGTAGTAGCAACACCAAACACATGGGACTTCACAAATAATACATCACTGGTGTGCTTGTTTCACAGCTGCTATTTGCCTTTGTGGGAGTGAGGCTATAAAGAGTGTATGTGTATGTATATCACGTATTAACATAGTATGCCTGTGTACATACTGCTCTTCTCTCTAAGCAGGTATGTTGTGAATGGGTGGAATTTACTGTGAGTAGGTGGAGCTTTAATCTACTGTCAGTCTGGGCCCACTGTAGATTAAAACCTCTGCTTTCCCATTGCTCCAATCAGAAGAGAATTATGATTTCCTTCCCTGTACTGCTGCTGGGTCAGTGCACGTCTGCGCTATCAGTTAGTCAGGACTAGAAGGAAATTGATGAGTTAAAAATCTAATGTACAGTTTGGACCTCCCTGGCCTGGCAGATTCAGAAACCTGACTGGTCCTCGATGAGGGATTTCGTTGGACTAGGGGAGATAATTTCTGCTCCCCTGCTGCCAGCCCCATCCCCCGCCTTGCCATCCCACTGGGCTTCCACCCACTCCCCCGCAGTCCAGCTTTGCCAAATGCCAAGCTTTCCAATTCATCCGCTCCCCCCCCCCCCCCCCCGAAGCTTCCCAGCTCCCCCACCCATCCCAGGCAGCCTAGCTAGGCTGCCCCACCAAGCTCCCACCTGCCCTCATCCAGGGCCCAGCTGGGCCATGTGCTGGGCTTCTGCCCCATCACTGTATTGCACTGCCCCCCCCCCACCCCCCGTTTCCCCATTTCTGTCCCACAGTGCACTAGGACTCTCTGATCCTGGAACATCTATAGTCCTGCCTAACCATGGATGTTGCCAGACCAAGAGTCTTAGTTTACAGAGGTGCAACCTGTATATAGAAAAACAACGAGGAGTCTTGTAGCACCTTATAGACTAACAGATTTATTTGGGCATAAGCTTTTGTGGGTAGAAACCACTTTGTCAGATGTATCTGTTAGTCTTTAAGGTGCCACGGAACTCCTTGTTGTTTGTGCAGATACAGGCTAACCCGGCTACCCCTCTGAGACTAATATATATGGTTACTGATTGTTATGTTTGGTTCTCATTTCAAGTAGCTGGGGAGTAAAAACAGACTAGGGTGTTATATTATGTCCCGTTTCACACACTCGTTCTCACCCACTAGCAGAATAGTTCAGTTTGTTTTGCAAAACTTCTATTTTGCATCTGACCTTGTCTTGCTTTAGTGATAATCCAGTAAGCAGCTAAGGAAATATTGAAGACTTTAGAAAGTCTCACAGAATCAGTTGATTGGTTTTGGGGAATATTTTGTAAAGCTTTGGAATACACAAAAAGCAGGGTTGCAAAATCATAATAGGTTGATTTTGTAGCTCATTCATACTTAAAGGGAAATAACGGGAAGCTGCCAAGCTAATTCCAGATTGAAAATGTGCATGACATATGTTTATAACATACGGGTTTCCACTGATAAGCACTTAAGCTGGTCAGCACCTCTTTTAACTGATTCATCTGAAAATATTTCCAAGGAATGCGAGATGACGCTCATGAGCCAGTTTTCATTAGTAGACTTTTTAAAATTACCTTTTTATTTGCTTTCTTGTGGACCTGATCCTGTGTTATATTAGGAAAAGACGTCATTGAAATGGAATAGCCTGTACAAGCATGTGACTTACCAAAGTGGAGGATGAAATGCAGAGGGTTTTGACACTGATCATTTGTTTGTATGGTTCTTTGTCAGTCTATCTGATGTACAGTGATGATCATAGCAGAGGTGGGGAAAAATGAGCTTTTCTTTTGGGATTGAGGGGGCTTCTTTTCATTTTGCTCCCCAACTAGAAATAAACTGTTTTCACCACTCTCATTTGTTTAAATAAAACAGAAAAATTGAAAATGTCTGTTGTGGGAATATGTGCCTAGATACCTGGGTGATGGCACATCATGTTAACTGGAGGGTGAGAGAGTCTCAGACAAACAGGTGAAGCAAAAAGAGTTAAAAAAATTGTCTCCCATAGCACAGTGAGAGCCACCTCCATCTTATGTATTCAAAAATGTAATTAGAAATACCTGGTATTGGCCACTGTTGGAAGACAGGACACTGGACTAGACTAGATGGACCATTGGTCTGACCCCATGTGACCATTCTAATACTCTTATACAGAGCTTGGATGTATTTGCCCCCTCCCAGGCCTGACACAGGCCTCAGGCATCCTGATGGAGACTTGCTCTCTGCAGAGTTAGTAACAAAGTAAGAATATACAGTACAATTTAAACCTGACCAGTGTCCATTAAGAGACTTGTCACAAGATGTCAGAACATGATGTTATTAGAGCTAAGTGGGTTTAATAGTGACTTAATTTTCTATTTTTTTAAATTTAGCAATAAGATACAGTGTTCCTGTCAGTTAATTGCTAAGTTACCTGCCAAAATAAACTAAAGTTTTTAAGTGCCTGAATAGCCCCTGGAATCATTACTAGAGCTGCCTTCCACTACTGAAATCTGAAACGGCGCCGGGTTGTTCTCCTTTTTTTGCAGTTGTGACTCATTGGCTTCAAAAACTTCTCTCATGATTTCAAAGGGGCAATTAAACTGGTGCCAGTTTTGACTAGTCTGTGGCATGCCAAGATCATTGCAATAGGAAAAAAGTGGACAACTGTACCGGACCAATACAACTTATTATCAAGGGTCTTGAAGAACTGATAAGTTAGTTTTGCAAGCTACCACCATTTTAGGTGCTGCCTGATAATATGCTGCCACTATCCTATGTCATTCTGTTCCTTAAATGTAATTAATTGAATGTAATTGGAAATCTTGCCCCTGCTATGTCCATGTGCCTGCAAGGGTCCTGACTTGTGTTTCCTCTGTATGAAATATAGTCTCTCTCTAAAGAAAGAAGCCAATAACATAGATATCATCTTGCTAAGCTATCACTCTTCTGGCTTTTTAAGATAATGGATCACTGCTGGGTGTGCGCTGCTGATGTGTTAATTAGAAGATAGCACTGACCATAAAAGAAAGGTCTCAGCAGTACTGTCAGATTCATTTAATTATGAGACAAAGAGAAGCCAACACAGCATATTTAAAGCTGCTTTTAGTAGTAATGTTGGCAGTGGATGAGTTGGTCTGATGTCATTTTTGGCAGCCCGGAGCAGGGCCCTGATTTCTGCCACATAGAAAGGTAACCTCCTGTTCTCAGTTTTGTTTTTGACAGACTTTGACTCAAAGATTGCTTTAGGCCTCTCTTGGACACTTAACTTCCTCAGGGCTCCACGCACTAATTTATGTGTCCTAGCTTAGCCTGTAACTGATTGCAAGTGTCATCCCATAAGGGATGCTGGAGAGAATGATGATCTTGGTGCACTGATGAGAAACATTTGAGTCTTGTTGTGAGAGTGTATGTGTTAGTTCTTTACCTCTGTAACAGGAAGCCTGTCATGGGGAATGGATGGAGAATACTCTAGTCAGAGCGAAGCAGAGAAAGTGGCTTTAGGGACAACACTGTTTCCTTATTCTGATAAAATTCCATGTTCAGTGTTTGAATCAAGTGACCTTTTTCTGTGATTCTTTATCACTTGTCACATGACACCATTAGGAGAGTGAATACAATAGCATGTGGCTTGTTTTAATGTGAGGTAATGGCAAGGGTGGAGTTTCCTTCATTATATGCCACTTTGAAAGCTCTTGAATAGAACAGCATGTATTTTTATAAAAGCACAAAAAATGAGTCCAGAGACCAAGACAACACTCAGACTTCAACCCTGCCGATCCTGTCATATCACAAATTATTTCTGTCCCAGAGCTGCTGTAAAATGTTCCTTTTTCATCTGGGAAGAAACATTTCTACAAAGAGTCTCTACTCTTCATTGGAGAGAAAGGGTCAAAATCCCAGAGGAGGAAAGTAAAGAAAAATATCTAATTTAAAGGAATTAATTCCGTCTTCTTCGTCTCTATTCATTTTCATCACTTCATGCACGCCCTTTTTTGGCTGTATGAATGTATAATATGATAGGGTGATATCTTGGTGAACAATTCCTAACATTTAAATCCTGGCCTCATTAGCATAAACATGGCTGCCGCTTTTTTTCAAAACGGAGTTTTTTCGAAAAAACCCAGCAGTCTAGATGTGGATCTGTTGAAAATAAACGCTTTTTCGACAGATCCTGTATTCCTCAAAAAATGAAGTTTACAGGATCTGTCGAAAAAGGCTTTATTTTTGACAGATCCGCATATAGAGTGCAGGTTTTTTTAAAAACTCTGTTTAGAAAAAAAGCAGCAGCCATGTTTATGCTAATGAGGCACTGGATATTTAAATCCCGGCTTCATTAGCAATTTCAACGTGCCTAATCTACATCTCTCTGTCGACAGAGAGGTGTAGTCTAGGCACACTCTGGACGTCTTTTTTTGGGGAAAAAGCAGGTATCATATCTAATATCAAAGAGCTGTTGGCTTTCTCTGTATCCCATCCTTTCTACCTATGCCCTAATCTTGTAGATACTTAGGCCAGCTCTACACTAGGCGGTGATGTCGAACTAAGTTATGCAACTCCATCTATGTGACTAGTGTAGCTGGAGCAACATACCTTAGTTTGACTTACTGTGGCATCCCTACTGTGGGGGGTTGACAGGAGAAGCACTCCCGTTGATTCCCCCTACTCTTGTCACTCTGGTGGAGTACTTGAGTCAGCGGGAGCATGATCAGCAGTTGATTTAGTGGGTCTTTACTAGACCCACCAAATTGACCTTCTGGGAGATCCATTTCCACAGTGGTAAATGTAGACAAGGCTTAAGGCACATGTTTAACTTTAAGCAAGTGAGCATTTGCACCAAAGTCAATAGGAATATTCATGTGCTTCAAGTGAAATGAATTCTAGAATCATAGTTTAGATTTCAAGTGTTTTGGGGCAGAGCAATCTTTAATGCAGTTGTAACCACCACCAAGGTGGATTTGAACCTGGGACCTCAGGAGCTGACTATAGGAGCCTCTACCCTCTGAGCTAAAAGCTAGTGGGTTCCTAGCCCATGCTGTAGTGGTCTCTTGATCTTAATGTTGTAGTGGTCTAGGTGCCACTTGCAGTACTCAGTAACCACACTAGGTGTGTGGGTTACACAGTATTTTGCACAGCACTGAATACATTATTGGCACTCAGATAATACTGCAAAATCCATCTTCGAATGATGAAAGTGCACTGACCTTCTGCAATTGGAACTGCAGAATTGTATAATTCTGCAAAATGTATGGTGCAGTATTCTTGGCATTTCAGATCAATACATTTAGTCTTTAATTACACTGCCGGGAAATAAAGTGCTGAGTCACATAATCTTATTGTTGTAACAACCCAATAGGCTCATCCATTAGTGCACACTCTGTCCTTTTGTGTCCAAAAATAGTTTGGAGTAGAGATTATTTTTTTCAAGGCAGACTACACTAAAATACACATTTTGAGATGATAAAAAGCAAGGGAAACAGGATTCCATTTAATCAATATCTATTATCATAACCTGACTAACTCTGCTCTCTTCTAGTAGTAGCAGCAACCAGCCTAGTAATGATTTTGCTCTTCAGGGGCAGAATAATTGAACCATGATAAAAATAGAATTCCCAGATCATAGCAACTGTATAGAATGAGTTATCTCTGCCTCATCATGTAACTTGGTCCTTAGAGGGAAAAGAGCAATTTGAATGTTAAATAACAGCCAGAATCAGAAAATTAAAAGAAAATCTAATAATGAAATACCAGAAAGTAATTAAAAGCAAGGAAAGGAGGGCACTGCCGCTTTTCTTTTCCTAGTTGAAATGTCACTTTCTGGTGCTCTTCAGAGCCAAATACGGTACTTGTATGGCCTCCATGAATACAGTGTCTGACTCCCAGTTTCTGAAGTGTTTGATTATCCTCACAACATTTTCTCCAACATAGGGCAGTGTCATTATCTCCATTTTACAGATGGGGACTTGAGGCATGGAAAGATTTGCACGTGTTGTGTTTGGAATCTGTGGGAGAGCAGAGAACTGAACCCAGGTTTCTCAAGTCAACACCTAAATCACTGGGGAAGTCTTCTTCTCTTACCAGCTCTGGTTAAGAATTTGGGAAGATGAAGACAGAAGGAGTTCTGTGAGGCCATCAGAGAATGAAACCTTACGTTCAAAGATATTTTGGTGCCTAACTCCCATTGAGTTCAACAGGGTTTAGGCACCCAAATCTTTCTGGGGATAAAGGTCTATGAGCTTTGCAATTGACTTAATAGGGAGTAGGATGGCCCCCTCCCCCACTGAGCTATTCTGGAAGCAGCAGTAATTATCCCAGTGGATATTAGCAGTGTTCTTCACCAGAAAAAGTGTTTCAAAAGCCAGACATACAGCACCACAGAAATGAAAACACTTCTGTGGCAGCAGCCAGCCAGTGAACTGAATGGCAAGCAAATATCTTGGCCAAGAACACCCAAACAAAGGCTTATTCTTACCAGAAGTGCTGTGAACTCTTTAAAGCCAGTTCAGGCTAAGCAGAATCTCTGTTTCATTGTTTCTTTGAAAGAGGGCCGTACCCAGAGATAATTCCAGTTGAGCAGAGAGGTCCAGTATCCAATTTATCAGTTCAAAAGGACCCCAAGGGAGTTAGGCAACTAACTAGGCTCTTTGGGAAATCCCAGTCTAAATTTTGAGCACATGTAAACAAGTAATCTTCCATCCTCTAAGGTATCATCCATTATCCACCTTGTAATAGACTGAGAACTAAGTGCACTTGAATTGTCCAGCATGACTTTAGAAAATTAAGTTCTGTGTAGAAATCAGGGTTTTACTTTTGGGGGGATTCATAACCTTTCAGAGTGAAGCCATGTACTATTTAGCTTGATTATGTTGTCTTACAGAGTTCAGGGAATTCTTTTTAGGTTTTTGTTTGCTTGTTCATGTTTTCTGTTTGATTGTTTAAAAATATTTCAGTTGTTGAGTGTGTGAATTGAATGGGAAATGTGATAACTTATTAAGAGTTCCAAATCTTCAAGTTAGATGTTGTAAGTAGTTTGTTGTTGTATGCGAGTTGCAATGTATATTTTATACAATATAATGTGATCTAGGGATATTATTCACAAATATACAGGTTGAACCTCTGAAATCCGGGACGCTCTGGTCTGGCAACATCCGTGATCCAGCAGGACCACAGATATTGCTGGATCAGAGAGCACCTATTTGAGAAGTTACTTCTTATCACTAGGCAGGTATTTGGGTTATGTCTGAAGCATGAAGATTGACACTCTATACAATTTGATCCTAACAAACAGGTACAGATGATGGTGGTAACTACGGCTGATTTGAACAAAAATAAGAGAAAATAATTGGCTGAAATCTCAAGTGTATGCTTTTAATGTTTTTTTTTAAAATGTTGATTCTGAAAATCTGCTGTAGTTGTCTTTGCTGAAGAATAAACTTGTATGGCTGATAGGTTTTAGGGGTGTGAATCAGGCTCAATTTATAAAGCCACAGACAGGGTGAAAATATGTCACCAGAAGCTCAGTATGCTGTAACATCCAGTTTTACAAAGCACTACAAAGCTGATCCTTTGTTATCAAAGGCTCATCTGCTGTGGAAGTTATTTTACATAGAGGATAACAGGAAGCTGAGCACAGTACTTTAATTCAGTTGAAAGGTTCTGCAGATGTCATCAATTAGAGGAGAATTTGTCACTTTGTTCTTCAGACAGAAAAGCAATAATTCTGGTACCATTATTCTTGGTCATAAATGTTATAGAAGCAAAAAGATTCCCTGTGTTATTATGGATCTTTTGGTATGAATGAAAAAAAATTGTGAATGAAAAAATGAGTAAAATGAAATACAGATGGTCATAGGACATTCTTAATGAGGAACAGCTAGTTGCTGTACCTGAAATGATCAGAACGTCATGGGCTAACTCCCTTTGAACATGTCTAATGTCATCCCATTCTTATATATGAATTGAAACTTGAATCACATACATATTTCTAATGTGTTTGACTTTCTGAAGTTTTTCAGTGATACCTTTATGGATGAAAGAAATGTCTTAGCCTGATCCTGTAAATAAAAATGTGCTTTGTGTTCTTGTTTTGCTGATTTGGGGCCCAACCTATTTTTTGTATTTTTCCAGTCACAGGCACCGACTTACTTTTGTTTTTGTTGGAAGATGCTCCATCCTCACTCCATCCTAACACCCTGATCCCCTTCTGCTGAGGTTCCTCTCCCCTACTTTTCTCTGACCCCACCCCAACTATCTCCCACCTGTTCTTTTCCAGGGACCTTGGGAAGAGGCCTCAAAGCAGCGGAGGGTCTACAATCTGTGGGTGCTGAGCAGTCCCCCCCTTATACCCATGGGTGTTTGAGCCCTAGTGCACCGACAGGTGCTCCCTGTGTTTCCAATCATCTCCACTTCCTTGCGGAATACAATATGGTCTCAGGACATATTTTCTGTTTCTCTAGATTCTTTTGGATGGCTTTTTTTTTCTTAGGGCCATATTAGAAATATTTCCCTTTTTTAATATCAGTTATACTGATGCCTTCTGAGAGTGTGGTTCATCCCTGTAGCTAGTTAAGGAGAAGCCTCACTAGGAATGTTTATACATTTCAGCTCTTACTCTCATTCACCCAATCCAATTTTTTTTCCTCCTCCAACTTGGGAAGAAATGAGAAATCTCTGTCCAAACTCATCATAGCCAAACCACTGCTGAACTGGGCTGATACATTCCTGTTCTGTGCTGAAGCCAAATGGTTAGTGATATTGCAGACAAGTATCTCCAGATACTACCTGAGATTTAAAAAACAAATATTTCCCAATTTTTTACTTCACATTAGAATGTCTTTTTCCTGCTGAATTGATGTGTAACATTTCACAACTGCCTGGCTGGCTCTCTCCTTCCAGAATCAGAAATGCATCGTCCTTCCCTAAGCTGATCAGACACAGTGAGAACTCAGTGCTGACCACCTCATACGTGTGCTTAATAGTGACCACAGAACGAGAGAGCTCTTGATATGAGGAGAGAACATTACCTAGTCTATATATCCAACCAAGGAGCTTGTTTTCAGAAAGCCCAACCACTGAGGCTGTTCATAACCTACCTGTATGTTTATCGTGAGTTAGAATAGTCACATTCAGCTTCTGGTGTGTACATTACTGTATGTTGGTAGAAACACAAACACAAGGAATACAAGTCCTGGACTGAGCCTGTTTTCTATGCAGAGCTGCAGGGTGGGAAAGGAAGTCCTTTGCACCACCAGTGCTCCCTTTGTTAGACCCAAGCAGGGCTCAGCATAATCTAAAAAAAAAGCCTGATGTAAAATCCACGGACATAACTGAATTCTGGATCAGACCCTGAGAGAGACAGAACTCAGTAGTCCTGTATGTGCAAAATGATGCAAGTCTGGCCTAGTATCCCATGCAGATTTACCAAGCTTCACTTCTGCAGTTGAAATAGGCATTATAGACAAATAATGGTTCACATCTTCACAGTATTGTGCAAGGGTTTAGCCATTTTTCACTGCTAAACATGAGCAACCTTAGGGTACGTCTATACATCAAAGTTGTATACCCCGCGTCTTTGGAACGTGTCCGCTATTCTGAAATATAGCGGACACATTTCACCATCCCTGTAAACCTCATTGTTCAAGGAGTAAGGGATGGCTCGAAATAGCACTTTATTTAGAAATAGTCTTGAGATAAGTATGCAATTTACGTAGCACTAATTGCGTATCTTATTTTGAGTTTAGAGTGCAGTGTAGACATAGCTTTACAGTCCAATACTTTGCAAACAGGCCTGATTGAGACATATCTTCCTCTAAGGATTGTACTCAGACTAGTATGCCCAACTGGATGACTTCTCTTTAGATTATGTTTCACTCAGGAAGTTAATGCATGCCACCCAACATCCTGCGTGGGTGATAGATTGGAAGCCCTTTGCATAGCACCTTCTACAGCGGGTTGCTGGCCAACATGCTGAACAAAGCAAAGGGAGACCTGGTGCTTGCTCTCTGCAAGACAAACTATTTACAAGCTCAGACTGAAAGGCTTTGCCATCCTCATGCAACACAAATCCCCCTGCAGCCAGTGAGCGACAGAGAATTATTGGAGCCTGGAATTTGAATGTTGTTGACGTGTACTGTCCAATGACACGTGCATTAAACACTTCCCTCCCTTGTCTAGCACAGGCTCTCGAAAAACATAATGACAGACTGTCACCCTACCTAGGATGTCCTGGATCTGTTAGTTTGACTTGTTTCTGCAAACTGCCTCATTTCTCAGTGTGTTAAATCCCTCTCATCTTTTTTTGTAGTGCATTTCTTTGGTTCCTTTTCAGACTCCTCTTTAATCTGGCTTTCAATTAGAGAAGGAAAATGTAAGATGCAGTAAAACTTGTCTTAAGCAACTACCCATGAAAACAGTTGCCTAGCAGAGGTTGGTCTTCAATCCCAATGCTCCCAGAACTTTTTTATTTAGCTTTCAGCTAATCTATAGTAGTTGCTAAAGCTGGAGTTACCCATTGGAAGCTGGTCTTATGAAGGCAGGCCTGATCAGCAAAGCCAGCAAAAAGAAAGAAATGAGCATTGTCTTCTAAGACACTTGAGATTGTACTGCCTACATATTGGGAGAGTTTAGAAAGCAATGATATTGACATCCATTGTATGCATGCTATATATTACATTTTAAAAGCAAGAATCATGGTTGACAAAGTATGGCAAGATATGCAACGTCCCAAATGAGACTAATAAAAATGACATTCTTTTTTTCTTTGCACCTTTTCCCCCCTCAAATATTCTGTATGTTTCTCTTGAGTGCATGTAACTCCATAATTTAAGTGTGTAAAAACCACAAAATCTGGTTCTGGCCCCTCCACTAATTGCATGTCAGCTGACTACATAATTCAGTTCATAGGCCATATATTGCATAAATCTGCATTCTGAGATACAAATGTGGCCCCTTATCAGCAATGTATCTGTGGATAACTGAGTAGCTAGGTAACCGGCAAAATGTTCATTTAATGAAGTGTTTGACTTCAGAGCTTTTAATATGGGAGGCAAAACTTAAGGCTATATGTGAAAGAAAAAGAGGTTGTGGTGAAAATCTTCACAGCTTTGGCACTCTTTTGTGCTCTAAATGGTTAACTTTGATATCTGCTTATATGTGATGTAGCCTCATAATGAGGCTCATAAGCTGAAAGCAATACATGTCTGTATGGAGTCCCTAGAGCCCTCTGACACAATGAAAGATAGCAAACCCCCTGAATGCTTTTAGCTTAATATATTTTTTTTTGCTTTTACAATGGCAATTACACTAAATATGAATCATTAGAATTTTAAATTGGTTGTAAGTAATATCTCTGCCTAAATATCTAATATAGATTTTAAGTCAGTTGTAAATAACAAGCCTGAATCTAACCTTCATGTATAATGTTATATATGTTATAATGTGTCCTGTATTGGCTCTGTTTTCCTGAAATAGATGACGTCTCTCTCAGAGGCTGTGTCCAGACTCAGGGGTTTTTTCGAAAAAAGTAGCTTTTTTTCTAAAAAACTTCACCTGCGTCTAGACTGCAGCCACGTTCTTTCGAAATTAAATCGAAAGAATGCAGCTTTTCTTTCGACGGTGGTAAACCTAATTCCACGAGGAAGAACGCCTTCTTTCGAAAGTGCTCTTTCGAAAGAAGGCGTTCTTGAAAGCAAACTCACTGGGTGCTTTCTTTCGAAAAAGCGGCTTGCTTTTTCGAAATTCCGCGTGCAGTCTAGATGCTCTCTTTCGAAAGAGGCTTGCAGTCTAGACATAGCCAGAGGGTATAGGAAGAGGGAGCACTGAGAGAATGGAGAGGCAGCAGGCATAGGCTGTTGTTCAGGGAATATATTCATTTTGAGGAGGTCTTGATTTGTAATAGTGTGTGTTCTTCTGTAGCCATTATTTAACACCCGAGAGGACATGGCTAAAGCCAATTTGCACTTGTTCAGCTGGGGGGTATCATTGCTAGTGTGATCTGTAGAATAATTACCTTTTGAGTTTCCTTTTTCTCCTCTCACTAGTGTGACAGTGCTTTGCCCTTGGCTGTGAAAAGCAGAGCTGAAACAGGTGCACGCAGACTGCTCAGGCTGTCTTCACACCAGTTGGCTGAGGGATGAAAAATGCCAGCTCAGTTCTTTTTCTGTCCTCAACTTTTGGCCAGCCATCTTATCCCCAAGATCAGTCTGGTTCCCCATTCTCATCAACAGGGACAGGGTAAGAGATCTCGAGGCACTCTTCCTGCCACTGCACTGTGTGGCCATTTCAGTTTTGTCACTGCTTGTGAATACTTATGTAAGCTAAGATAACAATATGATTAATCAAGCCTCATGCTTCAGCAATTGCCTTGGTGCTTTATTTCCTCTGAAAAATCACATGCTGCAGGGTACCAGTAACTAAATGTATATTATATCACCAGTAATGCTCAAGTCACACAAAGTACACGTGTGTGAGTATAATACATATAATGTAATAGGAGGGACAGGAAACATTGTGTGGTATTGCATGTATCTGCTTGATGCAGTATGCTGTATTACCCTTGTTATATAGTTTCTGTCATGCTCATCATTCTGCTAGAGGGTTTTCAGATGGGTGGCTATATCTGATATTTCTCAGAGCTGAACATAAACCTCAATATATTTCCCATTATGCATCAGGAGCATACATCTTGTTTCAGTTTGGAAATAATGCCAGTGAAATATAGGAGTACTGTGGGGTAATCTTAGGTTTTTTTAAAAAAAAGACTAAAACATAATTACTTCAGGAGCCCTAAAGTGGCTTTGTGCTACCGGTTCTAAGAGCTCATCAGATTTTTATGTAGTTCCTGAATTATTAATGGAGATAAACTGGAAGAGAAACCTCTGCAGTCTTGCATTCTGTCTCAAGCGAACTGTCCGTGGTCAGCTGTGCAGAGAAAGGCAGTTCTCTTTGATGCAATGAGCGAACAGGTTCTTACTGAGGAGTCCTACTACGAGAATGGCTTGTGTCAGTACGCACAGAAGATCACTGCTTGCTTCGGCGGGATGGGTAAGATGAGGATGTGAGTGGTGTGAGTGGACATCCATCCTGGATATTCTGAGGTGGAGTCTATTGTACTTTGCTGAATGGTTATTGTGTGAGTAAATTGCAAATGGCAAAGGGATGAAACCTGAGCTCCATGATAAAACCTGTAAAAAATATCCCACTTGACTATAGTTGGTGACTGGGAGTAATTTGGTTTATGAAAGTGCATTTCAGAACAGTACTGCTTCCAATTACATCCCTGCCTTCACTGTTCCTTGGTATTACGTAGACAGTGATATTTCTTTGTGTGAATGCGTCAGTCATTGCTCCATTTCCATCTGCGTGGAGGCACCTTCTTTCTATTCTCAGTTCACAGAGACAGTTGCATGGGGAAAGTATATAATCTTGTCATCTTGGATAGAGCCATCACCTATTGCTTGGGACTATCTAACTGTGCAGTAAAATTTACAACTTGTTTCCAAGTTATCTGTTTTTATTCTCAGATGGTTTCCATTGAACTGGTCTGATAAACTCGGGATTATTGCTGAAACTTGTTTTCTGTGAAGCAATAAATCATAATAAAATTACATGGAAATGCATCAGTAGGAATCTGGCTCTGCTGGCAGAAGCAACAGAGGTATCACTCCTAGTGCAAGGCAGCATTATAGAGATAGAAGGCCAAGTTAATCTCTGGTGTAACTCCACTGAGTTCAGTGGAGTTACCACTGCAGTGACCTTACCCCTGATCTAAGGGCTGTTTTGTTGTTCCATGAATATATTGTTTCACTATAGAACTTTTTTTTTGGTGCAGTCAAGTTTGTTGTTATTTATGTTCTTAGCAGCATTAGTGCAGAAATAATATCTATCTTAGGTTTCAATTGAAATGTATATGTAAAGAAAATATGTATTTCCTTAGCATTCTTTTATTTTTGTAACTATTACAGCCTCAGTTAGTTAATTTGCTTCATTATGGTCACTTAGGGGCCATACTAAACCCCAGATCTTGAATGCACTATTTATCAAAATCCAAATCCAAATCCAAATCTGGCTACAAGGCCCCTATATTTTGTAAACACTAGACTCATGGCACCAGTCTGGAAATTGATCTGAACTTCGTGGTTTCTACCCATACTTTGTTGCCTGGTTAATACTGAGACTGCTGCTTTCACGCTATTTTTGGGCTAAGGTGACTGGATTCCTTAGGGTGTGCTACAGGATATTTTTCAGGGATTGCTCATCTGTAAATTACAGATAATTAAGACTACTTTTAAGTTTGTGTTTGCTGCCCCTTTCATCCCTGTTGTATTTCTGTGTTGGGAGTTGATCCTTTTTACCCAGTGGGGTACTTTTCTTGAGGATTTGATGTCTGGCTTTGTCCTTTGGGTTCTGGTTGGCTGGATGTTAGAGCTGGATACCGATATGTGGCACACTCCGGATGCCTACTGACTAGTTGCCTTGTAAATCGACATGCACTAAACCAAGACTCCATAAACTGGCTGTTAAATGGATTTAGAAAAGGTGTCCTTCCACAGAAGAGTTGAGGCACAGGGATGTTGCATTGTAGAGGAGCTTGCGCTGCTGTTTGTCTATGTGGGATATCTGAGCTGTAAGTCAGGGGGCTGTAATTATAGTGCTTTGTCAGGCTGGGACTCATTCATCAGCACTGCATGCACTGCAGAAGAAAAAAATCTAACTCTAGGCTGTGTGTGGTTCAAGCCGTCACTCGCCTTTTCCATCCATTTCTGAGATTCATCCCATATCCCTCTAAGACTCGTCCATATCTGCTACCTCAGGCTTTAGAGCCAACCGTTGCAGACTCAGTCTGGCTCAGGGAGCCCTTCTGGTTAGCCCAGGTTCCTTAGTCTTGTTTTGCTCTCTTGTCCTCTTGGATCATATAGGCAAGATGCAGACTCTTAAAAACATACTTCCAGTTAAAAACAGTAATGCAAAATCCCACTTGATGGACACAGACTTAATCTTGTCTATATGAACACAGGCTCTCCACCCTTGCTGTATCTCTATCACTGGATTACTAGTCAAGTGCAACACAAAATGGCTGAAGTAACAATGACTTTATTAACACAACACTGAACTTAAAGAACAAACACAAAATCCGGGTGTCATAACAAAACAATGGTGTGAAGCCAGAACCCAAAATGTGAGTAACTAAAACTGGGGCATGCAAATAATAGGGGGTCATACCACCATCTCGGTGTTTGGAGACCAAGGTAAGTGGATGTCTCCAAATGGAGAAAAGGATGCAAAAGATCAGGCAGGTGGAGGATCTTTTCTCTTCTGTCTTCTTTTTTTCTTTTCTTGATTTATCTTCCTGCATGTGGTATGCATACAGGAAGGCAAAAGGTGGAAGAGTGTGTGTGAGAGAGATCCGGCTGCCTGGTCTCACTGCAGTCACTTTAACCTAAAATGAATATGCTCTGCCCAGCAACAGAAGACTGTCCCAGACACACACACTCTGGTGGGAGATTTCTAGACTACATAGTGAGAGCAACCAGGCTCCTTCCTCAGAGAATCTATCAAGCCAAACAGCCTGCCCAAGCTGCCTGAGAAGTAAGGTTGCCAAGTGTCTGGTTTTGAACTGGACGAGTCCAGTATTTGAGCTTTCTGTTTGGGAAACAAATTGAGAAAATATAAAGTCCGGTATTTTCTAAATAAGATGTAATGTAGATTGTGATGTAATGTCAAGTGTGTCCGGTATTTTTGTTGAAACCATCTGACAACCCTACTGAGGGGGCGTACAGATAGCTGTCCCTCTGGCACCACCAAGTTGCACAGAGAGTGAGCACATGCTGAGAGCCCTGAGGGGCAAGTGCATACCTCTTAAAAGCCCTCTTGTTGTCAGGCAGATTAGGATCAGCTGACCTCACTTTTCCTGCCTTTTTAGGCTGGGGATTGTGACAGAGAGGTTGACTACCATCTTTTAACAGGAAAAATCAAAATGATGGACATTAAAAACTGGCGCCCCTCCCCCACCACATTGCTTTGTAACAGTATTGGCAGTACAAATAATTACAGTACCAAGTCCAGGTAGTATATGCTGGATAGTGATGGAAAGGGACATCATTGCAGCAGTAAATACAAATGCAAGATATTTCTACAGAACACATGTTTAATGTCCTGAGTTGGTCATGCAGTAGCCAAAAGTGTCTTTTAAAATATGTGTCACTAAGGGCTACTTCTGAGTCATCTGCAACACTCTGATAATTCTTAGAGTGGTGGGGTTTTTTTAGTTTGTTACAAAACACTGAACAAGTAGCATGAACATTCATTCTGTACAAAAGAGTCATTTTGATAGCCTCGGTATTTGTTCAACATTTCTCCTCACTCCAGCTACCATTCAACACACTGAATGCTTGTTCCACGGAACGGTCTTTGCTTGGTGAAGCCAGAGCAAATTTGTACTTCCCAAATGAGGATGACCAAATTCTTTTGTAGTTTTTTAAAAAAGAAACCCTAATGTGTTCATTGAAATGAAAAGTCGAGACATTCTGGGTGCTTTGAAAGAAGTTCCTTGGAGACAGGGAAGTGACATGAAAGAAGCTACCTATGTAAAACCAGAATGTTTGATTGCTGTATCCCAGAGTCTTTGTGCCAATTAGGTACAATTCCTCATTGAATGGGGAGAGAGTGGCCAAGGTGTCTTTTGAAATGGTGCTGCTTTTGTGGTTCTCTCCTCCAGAACCCTGATGCCAGCTCTGGTTTGGAGGTCATGGTGGAGGGATAGTGAGGAAGATGGTTTTGAGCTCAATTATTTCTGCTCCCCTTGAAGAAGCTAGTGCCACTGGCTCCCTGTTCTGGAGTAGTTGTGTAGTGACTGCAGTTCTGAGTAGATGAGTACAAGGGATGCAGATTTTTGTGCCTTTCCTTGCCTCCCCCTTGTGCATCCTCATTGAAAGTCCTATAACATTATTAAGAGCAATGAGTTATCAGCAATTAATTCACACTGCGTTTATAACCATGATGCCAGGGAAAGCCTGTGGCTTCTTCTGCCTCTGATCACTGTGACACAAGAGATCATAATGGACTAATTCTCTTCAAGTTCTGTATTGCCCAATGTAGCTGCCCAACAGGTCAACCTCTCTGGAAGATGCAATGAGTGCAGTCAGTGCCTAGGGCAGGGCACTAGGCACCACTCTCCTAAGACCTATTTCAGCTCTTCTCCTGATGAAAGGAGTATAGCAGTGAATGGGTATAATATGACTATTCTGAGCTGGATGGTGTGTGTGAACGTGGGCAGCTCTTTCAGCATGTCGTTGACCCTAGACTTCAAACACAGATTGGAAAGCTGCCTTTAACGCAGCAGGGAGAAGCTTTTGCCTTTTGGAAGAGGAAGATCTTTGCTCTACATCACCCCTGTCAAATTTCAAATGGCCCTGGAGTGCTACAGAGTGACTCTTGGGAAGTCTTAAGGTGGCTGATGCTTCCCTATCTTCCGTGGAAGGCTGTGAGGGTTAATTCACAAAAGTTTGCAGAGAGCTCTGTGTGATTCTGATGGAGGATGCCTCTGATTTTTACTGTTATGTTTATTGAGCAATATTCTTAGTGGGTGTAAATTGGTGTAATTTCACTGATATCAAGGAAGCTACACAGATTTATAATAGGTCAGGATGTGGCCCATTGCTAATGGCAGTTACAAAATCCTGGGAGCAGAGTGATTTAATGGAAATCTTGACTCAGGCTTAACTTGAGTGACACAAATAGTACCCAGCGATGCTGTTTAAAATAAATAACACTTCACGTTTTTTTTTTAAAGGCCTAGACAATAGACAATAAAAACCTACATTGGTGAGTTAAGATATTTTTTTATTTACTATTTTTAAAACAATCTCCTCTTTTAAGCCTGCCCCCTCAACCGATAGTATTTGAACTCTGTGCGTGGGTGACAGTGGGTTTCTTTAGCAGTTTGTCATTGTGTTTCACAAGCTGATTATTTTGGTGTCTTAGTACCTCTTGATTTGGTGGAAACCTCCCCCAGGTGCAAAAACCTCCCCCAGTCACTGTGCCGCTTGGTGTGAACCTGAGACTTCCACAGGCACAAAAGGGGGAGTTTCTGTGGGAGGTGGGCACCTAACTGTCCTTTTCTGTCTGTGAACATCTCCCCCTTAGGTGCTATATCAGTGGGGAAATTTTGAAATCTTACCAAAAGATTATTCTGGAGCGAAATGCTGAGCATCTTCCTGTCTTTTTCTTTGTGGGCTTTGGCTCAATGAGGATTTAAGATCTGTCCCTGCTCCCCTCCCCAGAAAAATCAAAGGGTATGCTTGTAATACTATCTATACTTCTTCCATGGAGACAAATTTAATATTGTTCCTTTTTATCTCTTGCATTGGACTCTTCCATGGCTTTTGAACGCCGGGTTTGTGATTAAGATCCTCTCCTCAAGACAAAAACCCATGAGATCATTAGATTAGCAAGTCTGGGTTTAATGTACATTCTTGTTATAAATTAGACAGAGAGAGCCAGCCCTAGAATCTCCATGAAACACCTCCAGTTAGTGATACTAAAAGGGGGAGAGGAAGGAGACAGCAGGACTGCGGGAATGAATGATCCTGGCAGGGGGATACTTAGGCTTGGTTATTGATAAAATGGTGTCTGCTGTAAGAAGGATTTCTCCCAAGGATGTCAATTTATGGAGAAGAGTCTGCCTGACTTGTAGGCTGCGTCTAGACTGGCAAGTTTTTCCGCAAAAGCAGCTGCGGGAATGAATGGCAAGTTTTTCCGCAAAAGCAACTGCTTTTGCGGAAAAACTTGCCAGCTGTCTACACTGGCCGCTTGAATTTGCGCAAGAACACTGACGATCTAATGTAAGATTGTCAGTGTTCTTGCGCAAATACTATGCTGCTCCCGTTCGGGGAAAAAGCCCTCTTGCGCAATGTATTTGTGCAAGAGGGCCAGTATAGACAGCTAAAAAGTGTTTTGCGCAAAAAAGCCCTGATGGCAAAAATGGCGATCGGGGCTTTCTTGTGCAAAACTGCATCTAGATTGGCACGGACGCTTTTTCGCAAAAAGTGCTTTTGCGCAAAAGCATCCGTGCCAATCTAGACGCTTTTTTCCGCAAATGCTTTTAACGGAAAAACTTTTCCGTTCAAAGCATTTGCGGAAAATCATGCCAGTCTAGACATAACCGTAAAGTCTACAACAAATAGGACAAGCTGGCCCTACCTTTGCTGTAACACATATGGAGCTCTGCCTAGCAAAGGAGCTTGGCAGATTAATATGCACAGATGTATGTGTGGGGTTTATGATGGTTCTCCCATTATAAGATTTTAAACATGCTAAGATGTTTTTTGCAAACTAATCCTCTTATGCACCTCAGATACATTCCTTCTCTTGCCCTGGATATTAATCCGACTCTCAAATACTCTATAGGCTTTTGCTTCAAGTTTAACTCGTACCCCAGCGATAAGTTGCTGATTGCAACAGTTTTAGATGGCAGTCACCTGACCAAGTGTACTGTCATAATCTCTTGAAGATAATCACTAAAAATACATCTTCCCTAATCTCCTTTGGCGGGCAAGAAAAAAAGACAAGGATCTGCGAGGCAGTACACCAGGGAGTACAGAACTGACCATATACTCTATTGGTTTTCACCTCCTGAGCTGTTTGCTGTGTGGACATGCCATCTTTCCCCCTCTTAAACAGCTTTGGGAAACTCTGTGGCTCACGTAAAAGTGAAGAATTGGTATCGGAGCGAGTGAAGTTCAGGACCTCGGTCAGGAGGATGTCAGTTATTGAGGATGGGGACATCACGGAGGTTCTGTATCTTGTTCCTAAGCAGTCTCTTCTGAAGCAGCTGCCCTATTTGAATCCGGATGATTATTATTTGTGTGAACAATTATTTGACAGTCCCGAGGAATTTGGTAAGTGAGAGAACCGTGATCGGACCTTGGATTGCACTTAGCCTGTGGGTTGAAGGGTCTCATCACAGCACAATGAAACTTAGCTCATAGCAGCTAAGCAGACAGGCACTTTCTGAAAACAGAATGTGGTGCAGTATCGGGGCAATCTTGCATGGCCTTGTCAAGAGGCTAGAAAAGGAATTGGTAAATCAATAGTGTTCAAATGGTTAAAACGAGCTACTGGATGTGGGTTCTTCCGTCTATGGGTGGCCATGGTGATACACATTGGGGCTGATTTTTCAGAAGAGTGGAGCACTTAAAACTCCAGCTCAAGTCAATGAGGGGTTCTCAGGTATCTCAAGACAGAGACTCAAAACCAGTGGCAGTGTGTGGGAATTGTTGGTGCTTTGAAATTCTCCTCTGTTCCTGACTCTAACAACCATAATAGTATCCCTGGTATGTTTTTAGAAAGAACGATGATCAAACAATTTAGATCTTGCAGTTTTTCAGATGCGGATAAAAGAGGCAATACCCCCTGTCTGTGTAGTAGGAGCTGCATAGCGGGAGCTCTGAGGTAGGAAAGTAGGATAAAAGTTCCAGATTGGTTTGGTCTGTTGCAATGTGCAGATTGCAATTCCCACACCTCCTGTTTCGAGGGAGTTTGTTCCAACTTGTTCACTGAAGGAATACACCACTGCACGGCGTGTGGTTTTTATGACCCCATGTCAGTAGTGGTGCTGTTGTGATGCCTCTCTTGGGTAGGTCTACCCTGCAGCTGGAGCAAGCCCCGCCCCCCAGCCTAGGTAGACGGAAGAATGCTAGTAGGGATAGTGTTAGTATGCTAGAATTAGCAGTGTGATCACTGAGCCAGCTGAGGCCTGAGACACAGTGTGCATGCTGCTATTTTTAGCATGCTAGTTTGAGCCTCATACGCATGAGTTTGTGTGTCCGGGCTGGAAGGCTTGCACCTAGCTGCAGTGTAGATATTACCAGCTGTGATCAGAAGGCTGGGATTCCGGAGAACCAGGCTCAGTTCCTGCTCTGTCACTGGCTACCTGTGTGACCGTAAGCAAGTTGTTTGTTCTGTTTTAGTTGCCCATCTGTAAAATGGGGCTATGCGTACTTTCCCTACCTCACAGCCGTGATGTTTAGATAAACCCATTAATAGAGTCCTGCATATCCGCATTAATAGAGTACTGACCTGTGGAGTCCCGGCCCCAGGTCCCTGCTGCTCCGTACCCTAGTCCCTGTTGCTCTTTACCCCAATTCCCTACTTTTGTGCTGTCTGCCTCTTCCCTGCATGACCCTGCTCCCTCCTTGCTCATCTGTGTCCCCTCCCTGCTCTCCTTCAGATGGTTTGTTATACCGATGCAAGTAATATCTGGATTGCAAATTGCGGTTGGATGAGTTGAGTCGGAGTTCAGCCTGGCGGATGTGGATCCGCATTTTTGTATCTGTGCAGGGCTCTCCCCATTAAAAATGTGTGCAGTGGCCAGATTCTCCATTGATGAGGGTACCTAGATCAGCATAAATGTCAAGATAATAAATAATCCATCTTTCTAGTGAGATCTTCCAGCTGAGGACATTTTTCAAAGCATGCTTGCTATCCTGACCCCCATTTTACAGATAGCAAAACTGAGCCACGGAGTAAATGACTGGCCTGAGGCCACACAGTAAGTTTGTGGCAAATGTAACTCCGCCCTCCCTGCTTCAATGTCTGGACACCAATGCCTCCCTGAAAACTCACCTGCTATTGGGTAGAGTAACTAGAAGGGCATGAAATGGCTGCAGTATTGCTAGTGGTGGGCAGAACAAGTGAAAAAGACATACACAGATCTGCCTGTTGATGTATCTTTGGATGTTAGGGTGGAAGAGAACTTGCAAATTCTGTTTCATGCATCTAGACCAGATCAAGATTTGCCCTGTTCCCCTGCTCTGAGAATTACAACAACAGCTACATATGTCCCATTCTGTGGTCAGGATGATAATAATTCTATTCCCACGCGAGAAAAAAAATCTGTATGTGAATTTTTATTATCAGTTGACTTTCAAATTAATAAATATTTCCTCAGTAATAATCATTCTGGCTTTTACTAGCACTAGCAAGATGCTCAGCTAATTTGTTACCATCTTTCACAGGGTAGCTGGTCTCTGTGGGTATAATAAGGCTCAGTGCCCCGCACCTGAGCAGATGAGTCCAGTCCACCTAATTAACAAGGGCTGGGTTACACCTGGATCTGTAAAGGGTTGCTAGTAGGCAGCTGGGGGAGGAAGGAGTGAGACAGGCTAATTCTGAAGGAGGGAAAGCCATGCAGGAGTGGAGCAAGCTCTGTGGTAGGTCCCTGGAGGCAAGGAATGCAGGGAAGCCGTCCTGTGGTCACTGCTTCAGGAAGGGAGCAGAGCTGAGTGGGGCTGGGAAGCTGCCAGGTGCTGGCATACTAGAAATGCCTGGGAGGGATGTCCCTGAAGGTGAGGCTAAAGCAATGGTCTTTTCCTCATGTGCCCCTCCTCCCATGACCCATACTAGAATGTGTCCATGCCCTCCTAGGCTGGGAGCAGAGCTGTGGCCCAGAAGCTGCAGCTGGGGGAATGGGCTGTGGTATTGCTCCCTTCTCATCCTGCTTCCTTCCCTTCCCCGATTGTTCCTCTGTACCCTCCTAGGGAGTGTGGTGCACAGTTTGGGGACCACTGGGCTAAGGACTGAGTTAAAATTCTTTGTTTAATAGCCTCTGTTAAAGAAATATACCTCTATGCAAAAAACTAGGTGTGTTTGGAGTTGGGGAAGAGTTTGGCCTTGATGACACCACCAACCATGACACTTCAGAAAAGGAGTTTGGTAGGAATCCCAAGCCTGTTGAATTCTCTAACCTTCACCTGTAAAATGCTAAGAAACGTTGGGCAAAACTCCATCTCTGTGATTTGCTGGGAGGATATTGTGCCTGCTATTCTGTTTCCCAACATGCATATGGATTAGAGGGGAGATTTGTGCCCCTCTTTAGGGGGTCAGGAAATATGTTGCAGGCTGGTCATTCTCTTCTGATGTTGGGAAAAGTCTATGCTAAGTGGCTGTTTATGGTGGCAAGGTGTTTAGGTTTGCAAGGCAGGGAAAGAGTGAACCTTAACATGTATTATGGGTTATATGTGCTAGGAAATACTGTTTTGCACAGGTGCATTGTTTTGTGCCATTTAACTATGCCCTTAATTTTTCCTTCTGGTGGAAAAGTAAGGCTGGCAGAAGCCTGTGTGTCATTCTGGATAGTCATTGCATTCTGGATAACTGCTGTGAAGGTGTGTGCCTAAGCTAAAGAAAGAAGCAAAATGTGTGAACTGGGTAAGAGCTGTAAAGAGCAATTAACCATGTCTTGCCAATAGTGCCTGGTGGCTATTTTTGGAAGCAGCTTTTTGAAACAAGTTCCTTTTAAGTCAGAATTTATTAGAGGAAATTAATTTTTTTAAAAATGTAATGGACTACATGATGGATCTCTGCAGAAACTGAACAGTGCTTTGCCAAATCACTCCGTTGTCTTGGAAAGTGCAGACAAGCAACTAAGCATGTATGGGTAATCAGACAGGCCCTGTCTTACTGGGGATTTGCATAGTTTCTGCCACTAGTGTCCAGCAACAGAGTAGCTAGACCCAAGTGAACCTCTTCCCTAGACATGAAAAGCATCAGTAAGTCACCATTTGCACCAGTGCAGTTTATTTCGGATTCATTTGTGACTTGTAGCATTATACAAGGAGTTAGAACTGGTGCAGCTATGCCTGTGGACCAGCCACCGATGGATGAAATCCCCAGTGTTGGGAAGGTCAAAAAAAATGGAGGGTTGGGGGAGATGCTGAAATCCATTATGCAATGTAGCTCCTGCGTAAATCCAGTGGGTCTGATTGTCTGCTGTTTTATACCTTGTACAGTCATTGATACCATTGCAAAGTGCCCCATTTTGCTATGGTGCCATTTCACATCCACTTTGCACTAATGTAAGTGATGACCATGTGAGGTGTAGTAAAATGTCAGGTTCCTTGAGATTAGCCAAGTTACAGCAACTCGGCCACTTAGAACAGAGATGGTGAAATGGATATAAGAAATCAAAGCTGTCCAGTACTTGCTGTCATTACTCTTAAAACTGCCAGTGACTTGACAGGCAGAAAGGGCATGAGGCCTGTTCTTACCACACCTGCCTGCTTTGGGATTATAATGCCTCAAGTTCGGTACTATAAAATGTAACCGTTTAACTGCTCAGCTGGGAGGCCCATTGTGTCTATGCTACTGTTTATCCTCACAACTTGGATGAGAAATTGCCCAGTCCATATTTGGATTTTATGCTAAATATTTTACAGGCCATTCACACTAGTGGAGTGAAATTCATGAGGAAAGGGTCTGTGTTCAGACCTTTAGAGGGTCATGAACTTCTTGGATAATATAGGATAGAAGTGTTTTTTTTTTTTTTTTCAGGAAACAAATGTTCAGGACTTATAGGTAATTTAACTCTTGACATGCTTTCACTCTATGCAAGATGCAGTCTTGAGTTCCCTAGCGCAGTGTTTCTCAAAGTGAGCCCAGCTTTGAGAGCTGCTAAAGAGCTGCTCCAGTTTATCTAACGGCTCCGTAGTCACAGAGCCTCGTGGCTCCCATTGGCTCTGGTTCACCATTTATAACCAAGGGAAGCTGCGGGAAACGGTATGGCCCAAGCCATCACTTCCCGTGGCTCCCTTTGGCTAGAAGTAGTGAGCTGGAGCCAATGGGAACCACAAGTCTCCATGGCTATGGACCGTTTAGGTACACAAAGTGGTTCAGGCCTGCTAGCAGCTTTCCCAAAGCAGGTCCACGGCCCCCTTTTATGAATGCTGGTTTAGAGGCAATCAGCCCAACCAGATATTCTCATTGGCATTTGCAGGTTTTGAATTATTTTGCCCCCCTCTCCTCTCCTGAAAGGATTTAGGGGATCTGAGTGGGGCAATATGGAATAACTTATTCTTGTTCTGTAATTATATTGTTTCAGGACATGCCGGGAGACTTCAGCCCTCTGCCAATCAGCTAGTGCTTTTCATTTTGTTTTATAAAATCAGCAAATATGGACTGAATGTTCCCATAGAATGTGTTTAGTTAGTCTGGGACAGAGTGCAAGCACTGCACCCTTCCTAGTACCACATGTAGTCAGGCATTGTACAGTCTTCTAGGTTTCACAGTCTCTTGTCACCTCAGGAGTTGATTAAAGAATGTTGCAAAAGCCTACTTTGGGGTCACTTTCGTAGCACTGTTCCTCTCTGTTGTTAGGCTAAAGGCACCTTGGCTCATAGCTTGTTCACTCCCACCATCATTTCCTTGTTGCAACTCCTCCTCCTGTAACACAGTCTGCGTGCCTGTCTTCCCAAGAGCGATGCTGTTGTAGAGGCTGAGCCTTCACTGAAAAGCAGTTATTTTCCTGCTGACCTCACCAGTTAAAGCTCAATTGGCTTTTCAAGGCTTTGCTCAGGTATCAGTTGCAACGGGTCGAAATGAAACGTACAGAGTTATGGCCGGGAGAGGGGAGGTGGAGATGAACGTATAGCAAGCATGAGAAAACCAGTGGCAAATTTGGGGGCAGGGCTGGCCTTACCATGAGGCAAACTGAGGCAGCTGGCTCAGGTGCCAGACTGTGGGGAGGGGGAGGCGCCACTAGGACCCAGAGTGTAGAAAATTGTCTGCTGCTGGTACATATGTATGGTCTCTGCTGTAGATACACAGAGATGGTGGAGTGCTGTGCTGGAGGAAGGAGGGCACAAGAGACATAACTGGCAGGCAGGAGAAAAGGTGGCATGGGGGCGTCATTTGAGCTCCCCACTTCAGGTGCCAAAATATCATGGGCCGGCTCTGCTTGGGGAATCTAAAGAGAGAGGAGAGAATGAGGATCCTGGAAAGCCAGTGGCTAACTGGTATGATCTTGGGGATGTGGAATAAAGTCAAGACGTTAAACAGTGTGCGAAAGGAGTTAGTGCGGGTTCAGGGTCAGAGATGGTGTCAGTGGGTCAGCGGAAACCCCAAGGGTTCTGGACCTGTTGTGGGACTCCATCAGATCATGAGACTGAACCACTCACAGTCACTTGTATTTGCACTACTGTGCTCACTGTCCTCTGTGCACATCTGTGATGGCACTTTCATGCTCAAGCCTCTTTTGTGCATGCGGACTGACAGCAGCTCGGATGCAAAAGGGTCCTGCCCAGGCAGATTCGATCCTCACACAAGTGACTATGAAACTGGAAATGTGTTGATGCAGCCTGGGCAGTTTAAGCCCGACAGTCTTTGGGACTTGCTATGGCGATGCAGAATCGCTTTAGTTTGAGAATGTGCATGCTGTTACTAGTGCCTGCTTTGAATGAGCTGGACAAGCAAAGAGACAGACAGAAGCTATAAGGGGATCAGAAGGGAGGAATCCCCAAAGGCTGAAAAGAGCACACTAGGGAGCTGGGGAGAGGATTGATGTGGTGCCAGGAAGCTTACAAAGAGGAGGAATGGCAAGTGGGGCAATGAGGCAAATGACAGTTGGGATGGAGGCAGCAGTGGGTAGGGACTGTAGGGATCCAAGGAAGGATTATAGTAAAATGAAGGCATCAGAGAGGATCTGTTCGGAGTGGGGGGGAGGGGGGGGGAGAGATCTGAACAAATAATCATGGTTTAGGGTTGGAGTGGAATTTCAGCGTCCATCCTCGAGAGGAACTGGTTTCCCGTAGTCAGAACAGAAAATCTAGTTTTAGTTCACTAGCTGACTTGAATCTGTGCCTACTTTTGCCAGCTTGCTTTCCCCTCTAATGGATTTTCTGGCTGTGCCATGACAAGCAAACTGAAGGGTGTGATCTCCTTGTGATTAGTCTCAGGCAATGAGTTGGTAGCTAGATGATGGCATCATTCTTGTGTCCTGTACACACCCTTGGACTCCCAGGCTTATGTCTACACTGCATTCCTCTTTGGAAAAAAAAATGCTGTCTAGACATGGTTATTTTCAAAGAAAACCCTTCTTTCAAAATTTTATGAGACAAGGTAATTTCGAAAGCAGGGTTTTCTTTCGAAATAATCGCGTCTAGATATTTCGAAAAAACAAACTAGCGCCCAGGTGCAATTATGCAAATGAAGCACAGGAAATTCAAATCTGCCCTTCATTTGCAATTTCGCTCAGCTGCATTTGCATCCCTCTCTCAAAAGACGGTGCAAGTGTAGACCTACCCCAAGAGAAGCTCAAAAATCTCTTGGAAGACCATCGCCTCTGAGAGCAGTGGCTGCAGTTATCAGAAAGGAGGAAGGAAGAATCTTCTGTAGGAATGTTTTGTCCTGGCTGCTCAGCCTTGTTCTAGAGGTGTTCAGACTATTGGCGCTTTTCATTGGAGAGAGGTGCATGTATTTCCCTTGATCTGAAGTCCCAGCACGGTAACAGTGACCTGTCATCTTGTCAGGTCTCATAAGGCTAAGTAAGGCTGAGCCTGGTCTGTGTTGGGATAGAAAGGAAGAGCAAAATCTGCTAGTCTTGTTTATCAAGTAGGTGGCACCTTCCTTCTGTGCTGACATTGAGCAAGTGATGCTCGGAGGTGCAGCACTGCGGGGGACTCTCAGATCAGATGTAAAACTGAGGTCCTGCTTGCTTGAATTTCAAGTAACTACCCCTGCTTCTTTTCACAAGAGTTGTAGGGGGTCTGTCCTTGTGCCTACCCCAATTCCAGTTTAGGGAATTATATTCTGTCATTCTCCAATTCCTCTCTAGCGTTTGAGTGACTACATCATTCTTCCCTATTTGTCCTAGATAATGTGCAGGGTTTTTTTTCAAGACTCTTGCACCTTGTTGCCATAAAGGTGTCACTCCCTCCCTGGAAAAAAGATGGACAATACAGCTCTACTTTTCTCTTTCCTTGGTTTCCTCTCCCTACTTCTTCGCATCTCTGGAAACTGATTGCTGATTTCTCGGTGTTGCACAGTCAGACTAGACTTTCAGAATGAAGGGCCATGCTTGGTGAAACCTGTATACTAACACATAGCATCCTGCAACTTCTAATAACAACCACACCCAGAGTGCCAATGATATTGCCTTCAACATTTAGGTAGCTAAGATGTGCATGTAAGCAATATTTATTGATAGAAAGTACTCTCTTTTTCTAATAAGGAAACTGTTTTGTCTACAAACTGTCCTTTAAAATGATAATAGTTGAAACTTTAACGCAGCTGCTATTTAGATTGCAAAGGTACAATGTTTTTGTTCGTTTAATCGTGTGTGTGTGTGTGTGTAACTGCAGCTCTGGTTTATTTTTTTTTAAATAATGTTTTTGTTGAGTCCATAGCAGAATTCACAGAGGGTGACTAGAATGAATCAAAGGGCAGAGATCTTTGTTGTAACTCAGTTGACCTCAGCAGTATTACACTGGGGACAAATCTGATCTGGGCCTCGTGAGAACACACAGTCTCAGTTTCAAAACAGGCTTGCATGTTGTCTGACTGCAAAGCGAGAATCACATAGAATTAAGTGCAATTAAGAGTAGAATCCTGGACCAAAAAACCTCTTCAGTGAGACTTCTTTAAAGGTGCACAAGCACTGATGCTTTAGTAATATTTTGGTTGGGTAACAAACTTTTAATGCTCCTGAGAGTATTCCCTGGAACCAATTCATCATCTTCTGATAGGTGCAGTATATTTTGATGCAGTTTGATCATTGGTGACACTACATTTTCTACCCAAACCTTTCCACCTGGCTTTAACCCTTGTCTTCCTGAACTTCCATGGATTGTCACCTACATGAGGGTTTGATTCAGTCTAACTTGTTTAGTACCATTCAGTGATTTAATTTTAATCCCTATGTGCATGGTTTCCAGCCATGGTGTCACTGCTACAGAGTTCTGCCCCCCGTCTCTGCCTAAATTCTTTGACTGTTTTATCCAATAATCGAGAGCGCCAGTATGGCTTTTCCTTCTGCAGCTTGATCCTGATGAGAAAGATTAGCCAAATCGGCTTTGAGTAGAGAGAAATAATTCAAGTTGTATTTTTACCTCCTTTGCAGCTATAAATACATGAATGGCATGTGTATTATTGTGGGGGGGATGTTGCTTACGCTTTAACTCCAGGATGTGGATGAGTGCAGGCAGTGCTGGACAGAATGTGGAAGGCCAGCCCTGTCTTTACTACCCTTTTCAGGGACTCTTCTTGTGCTTTTGTTTCTTTCTGAACACAGCTTCCCCTTCCCAGTCCCTCGCTTCCTCGGCATGGGTTAAAATAAGGGGGATCAGATTTAGCTGTCATGTCTCCCTTTTCTGCAAAAAACAAAGGGAGAGCTCTATTCCCCTGGACCTTCCTGGCTGAGATGTGCTCAACCCCCTGTCTCCTCCCCACGCCTCAAGCTTTATCTTCTTGCTGGTGGGGGAAGGAAAGCCCATGAAGTGGGGGAATTTGATGTAGGGAGAAACTTATGCCTGACTGCAGCACCAGGAACTTCTCAGCCTTGCCATCTAGTAGAGGAAGTGTTGACAGTTCTGGATGGGGGAAGGATAAGCAACTCCAATCATATCTGCCGCCTCTTCCCTAAAGATGTCCTCTGGCCAGCTACAATGTGAGGTCATGGGAAGAAGGGACCTGGAGCAAACAGTCCCCTGCTTCCTGTTCGTAGAGAGAAGGGAAGAGAGGACAAAGACCAGCTCCTCCCACACCTGCCTTGCTGCCTCTTGATCCTTGGAAGGAGGGGGGAGCAAGGGCCAGACTCATTCCCACCATTAAGACCTCACCCTACATTGTTCTGCATTCTTTTACTATATTGTACTTTCTCGTGGTTTCAGTCTGTGAGCTTCTGTGAGTGGGGTCATTGTTCATCTTGTCCTTATTTTGCCTAGGATCTTCTGGTGGTTAGGCCAGAGCAGTGCCATTTCAGATTTTGGGGTGGGAGGGGGGATCTGTGCATGCCATGATGGTGGGGGGAAGAGAGTGAGAGCATGATGGGGGCGCAGACTGAGGACAGAGGCTTCAGCAGTATTACTGAGCATGCTCAGTAAAAGCCAAGCACCAAATGGGGAGGAGGGAACCAATGCCATCTGCCCCCCCCCCCCCCCCCACATTATCTCTATTCAGGGGCTACCATTGTACTGGATAACTCTACATTTTAGCAGACAATTTAGCAGTTAGCTGACAGGAGCACTGTATCTAATTCCTATATAAAAGAAGGGAAATTAAATACATATTAGACCCACTTAGCTCTAACACTAACATATTTTGCCATCTTGTGGCAAGTCACGTAACGGACACTGGTTAGCCTTCAAGTTTTAATGTATATTCTTACTTTGTTACTAACTCTGTGGAGAGAGGCAGACCCCATCAAGACTCCTGGGCACGCTCTCAGCTCTGGAAGGAGAGTGAGGTCTAGTGGGTTATAGCAAGGGGCACATACATTTCAGCTCTATATAAGAACATCAGAATGCTCATACTGGGTCAGACCAAAGGTCCTTCTAGCCCACTATCCTGTCTTCTGACAGTGGTCAATGCCAGGTGCTTCAGAAGGAATAAATAGAACAGGCAATCATCATGATCCATCCCCTATCACCCATTCCCAACTTCTTGCAAATGGAAGTTAGGGACACCATCTCTTGGCAGAGTTCCACAAACTAATTGTGAAAAATAAAATTATTTTGATTTACATCTGTTGCCTATAAATTTCAGTGGGTCAGCTTCTTGTGCTATGTTAGTGAAGGAATTGATAACATTTCCTTATTCTATTTTTCTACACCGTTCATGATTTTTCTAGATCCTCTGCACCCTTTAGTCATTTCTTTTCCAAGACAAAGTCCCGGTCTTGTTAATCTCTCCTCATATGGAAGCTGTTCCTTACCCCCAATCATTTCCGCTGCCCTTTTCTGTACCGTTTCCAAATATCTTTTTTTTTTTTTTTTTTTAGATGGGGTGACCAGATCTGCATGCAGTATTCAAGATGTGGGCATACAGTGACTTGTATATAGAGGCAATATAGTATTTTGTGTTTTCTGTTCCTTTCCTAATGATTTCTTGTATTCTGTTAGTGTTTTATTTTTTAGGCTGCCACTGCACATTGAACACCCGATTTTGTGAAGTCCCTTTGTAGCTCTTTGCAGTCAGCTTTGGATTAGTCCCTGTTCACCCTTTTTCAAGAATATTTGTAAATGTAACACAGTACTCCAAATGCAAGTCACAGCAGCACAACACTACTACTTTTTCCTCTCCTCACCCCCCCCCCCCCGCCATCTTTTAAGTGGAATACCCGGCAATGTTTTCATGATGATCTAACAATCCTTCAGTTCTCTGGAATGCCCAGCCTTTTGTTCTTCTTAATTAGCTGCCTTCCTCTTTTTATAATAAAACTCCCTGCCCCAAAGATCAGCAGTGTGATGGTGTTGCAAAAAAAGCAAACATGATTCTGGGATGCGTTAACAGGTGTGTTGTGAGCAAAACACAATAATTCATTCTTCTGCTCTGCTCTGGTTAGGCCTCAGTTGGAGTACTGTGTCCAGTTCTGGGCACCGCATTTCAAGAAAGATGTGGAGAAATTGGAGAGGGTCCAGAGAAGAGCAACAAGAATAATTAAAGGTCTAGAGAACATGACTATGAAGGAAGGCTGAAAGAATTGGGTTTGTTTAGTTTGGAAAAGAGAAGATTGAGGGGGGACATGATAGCAGTTTTCAGGTATCTAAAAGGGTGTCATAAGGAGGAGGGAGAAAACTTGTTCATCTTGACCTCTGAGGATAGAACAAGAAGCAATGGGCTTAAACTGCAGCAAGGGAGGTTTAGGTTGGACATTAGGAAAAAGTTCCTAACTGTCAGGGTAGTCAAACACTGGAATAAATTGCCCAGGGAGGTTGTGGAATTCCCATCTGTGGAGATCTTTAAGAGTAGGTTAGATAAATGTCTATCAGGGATGGTCTAGACCCGTGGTCACCAACCAGTAGATCACGATCTACCGGTAGATCTCAGGGGCTCCAAGAGTAGCTCTTGAGCCCTCTCTGAACTGCGCACCTGCGCAGTGCATTTACATTAGATTTCCTCATGTGATGTAGGCGGGGCTTCAAGGAAGGGGCGGGGCAGTAGATCTTCGCCTGTTCTGAGACTTAAAAAGTGATCTTGGGTGTAAAAAGGTTGGAGACCACTGGTCTAGACAGTACTGGGTCCTGCCATGAGGGCAGGGGACTGGACTCAATGACCTCTCGAGGTCCCTTCCAGTCCTAGGATTCTATGAAAGGCAAAGCTGCAAGCAGCTAAAACTCTGTTGTATTTAAAGGAACTGCCTCTGGAGTCAGGATATTCAGCTTTAAGCAGACCTCAAGTATGAAATCAAGGGGGGTCAAATTTAGGAGGGAGGGCTACTACTCCCCATAGCCCCTCCATAAATGGTGCTCCTGGATAGGAACTCAGAACTTGAGTTAATTTTCCGTTCTCATGGAATTATTCTCTAATAAGTCACTCAATCTACCCTGTACTTCCATCCCCTTTGTGAAATGGGGATAATACTCCCCTACCTTACTGGGGGGGAGGGGCGGGGGTTATAAAAATAAAATCCACAGATTGTCAGGTACCCAGATGCGATGGTGAAGTGAGCTATTTAAGCACCAAGGTAAAAACTGTCCCTGTGTCATCTACACCATTAAAATACACTCTTCCATCCTCCTCTCTTGCCTATGCTTAATTCTGTGTCACCTGGACTGTTGCATCTTTCATCTTTTAGGTCTCTGCATTTCAAGTTGCTCCATTCAACTCAGTCATATCCAGTGATGTCATTTGGATCCACATCTAGTTTTTTTTTGACTACCATAGATCTTGGTGTGTGTTTATGGGAAGATGGTTGCAGGCATTGTTTTTTGTGCAAGCCCCCTGTGGGTGTTGATGAAGGGCCAAATTCAGCCTTGTTAATTTGTTGGCACCAGTGAAGTTTCAGTAGGTTTGAATTTCGTCCTTGATGTTTGATCAAACTAGTATACAGTAAAACGTCAATGGTCCGGCATCCAGTGGTCCGGCACTCCTGATAGTCCGGCACCAACTGGAACCCGGAAGTGCTCCGGCCAGCCGGACAATTGGAGCTGCTCGGGCCCCGGTTTCCCCAAGTCCGCTGCTGCTGAAACTGACCAGCGGTTGACTTGGGGAAGCCGGAGGCAGAGCAGCTGGAGTGCTGCCAGGTTGGTCCTGCAGCGCCACCCTCTCCCATGCCGTGCAGTTCCCCACTGCCCTGCCCCCCCAACCTCTCATAGCCCCCCTTCCGGTACTCTGGCATATCTGATAATCCGGCACCCCCTGGGTCCTAAAGGTGCCGGATTATCGGAAGTTTACTGTACTACATTTTAAGGAGAATTTATTGACAACTTTTACAAAACAGGTACAGAAACAAAACTCGAATTACCATTAAAACTCTCAATTTTTTTGAGACAAATGTAGTTTACTAGGGAAGAACTGGCTGCCTTAGAATTGGCAGTTTTGATTCTCTTCCATGGTTCCTAAACACAAGCTGTAGGAAGTGTCTGGTTAGTTCACCTTCATTTCAGTTCATAACAGGAATTAATTTTATTTTGGATGAGTTAAGTATCCTCTTCCCCACAGCCCAGGAGAGCAGTTTTATTGTAAATGTCCATGGCTGTTACAGCTCATGTTTAAAGATGAAGGTTTGCAGCAATATCTCACATGAATATCTGTGACTAATATAGTTTGTCCGGGCAGGTAGAATTAAGTACATTATTACTAAGTGAAGCATGTTCTTAAATGTGGCAATCTACCTTTCTTTGTTCCTCAGATGTCTCTTTGTATTACTAAGGACAATGGAAGTTCCAGTTTCTTTAAGATACCTCATTAAGCTTTCAGGATTCTATCTGAAATTAGGACACTGTCTGCAGATCTTTTTTTCTAATTGAGATTCATTTTGCTCCTGCTCTTCTTCACCTGTGTCCCCATCAGAGCTCTGTATATCTCCCTCCATTTTTCAGCCATGTCACATGTCTTCTCTTCTGAGCAAGAAGCACTGGATGGAACAGGATGCCTTTCTCTAATACAATGGGACTTCTAAATGACGGGAGTCTCTTCTGCTCGAAGGGCAGTTGTGACGTAGTGGGGGTACCTGGCTGGTTTCTATGCTGCTGGCTCTGGGGGAACCCCCACTGGCTGTCGTGGGGACCACGACCCAGCAAAACAGGATGAGTCACTATGCAAACCAGTGGCCAGACACCCCCCATGGAGAGGAACAAAGGAAGGTGGAATGCTGGCTTGGCTGGGGGGCAGGGCTGGAAGTGAGGGGGTTGGTTGCTGGCTGTCGGAGGGCATGGAGGAGAGCCTAGGGGAAGGGGCTGGAGTTTAGGGGCCCAGTCTCCCCCATCTCAAGGGGGCCTGAGGCATCCTAGCCCAGTTCCTGTGACCAGACTACATCTGTGCTGCGCTGTGCTGGAGGAGCAATAAACCACCCTCAATTCCACTGGCTGGTGCAGTCTGTTTGTGCCATTTCGGGGTGCAGGAGACGGGGAACCCCCAACGCGCCGTCACACTGGTGTCAGAAGTGGGATGCACTGCACCCCGTGGATGGAGCTTCCAGCGGTGAGCAACAAGGCGCTGTAGAAGCAAGAGCCCTGGAGCCAGGCGTGCTGGAGACAGAGCGAAGCGGTTCCTGGGAATCGTGGGGCGAGAGAGGGACCGCCAGGACCGAGAGAGGGACCGCCAGGACCGAGAGAGGGAGCGCCAAGATCGAGAGAAGGACTAGACTGGTGAGTCTGCACCGAGGGGCCCAGCGGGCAGATGGCCTACGCCCAACTCTTGAAGGCAGAGCTGGTGGGGCTGTGCAGAGAGAGGGGCTTGCCTGTGCAGAAAGCAACCAAGGCCCAGCTGATTGCCCAGCTGGAAGAGAATGACCAGCCACAGGGCCAGGATCTTGTCCCCATGGGAAGCAGCCAGACCCCCCCTGAGAGTGTGTCAGGCTCAGAGAGGGGGAGGAGCGCTGGAACCCACCGGAGAGATGAGACAGCGTCTCCCAGGAGGCCTGCAAGCCGTAGCCCATCTAGGGCAGGGGCCAGCCCAGCGGAGCTGCGGCGCCTGGAGATCCAGCTGCGGATCAGGGAATTGGAAGTACAGGACCGAGAGAGGGACCGCCAGGACCGAGAGAGGGACCGCCAGGACCGAGAGAGGGAGCGCCAAGATCGAGAGAAGGAGCGCCAAGATCGAGAGAGGCAGCGGCAGCATGAGCTGGCCATGGCAGAGCGGAGAACCGGCGGGGCACCGGCTGCGCCAAGTGCGGAGGGGCCCCAGGGTCCCAGGACTGCCAGATGCTTGGAGAGGCCCGTGGTGGCCCAATTGAAGGACATGGGTGACATAGACGGGTTCCTCAGTGCCTTTGAGAGGGCCTGTGGACTGCAACGGGTCCCCCCAGCTGACTGGCTGCAGGATCTTATCCCCGCACTGAACCAGGAGGCGGCCGGAGTGCTCAGTCAGCTGGAGGACCTACAGCCAGGGGATTACAACCGAGTCAAGGAGGCCCTGCTGCACAAGTTCGGGCTGACCCCCGAGATGTACAGGAAGAAGTTCCGGGGGGTACAGAAAGGGCCACGGGAGACCTATGTGGACCTGGCCTCCCGCCTGGCGCAATACTGCCGCAAGTGGGTGTCTGGAGTCGGAGCCCAGACCGCAGAGGAGCTGCTCAAGCTGGTCATGATGGAGCAGTTCTATGAAGCGTGCCCACCCAAACTGAGGCTGTGGCTCAAGGACCGGACACCAGAGAACCCCCAGGAGGCCGGGAGACTGGCGGATGAGTTCACGGAGAGCCGGTCCAGGTGTGAACGGGAGTCCCGGAGAGAGAGGGAACCGCGCAGAGACCGGATCTTGGCTGAGCGACGGAGGGAGTCAACTACGGGGCGAGACCAAGGAACAGGTCGTCTGCGCCCCAGAGAACCAGCCAGGGCCTGGACAGAGACAGCCCAAAGCCTAACTTGCCATCGCTGTGGGCAAAAAGGCCACAAGAGGGCTCAGTGCACCAGGTCCCAGGACCGGGGACTTTCCAGGGTTAACTGGCTGGGGCGGGAGGAAGGGCAGGCTGCCCCAGAGGCAGGGGCTGGCAGGCAAACCTCAGCTCAGAGAGAGGGGAAGGATGCTCTGTGCACCTCCCCTGGGAGGTCTGATTCTCAGGAGGCGGATTTCTCCGTGTACCGGGTGGGGGCAGGACGGCCCCTGCGGAGCGAGTGCCTCATACCCCTGGAGGTGGATGGTAGGAAGGTGACGGGCTTCTGGGACACGGGGGCGGAGGTGACTCTGGCCCGATCCGACATAGTGGCCCCGGAGCGGATACTACCCCACGCGCAGCTGACCCTGAAGGGCATAGACGGGTCCCCGTTTAAGGTGCCTGTAGCCCGGGTGCATCTGAAATGGGGGGCGAAGGAAGGCCTCAAGGAAGTGGGGGTGCACCCGCACTTGCCCACCGAGGTGCTGATGGGGAATGACCTAGAGGAGTGGCCCCATGAATCCCAGCGGGCTCTAGTCACTACCTGGAGCCAGAGCCAGCGGGGGGCTGACAACGTGGGTCCAGGGAAGGACTCCTGGCAGCATCCTCAGGGTCCCATCCCAGTGGACACGGGGTCCAGCCAGGCTGGGACTCCGGACCTAGGCAGAGGTGGGGGGACAGGTCCCGATCCCCTGCCTCAGCAGCTGAATTCCAGGCTGAGGTGCAGGCAGACCCCTCCTTGCAGAGGCTGAGGGACCAGGCTGGCCTCCATGCAGCTCAGCCCCGGGGGAGAGGTGGCCAGGAGAGATTCCTGCGGGAGCGTGGGCTCCTGTTCCGTGAGTGGCTCCCCCCCAGGAAGGCGAGGGGCATGGGGGGGTCCAGCGGGCAGCTGGTCGTCCCCCGAAAGTATCGCCTCAAGCTGCTGTATTTGGCCCACGATTCCCCCGTTGGGGGCCACCGGGGGATCCGGAGCACCCGGCTGAGGCTGCTCCAGCACTTCTATTGGCCGGGAATCTTTACGGCCGTGCAGCGGTACTGCCGGTCCTGTGACTCCTGCCAGAGGGGCGGGAAGGCCCAAGACAGGAGGAAAGCGGCTTGGGGGTCTCTACCCCAGATAGACCCTCTGGGATGGCTGAGAGAGTTATGGGAGGGGAAGTCCTCCCTGGATGGAGCATCGGGGGTGGAAGCCGCCCTGGCTGTCCAGAGAAGGCTCGCTGGGCTCATGGCCCCGGCCCGAGAGACCCTGGCCAGAGATCAAGGCCAGTGGAAGGGTGGGTGTGACCCCCGAGGACAGGCCTGTGCCAGTCGCCCTGGAGCGGGGCGGCGAAGTGGACAGAGGGAAGCCAATTCATGTGGGGCCTCGCCACGGCCGGCCCGAGTCAAGGGGAGCACCCATGTCCCCAGGGCGGGTTCCCACGCAGAGGACCCGAACTTCCCTAGGTCACGAGCAGAGTGACCCTGCTCAGTTCGCTCTCGGAGGGGGGAGAACTGTGACGTAGTGGGGGTACCTGGCTGGTTTCTATGCTGCTGGCTCTGGGGAACCCCCACTGGCTGTCGTGGGGACCACGACCCAGCAAAACAGGATGAGTCACTATGCAAACCAGTGGCCAGACACCCCCCATGGAGAGGAACAAAGGAAGGTGGAATGCTGGCTTGGCTGGGGGGCAGGGCTGGAAGTGAGGGGGTTGGTTGCTGGCTGTCGGAGGGCATGGAGGAGAGCGCTAGGGGAAGGGGCTGGAGTTTAGGGGCCCAGTCTCCCCCATCTCAAGGGGGCCTGAGGCATCCTAGCCCAGTTCCTGTGACCAGACTACATCTGTGCTGCGCTGTGCTGGAGGAGCAATAAACCACCCTCAATTCCACTGGCTGGTGCAGTCTGTTTGTGCCATTTCGGGGTGCAGGAGACGGGGAACCCCCAACGCGCCGTCACAGCAGTATATCAATCACACCCCAGTTTCCAGCATGAGATTTAGGCCACTGGGCTGGCCTGAAAAGGTTCAGATATCATAGGTGTTTTAACCTAAATGCGGAGCTGCATTATAATATGGAGAGAGGGAATCCCCTAACAAGACAGTTTGGCTGGTATGGGGAAGAGATTTCAGGGTAAGCAGGTGAAAGGGAGTAAAGAATTCAAGAATTAACTAGTACCTGACAATTCCTTGTTCTTGTCGGGGTACCTGATCATCCTATTTTAGCAAGTCTGGGCCAAACAAGCTGCCTTCTGCTTCTGGAATAGTGGCACAGTTCATGTCCAAAGCATCTTAAAGTTTCATAGGGTGGAGGGGGGCTGGAGTTCCACCAGTTTCACAATGCTTGTGACGTGCGTGGAAAGGGAGAGATTTTTAGATGGGGGAGGGGGTTTAGAAAATCTGAGAGGGGAGCATAGGGTGACACAACTGAGGTAATTTGGCTTCCTTAATTCTGAATTTCCCACACATATAACCTTTTTATTGTGGATTTTCTGGGTTTTTAAAAACCCAAGTGTTTTTGGAAGAATTATGACTCTTATATTATTGAAGACATTCATGTATGGTTACCAGGTGTCCGGTATTGACCTGGACAGTCCAGTATTTTTGCCTCCTGTCCGGTGGTAAAATTCAGAAAATACCAGACACCTAAAATGTCCAGTATTTTCTGGCTCTTTCCCTGCCAGGAGGCAAAAATACCAGAGACCTGGCAACCCTACGACACACTCAGCCACTGGGCCCAGCCTCCGGATCCCCGCCCCTGAACTCCCTAGTTCTGCAGGGAAGGTCCCTTCTTCTGGCTCAACCAAGAAAACAAGTTGGCCACCGGCAAAACCCCTAAAGACCTGAGCAAGGGCAAGCAATGCCTTCCCTGGGACTTAGTGCTCAACCTCTTCTCTTCCTATCCCTATTTTGACTCTGCATGCAATAAAAGGGGCCAAGCTCAACAACTTCCCCCAACAGAATTTTTTGCCGGGCGGTGGAGGGTGTGTGTGTGTGTGTGTGTGTGTGGGGGGGGGGGGGGGGGGGGGGGGGGGAGGAGGAGGAGTTGGGTATTTTTGTTGAAACCATCTGGCAACCCTATGTTCATGGTGCCATAAGGCGTTAAAAACAGTGTTCTGATTGCCCTTAAAACAAGACTGTTAAACACCAGACATATTGGGGTGGAGGGATATCTCAGTGGTTTGAGCATTGGCCTCTTAAACCCAGGGTTATGAGTTCAATTCTTGTGGAGGCAATTTGGGGCAAAAGTTTGTCAGGGATGGTACTTGGTCCTGCTGTGAAGGCAGGGGACTGGACTCAATGACCTTTCAAGGTCCCTTCTAGTTCTAGGAGATAGGCAATCTTCATTAATTTAAAATTTGTTACCTTTCAATAAGATTTGGTCACATTTGTTTATGGACAATGTGTGTGTTGGAGAGAGAGATGTTCAAACTTAAGTAGCCTTACCAAAGACTTGTTGGGATATTTATGTGCACTGTGGCTAAATAGCATTTGCTGCAAAAATAATGTTTCTCTTTCCATTGAGAGATGGTGTGGCCTATTGCATAAGGCAGTGGTGGGCAAAATGCGGCCCATCAGGGTAATCCCCTTGCGGACCACAAGACATTTTGCTGACATTGACTGTCTGCTGGCCTGCCTCCCTCCACCTTCATCCCGTGTAGCTCCCAATGGCCTCAGTTCCAGCACAGTTAAGCTAGGGACAAATAACCAGAGTAAGAGGAGGGAGGATTTTGTGCTTGGAGAAGGCATTTGCCAAAGATAAGAGTTTTACACAAGTATTGGCTCCTAAGTGACTTGGGGTACATCTACACTAGCCCCCTAGATCGATCTAGGGAGGCTAATGAGGGTGACCAGAATTGCAAATCAAGCCCGGGATTTAAATATCCCGCGCTTGATTTGCATGTTCCTGGCCAGTCGCCATTTTAGAAATTGACTAGCCCAAAGTAACTGCCCACGTCTACACGCGGAAGTGAAACGGGATTCCGATTTAAAGCCCCTAATTCGAATTAGCTGGTAAACCTCATTGCAGGAGGAATACCAGCTCATTTGAGTTAGGGCTTTAAATTGGGAATCCTGTTTCACTTCCGCGTGTAGACGTGGGCAGTTACTTTGGGCTAGTCAATGGCGACTGGCCAGGAACATGCAAATCAAGTGCGGGATATTTAAATCCCGGGCTTGATTTGCAATTCTGGTCACCCTCATTAGCCTCCCTAGATCGATCTAAGGGGCTAGTGTAGACGTACCCTGAGGCTGAACCATTGTTCAGCTGTGGATGCTTGCAGCAGGGTTTGTTGTCAAAACTGTCTGCCTGGCTTTGATCCAAATGGAGAGGCATGTTCAAGTAGGTTGGTTTTTTTTTTCTAATGTTATTTAGCAAAATAGTCCCCCTTGCCTCTTAATTTTTGATTACTGACTCATTGTTCAGTGAACAACCGGTACAAGTCAGTTTTGGGGGGAAAAAAATCATGGAAACATCATGCAGTGGTATTTATAAACCATTGTGTCATCTGTAGGAAATGAGAGCAAGATGAAAAGTTGGTTTTCAGAGCCTTTAAGTGAGAGTAACAATCTAAGATTCTGGGTAACCAATTTAACTTTTTTTAATGTACTATTTTGTGTGACTGCTGCATGGTCATTTGTATATCTGATTTGAACTGTCTGTATTCCTCACATCAGGTATATTTTTGAAGAGACAATAGGCATTTTAAAACCACACTTTTATCTGAATTTTTTGTGTTTGTGTACTTCCAGAGTTGCTAGTTACTCATCCTTGTTTTCTAGTTAGTGAGGCATTTGAATAGATTCTGAAAGGTTGGCAGGGGACCCATTAAACCCTAAGAAATTTTAAGCAATGAGATTAAAAATCAAAACCGCTCAGGCATAAAAATGTAATGCATTTGACTTTATTTACAATACCAGTAACTGATATTATATTCTTTGACTCAGGAGTAAATTAGTTGGCTCCCAACCTCTCCAATGTAGTTTACTACAGTGTATATTTTAAAGCTATTTTTACATGCACGTTAAAAGCTCCCAGTTTTCCCTGGCTGGCTGATAGGCAGTGGGAGAAATCCTTCCTTGCAGCCATGGGTGAGATGAAATACAGCAGTGCTAATCTCTAGCACATGTGAAAAATGGGGGTAGTGGACTCGGAGAACAAAAAGTCCAGATACCAGCAGTTAGCTGACATGTCAGCAGTTGCTAAAGTGGAAAATGAATGATAATTGTTGATGCAAACCTTCAGAGTGTCTAAAGGTCACAGCAAAGGGTTAATCATAGCCATGTGTAGTGCCTTCTGGAATTGTGACATAGCAGAGCTTGTATTTATGACTGAAGGCCAGACATACCACTTTGTTTCAAAGACCCTCTTTGGCTAGCTGTTTACAGAATATGATGAGATTTTTAAGAACAAAGCAAGGTTGCTCTAATGGCTGTGATAAGTCAGGAATGTGACAGGGTGCACAATATGTAGGGGCTGAAGGGGTTTAGCCCATCTTCACCAACTGAGAAGCCCATGCTATTATTAGTAACATACTGAGTCACAGAAGCAAGAATGCCAAACTGCTTGGACTGTGTCCCTGCTGCACATGAGGGAGCTAACAATAGAGGCTCAGCCTAATGCATTAGGCAAAAGGCATTTTTCCCCGGCATTTCTCTACACTTTTTTTTGTTTTTTGTTTTAAGAAATTAGTTGAATCAAATACCAACTCCAGAGCTGAGAGAGGCTGGCTTGCTTAATTTTTTTTCTGTTGTTCCTGATGGGGGTGGGGGTGTGTGTGTGTGTATATTCGCAAAACACTTTAAAATATTTGCCGTAAATACAATCTATCACGAGCTGTATGTTCTCATTCTCCAAGATGTATCATCCATCTGTCACTTTGTCAGAAGGGTGTCTGCACAGTGATTCTATATATTCACTTTTTCTTCTCCTGAAATAAAGACTTTAGGAAGGAATTCCCTTAGGCTGGCCTGAGTTGCAGTCCAGTTTCAATTAGACCTCAGTTGGAGCATTGTGTCCAGTACTGGGCATCACATTTCAAGAAAGATTTGGAGAAGGTCCAGAGAAGAGCAACAAGAAGGATTAAAGGTCTAGAGAAAATGAGCTATGGGGGAAGACTGAAAGAATTGGGATTATTTAGTTTAGAAAAGAGAAGATTGAGAAGGGTCATAATAGTGGTTTTCAAGTACCTGAAAGAGTGTTACAAGGAGGAGGGAGAAAAATTGTTCTCCTTGGCCTCTGAGGATAGGACAAGAAGCAATGGGTTTAAACTGCAGCACTGGAGCTTAAACTGCAGCTAAACTGGAGGTTTAGGTTGGACATTAAGAAAAAACTTCCTAATTGTCAGGGTGGTTAAACACTGGAATAAATTGCCTAGGGAGATTGTAGAATCTCCATCACTGGAGATATTTAGGAGCAGGTTGGTTAGACATCTATCAGGGATGGAAGGTGCTTGGGCCTGCCATGAGGGCAGGAGACTCAACTCGATGACCTTTCGAGACCCCTTCCAGTTCTAGTGTTCTGTGATTCAGATGTGCAAAGCTGGAAGTGAGTGTGAGTGAATCTGAGTTTTGAACTCAGATGATCCATTGACTTCCCCTTTCAGCTTGTACAAATTGCTCAACTTCTAAAACTTTTTCCCCCCTCTCTTTAAAATGGTGAGACAGTGTACCTGTCCAAAACGAGTTTTGTACGTAGTTAGTTAATAACTGCAAAGCAATATGAATAAAGCCCTTTCAAGAAGGAAAATATATATAAGTACGTTGTTGTCAATCCCAAGTGTTCACAAATCATGGCTCAGTCCCCCTCAGTTGTGAAACTGGCTTAAAATTAGGTATTTTTAAAAGTGCATTTTATATTGGCCTTCTGGTTTTTGAGCCATTGGGTCTCATGTTTTATTATTCTTGCCAGGCATGCAATAAAGAATGGAGACCCGTTATACTAAGTGCTGTACAAACACAAAATAACAGACATTTTCTAGAAACATACTACTTTTTCTTATCAGTAAAATCTAAGATTCTGTCCTAATAACATGAGTCCAGAATAACATGAATCCAGAAGCTGGGACTTCAAGAAAACATCAGATACCATGAGAATTGTTATGAAATTAGGAGGCTTGGCTGCTCTGTAAATGCTTTATTATTATTTTTTTTACATCAACTTAATAACCATCCTAAGATCACCGCTCAGTTAGCGCTGGGCAACTGGAAGACTGGAAAAGCATGTCAGGACTAGAATCATAGAATACTAGAACTGGAAGGGACCTCGAGGTCAGCAAGTCCAGTCCCCTGCCCTCACAGCAGGGCCAAACACCTTCTAGATCGGGGTGAGCAATAATTTTCGAAAGGAGGCCACTTCACAAATTTCTGAAGTGGTTGTGGACTGCTCCAGAAGGGGTGGGTCTTTGAGTGAAAGGGCATGGCCAGGAGGCTTCCCTGATTTGGCTTGAGGGCAGGGGAGTGCATGAAGTCTTTGCCATCCACCCCCAGTGCTTAGAGAGAACTATCAGCTGTTTTGAACAGCTGGTGGTTCCCTCTGGTACCACGTTCCCCTGGGAGGTGGAGGAGGAGACTTTGCAAGTTCCCATCTCCAGGTCTCAATTGGCCTGGGGGCAGGGGAGTGGTAGGGTGGCCGTGGGCTGGATCAACCGACTTGGTGGGCCTGATCTGGCCCGCGGAGGCTGTCTTACCACCTCTGGGGTAAGGGATTTGGGTGCAGGAGGGCCCGTGAGGTCTGGGAGGGAGTTTGGGTGAAAGATACAGTTGTGACCTGGGGCATGGGATTGGGATGCAGGGGTTTGGGTTGTGACCTAGGGCAAGGGGAGTTAGTGATCTGGGGCAGGAAATTGGGGCATGGTCTCAGGAGGGGGGAAGAGGGTTTGGGTTATGTGGGATAGAGATTTTTGCGGAGGGAGGGGTTGGGGTGCAAGAAGCAACCTCTGGCCGGGAGACTGACCTGTGAGACTCCCAGCCAGCAGCTGAGCTCATTTCTCAGGCAGGAGCCCGCCACACCCCCACACAGGCGGCAGGGTCATGTGGTGTGTGAATAAGAGCAGGAGGGGAGGGGTGCTGGTGCTTCCTGCGCTGTTTTTTTAACAAACAGGCAGCTTCTGGCCAATGGGATTGTGCTGGGGGCGGGAGCAGCCATGAGGCACCACTCCTCCCTGCTCACAGTTTGTGGAGAACAAATGGCCCAGTAGCTGCTTTTCGCAGAGGCATGCTGGGGTGGGGCAAGCAGGGGAATCTGCCTGAGGCTCCCTGCTGCCTCCATGGGCTGTATTCATTGGCGTGGTGGCCTGGATTCGGCCTGTAGAGGGTGTTTTGCCTAGGCCTGATCTAGATCATCCCGGTGCTGTGTGGAATGGACAGAGGTAGGGGTGTGGGTGTGAATTGACAGGCAACCTTCTTCAAAACATCAGTCTTTTGAGTTTTATGAGCACTAATGGGGTTTTTTATCTCCTTAATTTTTAAAGGAAATAATAAAGGCAGTTTAGGTCTTAAACATATAGAATTTCACTTAATGAACATTTTGACCTTTAGAGCAAGCGTGACCTTTCTGGGTGTGTTTTTTTGTTTGTTTGTTTGTTTTTTTAAATATTTGACTGACTTTTGTTTTTCTAAAAAACTGTCTTATGCCCAATTTGCATAGTCTCATTTGACTATTCCATTGTCTGTGTGCTGTGATTAAAAGCACATTAGAACATCTCTGGGCATGTTTGCTTTCTGGATATTGATGTATGTCTATGATTTGTTAACATTTTATATCCCTCTTCCTATGAAAATAAGAGTGGGTAAACAGAGCTCATCCAAGAAAGTCAGCTCTGCTGCTATTGCCCACTTGTTACATTTCCAGTCACTTCTATGCTTTCTCACGTTTCTGAGGAAGTCTCCAAAAATTCAGAAAGTTAACTTCTTATCCTCATTCAGAACTATCCTTAAACCTCTCCTTTGCTGTGACGGCTACAAAAATTTACCAACTGTTAAGCTATTGGTATCAGACCACTGTCTGTCGAATGGCCGATATTATCTTATTATTTCCTTGCTTGTTGGTATCCCTCTGTATTTATATTTAGATGGTAAGCTCTTCAGGACTTTTTAATCTGTGTGTAAAGTACCTGGCACAATGGAGTTTTGGTGCACGACTAGGTCTCCTAGGCACTAAAAAATACAAATAATCAGCCCTTGTTCTATATTCCTCTTGGGTTCTATTCAGGGTCAGTTTGGTTCAGAGGAAAAGTGATAAGCGAGCGAATATCAATTTTGCAGTTTAAACAGTTCCCCAAGCATTCCTCAGTGCTCCTCACTTTGCAATCTGTTATCTGTCACTTGGGGGATAACAGTGTTGCCAGTGCCATTCTGCTTGGCAAGGGGAAACGGAAGGTGGTGTCAATGACTAGAGATTAGGGACGGTGGAATTTTGCATTTGTTACGCAGCAGCTGCAGTGGGTCCTTTCAGCACAAGGGGCAGAGTCCAGAAGCACGGAATGAGCTGACAGCGGTGATAGGAAAAGGGACAGAGGGAGAGAGGAGGCACAAGAAGAAAAAGGACAGTGACGAGCAGTCATTCTCTATCAGATCTTGTGGAAAATCTGACCAAGGGAGAGACTTCTCTGGAATAAACTACCTCACCTCCCCCCTCCCTTTTTCCCCATCCCAGCCAAACACTGCTGGAAGGAACGTGAGTCTATATAAATTACTTCAGTTAATCCTTGCTGTCTCTGCTACAAAGAGGACTCATTTGCCATGGTGAAAGAAAAAGGTAATTAACATGTATTGATAAATATATCAGCCATAATCATGTAGGTGTGTACCTTCCAGGATGGAGTTAGTCGTTATCATTTGTTGTCTGCTTCCGCCCCCTCCCCCGCTTATTAAAGCCTCATGTCAATAAATGCAATGAGCTTCATTAGGTATTTTTGCATCTGTTTCCCCGACAGTAGGGTCTGTCGTGCACCTTGTGATTTTCTGGCAAGCGCTTGTTTGAAATTGTTACGAACTTGCGTTTTCTAGCTACTGTTTTGTAGTATTTTGTATAATTCTTTGGTAGTCTTTAGCTACCGAATTTGGTTTCATTTTAAAATATAAATGGAGTATGATACAGTGAATCCTGGACGTGAAGGAGCTTGCCCTTGTAGCTTATCTTTTTGTATAGAAATGAGCTGTTTTGTAAAGGGTGTTGTTGTTGTATCTGGACTTTGCAAGCTGTAACTGAAACATAACATTTAATTGTTTTAAACCATCCTTGAAAGCTGTTGCTTAAGTAAAACAGAGGCTTGGAGTAGAGGAAATCAGGGAGTTGGCCAGCCAACGAGTTGTTCGTTGCTGTGACATAGGTCTCTGTCTCTTGATGCGTTGATTGTATTTCATATCAATGTAACTCAGATATGACTCATGGTCTGGAGCTAATTTTGAAACTTAATATTTTAATAGGAGGATTCATGGGCAATAACAGAAGGCCGTGAGGCAATCTCTGCATACCACAAAGAATCTATGTAATTTCCCTCTGCTTATAAATCTCTGTAAAAAGTAGAAGCAAAATGCAGGACAATGTAGCACTTTAAAGACTAACAAGATGGTTTATTAGATGATGAGCTTTCGTGGGCCAGACCCACTTCCTCAGATCAAATAGTGGAAGAAAGTAGTCACAACCATATATACCAAAGGATACAAGGATACTACTTGTATCCTTTGGTATATATGGTTGTGACTACTTTCTTCCACTATTTGATCTGAGGAAGTGGGTCTGGCCCACGAAAGCTCATCATCTAATAAACCATCTTGTTAGTCTTTAAAGTGCTACATTGTCCTGCATTTTGCTTCAACTACCCCAGACTAACACGGCTACATTTCTATCACTGTAAAAAGTAGGCTTGACAGAAATGTAGGAAAGAGTTTGTGTTAAATTAAGCCAATTAAGTAGATTTTTCACCTCTAAAACCTAAGTTGAAAACCTGTTAAGGTGACAGACAAAATCAATTGAGTGCCCCGTAGTTGGTCTGTCCATGGATGTGGCCAAACCACTGACCAGTGTGGCAGACTGCTGGCCAGTTGACAGTCACTGCTTAAGCGATGTCCAGCTCTGGAATCACAAAGAGTCAGGGTTTGAGGTATGTTATGTGGGTACTATCAGCGCCTCTCTAGGATTAATAAACCACAGATGATAGTGGTCGAATCCCACTAGGGTCAGCTCAGCCCTTTATCTCTTCCAGCAGAGGTAAATGGAGTTTGCAGAGACTGGAATTAAACTTTAAAAACCACTGTCGGGGCTAAAGATGCCTTGTGCTTTTTTTCACAAAACTTTGTTTTGTTGGCTAAAATTTCCCATTCCACTGATAGCTAGACTCTCTCCAACCGAAACAATTTGCATTTTGTGTGCTGTGTAAATAAAACTTGATGCACCGGCAGGTGCTGTGTAAATCTGTATTAAAGAGAAGTGGAGGGGGAATGTTGCAAGTGTAACAGAAGGAGAATGCAGCACTGGGCAGTGTGTTGAAAACGTCCTATAGCCTACTGGGGGGAAGAAGCGGGGGGGGAGAAATCAAGAGACTTTAGAATTTAAGTCCAATGCAATGTTTTCTAGTCCTGTTAGTGCTATTTTTAAATACCTACCATGCATTCAGTTTTAGATTAAAACAAGGGTTAAATGCCATCTCTTGAGTCCAACAACTGCTATTGGGACCTCAGTGTTGCAGACTGCCTTTAGTATCTTTTCACATTTTTCTGCCTTATTGTTTCAGACTGTTACTTCTACAACACCTTCCCCCATTTCATCCAGGACAACAGGAGTTGCAGTTACTTTGGAGCTACTCAAATGCCACTCTCCAGTAGTGTTTGCTTGTGAGATGATATGCTAGTGTAAGGAAACTGGCATTCTCTCTTCTAGCCTTGACATGAGCGGTCCTCTTTTTATTTAGTGTAAAATTCTGCCCGTCTCTAAGAACACATGGTCGATGGTAAACATGCTGGCGAGGAATTGAGGGGCTGATTTCAGCTAGAAAAATGCAAGCTCAGTTCACTGAAGTGCAAACCAGTTAGTATGGTTTATAACGAATTAGCATGCTTTGTTATATTCATAATGTGGAATGATTTCTGTGTGTATCTATTTAGCTGAGAGATGTGCACAAAAAGATACTGAGTCCAGGCGGCTCTTCTTCAGTCACCCAATGACTGTGGCAGATTATTGACTGATGCTACATTTTCGGCTCTCTGAATATGCATCTGCGTGCTTCCAATTTAAAGGCTCTTATTGATCTAGTGTACTGGACAGATTGTTACACTATTTCATTCAGTGATTTGCCCTCACAGTATTCAGTAACTGAAAAAACAACGTATGCATGATTCTCAGTCAGTACCTGCTTCTCTGCAATGTAAAAACCCGACTGTGGAGTGACACAAGTGTATTCGTTTTGAATGCGGTCAGGTAATACATGTTCTAGCTAGGGGTGGCTGGCCTGTGGCAAGCACCCCAGTCAGAGCAAAGCCAATTCACAACAGCTGAGGATCTGCCCAGAGTTTTGATGTCTTGGCCAACAGATCCTGGGAGTATCCCATTCTCACTGGGGCATGAAGGGTAAGTTCCAAAATATGAAGTGAGACGTTGATAATGGTATTTTAACTTATGATCCCTAGTAGGAGTTGTGGGGCTGACCCAGAGGAATGGACCTGTGACTTGTCATTCCAGAAGAAAACTCTGGCCTGTCCGTGCTTGATTAAAGAGGGAGAAGTGATGGAAGTTTGATGGAGATGTTAATGCTCAAGTGCCCATCTCTGCAGCCTTAATATTTGTGCCTGTTCTGCATTACAACTAGGCACAGGTGTCTGGAAGGCCTAGGATGTCTTAAGACTGAGTGTGGAGATGTCAAGGAGTGCCAGTCCACCAAGCATCACAGAAAATCAATATATTTTAGCAAAAAGTTAAGATTTCTACTTGCATTTTGCCCTTTTTTTGTCTAATAAAAGCTTATAGGGAAACATGCAGCACCCTATTGGTTGAGATGGTTGTGCCAAGTACTGGTATTAAGTTCACGGTCAAGAAACTTGCTCGATGTGTGTCTCCAGTCCTGCATTCTTTCCCATCCAAATCTCTCAGTGCCGTTATTTATGCCAGTACCAAAAGGGAAGCACTTATAGGTGAGGATGCTCTTGAAGACTGCTCAAATCTCAGCTTATACATAGACAGCATCTTTGTGGTCACTAAACAGATTGCCTTGGTAGAGCTTGGTTAAAGTTTCCAGAGCAAGCTGTCCAGTTAGTCCTTTGTAAGTGCATCTCACTATTGACTGGATTTGCCACCTTTGCCACTCTCTCTGAGTCCTGGTCTAGACTAGGAAGTCAAAATAACTCCCCTATTTCAAAATAACAAGCGGAGGGTCCTGTGGCATAGTAGGGGTGCTGTCTACTTTTGTAACCCTGTGTTTCTCCCTGGATGTACACACCAGATGTGTAGTAGGCCTAGACACCTGGGGGAGGGCAGACTTAGGAGATAAGGACCCTGTGCCCAGAGAGAGAGAGAGAGACAAAGGATATAGGCGGGGATGTCACCTGGTGGGGAACTAGGCCTGGGAGTGGGGGCAGTCTCGGCTGGGCTGTGAGGAGGTTTTAGACCGAGGAAGGGTCTAACACTGTCTGCTTTGGTGCCTGTGCTAACATCGAGCCTATGCTATGCTGTGTCCCTGAGAACCAATAAAACCTTCTAGTCTACCAGCTGGCTGAGGGTCACATCTGGCTGCGGATGGGGGTGAAGGGTTGGGGACCCCCTGACATGTCGTGTCACGTCCACACTACCAAGCCCATTATTTTAAAATAAGGGGCTGGTTATTTCAGAATAACTACTCCTGCTTTCCACAAGGAATAATGCTTATTCGATGTAGCCATTTCAAAATAGCAGTAGTGTGGATGCTCCACTGGTGCAATTTGGAAATAACTACTCCCCAGAGTCATTCAAAGTAATTACTCCCCAGTGCTTCCTGGGGCTCTAAGTTGAGGTAGTGTGCCCACATTAAGGAAGCCCGCCTCAGACTGATTTTGAGGCTTCCCTGTAGTGTGGACGCTCTATTTCAAAATAGTTATTTCAAAATAATTTTCTAGTGAAGACATGCCCTGAGTGTAATCTTGAAGATTTACCACTCTGAGTGAGTCTCCAGCTGCAACCCTCTTTAAAAAAAAAAAAAAAATAAGGAGATAAGCATTTGGCATCTGTTCCCCATTTTCCTCAAGGAACCTGTGACCAGCAAACGATTTAAAGTAAATCAAAAAACAAAATACTTATTCATCCACAACTCCATAGCAAACAGAGAAAAATAAAACAACAAAGTCCCTATATACCAGGTATTACCCAAAATTTGCAAGGAAAGAATAGGTATGTTCCATTCAGCCATGCTGTCCCTGTTTCTGTCCTGGGAGAGAGTTCCTGCAGCATTCTCTGTGTCCCTCTTAGAAATTTACCCCATCTGCTTCTGCTTGCTTACCCCACTCCTGCCTAAGCAGGGGTTTTATTGACTTCCTGTTACTTGGCCCTGGTCTGGGAAGATTAAGTGTCTCTATGCTGTCTGGAGCCAATCAGGTGGGAATTGCCTAATTAATAACTCTCTCTTTGTTTCTTAAGGAACAGCGATATTCTCCCTGCTTATATCTTATCATTGTTTCAGTTTCCTGTTTGTTTTCCCTATGAGCTTCCTTCAGTTTAATACCATGTAGTCGGTCAGGATAATATCCGTCAAATTAGTTGCATATGGTATTAAGAAAAAAAAATACAAATAGCTTCCTCCTCCACAAGCACATTTATACCTGTGTTTAAGGGGCTGTCCAGGTGTAAGTCATAAGCTGATGAGTGGATTCCAAGATTGGAAGGAACGACTGTGATCATCTTGTCTGACCTTCTGTGTAACACAGGACATAAAACTTCCCTAAAGCAATTCTGCAAGAAGATCTTTTAGGCAAACAGCCAGTCTTGATTTAAAAACTATCACAGATGGAAAAATCCATGAGCCTGGAATTCTTCCAATGATTAATTACCCCCACTGATACACACTTACACCCTCTTTCCAGTCTGAATTTATCTACTTTCAGCTTCCAGCAATTGGACTGTGTTCTATCTCTCTCTGCTGCACTGATAAAATCATTGTTAAATATTTGCTGCCCATATAGTTACTTAGACTGTAATCAAGTCACCCCTGAGCTTTCTATTTAAGCTAGCTATGTGGGTAGCAAACATAAACTGTGTGTGAAAGTCCCATGCCTAGTAGGCTGGGCAATGTCCTTTTCCTCTCAGGTTCTTCTGTCCAGCAATGTAAATGTCCCCTTCACATGTCTGCACCCCCCTCATAGTTGCTGCCCTCAGTCAGTGCAAACTCCGAGGTCTGAGGTGTATCTGCAGAGTTCACTTCTCATCCTGGGTAGAAGGAAGTAAAGAGGCATCTTACTTGCTCCACTGGCTGCTTGTTGTGCCTCTCGGCCACCGCTGTGCTGGCCGATTATTGTTCTTTTCCACTGACACGCTGCTGGCTGTCAGTCACCATCCACGGACATCCACCTCTTGGCTGTGACTTGTGCTCATCACTTCTAACTGATTTCAGTTCCCAGTGATTTCAACTCTTGGTATCCAGGGCAGAAGAAATACAGCTTCACCCCAGTGGCATAAGTAAGAGGCTCCTAATGATATCCGTTTAGCACTGTTCTTTAAACAGCAGGGACGAGGGAATGGGGGAACGAAACAGGTCAAACCAATCAAGGCCGAGCCCTGCACAAGGTATATGTCCTCCTAACCAGAATAACCTTCCCTCACCCTTCTTATTCTCCTAGAGCTCTGAAAGTCGAGCTCCTGCTTAGCAAGATTCCTTCTGCTAACTGTGAGCCCTTTCTTTTGGAACAGATTACTCACAGTCCTGAGTTTCTGTATTCCCACAATAATTACAAACATGGGTAACCATATTTGTGCTCTCCCTGTATTAATACAAATATAGGTAGTATTGGGTCACAAATTATGTTGATTGCAATAAGCACAATACCTCTCCATCTGCTGAACATCTAGCAAATCAGAAGCCAAGTGTATTTACATAAACACACCCAGGGTCTCTTCCCCCCCATTCCAGTTGCCTGTCGGGAGCATTCCTTCAGACCCAGCTTACATTAACAGATGAAAATCCCTGTGATATTGATTATATAAAAGTCTGTTCTCTGCCTAAAAACCACGGCACTAACCATGTGGGAATCCTGTTCAGTGTGATTAGTCCTTACCCATTCATTGAGCATGGACATCTCCCCTGCTTATTGTGGGTCTGATTGAGGAAAGCATTTAAGCACATATCCCATTTCTGTTCAGGACAGCACGTCTTTCAGATTTATTGACCTCAGTGGGCCTTAAAATTAAGCATATGTTCAAGTGCAATCCCGAATCAGGCATGTGTGATTTTGCTGTGCGCCTGTAGTGTAGTTGTATGTTTTGCTACTGCCTGTCCTCATTGTCACACCACAGAGAACAGAGTGTCACCTGCATCCTTGCATAACTGACCAAGATGATGCAAATAATATCTGGCACTTATAGCACTGTAAGACTAGTGCCATATAAATAAAATCAATTTATTCCTCATGCCATCCCATTGTTATACGTTGGCATAGGTGCCCAGTGTACAGAAGGAGACAGCAAGGCAAGGGAGGCCTCAGTACAGCACCACTGATGTTGCTGTAACTTACTCATGGATTTTTGTGAATTGCTGTCTGAACCTAGAGGCACATCAGAGGTTTAATTTGTTTTGTTTAACTAATACCTGATAGGTCACAGTGACTTAAACCTTTAGCTCAAGCAGAAACAGGTTTCACACTTAACTCTGGAAAAACCTGTGTTCAGATCTCTCTGCAGCTTCTAGCAGGGTTCATTACAGTACAAATAATGCTTTTCTTTTATTTTAAAAAAATGTTCCTACTATGGGTAAGGTGTTGTGGAGCTGTATAACTATGTATTATTACTGAAGAACTACAAAACACAAGTTGACGTGAGACAGCACGATGTGTGCACCCAGTAAGCAGAAGCTGGTGTATTTCTTCTCCTCCTTTTTGTACAAGGTCATTTCCAAGAAGTATAAATGTATGTGGGAGAGTCTGCTTTCCCAGCAGTCATCAGTGTTTTCTTGGCATTCATGTATTTAAAAATTAATGTGCTCTGTGGAGCTTGGTGATGGTAATTACTGAAATAACATTGCATAGGAAGATCTTGACTTTCACTTTGTAAATGTACAAAAGACCTGAGTTTCAGGAAGGGCTGTTGTTCATATGGGAGAGCCTGTGGACTAAGCATATGTGCTCATCAGTTTTACATACAGGAGATGGCTATGCGGGGTGGTTAGACCCTGAGGGGGTTATGTTGTTACATGACTCTCTCTGGTGTAGAAGCATTGGACTGGAAGGGCTCTCAGTAGGTCATCTAGACCAGTCTCCTGCACTCAGGGCAGAACTATGTAATAACTACTAGACCATCCCCGACTGCTGTTTGACTAACCTGTTCTTAAAAAGCTCCAAAGACAGAAATTCCCTGCCCCTCCCTCCCCCCCCCCCCCCCCCCCCCATTCCCAGCAATTTTTTCCAGTGCTTTACTGCCTTAATGTCCAATCTGAACCTCCTTGGCTTCAACTTAAGCCTGTTGTTTCTTGTCCTGCTTTCAGAGGTTGAGAATTTTTCTCTAACAACCTTTTCATTTTCTTAAACTCTTACGGCTCTTCTCAGTCTTCTGTTTCCCAGATCAAACAACTTTTTTTTTTTTTTCAATTGTTCCTATTAGGTCATATTTTTGAGAACTTTAATTATTTTTGTTGCTAGTCTTTGGGTTTTCTCCAGTTTATCCAAATCTAAACCCAATACTCCAGCTGAAGCCTAATCAGTATTACTTTTCATGTAATTTACTTCTGCTATTTCAACCCAGAATGATGTTTTCTTATTTTACACAAGTGTTACCTCATTGACTCATTTAGCTTGTGATCCACTATAACCCCCAGATCCCTTTCCACAGCACTCCTTCCTAGGCAGTCACTTCCTATTGTGTCGTTGATTTTTATTTTATTTTATTTTTTTTTCCTTCCTGAGTGGACTACTCTGTACTTGTCCTCATTATATTTCATCCTATTTACTTCTGACAGTTTGTGCAGATCATTTTGAATTTTAATCCTATTTTCCAAAGCACTTGCAACCCCTCCCAGGTTGGTATGGCCTGATGCTGAGGATAAAGCTTGAGTGATACCATAATTGAGGAGATAAAAACTAGGAATACCAACAGATAATGCTACAGGGTGATGCTTACTGGGTAACAATTAAGCAGTTATCCGGGGAGCAGCCTCCCGCCCACAGCTGGGCAGAGGGTTGCTCTAGCCCCACATGGCTGGCAGATGGGGCTGGAAGCTGGCCGGCTGGCAGTTGGGAGTAGGAGCCAGTTAAACATTACAGTAACCTAACATTTAACCAGTTAACTGATTAACTGGGATTTTATATCCCCAATAAGAACTAGATGGATAGGTGCCTGGGACAGACTACACTGAGAATGCACAAAATAGGGCAGACAGTCCCCAAAAAGTAGGGTTGCCAGGTGTCCGATATTTACCCAGACAGTCTGGTATCTTCGGGCTCCATCTGGTTTTAAAAAAAAAAAAAAAACCCAGGAAATGCCAGACATGTGAAATGTCCGGTATTTCCTGTTACCCTCCGATGGAAGCCCGGTGGGGACAATTTTCCCCTTCTGCGTCTGGCCGAGGTTGGGGAGTGAGGCGCGCGTTAGTCATAGTGAAGGGGGGGGGCAGTTGCTGGGCGCCACGCTTGGGCAGCACCAGGCTGGGGTGGGAGCAGAGTGCATGCTGCTCTGGCCCACGTGACCAGCGGAGACCCGGGAGCTGGTCATGTGATGCCTCCCTCTATACGCTGTGAGCGGAGGCAGCCAGGCTGGGGCGGCAGGAGCAGCGACTTTAAAAGTAAGATTAACTTACACGGCTGTCCTGTTCCTCTGGTGCCTGGCTCGGGGGGGATTTGATTGGGGTGGGGCGCTCCCGGCGCTGGGGATGCCTGGGTCTTCGGGGGGGGGGGGGTGAGTGCATTGTGATGGGGGCATTGGGGGCTTGGATCTGAGGCAGGGGTGAGTGCATTGGTATGGGGGGGCACTAGGCAGGCCGGGGGGGGGGGGATGTATTAGGGATTAGTATGTGGCCCAAAACTGGAGAGAGTGGTGAAACTTTTGCTTAACAACTTTGGTCTCTTCTCCCCCTTTCTCCCCCCTGCCACCCCCCTTTCTTTTGACAATTTTTTTCCAACTGTGGGGTTTTTTTTTGGGGGGGGGGGTGTTCAGTATTGTTTTGTTAAACCATCTGGCAATCCTACCAAAAAGGCATGGTTTATTTTGTAATTAGATTCACCAGACCAGTTTTTGCTCCTTCTGAGAGATCTTCAAACTACCTTGAATGTGTTTGCCGATGTTTATGCATGTCTTGGTCTCACCCTCAATATCCAGAAGACCAAAGTGCTCCATCAGGCCTCTCCAAATGAGGTACCATAAGCCCTCTATTAAAATGAACAGAGAGGCACTGGAGAATGTTGATCGATTTTTTTTTTTTTTTTTTTTTTTTTTTTCTTTCATCCAAGGCAAATATTGATGTAGAAATTCAGTATTGACTGAGTTGTGCCAATGCAGCCTTTGCTCGTTTACGGCACAGGATTTTTGAAGATCAAGACACCAAACTTCTTGTCTGTCAAGCTATTACTCTCCCAACATTATTGTATGGGTTTGAAATCTGGACAACCTACAAACGTCACTTGAAAGTCCTTGAGAGGTATCACCAACCCTGCCTCCACAAGATCATGAAGATCAAATGGGAAGACAGGTGTGCTAACTGTTCTGGAAGAGACAGACTACCAGTATGGAGGCAATGATTATCCATCAGCAACTTTGGTGGACTGGTCACATTGCTCAGATGCCAGCCTATTACCTCCCAAAACAGGTCCTGTTTTCTCAGCTGAAAGAAGGATCCCGTAACATGAGAGAACAATGGAAACGTTATAAGGACTTAATAAAAGATAACTTAAAGACGTGCAAACTTGATGTTGACACTTTGGAGACACTTGCCCAGGATCACTTAAAATGGAGAGAAGTTCTACACAGCGGCTCCCTGCATTTTTAATTTGCCTGCTGACATGCTGAAGAGGTGCAGGATGAAGGAGAGACTGGCTTCTAGTCATGATCAACAGCCTTCTTTTGTACCTGGAAACATCTGTCCTTGCTGTAATAGAACTTGTGTTTCAAGGATCCGCTTTATCAGCCATCTGAAGGTCCACAACTACAAATGAAAGATGAATGTACTCGGCAACAAGTGATCAATCATCAATCATGAGAGCCTGCAGTACTACTCCGGGTTAACAAGAAGCCAAATACTGTCCTCTTTAGGCATTTCAGCCCTTGCTTCCCATGCAGACAAACAGATCTAATATGTCGAGAGGTTACTGAAACCCCAGTTCACTGTATGTGACGTATCTGATCCCAAAGGATCAGACACTTACCATCAGGTCAGTATGTATCTCTGATCTTACTGAGGTATCGTATCACACCACACCATCAGCTAGCCCTTAGTGATCTAACTAAAGATTTACTAATAAAATAAACTAATAAAGTAATTGAATGAGCAAGGAATCCTATATATACCAGTGATTTTCAGTGCTCATAGATGAGGATCATAGCAGTGATGGAAAAGACTGCTGGTTTGCAAAAATCTCTATCTGCTAACTTCCAAAAGACTGGAAAGTCCTCAGCCCATAGTTCAAAATCAGCACTTCTGACCTTTTCCCTTTTGTGCATCCACTCAAGATTTCACATGAACAATTTCTTCTGTCTTTTTGATTGATTCATTGATTCATTCATTCATCACTTCGAATAATATTTTGTATGGACAGTGGATGTTTGTGTGACTGGCACTCAGGATGTTGATTGGAGCTATTTACTTTGTGTTACATTTTTATGTAGCTGAGTGATTTCAAATAATTTTGGGTCTTTCTGTGTGGCATTCTTTTTAAAGCTTCTGCCTACTATCAAATAGGCATTTTTATCTGTATGACTGCATGGGCCATCAGAGAAGGTGTAGGGTTGGAAGAGGCAAGCTCCCAGCCCCCACCCCTTCTGTGAGGCCCCAACCCCTAGGAGCCAAGCCACCTCCCCGTCCCACCCACCACGAGGAGGAGGATGTGCGGCTCATGGCTCCAGCCTCTCTGGCTCCGGAGCATGGGATGGTGGGTGTTGCGAGGTTCCAGACTCCCCCAGCCAGGAGCATGGTAAGGTGGGCATTGGGGCAGCAATAGTCTGCCCCCAGAACACCTGCAGAAGGCATTCTGGGGGTGGGAGTATGGGTGGGGACAGACTGATGGTTTAGCAAGGCTGTGCCTTCCCCCATCTATTATACCAGATGCCTATGCATGACTGACTTCTTTTTTTTTTTTTAAATGTGCTGGGTGCTATACCTCTTTGGGTGTTGTGAGGAATACACGTGTCCTGCCTTTAGCGGAAATAAAAATAATGAAGAATGGGATAGATTGCCTCTAAATATTGTCTTTTTTATAGGTCAACTGTGCGCTGAGAATTATTTTGTTAGTGAGAGGAAGAAGGAGAATGTCAGGGTGCTGAGATGGGCATTTATTGCAGTGGTATTATGCAAACCGGATTCACATTTCAGCTTTTCACCCAGTTTAGTGAAAACTGCCACGTCCCACCGTGTCCTAATGCTAAGATGTAGCATCATACTGAATCCTGTGTCTATATAGTCTTCTGCCCTTTGGTTCACTAACAGTTTGTCCTGTAACAAGTCTTCTAGAAAATGTGTCTTCTCATTCAAACATAGGCTTAGTTGAGTCAACATTTGATTCTGTATCAATTGTTTCATAGTAAGGCTTGGCTTGCAACATACTTTATCAGTAAATTCAGTACCTTTGTGTTAGTGATAGTGTTTTTTTTAAAAAAATATAAAAGCTAGGGATGTAATAGTGTAGTCGATTAACTGATGCGCAAAAGTGTATAGATTAATGCTATAGACTAATGTACACGCATTTTCGTCTCCCCCTCGCTCCCTGCCAGTAAACTTTTAGCAGGCTGGCTCAGTCCTGGCTCACAGTGGGTCAGGGACCTACCCCTGTTTCAGCTCTGCATTTCAAGTGTATTAAGAGCCAGGCGGATGGGTGGGCAGCCTAGCTCAGTTCTGACTCGTGCTGGGTCCAAAAGCTCAGACGACCCTAGACAGGCACTGCTGCCACCCTGCACTGCTGCCTCTCTCAGAAGTGTCCGCACAGGGCAACAGGCAGCCAGTCTGAGAGAGAAGCTGGTTTTTAAACTGGCTCCCCTCGTGGACCAGCTCCCCCCCAGCACCCCGTGCTGCTGCCTCTGATACAGTGGCTGCTGTCCCCGCCCCTGGGAACTATAAAATAGTCGACTAGGCGATAACATTTCATGAGGTTACTTGACTAATCAACTAACCAATATTTAACATCCTTAATAAAAGCTGCGTTTACATCAATTCAGCTTCAGAGAACATATGAGAACCTATTGCATTAAGTGGAGTTCGTTAAATGTGGAGTTTGTTTAATTGTTTTGCAGAAAAGAGTCTTGTTTTCTCCAGCACTGACTAACATGTGAAATATGAATACTGTAACTGTCTGTAGTCTCAGTATTGACAAGACAAATTACACTGTAGAATGCACAATTTGGTCACCGAATTAGACATTTTCTTAGGATACAAATAAGGCATGTGTCTTGTAGGCCACACATATTCAGTTACAACAGTGAGATTCCATCATTAACCAAATGAAGTCCACACATTAACATCAAAAGCTAATTATGGGACCCTTCCAATCCACTTAATTAGCCTTATTAGCGCTGGCACTACAATTGGCAGGTACTTTTTTTCCTCTCCCTTAGTTTTTTCTGTTATAAATTCTGGGTCCCCCTTTTTTCTCCACTCAAGCTCATCTGAAGTGGGTTGTGCCACTCATGATGCTATATTTATTTTTACTAGTCTCTAAGGCTATGTCTAGACTACATCCCTCTTTCAAAAGAGGGATGTAAATTAAACATATTAAAATTGCAAATGAAGCCAGGATTTGAATTTCCCATGCTTCATTTGCATAATCACATCATGGTATTTTTTTGAAAAACGCTATTTCAAAAGTGAAACCATGGTCTAGAAGCAGTTCTTTCGAAAAGAAAGGCCTTTTTTGAGAGATCCTGCAAACCTTATTTTTTGAGGAGTACAAGATCTTTAGAAAAAAACTCTTCTTTTTGAAAAAACAGCATCTAGACCATGGTGGGGAACAGGAGGCACAGACCTAGAGGGACACAGGGATTGGGAGCAGGATGCGGGGTGCAGGGGAGGCACAGGGAGTGGGACGCAGGGAATGGGAGGGGTAGAGGGATTGGGATCCAGGGGCAGTGTGGGGTATGGGGGGCACAGGGAAAAGGGGCTGCAGGATGCAGAGGGGGCGCAGAGCCAGAGGGGCACAGGGACTGGGGTGCAGGAGCAGCGCAGGGAACAGGCAGCATGGAGCCAGAAGAGGGCAGGGATCGGGGGGAGCAAAGGCAGTATAGAGCCAGGGAGTGCAGGGGAGCAGGGTGTGGGGCGCAGGGGTGGTGCGGGGAACAGGTGGCGCGGAGCCAGCAGGGCGCAGCGGGGTGGGTGCAGTGAGCTGGGCAGCCGTCAGGGAGCAGTCTCTTGCCGGCGAAGGGGGCTGGGTCTGTGGCAGGATTGGAGCCAGCGGGGTGGAGCCTGGCTGCACCACGCTCTGTAGCCAGCTCCCGGGGACACGCAGCCAAAGCCGAGCTCCTGCAGACCTTTAAAATCAGCGGGGTGGGGCCGGCATTGCCGGGGGTGACTGCTTAGCTGGAAATGCCGCCCCAAGAAATGTGCCGCCCCAAACACCTGCTTGATTTGCTGGTGCCTAGAGCCAGCCCTGACTGCGTGTTTCTTTCAGCAGTGAGTAGAGTTCTGGCACACGTATAAACATCAGTGTTAATGATGAGTCACTGTCTAGGCAAGAACAGTAAATGTCTGAGTACGGATCCTCTTGTCCAAGCAGTGTCTCCCTACACTGCTTTTTAGCAATGTCCTGCCCCACTGCTGGAGCCCTTCTTCTTAGCAGGAAGACTCACCAGGTGGGGAAATGCTCTGACATTGGCAGTTCCTGGCTGTGGATCTCTTCCTTGCTGCAGGGAAAGGCTCCACCAGCTGGGACCCAGCAGTGAAAGGCTGCCAGTTCCCTGTGGCTGGAGTCACTTTTCTCCATCAGGAGACTCTGCCAGATTCCTTGTTGCTGCAGTATCTCCCGTATGTAGAAAAGGCTGTGACAAACAGGGGCTAGGGCTGTGGATGCACAACCATGGCAGCCTCAGTAGCGGGGCCGGGGATGTTGCAGTCCAGCCTGCTGGGGCCACAGCAGCACGGCAGCTCAGCAGGGTGGGCAGTTAGTGCTGGCAGCGGGGAGGGGAGATGGGCTGGGGGGTCAGTAGCAGAGGACCTCCCCTGGTCCAGAAAATTCCCTTGTTTGGGACCTGTCAGGTCCTGAGGATGCTAGACCAGAGAGGTACAACCTGTAAAACTTGTATTTCTAGGCCACTCAGATACTTTTGACAATCCCACATTAAAGGCATAGAGTATTCAGTAGTGTTAGTTCAGATTTACCTATGTGTAAGTGAGATCAGAATCTGGCCTGCAATCCAATGAGAAAATACCCCTAATTTTCTTAATCTTTTGCCAGTCATTTTGCCAAACACCATTGAATTGAATTTGTCAAGCAAATTATGCTACTCACAGCACATTTTATATACATCCTATAACAGGGTTTAAAATGGGATTAAATGAGAGCTGGAGTTAAATAATTGACTTCACTGGAAGGACTCACATGCTTAACGTTTAGCTTGTGCAGAAGTGCCGAAGACCCTCATTCCACATGACACTGCAGGTGGTGTGGTTTGCAGCATAAAGGCCTTAAAAGACAAAAGGTAGAAGAAAGAAAGGAGAGGGCTGACTCATGACATGCAGAGTGGTCAGACAGAATTTCAGAATTCAGTCAGTATTTAATGTTACAAAACTAGATTAAACAATAATTATTTATCCCTTTGACATTTTACTTACTGATATAACAGCCTTTCCCTTACTTTGTTTATAATGACCACTAGAGTCTTTTCAGTTTATTCTACCTTTGCTTTACTCCTTGGCTACGTCTACACTGGCCCCTAATCACGGAAAAGCTATGCAAAAGAGGTAAGTCAGGATAGGGAAATCCGCGGGGGATTTAAATATCCCCCGCGGATTTAAATAAACATGTCCGCCGCTTTTTTCCCGGCTTGGAGAAAAGCCGGAAAAAAAGCGTCTAGACTGGCGCGATCCTCCGGAATAAAGCCCTTTTCCGGAGGATCTCTTATTCCTACTTTGAAGGGCTTTATTCCGGAGGATCGTGCCAGTCTAGACACTTTTTTTCCGGCTTTTCTCCAAGCCGGGAAAAAAGCGGTGGACATGTTTATTTAAATCCGCGGGGGATATTTAAATCCCCCGCGGATTTCCCTATCCTGACTTACCTCTTTTGCATAGCTTTTCCGTGATTAGGGGCCAGTGTAGACGTAGCCCTTATGTAAAATGACAGCTAACCCCAGGTTTATCCTTGTGATGTGTACACGCTTGCCTATACTATACCTAGAGATACTGGATGGCTGGGACACCAACCAACCAACCAATGAAGGTGTCAATGGTTCTTTGTGTCTGAGAATCTGGTTTTAGTTCTCTTGCTCACTAATGGTTCTTATCTGCCTCATTTAACTATTTAGTTTTTAGGTGCTAATAGACTCTCTGTTTTCCAGCTTTTCCTGTTGCATATATTCTTGGCGTTCTCTGATACTTATCTACTCTGTCTTTCTGTTTTCCCCACCCCCTCCCCTTTCCCTCATTTATTTTGGTTCTGGACATCCAACACTTCAGTCATCTGAAGAAGTGGGCTATGCCCACAAAAGCTCATGATACCATTTACATGTTTTGTTAGTCTATAAAGTTCTACCAGACTATTTGTTTTTGTTTAAGTTTTTCCTGTTACAGACTAACTTGGCTACCCCTCTGAAGCATATATACTACTGACATTCATTTTATTTCATGTATTTACCCCTAGATTTTTCTACATAATTTTGAAGTCATTTCATCCAACCGTATCACATAAATTAACAATCAGATAGATAGTTGTGAAAGTTACATTTTTATCCGTGTTCCTTTTTCTTCTTTTCTTATCTATCCCAGCCAACTAGAGTAGTTAGCTATGCCTCCTCCTCATTATTATCTTCAAGGCCTTGTTTTTCCTTTCAAAAGAGTCTCTCTTGGGAGTACTGTATAAATAAGATAATTGAGAACATCCCCATCGCTGGGTTGGTGCAGACATGCAATGTACTGTACTGTCTCCTCTTTAGGTAATGGACAGAAGTACCTTGGTTGCTATGGTCTCTGCAATGAGTGGAGTCAAAACCAATCAATCAGTGTCTGTGCTGTGATCGTGTCCATGATTCGCTTCTCTGGCTATCGACCGAAGGCTTGAGAATAGATAACTTAGATGCACACCATTAGTTCTGCCAGGAAAGACAAAACTGATAGAGCATGTATTTTGGCATTAATGAGAAAATTCTTATGATGTGTTCTCAAGTCCCCTCTTGCTGAACAATTAGCAAAAAAATTGGGAATAATTGGCCTTTCCTTTTACATGACTAGGATGGAATTGACACAACTTGCGTCTTCCCTATCTAGACAGGTAGCTCAAATGACTCCTCGTTGTCTAGCTCGACATATGCATATTGCCTGGAACTGGGAGTAGACACAAGGGGTGGATCACTTAGGGTACATCTGCACTGCAACGCTATTTCAGAATATTGGAGTGTCCCAAAATAGCTATCCTGTGTCTTCACAGCAAGCCCGTTATTTCAGGTTCGCTATTCCGCCATCCCTGTAAACCTCATTCTATGAGGAGGAAGGGATGTTTTGCAATAGCGATTTATTTTGAAATTTGGCGCTGTGTAGACAGCACCAAATGATGAAATAAACTATATCTAAATAGCATTGAAATAAGATGCAATTTGCGTAGGGTGTATATGCACCCTTAATGATTAAGCAGGAGTGAACAGAACCTGGTAATCACCTGGCAGTTAGATGAGCTACTGGGCTAAATGAACAATTGGTCTGACCCAGCGTGGCCATTCTTATATTTGTGAGGCTCCGTTGTCCAAACAGTAGATGAACACTAGAAGAGGAGAGCAGAATGGGAGCTGTACATGAGCCTCTTTGCTTGTCAGAATGAGTACATTGATTGGGCAGTATGCTGTTTGCACACATGTATTCAGGTCACTTAAAGTACATCTCACTATAGCATATAGATGTTGCCTTGTTTGTGCTTAAGCCCTTGTCTATACTGGCATGTTTTGTCACCAAAAACTGCCTTTTGGTGACAACAGTGAGAACGTTTACACTGCAATGTGACATTTTTGGGAAAAACACCCAGTTTTGGTAACACAACTTCTAGCCCTGTTAGACTTTTTTTTTCTTTTCCTCTTTTTATTTTCAACAAGAAACCCATGTGGACTCTGCTTTTTGTTTTGTCAAGAGAACTGGCTTCCACTGGTATTCCACAATGCCCGCCCTGATGGCTGTGCTCTGTTTTGTGATCTCTGCTGCCCTATTGGCATCCATCCCTCCCCTTTCTAAGTGATGAGAAATATGTGACAGCTGAGTGAGCTGTACTGTTTGGGAAACAAAGAACAAATCATTGCAATGCTCCTGTTCTGCCCTGAACAAGGCACGCAACAGTGAACAGACTGCTATACTGTTTTGACATCAGCTATGATGGAATCCCGAAAAGTGTAGGGATCGGCTCTGCCTTCCCACAACACTTCACTGTGGGATGCTTACCTGCATTGCTGTGCCCTGTCTGTTGACAGGGGAGTTAGCAATGTGGCCATGAAATGTCAACAATAGAAGGCAGAAAAACCGGTTTGACCGTTTTTCACTTTTGGCGACTCCTGCATGTCAACAGCACTTTCGTCGCCATACCTTCCCAGCTCTGGTGCCCTGTACCCCTTCACTATTTCCAAATCCAAAGAAGAGCTGATTGAAAAACCTGAGGGAAGATAGGTTGAGAGACCATTTCATTTAGGGTGAGGGCAGAAACTATAGGCAGGAATAGGAAAAAATCAGTCACACTTGGAAAAGATGTGGTGGTAGCCTCTTACTTTGACTCCTAGGAGCATCCAGGCTGGGTGGAGGGCAGTGGCCTCTCAGGAAACTTGAAAGCAGCTCTCTGCTAGGAGAAAGGTCAGTTGTGGTTTCATATTACCAATTCTCTGCATTATTTTTCCTGTGTTAATCCAGCATTGAGCTGAAGATGATTGTTTACAGAGCAGGTGTTCCAGGAAGTGTGTTTGAGAGCACTGACTGGATTCAACTCTTCAGATCCTCTGAGGCTCTGAGAATTTTCAACGAGATGCACCCTAGAGTGCTCAGGACCTCATAGGGTCAAGCCTTAAGATGTCACTGGAGTTTTCTCTTACCAAACTTGGATTGGATTCCTACGCAGTTCAGGTTGTCCAAGTGCAAGCTTAAAGGTGGCTTGCAAAGTGAGAAGGAGAAGAGGATATATTATGACCAAGGCCACCAGGGCAAAAGCGTTCCCCTGCACTGTGCTGTGGAAGGTTAACCTTCACGTGGAACAGGTAAGATATCTGGTTTAAGGTCCCATTGCAGGAAAGAGCATAAATTGCCTTTTGGCTCTTAGAAGTCCATGGAGCTGATGCTCCGATATTGTTGATGGAGACTGTGACGGATTATGTCCGGGCGTGAGCTCCCACCCCTGCCTTAGGTGTGGGGCCCAGTGAGCCCACCGTCTTGAAGACCTGGGGTCTGGCGGTTAGACAGGCGCAAGCTCCCCAACTCACCCCCTTTTGGGTTGATCGCAGGGCTCACTGGGCCCCACTCAAGGAATCGCGTAGTCCTTCGGCCCGCTCACGGGGCCAGCTGTCTATAATTACCTCTCACTGGGGGGGGGCTGCCCCTCATGATTTTCCCGAATTTGATTGTGCGGTAATGGGGTAGGACTAGTGGGACCCAGGCCCACCCTCTCCACCAGGTCCCAGCCCGGGGCACTAAGAGGTTCGGGTACTACCCTTACCCAGCTGACAGGGTCCTACCCTGTAACGCGTCAGCCCACAGGCGCCAAAAGTGACCTGCCCTGGGCTGCTTCCTAGCCTCCCCCGACCCCAGGGGCCCTGCCCCTAGCATGCCTGGTCTTACCATTCCAACATGAGTCCTGGATGCCCCTTCCTGCTTCTCCGGGGTCCCGGCCTCCTGTCTCTAACGGAAGGGAAGGAATCGCTTCCCTGCGGTCCTTCCCCCGGTTCTGCCTCCTGGGTGGCTTTTGAACCTCCCACCAGAGGTCACGCTGCCCTTCCTTTCCCCACCCACGACATCACTCTGTGTGGAGTGTCGGGCCGAAGGGGGCGGGGTTACGTCCTGACGTTCCTGGTCCGGGGCATGACGGACTGCCCCGACCGCCGGTCGGCAGTGTCTCCCGAGGTGGGGGAGTCCTGCCCTGCACGGGGTTCGGCGTGGGCGGCTTCACGGCCATGTGCCTGTTTGGCCACGCCTCCCCGACCTTCCGCTGGCGCCAGAATTGGCGCCTGGTTGGTTTCAGTGCGGCCCTTCGCTGGCCCGTCACAGAGACTCTCCCACTTTCCTATTCTTTCCCCAAATGACAGGTTGAGCAAGGGAATGTCTTTGCAGCAGGATGGATTAAACAATTTTGAAATTGTATTTTTATAGTTTATACGATTTTTCTTTTGAAAATAAACTAGTTTCAAATGAAATCTGAATTTCAATACAAAATAGATAAAGGCGTAAATTTAAAATGTTAAAACATTTAAATAAAAAAAATGCACAATCCATGAGCTTCAAAACTTTTGAATTAAGGGTTTCTTTTCTGTATAGAGGGTTTTTTTTCCTTCTGATTCTAATTTTTGAAGTCAAGATTTATAAATGTGGCACAGTAGACTCTGTACTATTAAGGGTTTGTGGTGTTAGCATATAGATTTTTATGTATTTTGTGTTTGTTTAAATTCCATCCTAATGTAGTTTGATGGAAATGATGAGCAAAAAGTTAATTATCTAGTAAATAATCCATATCACCTTTTTCTAACCTCCTAAAATGTATAGTTAATAAAATTATATATTAAGCATATAATTGCTTAAATAAATATACCTAGTTATAGCAGTGGTGGGCAACCTGAGGACCACATGCATCCCATTAGGGTTCTATGTGTGTCGCAAGAGACATGTTGCTTATCACTGCCCGTGCGCAAAGTTGGTTTCTGTCCATATCAGGGTTTATTTCTACCAGTATTTCTAAAGTGACCTGCACGTAAAATAAAGGAACGTGAAAAGAGGTGCGTGCTGATTGCATACATCATTGACTGAGAGTCATGTGCTCCCTTTGCGTCCAATCAAAGCCCTGCAACTGTTCAGTCAGCACACCCCACAAATTCTAGACATGCCAGTGCAGTTAACAAAACTATCCCAGGAGACCACCTTGGATATGACAATCTTGTGGCCCACTGAGATGGAGGGCCACTCTTGTGGCCCACTCACTAGCTTAGGTTGCCCATCGCTGAGTTTTATACCTCTTATGTAGCAAACCTTCTGGATCTAGTGTGAAGGTTCTGTTTAGTTTTTAATCAACATGTTTTAGTGGTTTTACCCGTGAATGAGAATGTATTTAGCACTGTTGTTATACTTTCATCTCTCTAGCCTTCGCCTCCCCCTTCCCCCACCCCTCCCGTCTTTCTTTTCCTCTTTAGCATCTGAGAAAGTGAGTTGTTGCGCACGGAAGCTTATGGTCTAACACCCTCATAAATGTGTTAGTCTTTAAGGTGCCATAAATACAGAAGTTGATTAACTCAGGGCTTTCCTTTAGGTGACTTAAATCCATTATTTAAATCAATCCACCCTGCCTTGCAAACTGGTTAAATCCGCCCAGGGGCAAATATTTCTGAATCTGGAAAATGACCAAGTGCAAATCAGGCTCAGACAAAAGTCAGTACTTTCGAAAGCTCAGTGGTCCAGATCCTCTTCCCATTGACTTCTGTGGGGAGCAGGATTAGGCCCAGTATGTTTGCTGTGACCTCCCTTTATAGCCTCCTCCTAGTGCGACATTTCCCAGAATCTTCTCTCTGATTTGTGGTAAAGAGCCAAGCTCTTCTGTGGTTTGCAGCAGAGGGATGGAGTCCTGCCAGCAGAACCTGCAGTTGAGTCAGCATTCATCAGCGTGGTTCTTCAGTCCACAGAACAGTCGTGCATAAGTTTCAGGCACAGAAATATCAGCGGGAGTGGCTGCAGGTTTTCTTTCCTTTTCTAAGGAGGGGCAAGAGTGGGCTAAGCAGTGGCGCTGTCCCCGGGGCTGCTTTTCAGAAGGCAGCAGTGATTTTACAGACTTAAAATTCCCACAGCCAGTGTGTCCCTGTGTGTGTAAGAATGTTAAGGTGAGCACATATCCCAAAGGGGTACCTGGCAGCAGGGCTGGCTTCAGCCACTTGCCTGAATCTCTTCTATGCCCCCTCTCCCTCAAGGCCATTGCTGGAGCCCTGCCGTCTCCGAGGACAAGACTGGACACTCTGCTCATCTCTTGCACATTCCTCCTCACTGTACTCCTAGGCTGACCATATTTCCTAAAAGGGTAAACAGAACACTACCTGCTAGAACTGCCCCCCTCCTACTCCAGTCAGGGGCTGACATCAGCTGCTGCGGGGGAACCCTCATGTGGAGCTGGCCCACACCACTCATTCTCTACCCCTCCCACCCCAAACTGCACCCCTCCCCCAAGCCTGCGTGGATCAGGCCGGCTCCACTCATCTGTGTGGGGCTAGCCTGTGCTACTCACCATTATAGGCTGAGCTGCTTGCATGAGCCTGCCGTCCCTTCTTCCTCCCACTGCAGGCAGGCCTCTTAAGAGGTCCAGGGTGGTCCTGGCCATGTGCAGCTTTTGAGGCCCCTCTCCATAATGATGATAAAAAAATAACAACATTGATCCAGCACCAGCCTCCAGGAGTAGTTTGTTTATATAATCAGCTGATCCAAGAGGAAACATGGATCACAGTCTAATCTTGTGCCATCAGAACCAATATATTATATTAATATTAAGAACTTTTTAAGCTCTTTAATATGATACACACTATATCAGTTAACAAAAAAAAAGTCATTTACCAAATCACATCTCTTATTTGCTTAAATTCGAAGTTCTAAGCTGAGAGTGTGCATCACATTTTGGTCCAAGGGGTTTGCACATAAAATGAGTTGCCACGTGCCAAAAAAAATTAACAAGTGTCTAAATTTGAGACTCCCTTTAATCTTGAGGCTCAGCCCAAACGGCCCTCCTAGTCCCCTCTCTGATAATCACCTGGCAAGAGCAAATGGAACAAATATATTCCCGCTTTTGCCAAAAAAAGATGAGATGGCTGTGACAGGACTTAAGAAAGGGACTGGCCCAGTCAAAAGAGGATGTATAGTCACCCTCAGGAACATGCTTAGTCTGTCAAATGGAAGTTTGTGTTATCGGTCACTTTTTGAAAAAGTGAGTTGGGAGATGAGCACTGCCTTTTCTTTTCAATTAGGTCTCACTCATAGAGCAGACTTTAATATTGCTAACAAGGACAACTGAGTTATTCTGCATATCTAGACTAGTGGAATTATTCCAGCTGTGCACCAGTGTGGCACAGATACAAAATGCAGTAAAAAATCTATATTGTCAGATCATGATTTAGATGAGGTTTTCTTAAAGAATAGCAGGTGGCAGAGAAATGCACCCAGCCAGTAAAGCAAGACTCCAAAAACCAAGTGGTTGCAGCACTGGTGGATTCTTGGGACTTGATGTGTTTTCCCCTTAAAAACGGTGTAACTGATTTTCTGAGTAGGAAAAAATTGTCCAGGTATGGGGGCAGGAGGATTCTTGTGTGCCCTGTTCATAGCTCACTTAGCCCTTTGAGTGTCTATGCTATTTCACAGCCAATGAACCTCACTTGCTGACGTAGTTACACTTGTATGTTGTTAAGCCCAGGGACTTTAATTTCTCTTCTGTTGGACAGTTCTTTTGTCCATAATTTTGGCTGCAAATTTAGTTCTGTATAAAGCAAATGGCCCTGGTGCTGTTTCCAGCACACAATTTAACTTCTAAAATTGGAACTAGCCTACAGAATAACAAGAAAAATCACTGAAATTTTGCTTTGGTCTCTTATTGTTTGCTTTCAAATTAATCCATGCAAAGCTGGAAGCACTGTAACAGCTAAAGCTTCAATATTTACAGTGGGATTAACAGTTAAGCATGAAAAAGACAAATTTAGATAAATATTCAAAGAAATACTCATGCATTTGTGATTACTGTATGTCACTGTATTACTAGCATCTCTCTTCTATACACAGAAGTTGCACTTGTTCCACTAAATCTGGTTTTAAAAATCAGGTTAGTTAAACTAATGTAAACCTCTGTGTGGACTTTTTTACATTGATTTAAAACTGGATGTATCCATTTTGCCTGCTCTTGTAAATGTACTGACCTAAGCTAAATAGGCATATCTAGTTTCGACTATATATATGTGTCAGCACACAAACATCGCTGAGAGACATCCAATATGAAATTACAATTTTGATTACATTGGTGCAGCTTTGTGTGTAGACCAGGTCTGAGGGCTTGTGTACTCTGCCACTTTAGGGTATATCTACAACACAGGACAGAGTCAAATTAAGATATGCAACTTCAGCTATGTTAATTGCATAGCTGAAGTCGAAGTAGCTTAACGCGGCTTTTGGCGCTGTCCACGTTGCAAGAAGTCAAAGAACAGTCTTCCTTTGACTTCCCCTGCTCCTTGTAAAAGCATGGTTACCAGCATTGACCAGAGTGCCCCTCTCACTTTGAATTAGCTGTCTTAACTAGACCACTAATTTGAACCCTTAATATCAACAGAGGCAGCTTCCATCTTCCTCTGCAGTGTAGGCATACTCTTACTGTGCTCTAACTTTCTCACTCAGGGGTGTGAAAAACACCCCTCCCTGAGTGCAGCAAGTTACAGCATGTTATCATGATGTATTGTTATAGTTTTATTTTTATTATTTTATTTGTATAATAGCAGCATATAGGACCCCGAGTCCTGAACCAGAATCCCATTGTGCTAGGGGCTGTACAAACAGAACAGAAAATGGTTGCTGCCCCAAGAAGTGTGTAACCTAAGTAATATACATGTGGGAAGCTTTGGGATATGGCTCTTTCATCTCATGAAATCCTGTTTATATATGATTTATATCTTTTTTTTTAAATTTCATAAAAATGTTTTAGAGAAATGTTGTTTGAGATGTTTTATAGATATTTTTATTATAAGACTTTTTATATTATTCTAAAGCAGGGTGATGCAAATTTGCTTCTAGTTACTGGGAAATGGCTAGAAACTTGTAATTGCCTTGATGGTAGTATGGCTTTCTTTTACCTGTCCAGAAGTTTGCAAAGGCCTTCTAAACAGGGGACTTACTTTAGGTCATCTGTCAGATGGTCCAGGATCTACCAGTAGATCCTGATAACCACTGCCTTAGAAAGGGCTATCTCTAGACCCAGCTCAAGGGCCCCACCTTCAAATCAGCCTCCAGCTTACAAGTCTCCAATAAACTTGTACAGGTACAGTCAGAAAAATGACTATGAACTTCATGAACCTCCTTCCCCCCCCCCCCCCCCATACACATTGCCTATTCCCTGTTGCATGCACACTGGTGAATGTGAAAAGGTCATCTCTGGCACTGAAACCTTTTCTGTGTAATGTACATTTCAAAAGGAAAAGCTTGCGAGTGACTCTTTGGAAAGGAGTGGCAGTTGGTTGCTGAACCTTGATACCAAAGCCAGAGCTGCTGCCAGTATGATCTGATGAGTTGGGTTTTACCCATGAAAGCTTATACAGGCAGTCCCCGAGTTACGCGGATCCGACTTATGTCAGATCCGCACTTATGAACGGGGCTTTCTTGCCCCGGAACTCGCAGGCAGTGGGACCGCCCAGAGCGCAGCGGTCCCGCCACCTCGACCTCCGGGGCGAGAAAAGCTGCTCCCGGTGCCTCTGGTCTGCCAGAGCAAAGCCTCAGAAGCGCGGCACCCTGCTGCCGCTGCGGCTTTGCTCCCCATGTCCCTGGCTTGCTGGGGGGGGGGCGCATCTAGTGTGACCCTCTTCCCCCCCCCCAGCAGACCAGGATTTTGTTGTGGACCCTGGGGCAGAGCAGCTGGGGTGCTGCCGGTTGGTCCCGCAGCGCTGCTCTGGGCACTACTGGACCAACCCGGCAGCACCCCAGCTGCTCTGCCCCAGGTGTCCTGATTCAGCCGCTGCTGGTCAGTTTCAGCAGTGGCTGAATCAGGATGCCTGGGGCAGAGCAGCTGGGGTGCTGCTGGGTTGGTCCAGTAGCGCCGAGGAGTGGTGCTACTGGAGCACCCCAGCTGCTCTGCCCCAGGCGTCCCCAAGTCAGCCGCTGCTGAAACTGACCAGCGCTGACTACAGGAAGCCCGAGGCAGAGTTGCTCTGCCCCGGGCTTCCTGGAATCAGCTGATGATCAGTTTCAGCAGCAGCTGACTTGGGGACGCTTGAGGTTCTTAAGTTGAATCTGTATGTAAGTCAGAACTGGCGGTCAGTTTCAGCAGCGGCTGAATCTGGACACCAGTTCCGACTTACATACAGATTCAACTTAAGAACAAACCTACAGTCCCTATCTTGTACGTAACCCAGGGACTGCATGTACCTTAATAAATCTGTTGGTCTCGAAGGAGCCACAGGATTCCTTGCTGCTTTTGCAGATACAGACTAACAGGGCTACCCCTCTGAGCCAGTAGGCAGGGCAGCGTAGTGCCATCAAAGAGCTCAGATTGGACATAGTAGCTGAGAGCATTGTGTTCACTTAGGTGGGCCTGAAAGGCAAGAGAGTTAACTCCTAACCGGCAGTACAGTACTGATTCCCCGCTTTGATCCTATTTATTTCATTCCAAATATTGGGGGGAAACTCTTTCTCAGGTGCAAAAAAAAAATCAGGCCTCTGATATGCATAGAAGTTATTAAGGAGTACCAGGTATGCAAGGAAAATAGAGCAGAACGTTATGGGAAAGGTGGTTACCTTGCACGATTACAATTAATGGGAGCTTTACTATTACCTTCTGTGGGCATAGGCTCTGACCCATTCCCCACCATGCAGATCAGAGGCAAGTTTTGCTCATGCTGTTTTTATAGGTTTCCACTTTTTCTTCCTCTTTTCTACTACTTAACTTGTTACTAAGTTAATACAGTATTGAATAATTTTACTTGGAAGACTAATAACCTTTGCTCTTCTATCCCCAAAATGGCATTGCATTGCAGATTAGGAGAGGTTCACTCAAGGCAATGGACTTATGGGTTCTTATTTAGAAGTAACTGCTAATTAAAGTATAAGTTGGCATTCCTCTCCGCGTTCTGCTTACTCATGTGAATTGAATCACAGTTCTAGGGATATAGATGAGATAATATGTACCACAGAGGAAGAGGTACAGCTTCATATTCCAATCAAGGAATCCAGGCAGCTAAGCTGTCTCTAAACAATTTTTAAATAGAAAAACTGTTCTAACCAGATGATAGCTGCTGAGTTAAAAGTTTGGCTGAATTTGAAGCTATCAATTGTTGCCTGAACTATTTCATTTCCGTTAGGATTGGTACTGTTGTTCGTTCTGTTTACTACCTATTGCCCAGCTAATGTGTATAACAGATCACCTCTGTCTGGTTGTTCTTGTTGTCCCTTCATGAATGCAAGTCAACACCACACCGTTCCATTCTATTGCGAGCACAGTGTAAGAGAGAATCTGTACGAAATAGCCAGTTTCTTCCCCAACAAATTTACGTTAGAACGATATGAGCATGCATAAAGAAGAGTAAAACAGAGGGGCTTTATGGCAAAAGTATCTGAAGAAGTAGTAGGTCAATTTCCAGAAGTTTATTGGAGGAGGAGGGGGAACTCACATGCAGATACTGGATGAGAGGCTGGAGTGAATTTAAACAGCCGTGTGAAGGAAGGTGCAAAGTTGAAAGTGAGAGAGGGTGACCAGGAAGGATGTTTGGCAAGATGTAGGTCAAGGAAGTAGGAGTTTAGCACAGAGCAGTGGGAAAGGCTCCCAGAACAAGGGAGTAGTTGGGTGCATGGTGCTGTATGTGTCATGAATACATACCCAGATAGAACTTTATACAAATGCCAGCAGAACAACAGAGTTGTTCAAGCAAGATAGAACAGCAGAGTGTGTATGTGTTGTCCTAAAAATACATTGGTGAGCAATGTCACTATTTTGAAAATAATATAATGAGTAAAACTTTTTGTAATAAAAGGGATTCTTTTGGGCACCACTAAGTACCTCAAACTGGGCCAAATTCCGTATTGATTTACCCTGTACTTTTACATTGGAGTCCCTGAGGAGTTTGAGTCCTCTAGCCTGATTCCAGACAGCTGAAGTGAAAATTAAACACTGCTGGTCAGAAGTAAAACATGGAGCAATCGCAGTCTTCTTAGTATGGTAAAGTGTGGATGTAATACTGAAGAGAGCTTTCCTTCTCTTCCTGTTTAGAAGCCACTCGTGGTGCTAGTTAGTCGGGTTAAGAATTTAGGGCAGGGGTGGGGAATCTAAGGCCCTTGGTTTGCCTGGATCCAGCCCCTAAGGCTAAATAATCTACTTCTCTGGACCCCCCTAGGCTCTGATGTCCAAGGGGAATGTGGGGAGTGTCTTTCTCCTTCCCAGTCGGGGGCCACATCAGTGAGGGTTTGGGGGTTTTGTGCTTCTCATTTGTGTGAGGCCCCCTGACTGATTTGTCTGTGGGTCAGCAGCCCCTGGCCCAAAAAAGGTTCCTCACCCCTGATTTAGGACAAAGAGGAATGTCCGTGTGATCAATATGCAGAATGCGCTTTCCCTTGTCACTGTTCTGTCGTAGTCATGCTGTGAGTTTGTGCTTGGGAACTGAGCTGGAAGGGGTGAGTACTTATTTATTTCTTGGTGCTCCAAGTTCTCATCTGGCTACTTGGCAAGCTTAAATTGAAGATGGCTTTGCCCACTTCTATCTAGGGACGTCGTCATGTGGTTGACTGCATGATTAACTGATAAGCCCAGGCTTATCAATTAATCCTGTTGACTACAGGCATTTCCCCCCCCCCCTCCCCTGCTCGGAGGCAGAGTGGGAGAGGTGGGAGCCGGAGGCTGTGAAGAGCCAGTATTTAAACTGATAGCGAGGCAGAAGTAAGGGTGTTGAGTGCGGAGAACAGGAACCGGTACATATGGGGAGCCAGCTTTCAAGCCAGCTCCCCATGTGTATTGGCTCCTTTGCAGCTGCCTTCCTCCCCCCCCCCCATGTTGCTGCCTCTTTATCAGCATAGGGAGGGGGACAGGCGGGAGTCGGTACACATGGGAAACCAGCTTTAAAGCCAGCTCTCTGGCGTGCCGGCTCTGCAGAGCTGCGGCCCCCCACATTGCTGCCTCCCAAAGAGGTGTGGGACAGGCAGGAGGTAGCAACGTGGGGTGGGAAGCAGGGGAGGCTGCTGCAGAACAGCCTCAGTACATGGCGGTCCCAAGATCGCTATGGACAGAGTCTGCTTTGTAGGATGCCAGCGCAGCCTCTGTCCATGGGGTTCTCAGGCCCTCTGCAGATAGGGGCTGCTGCCGCCCCGTGCTACTGCCTCTGATACCGAGGCAGCAGAATGGGATGGCGGGGGGGTTCCCAGAGGTGGGTCCGGGAGAGCACTGGCTGCTGGCCCCCACCACCATGGACTATTGAAGAGTTGTGTAACCACTAACATTTGATGCTGTTTCACGATTATTCAAATACATGGTATTGAACATCGCTACTTCTGGCCTCTGTAGCTTTTCCTGTATCTGGCTTGTTCCTCTACATGTAAGAGTCACATTTCATTGAAGTCAGCAGGAGTAAGAACAAGCCAGATGACTTCCTTTTGTTTGTCTAACCTTCAACACACAGTTTGCGTACTTGCACTCTTGTATACAGTAGCAGGCAGACTCCAATTTTTCTGTGCCTCGCATCCCTCCTTAAGATATCAGATGGAATTCTAATGCAGTAGGTAGCGCACAAACCCAAGCTGCGATGTTGATTTGCCTCCCCAAATTTACATTGGGAGGAAAACTACTTCTGTTCATTATGCTTGGGTTGGGCTTCCTGCTTTCCTGCCAGCCTAGTTTGTTATACGCCTTCGTGCGTACTTGGAATGTGTCCTGGAACTGTAGGCAGTACGTGTGGAATCAGGGACAGGGCGAGTGACTGAGATCACAGAGATTTGTTCTCTGTTGCCCTGCCTGTCTCAGCGTGATATGGCACAAATGGAGCATGAGTTAAAGCACCATATTCTGAAAAGGGTACAGGTGCACAGAATCTCTGTTAATATCTGGGATGGGGGTACTGTGTAATCTATGGAGAGATTACGTACCACTCACCGGAGGCAGAGAGCACAGATCTTTGCAGGGTAGAAAACCCAGTATTCCTTTTCTTATAATGGTCTCTTTTGTTTTTTACAGTGGCCCACTCCCAAGAGCCTCCTCACTCCACTGAGAAGCCTGTCATCCACTGCCATAAATGCGGGGAGCCGTGTAAGGGGGAAGTGCTCCGTGTCCAGTCCAGGCATTTTCACATCAAATGCTTCATCTGCAAAGGTAGTGAATTAATATCATGCAAATGGCTCAAACCTCTTTGTCTTGAGTTAATCATGAGAGGTTAACCTTGTATATTGTCATGGGCAGCAGCCTTTGGCAGAGATGGGTTCGTTTAGAAGACATCTGTATTTCTCAAAATATATGGTTCCTGAACTTGTAGGTGGGGAAGATGGAGGATGAATGGAGAGCTGGCTGAGTCATAAGTGTAAGAGTATCCAGCTGAATGGTACCAAAAAAAGAACAAATTCTCTAAGCAAACATTTATGTATTCAGGCCTTAAAAAAAGATGACACTAACAACCAGTTCCTCTATTCTTATTACTGTTGGATCCAGTGATTACCATGATAGGAATTACATAAACTGGGTTATATTATCAACCAGAAATAACTTAACTACAAAATGTGTATTTTAAGTAGTTAAAGATGTAACAAACAATGCAAATCACACAATCTGCTTTGTTCTATCTTTTTAGTAAACTAAGGTTGTTTCACTAAAGAGAAGTTAAAAATAACAATTGCTCACCCTAGATGTTGTCTGAGGTAGAGTCTTTCACTTGCTAAGTATCTTTCAGCCTGGGTCCAGCACTTCTATAACTCAAGGGGACGAAAAGGTTTTTTCAGGTGTCTCTTGGAGAGGCAGAGGTGAAGCAAACTAAAAGGCCTTGGTTGTTTTCTTCCTGTGCCTTATACAGATTTTCTGTAAGATGGGTATCCTTTTTTGATTTCCCCCCCCCACCTCAGAGTGCAAACGTTCAGCACTCCAAGATGCAAGGTATCAGGAGATCAGGTCACCTGACTCTGTAGCATCTCAGTATCCATGTAGTCAGTAGCAATATGGCACGTCCCAAGAAGGCCAAGCCTTTTCACAGGTCATTGTCCTTGCTGATCCTCCATCAGCCCTGTCTGGCTTTTTCATTGTTGTACCTGAAGTGTTAGCAAGGGGCATCATCCAAAGCAGCATAGTTGAAATACACATACATTAGTCATTATTCCTAACTTCAGATACAAAAATGATACATGCATATGAGCAGGACAGTCCTATTCAGTAAATCATAACCTTTCCAATGATACCTTACATGAGTTAGCCGGCATAAAGTACATCTGTCATATCCTATTCATATCATAACTATATTTTCTTAAAGAATATGGAATGGAATGTCAGGGAGTGATCCCATTCTACCAGGTTTAAGCAACTTCTGTGTCATCTGTGTGAGATGTACCTTTACTTGATGTATGTAGGGCTGAGATCTGGAGCTCCGTACACGTTTGCAAGATATTATTTATAGGTCCTGACTTCAGATAGAAGTGTAGAGACAGAAATACCGTTCTTGAGATGTGTGATCCTTGTCTGTATTCCACTGCATACCCTTTGCCCCTCTGCTGTGGACCATGATCAGGTTTGTGAAAATGTAGGCTTTTATATTTTATTTAAAGTGAATTTAGTAATGTTCTTTTTGACTACTATTGTATGTTTGGCTTTGTTGTCGACAGTTCCAAGCTCAACAGAATGAAATTCACTTTTGATACTTGCTTCTGATTTTGAGTCTCTAGGAAGACATGAAGACCAAGGATAGTGACCATTCATACGTTCACAAGAGCAAGGTCTAGTCTGTTTTACTAAAGTAACAATTAAAGTTACAATTACTCAAGCAAATAGAAATCCTATAAAGGCCTATGTACAAGTTACAAATATAATGATATAGCTTGAATTATATACTTAGGGTCTGATGGTTGCCTCTGTAGAAGGGCGGCGAGGAATCCTGTGGCACCTTATAGACTAACTGAAGTGAAGGAGCATAAGCTTTCGTGGGCAAAGACCCACTTCGTCAGATGCATGTAGTGGAAATTTCCAGAGGCAGGTATAAATATGCAGGCCAGAATCAGGCTGGAGATGACGAGGTGGATCCAATCAAGGAGGATGAGGCCCACTTCTAGTAGCTGATCTGGAGGAGTGAATTCCAAGAGAGTAGAAGCTGCTTTTGTAGTTAGCTAGACATTCACAGTTTGTTTAATCCAGAGTTGTTTGTGTCAAACTTGAAGATGAACTGTAGCTCAGCAGTTTCTCTTTGAAGTCTGGTCCTGAAGTTTTTTTGCTGCAGGATGGCTACCTTTAGATCTGCAATTGTGTGTCCAGGAAGATTGAAGTGTTCCCCTACAGGTTTTTGTATGTTGACATTCCTAATATCAGATTTGTGTCCATTGATTCTTTTACGTAGGGACCGTCCAGTTTGGCCAATGTATATAGCAGTGGGGCATTGTTGGCACATGATGGCATATATAACGTTGGTGGATGTGCAGGAGAATGTACCAGTGACAGTATGGCTGATCTGGTTAGGTCCTGTGATGGTGTTGCTGGTGTATATATGTGGGCAGAGTTGGCACCGAGGTTTGTTGTATGGATTGGTTCCTGAGTTCGAGTTATTATGGTGCGGTGTGTAGTTGCTGGTGAGAATATGCTTCAGGTTGGCAGGTTATCTGTGGGCAAGGACTGGCCTACCTCCCAAGGCCTGTGAAAGCGAGGGATCATTGTCCAGGATGGGTTGTAGATCACTAATGATGCGTTGGAGAAGTTTTAGCTGGGGACTGTAGGTGATGGCCAGTGGTGTTCTGTTGGTTTCTTTCTTGGGCTTGTCCCGTAGCAGGAGGCTTCTGGGTACACGTCTGGCTCTGTCAATCTGTCTCCTCACTTCCTCGTGTGGGTATCGCAGTTTACAGAATGCTTGTTGAAGAACTTGTAGGTGTAGGTCTTTGTCTGAGGGTTTGGAGCATATGCGGTTGTACTTCAGTGCTTGGCTGTAAACAGTGGATCGTGTGGTATGTCCGGGATAGAAGCTGGAGGCATGCAGGTAAGTATAGCGGTCGGTAGGTTTTCGGTATAGGGTGGTATTGATGTGACCGTCACTTATTTGTACCGTGGTGTCCAGGAAATGGACCTCCCGTGTAGATAGGTCCATGCTGAGGTTGATGGTGAGGTGGAAGCTGTTGAAATCATGGTGAAATTCTTCCTGAGTCTCCTTCCCATGGGTCCAGAGGATGAAGATGTCATCGATGTAGCGTAGGTAGAGAAGGGGTGTAAGTGGACGAGAGCTGAGGAAGTGTTTTTCCAGGTCAGCCATAAAAATGTTGGCATATTGTGGGGCCATGCGAGTGCCCATAGCAGTGCCACTGGTCTGGAGGTATATGTTGTCACCAAATCTGAAATAGTTGTGTGTGAGGATAAATTCACAGAGTTCAGCCACCAGTTGTGCTGTGGCATCATCAGGGATACTGTTCTTGACAGCTTGTACTCCATCTGCATGTGGGATGTTTGTGTAGAGAGCCTCTACATCCATGGTGGCTAGGATGGTGTTTTCTGGAAGATCACCTATGCATTGTAGTTTTCTCAGGAAATCCGTAGTGTCACGGAGGTAACTGGGAGTGCTGGTGGCGTAGGGTCTGAGCAGAGAGTCCACATAGCCAGACAGTCCTTCAGTGAGAGTGCCAATGCCCGAGATGAAGGGACGTCCGGGATTTCCAGGTTTGTGGATCTTGGGTTATAGATAGAACAACCCAGTATGACCCTTCTTATGTCTCTGTGTCTCTCTCACTCACACAGAGAGAGACAGGAATAAATTAACACCTCAAGGGATTGTTTGGGAACACCATAGCCAGAGAATACAAATAGAATATTTATCCTTCTCAGTGTTGCATAAATTACTAGGATGAAAGGTGACACTCTTTGTTACTGCATCATTAGATGACTTCTTTTCAATTAAATGTTGCCTTTGAAATTGTCATTGAGCAAGAGGATGGGATAGCTGGGGAATATTTTGTGGAGAACTATAAGACTTTGTAACAGAAGTGTGACTAAAGCTTTTGGTTTGTTAGCTGTTCATGTAAGAAAGTGACTTGTTGCAGTGAACAACTTTGCCTGAATTGCAGCCTTTTGCTGTTTCCTTTTTTTTTTTTTTTTTTTTTTTTTTTTAAAGTAGGTTACAGCATGTATTGGCCCTTCCACCCTGTAGTTTGTATGGGACTACTTAGGACAGTGCTAAGTCGTGATCTCAGTGGCCACCATGATTATCTGTGGGTCTATTAGGGTCTATTAGGATAACATACATATATTCTTTGTTACAGTTACTGGGTTTTTAATACCAAAGCTAAGCTGTTTATATAGTGCTTTATAGTTTCAAAAGATCTGTGCAACAGTAGCAGATTGGTCCTCAGAATGCTCTTCCATTTAGACAAGTAGTATCCTCACTTTCCAAATGGGGAAACCGGAGTAGAAGGTGTCTCAGGGACAGGCTAAGAAGCCTACTCTCTGCTTTGAGTAACTCCTCAGGGTTAGTCAGTCAGTTATTTGTGTGAATAGCAGCTCATCAGCAGGAGTCCGGTCTTTACATTAAAGTCCAAAATGATTTGCCAAAGTCCCATATTGAGTCAGAGCTAGAAGTAGAGCTCAAGAACTGCTTCCTGTGCTCATACTGGCACCTCTTTTGGATCTGTGCTTTTCTTCTCTTAGTCCTGTCAGGAATGGTCTAGCAAGTGCTTGGTCCTGCCTTGAGGGCAAGAGCCTGGACTTGATGACCTCCCAAGGTCCCTTCTAGTCTCATGATCATTTTTAGTATCTAGTATCCACCGGCTGCACTTTGATTCTATAATTCCAAGCATGCTGATTTTTGTAACTTGGCTGATAACTGGCCTGATTGTGGCTGTTTATGAAGATGTTCCTGAGCTGCTGACAGTGTAATCTTCTGTAATATGATCTGCACTGCTTGAACCAATGTCACCCGGCAAAGAGCAAGGCCGAAGAAACTTGTGTCTGTCTTTAGATATGGAGCTGTGCTTTTATCATTCTATCGTTAATTGAGTTTGGGGCTTGTGAAAGGTGAGTCCTTAAGTCAGAGCCCTTTGCTTATCCACAGGACTTCATCATGCTGCACTGCTAATTGCCTATTCAGCTGAGCTGTATCCTAGGGAGAGGACTTCACTTCCATTGCTCATTCAGCCTTTGGTCCCCTGATTTAGACTGTCAACAAGGATACGTACGTGGTTTTGTTTGGGGTTCCTAGCTCCCTAAGAACGAGGCTGAAACCACTAGCTCCCTTCATGTAGCAATGCAGACCTGGTTCATTGCCTTCATATTTAACTGAGGCTATATTTTTCTGATAGATAGCTCCGTACACCATATGGTATGTATTTAGGACCATATGGTTCATACAAATGGAATGCAGCTGTTTTAAGGAAGTTTCAGGCTTGTTTTCCTCTCAATTTAGTTTGGTATTTAATTTGGCATAATTCTTCTTCCCAGAGGCTTGCATTTGACATCCTTAATTTGTAAAGTGCACAGTTAACGAACGTAAGCAACTCCTTGTGATGAGGACAGGATATCTCAGCTACCGGTATCTTAGTTGTCTTATTCCACTTAACATATTGGCTTAGGCTCCAGCTCTTACAGCAGTGGTCTCCAATCTTTTTGAACCCAAGATTGCTTTTTGCATTTAAGGGCTACCCAGAATTTACCCCAACCCTTCGCAAAGGCCTCACCCCCTTCCCTCCATCACTGTCTCTCTCTCTCACTCACTTTCATGTGGCTAGAGCGAGGGGTTGGGGTACAGCAGGGGGTGAGGGTGCAGGCTCTGTGAGGGAATTTGGTGCAAGAGGGGGCTCCAGGCTGGAGCAAGAGTGGTGAGGTGCAGGGAGTGAGGAGTTCAAGCTCAGAGAAGGAGTTTGCCCCAGCTTGGAGCCTCTCCTGCACCCAAAGAGCACATGCCTTGCTCCTGCACCCCAAGTCTCTGGGTACAGGAGGGGACTCTAGTCTGGGGCATAGGGTTGGGAGCAAGATGGAGTGAGGGATGTTGCTCTGGAAGGGAGTTCGGGTACACGATCAGGACTGGCATAAGGGTGGAGGTGCATGCTCTACCTGGGAGGTGCTTACCTCAGGTGGCTCCTAATTGGCAGCGCAGTGGAGCTCAGGCAAAGCTGACTCTGCCTGGCCCCACAGCTGGCTGGCTGAATGCAGGCACATCTGTGTGCAGCCGGTATCGGGGAGAGGGGATCTCCATGTATTGCATTGCTACACCCGCCCATAAGTACTGCCCCCATTGGCTGGTTCCCAGCCAGTGGAAGCTGCTTGGAGAATGCTGGGGGTTGGTGGAGGGAACACGCAGCTGTCTCTCCTTCCCCTCCCGGAGGGGTTGCAGAGATGTTGCAGTGTGGGGCCAGGCTGGCAGAGACAGCCTGCCCGAGGATCACAGTCGACTGGCAGAGGCTCTAGGATCCACAGTCAGTCATGGTCAATGGGTTGGTAACCAGTGACTTACAGTTACGAGGGAAACCCACAGAAATCCTGCCCATCTGACATATTTGAACTTTTACATACTAGAATAGTGATGCTGCAAAAGGGTTCCACTTCCCGCTGTAGGATTGGTGGTGTGCGAGAGTGGGAATTGGCTGAAGAGCGAGGCGTCAGTGGGAATAAGCCGGCACGTACGTGTGTGTGTGTGTGTGTGTGTGTGTGTCTCTCTCTCTCTCTCTCTCTCAGTTTAGAAAAGAGGAGTCTGAGGAGGGATATGACAGAGGTCTATAAAATCATGAGTGGTGTGGAGAGGGTGCATAAAGAAAAGTTATTTATTAGTTCCCTAAATAGAAGAACTAGAGGACACCAAATGAAATTAATGGCGAGTAGGTTTAAAACTAATAAAAGAAAGTTCTTCTTCACACAGCATGTAGTCAACCTGTGGAACTCCTTGCCAGAGGAGGCTGTGAAGGCTAGGACTATAATAGAGTTTAAAGAGAAGCTAGATAATTTCGTGGAGGTTAGGTCCATAAAAGGCTATTAGCCAGGGGATAAAATGGTGTCCTTGGCCTCTGTTTGTGAGAGGCTGGAGAGGGATGGCAGGAGACAAATTGCTTGATCGTTGTCTTCAGTCCACCGTCTCTGGGGCACCTGGTGCTTGCCACTGTCGGTAGACAGGATACTGGGCTAGATGGACCTTTGGTCTGACCCAGTACAGCCGTTCTTATGTTCTCCTTGGCTTCCGTTCTGGTTCTTAGCCATTTTTCTTCTCTTAACTATATGTGCTGCAGCTATGCCATAGTGTTCGGTGTATTACAGATGGTATTGCTATAGTTCATTGAGATGGAAAATGTTGGGTACAATCTTCATTTAAAGAGGATGTAAGAAGCCACTAAACTTCTGGGATGGCCTGATGTGGCACAGTGGCAGTCGTTGGGCCCTCCTGATCTCCTTGTTGTTCCCGCTGCTGCAGGGCGTGCGGGGCATGGAGGATCCAACCACAGCTGTGGCGCCATGCCAGGCCCCTCCCCCCCAGTAATCCCAAAGGCCGCATCCTTTGGGAGAAGGGGTGCAATAGGGGGAGGGGTAGTTGTGATAGTGGGAAGGGGCTGGGCTTGCGGGATGGAAACGGACACGGTCCCCAGCCTACTGGGACTCCCAGGCTGGATTGTGTGACTGCTCTGGCTGGAAACTGCCTGTGGGCTGGGAGTTTGAGACCCCTGCACTGGACTTTGAATGTGCTACCTGAGGGGCAGTGCTAGTGAATTTACCAAGGAAGAATCATGAATATTTGTTTATATTTTCTGAGTCATGAATATAATTCAGTGTTTCAGTGCAGTCGTTCATGGAAAAAGCACATTCTCCACCATGAGTACTCTGACCAATGTATTCCCTACCAACTTGTCCTTAAACAGTCTGTGCTTTCTCTGCTCCCCACTCTGGCATATTTCCATAGAATGCTGGCTTTCAGAATAGGGCTGCAAGTCTTTCTTTCTATAAAATTATTAAAACTTCCTGACCGTGGTGATAAGCATAACCTCTGAGTGCTCTGCTCCTTTGGCCCAGAGATGCGGTCCTCTATTGGTTCATGTCGCTTTAGAACCACAAGTGTACGTGTCTCTCCTCCCATCACTGCATGGTCTGGATGGCTAGTTCTATTTACGGCTCAAGTTAAGAGCTGATAAGGAAGTGGAGAGCTAGAAATGGTGTCGTTTATCCCTAAGGAGGTGAGCTCTGCCTTCGTGATGATATGCATGGAATCTTAGTCACTCAACAACAGCTGACTCAAAGAGAATGATGGACATATTGAGGAGGACGAAAGGTCTTTAGCAGCACCACTCTAATATCACTATTTTAAAGCAGCATTCTTGGACTGTTGTATAATAAAGAGCTGTTAGCCCTGCTAGGGAATATCAAAGTCCTGGGTTCCAGATGCAAAGTTAATTAAATAGTGTTTTGCATGAATATTCATTCAATTCCATATATAAGATCAGTATGCTGTTAATACTGAATTCACCCTTATCGTGTGTGTGTGTGTGTGTGTGTGTGTGTGTGTGAGAGAGCGAGAGAGCGAGAGAGAGAGAGCGAGAGAGCGAGAGCGATCGATCGATCGATCCTAGGAAGGTGGAAGGAAAGGACATTCAATTGGAGGCCTTCTTTTAGGGTGCAAGTTAATCTTTAACTCCAAAAATTAATAACAGGAAAATATTTGATTAGCTAGCAATAGATTTAAGGTCTGATCATGCAAATGCTCACACACATGAGTAGCATTTATTCATGAGGAGACCCATACACTTGAATGAGACTCACTCGAGCATAGTTACTGACATGCGTAATAACGTGCAGGGTCGGGTCCTCAATTACGATGCGTAGAAGCTGAGGCTGTTGCATTTCAGCATGGAGGAGGGATATGATATAAACAGGACCTGATTTTGTATCTCTGTCTGCTGGTCGTGGTTCTTCTCGTCCCGTTATAAGTGGTAAGAGAAGAACCTGTGAAAATTATCATGAAAAGACTTGATATTAAAGCAACTGAAAATGTGACTTATCTGTGGGCCAGTAGGAAAGGTGGGTTTTGGTTGAGTGTGGTTTTTGAGTTGAATGAGCTTTTTTGTGTGTTAGTAACCCTGGCTTTATGTAGCTCCTACTCAGTTTGCATAACACTAAGTTGCATTACTTCCACAGGCAAGTAGTAATTTTAGTAAGAAATGTGTAAATAGCAGATTCCTTACTATATGTTGCTGATGCCTAATAGAAACAAATATATAAATGATCATCTTCCAACCGATATCTCAGGAGATTCTTGTCCGTCCTAGCTTGTTAATGAAGGTAGAGTGATGTCCTAGAGCTTCCTAGGACCAAGCACATGGGGTAGGTGCATGTAATTATGTTAGTTTTTTTGTAACCAGCAGCATAATAGTGGGTGGAATTGAAGGCCCTTCCTCTTTATACAAGTGCTTCAGTCTGAATGTAGCAGTGAAACTAGCACATCTGTGCTAAGTGGCAATTTCTGTCTAATGTCTCATGTGAATTGTAAGACCAAACTGAAGTTGGGCATATTGGAAGCATTCCCCAAAACACAAATAATTACACAAAGATGAGTAATTATTAGCTTGCATTAATAAGAAAAAGAATTATAAGCACAAAGTAGTATTCATAGTTATTGAACAAATATGTAACTACCACTTCATGGTTTAGATTTTTTTTTCTGAGTAGTCAATAGGAGCTATTACAATATGTACCTACCAGTTCTTTTATCAGATGTTTAGATCATGAGCAGATACTTTCATTTCAGTTGTATGATCGTTTTTGGAAGCCTACATCGTCTGCAATACAAAAGATTTTTTGTTTTAAACTCGATGTTTGGGTCTTAAGCTGCTCTGTAATATGTTGATTTTTGAACTGGATCTTTGACCCTTAAAGGGATGGAAAGAAACTCAGGTCATGTAAGTGAATACTGTTAGCAACCGTGTGGAATGTGTTTTAAGCCGTTAGTTTTGTGACCTTTGTTCTGTTACCAGATGATACAAGTGGGGGAAGATAATTCTGAAAACAGTTCTGGAGTAGTTGTGCTATTTATAGTTCTATATGTCACAGGAAAGATTTGCAATACAGGCAGTCCCCGGGTTACATACAAGATAGGGCCTGTAGGTTTGTTCTTAAGTTGAATCTGTATGTAAGTCGGAACTGGCGTCCAGATTCAGCCGCTGCTGAAACTGACCGCCAGTTCTGACTTATATACAGATTCAACTTAAGAACCCCAAGCGTCCCCAAGTCAGCTGCTGCTGAAACTGATCAGCGGCTGATTCCAGGAAGCCTGGGGCAGAGCAACTCTGCCTCGGGCTTCCTGTAGTCAGCGCTGGTCAGTTTCAGCAGCGGATGACTTGGGGACGCCTGGGGCAGAGCAGCTGGGGTGCTGCTGGGTTGCTCCAGTAGCACCGCTCCTCGCTCCTTGGCGATACTGGACCAACCCAGCAGCACCCCAGCTGCTCTGCCCCAGGTGTCCTGATTCAGCCACTGCTGAAACTGACCAGCAGCGGCTGAATCAGGACCTGGGGCAGAGCAGCTGGGGTGCTGCTGGGTTGGTCCAGTAGTGCCCAGAGCGGCGTTGCAGGACCAATCGGCAGCGCCCCAGCTGCTCTGCCCCAGGGTCCACAACAAAAGCCTGGTCTGCTGGGGGGGGGGCACACTAGCTGTGCCCCCCCCCCCAGCAGACCAGGGACACGGGGAGCAGAGCCGCAGCGGGGTGCCGCGCCTCTGAGGCTTTGCTCTGGCAAAGTCTAAGAGGCGAGGGACCCCGCCGCGGCTGCGGCTTCAGTCCCGGTGCCTGTGGTCTGCTGGAGACGGTCTCCAGCAGACCAGGGGCACCGGGAGCAGCTTACGAATGGGGCTTTCTTGCCCCGGAGCTCGCAGGCAGCAATCCGCCACCTCGACCTCCAGGGCGAGAAAGCCCCATTCGTAAGTACGGATCCAACGTAAGTCGGGGACTGCCTGTCTTGTTGAAATTATTGCAATAGATACCATAACACATCTATTTAGCAACCTTCCGGAATTCTACAAATAGTTGGGAACCCCCCCCATCCCACGCCCAAAGATCCCATGAAGTCTTATAAACTATTTTGTGAGGGAAATAACATTATTTAATTAATGGGACTGTAATATAATGAACAGAATTTGTCTGTTAGGTGTGGTCTACACTGCACAATGTGGTCAATGTAATCAGCCTTGCATTGACCAGGCTGTGGAAGTATCATCTTTAGGGTGGCCAGGTGTCTGATTTTGAACCAGACAGTCCAGTATTTGAGCTTTCTGTCTGGGAAACAAATTGAGAAAATATAAATGTCCAGTGTCTTCTAAACAAGATGTAATGTAGATTGTGATGTAATGTCAAGTGTGTCCGGTATTTTTGTTGAACCCATCTGGCAACCCTAATCCTCTTTTAAATTTGGCTCCCATCAATATAAATGCCTCTCTGCCCATTCAGTAATGCCACCTCCCTGAGGAGCGTAGAATCATGGTTGATGTAATTATGTCAATGCCATGGCAGTGTAGACACTGCATTGCTTAAATTGACTGTTATTGGCTTTCGGGAACCATCCTACGATGCCCCACGTTGACAGTACAAGTGCTCTTGGTGAGGACATACCCTGCCTTTACAAAGAACCAAGTGTACGTGCGCATACAGATACATGTGCACGTGTGATTTAATAACATGGTGCTGATGCTGACATGAGTGAGGTTGACATGCTCTTGTGGTGTAGACGTGCTGTCGGAGGGTACTAGTAACTCACATAGCATCCTCGTGCTCTGGAAGGCTGTTATGAAGTCATGCAGATAAGATCTGCACAGAGTTCAGAAAACCCAGGACAGAAATTGCATCCTGAAATTGTTAGGAAGCTAATTGAAGGCTGAGGGCAAAAAGACTCTTTTTTGTGATGCGAAGCAGATCTCTAATATATATTTTAATGTGACTGAGCTGTTGACAAGTTGTCTGTGTAGTAGTAAGTTGATGATGATCTTTTGATGATGATCTTTTCATATATCAGCCATGTTTGGGGTTGTTCTTCTTACTCTCACTTTTAGATTTTTGCCTTTTGCTAGACAGTCTGCCACGAGCAGGCTGGGTTGATGCAAAGTGATCACCAGGCTGCCAGCTTTGTGTGGTGCTGGAACGAGGAGGGGATGGCTGCTTGCAGCAGGTTTTCAAGTGGAAAGGGATTGACGCTGATTTAGCAAATCTAAGTAGTATCCGGTGGTGGGACTCACCTAGAGCTGCCAGTGGAAATAAAAAGCATTGTCTTTCATCCATACCTCCTGAAGTGTATAACATTGGAAATGCCATCTGCTCTCTCCAGCAGCACTCCCTCCCTACCCAGTTGGCTCAGCAGGCCACAGAGGTGTTGTTTGGGTCAGCAGGTGTGAATTGGCCTCACTTCTTCAAACACATGCTCCTTTAGGCTCCAGAGCTACCATTAAACATTACCATGGGACACTAGATCTGTGGTAACAAATGTGAAATGTGTTTGTCTCCTGTGACAGGTTTCTACTTTGCTGCTCATTTAAACAATCATTTTCTATTTTACTTATTTTTTTGGCAGGCGACAGTGTCAATTGGATATTGAAGAAAACACCTAATTGTTAACTTGATGCCCCCGTTCGATGCTGACAGGAACAAAACGATGGACTTCATTATCATGCTGACAAGGGAATTCTTGTAGTGCGCTTTGGCATCAGCAGCTTTAAATCCCCATCCGTTGACATGTAGCTTAGTTTCAGTAGACCTAGGGTTTCTCTCGTCAGCTGAGCTTTTGATGGGAAATGGAATTAATTGCACTAGTTGGATGATGATCACAGATGTTGACAGATGCCATGTTAGATTTTACTAAGTTACTGGATCCATTTGAAAACGGAAGGCCAAGAAGACAGTTTACTGGTGCTTGTTGCTGGGGCCCATTATTTGGGGACATAGAAAGCCATAGCGACCAGTGTCTTCCTCAGTCAAATTTGAGGACCTCCGGACTAAATATATCTACAAAGCCAGTCATGTGCCCCATTTGGATTGAATTTTTTGAGTAGACAGAATTTTGTATTCAGGTGCATCAGATCCTGGTCCTGCGGGGGCTCTTCCCGGGTTGTGATTTATGATGCTTGACTGGAAGTGGTACATGGCGAAAGACTGAAAAAGAATGGACCTCAAACTCACTTGACATTGTCATAGCTTTTGTGCACGTGTAAGAGATTTGTTGGGCCTATTTCTTTAAAGGAGATTCCAGAATAATTAAAATAACCTTAAGAAGGGATATACTGTTGAGTCATTGAAAGAACTTTCTGCCTGCGTGTTAACATGCTGACAAATGACAGTAAACCTGAGAGAGAGAACAAACAGTCCTGTGGCAACTGAGAAACTTAACAAAATATATAGTGTCATGAGCTTTTGTGGGTAAAACCCACAGAGAGAGAGAGAGTTTGAGTTGACTTGTAGAGGGTTAGACATTGTTGATTTACAGACCTTTACTCAGATCAGACAAATAAATGGAATGGTGTTTTTTGCTCTTGGTACCTGCATCTTTTCCTGTCTTGCAAAATGCTTTTCTCTTCTTGCTATGTAGTTCAGTTTGATGATGATCCTTTGGCTGGCTAAGCTGACTTTTTTGATTCTCTAAACCAGGGGCGGATATAGGGCAGGACGAACGGGGCGGCCGCCCTGGGCCCCGCGCTTCAGAAAGCCCCGCGCATGCGCCGTGGCAAAGTGGGGGCCCCGCAGAATTATGCTGCCCGGGGCCCCGCAAAACGATCATCTGCCCCTGCTCTAAACCGACTTGTTTGATACCAGTATATGAAAAGTAATAGCAGCTACGTCACGGTGGGCAAGGTTATTTTTCAGGAGACAGTGGATCTCTAAGCTACAGAGGAACCAAACTATGTAAATCAGGATCTTGACTTATACCAGGAAATGATTAGGAAGGCAGCGCAGTCTCTCGAGCATAAGCATAAGAAGTATATAAGCAGTAGGTAAGCAGACTGTTAAACTTCTAGCAGTGCATGGTCTTCATTTGTAGATCCAAAGAGTTTATCCAGAAATCCAGTGAGAAGATGACAAGGACATAGAGAACAGCAGTGATGTCTCACATAATCCTCGGTGTCTTTTCCACCTCTAATTCCATGGCCCAAATTTACTTGGTAGTAAAAATCCTGTATCTAGTCATCAATTGGGATTCTGCCATTCTGAGTTTTCTATATCTGGATTTATTGCAAGTTTAATTAACGTTATAAGAAATAGCTGTGGATGCACACATAGAAACACATTGTATCAATAGGATGGTTATGAGCCAACATAAACCATGACACAAGGCTCAAAAGGAAGCTCATTTTGGTTATGTTCCATATGTGCACAAATCATGGAGCTGAATTTATATATTAGCTTATTTTAAAAGCACGACACACTGTGGGGGTGACTAGGAATCCATCTTAGTATTTTTCATTTTAATTTCTTAGTCCCTCATTAATTTGTCCCAGTGTTAGGTTCTTGTTTGAATTTACATTACCAGTAGTAATTGTGCAGTATTCCCGATCTCTGCTGGCTTTGCATTTAGTTTACGTTTATGCGTATTGTGGGGCCGGGCCATCCACTCTGCCATCCAGTTGTGGGGATTTTCTGTTGGACCAAGTAATTGGAGTATGGTGAGTTCTGGACCCCTGGCAGGGCCGAGCAAACAAACAGTAGCCCTTAGTCTCTGTGCTGTGGCTGACCACAACAGGTGGAGTTCTGACTTTCTGGCTAGGAAGGAACAGTGGTCAACCTGAAGCCTTTGGGCAGGGCTGGGCAAACCATCTATGGCCCCCAAGCCTCTTGGCTGGATTAGGCAATAATGGGGGTGTAATATATCTGGTCGGTCTGGGCACTGCTGAGAGTGCCAAATCAGGATGAATTGTTCAGAACCAGGGCAACTTACAGCCCCAAACTGGGGTCATTCCCTATAAGGCACCAAATCAGTTACACAGAGCACTTTAGTTGCCATTCTGGCAAGCAAGAAGCCTCACAAGCAAAACCCCTTAGACACCCCACCATTCCCCGTGCCAAGTCAGGGAGGGGGTGTGGGTGCTGGAGAGGATTCTGGCCTGCAGGGTTGCGGGAGGGAGTTGTGACCTGGAGGAGGTGGGGAGAGGGGATACAGAAGGTTTGAGTGGTGGCCTAGGCAGGTAGTTAAGGGGGCGAAGGGGGTGCCCGAGGCAGCCTCTGGCTGAGAGGCACTTACCTGGGAACCTGAAGGCTGTAGTTGCAAGTTGCTCCGCGTGGCTCTGCTCTGGATGGGGCAGGGGGGAGGGAGGAGGCTTCATTTGCTGCCAGCAAAATTTCTCAGATCTTATTGGCCAGAAACTGGCCAATGGGAGCTGACAGATTTTGCTGGGGGGCAGGACAGAGCACAAGCCTCACTCCCAGCATGGAGCTGCCACATTTAAAGTATCTTCACCTGCACTGTGCTTAAGGGTCCCAACTAGGCAGCCATGGGCCAGATCCAGTGGCTTGGTGGGCCGGATCTGGCCCACCAGCTGCCTCTGGCCCACCCCTGCTTTGGATGCCTGGTGTGTATGAGGCCATGCTGAATAATAGAACAATTTTAAAGAGTATTCTTCTGGAGTGGGGGGCAATGTTCCCTCTAATTTTTTCCATCAATGGGTGGAATAAATATTATGTGCACCGAGGCATGTGCAGATGTGCACCACCAATAGAAATATATTCTGACAGCTGTGGGCGCTCTGCCAATCGGCTGTGCAGCGCTTGAATCTTTCCGGGGCAGCCATCCAAGCGCTCAGCTTACAGGGAACGCTGCTGGGCGTGGGCATGACCTTGGATGGATGGTACGTGCAAGGTCAAACTGCTTGGAGGTGGAGTGGCACATACTCCAAAATGACATTCCCCATCTGATGCCAGACAAAGCCATGTCTGGTTTTGTCTGAGTACCGGCTGGGGGTCAAATCCTTGAAAAGCAGGACTGTCTCGTGTGATACTGGACGAGTCGCCTGCCTAACTTTGACTCAAGTGAGTTAGTAGCCTACCCCATTTGGCGTGAGGACATAGGCTAAATTGCTAACATGCTGATAATTCTCCCGTGTTTTTTCACAATACTTACTGTGTGCCTAGAAGATGGACCAGTTCTCCAACCATTCATTGGGAGAGGGTTGTAAAGCAGCTCATCTTGCTGAGGCAGAAGTAACTATGGGATATGCCCCCAGAAGTCCTAGCAACACACATGAGTGAGTGCCTCACCAGCAAGGACTAGGTAACTCAGGACTTCGCAATGACTGCTGACACCTGTGCTGAGCCATCCCAGGTGGCTGGACCTATGGGCTGATCATTCAGGCTAATGCTGCTGTGAAAACATTCCTTTGGATAGTAGATGCTCTTGGGCAGGGACTGTTTGGTACTGTGTGTCCTTACAGTGCTGAGCACAGCATGGCCCTAATCTTGACTATGGCCTCTAAGCACTGCTGTAATGCAAACAACAATACAGCATAATGTAAGTCTAGGCACTGAACTCCCATTGATTTCCTACCTGAATCTGGCTCTTAGGTGCATCTACACAGTACCCTAAACTTGAAATACGAGATGCAATTTGCACTATACAAATTGCATATCTTATTTCAAATCTATTTGAAATAGCTTATTTTGAAATTTGGCGCATCTATACGGTGCCAAATTTCAAAATAATGCGCCATTTTGAGTCATCCCTTATGCAGTGAGGTTTACTGGGATGGCAAAATAGCGTGTCCATTATTTTGAAATAACGGGCAGCTCGTATAGACGAGGGGTAGCTATTTCAGGATACGTCCAGTGCAGTGTTGACGTACCGTCAGATACTACACTGGTGGGTGCTATAGAAAATCCTAACATCATTACCGTGATGACAGCATTATACATTTTAAGACAACTGCTCGTTCTCGGCATGCCGCTGGTATGTTTGCTTTAAATGTCATTAACTACCGCACTCTCAATTCTTGTGTTTTGTGCTTTATGTGCCAGCTCATTGACCAAATGTGACAGTACTGATTCTTTATATGCCTGAAGGAGCTCTGTGAATAGATCTTTCCACTGGTTGGAGTTCTGTACCTTTCCTCCCCCCCCCCCCCCGCGCCCGAATTTGAGGAATGAGGTAGATTCCATTTCACTCTATTGCCAGCATCCTTGGTTTCCTTATTTAAAATCTTTCTAGGAAGATTTCTCATCTGGATAATTACAGCCAAGTTCTCCCAGGCCAACCTTTGACATTTTTCCACTGATTGCATTTTGTGCAAGGTTCATTTCCCCCAGACCCATAAGTGACTTTGATCTCTAGCTAGTGCTTGGCTTAATGTGAAAGGTATTTTAAATGGTTCAATGATTCTTACAACCATTTCCAGCATGATGCACACAACATTGATATTTCATCTGGGTATCTGTCATGTTGCTCTGTTATAGATGACTGTTGTTCTCCTACCATTGTGCTTCTGGTGCAGCTATTGGTTGTTAAGAGTGCTGGGGAAAAAAAGAAACTTACAAACATCAGACCCAGACAGAAAAGTTTCTTCAGTGGAATGTGATATAACTTGTAAAGATTACTTCTGTTCTTCATCGGTATAATGGAGAAAATAGAAATATAGCTGACTGAACAGAATTAAGGCTCTGATATTACCTGTAACTCAGTCATCATGTGTGGTGTCAGTTCAGTGGATATTTACATTAAGTGGGTGGGGGTCTCACTCTAGTTGCTTATGGGTATCTGCATCCTAAAGATCACATTTATAACTGGCAGTAATCAGTGCCATCACAGGCAATCTCTGCAGAAAGACCAAGGATTGTGTGGTGTATGGAGGCTGAAATATCCTTTCATCCCTAGGTATTATTCAGCAGTCCAGTGTTGAGCCACATGGGCGAGCCATGTAGGAAACTTACTTTGCAGCAATCTGTGTTATACCTGTCTGTGGGTTAAAGGTGGGTGTCCATAGAAATCTTAGCATCTTGACACCTTTTGGTGAGCGTCTGAAAAACAACACACATAGGTAGCACAATCTATCATCAGAAAGTCATGCAGTTGCCAATATGGAAGCTGCACTGATGCATGGGGGGGGGGGGGGAGAATTAGTCTCTTAGGGGCAAATCTGGTCCCCTGCAGCCCCACCTGAGCATTTTGTCAGGGCTCAGTGTTGATCCGCTTGGAGCAGGAAGAGGGATGGAGAGACCCTCTCCATCAAGAGTGCCTACTCTAGCCTAATGGTTTATAGTTCTCTGTAGCCTGAGTGGTGGTGTTTGTAGAGGGAAGGACTAGAGGAGCCATGTGGATTGTCAGGGGAGCTTAGCTGGTTGGGCTGTTCTGGAAAATAAATCTGTTTCTGGCCTGACTACATTTTTTATTAATTATTGCATTATTAATATTACAAATGGAATCACATTGTAATGGACTCACTGAGCAGGTACAAAACATGAAGCAGGGAGATAGCTCAGCGGAACAAAGAGTAAATTTATAGAGAACAGTGCTGCAAGTGACAGATGCTAAGAATCAGGAAGGAAATAGCATAAAATATAGAGCTGTCTGGGAGGCAAGAGTCTGAGGGATTATACGCAATATCTGAGTACACAAGTGATAGTAAATAGGACATCCCATTCACATATAGAATGACAGACGATGGGACCAACTTAAGGTTACAGTCTTTCCCTTACCTGGTCATTATCTACAGTTTCACACAGGCATAACTAATGGAGTTACTCATGATTTACACCAAAGAAAGTGAATCCAGAGATACAAGGAATGCCAAAAGAAGCATCAAGTAGTTGGGATAAAAACTCGCATAACACATGGATGGAAGAGAATCTACAGTGACAGCTAAGGATCAGATGAAGTTCTCCAGGTCTTTGGTTCAGTCTTTGCAATGGGCTTATTATGGCTTCTAGTATTGAGTGATAAATCTTTAATTCTAATATTAACTTTCTGCCGTGTGACTTCTGATACTGATCCTATTCATCTGCTTTCCAGATGCTTCTTATTTTGCTATAAACTCATTCCTTAAATAACTCCAAAGCAGATGAGAAAAGTGCTGATAAGAGGAACTTAAAATGAATACATGGGAACAATCTGTTCATTTGTAATTTAGAAACTTTAGACTTGAATAAGAATATTAACCTTGTGTCCATCAATACATAACATAAGAACATAAGAACGGCCGTACTGGGTCAGACCAAAGGTCCATCTAGCCCAGTATCCTGTCTACCAACAGTGGCCAGCACCAGGTGCCCCAGAGAGGTGGACCGAAGACAATGATCAAGCGATTTGTCTCCTGCCATCCCTCTCCAGCCTCTGCCAGACAGAGGCCAAGGACACCATTTTATCTCCTGGCTAATAGCACTTTCATGAAAGCTCATGATACCATTTACATGTTTTGTTAGTCTCTAAGGTGCTGCCAGACTATTTGTTGTTTTTTAAGCTTTTCTAGTATCCCCATGGCGGTTGATGGGAATTCGCGTTTAGAAACAGCAGAACTGGGCATGAAAGTAATATTCATTTTACTTCTGAAAATGTCTGAACTCTTTTTACATGCATCAACTCCATCAAAGCATGCTAATGACTATTGACCACTAAATGGCTTAAAAATTATCCGGAACCCCCTGTGGAGAATCTCAGCAATTGATGTTAAGCCCCTAAGCAGCTACCTTTGGTAGGAGTGTTTAGACTTACTCACCATAGAGTCTGCAGCTTTGAGAGCCAATAGAACTTGGCTAATAATCTCTCAGGTTCAGCTGGGTGCCTTGTGTTTTGACGTTGAGTTACAGTAGCTCCATGTACATGAACAGAGAGAAGTGGGGGGGGGGGGGGGGAGAGAAACAGAGCAAAAGATGGTGCATGTCTTTGTTCCAGGACAGTCTTCATGGGGGAGAAGGATCACATGCTTGGAATGTAGATACAGCCTCCCTGAAGCAGGCTGACTTTCTCCAGTTGCTGGGAAAGATAATATCAAAGAGTGCAAAACTAGTGGGTTCTGATTCTTCAGTGAATACAGATCCAGGTAGAAATGCACCTTCATGTCGCTTCTTTCAGAAGAAAGGTTCTGACCATGTAAAATGGAATTGCTTCCATCTTATCAAGCAGGAAAAATCCTAGAAGAAATGTCACCTGTTCCTGTATAGACTTGCTTGGCAGGTTTATTTCTTGGCGCTAACACTGTCTCCTTATGATGGATGCCTGCCTAAAAAATATCAAGCATGGATCGTATGTCGTTACTGTCACAGCTAATCAATTCTTTCATAGTGCTGCCTAAGAGCACAGGATGGGAGGACCCAAACTAGAGAGACCCTGGTAGCTGCCGTTATCCTGGTGCTCTTCATTTTTCACTGATGACCTGATATTTGCGTTGCAATAACTCAGCACTGTCAGCGACAGGATTCCTTGTGCACAGGTTTATCTTGTTGAAATGCCTGGTCAGACATTGATGCAGGTGACATGAATAGTGCTGAGCAGATGGTCTTTTTTTTTTTTTAACATAAAAATGAAAGCAACAATCCCTTTTTCTCCCCTCCCACCAGCGGTGTTCCTATAACAGGTGTTAAGTGCACAACAGAAAATTCTAAGCTCGGAGGAGATGTCTATGGACATAATAACAATCACTTCTGCATGGTTTTTTTTAAAGAAGCTGTTCAGTCCCATTCCTGTTTGTACATCAAGTGCAGCTACAGTCCTTTTTGTAAATCTAATCTGTCTGTCATGCTGCGGGAAAGCAGCCTGCTGCAGCAGCATTTTTCTGGTTGCAGATGTTACTGGCCTAGCTGACCATGAACAAAGTGTCTGAATGGAGAACAGAAGACTGAGGGGAAAGGAGGCTAGGTTGGGCAGAAAGAGGATTAGCTATTGAACCCCAATTTCCAATTTAAAAAATATATATAGATTTCTAGGAGGAGTTTTGATTCATCCCATTGTTGCTGTTGGGAGATTCCTGTATGAATCCTTTTGGTCATAAGAGAATAGATGCTAAAAGTTGCAGTGGTAATTTTCATCCAAAGATTTCAGAATTCTTTTACAAATGAGTTAGCTGCCCAAGACCTCTGTATGGCACATTATAGGAGAGTGATAGAAATGTAGCCGTGTTAGTCTGGGGTAGCTGAAACAAAATACAGGACTATGTAGCACTTAAAGACTAACAGGATGGTTTATTAGGTGATGAGCTTTCGTGGGCCAGACCCACTTCCTCAGATCAAATAGTGGAAGAAAATAGTCACAACCATATATACCAAAGGATACAATTAAAAAAATGAACAAATAGGAGAGATTTTCAAAAGTGGCTATGTGACCTAGCAGCACAAGTCCCTGTGCTAGATTTTATTAGGTGCTTTTAAAATTCCTGTCCTATTATAATAATTGTGCAAGCAGGTAAACAGAACCATGATTAAGTGACTTTTTTTCTAAAAAATGACTCATTGGCAGAGCTGGGAGTGCAGCCCTTGGCAAAGTGAAATCTCAGAAGACACATACAGTTTCTAGGCCAGATCCTGTGACAGGTTGACTACCTTTCAATATCAAGCTTTAACAAAAATTAAGTGTAAAAGCTCATTTTTCAGGAGCAAGCAAATTGCAAAACAATGGCGATTAGGAAGAGATTTCCTCATCTGCGTGTCTCAGTGCACAATAGTTTTACACAAGGGGTTTGCTCCTTCCTTAGCCACTGGTGTTGGCCATTGTGGAGACTAGTACTGGACTAAATGGACCATTGGGCTGACCCAGAATGACAGTTAACTTGTTGCTGTGAGTGACTAACACCTTGATGATCCATTTGATCTCACCATGGTAGAAGTATCTGGTTTTAAGCATCCATCACAGTATTTACACCCTGCAAGAAGACAAGTGAAGGTGCAGAGCAGAGGCCACATTATTTTCTAGACATCAGCTTAAATAATTTTGTATTTTTCATTTGAAGAAAATGTTTGAAACAAGAGGAGAGAAGAGGAAACGAGAGGCAGGCAGACCTGAAAACCAGGTGTAGAGCCTTTTGCAGTATAATAAAAGCCTTACCAATGTGTCTATAATTCTCATAAGTCATTGGCAATTGACTTTTTGGCTGCGTGTAGTTTGAATGCCTCTGTGAAATGTAATTTGTTTACACATGAAATATTGATGCTGTGCTCTGCAGAAATGTGAAACCTGCAAGAGTTGGCAGTGCTGTGTTGTTCCCTTCACTTAAATACTGCTCCATTTCTATCTGGCATTTTGATTTAGGTTGTTGCAAGTTGTTCGTTGTTGCTACATTAGCCCATGTTGGTTCTGTTGTGTTATATACGGTACAGACGCTGTGGAGCAAGAGCGAAGAGTTTGCTCTAAATGTTCAAGACAGATGCAGGAAATAGTACAACTCTAATGTAACAGACAAAGGACGGAGGCAAATAGAGAATAAGTGAGTTGTCCTAGGTCTAAAAGGAAGGTAATGGCAAGATCTCCTAGGTTCTTTTCTCTCTCTTTTCCGTGGTATTTTAAGTGGAAAGCACCTTGGAAGCTGCTCATATAATTATCACTTAGTAATCATGACTTCAGCAAATTGATCTAAATACATTCATCAGTTTTGAAAAATATCTGATGGGCTGTCTTGAGCAATAAGGCATATGGTGGTGTCCTCTGACAATGCCAAGGGCAGCTTATCTTACTGAATTGCACTGACTCAGCTGTACAAGATGATGCAGTAGAAGTGAAACCAAAATGCCAGATCCCTTTTTTACTGTTCAATACGAATCTTCAGATGGTTCATATGATGTCACCTCGCAAAGGTGAGTAAGAATTCCTTTCAAAGCTGGAGGCTCTGCCTTCTCTTTAAAATTAGAGGCGTGGGAAGGGGAATATATTCTAAAATAAACAAATATTTGGGACCCAGTTCTCCCCTCTATAGAACAAAGCTCACCTTGAATCAGACCCATAGGCAATATTACTGAAAGAACCAGTACACTCAACTATTAGCACTTGTTGATTCACAAACAAAATTCAGTGGGGCTTCTGCCAGAGGCTGTTGATGCTCAAGCTACCACTGGATCTTTTAGAGAGAATCATAGAATCATAGAATAATAGGACTGGAAGGGACCTCGAGAGGTCATCGAGTCCAGCCCCCCGCCCTCAAGGCAGGATCAAGCTCCGTCTACACCATCCCTGACAGATGTCTATCTAACCTGTTCTTAAATATCTCCAGAGAGGGAGATTCCACCACCTCCCTTGGCAATTTATTCCAATATTTGACCACCCTGACAGTTAGGAATTTTTTCCTAATGTCCAATCTAAACCTCCCCTGCTGCACTTTAAGCCCATTACTCCTTGTCCTGTCCTCAGAAACCAAGAGGAACAAATTTTCGCCTTCCTCCTTGTGACACCCTTTTAGATATTTGAAAACCGCTATCATGTCCCCCCTTAATCTTCTTTTTTCCAAACTAAACAAGCCCAGTTCATGAAGCCTGGCTTCATAGGTCATGTTCTCTAGACCTTTAATCATTCTTGTCGCTCTTCTCTGTACCCTTTCCAATTTCTCCACATCTTTCTTGAAATGTGGCGCCCAGAACTGGACACAGTACTCCAGCTGAGGCCTAACTAGTGCAGAGTAGAGCGGCAGAATGACTTCACGAGTTTTGCTTACAACACACCTGTTGATACAACCTAGAATCAAGAGCTCTGTGTTCTTTCTCTCTATAATTGATGGAAGAATTGCATCCTATTACCAATAAAATCTATACAATTACGTCCTTGTCAGTCAAACTCTCGGCCAGAGAGAACTGCATGTTCAGCCATCGGTTCATATCAAAGTGCTGTCTGGTGGTGATGTGACACACTCATGCAACCAGTACAAAAGACTTATATAAGAACAATTTCCAGGTTGCAAAATCAGCAGCTTCATATGCATGCATGGATGTACTCTTTTCATGGTTGCCTTGTTCAGTGCAAACTGTAGTGTTCTGTTCTTTATTCACATACCGTACTGTAACTCTCCAGTAAGCTGAGCGAACTGAGATGCAGCCTATTGGAACTTCCTGGGTTCTGAACACCTAATCTCTCCCACTTCACGTTGATGGGTCTGACGTGATGGAATTCCACCCGCATCACTATCTTCTTGTACCAAAGGGTTCGCATTCAGCCACCCAACAGCTTCAAAGCCCAGAGGAAAGTAGTGTTAAGTGTTTAAGCAGTGTAAAGAAATGTATGCAAAGAGTGACCTAGCCTTACCTGCTGGGGCGGGGAGGGCCTTAACCTAAACCAGAGACTAAATATTTCTAAGAGTCATTCTTTCTGACAGAAACCATGAAAGTCTCTTAAACAGGACCTGCACTTACAAAGAAATCATTGCTGCCAGACTGCGCTAGTCCATTAAACAGTAAAATCTGTTCTGGTTTTTTAGAGCTGTCGCTTTTCCTCCTGCATGCATTGATGCGAAACTCTGTTGGTACAGGCCAACTCCACCATGGACGAGTGAATGAGAGGAGGATGGGAAGCTTGGGCTGTGGGTCTCTAAGGTGGTTTTACTGTCCGGTTGGGGCTAGTCACTGCCTTGTATCTTTGAGAAACTGAAACCCATAACTCCCACCCCTATGGTGAATAGCATGTGACTGATGAGTATGATTAAAGGTGCACTGTCAAGGGTAAGAGGTTCTAAATTTGACCTACAGGTTGAACTCGCTGGTCCGGCAACATCTGTGGTCCTGCATGATTGTAGTTAGCCGGATATCCACTTATCATGGGGGTGGTCAGATTTCCCAGTGTCCTATCAAGTTTGTTTACAGCCACCAGTCCTGGCTCCCAGTGCTCTGTACTGTTATTTAGTTCCAGTTGACCCCTAAATGTCTTCTGAGAGCCCAGGAAGCAGTGGGAGGGTTGGTAATGCTGCTAGACAATATTGACCTCCTGTGGTTCAGCAAATTCTCTGGTTCAGCATCGGTCTGGTCCCGAGGGTGCTGGATTAGAGTGGTTCAACCTGTACCGTGGTTGCTCCCTTTCTCCATTTCCCGGACTCTCTTTGTGCTTCAGGACACTTAACGCTCTACTGCAGCTTCAGAGCTACATTTAAAAAGAGAGAGATGGGAGGATTTTATGTTCTTTATGCTGCCACCTTCTTGGGGCATGTAATCAGATATCAGCTTTAGCTGTCCAAGTAAATATCAGGATTTTACGGTATTGGTGTCAGGAATCCAGATGAGGGGTTGTGTTCTGGATGTTGACATTTCAGTGAAATTGGAGACCGGTGGGTGGGTGGGTGTGTTATAGGAATTCAGGCTCCAGCCCCATGTCCAAACCACAGACCTTGCAGTGGGGTAGGGGTAATCTGCAGGAGCAGCAGGTCCCAGGAGTGCTGGGAAGTACCTTCCAGAATGGGGACTGTGGCACCCTTTGATAGGGTTATGCTGTTCCACGCACTGTCCCTGCTCTGCAGCTGCGCTGCCTATTGGAGTCTGCAGTGGCCCTGCTGGAGGTGGAAAGCACAGGTCCTAGAGTGCCATGACTCAGATTGCACTTAACCCTTGGCCAAACATCTTGGTCAAATTTACTGTTTTTCTTCTAGAGTTTTACTGTTCTCAGTGTGGTGGCCTTGGTGTCTTATGATGCCCCTTTGACAAGATGTCTTGGACTTGCACATGGACAAAGACCTCCAGTCTAGTAGTAGGATTCATCCAACTTTTTCCATCCCTTGTATTTCCATGCAGTCTCCTGCCCGTGAGGCCTGCATTCATGGATCAGCTGTGAAAGCAGCCACTTCCCAGTAAAGACATACATTGCTGATGACCGGGAACAAATTTAACCCTAAACGTACCCGATGAGGGTCAATGTCTTCTCCTTCCGCAACTGCCTCCTAATGCAGCTACAACAAAACCAAAACCCTGCCCCAAGCATGTCATCTGAAGTGGGAAGCAAAAGGGGCATTTCAGTTAAAACTGTGTATAGGGCAGTCTCTAGATGTTTGGAAGGATATTGTGTGCGTTCACTAGAATTCCACTAGGAGCAGTTTCACTCAAAGGATCTGTCATCTTTAATAAATAAAAATGGTAACTCTAAATCCTATATACCTCGGTGCTGGTGTGTGTCAGTGGCTCTCAAGGACATGTTCCCTTGGCAGTGCGTTCTGTACAGAATCTATAATTTCTTAAAATCAGATCAGACAGGCAGACTAAATATGATAGTTTTCCAGCGGGGCCTACACTTGCAGAGTGTTTTGTATGGGTATGTGTTTAAATTGATGAATATGAAGCCAATTCCTTTGCAGCCAGTATTGTCTTCTACCCATTTAGCAGTGCACGATCTAGTCTCTCAAATATTATTTTTCTTAACTATTTTTCTTTGCAGCTCTGGTAATGTGTATGCTACTGACCAGCTCTTGACAGTGGCTAGGGCCACACATGCTAGCTGCTGCTGTACAGGCTTCTGTAGGCAGCTAAGCCAGTGAACAACCTCTTGTAGCCAGAAAATGCCAGTCATTTACCAGCATACCATGTCATATGCCGGGTGGGAGACCCTCTGTTAGAGGGACCAAAACTACCAATTTAATCTCATGTGAAACTATGCCCAGATCTCCTAAAACACTACAGGGGAAGGACAGGATGCTATTTGTACAGCTCTCTATTTTCCAACCTGACAGACAGATTTGACTTGTAATTGATTTGTGCTTGTTTTGTTTTTCCAGTGTGTGGCTGTGACCTGGCCCAAGGTGGTTTTTTCATTAAGAATGGGGACTACCTCTGCACTGTGGATTACCAGCGCATGTATGGAACCCGCTGCAATAGCTGTGGGGAATTCGTGGAAGGAGAAGTAGTGACAGCTTTGGGAAAAACCTACCATCCGAACTGCTTTGCCTGCACTGTTTGCAAGTGAGTGAGCCCTTTCTGTGACATTAACCCCATTAGAAGGAGCACAGGGGGAACTGTGCTGTCACAGCATGCAGTCTGACAGACACATTTTCTATTAAAAGGTGCTTGACTGGGAATGTTTGATTGTGGCCTGAACTTTAGGCAGTTCACAATGCCCATTAGCTTTTCTGAAAAGCATCCACCAGCAAAGCTTTGCTGCTAGGAATAATGCCCTGTACTCTCGCACCACTGCTGCTGTCACACATGAAGGAATTTAATATCAGGATTTTTGTGGAAGAGATTATCAAGAACATTTTGATACTGGAGTTCACATTTGGCTGAACTCAGAGCCAGAATCTTTTAAGGGCCTAGGGGCAGCAGAGTTAGGTACTTACTTTGTCCCAACTTAGCACACCCTGTCCTTTCTATGAGCTCTGGTGGTTAAGGCAGCTACAAAAGACCTCTTCTTGATCGGAGCACCAGGCTCCCAGTCCTGTTTCAGTGTCTGTCCCTCTTCCCCTTCATGCCTGCTACCCTTCCTCTGGCCACTAGGAAGAGCTCTAAGAGTGATGCTCAATAAAGCACAAGCAGACAAGTTATTCACATCCATCTATGAACACTTTCATGGGTCAAATTACTTGTGCTTAAATGTTCTCAGGATTTGGTCTTAATCTGCTTGCTGGGGGCTGGAAATACTGCTTCAGCTGGTCTGCAGTTGCTCCCAACACATACACTCTGACATAGTGTAATGCTCTTTTTCAGTCAGGCAGCTGGTCAACTAATGTTGTCATCTGTTTCAGTCAAAGAAACACTCTTCCTGTGATTGCAATAATATGGCTTGGAAACTTAAAGCATCCATATTTCATTTTTTTTTCCGCTAAATCCTAAACAAAATCCAGAAGAAGTGAGTAAGAAACTTTCAGGGGGAAGGGGGGTGGGGTTGGTTGGACGACTTGGTGATATTGCACATCAAATATGCAAAGACCAAAGTGATTTTATTGAGTTTATTGTAGTCACAGGCAGGCCCTAATGAAAGAAGGAAACGATCTCCAATGTAATGGGAGTAGCAGTTTCAGAAATAGTAATATATGGCATGGAGAATAAAATATTATAACTATTGGCATAGTGGTAACGATTAGACACTTCAATCAGAAGTCAGTTCCCATAGTGAAGAACTAACATCTACAACACCTAAGTAGTAGTCTATTTACTGGTTGCGCTTGGTGTGACTTAGAAAATGTTCTTACATTTCAGTGGCTTGCCAGATGGTGTATTATGCATGATACTTTATGTATTAATGAGAATTGTCCCACTCTTACTCTGTGCTCTCCTATCTGTTGTATCCACCTGTTACCTTATCTTAAACTTAATTGGAAAGTTCCTTTGGGTACAAAGTGTCTTCTGTTACGTTTCCAGTACCTGGCCCAATGGTCCTTGTTTGATGCCTCTCAGTGATAGCACAATAATATAATGTAATAATTTGCTATTTTCCATAATCTATATTGCTGTTTTGGAAGATGCTATTTCCACTATATTTCCATTCTTTCATTTTGTTGTGCCACTTACCAAGAGAAATTGAATAAAACCATTTTGGCCCCTTTGTCTATTGCATGTCTGCTGAATGTGGAGCCAGAAGGCAGTCACTAATAGCCAATAGATGTGGAGAGCTGAAAAAGATGCATTTTTTTTATTGCCTTAACTCTGATTAGGATATTATCCCAGACTATTGGAGGTTCTTGGGCAACTTCTGTACATAGGCATGTAAGCCATTTCTTGAGCACATCCAGCAGAGATGTGACTTACTGCTGGTCATTTCAGCCCAAGCAGAGATCCAGATGTGAATCAAAAAGAAATACTTTGATCCACATAATTTGGGTGTTTCGGGTGGACGTGGGGAATGACCCTGAGCCATCCATTTCTGACAAGTCTAAACTTTCATTAAAAAACAAAAGAAATGAATCTTCTAGGCTTTATGGTTGTGAGAATAATCTTCCAAAATGAGCTGAAAGTAAACTTATGCAGTGGTGCCTTGTTGAGTCTGCAGACAGCAGAGGTGCCTCTGCCACTTCTTATGGTTTTATCAGCAGACACAGACTGAAATTAACAAGACCATAGTCAGTTTCAGTTCTGCTCCTAGAAGCATGCTTACAGTAATGATACCATCCCATCTTGTGCTATGAGCAGCAGCAGAGGCAGGCAAAAGATTTCACGGGTGAGGAGGAACCAAAGGGATAGGGTCTGGGCCAGTGCTCCCTCTAAGATTTTCCACCATGAGCGGAGTGAGTTTTGTCTTGTGCACCAGTATTGAGTTCATGTGGCTTGTTCAAATGTGTGCCATTGTGGCACCCAAGTTCTTAATAAATATCTTATAAACCTCTCCCTTTTCCTTCTGCCATGTCTCCCAGCGTCCCCTTGCCCCATCTGCTCCCCTGGTACTTACTGCTTTCCCCTACCCCTCAGCCTCCTCTACTGTCCTGGCTCCTGCCCTTCTCACTCCCCTTAGCCCTTTGGGGACCTGTCCCCCTTCCCATCCTTCTTGAACCCTACACCAGCACTTCTCTTCCCCCTATGCCCACTCCTCCTCTAGCCCCACTCTGATAATCTGTGGCTACCCCTTCCCATCCCCTCTCCTAACACCTCCCTCTACCCGCCTGCCTTGCCTCTCTCCTCTGGTGCCCGTCCCTCCCCTCCACATGTCTGCCCTTCTGCTTCACCCCCACAATATCCCTGGCTCCTGCACCTTCCCTTACCCCTGCCCCCTCTTGGTGCCTCCCCTTTCCCTCATTGCCCCCTCTTGGTGCCTCCCCTTTCCTTCATTGCCCTGACATCTTTCCCCTCTTTCTCCCTGGTCACCACCCTCTGCCCCAGTTCTCCTCGTGCCCCTCTGTGCCCTCACACAACTTATTCCATCCCCTGCCTTCTGCATGCCCATCCCTCTTTCAACCTCTCTTTTCCCAGCACCAACTCCTCTCCTCTCCTATTCCTCCCTCTTGCCCACATTGTCCCTCCCCTTTCCTCTCCCAGCATCACCCAGTCCCTTCTTGCACCCCCACTGACACTTTCTCTCCCCTCCCCCTCCTGCCCATTCCCCTCATTGTCTCCTCTTGCACCCTTAGCATTTGTTTCTCCTCCACCCTGCCCCTTGGTGCCTGCCCCGTTCTTCTCCTGCCCTAGACCCCTCCTTTCCCCTCAGCACAAGCCACTTCCTCTCCTCGCCCACCTTCCCCTTAGTTCTACCCGTGCTCCATTTCCTAACTTTCTACCTTTGACATGGAAAGCAGTTTGTGGGAGCTGGAGCCAGGGCCGCGGTGCTATTTTGAGTACCATGGTCCTGGCCTAGAAGCCCCCACAGCCCATCCCCAGCTGCTCCTGGGGCAGGACCATGTGCTGGGACTGGAGCAGAGGCTGCTTATGGTGCTGTTTTTAGTACCACGGTACCAGTCCCTGTGGGACCTTAGTACTAAAAATAGCACCACAGGTGGCCCCAGCTCCAGCTGGAGTAAAGTGGCAGCCTCACAAGGCCCATTCCAAGGAGCAGCCTGACCAGAACAGCCTCACCTCACATGCCTCAGCGCCAGGCGGAGCAAAGGGCAGCTGCTTGTGGCCAGGGACCCGCCAGGCCACCGGCTGCCACTGCCACTGCTCACCTTCCATACCAGCAGGAAGGTGAGCAGTGACTGTTGCTGCACGGCTCTAAAAATGACATGGGCGGACCTAACATTTTTCCAGTGCGGCCACGCAGGAGCACAGCTTAGAGGGCACACTGGTCTGGGCAGTATTAGAACAGCTCCCTGTAGCAGTCAATAGCCCTGTTAAGGTGTAGGGTCGGGACTTTCTCCAGCAGCCAGAAAGCTCTGCAGTGGGGAGAAACCTCCCCCCTTCCACCAGCTAGAGGCAAGGATGATAAGAAAGTTAAATTTCTCTGATCCCTAGAAGTTGATATGAAAGAGGGAGCCATGAAGCAGTGTTTAAGTGAGGACCCTGCTTCTCTATCAGGAGGATGGCAAGGGAGCAGGACTTCTTGAATTACCACCCTCATCTTTCGTAGATGCCTGGGGCTATTAAAATTAGTCCAATCACAAGTAGAGTCTGTCCAATTTTCAAGTCCTGATCTAAGTGTACTGGTCATCATTTTTAAAAATAACAATGCCCGTAGACTGGCATTGCACTGAAGAATTCATATTCCGTGTATGTTGTTGGAGCATTTCCTAAATGCAGTAAAGTAAATGATGGCCTGTAAAACATGTAGCATGTTAACTTGAGAGGAGCAAATAAAAGACTGGTCACCCATGATGTTTCACTATTTGTTTTGCAGAAAGAAACTGATGCTGATTTATTAAGGACACTTCTGCTAATATACATGTCTGGGTGGGTTGAGATGCAGGCAGCATGTAGCAGGAAATTAACACGGTGCCCCTTTTGGAAGATTTGGAGTTTGAGAATGTTTCCTAATTGTAATGACCTGGTGTAAAGTGCTTAACAACCATAGAGGCAGAAATCTTATATTTATCGACAGAACGGGTACAACAAGATTCAGCAGCAAAGCAGACATCTCTCCTGCTGCCCTACCAGTAAATCTCACCCTTGCTTTAGGTGTGGCCCTCGTCCTCTGCTGACAGAGTGGGGGTGGCTTTGTAACACGAGTACCCGTTTAAAGTTCTAGGAACTGGAGTACAGCCACGAACTTGCTTATAAAACTTGGTTTTATAAGCAACGAAAAGTCCTTATAGTGGCACCTTATAGACTAACAGTTTTATTGGAGCATAAGCTTTTGTGGGCAAAGACCCATTTCATCAGATGCCTGTGAGCCTTCCAATCACCATTTCCCCTCTGCCTACCTTTTGGGAGGATTGTGGCTCCCTTTTGTTGGGTGCTGTTAGTGACGTGCTAAGGCAATTGGTGCTGTAGCCGTTGAGTCTAAGTGAACTCTGCTGTGTCCTTCTCTTTAGATACTGTGCAGCTGATATCTTTAGGGAACCAACATACCAGCCAGTCTGACCTCTGTTCTCCTCACAGCTGACTTTGCTATGGCTGCATTTCAGACGTAGTTTGGCCTGAGTTTCTGTAAGATACTTATTTGCATCAGAAGAAGGCGGCAGGCTCTGGAGACGGGAAAGAGAATGAAATTGCTAGATTAACCTTGAATGACACTTACTTGTCTCTTTCACTCTCCAGACGCCCGTTTCCACCAGGAGACCGGGTTACCTTTAATGGAAGGGATTGTCTCTGCCAAATGTGTGCTCAGCCAATGTCCACCAGTCCAAAAGAGATCTCCAGCTCGAGCAGTAAGTATGCCATAGTCTTTCCTAAGCTTCTCCTGTGTCCAGGAGCCTCAAAAGTTTGCCATGTGTTTTAGTTGTTTTGAAAGCAACTTGGTTGATGCTTATTTGTTGTGAGGATTGCGGCTGAGTTCTGGTTTCTGGGAACCCGTTACTACTTTAGAAAGGGCCCTAGAAAGCCCTTTGTTACTTTGGATGGCAGATGCACATTGACAAGTTACAATCCTCCCTGAATCACCACAGCCTCTGTCTGAAGCTATTCTGAAAGAAACAGTCAGTGTTCTTTGAGAGGCACCCAACAGGCTCTTACTGATGAAAAGGAGGCTTCAGAGTTTGTAGGTCCTAGTTTTTCTCATGTGTAATTGCACAGGGTTAAGTCTTCAGTTTTCAGAAGAGGGTGGTGTCAGGAGAAACTCATTCTTGCCTCTAATCTGTAATGTTTAATGTAATTACACGATCTTCTAAAAATAATGCCACCATGAGTGAATCATGCCTCCAGTACAAGGATACTTATGTGAACAGATTCTTCGGAGATACTTTTATATAAGTAGGGAGGTGGGGGATGGGAGACTGGAGAATGAACAGGCTCTGCTGCTGTATTTGAATGCTTTTTAAAGCAAATAAAAGTTCACCTCTCCACAGTATATTACAGGGCAACAGTGATTCAGCCTCGCCTCATAAATTATGTGCCCCAACCCCCAATCATTTTTGTTGCTCTCTGCAAGACTCTCTCCAATTTGTCCACATCCTTTCCGTAATACAGGACCAGAATTGGACGCAGTACTTCAGAGAGAACCTCACCAGAGCCAGGTAGAGGGGAATAATTACTTCCATCGATCTGCTGGCATGCTCCTAGTGATGCACCCCAATATGCCGTTAGTTTCCTGGGCAACAAGGGCCCACTGAGTCCTGTCTCGCTTCTCATCCACTGTAATCCCCAGGTTCTTTTCTTCAGAACTGCTGCTTAGCCAGTCGGTCCCCAGCCTGTAGCAGTGCTTGGAATTCCTCCATCCTAAGTGCAGAACTCTGCACTTGTCTTTGTTGAACCTCATGAGATTTATTTTGGCCCAATCTTCCAAGTTGCCTATGTCACTCTAGACCCTATCCCTACCCTGCAGCATCTCTACCTCTGTCTTCTCACCCCCAGCTTCGTGTGATCTGAAAACTTGCTGAGGGTGCAATCCATCCAAACATCAGGGCTGGCCTTACCATGAGGTGAACTGAGGCATCCGCCTCGGGTGTCAGACTGTGGCGGAGGGTGGGGGGGAGGGGTGCCACGAGGACCTAGAGTGTAGAAAATTGTTTCTGCTGCTGGTGCATTTGTATTCTCTCTGCTCTACATGCACAGAGATGGTGGAGTGCTGTGCTGAAGGAAGGAGGGCACAAAGAACAGGAAGAAGGCAGAATTGAGACCTTTCAAAGTTTAGGCCCAAGCGAGGAGGCATCATTTGAGCTCCCCGCCTCAGGTGCCAAAATGTGGTGGGCCGGCCCTGCCAGCCATCCAGATAATGAATGAAGATGCTGAATAAAACCAACCCCAGGACTGACCCCTGGATTACAGAATGACTATGATTAAATATAATGCTGTTGCCAAACTCCCCCCCCCCCCCCCCCAAAAAAAAGCCACACCACCATTATGGGGTGTGTTAGCAGGAGTGTTGTAAGCAAGACATTGGAAATAAACCGTTCCAATGTATGCAGCACTGATAAAGCCTCCACTGGAATACTGTGTCCTGTTCTGGGCACCATGCTTTGGGAAAGATGTGGGCAAACTAGAGAAAGTCCAGGAGCGAGCAACAAAAATGATTAAAGGTGTAGAAAAATGACCTACAAAGAAAGATTGAAAAAATTGGGTTTGTTTAATCTGGAAGAGAATGAGTGGGGAATCTGATAATAGTTTAAGTATATAAAAGGCTGTTATAAAGAGGAGGGTGATCAACTGTTCTCCTTAACAGCTTAGACTAGGACAAAAAGCAAGTGCTTAGATTATAGCAAGGGAGAATTATGTTAGATGTTAGGAAAAATGTCCCAACTAAAAGGATAGTTGGGCACAGGAACAAATTACATAGGGAGTAATAACTGTCATTGGAGACTTTTAAGGTTAGACCATCACCTGTCGGGGATCATCTGCTTCATCCCTGCCTCAGTGCAAGGGACTGGATTAGATGGCCTATTGAGGCCTTTCCAGTTCTACATTTCTGGCTTCTAAGGGAGACCACAGACAATAGTAATTTTGTATTATGCTTGCACCTAGAGCGTTGTCCTGACAAGGGGTAGGGTCCCGCTGAGTAAAGTGCTGAAAAACCACAGTGAAATAACCCCTAGGAATTTTTATGTACTGCTTGGAAACGTGTGCACATCTTTTAGTGCATGTGTTGTGAATTTTGAATGGACTTATAGCTAGATACAGTTACAATTTCTGGAGTTTCTAGTCATTTTAGTGCAAAGCTTCACCAAAAAGAGAAATAAAGGTGGGTGCAGGATGTGTTCATAGGGCTCTGAGAGTCTAATGAAGAGTTCTCTGAATATATTTCTTCCAAGCTCTGTCAGTTGTCACTTCAATGGAGATATCTTGCTAGCATCAACAGGTAAATTGTAATTAGTGTAAAATATTCCAGATCTCCTCCACTCTCCTGCAGGCTGAGTCAATCATCAATCTTTCCTGATGTCTTTTTTCCCTTTTTTCAGTAACGTTTGTGATGCATTCCACTGAGGAGAAATTCTCATTCTGTTTTATGTCATATCCTGCGGTCAGTTTCCACTGGTTACTTTTAAATAGATTAATGAGGGATCTTATTTCAAAGAAAATTAAGGTGAGCATGGAGGAATGTGCTCGACCAAATGGCAGCCGGGCTGCTGCTTTGTTGTTGTTGTGCTCAACAACTTTTTCCCCTCGGCTTTTTGTGCTATATCCACCACTTAGGCTCTTTGTCTGCTATACAGGGATATCTAACCTCTTTTTGTCAGTACTGTAATTGATATGTTTGGTACTGGGCATTGTGCTTTTCAAGTTTTATTCAGATCTGCTACATGATTCTGATTGCCTCTTCCCCACAATATTTTTGATCCCATTTACCCCAAAGTCCTAATGAACAGTGCTATTCAGAATTGCCAGTTCCACTCTCTCTGAAGACCTATATTCTTTGGACTTGGAAATAATAAGTGTGGGAAATAAGTGTTGGTTTCTGTTTTGTATTGTCTGGATAGCCTTGTCTTGTGGTCTCGGTGTTGTGTTTTGAGGAAGCTAAAAGGTTATGCAGCTCTTTGGAGAGGAAGAGTTGATTTGGGATTAGGAGACCTGGGTAACTGTTCCAATTTGCTGAGAAATTCCACGTGACATGAATACTAGACTTCATGGGTCTGTACAGCCAGAACTAGCATAACTCCCTTTCCAAATCACCATTCAGAAGGATTGCTTTCACCAGACCATAGTTTGCATTTGGAAAAATGTGGTTTTCTGCCTTGAAATGTAACATAAATCCCCTACAGCAGCTTTCTCTGGCTTTGGAAAATATATAATGATAAGTTCATTTTGTGCTGAAGTACTCAGTGATACCACTCAAAGGAATGCACCAAATTGCTCTGCCAAACAGATTTGGGCAACTTCATATTGTGTGCGGTGCAATACAGCTATGTTACTGTTATTCTTCAACATTGGATAGTGTGTGTTGAGTATTTTCCCATACAGATAAGGCAGCCCGTGATTTCTAAAAATTTGCATGCACAGTTGTGGTAATTAGTTTGTTTTTGTTTGATACTTGTATTGTACTCCTTTTGTTCCTGTCTCATGCCTAGAATGAAAGCTGTATGGGACAGAGATTTTACTTTTTGTTACCTGTTTGTACAGTACCTACTTTGATGGGGCTCTGAACTTTGATTGGGTCTTTGAGTATTTAATACATATAATACTCTCTATGTTTAATAAACACATGGAAGAAAGGATATCATTTAGTGCATCAGCATCCCTGTTCCTTTAGTTAAAAAATGATAGAGCTTCCATTGAATATGCATCTTACAGTAAAAGTGGGATCAAATAATTACACACATCTGATTTGCCTACTTGTATTCCCACCTTCCCTCAAAAAATATCAAACCCTTTGAAGTTATTTTTCTACATAATAAAGAATAAAAATATAGAGGGCCAGTCCAATTTTTGAAATATCTTTTCTAGGTCACCATTAAACACTGATTTTCTGATTATCATTTTTAACATGTTATACTTAGAAGGCAACCTAATTGCTGTCAGTGTCATAAATAATTTTCCTTTTTATTATGTATGAGGTAGCTACTGTACATAATAAAATAAATTGGTTACTTTTTCACAGGCATAACTTCTGCTTACAGGTTGCTTGACCAAAATGGGTGTAACATTTCCCCCAACTATAGCCAGAGTGAAACATTTGCAGTTAGAATTCTTCAGCATTTAGCTACATTGTGCCTAGGATTTTCAAAATGTCGTTGCTTTTGCTTCTTTCACAAGCTTTCCTGAAACTTTCTCATTATTTGAAATCTGTTGTAAGGACTAGTCTAGCATTTGGAAGGTAAGAGTTGATCATGCTATTTGAAAGCAAATGATCTGTAGTAACTTTGCTTACAAAAGAGATATTAAACAACATCCTACTCATGTGGGTGATATTTTTTTCTTTCACCCTAAGGAAATACCATTTAATTTCATTATGTGCATTAAAGCTGGAGTGTTTCTGAGTATTGTGCAAACCCTTGGCACACAGCTAGCAGTGCCTCAGAATAAAACAATGGACCCAATTCTGCCTCAGGATATGCTCTCACAATTTCCACTGACTTTAGTGGGTGTATCTGAGGGCAGAGCATGTCCTTTTGTGTTTCTCAGAAATCTCTTTATTGAACTATGTATTTTAAACTGTCAAATTAATCAAAGCCCTTTCTGTAGGTGTAGTAAAATCTTGTACTTATTACACATTACAAGGTTATTATAATTTTTGTAAGTCACTGCACACCCATATTCACTGTCCCCCCCCCCCCCCCCCCCACACCCTTCAATGTATCTTACAGTGTCACCTGTGGCCTTGAATGTGGAGAGACCCTAGAGCTTGGAATCTGCTGGATGTTTAACAAGGGGCCCCCTACCCATCAATCCTAAAGATTCCTCTTTAGCCCATCGGAGTCTGAGGGAACTGGCTTGCCCCCATAATGTTCTCATAGCCCTGTAGCTCTGCATGTTAGCAATGTAGTGGACCTGAAACGTCACCTCCCTCTTCCCATTAAACCAATTCATGTGCATTAATGAGCTGTAAATTCTAGGAGCTGACATGGAGTTCATACTTTGCTTCCTTTCTGGCAAGAGCCAGCATGACCTGGACCACTAATTCTGGCTGACATTTTATTAGATCACACTGATGATCATCAGGTTAATCTTTTGAAATGATTTTGGTGTACAATGCCTATGACTCTAATTGCCCCTTCATTTAGAGAGATTTGCAGTACATTTCCTAGGCTTAGAAGCATTTGCACCAGGCAAATTGCTTTCTTTAATTCATTTTCTTTTTATGGTTGCTTGCGTCCTGGCCCTTCCATCATGGCAGTCATAGAGCTGAGGGCTACGAATCTGGATTTCTGGGTTCGGTTCCCAGTACTGCTGTGTTGTAACTATAGACAGCCCTTTGATTAGCCTCAATTTACCCAGCCGCTAAATGGGTAATGAGGCCTAACTCTCCAAGCTGATAAAATGCGTTGAGATTCTGCAGTGACAGATGCCATGGAAGGGCACAATATTGATAGAATTCTAACTCCTATGCATCAGCACGCAGAGTAGCATTCTAATGGAGTGTATGAATCCTTACTGCTAGCGCTAGTCAGCAGTGTTCCCTCTAATTTTTTCCATTAACGTGTGGAATACATTTTCTGTGCAACAAGGCATGTGCAAATGTGCACCACCAGTAGAAACAAAACCTAGGTGTGGGCCCTCTGCTAATCAGCGAGGCAGCTTTTGAATCACTCCTGAGCGGCTGTACAAGTGCACAGTTCGCAGGGACCACTGCTAGCCAGAAACTTTTCAGTGCAAAAGTTTTCCATTGGAAAATGCTGCTTTGCTGAAATCTAAATGTTTCATGGTTGTGAGGCAATTCTGATATTTTCGACCAGAAAGCTTTTCCCGGTGAATTGAAATAGTGTTTTTTTCTGTGTGTCATTTCACTTTGATTTTTTTTATATTTTGACTTCATAGAAAGGTGTTCAGACTTAATGTTAATATCATATTAAAAGTCTATAATTGACATTTACATATATTTAACATATTGTATTATAATACCTTGACGTTATCAAAACTAAAATTTTCAATATGGTTGTTTGTGTGTCTGATAAGCAGGAGGCATACATTACATCAGTACTCTGCAGATTGCATTGGCCTTCCCTCCTTACCAGGTGCAAAGCCCTGTATGCCACCCTTTGAATAGTGCCTCTCTCTCCTTATCCATCACCATGGCATTTGGGGTCACAGGTTGTGCTTCTGCTAGCAGTTCTAGATTTGTACATATTAGTTTGTGGCAGGCTGCTGGTCTGACAGAGCTGCTTTCTTAACCTTCAAGACTGATCTTTTAACACAGGAAGAGGGGTGTGTTTATATTTACTTTTTAGCTAATATGCTGACTTGTTTTTAGTAATTATTTCTAGGCCCATTTAACGTATGTGAATAGTGCATAAAACTACTTGCCAGTGTTCTGTAATTGTTTGATGTTAGTGTAACCACTCTTTGAGCCCTTTTAGCCACACAGTCGCCATATCTTTGCCCTTACTAGAGTAGCTTTATTCAAAGTACCAGTCAAAAGAATTTGTAGTGTTGCCCAGTAATTGGGCATCACATTAGGCAACATGAGCAGATATGTAAGTGCAATTCCAGGAAAAGGTTTCCCAGAGATGAGGTGTGTGGCACACTGGAAGCTCAAGTGTCACATTCAAAAAAGTGCTGAAAAGTATGTCAGGAACCCAAGGTTGCTCCAGGGGTATGTGGGCGAAAGAGTTAGTTGTTCCAGGCATGGCATGTTGTAGGTTTTGGATTGCTGGCATTCTCAGGACTAGGAGCCTTGATGAAAAGTACAATTAGATACGCCTCATTGCAGCTGCTGGAGATTAGACCTGTTTGGGTTAGTGTGCTCCAAACACAACAATGGAAGATTACTCAAAATATTCTCCAGAAATGGTGACACAGAGGTTGCTGTACTAGGGGCAGACATTAGAGAGGAGCTAGTTTGCAGTATGCAGTTTGTTCAGAAACAGGAACCTGGACAAATGAGTCTGTATTGCACTAGGTCATCTTTTCTTATACCTAAAGTACTAAGAGCATTGTCGGTACCAGCTGCTGTATTGTTTATACCTGGCCAAGGAGAACAATAGCCAATGTACAAAAGTCTCAAAGGGGTAGCTGTGTTAGTCTGTAACTTTTGGTCATCTGAAGAAGTGGGCTGTGCCCACAAAAGCTCATGATACCATCTACATGTTTTGTTAGTCTTTAAAGTGCTACCAGACCATTTGTTGTTTTTTAAGTTTGTCCTGTACAGGCTAACTCAGCTACTCCTGAAGCTTTTTAAAAATGGAGAGTAGTCATGTGGCACCTGAGAGATTAACAAATATATAAAATATAGTATCATGAGCTTTCATGGGCAAAACCCACTTCAGATGAGCATGTGTGGAGAGTAAAAGGGGGACCCTCGGAATAAAAAGGGAGAGGAGGGGGGGAAATTACCTGTCAATTGTAGTCTCCGTGCTAATGAGGCTAACTGAGTGGGATGGAAGTGTCCCAAACTTAGCTTTTGATGTCAATAGGGTGTTCAGTTGTCAGGAAAGTTGGTTTTATAACAGGCCATCCAGTTCAAGCCTTTGTTCAGGCCAAGTGTCAGATTTGCGTTCAAAGGTCAATTCTGCACTCTCATTCTCTGCAGTTGGCTTGTGAGATTCCTTTGTAGAAGAATGGATACTTTTAATGGCTACTCATTATTGAATGCCCAGGCAGGTTAAAATGTTCCCCTAGAGGTTTCCTTTTGTTACCATTGATGATATCTATTTTGTGTCCATTAATCCTTTGTCATAGGCAGCTTGGCCAATATACATGGCAGAGAGGCACTGCCGGCATTTGATGGCATAGATCACATTAGAGGACATGCAGTTGTAAGAGCCTCTGATGTGGAGGCTTATGTGGTTAGCTCCTGTGATGGTGTCACTAGTATAAATGTGTGGACAGCATTGGCAACGGGGATTATTGCAGGAGAAGGTTCCTGGGTGAATGTATCTGAGTTGTGATGCGTGGCTGCTGGAAAGAATTTGCTTTTGGTTAGGGGGTTGTCTATCAGCAAGGATTAGCCTGTCTCCCGAGGCCTGCCAGAGTGAGGGATTGTTTTCTGGGACAGGTGTAGTGTCGATGCGCTGGAGGGGTTTAAGCCGGGGCTGTTGGTGATGACTCGTGGTGTTCTGTTTTCCTTATTGGGCCTGTCTTGAAGAAGCAGATTCCTGGGTACTTGTCTGACTCTGTCAATGGCCAATGTAGATATTCAGTGGGGAAGAGTCTGGTCCTAATCCTATGCATGCTGAATGCCTCTTCTGAGATGCTGTGTGATTTCAGTGCTAAGGATTTTGTGGGTTTGGCTCAATGAATACCTGATGCTGGATGTGAAAACTAAAATTGGCCCTGACACTAGTCTGACATGCTTTTGCGCAAAAATAAATAGGTTTGTGGATGTCAATTAAGGACAGAGAATCGGGCTTAAGTTAGGGATCTTGGTTTCTTTTGGTCCTTTCACAAGCCCCATTTTCAATGTATTGCAAAGTGCTGCTGCTGCCTAAAAGGTGTTCAGGTAAAAGCTTGTTCCCACATGATCCAAACCAGCACCTGTTTTAGGCTGGGGCTTTATATGTTGCCCCACTTATAGGGCATGTCAAAACTGTGTGGTTTGTGGCTGCTTTCCGATATCTCCCACTTTACTCATGCTGGATGGTCTCTGACTTCACAAGCAGGTCTGTGGAATTAGGTGAGCTTTTGGAGCAGGGTATTAGCCATGGGCGATGGGTATAAATGGTGGGGGAAGACATGGCCTTCCCAAACCACCAGCCTGGCCCCCACACACACTCTGCCCCCAGAACACCTACTGTAGGCATCCTGGGGGAAGAGTGTTGCTGCCCCCGAGTACCCGCCCTTCCCATGCTCCAGTGCTGGGAAGGCTGGGGCCATGCACTGCCCACACTGTCCATGCTCTGTGTGTGGACCTTGGCTCCTGAGGGGGGCAAGGCCTGAGCAGACGAGGCAGGGATAGGGGTAGAGCTGGGGTTTGCCTCTTCCAACCCTACCTTCACCCACTGCCCATGACATCAGCAGGTGGAACCCTTGGCAGAATCTGGCTATGTGTCTGCTGTGTCCCAGGGCATGGGCTGCTGCAATCAACAAAGCATTGCCTCCTCCCCGTGGCTTCAAGACACCCCATGCTTTTGCTCGTGGATTGGATGCTGAGATCAGAGAGACAAGAGGGTGAAATAACACCTTTTACGGGACCAGCCACTCTTGGTGAAAGAGGTAGGCTTTCAAGCTACCTGCTGAAGACCTCTGTGTAGCTCGAAAGCTTGTCGTCTTTTACCAACAAAAGTTGGTCCAATAAAAGGTATTTCATCTAATATCCCGGGGCTAAAACAGCAAATGGTGCCTGAGTGGTGGTAGCTAAGATATGGTGATGTTTGCAGCTACACAGTTGACCTGCAAATCCACCATACTATTCAACTAGTGGCAAATACGTACTGAGAAATCCTACCGCCAGCTGGATTCACTTCTGGGTGCAACTGTGAAGGCTTGGTCTACACTACAGCGTAGAGACGGCTCTGTCTGTCATCCCCAGGGCTGCTGGGCTTCAGTTGTGATCCTGCTTGGAGCTGACAGCTTGGATAGTTGGCCTCAGTGCAGGGACGGAGGGCCCAGCTCTCAGTGCCATGCAGTTAAGTCAGTAGGAGTGCCCCGGTAAGGTCACACACTGCTGAGAGAGAGGATGAAGTGTAGACTTTAACCATAGCAGTACTGGCGGCGGCTGTACTGTACGTTGACCTAACTTAAGTCCATTTAATTTTTCTAATGTAGACAATGCCTTAGCCTAGGATCTGGAGAACTGAGTTGGTAGACAGTGTAAGGGAAGCAGGGTCCAACTTTCAAATTGGTGGCATCGCTGTCTGTTTCACAATAGCTTTTGAACACCACCTCTGATCAATTCTGGAATATCAGTAAAGGTTCTAGGTCTTGATGACCAGAACTCTGTTGACTTGCAGGGAAATTGGAAGAACCAATGTGAGACACAAAAAGTCCCCTGGCATCTGGTTAGCACCTCTTTGGTGGCTGTAGAAGATCAACAAACAGCTTGATGGCAGCCATTAATATCTTCCAGCATAACAATGTCCTCCATCTCAGCTCTGAGCCTGAAAGAGGAAAGAAAGAAAGAAAAGCATAGGGAAGAGGGAGGTGCACTTTTGCATCTGTAGCTGGAGAAAATGCTGAATAATCTCCCCAGCGGCTAAGCATTTTGACAATTCCCAGAGCTATTTGCAGACATAACAGAATCCTGGCAGCCGTCCTTTTCTGCCTGGTTGAAGGCCTTGTAAATATTCAGCCCTTCACTTCTGGACACCTGGCTTCCCATATCAGTACTGCTGCTGGTTGGAGAAAAGCAAAGAGCGCCATTCTCTCGTTGCCTGTTGAGAACACACAGGACTCATCAGAAGAAACAAAGGAGACTCCAGCTGGGTGACATGGATGAGGATTATTACAGACTGCAGAGTAAGTGATTATGCTTGGCGCAGAACAGCTTGTTTCCCAGGCAGCTAAAAGGGAAGTTGGAGCCCTGTGCAGCCAAACAAAGCTTTTTGCTTTCATGAAGAGCCCTTCATAATCCAGGCATCACGAAGCACTCACTAGTGAGTCATTGAAGATAATGATAGTGTAGGGCCTGCGCAGGCAATTGTCAGCCATCATGTGCATCACTGTGTGTGATGGTTCCAAAGGGAAAGTCGCAGCATGAGGCTTCCCAAGTTCTTCTGGGACCTTCCAGTGAATGAAAGAGAAGATCAGCTAATGGAGGCCTGTAAGGGAGGCCAACAATCTTTAGATAGGCAGTCTGGACTCAACCAGATCTAGCTTGGCCAAGACATAGCGGGGAAACTTGCCGCAGTGAGAATAAGTCTCTTTTTGAGAAAAGGCTGCTTTGATTCACAAGCTTTTATCATCCTGAACAGTTTGATCAACTAAGACTTTGTGGATGCTGCTGTGGATCAGAAATAAACATCTTTTCATGTCCCTCATCACCCCTGCAGAAGAGCCCAGAATTCTTTATTCATCTTACTTGACAGCTTCTAAGTCTCCCTCCCTCTCATCTATTTACATCAAACCTTTTTGCTTTCTCTGCAGAGAATCTACTGTTACAGACAGAGGGAGGTGGTGACAATAATTAGATGGACTGCGGCTGATTTGTATTGATTGCAGTGGGAGGTTTGCAGGGAATAATACTAAGGCATGAAAGACTAGGCTGCAAGACGTGTTATAGGGAGGAGTAGGTAGATGTTAAGGTGACAATAGAAATCCTGGAAGTGCCTGATGAAAATAGGAGATAAATGTGTCTATAAAATGAAACACAATGAGTGTATAAGTGTCAGGCGGCAGAGGGGGCTACCTCACCTGGGGTCCATCAGTCCACTCCCCGCCCAGCACCCCCATCGGGCCACGTACCCTCTTTGTGCTCCCCGCCACCTTGACAGTCTGATGACCCGAAATCCTTCGGCTCCCATCTGACTTTTGGCTAGTCAACAGGAGATGGTAGGGGGGCTCGGGTCTGCCCTCACTCCGAGCCCCAACCCAGGGCCCTAAGGACTGGGACAGAGTCCCAATTCTGGTTGGGGGGGGTTCCAACTCGAAACGCACCAACTCCCCGGGTTTCTACCCTGTCCTGGGTCACTTCCTACCTTCCTTGCTCTTGTGTTGTGGCTCAGGGTCGCCCCTCTGCTCTCCTCCTGGCGACCTCTTTTCACGGCGGAGGTGCCTCTTTTAAACATCCCGCCGCTGGTGCATCTCGGAATGGAGGGGAGAGGGGGCCACGCCGGCATCCTTGGCCCCTCCCCTTCTCCCGTTCCCTGCCGGCTCTTGCCCGGGCCGGCATTGCCAGCAATCCTGGGCAGGCGCGGTTTCGGCTGAGGCCGGGACACCCCCGCTGCTTCTTCCCCCCGCCCCCTGGGGCCCGCTGGGCTCCGGCGTGGAGCACAGAGCCGCCTCTGCCTGCCCCTTGGCTGCATCGGAGCAGGTGGAGCACCACCAGGGGGCGGCGCAGAATGGCCGCTTCTCCCCAGCACACCAGGGACAGCGCAGCGGCAGTGTGGGGCGGCAGAGCAACCCTGTCACAATAAGGAGTGATACTTGCTCAGACAGTGTGGTGGGGTCTGCTGGAATATACTACTTTATCAAATCCAATCAGCCCTCAAATTGCCACATAGCTTTTTTCTTAACCTTCCCAACAGACATGTTTTCCTGCAAACCAATAGAATGTGTGATTGTACACGTGTGTGTGTGCACATAGACTAAAATACTCAATAGAATGTAAAGGGATCTGTCCACTTGAAATCTAATCAGTTACACAAGGTTCCTTGGAGCTATTAACCTGTCCATGAGACCTCCCCATTTGGTAGCTTTACATAGTCATGTTTCCCTTTTACTTTTTAATTACTATGTAAAAACCCTCCACAATCAAGGGAAACCCAACCCCTCATGGGGAAATGGTTAAAATAATTATTTGCAAGGTGCTATCAAATGAAGTAAGTAAACAAACAGGAAAAAAAGAAATATTTGTACCCCCCATTGGCTCAGAGTAATCTGGGGGGATACTTATAATGATAGGTCAATGTTTATATCACAAACTGATATTTAACTCAGACATTTTATAAACAGTTTATGATTAACACACTGTTGTTCACATAGATTGTGTTAAAATCCAGTGCTCCCAGGCTGCATCATTTGTGAGTTGTTTCCAATCTATTAAAAGGACCTTATCTAGGTATTTTTCACAGTTTTTAAAATCACCTTTCCCCTCTTGCCTGCCCACTTGCCATTCATAGAGCTCAGCTTCAAAGAGAGTTACTTCCCTTGGGAAATTTAGCTCCCTCCGTTAGTTTAAGCAATGAACTGGGATTCCGTGGGCAAAGGCCCTGTCTGGGCTAGAGTGGCCTCCCAACCGTGGCCCAGCAGGCCTGGCTATGCTGGAACAGCCTTCTCTCCTTCATCCCCATGGCTCAGTGTAGTGGGCCCGGTTGGGTACAGCTTACCTGGTAAGCATCACCATCAAATCAACAGGTCTTCAGCCTAGTTATGCTCACCAGATAACTGGTTAACCCTTTACATCCCTACTCTCCACTGTATGCACACTACATACACTATGGTACTTGGCAAGTGGGTAGAGATAGGTCACACTTTAAGCCTTTGGCAACAGTATCCCACGTGAATTCAATAAACTTTCACAGTCATGTTGAAGTCCTTGAATTTTTAAGAGCAGAAGTAATTGTTAGGCCTTACGCTGTGGTTAATTGTTTACCTGAAAGAACCCTTCACTGTGCTTTGCCAACTTTCAGGAATCAGAAAGCAAAAGTGATTAGCCTTCAGTGCCTCAGGAATGTGGCTAGGAATATCAGCTCTTTGCTTGGGTGGATAAGAATCATGCGAAAATAGTGAACTCTGCAATATGATTTCACTGCTGTTTACTTCTACTCATCTAAACCCCTGTTCAGCACCGGCTTTAAGCCTGTCTAATTTTAAACAGTGAATGAAGATTCCCATTAAGACCGTTTGCTTCCTTTATTTAACAAAAAAGGAAAAACTGCCCACTCTGATTTGTTTGCCGACGTCTCTGTACCAGCTGCCACGTTGGCACCGGGCTGGGGATACTTTCACTGGAACATGGATTCCCTTGGGATGCACATCTATATGCTGTGGCTAGATGCCTGCTGCCAGGGGCTACTCAGGAGGATGATTGCATCTCTGGGGTGACCTACATGGTTCCTTCATGGCCAGCCATGCTGACCTCTCTGTGCAGGCTCCCTGGTGATGAGGAGGGCAGTGTGCTGGATGTGCTCTCTGCCAGTGAGTATGGTGCTAGAAGCCAGAGCAAAGGGGGTAACCTTTTTGTGTAGAGAATTGGAGAGGTGTATGGCAGGAAATAGGAAAGCTCACCAACAGATTTCTGGGAAGGCAGGCAATCCAAACAGCCTTGGGCGAAGTTGTACGCAGCATGCTCAGGGTTAATGCAGCCCTATCGGCTCAGAGCCCATCTTGGGGAGCGTTGCATGTGATGTGAGCAAGCTGTGGGAAAGCAGCGCTGCTATTGGTCAGAGGAGGCAAAAGGGGAAAACCTGCTGCTTAATTTAGACAGTGACAAATGAGTTGCTGTGCAGGATGCCTCGCTTTTTGTCAGGTATGGGGAGTGATGCAGAAGCTGCAAAAGGCAAATGTCTTTTCTGTCCAGATCTTCAGCAGCGAAGCATCAGGAGCAGCAGCTCATCTGCCACTACGGTCCTGACATGCAGCTTCACAGAGCTCTCTAATGAGGCTGTACAGGCTGGTTGGGGGATGAAGATCTTAACCATGTGTCATATTAAAACGTAAAGTCCCTCCCCCACCCCGCCCTCATTCGTGTACCATTTCCACAGCCTGTTGTTCTTTTTCACACTTGCTTTAGCACTCTGGGCGCTTTAGATGTGGCGCTGTTATGGATGGTAAATGCTATGGAGAGTAAACTTGTGGGGGTGTATCGTTAGACTGAGCTGGCCTGGTCAGAGCTCGTGCGAGACAGAAAAGGTGTGTTGGAATATAACCCTTCCTTAGCGGGTGCAGAGTAATGGAGCTTTAGGAAGCCCCAGCGTTTTATATTGCTGTGCGGAAGATGTGGCTTGCTGGGGGCCGTGCTGAGCAGGACGTGATGCATTTGGCTTGTGTTGTGCAGAGGAAGGGAAACATTGGTCACTCTAGCCCAAAGCCTGTGTAATTGACTAGGGGCATCTGCTGCTCCGTGTTCCCTATGTAGGGCATTAGTGCCACTGAATTCACATAATCCTGGACCCTGCAGCCTAAGTGCCCCTGTAACTCCTTTACTTGCTGGCCTATTCTGGGCCAGTGTATCGCCTGGGCCATAGCAGAGCATGCCTTGCATTGCTGCTGAGCCTAGCCACGCTGTTCTGTATTTCACTCCAAGTCCCTAGCGCGTGTTGCACAGGCACGAGTGAGTGGCTTTTGTTTGTAGAATGTTCATGAACAAAGGGTCTCCTGCCCTTAACCCCGTCTATATTTATCTCCTTTCTCCTTTTGTAGTAGCTGCGTGAGAAGTGCTAGCTTGCTATATTTACAAACAGCTGTTTCGCCAGAGGAGATAAACATTTCTGTTAAAAGGCAACTATAGTCTAGTAGGACAGCACACGCTATTAGCTCACTGTGACCATAGCACAGTCACTCAACAGCTCTGTGAATTGGAGCTAATGATGCTCGCTCACCTTTGTAAAGAACTTGGGGTCCTGCTGAGGGAAAGCCAGGTTAAGTATGAAATGTCATCATTGCTGTCAGTACAAAAGAATACTGTATTTCTAATGTTTGTGTAATCTGAAGGGCGGTTTTGCTTAACTGGGCAGAATGGATTTTCTAATCATAATAAAAATCAAAACTTAACTGCGAGTTGAGTCCAGTCCTAGGATAGGAACAGCACAATCGGAACGTTTTGCCTTATTCAACCTCTGGAAAGATGGAAGCTATTAGTAGAACTGCGGGTTAAAATTAAGAGGTGATAAGTGAGTGGCATTTGTATATTGAAGACCATGGAAGCTGATGGAGGTTTGAGGTGGCATGTTACCTGAAGCAGAGACTTGGAGGGAACTGTTACTACCCATCAGTTTGTCATTGCAATGGTATCTTCTGTAGCCACTCCTTAGACTTTGCCCTCTGAGGCAAAGTCATCTTGAAATCTTGATGTTGCGTGTCTTTGTAACACAACATCAGGAGGCTCAGACATATGTTACCATGTCAGAATCTTATGTTGGTCTCAAATTTCCTCTCTCTTTCTGGATGGCAACTGTTCAGCATCTGCTCGGTGCTTTTCTTTATTTGGACTGTTATCCATAAAGTTAATGGTCCATTTCAGGCCTGATTCTCCTCTCATTTTCACCAGCATAAATCTGGAGTACCTTTATTGCAAGCCATGGATTTGTACTGGGGCAAACTGACAGGCGGTGGGAATGTCTCATGGATCCTCAGTCTGTCCATTGAGTTTGCATTGTGACAATCAGTGACCTGTTTGAGATGCCTGAAGAGTTTGATTGGGCAGATATTCCTTCAGGTGCCTTGATTGGGCTGAAATGTCTTCATTATTCTGTTAATGATCCTCGCGTTCAACTGCCTGATGTCAGGGCGAGGATGTGATATTCAGCTCAGAGGTTAAGATATCAAGTTAGATCCCAGCACCCTCCAATACCATTTGCAGCCTCCTTCCTAATCAGGTTTCTTTCTTGCTATTATTCTTATGGACCCTCCAACATTCAAATTGTGCTCGGGGCACCGTCTGGGGGAAGTCTGCAATTCTTCACTGGGCCCCAGCGTATCCTCCTCTTCAAATCTCACTGCCCACTGGTGTGTCCTTGTAGGGAAAGATTTAACTAGCCTGGATGTGAATGGAAAGGCAGCCCACGGCTGGGCTGAGGTGATATGAAACACCATGACATCTCTAGCTCTTTCTGGCAGAGGGCATTCAGTGCCATTGCATGGGGCTCTGTTTGCTTGATTCCGGCCATCAAAGCAGATCAAAATATCAATGTTTAGTGTTGATTCCAAACAGAGAACAGAAGTTCTCATGTAAATGTCATTTCTGGTGCACCATAAATGCCTATGGGAGTTGTTCCTTTCTTATGTGTAAGAGAGGATACGCCCTGTTATACTGCAGTTACCGCCAAAGCCTTTGTTATGTTATCTAGCTGTAACAATTTGCCTCTTTTACAAATCCTGAGTCTTTGAAAGTTTGCTGGTACTAAGTACCCATGTAACATTTAGTGCTTTGCTGCCATCTGGAGGGGAAAAAGTAATGCCTGAGAAGGACAACTACCGAGGAGCATTTCATTATAGATTAGAAATTGTCAGCCCATGGCTGCTTGATATAGCTCTCTTGGAGTAACAGACTTTGCTGATAGCAAAAACAAATAAACAAGAGGCTCCCTTGAAGACATTCTTGTGAGGGAAAGCATATTTTGTTAATTCCTCATAAAATCTGCAGGGCTGGCTGAGCTGGGCTGGGTGCAAATCAGCATTTTTGAAGGTGTGATGGTGTCTTCCAGGCTATTCTTAAGTGTGCTCAGTGTGGAGGAGAAGGCATCTGTGGTTCCTTGTCCCCTGGGATGGGGCTGGGAGGTGTGCTCACCCCTTACGGCAGTCGTTCTAGCCAACCATCCATGATGACAAAATGGGTGCAAGAAGGGGTGGAAGTATAGTTGGGAGGGAGGGTGCAGGAGTGGGCTAGGGGAGATGACTGGGAGGGAGGTTGGGTGCAGGAGTGGGGTGGAGGTCTGAGTGGAACAGAGGGGGCTGGAGCAGGCTGCAGGTGTGAGGTCTTGGTGGGAAGAGGGTGCATGAGGGACATTGGGGTGTGGGGTTTTGGCATGAGGGAAATGGGGGGCACTTACCTGGCTTTGTGCCTCCCACTGCTCCCAGTCACCACCCCCTCTGCTCCCATTGGCCATGATTCCGGCCAATGGGAGCATAAGGGAAAGCCTCCAGACAAGTGGCTTCCTACAGTGCCTTTCCCCCAGCTGGCCTGCCCCTCCCCCACAGTGGGAAGGTGGTGCTGGTGCTCCAACCTCATGGGGGAGGGCGGAGCTGCAGCTCCTCACTGCATGGGGGGGAGGGTGAGTCCTAAGTCCATGGCCCACCTACAAGATGGTCGCAGCCCACTAGTGATCCACAGACCACACTTGGAGAAACCGCTGTTCTGTGGGAATATAGGTGTCTTGATTGCTTTGCAATGACCCCTTCTAGTTAACCTAGAAGTGGTATTCAGTAGGTAGGCTAATGAAGATAAATAAAGCCAAGTCACTGACCGTGCGTGTATTTATTTATTTGCAGATTGTGCTGGCTGTGGAAGAGATATAAAAAATGGCCAAGCACTACTAGCACTGGATAAGCAGTGGCACCTGGGATGTTTTAAGTGCAAGGCCTGTGGCAAAGTCCTGACTGGGGAATACATCAGCAAGTAAGGAGCCTTCTGTGTTTTTCTATTGCCTGGCATGAAATCTGTGGTTACTTTCCAAAAGTACCATGCGGCCAAATTCTTTTCCAATCTGCTGGGCAAACCGCGCTTATGAAAAGCTGCTCTTTTGGCATGTGCTGATCACTTGTGGGGGCATATGTTGGAGGATATGGAGGGGCAGGCTATACACCTTCACCCCCAAGATTTTAGGAATTGCAATAATAAACAAAGGTGACAATGAGCTTGGAGCTTTTCTCATTTCATTAAATGTGGCGCATGTTGTCATTCAACAGCTCCAATTTTTTAATTCTAGTTTCCCAAGTCAGTTTTTTTTCTTCTGTGCTTATCACACTGAAATCCTCCCTCATAGTAGAAGCAGAATACTGGAACTGAGACCGACGGGGAATTTTCCCCTTGTAGGCTGACTAGAGTAAGTAACAAAAAGTGATTAACAGGAATTAACAAAATAAATACTATGAGTAGGAGGGTTGCAAGTCTTTCCTGATCCAGAAGAGGGTTGTGTGAACTCCCCTATGTCTCTTTTGTGTTTCCAAGGCTTGGCTTTTGTGCCATTTTGTCCAATTATTTTGTTTCTCAAGTTTGTGAACTTGAGGAGAAAGAAAAACATTACATGTCTCTCCCTTTACTAGAACAGAGACCAGAATATGGGTAGGATTGACCTTACATTATGTTTACCTTCTCCGGATTAGGGACTAATGAAGAGGAAAGTTAGGAGAAATCAAGGCAAGGGAGAAAAATCAGAAAGAGCGCATTAGCTGCAAGATGGAGGGAGTCTAGGCAAAGCCCCTTCAAACATCTAGGTGGGGAAGAAAAAATATAGGGGCACTAGAGTATGTGACAGATGCAAACTTTTTATCACTCATTTTCATGGGCATATATATAAACAGGCTGGCATCTATGAAATTAAACAAGGAACGTATAAGGTAGTACCTGCTACCATATACATTCTTTAAATTGACTAAGGTGTTCCTAATTAATTCCTCAGACATACAAAGATAGCATTGCCCATCTCCCTTTTGAATTTTCATGATGCCACTCATGTGGAGATGTGCCTGTGTTTATACACTATCAAGATTACCAAGGATTTATTTACAGTAATGGATAGAGAGATGCAGCAGGCACATGCATATGTACGATAGAATGTGGACAAAGGATATCAAAGGGCATAGCTCAGTTGATTTTATATCCATTGACAACAGCAGAGAATCTAGCCCACATTTGTGGTTGAATGGCTCCTCTTTGTTCTCTGAAATGAAATGATCCTATATGTGAAATGATGACCCTTAAAAAGATGCAAACTATAATGCCATTTCATTTGAGCTGCAAAATAGCTACCCTTGCTTTCTGCCCCTTCACCTATTGCTGTCAGTGGGAATTTCCACTACGGACAAAGGAAAAAATACAAGCCCCATTGTAACTTGTACCTTCTGGATATTTTATTTCAGGGATGGTTCCCCTTATTGCGAAAAGGACTACCAGGTTCTCTTTGGGGTCAAATGCGAAGCATGTCACCAGTTCATTACCGGGAAGGTCCTAGAGGTAAGTAATATATAATCTATTGCTTAACAGCTGGGTTCACTCACCTGACTGCAGACTATGCACAGAATTTGTCCTGTGGAAGTTTATCATCGACTTCAGTGGGCACAGAGTTGCTTGTTTCTAAGGGCTTTGAGGCCCTGCCAGCCACCAGGGAAGAATGTGTAGTTGAGAAAGGGATTGCTCAGGTTTCTGTGGAGATGTCCACAAGATGATTTTTTTGTTTGGTACTGCACAAAGTTGGTGATGAGACTGTTTGGCGCATTCTGGGTCAAGATTAGAAAAAGTACTGAATGTTGTAATAAATGCTCTCTAGTTGACTGCTGTGAAGAAGGGTAGGAACACGAGCTGTCTATTTGCTGGAAGAGAGGAGTTTGAGGTAAGGTGATATGTGTGATACTGAGACCATGAAATGGAGGATGGGAGGGCATTACAATGTAGGTATGTGAAGGCACAATCAGAAGCCTGGATTTGCACCCAAACTAGCTCTTCTCCGGAGTCACTGTCTGTAGGAAGGAGAGTATCCATTTATACACTGGTTAGAAACACATCCTCCTTGCTGCTAGTATTGATCTTAGTCTCATTGGCAATGACTAGTAGCCCTTAGAGTTGTGATCCATACACGGTGACATCAGGCTCTTCATAGCTGTAGAGATGCTAGGTGGTTGAACTCTGGCTAAAAGTCACAAGACCCTCCCCAGTGCAGAACACACTACTCTTGAGGTGTGAGAGGCAAACATGATTCCTGACTCTGTGGGCCCATGAAACTCTAAAGAGCTAGTTTAGATTGGATTCAGTTCTTAATCTGAAGTACGTGGCTTAGGTCCCTCTTTTGTTTCAGTGTCATTTAATATTTAACATTACTTAAAAATATGCTTAATTTTAATTTGCAGTTAATTGTTGAAAGAAAGAGGGGAAAGAATTTCAACCAGCAGGGTGTTTTTGGAAGAGTGTATGTATGAGGACTTGGTCAAATAGCTCTTATGAGTATCAAAATGTCTGCCCTTAAGCTACTTCTACACTGTAAGCTAGGGGTGTGATTTCCCTTCTTGTGTATAGGTACTTGCAATGACTGTCATCAAGCTTGTGCAAGTATAAATAGCGGTATAGCCTCGTAGCATGGGTAACAGCAACAGAGGTACAACTGAGCTGTGCTGAGTAGAGATGTCAAGATGTGGTTAATTGGCTAATCGACTACTGGGTTAGTCAATAAGGGAAGGCAGCCCAGCTCAGTCCCGGTTCATACCGGGTCCAGGACTTCCCCCTGGTTTGGCTTTGCAGTTTAAACGTACTACAAGCCAGGCTGCCTGCCCGCCTGGCTCTTAGCATGTTTAGATTTCAGAACCTCAGCAGGGGTAGGTCCTGGACCTGGTGTGAGCTGGAATTGAGCCGGGCTGCCTGCCTGACCATAACAGCCTCTGTTTACGACCAGCCCGGGCCACCACAGACAGAGGCTGCTGCTGGAGCAGCTGCTGCCGGAGCAACCTCTGCCTGCAACAGGCCCAGGCTTACCATGGACAGAGGCTGCTCCGCGGGATGCAGAGCAGCCTCTGCCTGTGGTGAGCCTGAGCCTGCTGCGGGAAGAGGCTGCCTCACACCATCATCCTCTGTCCACTCCCTGTAATGCTGCCTCTGTTAGAGGCAGCAGCGTGGGGGAGCGTGGATAGGCAGCACCACAGCGGAGATGATGCTGGGGGCGAACTGGCTTTTAAGTTGGTTCCCCCTAGCACCTTCTCTTGTTTCTCCTCCCCCCCCCTTGCTGCCTCCGTACCAGAGGCAGCAAGGAGGGGTGGGAGGAATTCAAGTAGTTGATTACATCCCTAGTGCTGAATGCTAACCCATCTGAAATGGGGCCATCCGTGCCTCTGTCGCCAGAGGGATGTAAATTAGACATACCGAAATTGCTAATGAAGCGGGGATTTAAATATCCCGTGCTTCATTAGAAGAAAAATGGCTGCTGCTTTTTGCCGACGCAGCAATTTGACGGCAAAAAGCGGCAGACTAGACGGGGATCAGTAGGCAAGGAAAGCCTTTTTCGACCAATCCCTTATGCCTCGTGCATAAATCTGTTCTTTATTCAATTAGTCAGGCCCTTTATCGTCCTCCCTTGTAATATGTGTGTAATCCTTTTGGAGACCCACATGGGTAATCAGCGGGAAGAGACTCATTTGAGCAGGGAGAAGGGCTCCCTCTGACTTTTATATCAGCTTATAGTTTGACCTGTGCTTTAAAAATAATATGCACTGGCGGGGGAAGTGCAAACGGAAGAAAACTAAGATGACCTGGGACTTCATAAATTAAAAAACAAAAATTGACCTTGGGTGGCTTTCTTACTGTTACTGTAGGAAGGGGACACATACCCTTTGTACAGCAGCTGAACTTTCTCTGTGGCCCTGCAACCAAAGTAATACAGGGGAGGATGCTAGCAGCTGACTAGAGTTTGTAAGAATGAGCTCCCTCTTTTCTGTATTGTTCAAGAAAGGCTGCCTTTGCTGCAATGGCTGTGAGTAAGGGAAGTCTGAGCTGAGATCATCTTGGCTTGAAAATGCATCGTTCTTCAAAAGAAACCTGCCTCTCTGAAGGGACCTCTGAGTAGCTTGAGCTAAACTGTGCCATAAATGAACGAATTCCTTTGAAAATAGCGACTAAGTTAGCCTGACAAGCCAGGCCTCAGCCATCTGTCTAGTCCTCACCTTGGCAAGCTGAAGTCCTGGCTTTTGCGCCATTGGGGTCTTGCTTTGAGGAACAAGAGCTCTAAGGCTCAGCAAATGTTCCGGTGGTTGGTTTTTCTCACGGTGATTTTGGCTACATGAATATTATTTCCTGTTTTCAAAAACAAACAACTGAAAAGAAATCAAAGCGGAAGTTAAACAGCTGCACCAAATCAGGTTTCATTTTCTAGTGCTCAGTGTGTGACAAAGTACTATTAGTTTTTCATTCACCTGCGCGTTAAACAGTCACAACACCTTGCTAAAATAGAGCCATTTGACCGTGAATATGAAGCATATATACTTACGTTGGAGTTTTATTTTTGCATATCTTTTCCTCTACCTTTTGAACACTTTCCCGTGTTGTTTCTGGTAAGTCTCTGGAAATTTTGCTTGAACAGGGACAACACTCATTGGCATAATTCGGAGTAATACAGTAGGGGGCAGCAACAGCCCCATGTATGAACTTCTATCAATATCATGTATAAACTCATGAAAGTCAAATACAGTAATGAGTATACTGTACCTCCTTCCTAATCAGTTTTAATGTTTGACTGGTGTCAGTAGACTAACTAGAGACTTTCACTTAATAAAAATTGATATCTTGCCAAATGAGTCAGAGAGAGAGAGTCTCTGATTGAGACATTGGCTTAAACACAGATGACAGTGTATTTTACTAACCTGGTTAATCCACAAATAAAGTTCTTTAGATCTCAAAGTGAGAGTGGCATTAAAATACTCTTCCCTAGCAAACAGCTCTCAAATGGAGCGATAGACCATTTTAGAAACAATAATTTGTGAAACATTGGGCTACATTCCTGGCTACTGCTAAGGTCCTTTTGCACTGCTAGAAAACTATTGTTCCAAAGGGGGTGATGTCCTTAAATAGTTTCTAGGGGAAGGGCTAATAAAAAAGTTCCTAGGAAACATGGGCTGATATAAACCTGGCATAGTTTTTTTTTTTTTTTTTTTCTCAGCCAGCCGAGTCCCAGGCTTCTCCTCCTCCTTCTCCCTGCCTTCCCTCCGCCCCCTGCCTTCCCTCCGCCCCCAACAAAGCATGTTGAAGCTGGTTACAGGCAGGTGTTTTGGGGCAGAGAAAAGGTGTGATCAAGTACTAGGGCTAAAGCAGCAATTACTAGCTGGCAGACTGGTTCCTAGGATGCTGCCTTGTGTCAGGGTTTGTAAAATATTGTAGACTGGGTGTACAGGTGCAGCTGATTCCTCCCTCATTTGCTGGGGATGAATTACTCATAACCCCCCAGATTCCTCTAATAGTTTAAAATTTAACCTTTTCAATAGAGATTAATATTGTGTGTTTGCCTGATTCCTGGGCACAAAGTATCACATTTGCATGAGCAATTAGACTGCAGGTTGTGACATCACAGATTTTCCTCTGCTGTCCAGTGGAAAAAGGCACTTACACGTTTTTGTTTTTAACTTGGAAACAAAATTAGTATTAATTGATCCTACAGAGCTTTCAGTTTATTTTTCAAAAGGAGGATATGTATTATACTGGGAATGTCATGTTTTATGCAAGTAGCAAAGGAGAAATAACCTCCACCATCCATCATACACACATACCTTTCTAGTGAATCAGTAGGCAGCGATAGGCAGTCCCTTTGGAAAGCTCATTTATTCCTGTTACACTTGATGCAGTGTAACTGTGTTTCTTCACAGCTGCTTATGGTAAAATGGGGAGAGCACAAAGGGATGGCATAAAAACTCATTTTGCTAAATGAGTTGGTAGCATCAGTGATGAGGGCCTACATTTTTATAAGTGTGCGCCCATTTTGAGTGCCTGGTTGGAAACTTCTAAGACCTGCAGACTCATTATCATGGGGACGCAACACCTCTGAAGATCAGGCCCCCGATGATCAGGCCCCCGATATCTTAAATCTGGCACTCAAAAATGGAGGCACTCAAAATTAGAGTCTTTTGAAAATGTGGTCCCTTAATACTGCACTCACAAAGGAGCACATGCACCCATACTGACACCTTTGGCATTCTCTGTAGAGAGGCCAAGTATCGAATGGATGAAAGAACATGAATATTTTCCAGCCTTCCCCTGGTTCTGATCAATTAGGTCAAGTCTGAAGTGCATTGTTGGAGACAGTGGTAACTGTTGGTGTTCTGATTCTGTGGTTAAATGAAGGATCCTATTTTTCCAGGCTCTGGAAAACTAATGGGCAGCAAGTTTAAAACAAATAAAAGGAAGTTCTTCTTCACACAGCACATAGTCAATCTGTGGAACTCCTTGCCTGAGGAGGTTCTGAAGGCTAGGACTATAATAGGGTTTAAAAGAGAACTAGATAAATGTAGTGGAGGTTAAGTCCATAAATGGCTATTAGCAAGTATGGGTAAGGAAAGGAGTCCCTAGCCTCTGTCTGTCAGAGGGTGGAGATGGATGGCAGGAGAGAGATCACTCTATCATTACCTGTTCGATTCACTCCCTCTGGGACACCTGGTATTGGCCACTGTCGGCAGACAGGGTACTGGGCTGGATGGATCTTTGGTCTGACCCAGTATGGCCGTTCTTATGTTCTCAAGCTGAATCTAGTTTAAAAAAACCAAGCAAACAAAAAAACCGAGGGGTGAAAAAAGTAACGGGTTTGAGTCAGAGATTTTGCTTATAATTCTGTTCATTACTGCTGATGACAAATAGCTGGGAGCTGAAGCCTGCATGTACACACATTGAAAATGATAAATATCCAATAAGAAGAAAATCTAATCCATGTACAAGGAGTCATACATTTTATTGTACATTAAGGATATATGTGAATAGAAGTCAAGGCAACAGAGGCCAATGATCCTTTGCAGGTTTTGCTACCAGAAAGGAACCATTATTTATGGGAAATCGCTCATTTCCTCTTGGCGTCAATGAAAAGCTTTCCTTATCAGGATAGAATGGCATGAAAAGAATTTGGATTGTTCTTTTTTTAAAAAAAAATAGACTTTCCCACTAAAGTTAAAGTTTTGTTTTGTTTGGTGTTTTAAAGCTTAGCCAGTGAAAGATGTCAAATTGACATCTTGGGCCTGACCCTGCAAACTGCTAGGCATTTGTGTAACTGCTCACATGGGTAAAGATAAACACAGGCTAGATTGTTGCAAGATTGTGTCCCAGCTCATTTTGCATAACCTACCACTTATAATAATAGTTAGCTCTCAAAGCCCATTAAAGTCAATTGGGCCTTTGTGCATATGTTTTAGCCACACATGTAAAGAACCTTTGACAAAGGATGTAAGTGTAATTGTCTGAGTTTTTCAGAGGAAGAAACTGAGCCACACTCAAGTAAGTGACTTGCCCAAGGTCACACAGCAGAACTGGTAATAAAACTCAGGTCTTCTAACTCCTGAGTAGATCTACACAGCTTTTAGTCACACTATATCATTAAAAGTCAGCCAGTGTAAACACTGAAGTGCCAACGAAACACTTCCACCCGTATGAGCGGAGCTTGCTCTGTTGGCAGGAGAGTACTGCTGCAGACAAAGCAGGGATGTAAAAAATTGTTTAAAAATGTAAACGTGTGACTGCTAAAAATCTCAGTGGTTACACACAGGGCAGGCTGTGCAGTATAAAACTTATAAGACGGCTTCTGGTGCGCACCGGCTCCTGGCCCTGCTTTCAAGGAGCCGACTGCTTTGTGGGCTTTGCAATACAATACTGCAGAGCCCGCAATGTGGAGTGACAGCCGGCTCCCCAGGAGCGGGGCCAGAAGCCCCTGCTAGCCCCACTGCTGGGGAGCCAGCTTCACTGCGGACTCTGCAGTATAGTTTAAGCCTCTGTGAATGACAAGCTTGTTGCTCAATTGTCAGTGTAGACAAAACCCTATTCTAGTTGCCATGCTGGCTTTTGGTCTCTACTGTTACAAGCAGGATTTGAACTAGTGAGCTAAACATCAAAGGCTCCATATGTGCTAACAAATCCCTGATTCGTTTGGTTTCTCTATCCGTTTATTTCTATAACAGATCTTGCTTAATATTTGTCTCAAAAGACAAGCAGCAATATGATCTCTTGTAGCAAAAATTTATTGGGCCTTATTGATGAAGCAACTCTTAACGATTTGGTTATTGTTTGGCCCTGGAAGTATCACGTGTTCTGAAGACTATTCCTTTCTTGTATTCATATTTGCTTGTCTCCTATGAGCTCTTGAAACTGGTCCACCATCTTGCAAGTTATGGTGCAATAACCCCTTAACAGATTAACCTGAATAGAGAAATGCCAATGACCCAATAGGCTCATCTAACTTCAGTTTAAATGGCCAAGTTCCTATCAGTTATGGTCCATGTGACAGTTTATGCTGAGGCTCTCCTGATTTTTTTTTTTTTTTTAACAAGGAGCACAGCAATGTGTGTTTGTACAGAAGCATGCTGTTATTTTAATGTTGGCATTCAGGAATTCATCATCTGTTACACCTAGAAAGACCTAGACAAACACCAGCTTAGAGATGTACTGATGTTTAAAATGTAAAGAGAAATGCCTGCTATAGCTGAGTAAAGTATTTTTTTGCCCTTGTTGAAGAAGAGACGATGATACTAAGGAATAACTCTTCACAAGCAACAGGTGCCCACAAATTTGCTCCAAAATGTTTCTTCCCTCTTCCTTCCTGCTAGTGCAGAACTGTGTGTTCTCAATAATTCCAATAATTTTCTGTTGAGTGGTTTGTATGTAACCAAGTATTTGTTTCCATACGCTGATTGAACTAGGCTCGTTGATTTCATGAATAGGACCTACCAAATTCAGGGTCCATTTTGGTCAATTTTATGGTCCTAAGATTTTTAAAATAATACATTTCATGATGTCAGCTATTTAAAATTTTGGTGTTGTACTTGTATGGGTCATGACCCCAAAAGGAGCTGTGGAAAGGATCACAAGATTATTGTAAAGGGTATTGCGGTACTGCTACTTCTGCACTGCGGCTATTGGCAGCGCTGCCTTCAGAGCTGGACATCTGAAGAGCAGTGGCTGCTGGCTAGGAGCCCAGCTCTTAAGGTAGAACCATCACCAGCAGCAGCAAAGAAGTAAGGGTGGCATGGTTTGGTATTACCACCCTTACTTCTGCATTGTTGCTGGCAGTGCACTGCCTTCAGAGCTGCCAACAGCTGCTGCTCTGTGGCCACCTAGTGCTGAAGGCAGCGCAGAAGTAATGGTGACAGTAATGTGAGCACTCCTACAATAACCTTCTAAACCCCTTGCAACTCCCTTTTTGAGTCAAGGCCCCGAATTTGAGCAATTATGATCTCCCCCCTGAAATCTGTATAGTACAGGGTAAAAGGACACAAAAGACCAGATTTTACAGTCCGTAGTGAATTTTTCATGGTTGTGAATTTAGTAGGGCCCTGTTCTCTCATAGACTTTAAGGTCAGAAGGGACCATTATGATCATCTAGTCTGACCCCCTGCACAGCGCAGGGGGTCAGAACTGTTCATGAACTTGGGAGAGCCTCTTAGATGAGTTTCAGATAGGTTCCTGTGAAGAGTTTTGTTTGCTTCAGGTAGTAAATAATTAATACTAATTAAATACTTGGTATTTATAGAAAGTGTTATTGCGATAAAGGAGTATTGTCTAAGGTCATGACTCTCCCAACATTTAAATGGGACTAGTCTCATGTGTAAAGTTATCTACCTACCTCAGTGCATTGACTATTAAGTGCCTATGTCACGTTTCAAAATGGGAGTAAGGCTCCTGCACTTAGGGCAGATTTTTCAAAAGTGCTAAAGGCTTACCCTAGACAGGCCTTTCCTAATAAATACAAATTTAGTGCTTGGGTTTTTGATGTGGGTGGATTCAGTAAAACAATGAAGAATGCTTTTCAGAAACTTTTTAAAAGCCACTCATGCATTGGTTTTCTTTCTCTTGCGTACGCTGTTTAGATGAGCTGTTTTCATGGCAATCCCCATTTGATATCACAAAGCACATCACATTCTGAGCTGTGGATGTAATTGTAGTAATAAGACAAGTCAAGGCTTGTCTTGCTTTAAAATGAAAAAAAAAAACACCCAGCTTTTGTAAACAACGCATTTTGTTGTTGCAAAGGAAAGATTGAGAATATGAGGAGTTAGAAGCTGTTGCCTCTGATGTTTTCTAAAGGTATCCTGGGTTTATAAAAAGAACTGAAACTTGTGAGAGAATTTATAAGTATTTAAGTTCAATAGCACCCAGAGTTTGATGGGTGCTTTGTGGCACATGAAAAGACACATACCCTGTTTGTGGTCTGAATAAACATGCAAACCCAGAGAAAAGAGACAACAAAGAGCAGCCTAAATGAATGATGGAAGACTGTGTGTTGTGTTAATTCTGTGATTTACCTTGTCTGCAGTTTGGTGTTACTATTATAGTAAATGGGACTTTGCATACTGTGTATATATACGCTGATCATATGTCCCGATTTTTCCGGGACTGTCATGAATTTACATACTCTGTCCCGGTGCCCCATCAAGTAGTGAAGTGTCCCGGAAAGCCCCGCCGGACATTTCACTACTTGATGGGGACACTGGTGCAGCAGCCTCCTCCTTCCCAACCCCCATCAGGGTGCATGTATATATGTGACACAAGCTGCTGAGAAATCTTCATCAGCAGAGGCGCACACAGCAATCAGTGTCTGTTCTAATTCAGCCATCTTGGATTATTTGATTATGGACCAAGCGGTGGTTTTTGTGGGCAGAGCCCTGCACACATTTCTTCTGGGACATGATCTCAGGCAGAGAACAGGTAAGGCTGGCCGGAAAACAAAAAATCCATTTTGTGGAAAATTAGAAGTTTCAGAAATTGGCTTTGGTCTGCATCAGAACAAAACCAACATTTTAAAAAATGATTGAGGGGGGGAAATATCACTTATTACCCATGACAGTATTCCCCATGCTTTATGAAAATTGGCTTGTGTATATTTATATTCATAACTCAAAGATGCTTTGAACAAAATACCTCATGTAATCTATCAATTTTAATATCTGCTGTATATCTTATTTTGGTGCAAGTATCATTCTTATATGAGAAGTTAGAAATATGAAGTATGAGACTGTTCATGGTTTTAAATGTGGTAATGAGTGCCATAATTAGTGTGTCCCCTCCCTCCCCCGGCATTAATGACTTGATCAACTTAAGAACATGTAAATAGCCTTGTTTGTTCTTTAAGTCCAGAAGGTGGTTGGTCCTAGGAAAACACGTGACTATACCACTTGGTACCGGGATCTGTTTTTTGAACCTGATATTTTTCCACAGAAAGGGGGGGATGTAAAACAAGTTTCTTGCCCTATGGGAGAGTCTATTTAAGCAATGGTAAGCTATTAGCCCTTGGTCTTTGGTTGGCTTGGCATATTCCAAAAAGTATACAGAGAGGGTTGAGACCCATGATGGAGTAAAAGGAATTGTCTCTGACTTGAAGATTTTGCCTAACATAAGAACAGCTCTTAGGGTAAGAATTTGCTTGCAATAGGTTTCTTAGGGTATGTCTACACTACCCCGCTAGTTCGAACTAGCGGGGTAATGTATGCATACCGCACTTGCTAATGAAGCCCAGGATTTGAATTTCCCGGGCTTCATTAGCATAAGCGGGGAGCCGCCATTTTTAAATCCCCGCTGCTTCGAACCCCGTGTAGCGCGGCTACACGGGGCTCGAACTAGGTAGTTCGGACTAGGGTCCTATTCCGAACTACCGTTACTCCTCGTGAAACGAGGTGTACCGGTAGTTCGGAATAGGCACCCTAGTCCGAACTATCTAGTTCGAGCCCCGTGTAGCCGGGCTACACGGGGTTCGAAGCAGCGGGGATTTAAAAATGGCGGCTCCCCGCTTATGCTAATGAAGCCCGGGAAATTCAAATCCCGGGCTTCATTAGCAAGTGTGGTATGCATACATTACCCTCCTAGTTCGAACTAGGAGGGTAGTGTAGACATACCCTTAGTGAATTAGAACTAGTCATGTGTTTTCTTTTCATTTTAATTTAGTAACTTACATTGGTCGGTCTGTTTTCACTTGCAACTACTTAAATTCTACTGTTTTTACTTAATACAAACACTTTTGTTTACTATCAGGTCTAATGTAAATAACTGTTACCTGGAAGTGAACAACCATTGTACATATCCCGCTTTCATTGATAAAGGGGGCTTACCTGATGAGCTTTCACTGTGTACAACTTTTACACAGAGAAATATGGATTTGTTTGGGGAGTTTTGGTCCCGTTTGGGGGGTTGGTTTCTTGGGTTTTATGCCCTAAAAATCCATCTTCCCAGAGCTGAAGTAGTTCAGTGTCTGCATTGCTCTGCTGAGGGACAGTTACCCAACTCTGTGCCTTGACTGGAGGAGACCAGAGGATCTGCCTATTAGGACAGGCTGGTGGGGAGCCCAAAAGGGCAAGATGTCAGTGGCATGATCAGCACACCAGGGAACAATCCCAAGGGGATTGCTGTGACTGCACCCCATCACACTCCTAAACAACCAGTAGCCCAGTGATTAGGTCACTCACCTCAGATGTGGTAGACCCAAGTTCAATTTCTTCCTCTGCTTGATTCAGTGCAGGGACTTGGGACTTGACCCTTGATCTTTCCCATCCCAGGTAAGTCTCCCTACCCACAGGGGAGCTAACAGCCTCCCTGGGACAAGGTATGTTTGTGTGGGGGGGAGTGGCTCTGCACTCCTAGCAGGACCTTGGGCAGAAGGGTTGGGGGCTGGAGCAGCCAGCCCTGGAGTGTGCCACCAGCCCCTCATCAATGCCTGGGCCCCAGGGCAACTGCCTCTTTTGCTGTCTCTCCTTCCCACCTGGGGCATTCATAACACCATCTCTCACCCCCAGGAAATTCCACCGGACCTTCCAAACCACCTGGACAAGGTTTTGTCCAAACTGATGAATTTCCACAAAATATTTTTTGTTTAGTTGTATCCAGCATTTTTCAGTGAAAAAAACACAACATTTGGTTGAAAAATTCCCCACAGCTCTAAATACAAATACTTGCCAATAGGTGCCTGACTGAACAAGGCTCTTCACCGCTCTTCTCACATTGGTAAGAATTTGGCTGGAGGAGAATCCCAGTGTAAAATCACTGTCCCTGCCCAGGGTACACAAGTACCCAACAGTGGCTCCTTCCGTCTCAGTGAGGTCAAACTGAAAGTCTATGGGGTGGTCAATTTTTAAAAAAAGACATTAGAAATAAAGGGGCTCTCTGGACCTTTTCTGAATGTTGTCAGACTGGTAGGGTCTTAAAAAAGTGCACTTTATCTGTGCTGTTCAGTTCATGAACGTTTGAACTCGTAAGCACTGAAAGGAATATGAAATAACCCGTGCAGACTCTGGTGTCAGTCTAACCGCAAACTTCTCTCTGAAGGAGAAACTTTCTGAGTTGTTCTACCTGACATCCTATTCTCATACTTGAACACCAAGGAATGGTACTGCCTGCAGAGGGGTCCTATAGCATCCCCCTTTGCTTTTTTCACAATGGACTGCCCCAGTAACTACTAGACTGTGTCTAGTAGGCAGGCAAAAGAATCTGTTCTTTCTCCGTTTTGGGGGGTGTGTGCTAGATAGCGATCGAAGAGCAGTGGAGGGGCAGGGATGGTGGGTGTGTTTTAGTAAGAAACATACTTTACATAATCGGAAGCTCTGAAAGCTGGCTCAGTGAGAGCATGAGCTGAGGACGGTTTGGTGTCTGCAAGGCATTTCTCGTAGTGCCCTGAATGTGAAGAGGGGCGGAGTGCACTGCTCAGCAGACTCAGCAACACTGGGAACTAGATTAAAGAAGCCTTAGCAGAAGGTATCTGTCTCCTTGTGAAAACAAGATGTAAATGCCACCTTTAGCTGAGAAATGGGAATATTGTGCTGGGGACAGGGGAAGAGAGCGTGTGTGACTTTGCAATGTGGCTGAATAGTTTATGAATCACAACATCCAGTTGAGGATGGATTCAAGTACTTTTCATGTTGTCATGTGCATCAGAGGGACTCTGTCATTCTGCTTTTTAGAAAAGGAGAAAATAGCTAATACAGTTTTATGTTTATATGCTGAATGGAGTTTAAATGGAGCTTGTGTACTTTTTAGTTGTTAGTGTGCACTGAAGCCGCTTGAAAGCTATGAACTTTTCTTCTTGAGTAGTTTTTAGTAAACATGTTCCTCTTTGATTATTTCTCTAGGTTTTACTGTATAGCAATAAAGGCTGAGATCAATTTAAAACTTTCACTGCCTTTTAGTTCAGCTTGTCAGTTACTTTTGGAAACGCTTCTGTTTTTAAAAGATGGCTTTTGTTTGCTTGAAAATGAGGAAATGAAAAGTTTAATAATAACACATGGAAACAGGTGGATGTCTCAGACTGCGTAGCAAGGGCAAGGGGCAAGGATTTAATTTGTTTTTATTCAGAAAATTAGAAACTCCTTCTGGATAAATGATAGACAATAATAGGACAGGACACAACAGTGTAAGCTACAGTGTTTGGGATCAATATTGCAGAATTCTGGAGTTCGTGTGTGTACAGTACTTCCAAAATCCTAAAGTACTAAGCAAAGTTGCATGATATGGGAAAAACAGCAAGAAGTCCTGTGACACCTTAGAGACTAACAGGTTTATTAGGGCATAAGCTTTTGTGGGTAAAACCCACTTCATCAGATGAGTTAGGGTGGAGATTACAGAGGCAGGGGTGTTTATATAAAAACGCCTTTCTGAGAGAGCAGCTGGTATTGCATAAAAGTTAGGTGGATTCTTAACCAACAGGATTATAAAGCTGATGAGTGACATCTCCATTCTGAAAAGACTAGACTTCTGATTGTGAAAGAGAGAGTATGCCGAAGCTGGCAGTGCCCCAGCAAAAGTGTAGTTGCCATGGCAGCTTCCAGGAGAGGGCGTGACTCTCAGTAAGCAATGATGTTGAGCCTATTTTCATTCCCACACTACACTAAGGAATGTTAAGAGGATGTAGGAGATGCTGAATAAGGAAAAACAGGTTGTGACAAGTCACTGCAATGTAACCAATTTAAAGTGTCATTATTGCCACAAAAAGACTTGTGGAATCTTGCAGGTACTTACAGAATACATGGCTTATTTGTATGAATTGCTATTTGGAATACGTTACTACATCAAAGACATTTCTTTTTGCAGCCCCTTTACTTTTTGATTTTAGCCAAGCATTCTCCTGTGTGTTACTTCGGCTTTATTTTCAATCACTAATGTGCACCAAGCTGGTCAAAATGTAGCAAGATGGCATTGCAAGAAGTGCCTTTATACCAGTAGCATCCAGTTGTTTCCTACACTGGTAGGAGGGTATGCCAGCTGTCATCATCACATAGCTGTGCATTCCATCAGCATACCAAGGGAATCTATTGTAAAATAATAATTTATTATTTATTTAAAATATTTTTACCCTGCCACTCTATTTAAAATATTTGAGGTGGCTTACAAAATTTTTCACTCACTCAAAAGTAAAATACAGGACCCCAAAGGGGAGAATATAAAACCTGCTAAAACACCTCAAGAGACGGGACACACACACAAATGATAAAGGACAAGTATCACCCTTTTAGTGAAATGTTTATTTGGTAAAATACAAGTAACCAAGGGCCACTTTAATCGTTTTACCGTTGAACTTGAGAAGATACACTAAAACTTCAATTTTTTGGCTCTTGCTGCTATCAGCATGATAGGTTTCCTCTTGGTAGGATTTAAGCGAAGGCAAACATACTATTGCATTTCCATTTTGAGGTCAGCTCTGAGCTCCCTCTGCTTCCTTTTGTCATCACCACTGTTTTTTTAAACTTTGCATTATATTCCTGGTAAAGGCCACAGCTAGGTCGTTGTACAAGTATGAAAGAAACTATAGTAAACTCTTTGGGACAGTAATGCCCCAAAGAGCTTACAAAGCATCTGCCCAGGTTTTTTTTCAGGGCTAGACTTTCACTGTGGGAGAGGGATGTGGTTAAGCTGAAGCCATTTGCAGCAGTTTGAAATTATTTGTAACCCAAGATGGGTTACTTCTCATTTCTGTCTCGCTCAGCAGACCCTTCTTGGACGCCTGGTAACCTTAGATGACAAGACCACAATGAACATGCATTTTGTGGTTAAACTACATGCAACAGGTTCCACGGTGCAGATGTTTCACTGTCAGGTCCTATTCTTGCTCCTATTGAAGTCACTGGGAATTTACTGTCAACTTCCAAAGGAGCAGGAGCAGGTCAATAATGGTACTGGTGAAAGATGTTTGTTAGGCAGAACACAGCAACATTCAATTGCAAGCTTGAAATCCCTGCCATAGTTTTGAGACCTGAGAACATATTTGATAAATGGGTTGGGCACACGCCTAATAGATTCCAGGTCTTGATTTACTTACTGACAACTCATATAGGGCTCCGGTTGCTGACTGCATTGCTCTGTTAGTGTGGTTTTTCTGGGAAAACAGGCAAGTTTGGAAACCCTGCAGAAACTTGGATGCCCACTGGCTCCACTTTCTGAGCAAGTTCTTCACAAATGAAGGCATATTACACACATTTGTCTTTTGTGGGCGATTAAGTGTTTGAAATGGCCTCCTGAAGCAAAACTAAGGCACTTTATACATAATTTGCTCAAAACCCATTAGAAGACCATACAGATATAAGGGTTCTTCTGGACAGACATCTGGGCTCTCCAGCACTTACTTATTGGAATCTAGTAAGCTTTTTCCCTCCTGGGAGGAAAGTACCACTCAATAAAAGTGCACCTGTTCAACAGCAGTGACACACATAGCTATTCTTACATCTGTGTATGTACCAAAAAGGCTTTGTGTAGAGGTCTCCTAACTGAGTATCATAAATAATCTGAAATTGATTTAAGGCATTATCCTCCACATGCAGGAGAGAGTGGAATTGGAGACGCTTAATGCTTATGCAAATAGACCTATTGTGTCTTACTATTCACTGAATTTACTGCATCAGGACTGGAAAACTGTGGTCCCTGATGAGTAAAGCAGTAAAAAAACTTATAAGGCCTGTGCTATTTCAGTGGTAACCTTGAGCTGCTTCCTTCAGAATAAAGAAGCAACAGCTGTGTAGGCAACATAAATATTTGCTATGTGAGTTCAATATTAGTAAGTTGTGATGCCACATATCACCTGTTACTTTGAGCCAGATCTTCAAAGGTGTTTAGATTCTTTCAGGATCCGGGTCGTTGTTCCTATTTTACCTATTCCATCCATTTTCATAGTATTGGAATGCCCTACACTCGTTATCCCACAGTGAAGTCTGATAGTTTTCCTATGGTACTTGGAAGCCCTGATTTTATGTGAAGATGAAGGAAACAAGGCAGGAAATAAAAATGCCTGTATATCTCCACTTTTCAGGAAATGTTTTCAATTGGTCATGCAGAGGAAGATTTAAGGAGATGCTTGCATGGTTCTGTCTCCCTAATTGGATGTTTTGCACATCAGAGGGGAGAAAATGGAGAAAGAGAGAGGAGGGAAATGGATTGTTGTAAAATATGAAAAGCTCTGCTCTTGGAGTACACTCTGAGCCTCAAGCGGAGGAAGATGGTTAGACATTTCTAAGTTATTCCAGTGGAAAAGAATTAGAGACACTTCTCTGCCTTCACTATTTGCTAGGTTAACTGTTTGTTCTGCGGTGTCTGATATGCACATTTTAAACCTAGTGTTAGCTTTTCTTTTCTTTTTTTAAACTAACGTTACAAACACAAGGTTCCTGAGAATGTGTGTACTGGATGTATTCAAATCCATTCTAATAATTACTGTGATTTTTTGGGGTTGGGAACAGTGCAACCAGAATGAACAAATGATGAAGAATATGTACACTTGCTTAGATGGGACAACTGCTGAGATGTTGTTTATTACTCACTGTCTCCAGACTGTTGGAAGGAAGCCCCAAAGGTACCCCCCAGGCACTGATGATTGCACACTGAAATTAACCAAAAGGCACAGAAACCTAGCCAGCTGTATGTGTTTATATTTGTTGAAACAGGTATTCAATCATAATAATCAGAGTGAAAAGGGCTTCTTAGATTAGTTTGTTTCTGGAAACCAGAAGAGTCCCCGGTATACAACATACATCATATTCAGGTGCACTAAGGATGTTAAAATTAGGTTGTTTAGTCATCGAGTAGTCGATAGAATTTTTACCGACTATTCGATGGAGGAAGGCAGCCCAGCTAAGTCCCAGCTTGCACGGGTACCAAACCTTTCTGTGGCTCTGCAGTTTAAAACACAGTAGGAGCCAGGAGGCAAGCTGCCTGGCTCCTACTGTCTTTTAGATTGCAGAGATGCAGCAAGGTTTGGTCCTGGCATGAGCCAGGATTGAGCTGGGCTGCCTGCCTAGCCAGCAGCAGCCCCTGTCTGCGCCACCTTCACATGGGCACTAGGACTCCTCCTCCCCCCATGGAAAGGGGTTGCTGCCAGAGCAGCCTCCCCTACTCTCCCCCCTCCTCCCTGCTGCTGTTTCTGATAGAAGCAGCAGCGGGGGAAAAGGGGTAGAGACAGTGCTGGGGGTGGGGGGACTGGCTTTTGACTGATATAGAGGCAGCAAGATGGTGGGGGGACAGAATGTGAGTAGTTGACTTGACTACTCTCTTGTATCCCTAGTTTGCACATATGCGTCAGTTCAGAGAGTACTTTATGAATCCTCTGGGTTCATGTTAGAACATACTGTTGTTTTGATTTTTGTTTCTTATAGCCTGTCTTCATTTTCTACCCTGTTGTTCTTTTATGTTGGTGTGTACTCTGCCAGCCCGCATGCTTAGGATCTGTCTTCCCTTCTTGTGGCCCTTGTAACTTTTATCCAGATTTGTTTGGACCTAACCTGCAAAAAGGATGTGAATTGGGCTGGGACTAGTGCCAAACCGTACATCTGAAGGCTGCACACTTCCTGCAGCAGCTCCTGTCAGAAGAGGGCTTGCAGGGACAGGGTGCGCTAAGCCAGAATGACAAGACTATCAAGCATCATTTCTCTTTAGTGGGAGTGTTTGAAGAAGATCTCAGAGCTGCACAAAGGAAGGGTACGCTCTTTGTGGTTAAGCTATAGGGCTGGGAGTCCTGGCTTTGCTAAAGACATCCTTTGAGATTCTGGGCAAGCCACTTTTATCTCATCTAAAAAACGGGGCTAATGTTTACCCACTTCACACTGTGCATCTCACATCATCCTGTGGTTACAATGTGAATTTCTGTATTTAGTGCATCTTAATGATTTCCATAACAAATGAGCTCAATACACATGGTAGTTATAAAAAAACCAAACATCTCACAAAACCAATTGGAGAATTAAGTCAACCAGGGTTTTTTTTCTCCTCTTATTCCTGATCTGCAATAATCTACAGTACGTAGATAAAATTAGGTTACACTGTGTAACCCCACTTTCTTCAAATGACACACTCAGTGGCAACTGTTCAATTCCAGAGTTACATCAGGAACACTATTCCAAACATTCTCAGGCTTCACTACTTCCTCATGGACAAGCATCCTGACCAGCACCCGGTGACTAAGGGGTTAAACCCAGGTAGTTAGCAAAGGTGTTGGCCAGAGGGCTGGGAGAAGCAATTGAGACAGAGTGTTGAAATTTGAATTGGATATAGATACCTTGCCTGCTTTCTTTGTGTGGGAGAGATAAATCAGGAGTTGAGAGATACAGAATGATTTAAACCCAGGCAGGACTACCATGCCTCCAAGGAATTTGGGTCATGGGAATGGACTGAGCACAGAGAAAATTGGAAGTAAGAAAAAGTGGATCTAGTCACATTCAGGGTAATTTTTCTTTATTTTGTGGTTTGGTTTGAGCTGCTCTGTGTGAATCTATGCCTCTCCTCCCCATTTACTACCTTGCATTGTGCCCAGAGACTTTTCTCTGTGTCTTAATTTGTTTTCCTTAGTTGCTCTGTAACATCCAGCAACCAAGTCTTCTTTATCATGTTTATCTTTCGTTTTGTAATAAAAACCTTTTTTTTTTTAAGGTGGTGATTTGATTCTTGTGTCCTGGAAGATCTGTCTGTGTGTGTATCTGCATGCCTCTGACTGAGGGGTCAGCTACCAGAGACTGCAGCTTGTTTCTCTCCTTTTTTCAAGCTGTTTTGGGGCAAAAGAGCTTGGGGGTATCTCTGGCGATTTCAAGTGTTCACACCTATTTTTTAGGGATAAAAAAGCACATGATGGTGGCAGCAATTCCCCAAAGTAAGTGTGTGTGTGTGTGTGTGTGTGTGTGTGTGTGTGTGTGTGTGTGTGTGTGAGTGATTGATTCTGGGAGGAAGTTTTTTGTAACTGGTCGCTGTAGAGGCAAGGTTTTGAAGCTCTCTTGCGGACCCTCATCTTCTGCACTCGGAGTGCCAGAGTAGGGAAAGGCCTGACACCACTGGAGACATTCAAAACCCTACGGCCTTCATCAGATAGCTCCAAAATCTGAGCCTCGTGCCACTAAACAGGTAATGCTTACTGGGTCCTGTTAACCGGTAGGGACTGGAGCAGCTCTCTGCCTGCCTCAGGCAGGGGACTGCTCCAGCCCCGCAGGGCCCATCACAAGCACGGGCTGCTCCAGCCAACTGCCTGGAACAGGTGCTGTCCGTAGTGGACCTGGCCCGGCCTGCACCCTCCCACCCCATCTCAGGTTATATGCGGTCTCCCAGAGAGCTGGCCGCAGAGCCCGCAGCACCCTTGCTGGCCTTGCTCCCGGGGAGGCAGCTTCGCTGCAGCAGTGAAGTCTCCTACCCAGGAGCAGGGCCAGTAGCCCTTTCCAGCTCTGCTCCCAGGGAAGTAGCTTCGCTGAGGCAGCAAAGAACTCCCCATGAAAAGGACCAGCAGGGGCTAGAGGACCCACTACAGGGGACACTTCACAGCGGGCTCTTCAGTATAAAGCTTCACACGGCAGAACCCACAGCCTGTAACCATGTAACCTCTAGGATTTTTAGCGGATACACAGTTACCTTTTGAAACAAAATTGTACATCCCTAGTCTTCAGATACTGTAAAGGTTGCCACAAAAAAAGAGGTAGAAAAGTTGTTCTCCACAGGGGGCAGGACAAGAGGCAACAAATTCAAACTACAGCACAGCAGACTTGGATTAAATCTCAGGAATAACTTCCTAACAGTAAGACAAAGGCTTCAGAGAGTAGCCGAGTTAGTCTGTAACTGGAAAAACTGAAAACACCACCACAAAGTCTGGCAGCACCTCAAAGACTAACAAAACATGTAGATGGCATCATGAGCTTTCGTGGGCTGCCTTGGGAGGCTGTGAAAGCTTCTTCACTGGAGGTTTTCAAAAGGACGCTGGATAACCACCCGTCATGGATGGTTTAGGCGCAATAAACCCTGCATTTGGGCAGGTATTAGATGAGATGACCCCGGTGGTTCCTTCTAACCCTAGGAGTGTGACAGCAAGCGTCTGATAACACCTTTTGTGATAACACCAATAAACTGTAAAGCTTAATGTATCCCCCACGCTGAGGGATACATTAGCATGACAGCAGTGCTCACTGCTAGCACATGCAGAAGTCTAAATCATGAATGGGAACGAGGCATGAAATATCAGTGCAAGTGGCAAGGCAGGCTGCGGTACTGGGGTAATCAATGGGAGGGCTGGTTTTCAGTGATTTCTATGCAATTCCTCTCTGCCATCCTGATTCCTAGAGTTATCCTGATAAAAGAATACTTGTGCAGTGTTCTCGTCTTCTTTTATCAAGAGACGTGCCCCCATGGAGATAATCTGGTTGTGTTCAAGGGCCGTAAGATCCTCCTGCTTCTGTTTATCCCTCTGTAGCATGAGACCGACCCCTGCATAAAGCCACTGAGTAAATTTCGCTCCCTTTAAACCAGCTTTCCTATTCCCACTCCCTCCCTGGGTGAAAGAGAGGAGAGTGTAGTCAGAGGGAAATTGAGAGAGACAGGGATATCCTATAGGAAACCCTAGGAAAAAACCAGACACGGAGGAGAAGGGGAGGGGAAGCTTAGTCTCCGGCGTGTGTTCTGGGTGGGGTTGGTTGGATTTACCTTACAGCTAGAGACCTCAGGAAGGGAGGCAGTTGGACCTTACCTGGCACTTGTAGCCTGCTCAGTCACTTGCACACACTCCTTCACCCATTAGTGCTTCCCTTGAACATGGGGCTTCTGCAGCCAGTGGAATGACATCTGGATGTGAGACACTAACCCAGCACGTTTTATATGGCTGAAGGGCTAGACAGAATGTTAATTTCCTTAATGGCCAGAGTAAGTCAGATCATGAGGCTCAGACAGGATCCTGACAGTTGTTACGCTTTGTGGGGGAGCATCTAAACTAAGGCTACACATCAACAGAAAGTCAATTTAAGTTACACAACTCCAGCCATGTGAATAACGTAGCTGGAGTCGATGGACCTTAAGTTCAGTTACCATGGGGTCTACACCACAGGCGGTCAACAGGAGAAACTCTCCCATCAACTTCCCTTACTCTTCTTGTTTGGGGTCGAGGAACAGGGTTGAAGGAGAGTGATCTGCGGTCAATTTGGCAGGTCTAACACGGGATTTTACATCCCCAGTTCATTGGCTAACCGGTTAAATGATTAAAAGGGGTCAAGCATCGGGGCGAGGCCCACTGCTGAGCTGCAGTGCCCCTCACTGTGTCAGGCAAGGGTTACTCCCGCAGGGAACCCAGGTCTGCTGCAGACAGGCTGCTACTGCCAGGATGCTGAAGTGGCCCCTGCCTGTGGAGAGCCAAGGTGCCCCGCAGGCGGGGGGTGCACCAGGGTCCCGGTCTAAGCAGTTCCTGCCTGCAGTGTGCCCACCGCCACCCTCCCCCAGGCAGGGGCTGTGCTGGAGTAGCCCCTGTTCATGGCAGCCCCTTCCCTTGCAGGGCTGGAGCACCCCCTGTCCGCAGCAGGTAGGGAGCTGCTTCAGCTCCCACCAGTTAATCTTAACTAGTAAACCTCACCCATTAAGAGTGAGGCTTACCTGTTAACTGGTTAAAACGTCCCATCCCTAGTCTTAACTAGACCCACTAAATCAAGCCCTGGTGGATAGATCTGTCTGGACTGTAGGGTAGATGTAGCCCAAGTCAAATAGCCTCAAACTTATTCTTGAATATTAAGAGGGGTCTTACTTCCTTTTGGCCATGTTTGTGTTCACCTGCCGGAAACCTCAGTGAAAAAGGAGAAGTGACTGAGATAATGTTGCTGTCTACAGTACATCTGGTGAAGACGGTCTCCTAATTTGGGTTACAATAAATGCATGTGTGCAAACCTACCAGATTAAAAAATTATCTAAGAAATTGGAAAAATCTGAGCTGTTTCACCACTTCTCTATCCTGATTTTGGTTGAAAATGTGTAGAGGGATACATATCTAAGTATTTGTGGGCCTCATTGCAATATTATCAGAGCTACAGGGACGGGGCTTTAAAGGTACCATCCCAAAACAAAGACAGTTTTATCACATTAGAATTCTATCTTCAAAGTTTTTTTAAATTCTGCTTCACACCTGCTGGTAATTTTAGTGACTGTCCATGTAGACTGATGTTCTTCTAAGCGTAGGAATCATCCATTTAGTATTGTGTCTGAGGCGGAACATCTTCAGTAACTTGCTAAATCAATAAAAGTCGGTGGAAAATTCAAGCCAGAATGGAGTTAGAGGCCGTTTAAATTTTCCTACTGCTCTGAATGGAACAGCCCTTGTGCTGTTAATGTGAACAGGTCAAGTTTTAGTTGTAGAATGCACAGGGCCTTAATGGTGGTTAAAACTTGGCATAAAAGTAAAATCTTATGTACATTTTATAATCACTATTTGTCAGGTGGCTGCAAAGGCGTTGCAGTGTAGGAGGCCTAAGTACAGCTGTGCAATTGTAATACATCAAAAATGCATGTAATCATGTGTTTTGGCTGACAGAAAATGTCTGTTGGTAATTCATTCTTCCTCTGTCAGACCTAATAGCATGGGAGAAATCCTAGCGGAGTTCTGTTATTCTACATTTCTGGCTCCCATGTGCTGTTGTTTTGGAAAGGAGGACAGGAATGAAGTCATAAATAATAGGAAATCTTAAGCTCTTGTACTTGCACAAGAGGAAAACATTTGTGTAATCAGGTCAGAGTTCTCAGAGCACTTGAAAGATAAAAGTGTGTTTTGTAGGCAATAGGGAAAGAAAGGGTGGAGGAACTTTGAAATACACTTAGGCTGTCTTTTCTCTGCAGAGGTTTTTTTTTTTTTTTTTTTTTTTTTTTTTTTTAAGTCATTTTTCTGGAAAAAAAAAAAGTCACTTACGTCTACACTACAATCGCATTCATTTGACAAAAAATCGAAAGAACAGAGAGGTTTTTCCGACACTGGTAAACCTCTTTCTATGAGGAAGAAGCCTTTTATGAGAGAGCTCATTTGGAAAAAGACATGTGTGGACGGGGAAGAGGGAGTTCTTTCAAAAGAAGAGGAAAGAGGAAAAAGAACAGGTGCTCCATCCATAGTAATCACAGCTTAAATGAGAGATAGCGTCCATTCAGTGTGGATGCTATCTCTTTTGAAAAATCAGATCGCTTTTTCGATGTGCTTTGGCCATGTGGACGCTCTTTTTTAGAAGAAGTTTTTTTGGAAGATCTCTTCTGGAAAAGCTTCTTCTGAAAGCAGCCTGCAGTCTAGACATAGCCTTATTAGGTTTCCTTAGATAACAGTTGGGTTGCGGCGCATACTGTATGTGTATTTGCATAGTGGGTTTTCTTGATATTGTGTGCAATGCTATTCTGTCAACCCAGATACACCTGTATTTGTACCACACATGGGAATGGGTGCTCACTTGATATATAGGGATGTGCACCTTTGCTTTCTCCGTGTTCTGCATCCAAGGGGCTTCTTGACAAGGTGCAAATAGATTTGAAGGCAAATTGACATTGTGTGTTAAGAACAGATTGAAATCACAACTCTCTGTCTCTGATGTGGGGTAGTCAATCACAGGGATAAAGAGGCACAAATTACATTAAACTTGGGTGAAATTTCTGGCCGGTTGCGCCCCCCCCCCCTTGCTTCCCCCCGGCCAGCTCCACTCCCCCCAACCCTCTCCTGGCCAGCCCTGCTTCCCGCCAGCCGGTTCCCCCCTCCCCGCCCAATCTCTCCCAGCCAGCCCCGCTGCCCCTGACCTCGTCTCTGCCAGCCCCCCCCAATCCTGTTCTGAGATCATGTGTCCAGTATTTTTTTGAAACTAAGGGCCCTATATATACAGCATGATGCAAAAGACCAGGCCCTGTGACCTCTTCTGTTGTAGACTTCTAAGGGTTTCTCATTTTTCCATTCTGTGACTAGCAGAGGTTAGTCTAGATTGAATCATGCAAAAGTGGCATTGTACCATAGATAATATGGAAACAGTTTTTTCTACAGTTATTAAATGTTCTAACATGCGTAAGTCTTAGTGTTCTCGGAGAGGTTTAACATGTAGTGCATACTGTCACTGACAGTGCTCTGTGTGTGCAACTAACTTGTCAATAGCAACCTCTGCTGCACGGTCCTGAATCCAGACTGGAGGGTGAGGTCTCAGTAAGGATTACATCACAGCTGTTTCCAAACTTTTTCTGCTCAGACTATCACCAGTATTCTGAGGATAACATACAGGCCTTTTCCTCTGAAAGTTCTTTCCAGAATGGGTTAAATATTATTTATCTCCATTTTATAAACGGGGAAAACTTTGTCCAAAGTCACACGGGGAGTCCAAGACTGAGCATGGAGTAAAACGCAGTTCTTCAAATGCTCAGGCACCTAGATCTGATTCCCTTAAAAGACTTGTATTCCCAAGATGATCAATCAGGATCCTTTTACGAGCACTGAATGCCACATTTTTCTTAAGAAAAGAGATCCCACTCCTGGTTTCTGCTACAGCAATGCATGTGTTGTGTTGTTTAGGGTTGCCAGGTGTCTGGTTTTAAACTGGACAGTATGGTATTTGAGCTTTCTGTCTGGGAAACAAATTGAGAAAATACCAGACATATAAATTTCCAGTGTTTTCTAATTAAGTTTTATCATGAGTATCAGTACATAGCTTCGTGAGCGTGTCTACCAGCCAGGCAGTATGCAATTACGCAGTAGAGTGGGGGCGGGGCTGGAGCAGGATGGAATCCCTGGGGCCGAACTTCCCCGTGTGTCCCTCCAGGATCGTGCGCAGGACGGGCAGCAGCCCGGGATTTGCGTGCGCCCCGGCCAGACCCGCTCCCTGCTGGCTGGTTCCTCCCCTGGCCAGTTCTGCTCCCTCTCCCCCCCCCCCCCCCAACCCCTTGCCTGCCAGCCCTGCTTCCCGCTGGCTGGTTCCCCCTCGCCAGACCTACTCCCCCCCACTTCCTCCCGGCCTGCCCTGCTTCCCGCCAGCCGGTTCCCCTCTTCCTCCCCCGATATTCCCTGGCCAGACCCGCTACCCCTGGCCAGCTCTGCTCTCTCCATCCCCTTCCCCCGCTCCCTTCCTGGCCGGTCCGCCCCACCACCTCCATCCCGTTCTGAGATCACGTGTGTCCGGTATTTTTTTTGAAACTCATCTGGTAACCCTAGTGCTGTTGAAGCAAACAGAGGAGGGGAAAATTGAGCCCAACGCAGGGTAGCTTCATTATAACTCTTCAAACTATCAGACTCAATAGAATGGTTACCATTATTTTAAACTATTTTTTTCTTTTGGGCCAATGTTTCCTCATTCTGTAAAATTTTGCAATTCAAGAAAGTTAGATGACTATTTGGTGAATGCATAACATGTGCATTTTACTTATGTGCTTATCTGATATGTCCAGACAAGTCTCAGCTTAAAACTTTATGATGGATTTGCCTGTGGGAAAGGAAAAGTAACAGGAAGGTCATGAGATAACTGTATATAGTCATCAGTTTAAACTGATAATAGAACTGCTTACTTTGGTTAAAAAAGCATAAGTTTCTTTTAGTGAGAGAGGTTAATACACACTTGAGAACAAAGCAGTTTAGAGAAAAATGCAGTTTTAACACTCCATTTGTCAAAGTTTACTTTGTAACTCAGTGCCATCCACACATCTGTGGTCAATTAACCAAGCCTTGTACGTAAGCCTATTTTACATGTTGGTGTCCAGTAGCATCTCTCCAGTGGGGTCAGTTAGATTCAATTGTAAACTTCTTATTCTAAGGGTTGTGGTTTTCATTCATAATAAATTAATTTCAGCTAAAATTTGGCCAACTACCTGAAGTGTCAACCTGGGGGGGGGGGGAGGGAAATCTTATAAACTTATAATCAGTTTGACTGTTTTCAAAGGAGACCTGTAAATCTTTTAAACCAAATTCCCTCAACTGTAGCATAATTGCAATATTTTTGGAAAAAAGTTTTTCAAATGACAGTTTTTCCAGAAAGCTAGAGATTTTCATATAAAATTGTGATGAAGTCTGAATACAGCTATTCATAAAAAACTCATTCTGGAGTCTCAGAGGGGTAGCCGTGTTAGTCTGTAACTTTAAAAAAAACAATGGGTAGTCCTGTAGCACTGTAGGGTATGTCTACACTTGCACCCTCTTTCGAGAAGGATGCAAATGAAGACATTTGAAATTGCAAATGAAGCTGGGATTTAAATATCCCATGCTTCATTTGAATATTTGTTTTATGGCACTTTTTCGAAATAGTGCTATTTTGAAATAACAGATGCTGTTAAGACGCGGTTATTTCAAGAGAAACTCTTCTCTCAAAATAACTGGTAAACCTCATTGTATGAGGAATAAGGGTTATTTCGAGAGAAGGGTTTCTCTCAAAATAACCACGTCTTAACAGCGTCTGTTATTTTGAAATAGTGCCATAACGCAAATATGCAAATGAAGCATGGGATATTTAAATCCCGGCTTCATTTGCCATTTCAAATGTCTTCATTTGCATCCTGCTCGAAAGAGGGAGCAAATGTAGACTTACCCATAGAGACTAACAAATATATACATGAACCTTTGTGGGCAAAACTCTCTGCTCATCTGAGGAAGTGGATAAGGAATAGAATGTTTGAGCACAAATTAGCGATTGATGTCAAATAGAAAGGAACAAGCTACAGAACAAGGAGTATAACATCTAGGGAATTAGCAACTTTTGATTATAAGGCTGAACCATGGGACTTGGTTGAGATATTGGGATTGTACATCTCTTGTTTCTAACATGAAGTGACTCTGAGGCCAGAGCTGGAAGGATGAAAAAGAATAAAAAATGTATGACTATGAATGACTACATTACATTCTTTCCATACCTTGGTGTCCTAGCTAAATGGGTAGCTCTACATCTGCTGATCATAACTGGCCTTTACACAATTACACTCTGTAGCTTAGCATCAAGACACTCCGTAAGGGGTTATCTTCTCATGAAGCCCACTGCATCTGATAACATTAACTGACTGACTCTTTGGCAATCAAACTTAAAGTTTTTGACCACGGATTCGTTTCACATAGTTGTCTGACAATTCAGACAATGTCCAACTGTAACAAGGATAAAGGCTTGCTATAACTCAGAATAGGTTGCTGCTGCTTTCAATTCCCACTGACTGCTAGCACTTTTCAGAAGTAGTGAGACTGGAGTTTTACTCCTGAGACATCCCTATGACTACTGGCTACTTAGACTATATAAAACATCAGCAATCCTTGAATCTCTTGGCAGGGCAGATAAGTCCCTCGCAAGAGGTGGTGTAGAATGTGGAGAGTGCATGGAAAGGATTCATTTTTCTTTTTGACTTTTTATTATTTCCTTATTTGGGGATGATCTCTTCAGGACCTGACTCAGCTTTCTCAAGAGTCCTTTTCCTCATTAACTGGGAGAGGTTCTGAACCCAGCAGGACTCGCTTGATCTCAAAGTCTGACATGGCTGTAATAACATGTGACAAGTAGCTTTGTAGGCCTTGCTTTTCTTGAGAACTGCTGGGAATGCTTTGGAGGCAACTTTAGCAAATATAGAATCTCTTATGCTTTGTTGCTTGGTATGGGCCGAACTCTCTCTCCCTCCATACAGACACGCACACACTGGGATGTATACGGTATGTACTTCTGTGACTTGTTTGTCTCCATGTATATCAGTGCAACCAGCATCATGGCCTCATTCCATTGTTAAGTTTGAAAAAAGGCCCATTGAGCTTTCTCAAGTTTTCTTTTCTACCAATATCAGCTAATATCATGGTTACAGTGTGTCAGAGGAAAACTGGATCACACGCATATGAGGCAGGATGACAATGGTAGGGGAGAATTCAAAATAAGGATAAATTTTCCACCTTCATTTGTATAGCGACTATGTTACTGTGAAAGTGACGCAGATATTCTCTTGCGCCTCCTTCCTTATCTGACTTTTCTTGAACAAACACTTCTCTTCTGACCACCAGCCCTGCCCCTTCTGCCAGTGCCGCTTTGAAGGTCCAGTCACCCATGTCTTCCACAGCAGCCTCCCAGCTTTATTCTATGTTACTCCTGTGCATCAAACACTGTTCTTGAGCTAATAAGCCAAGCTTCACCACTCCCCTGTCAAATCCTCTTCCAAACCCACCTCTTCTGTAATGCTGACAAGGTCACCAAAGATTATAGAAAATCTTTGCTCCATCATGCTGTGTGCTACCTTTTACTGAGCAACTGTGTAATTAAGGAAAATAAGGAGGCTGGGGAGCTGTTAGTTTTCTATTTGTGACACCCCTTCCTTTGATACATAATAGGAGCACCTCATGAAGCATCCTCACAGTATCCCTGTGAAGTGTTTTATAAATTGAGAACTGAGGCAGCTTGCACAGGCTCACACATGTTATGGCAGAGCCAGGAATTGAATCCAGGTTTCCAGCCAAGGTTTAACCCCAGGACCTCTCTCCCCTCCCTTTACCCTTCTCCCATGATATCACAGGGCAGACACAAGTTGTCTTATGTGCTCTGGAGTACCCAGCATTCCTTGAGGTGCTATAAATAATAAATACAGCTAAAGCATCTACCATTCTAAACATGCTGCAGAATTCTCCAGAGCAATATGCCCCAGGCACTGTTCTCTTGCAAGCTGTAGTTCTTTGGGGATACTGGCTACATTTTCAGAGGCAGAAAGTAGGAGGAAAATGAAAAATATAAATTCCTTTTGAGAAACTGACTGATGGCGATGAACCAGCCATTCCTGTTGTAACAAGAGGCAGATTAAAATTTATTGGGGCCCCCACACCGCCAACTCTAGGGCCCTAACTCCTGTTCCTCCCCTTGCCCCCATGGTCCTTCATCTTGGCCTGGTCAGAAGTCAGGCTGTGCTAAGAGCTACCTAGGGAGCCTGGACTGCTGTGGGGAACCCTGGAAACTCCACCTGTCTGGATGACGCACTCTTGGGGGGCAGGCACATGGGCTGGGGGCTGTTCTTAGGTACCCTGGCTCCTTGCCTTGGGGCAAGTGGAGGGTCCAGAGCTCCCCACACAGCTCTTACTATAGTCTAGGACAGGGATGGGCAATAATTTTTGATGGGGGTGACTCCAAGCTTTTGGAAAGTGGTCGAGGGCTGCACTCTTCCATGATGTTAATGGAGGAGGTGCAGGGTCTGGGATGGACATTGGGTGCAGAAGGGAGCTTGGGGTAAAGGATTGGGGTGCAGAAGGGAGAATGAAATTTGGGGGGAGTCTGGGTGAAGGAGGCGGTTGTGACCTAGGGCAGGGGACTGGGATGCAGGGTTTGGGGATGGTAACCTAGGCTAAGAGGAGATGGTGATCTGGGGCAGGAGTCCGGGGTGCCAGATCTGAGAAGGGATATGGTTGTAGGAGGGGGGCAGAAATGCGGGGACAGAGGATTGAGGAAGGGAGGGTCTGGGGTGACGGGCAGGCTCTGGCCAGGAGACTTACCAGCCAGCAGCCAAACCAGTCTGCCTGCCCAGCCTTGTGCTTAACTGAGCTGGAGGAGAGGAAGGTGGTGCTCTGTGGCTGTTTATTATTCAAACAGGCAGCTCCCATTAGCCAGTTTTTGGCCAGAAACCAGCCGGTGGGATCGTGCTGGGGGTGGGAACAGCACCTGAAGCTTTCTCCCTCCCCTCGAGGATTACAGTTTTGAAAGGGAAGCAAGGCCAGGTAGACACGATTCTGAGCGGTGTGCAGGCCAAGTAGGGGAGCCTACCTGGGGCTCTGAGCTGCCTCTGTGGGCCAGATCTGGTGGCTTGGCGGGCTGCATCATGCTCAGGCCTGGTCTAGGGTGACCACATGGCCCGTTTGGACCAACACAGTCCTGGCTTTTTTGGCAAAACTCGGGCATTTGTCTCTGTAAAAGGCTCATTCATCTAGGGAAAGAATGTATCTGAGTGAGGGTGGGGGGGGAGGGGACCCGGAAAAGCCTTGATAGCTTATATATAGCGTACTGAGCTAGCTGGAAAAGTCTTTTTGAAAAACAGCTATGGGGAGAAGCTATCTATTTATGCAAGACAACAAAGGAACCATATACAGTTGCTGCATTTTAATTTGCTTCCTTTATTATTTTAAATAATTTAGAACTGCCTATCCTAATGCAACTGGTTTAAAATGAGGGAGGGGCAGTTTCATGCAGGAGGAGAGGGGATGCGGGGCGGGGGCAGCTCCATACGAGAAGAGAGGGGCAGGAGAGCAGTTCTGCACAGCGGGGATATGCTAGGTGTATAATGCTGGAGATGAGGCAAAATTCCATAGACTGCTTTTGGTCAGACTTACTGGCGTGCACAAAGAGGTGATCCTGCATCTTCCTGTACAGCCCTTTGAACTGGTATGGGTCTGCTATGCAAGGAAGTGCTACATCGGTAACTCTTCCATGGCCCCAGAATCTCCTGTCCAGCCCCGTGTAAGTGAATGAATAAGTGAGTGTGCGGTTTTTCTGCATTCCAAAAGTTGGCAACCCTAGTGTGGTCCCCACAGGTGGGGGCACTGGCCCCTTGGGCCTACAAGATAATCCGCCAGTGGCTGTAACTCTGGGGGAAAGAACAGCTGCATGCCCAGACTCCTGGGAATCAAATTTACAAGAGGGGTTGGCTTAGTATGAATGTACTTAGAGCTACAGGTAGTGATAATATTCAGTCCTCGTTAACAAGAACACAGTAGCAGGATAAAACTTCCATCTATCGTGACACAAAGGAAAGGAGAATTCTATTTATACAGCTGAGGGGAGGTGGAACTGAAATGCCAGCAATGTTCTGTACTGGACAGGCCTTATCTTGTTCTGAGCTGTGTGAGGTTTGTTGCCTTTCAAATGCTTTGTTCCTATGGCTGTTTTAAATCCCATTTTGTTTGCTGCTGTTGCAGCTGGATTTGATCTTCTCTGGCTGAGATTTGATGACTTCTCTTTCTTCTGCATGTGATTGCAGAGGTGGGGAACCTTTTTTCTATACCAGGCCACACACCCACAGAAAAAAGTCAGTCAGAGGCCACACACACAGATACAGCCCCATGGGGAGCATGGAGCTGTGGCCTTCCCTTAGGCTCAGGTGGGGCCAGAAATGACAGAGTCAAGTGCAGGAGGGGGCTCTGGAGTGGGGCAGGAGATTGTGAAGAGAGTGCTGGCTATGGTTGCAGGCTGCGGGTTGGAACTGGAGATGAGGTCTGTGGAGTGCAAGGGGGCTCTGGGCTGGGGTCACAGGATTTGAAGTGCAGAAGGGGGCTCTGGGCTGGGGCCAAGGAGCTGGGGTGCAAGAGGAAGTTTAAGGTGCAGGCACCAAGAGAGAGCTTGGATGTGGGAGGGGGCTTAGGGCTGGGGCAGGAGGCTGAGGGGTGGGGGATGGGAGGGAGTGAGGAGTAAGAGAGGGTTCCAAGCTGAGGCAGGTGATTGAGGTGTAGGAGGTGGGTTTTGGGTTAGGGATGTTAGGGAGTGGTCGACTGGAGTATACGCTTAGTGCTCTGAACCTATGGGCTACAGGCTCAGAGTTTCCAGGCCACTGTGCAGAGACGTGCTGCAGACCAGAGGAAATGAAGCAACGGGCCAGATCCAGTCTGCGGGTGATAGTTCCTCACCCCAGCGTACAGAGAAGGGAGAGGACACATGGAGTGTCGATAAGCGTTCTGATTATTTTATAATGAAGCCCCTTTGGAAAAACTCATGCTACTTCCTAATTGCCCTGAAATGCTAGAGATGAGGCAGAGCCATAGATTGCTTCTGATCAGACTTACTAGCATGCAGAAAGGGGCGATTCTGCATCTTCCAGTATGGCCATTGCTTGAGCTGGTGTGGGTGTGCTCTGCAAGGAAGTGCTAGGTCAGGTTAGTTCACCAGACATCACCAGTGCAGAAGGTAAGAGCAACACCAGTGGCTAACACAGAGGTGGGCAAGACACCTCTCATGGGCAGATCAGGCCTGCCAAGCCACTGGATCCAGCCACCCCCCCCCCCCCCCCCCCCGGGATCCTCAGGCACGTAGAAGCTGCTGTTTTAAGCACAGGGCTGCTCCGATAGCCTCTCTGCTCTGGAGGGAGAGGGAGGCGTTGTGTGGTCTCCCACCCCTAGCCCAGTCCTCAGCTCCAGTTGGCTGGAAACAACCAGCCAATAGGAGCTGAGAGATTGGCCCGGGAGATGGAGGCAACACAAGTCTTCCCCCCCCTCCCTGCCCCTGCAGCTGAGAGCCACATGGAGGTTACAGCCTGTAGTTTTAAGCAGTCTGGAGCTGCAAGAGGCAGGGAGCACAGCCTGCTTTGGGATGCTGCAGGGTTGGTGGCCGGGAGACGCTTAGGTAAGTGCCTCCCAGCCAGAGCCTGCCTCTCGCACCCCTGCCCCTCCTGCACCCACTCTCCCTCCCTGACCTTGCACCCCATTCCCCTGCCACAGGTCAGAACCCCCTCCTTCACTCAAACTCCCTCAGACCTCACGTCATCTCCTGCACCCTAGTCCCTTATCCCGAGTGCCCTTCTGTACCCAACCTCCATCCTCGATGCCACACCCCTCCACAGAAAAATGCGGCCCTTGACTACTTTCCAAAATCTTGGAGTCCCGTTCCCTCGCCCCCCCCCCCCCCAAAAAAAAAAATTACTGCCCACCCCCTGGGCTAACCTAAGTGCAGGCCTTTATTTGTTGCTGTCGTGTGGCTCAGTCCTTTCTGGATGGGAAGATTCCTTCCTTGATAGCCTCCCTGAGCCACAGACTCTGTTACTCAGGCTTGTTGCAGCTAGGAAAGGATTTACCCTAAAAACAAAGTATTCCCTGTGTGGTATGCCCCACACCAGTGTCAACTCAGAGCGGCCCTGCATCTCTTTGCTAAGTGCCTTTCCCCACCTGCTCCAAAACAAAGGCTACACACTGGAGAGTCAACAACTGACCCTTGCTTGGGGTTCAGTTTAATTAACGAAGTAACTAACAATAACATAAAGAATAGTGATAGAAATGTAGCTGTGTTAGTCTGGGGTAGCTGAAGCAAAATGCAGGACAATGTAGCACTTTAAAGACTAACAAGATGGTTTATTAGATGAGCTTTCGTGGGCCAGACCCACTTCCTCAGATCAAATAGTGGAAGAAAATAGTCACAACCATATATACCAAAGGATACAATTAAAAAAAATGAACACATATGAAAAGGACAAATCACATTTCAGAACAGGAGGGGGATGCGGGGGGGAGGGAGGGAAGGAAGGTAAGTGTCTGTGAATTGATGATATTAGAGGTGGGGAGAGTGGGATGTTAGTGAGCTAATGGTATTAGAGGTGATAATTGGGGAAGCTATCTTGGTAATGGGTAAGATAGTTTGAGTGTTTGTTCGTTCCTTCTCGGAGAGTGTCGAATTTTAACATCAATGACAGTTCAGAGGATTCCCTTTCAAGTGCAGATGTAAAAGGTCTTTTTAGCAGAATGCAGGTGGTTAAGTCATTGAGAGAGTGTCCTTTCTGGTTAAAATGGCAAGAAACTATTTTTTCTTTGTGATCTTGTCTGATATCTGTTTTGTGGGCATTAATCCTTTGGCGAAGTGTCTGAGATGTTTGTCCAATGTACATAGCAGACGGACACTTTCGGCACATGATAGCATAGATTATATTTCTGGATGCACAGGAATATGTGTTCTTGATCTTATAACTCACTTGGTTAGGTCCAATAATGGTATCAGCAGAATGAATATGTGGACAAAGCTGGCAACGGGGTTTGTTGCAAGGCAAGGTACCAGGGTTGGTATTAGTGTGGTATGTCCTGTGGTGGTTGGTAAGAATCATCTTGAGGTTAGGTGGTTGTCTATAGGAGACTATGGGTCTGTCTCCCAGAGCCTCTTGGAGTATGGTATCCTGTTCCAGTATACCATAACATCAAGTTCATCACAGGGGTGCTTCACTCCTAGGATTGCTCTGATCACACCTTAGCCACCTGCATTTCCTTTCTGTCCAGGTGAAATAATGAGTCACTTTTCTCGGAGTCAGCAAAATCCACCTATCCCTGCCTCAACAGAGTTGACATCAGCTGACTGTGTGGACGTACTGCGAGTAACCACTGCCAGCCTCTTACAGCCCTGTTCTGCCTCCTGTGAGGATATGTACAACCTCCTGGGGTTAAACAGGGGTGATTTGGTCCATGCAGTCTCAGATCAACAAAGAAGCAAGCAGTAGAGCTGTGGAAGGGAACTGAAACTGTAGAAAGGAAACACCATTCTTGTTGTTCATCTGCTTTGCTAATTAGCCGTTAATATTCGGCTTCCTTTCCCTACATTGTGTTGATTAGTTGTTAGGCAAAGTCCCTGGTGAAGGTTTGTGAGGTGTTTAGTGTGGCTCGTGTTTCATACCTTACTTAGCAAGAGACATTCCTGCTAAATGTCTGCCCAGCTAAAATGTCCCCTGCTACCCCAGGGAGGGGAAGGAATCCTGGACTGTTCCCTTTAGGGATGTAATAGTATAGTGGGTTAACCGATAAGCAAAAGCTGATAAGCATTTCCCTCCCCCACCCCGCACCAGGAAAGTGCTTAGTTGGCTGGCCAGCAGACTGGCTCAGTCCTGACTCACAATGGGTCCAGGACCTACCCCTGCTGCAGCTCTGCATTTACAGTATATTAGGAGCTGAGTAGGCAGGAAGCCCAGCTCATTTCTAGCTTTTGCCGGGTCCGGGAGCTCAGACCCCTCCTGTACAGGGCCTGCTGCCACCCCTGTATCAGAGACAGCAGCACAGGGCGACAGCCCGTCCGTGAGGGGAGCTAGTTTTTAAACTGGCTTCCCTCGAGGACCAGCTCCCACCTGGCACCCCGCACTGCTGCCTCTGATACAGAGACAGCAGTGCAGGGTGGCAGGGGCTCCTTGGGAGTGGGGCTGGAGTACACTGGCTGCCAGCCTCACCCCCGGGGACTATAGAATAGCCGAGTAATTGCTAAGAATTCATGAAGTTACTCGACTATTCAATTAACCGATATTTAACATCGCTGTTCCCTTGCACTAATTCTAAATGCAGGGAGTACACATGTTGCTGCTGCCACCTCAGTGTGGGGGAGGGGAATGCTGGGGCAGCAAAGGTGAGTTTTGAAATGAGTCTCTTTGGCACGAGGGTGGATCTGGTGTGCCTGGGGCAGCCCCCTCTGGGATTGCTAAGGTCAGGGCAGGCGGCAAAAGGAAGAGCAGATACTCCCAAGTGAAACTCTCCAACTATTCACAGACTGTGCTGCTGATTCCCCACCCTGGTGTTCAAGAAACAAAACAGGAATTACCCAGCCCCCTTTATCGCAGGCCAGTTTTCTGGGTCCCAATCAGCACGTAGTTCCAGTACAATGAGAAATGATTTTAAAAACTCTGCTTCCATACATAAAATGTTAACCCAAAGGCTTAACCATGTTACCAGTGCACAGTGGCATAGCGGGGGGGGGGGGGGGGGGGGGGGAGAGGGAGTTGCACCCGCATGCCATGCTGGGGGGGGCGCCAATTTAGTCCCCCTCCTCTCCCCTTGTCATCCCTTGGCTCACCTGCTCCTCTTCCATGCACCAGCTGGAGCCTCCTCCCCATGTACCTGCCCCCAGCCCGACTCTCCTTCATCTCCGCTAGCGGGTTAGTACGTGCGGGGGCCTGACCTCCAAGCTGGAGGGGGCGGGGGAAGATGCAGTACAAGCTCCCCCACCCCTCCCAGGGTTGGGCTCAGCCATGCACCAGGTTTGAGGCCCCACCGGGCGGAGGGAATTTTGCCTTTGTCCTCAAGCGCATAACACCCTCACTACACTTCTGCTAGCACAATATAAGTTTGGATCTTCCCCAAAATACAATTGCCAGCCCCTCCTTCATTGCCTAAAAGGATTATATATAAAGAGAAAAAGGATTATTATAAAGATAAAGAACATGAAGAGTTCAGGACTGAACTGAAAACAAAATGGCGGGGATGGTGGATGCAGCTGCCTTTTTTTTTTTAGTTTTTTGCCATGCAGCTTGTATTTCCATTGCTCCAAACACAAGTTGCCTGGCATATGGCTTGGAAGCCTTAGAGTTCTGTCCAGAGGTAGATCCCCCGCCCCACAATCTTGGTGTATTCCCTGATGTTTTCAATGGATTCATTGGCATTGATGTCCTTTGATGGACCATCAGACAGCTCAGTCCTGATGTCATTCTGTCCATGGGTGTTACCCAGAGACACAGCACAACCTTGCAAATACAGATATACCCTAAATGTCTATAATTTGTAATAGAAAGGTGCTACCAACATATAAGCAAGATTATGGAACTTGGTAAATTTTAACATTTTCACATGGCATATCTGGTCTGTTTCCTTGAAATTGTATAATATCGGTATCAATAAAACCATAAAGTGTCTCCCATATGCCATACAGAATTATAGAAAGGAGAGAGGATCTGGTAAGAATCCATGAATAATGATATAAGTAAGATAACATGTGGGTAGAGAGAGGTAAGAAAGAGGTACAGATATTTTCCATACAGAACATTTGTAATATCCTCAGCTGGTAAATCATAGAAATAGCCATGCCTGGGTCGTCGTCTTCTCCTTCCTCAGCTTAGACTTAAAAGACACTGGAGGCTGTTTATAAATGGTTCTCTCTAATCTGATTTCCTTTCTTTGATATAGAATTCCAAGAAAAATGCTTATTCTGTTAGAAAACAAAAAAGCAGCTTCCCCCCCCCCCCCAGCTGACAGTCAACTAGCAGTGCCTAAATCTGTAGCACCTTGCAATACCCAAGTCACTAGTACCCAAAACACCAGCTCTTACCATGGCCTTTGTTCCCCTAAATAAAAGGATGGATGTACTTTTCCTGCCATCTCTCCGTGGCTTGCAAGTTTAGTCCTCTGGCTGTTAGATTTCTGGTAAAATTGCTGTGATCTGTGTGTGGGTGAGTATGTGAGCGAGGAGAGTGAGTGAGGGATTGCTGGGATGAGAAAGGAAAGTAATATGTGTAATGGGTTCAGTCACAGAGATCCATTTGGGACTGTCACTTGATGCACTGAAATGTCACTGAGCTAACCTTCCTGCTCTCCTGGGTGCCCCCCTTGCTCTGTCTTGCTAAGCCATGCCCTCCAGCCTCATCTAGCACTGGCACAGAGCACACAGCCTACAGCAATATAATACAGATGCTGATATCAGCTCATCTCTGGGTAGGCTCAGTTAAAGGGACTTACCTCAGCACCTAGGTGCGCAGCCCCAATGGGACTTGCACCCCAGATAAATCTATCTTACACTATATAGTTTTATTCAGGTTAAACTCATGGGCTGTATCTACACTGGACCACTTATTCAGGAAAATCAGCCGCTTTTCCGGAATGAGCTGTCTACACTAGCCCTTGAATTTCTGGAAAAGCAACGACGGTCTACTGTACAAAATCAGCCGCTATTCCGGAAAAACTATTCTGCTCCCGCTCGGGCATAAGTCTTTATTCCGGAACACTGTTCCGGAAAAGGGCCAGTGTAGACAGCCCAGTAGTCTTTTCCGGAAAAAAGCGTAAAAATGGCGATCGGGGCTCTTTTCCGGGAAAGCGCGTCTACATTGGCCACAGACGCTTTTCCGGAAAAAGGGCTTTTCCGGAAAAGCAGCCTGCCAATGTAGATGCTCCTTTTCCAAAAAAACTGAAAACGGAATAGTATTCCGTTTTAAACAGTTCCAGAAACTCATGCCAGTGTAGACACAGCCATGTTGTTTGCTATCTTTCTCACGTAAAAAAGATATACGCATCTGCTCCCTCCTCTCCCCCCAAAAAACTGTTTTACATGGGTTAAATAGTGAACAAAAATGATTTTTTGAAGATTGAAGTGGTTATAAGTTATAGCACACAGAACAAAGTAAGTTACTAAGTAAAATAAAACTCAAGCTTAATACATTAAAAACAAGGAGTCCGGTAGCATTTTAAAGACTAACAGTTTTTTTTAAGGCATAAGCTTTCATGAGATACAATTCACTTCTTCAGATCCAAGGAAAGCAAAGGGGAGGGAAGGGGAGGGGACATCAGCACTAGTTAATTCAGAGTGGATGGGCTCACCTCCAACAGCAATGAGAACATGAGAGTAACTGAAGGGAAATTACGTATTGTAATGAGTGAGCCATTCCATGTTTCTACTTAAATCTTATTTTGACAGTGTCAAATTTACATACGAATTCCATTTCAGCAGTTTCTCGTATCACTCTGTTTTTGAAGGGTTTGGGGTTTTTTTTGGTTTTGGGGAGGGTTTTTTGCCTGAGAATGGCAACTTGCGAGTCAGTAACTATTTGTCCAGAGTTGTTAAAATGTTCTTCTACTGGTTTTGCACGTTGCCATTCTTGATGTCTGATTTGCGTCCATTTATTCTTTTGCATAGCGACAGTCCAGTTTGTCCAATGTACGTGACGGGGGGCATTGCTGGCACATGTCATATATTACATTATATTATAGAGTACCAAAATCTAATCAGTCTTGTTTGTTATGCGTTTCAGTGTATTTTAGAGTCTCAATGACTCAGGGACTTTAGATTTGCTAATAGGAGTTTGAGTATTTAGCACCTTTAAGTCACTCATTCAAATTCAGGTCTGGCCGCTAGTGCAAGTCCTTGAATTGAGGTTACTCTCTGAAGTCATTTGGGTGACCTGTGTGAAATAAATTGATGGCACCAGGAATTCACCCTCAAATCCCTCATTAAATTAGCACAGTGCTCCAGTGACAGAAAAGAGTGCCAAGGAATTAATTGGCCATTAAGGCTAACTCATTCAGGTAGTAACTACACAAATTGACCCACTATGTTGGGACAGTGTGGGGAAAACTCTTGCAGCTATTAAGCAGTGTGTATTCCATGACAACTTCAAAGCAGCATCATATACATTAAAAAGAAACAAGAGGGAGACAGGCAGAAACCTATCCATGAATTATAATAAGATGGTGTATTGCTTCCTTATTGCCCTTTTTCTTTTTCCTTAGGCAGGTGACAAGCATTACCATCCGAGCTGTGCACGATGCAGCAGATGCAACCAAATGTTCACAGAAGGAGAAGAAATGTACCTGCAAGGTAAGTATGTCTTCCTACCCCAACCATGCCAGAAACAGGCTGAGGGTCAGAGAGTCACCCAGGAAACATCATATCATCATCAATCCTCTACCAGCCTGTCTGATGTCTGGCAGCCAAGGATCTGACTCATTTGCTGGGCAGACTTCCTTTTTTTCCCCTCTCAAGGTCATGGCAGTTCAGAAGCCATCCTCTGAAAACTTAGGTACCTGCAATTCCAGCTGTCTTGTTATCATTGCTGTTTTCTGATAATTACCCTGCAGTGACTCCAAATTGTGGTTGCCCCAAATTGTGCTTTTAAACATGTAGCAAAAGGTAGATTTTAGTCATCAGCCTCTGACAGTGATGTCTTACACAATCCTTCTTTGGTGTACAAATTACTGCATGTGGGACACCAGAATGAGTGAGCAGCCATATTGGTTGTTTTCCTCCTAATTGTTTTGCTCTCATGTTCTTCTCTTTTGAACCTGAACAATTTTAATGGGCCTTTGCTTAAAGTGTGAGTGTGAGAGACAAATACTTCTGTAACTTCTATCTCTGAACCTCTGTCTGTTTCTTCACGCTTGCTTGTCTGAATTCCCCTTCTATCTTGTCATGTTGCTCTTTTATCCCCTTCTACTTACTTCCATGCTCAAGTGTTCTAAAATCTCTTTTCAAATCCACTTCTTTCTTTTTTTCTGTCCATTTTCATCTCCTTAGTTTTTTATCTTCCGTCTAACTCTTTCTATTCCCTTAAGTACTGCCAATCACACTTTGTTCATATTTCCCCCACATCCAAAAGAGAATATTCTTCTTTTTGGTTGAAATGCCCACTTGATCCAAATTTGGATCTGATTTTTTTTTTTCAAAGGAAATGCTGCTTCAACTCTGAGGCTAGTCATTTGTTCCACTTTGCCTAGTTTAACTGAATATAGGTAGGAAGATGTCTAGTATACATCCTTACCAGCAAGAAGTTAAAGTTGATGAGTGCCTGAAAGATTGGGAATGAGCCTGAGAAGCCTCTTTCTGAGTGTGCACATGTCAAGAGAACTTTAAATACATGGCCCTAAGTGACTAGGGAAGAGATAAATAGGATGTGGAGTCAGGCAGTCTAAATGAGAGTGAACTGAATTGTAAGAATTCAAGGAAGGTTCCCACTGGAGCAATCCATCAAGAAGAAAAGATAGTTGAAAGGAAGAATTACTGGGCTGATGGATTTCTGTATTCTGTTCGCTATTATTGAAGACACATGTTATAATTCCTTCTTCCCAGCCCAGCTCCTCCTGCTTGCTTGACCCTGCAGCCTTGTAAATGATATGCACATTAGGGTGCATCTACACAGCAGGACTTAACTTGAAATAAGCTACGCAAACTGAGCTATATCAGTTGCGTAGCTTATTTTGAAATTGGGATTGTCTACACAGCTTTTATTTCGAAGTGTAGCACTCTTCCTCTGACTTTTCCTACTCCTTGTATAATGAGGGTTACAGGAGTCGGAGTAAAAAGTCTTCTGCACGGAGCAGGAACATCCTGGCTGCAAGCAGATTTCATCAGGGAAATCATATTTCATTCTGTGATGTGTTTCATGGCCATGAATTCAGTAGGGCCATAGTGATGAATTATAAAACAAAGGGGGATACCAGGTCTAATTAGGGTCTGAAAAATATGAATCAGTGAAAAGAAAATGGAATTGTTCAACCAAAAATCAGTGGTGATGTCTGACATGCTGTCTGCAGTGGTTCACAACCGGGAGTGCCAGGGCAGACTGTCAAAAAGCAGGTAGACACCCCAAACTGGCTCTGTTCTGTAATTAGATTTCAGCAGCCATGTACCAAATGTGAGCCCCTGGTGCACTGTGACCCTCTTACAATAGAGCCACCAGCAGTCCATTCAAGTCAGTCTTGCCAGGTAAACTAGACTCGTTGATAGTTGGTTGCCATGCTCAAAGATCAGAAAAGATTCAAGCTGCTTCCAGTTTCAAAAGACCCCAGGTTAGTTTATTCCTGCAGTTGACCTCTAAAGACAATGCTTAATATAGCCACTCTTACAGTAACCAAGAAAAGAAATGAGTTATTTACAGGTGAAAACAAGCAGACATTTATGCACAAGTGAGTTAGTCTGTGACTCTAAAAGGTAAGAGCTGTAGTAATCTGTCAGCACTGAATGTCTTTAAGGGCTAACACGGTTGATCCCGGGGATCTCTTCTTCTGTTTCTTAGCACCAGCCCTGTAAGAGTTCAGATAACAAAGAGAGAGAATTCTGCCTGTGTTGTCCCTTTTTTCCAACATGAAATGGACAGGCTTTCCTGCCCACAGCCGCTTCAGCAGGCCATTTAACCACATCCCTGTAACCTGATTAGGCATGTAAAAAGTCGCTGAAAATCTTAGCGGCTACACATGTGAACTTTATACTGCAGAGCCTGCAGTGAAGCTTTATTCCTGCTCCACACTCCCAGAAAGAGGCTTCCCTGCCATAGAGAAGCCACCTCCCTGGAAGCCAGGGTGTAACCTGAGCCTGCCATAGACAGGGGGTGCTTCATCTGGCCAGCCGGAACAGCCCCTGCCTGCGGTGGGCCCTGCGAGGCTGGAGCAGGCAGGGAGCTGCTCCAGCCCCCACAGTAAACCGGAAGTGGTAAGTATTACCTGTTTAGGGTGATGCTTGACTGTTAACTGGTTAACCTTTCACACCCAATCCTGATGTTGCACAATGGCCCATTTAGCTTATGTAGCTTGATGGGGGATCGACCATTCCAGCATTTTTACACTTATAAACCAAAACTCATATATCCCCTTATAGCTTGGGATACAGGCATTACAAGTGAAATTAATTCTCACAGCAATTTACAAGTATTCCATAGGCTCCACACTAATCGCGTTCTGCTAAGTCTAGTCTCTATTTGGAACAATACTAACAGGCATGTGAGCTAGTCTGCTTTCCAGCTATGAATTTCAGTGCTCAGCTGATGCTTAGAGCCTTGGCAAGATCTGACACGTTGGTCTGCCAGCATCACAATGTTAATGGTAGGAAGTGCTGAACTGGTGTAAATTGCACCAATCTGGCAGTCACTGAATGGGGATGCATACACTGAGTGGGGATTGTTGGGTGACCCATTTCAGCCCTTGATATAAATACATGTAACTCCTATTGTAGAACCATAGCATACATGCCAACTTCCCCTCTAGCTGGGAATACTCAAACTTCCCTCGCCCCGACTTCCATCCTGCCTCTTTGTGCCCCTGTTCTGCCCCACTTCTTCTCTCAAGTCCCCACCTCCTCCCCTGAGTTTGCTGCATTCCTACTCCTCCTCCTCGCTCCCAGAGCATCCTGAATGCTGTGAAACAGCACTACTGAACACCGTAAAGCCAACGAGAACTATACCCACACACATCTTGGTGATAAATGTAGCCTAAGAGGATTGGGGGATAATGGAGGAGAGGCAGCTGGCTCCTTTGTCTCTTCATTTCTTTGCTGCTAAGTCCTTTCCTTCACCTCCCTGCCCCTTGGATGCAAGTTAAACCCTTTTTTCCCCACCTAGTGGCAAAATAATGCAAGTTAGTTACACTACTTTGCTCCTTACTTACCAACTTGCTGCACTGGCTGTATCACCCTGTTCTTCAGGGAGAATTTTCCCTGCTTGCTGTAGGCTGTACTTAACTTGTTAGTTCTATGTACAGTGTACCTGAAAGTCCTTCCCATGGTGAAAGTCCTTCTTAGCTCCAGCTCATAGGACTATGGTGACACCATCAATGTAGATTCCCCCAAAAGAGCCATTCCCCCCGGCACCAGAGGGAGTGGTGGTAGCTTCCCACGCCTTTTGCAGGGTTGAGGGGAAGTATAAACTATAGCCAAGGGTGTATCATTAAAATGAGTGAAAGCAGGAAGCTCCCTTCTTTCATAATTATCATCTCTACTGGGCATTGCCTATGTCTGCATCTCATTCCTCCACTGCTCTTTGCATAAGAACACAAATACGATCCTGGCCTCATTGTTGTCAGTGTGAATTTTGGGGCCAGAATTGTATCCAGTGTATTTACTTGAATGTTACAGCTAATGAAAACACAGGAAACCTGCAAAAAGAACAGTGTGTGTTAAAACAAACTATTCCACCTGTGGTTTCTAGACTCAGATTACCTTTCTATAACAATGGCCTATGGGTTTGCCTAGGGGGATATCTAGGAATAGCACCAAATACTTTCTTTCTCCCATGTGTTTTCTTATCTGATAAACTATGTGTCTCACCCGATGGGTGCCAAGATGAGGTGTTGCTTAGAGTTTAGAGCAGCCTATTGTAGTTTTCACTCAGCCTTTCACATTTTCCAGTCATTTTCTGTTAACCTGAATTTGTACATTTGAGAGCTTGCTCTGTGCTGTGGTGCTGAGGCATGCAGAATAAAAGGTTGGACAGTTGAACGTTTTGTTTGGGGTCTGCCAAGGAGCAAACAAACACATGCCAATGCAGGGATTAGCAGCAGTGTCCTGCAGAGTTTCCAATAGAAAGGTAACTAAACTGAACTGGGATTAGAGCTAGAGGATTTACATAGCTCTGAACTGTTTCAAAATAAATAAGCACATTTGGGTGGATAAAACCTAGAAGCCAGTACAGGACTGTGCAAAATATTCACATCTAACCTCATACTTGCTTCATCTGAGTTTGGATTTGCAGTTGGCTGTGTTTTTAAACCTCTCCAATTTGTGAACCAAAGCTGAGGTTAAAAAAAAATCTCAGAAGGGTAGCCGTGTTAGTCTGCAACTTGGGGGAGGGGCAGGAACCAGTAGTCCTGTAGCACCTTTGAGACTAACAAAAATACGTATATAGTCTCATGAGCTTTGTGGGCAAAACCTAAAGTGGATGTTGTCCATGAAAGCTCACGATACTATGTATGTATTTTTGTTAGTCTCCAACGTGCTACAGGACTACTTTTTTTTTTTCTTCTTCCAAAATTGAAGCTGTTAGCCCAGCTCCTCCTTGAAAATCACATCTCAACTCTGCTTCACCCCAAAAGTTGGGGAATGGCTTCCCCACCCGATTCTGCCCATGGGATGTTCACATCTAGAAGCCCCTATTGATATCAAGGCCCCATTGTGCTACACGCTGGATATATACATGGTCAGATCTAGCCCCTGCCCCAGACAGTTTGCGATGTAACTATTTAAGACAGACACAGGGTGGGAGAAAGGGCTAGTAATATTGCCTGTTTTACAGAAAGGCAACAAAGTCCAAGAGAGAGGATGTGAATTTCCCCAGGGTCCCACAAGGAGCCTGTGGCCGAGCTGGGAACGAAACCTGGGCTTTCTTGAGCCCATTTTGACCACAAGAACATCCTGCCTCTCAGTGAACCTTCAAGGGCTTGTTTCCTCGTGACCTTTGCAGCCCTGGCCCAGAGGCTGGTGTTTTGGTACATGACATCCTTTGTTACACTTCCCCCGATCGCTGACTGCTTCCCCTGCTGAATCAGCACTTTCTTCTTCTTCCTTGGCTCAGACTCAAAGCTAGGCATCTGATGCTGTGATTCAGTCCGCGTGTTCCTCCAGGCTCCTGTTGATGCTGTTTACGTTGTGTGCTGCCGGCAAATTGGAATCGCTCCTGAGGGTTTGGGCTTCAGCACAAGAAAGGGACCTTTTGAAATGAAGGCTTCCCTCAGAGCTGCCCTGACCCTTACCTTTGAACCTGGCCTTTGTTGGGCATGATTTCCAGGGCCTACACATGAGATAATAGTCAGGCTGAAATGCCAGGGATTTTGGTGGTTTTGTGGGTCATCCCTGCAGGCAAATGTTTGGCTCCCGTGTGGTTGGAATGGTGATTTGGCTTTGACCACACTTGGGTATAATCAGGGTAAAAAAATCCACTCAGATTTAGCCCCTTTTCAGAAGCAGTTTCAATTTGGATAGTAACGAGTAGCAGCATTTCTCTTCTTGGGAGACTAAACTGTTATGCTACAGGCAGAGAACAGGGGAGTGCGAGGTACCACCAGTGCCCAAGGTCCTGCCAATGCAGGGAATTGGTTAGGTGAGAGATGCCCGCATGAACCTAGCACAGGGATGGGCAATAATTTTTGATTGGGGGGGAGGGGAGGTCACTCAAAGAATTTGGAAAGGTCAAAGGTCACACTTTTCCATTTTAATGGAGGAGGTGCAGGGTCTGGGATGGGGTTGGGTGCTGAAGAGTGTTTGCAGTAAGGGATCGGGATGCAGAAGAGGATGTGGGTTCTGGGAGAGAGTTTGTGTGAAGGAGGCAGTTGTGACCTGGGTTAGGGGACTAGAGTGCAGGGGTTTGGGTTGTGACCTGGAGCAAGGGATTGGGGTGCAGGATCTTTGTGGGGATATGGAGACGTGGGGGGCCGAGGATTTGTGTTATGTGGGGTAGGGTACAGGGGATCAGAGGGTTTGGGTTGCAGGGCAGGGGACTGTGGTGCAGGATCTAGGAGTGGATATGGGTGCAGGACTTAGGGTAGCGGGTTTGGTTTATGTGGAGTAGAAAGGCAGAGGGCTGGGGTGCCAGAGGCAGGCTCTGGCCTGGAGACTTACCGGCTTGACTCCCAGCCAGCAGCCTTCTCAAGCAGACTCCCTGTCTGTCCCACACCCACACTAGCTGCAGGGGCCATGTGGTTTTTGAACAGCTACAAGCCTGAGAGGGGAGGGTGCTTCGCAAGCTGCCTGTTGACAACAAGCAGCTCCCATTGGCCAGAAACCTGCCAATGGGACTGTGCTGGGGGCGAGAGCTGCACGCGAACCCTTTCCTCCCTCCCCCGGGCTCACAGCTGTTCCAACAGAACCCCTCAACAGCCGCAGTTCTCAGAAGGGTGCAGAGGGGCAGGCAGGGCGTCTGCCTGAGGCTCCCCACTGTATTCGCAGGCTATATCTGGCAGCTTGGTGGGCCAGATTCAGCCCACGGAGGGTATTTTACCTTGGCGATCCATTCCTCACACTACGGAGGAAGGTGAAATCCCGCCCTCAAATATGGCCCTTCCGTGCATGGGAGGAGCCCAGGTATGGAGGGTTCTTAGCCCTCCTGTGTGCTAGATCCTTGGACAGCAATTTGGGGAGTGGGGCTGGTCAGGTGAGAGGTTGAATTTAACCCTATGCAGCTCTCCTGGCTAATGCCCCTCTTATAACAGCAGGGGAGATGTGACAGATGTGCAACCTCCAGGGAACTGCTCCATGGCCTAGCGGAGAGGTTCCTTGCCCACTGTGGTGTCCCCCTGAACTGGCTACTCGGGCATAGTGCAGCAGTTAGGATTTTAGCACAGAAGATGCTGTGCTGCTGTTTCTTTCCCTTAGTCCTCAATGCATCCTGAATCCTCAGTGGTGGTGAATGGGATTTGGTGATGCTAAGTTTATAATACTCTGCATCTATTGTGCCTTCCATCTAAGACACTTACGAGTCTCAATGAATTTAGCCTCACAGCACCATTTAGGGGAGGAGAGTAATGAAGTATTGTTGTTCTTCTTTGTCCCAAGTGGTTAGCTGATTTTTGGGGTCTTGTGGGTAGTTTTCATTCGGAGCAGAAATTGGCGATGGAGTCAGGTATTTCTTTGATGCAATCCCATTTGTGTATAAAGTCCTGCTTCCCTGATTACAGAAGGAATCAAACAATTGGAGATAGTTTCTTTGCTTGCGGTCTAAGCTTCTTTCAGCCAGCGCTTTACCAAAAAGCTCTGTGTTTTCCTCAGGATCATGTCACCAGGACTCCCAAGCTGTGTCTCACTCCTTGTCGTCACTCCGTGGAAGACCTACATTGCCACGATTGATCTTCTGGAGTTCGATTTAGCGAGTCTCATTAAGGCTCGTTAAATTGAATTCTGAGGGCACCATTGCCGGCGTCTGGTACTCCTGCTCTTGCGATGAGTAAGAAAAGCCGATGGGAGCATTTGCTCCTGTCAGCCTCCCTCAATGGGGATGCTGCCATGTTTGGCTTAAGGTAAGATGACTCTGGCTATGTATTCTACGTAGCTGGAGTTGCACACCTTAAGCCAATCTTCCAGATCTAGTGTCAACTTGGTCTGAGGCTTCTTGCTCCTCTCTTTCTGCTGATTCTCTCTCACATAGACACATGCACATTCTCCACCAATCAAGGCTGGTTTCAATCGGGTTTCACCCAACCCCTAAGTGTAATAGTGTTATTACCTCTGTTTTGCTAGTGAGAGAAAAGATGAAAGGGCTTAGTTGGAAGGGATTGTGCATGATCACATGGGAATTCTGTACCACAGCTAGATATAGGAGCCACTTCTTTCACTTCTGTGCCCCAGCCACTAAACCAGTCTCCTTCCCTGACTCCTGTCAACATGTCTCTTCCAGCTGCAATATCTGATTCAAACCGATCCTAGCCCTGCTGTACAGGCTGTGCATGAGATTTAATTTGCTAATATGTGAAAAGTACTTTGAGACCCTTAGATGCCACTGTAGGTGGGCAAAGTCTTTTTGTTTAAATGTTACTGTATTTCTCACATGTTTCTCTTGTGCTGGGGTGGAAATTTGTAGATTACTGCGTTGCAATGAGGTATCTGCTTTTACTATTTTAATGTTCTGCTTTCTGTGACCTGACATCATCTGATTTGCTCTTGAGTAATGCATTATTTTATTCCAGGTTCCACTGTATGGCATCCCGACTGTAAGCAGTCCACTAAGGCAGAAGATAAGCTACGGGTAAGATAACCAAACAGGAAGGGATATGCTAAGATCAGATATAGTCCAGATAACTTGCAACCTAGTAACTGATCTTTCTCCTTGACAGAGAGTGATTTCCCATGAGTTTTTATTGCCTCCTCATAACGATCGTGGCAGCAAGTAGAGTGTTATTACTCCAGAGGCGCCACTGCATTTCCTATGTTCACCATCTCTATGTATTTCTTGCAATATATTACTCCGAGGGAAACATTATCTCCAGGACAGTGTTCACTTTACAGCCTGATTCCTAAGAGGGAAAAATCTCAAGGGACAAATGAGAACAGAACAAATTCATGGATGAATCTTGTTAATTTTGCAAAGTCATGACATCTCTGTACCTTGTTTATCAGCTGTGCTGTGTTCTTTAGAGCAATTTGCAGTGTTACTCAGTGTGGACCGATCTTCCTTCACCATCGAAATGAACCCTTGAAACATAAGCTTGGGGGTAGCTGAGTTAGTCTGTACAGGATAAACTTAAAAAACAACAAAGGTCTGGTAGCACTTTATAGACTAACAAAACATGTAGATGGTATCATGAGCTTTCGTGGGCACAGCTCATGATACCATCTAGATGTTTTGTTAGTCTATAAAGTGCTACCAGATATTTGTTGTTTTTTAAGTTTATCCTTTAAACCTAATTTATCCTGGTTTGTATGCTGAGAAGAAATATGCTTAATGCTATATCTGGCCCTAAATATTTAGGACCAAATTTTAAATCAGCCCTGAACCAAGAGAAATTTGTGGGGACAAAGTTTCTGGATTAGATTCTTGATTATTTCAGTTGTGCTAAGCTGATTTACACCAGCTGAGAACCTGGCTGTGTGAGAAGTGCAAACAGGGCTTTGTGGGCATTAATTGCTTAGTTTGCCATGCAGTCAATTACCCCAATTGCACAAGTTGGCTTATGCACAGAAAAGAGGAATGTGCGCGCCTCTGAGTGTGGAGATAATGTCTGGGTTCAAGTATCACAGGTTGCAGATGAAAAATGGGCCAAGAGGCCCTGGGGTGGATGTTCCCTGCACATCATGCCATCTTCGTTGTGTGCTCTGCTTGTAGTAGTTCTCTTAAGCAATGTGATGCTGGCCCACCACACTGTACAACATTTTCCTTAATGCGTTTATTATGAATGTAGCCAACAGGAGGCTGCTATGTTTGAGGGTGTCCGTGTCAACATTACAGCGAATGTCAACTGGGCTAACAATCCAGTGGCAGATTCCAGGCCGTGTTGGGGAAGCAATGCAAAGCATTGTTCTAATGGCTGCCGCCTGGTTCAGCTCTTCCCTGGTTCAGCCCTTCCAAGTTGTTCTGAACAGATACTTGCTCAGAAAAGACTTTCTCTTTCCAGAACTGGGTTATTTTCTGTCGTTTGCTGCTGACCATAACAGCGTGAGCACTTCAGGGTAGGTCTGCGCAGTGAGTCTCCTCTGCTCCAGAGCACAGGACCGCAGACTTGTGTGACAGTGCTAAAAATAGCTAGGGAGCAGTTGCCGCTTGGGTGGGGGGGGGAGGGGGGGGCCTCTGGAGCTGGGAGGGAGGGGTGGATTTCAGAGCTCAAGCTCCACTCTGAGCCTGAATGTCAACATGATCCTTTTTAGCACTGGAGTGCAAGCCATAGTAGAGACCCGCGTCATTGGTTTTTTTGCCGTATAAACGTACCTGTGAGGTATGTCTGCATTGCACACTGAGACCAGGCACCCACGCACGTCTCAGCCCACGCCCCCATTCCATTCACACACAAATCAGTCTTGAGTCAGCCAAGCACTCAGGACCTCAGGAGCCTTCTAAGGTGTGCATTAGAGCCCCAGACCCCCTGAGACCCTGGTCCAAGCACTGACATTTAGCATTAGCATGGCAGTGAGACCCAGGACCATCAATTATAAGCGAGGATTACAATGCAGTGTGAATACTGAGGCACGGGAATGGAAACAGATGGAGGTAAATTTCTAAGTACACAGAGAACGCTACAGGGCCTGTCTCCCAGGACAGAAGCAGGGATGACAGAGCTGAATGGAACAGACCCAAAATTTGCAATGAAAGAATAAAGTGTAGGTAAGACCTGGCCCCAACCCAGTTTCAATAAGCAGTGCAGATACCCTCTTGTATACTGGCCAGATGACCTATGCATAACACTATACCATTGCCTAGTGGATAGAACATTGGACTGAAACGTATTCCTGTTTGATTCCTGGTTCTGCATTGGTCTACTGAGTGATCTTAGGAAAGTCATATCACTGCTCTGAGTCTGTTTCCCTATCTGTAAAATAGGAATAAAGCTGCTCATCTCCTTTGTGAAGCACTTTGTCCTCTATTGATGAAAACTGCTATATAAGACTCATAGACTCATAGACTTTAAGGTCAGAAGGGACCATTATGATCATCTAGTCTGACCCCCTGCACAGTGCAGGCCACAAAATCTCACCCACCACTCCTAGAATAATCCTCTCACCTATATCTCAGATATTGAAGCCTTCAAATACTTTGAAGACCCCAAGATGCAGAGAATTCTCCAGCTGTGATCTGTACCCCATGCTACAGAGGAAGGCAAAAAACCTCCAGGGCCTCTGCCAATCTACCCTGGAGGAAAATTCCTGCCCGACCCCAAATATGGCAATCAGCTAAACCCTGAGCATGTGGGCAAGACTCATCATCCAGACACCCAGAAAGTTCTCTATAGTAACTCCTATCATCCCTCCATTGACCTATTTCCCGCTTGTAATGAATGGTCAGTTAGTTACCAAGATCATGTTATCTCATCAAACCATCCCCTTCATAAACCCATCTAGTTTAATCTTGAAACCAGATAGATCTTTTGCCCCCACTACTTCCCTTGGAGGGCCATTCCAGAACCTCACTCCTCTAATGGTTAGGTACCTTCATCTAATCTCAAGTCTAAACTTCCTACTAGCCAGCTTATATCCATTTGTTCTTGTGTCCACACTGGTATTAAACTTAAATAATTCCTCTCCCTCCCTGGTATTTATCCCTCTAATATATTTAAAAAGTGCAATCATGTGCCCCCTCAGCCTTCTTTTGGTTAAAGTAAACAAGCCAAGCTCCTTGAGTCTCCTTTCACAAGACAGGTTTTCCATTCCTCGGATCATCCTAGTGGCCCTTCTTTGTACCTGTTCCAGTTTGAATTCATCCTTCTTAAACATGGGAGACCAGAACTGCACACAGTATTCCAAATGGGGTCTCACCAATGCCTTGTATAATGGCACTAACACCTCCTTATCTCTACTGGAAATACCTCGCCTAATACATCCCAAGATCGTATTAGCCTTTTTCACGGCCATGTCACAATGGTGGCTCATAGTCATTCTATAATCAACCAATACTCCGAGATCCAAACCAATACTCCGAGATCCTTCTCCTCCTCCATTACTTCCAACTGATGTGTCCCCAGCTTATAACTAAAATTCTTGTTATTAATCCCTAAATGCATAACCTTATACGTCTCACTATTAAATTTCATCCTATTGCTATCACTCCAATTTACAAGGTCATCCAGATCTTCCTGTATGATATCCCGATCCTTTTCTGAATTGGCAATAGCTCCCAACTTTGTGTCATCCGCAAATTTTATCTTGGACACTTCCACTTTTGGTGTCAAGATCAGCAATAAAAAGATTAAATAAAATTGGCCCCAAAACTGATCCCTGAGGAACTCCGCTAGCAACCTTCCTCCAACCTGACAGTTCACCTTTCAGTATGACCCGCTGTAGTCTCCCCTTTAACCAGTTGCTTATCCACCTCTCAACTTTCATATTAATCCCTGTCTTTTCCAATTTAACCAATAATTCCCCATGTGGTACTGTATCAAATGCCTTACTAAAGTCGAGGTAGATTAGATCCACTGCATTTCCTTTATCTAAAAAATCTGTTACTTTCTCAAAAAAGGAGATCAGGTTGGTTTGGCACGATCTACCTTTTGTAAAACCATGTTGTAATTTGTCCCAATTGCCATTAGCCTCAATGTCTCTAACTACTTTCTCCTTCAAAAATTTTTCCAGGATCTTACATACTACAGATGTCAAACTAACAGGCCTATAGTTACCCGGGTCGCTTTTTTTCCCTTTCTTAAAAATCGGAACTATATTAGCAATTCTC